>NC_091765.1:75234817-76484817 GCF_029378745.1 Bos indicus
TCCTGGAACCAATTCCTCAAGGGCATTGAGGGATGATTGGAAGTCCCTCCCCTGGAGTGTGGAAGTGAACTGTAAATTTGATAGATGCCACTCCTATGATGAAAAGTGAAAAGCCAAAGTGTTAGTTGCTCCGTTGTTTCTGACTCTTTGTGACCCCATGGACTAAAGCAGACTCCTCTGTACATGGAATTCTCCAGGCAAGAATACTGGAATAGATGGTCATTTCTTTCTCCAGGGGATCTTTCCAACCCAGGGATTGAACCTGGGTCTCCCTCATTGTAGGCAGATTCTTTACTGTCTGAGCCACTAGGGAAGCCCCACTCCTATCATAGGTTACATTATTTGGCAGATGTGAAGGAATTTGATAGATAGAAGGCTAATTGGCTAACTTTAATCAAAAGGAAATTATCCCTAGGGGGCCTGACCTAATCAGTTGAGCTCCTTATAAAAACTTAAAGCAGGAGAGGAAGCTACCCTACTATCCTTGAAGAAGAAAGGTGTCAGGAGATATACAGCTCTCAGAAAATTGATTCTGCTTAGAATAATGAAAGCTGGGGAAAGGACCCTGGACTGCAGATGAGACATGGTAACACCTTGGTTGCAGCCATGTTGATCCTAAGCAGAAGACACCACTAGGCTATTCTCTGATGTCTATTCCATGGTAACCACAGGATAATACATGTAAGCTGTTTCAAGCTGCTAAATCTGTGGATGTTTTACTACATAACAATGGAAAAATAATCTAGTACATATATCACAAGGCCTTAAATTTGACAGTGCATTCAGTAATGCTCCTATCATGAATTTTAGCCTAACAAACTACAGCTAATTTCAAAAAACCTTCCATAATATCAAGGATTATTTTCTTTCCTGGTACTAATATGAAGTTCATTAGGAGAAACCTTTTAAGTGTGACAGCCACAGGTAAATCTCAAGCACACATATTCCCAGCTAAGATTGATTTAAGGCATGTCCTGGAATATAAAAGATGCTTTTTTCTATAAACAGACTAAGAAAGAAGATTATTGTAATACATTGAAAAATAAAAGAGATTTACAGCATAACCAACTGAAGTTTAGCTGTTAATACTAGGAATATTTTCCAAGCTGACTGGATTTGTGAGACTTGGGTGAAAAAGTGGCTTACAAAATAAAAAAGATGTTTTGTTTAGTTTTTTTTCAAGACACATGATTACAGAGGGAGATCTAGAAGGAGACACTATGAAAGGATGCGCTCTTTCATAATCATTGTTTAGCTTTGCAACAATACTTAAGAAATTCAGAAACTGCCTTCTAAAGCAGGAATAGAAGAAACAAAAGAAGTGTTTTTTTTTTTTTAATTTTTCCTTATTGTTTTTTCTTTTTAGAAATAGAATAGTGAGCAAGAATTCCTTTTTATCATTTAATAGAAAACTTGACATAGTATCACAGTCACTTAATCAAGTTCAAAACACAGGATGACAAAATAGGAATGTATCTAAAAACTTCTAGCATCTTTGCATGAAAAGAATCATAGTCATAGAAATGGCAAGTATTCAGAAGACCAATTACAGAAGAAATAAGCTACAGAATATATTATTTGTGATCAGCTTAGAAGCATCCATTCCTGGTGATGGGACAAGATACAAGCAAGGCAGTTATCACTTTTACATAATTGGAAAACAAATAGAGTCATGTTATTGTGAATACACATTAACAGAGAGTGAAAAAGTTGGCTTAAAGCTCAACATTCAGAAAATGATCATGGCATCCGGTCCCATCACTTCATGGGAAATAGATGGGGAAACAGTGGAAACGGTGTCAGACTTTATTTTTTGGGGCTCCAAAATCACTGCAGATGGTGACTGCAGCCATGAAATTAGAAGACGCTTACTCCTTGGAAGGAAAGTTATGACTAACCTAGATAGCAAATTCAAAAGCAGAGACATTACTTTGACAACAAAGGTCCGTCTAGTCAAGGCTATGGTTTTTCCTGTGGTCATGTATGGATGTGAGAGTTGGACTGTGAAGAAGGCTGAGCGCCAAAGACTTGATGCTTTTGAACTGTGGTGTTGGAGAAGACTCTTGAGAGTCCCTTGGACTGCAAGGAGATCCAACCAGTCCATTCTGAAGGAGATCAGCCCTGGGATTTCTTTTGAAGGAATGATGCTAAAGCTGAAACTGCAGTACTTTGGCCACCTCATGTGAAGAGTTGACTCATTGGAAAAGACTCTAATGCTGGGAGGGATTGGGGGCAGGAGGAGAAGGGGACGCCAGAGGATGAGATGGCTGGATGGCATCACTGACTTGATGGACCTGAGTCTGAGTGAACTCCGGGAGTTGGTGATGGACAGAGAGGCCTGGCGTGCTGCGATTCATGGGGTCGCAAAGAGTCAGACACGACTGAGCGACTGATCTGATCTGATCTGATTGCAAGTTGTATTAAAAAATTTAAGAAGCACAATGAATAACCAATGAGTTTATTATGTTCATAATTGCCAGAGCAATGTCTTTAATAATACACATTTTATGAGTTTACAGTTTATTTCTCAAAGTTTCAATATTTGTGATTTTGTCTGAACCTTGATGAAGAGTTGGATTTTACCTATGGCCTTGCTTGTAATTAGCAGCATTTCATTTTGTGTATCCTTCTTCACTAATATATATTCTAGTATCTGACCTTCTGAAATTTATCATGTGTTATATACTTAATTCACTTAAAATCATTGATTAGACAAAATATAAATAAATTCATACAGGACAGTATAAAATTTAACATCACAGTCTGTTCATTTTTTGTTAGATTTTCTTAGTAGGGATTAATTTTCTTAGTGTAAATTTCTCTGATTTGTAGCATTATTTTGCTAAGGTTTTCAAATCAGCCTTATGACTGATTGTAAGTATAGAAAGTTACACATTTCTAAAAAAGTCCTTCTTGGCTTCCTTATAATGTTTTGTATTCTTATGTGTTAGTCTTCAGTTCTACAAATTTTATGTGCAATTCCCTAAGAACAAACTTACATTGTTGTAATACTTACATTGTTTTTGTTGTTGTTTAGTCGCTAAATCATAATAGACTTTTTTGCAATCCCATAGACTATACAGTGCACCAGACTCCTCTGTCCATGGAATTCTCCAGGCAAGAATACTGGATTGGGTTGCCATTTACTTCTCCAAGTGATCTTCTAGGCCCAGGGTTCGAACCCACATCTCCTGCATTGGCAGGCCGAATTCCTTACCATTGAGCCAACAGGGAAGCAACCCTTCAGTAACTATTCCTCCTTGAAACTCACCCAGTTACTCTTTGACTGTTTTACATCAATCTTTCTGAATTGTTCCTCTCAAATAAGTCCAACTTTTGAAACTATTTGTTCTATCTGTCTTGATTCTTAAGTATTGGTTCCCACATAGTATAACAAGGGACACTTGATCTGCAGTTTTAAGAAAATACTTCTTCCCTCCCACCAAGAAACTGATTCCCTTTGATGCTAGTTTATAAGCCAGTTCTCTGACATCTTAATCATATTTTTATTAGGTTTCATTGCATTCTGTTTTCTTTCTGTTCTAGTAACAATAATAATATCTCTCTTTCCCTAATAGTTTAAGATCAGTTAAAAACCAGAGATTTTACTCATTTATTTCATTTTAATAACACTTTATCTTAAAGAAATCATTTTTTGCCTCATGTTTTAAACCCTACATTTCTTCAGTTTGTTTTAATTCTTCTAGTACTCCTGTGCTTGTAAGTGTATATGTTTTTAAAGCATTTTTAAAATAAGGCATACAGACCCATGTTCTGGCAAAGGTCCTTAAAGTTTGTCTTCTTCAACTTAAATTGTGCTCATTTTATTCACTTATTTTTCTACATCTACTTCCCAGGTGGCTCTACTGGTAAAGAACCCACCTGACAAGCCAATTCAGGAGACATAAGAGACAAGATTCAAGTTCCATCCCTGGATCAGGAAGATCCCCTGGAGGAGTGTATGGCAACCCAATATTCTTGCCTGGAGAATCCTGTGAACAGAGGAACAGAGCAGGCTATAATCTATAGGGTCACACAGAGTCAGACACGACTGAAGCCACTTAGCATGCACCACCTATTTTTATGGTTTATTCCTTTAAAAAACAATGGCCCTGTTTCTCTTTGTTTGTTTTTGATAAAATACATTGCATCTCTTTGTGTAAGGCCACAACTTGAGTTTCTGATCTCTGAAATGTGATCAGGACTCATGTGATTTTTTTTTTTTTCTCTAATTTTATTTTATTTTTAAACTTTACATAATTGTATTAGTTTTGCCAAATATCAAAATGAATCCACCACAGGTATACATGTGTTCCCCATCCCGAACCCTCCTCCCTCCTCCCTCCCCATACCATCCCTCTGGGCCGTCCCAGTGCACCAGCCCCAAGCATCCAGCATCATGCATCGAACCTGGACTGGCAACTCGTTTCCTACATGATATTTTACATGTTTCAATGCCATTCTCCCAAATCTTCCCACCCTCTCCCTCTCCCACAGAGTCCATAAGACTGTTCTATACATCAGTGTCTCTTTTGCTGTCTCGTACACCAGGTTATTGTTACCATCTTTCTAAATTCCATATATATGCGTTAGTATACTGTATTTATGTTTTTCCTTCTGGCTTACTTCACTCTGTATAATAGGCTCCAGTTTCATCCACCTCATTAGAACTGATTCAAATGTATTCTTTTTAATGGCTGAGTAATACTCCATTGTGTATATGTACCATAGCTTTCTTATCCATTCATCTGCTGATGGACATCTAGGTTGCTTCCATGTCTTGGCTATTATAAACAGTGCTGCGATGAACATTGGGGTACACGTGTCTCTTTCCCTTCTGGTTTCCTCAGTGTGTATGCCCAGCAGTGGGATTGCTGGATCATAAGGCAGTTCTATTTCCAGTTTTTTAAGGAATCTCCACACTGTTCTCCATAGTGGCTGTACTAGTTTGCATTCCCACCAACAGTGTAAGAGGGTTCCCTTTTCTCCACACCCTCTCCAGCATTTATTATTTGTAGACTTTTGGATCACAGCCATTCTGACTGGTGTGAAATGGTACCTCATAGTGGTTTTGATTTGCATTTCTCTGATAATGAGTGATGTTGAGCATCTTTTCATGTGCTTGTTAGCCATCTGTATGTCTTTTTTGGAGAAATGTCTATTTAGTTCTTTGGCCCATTTTTTGATTGGGTCGTTTATTTTTCTGGAGTTGAGCTGTAGGAGTTGCTTGTATATTTTTGAGATTAGTTGTTTGTCGGTTGCTTCATTTGCTATTATTTTCTCCCATTCTGAAGGCTGTCTTTTCACCTTGCTAATAGTTTCCTTTGATGTGCAGAAGCTTTTAAGGTTAATTAGGTCCCATTTGTTTATTTTTGCTTTTATTTCCAATATTCTGGGAGGTGGGTCATAGAGGATCCTGCTGTGATGTATGTCGGAGAGTGTTTTGCCTATGTTCTCCTCTAGGAGTTTTATAGTTTCTGGTCTTACGTTGAGATCTTTAATCCATTTTGAGTTTATTTTTGTGTATGGTGTTAGAAAGTGGTCCAGTTTCATTCTTTTACAAGTGGTTGACCAGATTTCCCAGCACCACTTGTTAAAGAGATTGTCTTTAATCCATTGTATATTCTTGCCTCCTTTGTCGAAGATAAGGTGTCCATATGTGCGTGGATTTATCTCTGGGCTTTCTATTTTATTCCATTGATCAATATTTCTGTCTTTGTGCCAGTACCATACTGTCTTGATAACTGTGGCTTTGTAGTAGAGCCTGAAGTCAGGTAGGTTGATTCCTCCAGTTCCATTCTTCTTTCTCAAGATCGCTTTGGCTATTCGAGGTTTTTTGTATTTCCATACAAATTTTGAAATTATTTGTTCTAGCTCTGTGAAGAATACTGTTGGTAGCTTGATAGGGATTGCGTTGAATCTATAAATTGCTTTTGGTAGTATACTCATTTTCACTATATTGATTCTTCCAATCATGTGATTATTGAAATCAGGTTCTGACATTGTTCAGTGCAAGAAATGAGAGTTGGGAATTTGCATATGGTACAGCCCATCTAGGGCTCCCCAGGTGGCACTAGTGTTAAAGAACTTGTCTGCCAGTGCAGGTAGATGTAAGAGATGTGGGTTTGATCCCTAGGTCAGGAAAATCCCCTGGAGGAGGGCATGGCATCCCACACCAGTATTCTTGCCTGGATAATCCCATGGACATAGGAGCCTGGCAGGCTACAGTCCATAGGGTCGCACAGAGTCAGACACAACTGAAGCAACTTAGCAGGAACACATGCACAGCCCATCTTGTCTACCTGCTTTACCATTGGAAGACAACTGTCTCTGTAGTAAAGCTTAAATATACTAACATACACACAAGAAAACTGAGAATAAAAGTAAACTAGTGATTCTATTTTGGAGACGGCAATGGCAACGGAGAATCCCATGGACAGAGGAGCCTGGTAGGCTGCAGTCCATGGGGTCGCTAAGAGTCAGACACGACTGGGTGACCTCACTTTCACTTTTCACTTTCATGCATTGGAGAAGGAAATGGCAACCCACTCCTGTGTTCTTGCCTGGAGAATCCCAGGGACAGGAGAGCTTGGTGGGCTGCCATTTATGGGGTTGCACAGAATCAGACATGACTGAAGTGACTTAGCAGCAGCAGCAGCAGTGATTCTATTTATGAAGTAATAGGAATTTAAGGCCAAACTCTTTTTCAGATTCAATTTAATAGAACTTATTTTTTTTTTCTATTTCGTTTTTAAAGATAATGGCTTTTGGTTTGCTACTATAGTTTAATTTATACTATATACTATAAAATCGAGTTTCTTCCTGATATTCCATCTAATTTTGAACAGTGACATGTACATGCACAGTGTAGTGTCCACTATGGCATGTTGTACACAGTTATATTCTTATGTTTCCTATTTCTGTGTTAAGAAAATAGAAATATGTTCTCCTGGGTACCTAGGAGTATTCCTCTTTCACCTCCATAATTTCCAAAGACTACACTCTTTTGACTGAAGAAGTGTCGTTAAGCTCACCTGGGGTCTGATACCACAAAAACAAACCAAGGATTGTGCTCAGTTACTCAGTCATGTCTGACACTTTGTGACCCCATGAAGTATAGCCTGCCAGACTCCTCTGTCCATGGGATTTTCCAGGCAGAAACAGTGGAGTGGGTTGCCATTTTTTTCCCCAAGGATTAATTATGTAGGGATTTAATTTAAAGCTGTTAAGGTGTCCCATTTTGCCTCCATTTGTTACTGTTTATTCTAGGTATTTCTCACAACCACTCTCCACTTTTCTCCACTCTGCTGTGTGTGCTGGGGCAATGACCTTCCAGGATTGTGTGAACAAGTACCTGCATTCTGGCTTCAGGTTAGGATAGGCCAGTGGTGAGCCCAGGCAGAGACGGAAGGAGAGAACATGGTGTGTGTGCTAAGTTGCTGCAGTCATGTCTGACTGTTTGCAATCCTATGGACTGTAGCCCACCAGGCTTCTCTGTTCATGGGAATTCTCTAGGCAAGAATACTGCAGCAGGTTGCCATGCCCTCCTCCAGGGGAGTCTTCCCCACCCAGAGATTGAACCTGCAACTCTTACATCTCCTGCATTGGCAGGCAGGTTCTTTACCACTAGCACCACCTTAAGCAGCCCCAGAGGACATGGTGAGATCAGGTTAACTAGTTGTTGCACTTATTCCCTCACTGAGAGGAGGCCTAGCTAGCTCTCCCTGAAGGTAAGTGCTCCTCTCAAGACTGTTTTCTCTACAGGGCACTTTTCTTTCAGTTTCTAGCAACCACTGCTTTGGTGTTGCATGGAAGATTGCAGTACTATTTCCTTTGTTTCTTTATACCCAACCACACTTTCCTAAACAGTTCCTTTTGAAACATGGTAGTAATAATCCTAATTTTAATATGCCATCTATTTTATATAGATGCCCAGAAATGTACATCATACAGTGGGAAGGTCTGTCTAAAAGTGAGTAAACTACTTTTAGGAAAACCAGAGTGTTTTCTGGTTTTAGGAAATGAAACAAATTTAGTGACATGTTGATAGGGAACATCTTTAGCTATTTTGTTACAATAAATTACATTTCTATAAAGGTAGCTTTTAGTATGCTCATACAGTCTTACTGGTCCCTTAGTTATTGAAGCTCTCCTCAAGGATAAGCATTTAAAGAACTCCAGGAGGGCATACTTCATCATCCATCTCCATACCTGCCAAGGAAAGGCCTTTTCCTGAGAGCATTATGATTATGTACGAGATGTTGTCTGATCAATATATTTCCACTTAAGGATGCCAGATACTTCAAGTGATGATCTTCCAGACTCTACAATATTAGAATCCATTTCAGAGAACTTGAGCCATTTAAATAAAGAAAATCATTTACAACACAACTTAAAGTGCAAGGTTAGAAAAAAAATAGAACAAAAAGATGTTGAATTAGTCAACCAGAATATGATAGTCACACTGCTCTCCTGAAAAGTAAAATCTAAATGAATATCTAAACCCCGATACTCACCTAGAACTCACAGACTATGCCATTTAAAAAGTCTGTAACTTCTCAAAGACTAATACCAAACCATGCATCAGGAAAATATTGAAAAAATAATGTCTTAAAAGTGAAATAACCAAATTCAGCATTTGTTTATATTTACTGGCAGTTTTCCTCTTTTTTTTGCTTTTTTTTTAGTAGCCAAATAAATTCTTTTGAGGGAACATTTGTAGAAGCCATGCATTTTGAAATAATATACCCTTTATACAAAGACCTTCATAATGGGTACATGCATGCAATCTGTTTTTCTTCTTGCTCTCCATAATTGGTTCTGTCCTCCTTAAGAAAACTTCTGATAATAACCATTGGAGGCAGTCATATTACTCCCTCAAATCTCAATATTTCTAGATTATTAAAAATAAATTTGATTAAGTTGTGAACCATAGCATAATATTGCTCTGGGTACGAAGAAAATAAAAGAGGAATGCTGATATGTTTTTGTTCCTCTAGGAAACTGGTTTTAACCAGAAGCCCTTGATAACAAGGCTCTAGGAAAAACTCTCCTAGGAAAATAAACTTACAAGCTTAGGTTTGACACAGTCTTTGGCCTCATGTTTTTTCCTTGTTGGAGAAATCATCAAAAGACCTGAAGAAGGCTTTTTGTGAAATTCGGTTTAAAAATAACAGTGATATATTTTTCTCTATTCTTCTAAAATTTAATTAAATAAATACATGTGTCTAATTATAAAATTAACTAGAACAAACAAAAATAGGAAAAGATTATGTACATATGAGTCAACAGTTTGAAAAGGATTATTAATGAAATAAATTTCAGACCATCTGGTTTTCTGGTCTTGATTAAATTACAGTGTAATCCATATGAATGGGTCAGCTGCAGAACACACAAAACTGTTCCATATAAATGAGTCATGTGTAATAATTGTCTACATATTTAAATTGAGAACTTTATGTACTGAACCACTAGAAAAGAAACTGATAATCAGATATCTGCTTCCTTAGTTCTTCAGTGCATATTATCATTAGAAACATCCCATCACTTTACATTTGTAAAGATTTGTTTGCTTTTACTTTTTCCATAGTCAAATACTTGATGAAAAATTTTTTAAATTTATTCATTTTTTAATTGAAGGATAATTGCTTTACAGAATTGTGTTATTTTCTGTCAAACCTCAACATGTATCAGCCATAGGTATACATATATCCCCTCCCTTTTGAACCTCCTTCCCTTCTTCCTCCCCATCCCACCCCTCTAGGTTGATACAAACTCAAACTCCTGTTTGAGTTCCCTGAGACATTTTTAATTTCTTATCCTTATTCAGTGAGAGACAAAGATAAAAGAATGAGTTAGAGGCCTTGCTCTCAAGTAACTTGTAAAATTACTGGAGAAGAATATAGATAAACATTAAACAATTAGTGAACACTGCAAAACAATTCCAAACACATACTAGGAATTTGGTTATGATTAATGTCCTATATAATTTACAGTTAAATGACCATTCATGTACAACATTTAAAATGTATGTGGAATTGCTGTTTTCTGTGAATCCTTAAAGCTACACCAGTGTGGCTCTAGACAAAAGTCTATTTATTTTTATTCTTATTGTAAGCATCTAGAAAGTATGTGGCAAATTATAGGTGTTCAATCAATATTTAACAAATGAAAAAAATAAGAGAGTGTGAATCCCTCTGAAGAAGACATTCTCCCATCCATCAAAGCTCTCTGAGTTCTGAAGGCATCTGGAATTATGTTTCCTAGTTGCCATGGTTACTTACTGCTTAAGCTGCAATATTGTTAACACTCGAAGCATTAATAGTAATAGTGTTTGTTTTATAGCCCCTATCAGTCTCCCTTGTCAGAAGCCTCCAATATCTCACTGAAAGAGTAGGCACTTAGACAGTTGTCCAGAGAAACAATACCAGAAAGGGTGCTCCTCCCTAACATTTTGTTTCTGTCTGTGCTCCAGGAAATGAGTTTCTGCTTTATCTTTCCTGAAGCACCTCCCCATTTTCTCTGCCTCTTGTTTGGCTCAAACCAGTATCTAGGCTCCTTTGGCTATTTGAACCCTGTTCAGCTCCTGGAATCCCATCTTTGGAATCCTTTCTCTTATCTCTTCCTTGGTGCCGTGCATTGAACTATTTCTATTTCTCCTTTTTCTTTATTTAATCTTAATAATTGGCTGTGTTTTTAACTGACTTCACACCCAATGTTTTCAGTCTAGGCTCCATCCTCAATATATGTCTGTGGATTCTAAACCAAGTCCTTAGCTAGTTTGGACTTGCTTCAACCAAGTCTTACCTGAACTAAAACTTCCTATAAGCATAACACACAGATAAGTACGAGTAGAAAGAAACAGACAAAACATCTCTAATTTAAGTGAAGGAAACTAAGTGTTCTTCATGGAGCAGAGCATTCCTTTAGTTCAGTTCAGTTCAGTTCCATTGCTCAGTCCTGTTTGACTCTTTGTGATCCTGCGGACTGAAGCACACCAGGCCTCCCTGTCCATTGCCAACTCCCAGAGCTTGCTCAAACTCATGTCCATCGAGTCAGTGATGCCATCCAACCATCTCATCTTCTGTTGTCCCCTTCTCGTCCTGTCTTCAATCTGTCCCAGCATCAGGGTCTTTTCCAATGAGTCAGTTCTTCACATCAGGTAGTTGAAGTTATGGAGCTTCACCTTCATCATCAGTCCTTCCAGTGAATATTCAGGACTGATTTCTGTTAAGATTGACTGGTTTGATCTCCTTGCCGTCCAAGGGACTCTTCTCCAACACCACAGTTCAAAGGTATCAATTCTTTGGTGCTCACTTTTCTTTAAGAACGCAGATTTAAGGCATTCTCTGTTCTTAATTGTGGAGAAGGCAATGGCAAGCCACTCCAGTACTCTTGTCTGGAAAATCCCATGGGCGGAGGAGCCTGGTGGACTGTAGTCTATGGGGTCGCACAGAGTTGGACACGACTGAGCGACTTCACTTTCACTTTTCACTTTCCTGCGTTGGAGAAGGAAATGGCAACCCACTCCGGTTTTCTTGCCTGGAGAATCCCAGGGACAGGGGAGCCTGGTGGGCTGCTGTCTATGGGGTCGCAAAGAGTTGGACACGACTGAAGTGACTTAGCAGCAGCAGCAGCAGCTGTGCTTAATATGAATGGTTAGCAGATAATAACCAATTTCCTAAGATCATACTGGGAACAGAAAAATTCAAACTTTCTCATTTTTTTCTTCTCTTGCCATCATTATCATCTACTCAGTAGCAAAGTGATTCCGTGTAAATAACTTATGACATAAACAATAGGTATGCATATGTTCCTTCTAATGACCTACAGTATAAAGGTTTTCCAAATTTTTTCTTACTTCTTAAAGTTTTGGGAATTTTGTATTTCACTTACTTTCAATAAACATTTCTTTCCTCAGATGTTAAATGGATTGTAGATGTGTAAGCACTAGCATAAAAACCTCTATCATGAATGTCAGTGGCTTATAAGTGAATCTGAGACAGAGCAGAGGGACATACCTCTGAGCAATGCTAGTCTGGTGATAGCATAGAATAGAATACTATGCAAGGAAATGTGAGCAGTGATAACTGTACCAAACACTGAATCAGAAGTCTGATAAAAATGTATTTTAGGTATGGCTTAATCAATTATGCATTTATTTCCTTTTACATATATATTCAATAATGGCTTCTGATTAAGGTATAAGTCTAAAGATTTTATGAAAATAAAGTGAAAATTAAATAATTACCATTGGTTGATTTATAATATATTGAGCTGTCCAAAAAGTAAGATATTAAAAAAAAAAGCAAAAATTTTTGCCAACCTAATATAAGTAATGTATAATATGTGTATTTATATGAAGTATATAATATAAATATTACAATTATGTAATTTATAAATACATACATAACTTATAAATACAAACATTTATAAAAACACATGTCTCTCCATGACAGATTTTATTTTCTTAGGCCCCAAATCACTGCAGATGGTGACTGCAGCCATGAAATTAAAAATCCTTGCTCCTTGGAAGAAAAGCTATTACAAACTTAGACAGCATCTTAAAAAGCAGAAACATTACTTTGCCAACAAAGGTCCTTATAGTCAAAGTTGTGGTATTTCCAGTGTCATGTATGGATGTGAGAATTGAACCATAAAGAAGGCTGAGTGCCAAAGAATCTATGTTTTTGAACTGTGGTGTTGGAAAAGACTCTCGAGAGTCCCTTGGCATGCAAGGAGATAAATCCAGTGAATCTTAAAGGAAATCAACCCTGAATATTCATTGGAAGTGCTGGTGCTGAAGCTGAAGCTCAAATTCTCTGGCCACATGATGCAAAGAGCCAACTCATTGGAAAAGACTCTGATGCTGGGAAAGACTGAAAGCAGGAAAAGGGGATGACAGAGGATGAGATGGTTTGATGCCATCACCAACTCAATAGATATGAGTTTGAGCAAGCTCCAGGAGACAGTAAAGGACAGGGAAGCCTGACATGCTGCAGTTCATGGGGTTGGAAAGAGTCTGACATGACTGAACGACAGCACAACAACAGCATGTGTCTCTCTCTCCCTCTTGGAGGATAGCTTCTCATTTTTGCACAATTTATTAACTAAACTGGAGCTTCAGCTGCACATTCCATCACTCTGTAAGGCTTGCAGCTTCTAATTGTAAGTTATGCAGTAGGATTATTAGATTTCATCTCATACTTCTTTGTATTATAGGTGGATTCCTTAGCTCAAACAGATGTTATGCAAGATTATATCTTGGTGCATTACATACCAGCATGGATAGTGGTGCTGCTGACTGAGGCTGAAAGAGAAATATGAATCTACTTTCAAAATATATGTCAATTCTATTCATGATTAATTGGTATCTTTTCAAGTTTGGAAGGTGTCCAATTTAATCTACTTGCCACCCCGTAGCTTATTGATCTACTTGAGGTATAGTGCCACATGAAGTTCTCAGCTTTTGTGCCTGTTGGTGGAAGTTAGACAGTATACACTTGCTGTAAAGTTACAGGGTCCCTCCTCCTGGGAATCTAGACTCTTGTTTCTTCAGTGGGTCTCAGGACTAACAACTGGCTTAAATCCAGAATTTGGGTTAGGGATTGTGACTTTACTTGGGGCATTTTGTCATTTTCCTGATTATCCAATCCTTATTTACTTTGATTTTATGAATTGGATAATATCCTTATTCTCTGCTCATTTTTCTTGCCCCTATTGATGATTATTTTCGTTACCTTTCTAATTATCTGAAGACCAGGCTCTTCTGGCTGGCAGGGCATCTTTCCTGTCCTTTATGAAAATCATTCCTGCCTTTTTCCGACATTTAGCCTCCCTTATGGTAGAAGGAAATGGCAACCTACTCCAATATTCTTGCCTGGAGAATCCTGTAGACAGTGGAGCTTGGAGGGCTGCTGTCCATAGGGTCGCACAGGGTCAGATATGACTGAAGAGACTTAGCATGCATGAATGCATTGGAGAAGGAAATGATAACCCACTCCCATATTCTTGCCTGGAGAATCCCAGGGACACAGGAGCCTGGTGGCTAGCCATCTGTGGGGTCGCACAGAGTCAGACACAACTGAAGCAACTTAGCAGCAGCAGCAGCAGCCTCCCTTATTTGGCTTCTATTATATCATAGTTCTATCATCACCACTGCTCTTGGAAAACTCAGTTCTTTTATAGCTTTCCCTACCATTGGTCTGACCCACAAGAGGACAACTGTTATTGAGCTTCACAAATATCCCCACAATGTGACTGTCACCAGCATATGCTTTATAAATACCTTACAAAATGGAATGCCATCTGGGCTCCTCTGTGAGGAATAATCTGTTGATGTATTTTCTAGGCTCCCAAAGTGTGGGTACTCTCACATGTCTGTCTCTCTAAGCCTCCTAGCTCCATTTCCCACTGCCTGTCAAGGTAACCAGTGGTGAAATTACTATGGTGCCTTGGTTTCTCCAGGATTCCAACAGGCCTCACTGATGCTAACAGTGTTAGCATCACTTTCCCATGGTGTTAAATCCTGTATACTGGAAGAATACTCCCAAATCAGTAAGCTTTCCTTTCTCCATCCTTATTTCCTACATACCTTACTATAGCTTTTGGGGAATCTGGTATTATATATACTTTTAGAGCTTCTCACAAACTATGTGGACTTGGTTCTGCAGCTCCTTGGAGTACAGATCCTTTCCTTTCTCAGCAGTTCCCTAGCTAACTGCATTGCTATGGGCTTCCCTATTGGTTCAGATGGTAAATCCACCTCCAATGGAGGAGATCAGAGTTCAATCCCTGGGTTGGGAAGATCCCCTGAAGAAAGGCATGGCAACCCACACCAGTATTCTTGCCTGGAGATTTCCAGGGACAGAGGAGCCTGGTGGGCCAGTCTATGGGTTTGCAAAGAATCAAACATTACCGATGCGATTTAGCAAGCAAGAAATGTGACCACAGTTAACAGTCTAGTGATCGGGAAAATAAAGGGGGTTAGGTCCTGAAGCCTTTGCATCATCTCCAAGTAGTGCTAGCCTCTGAGAGTGGAGAAGGCAATGGCACCCCACTCCAGTACTCTTGCCTAGAAATTCCCATGGACGGAGGAGCCTGATAGGCTGCAGTCCACGGGGTCTCTAAGAGTCCGACATGACTTAGCGACTTCACTTTCACTTTCATGCATTGGAAAAGGAAATGGCAACACACTCCAATGTTCTTGCCTGGAGAATCCCAGGGACGGGGGAGCCTGGTGAGCTGCTGTCTGTGGGATCGCACAGAGTCGGCCACGACTAAAGCGACTTAGCAGCACCAGCAGCAGCAGCCTCTGAGAGAAAAGAGGGAACCACCTCTGCATATTTACTAGGTTCATGGAGATATGGATTTTCAGTGTTTCTGAGAATACCAAGTCAAATGTCCGTATCTCAGTCGAAGTGTCAGTGGCCCACTTCTCAAACTGACCTTGACAAAGCAGACTGGCTGGAATAGAAAATTCATCTCTCTCTGGAGCTCTGTTATCCCTATGTTCTTCCTCTGACTGCAGGAGATAAGTTTCTCTTTGCATGCTGCCAAGGAGTCATTTTGACTTTTAGCCAATATTGCTAAAGCAGCTATAATTGATAATTAATCACCCCCCGCCTTTCATTTTCTTCCTCCAAAGCATCAGTGGCTCTCAACATAGTTGTCCAGTTCCATTATCCTTTTAATTAGAATTTCCTAAACCTTTTAAAGGCCTAAGATATTGCAGTGACCAGTATGTTTTGCTGCTGTCCTATATCCATTTTCCACATTTATTGATGTTATAACAATCTTACTGTATAGCATGCCAAGGGTTCCTAGGGCTCCACCTACTACCAGTGATGAAGTCCTAATTTCCAGCCAGTTTTGAAAATATTCTTACAGACTGATTCATCAGATAGTTTTTGTCATCAAATATATTAGTTCAAGTTCCTTGGAAAACAGTCTTTGAGATGGAGATATGCATGCAAGACTATTATGAAAGGGAAAGTGAAAGTCACTCAGTTGTGTCGGACTGTGTAACCTCCATGGACTATACAGTGCATGGAATTCTCCAGGCCAGAATACTGGAGTGGGGTAGCTATTCCCTTCTTCAGGGGATCTTCCCAACCCAGGAATTTACCCAGGTCTCCCTCATTGCAGGCGGATTCTTTACTAGGTAAGCCACCAGGGAAACTCCCAAGATTATTATAGGGAGAAGTAATATTGAGGATTGCCACTAGCCTCAATACATAGTGGATGAGTAAAGAAATAGGACTGGGTAGAGGGAGGCATTGAATTATGATACAGTTCACAAAGGCCTTAGCTAATCCCATGGGAAGCTGAGATGTCCTTTTAGATTGACCTGCCTTGAAGCAAGGTTGTCACTGTCTTCTCACCTGCATTTTGCTTCCAAGAACCATCCTAGTTTCCTAGCAGTCTTAAGATGTGGACTCCTCTGGAAAATGATTAGAAACTCTTAGCTGGAGAATTTATGCCTTGGAGGTATTTAGCTGAGTGGCCATCATCCACTAAACCTGAGGCAGGTAGGTGATGCGGGGCTCAATCCATTACACCAGGAATCCCCAACCTGTTGGATCTAATGCCTGATGATCTGAGGTGAAAATGATGTAGTCATAATAGAAATAAAGGGAACAATAACTGGAATGTGCTTGAATCATCCCCCAAGCCATCCCCCGGCCGCTGGTTCATGGAAAATTATCTTCCACAAAACTTGTCCCTTCTGCCAAAAAAGTGGGGACCACTGGCCCAAACTCCCCAAGACCTTTTGTTTCCTTCTTGGTGCTTGCTGGTTGGAACTGAAATGCTGTCCTCAGCACTACTCTCTTTCTCCCAAGTGAATTTCTATTCTGCCCACAGCAATAACCACCCAGCTGCCATGACTCGCATACTCACCCCCTCTTCTCTTGCTCCTGGATGGCAGAGTACTTCTGCAGCAGACGTAAAACTATGCAGACCTGTCCCAGTACAAATTCATACTGTGCAACTGCAGTTACATTTTTACAATTATAAGCACAAACATACGAAATCACCTCAGGCAATGCTTTGACAGCTCCCTAGGGTATTGCTCAATTCTGAAGAACACTATAAAATAGCATAAAAAAATATGCTTGACTACCCAGCAGCAGAATACACGAACAGAACTAAGCCAGGCCTCAAGCAAAGTAAATTCCTTCCGCAACCGCTTGACAATGTTATGAAATGATTGTGAAAGTTTTGCATAACTAACAAGTTAAAATTCATACCTATTGAAATTTGCAAGTGTAAAAAATAGCATTAAATTCATCATGTAAAACTACATGCACAAAGAAAAGCCATCTTTTATACTTCTATCTCCCTTTACCCTTGCAAAAACATCAGAAAAGAAGAATATGAGAAGATATTTTAGTCATGAAATACTATTGAACACCTATTATGTGGTGGGCACTATTCTAGAAATTGGAGGCACAGGAGTGAAAAATAGCATGGTAAGAAAACTCCTGAATCTTGCTGAAGTTGCAGTATTTTCCCCTTATTGCCTCTCAGTTGTTCTCTTCTCTCCTCCATCACCTCACCCCTGCACATACTGCTGTGTTATTAATGCATTGTTCAACTTGCAAAAACCTACTTCTGCTCAAGGGTAACAACCTTCTCGTCTTACTCTTTCACCTTCTGTAGTAATTCCATCTGTTTTCATATTTCTTCTTTTATTTTCCTTTGTCTTTTTCACCATCTCTTGTTTATACTGGTTATTGAGCTCCTCAGTGATCAGAAGAATCATGTTATTCTTTGTATCTCAAGCATATGATACAGTGAATTTTGGCATATTATGTCTTGAATATGCAAAAGAATTCATAGATGTTAATGGCCTATAAGGAGGAAAGTATGAACTAATATGCTAATAATTATAGTTGTGTATCAGTTTTTGTGTGATAGTTTCTCAACAGGAAAGAAAATTGATCCATCTATAATAAGGATATAAAATGTATTTTATCTCACTTGCCTCCTTCAATAAATTGGTAATGATTTTCTGGAGTACTGACTTGAGGAAAAATCACAGCTGCACTCAGGCTCAGAGGGAAGGGTTATCATGCCATTACCTAAGCCTACTATGAGCTCCTGAGAAGGCAGATAACTATTTCTAATCTTTATCTTTCTCTTCCTTCCCCTCTTTCTTGATTATTTACTTCTAGCATTTTTCTCTGGAGTGCTGTAGTAAAAGAGAAAAAGAAACACAATGTTTTTATGATATAGTGTCCCCTCTTTGAACAATTCAAACAGGCAAAAGCAAAAAAATTGTTATGATATAAAGTTTTAAGAGAACTCACACATCTTTATATAATGTAGATAAAGCCATGCAGTCAGAATTAACCATGTTTTTATAGAAAGCAGAGACATTCTCATAAATTAACTCTCCTTGGTCTTCTTTTCTCTAACATATTTTCCCTTCATTTTATTTCAGATGTCCTTATACACAGTCAAGATCTATCATAAGAACTATCCCCCAGTGTTGGACTTATTATCTCAGTCCACAGCCTACTATCCTTCCAACAATCTCACTCTTCTACAGCTGCTGGTTTTAGTTATTTTTCTATTTTGAAAGTCTGCTACCCTTTTATAACTTTATTTTCCTTCTTATTCCACATGGAACCATAACTTAATAGACACACTTACCTCTTTCCTTCATTTAATAGAGAAAGTCATGTATCTTTGCACATCCTCTCCATTAGAAATATATGAACATTGATTGATTTGTGGATATTGAAGAATCCTTGCATCCCTGGGATAAAGCCCACTTGGTCATGGTGTGTGATCTTTTTAATGTGTTGTTGGATTCTGATTGCTAGAATTTTGTTAAGGATTTTTGCATCTATGTTCATCAGTGATATTGGCCTGTAGTTTTCTTTTCTTGTGGGATCTTTTTCAGGTTTTAGTATTAGGGTGATGGTGGCCTCATAGAATGAGTTTGGAAGTTTACCTTCCTCTGCAATTTTCTGGAAGAGTTTGAGCAGGATAGGTGTTAGCTCTTCTCTAAATTTTTGGTAGAATTCAGCTGTGAAGCCGTCTGGACTGGGGCTTTTGTTTGCTGGAAGATTTTTGATTACAGTTTCAATTTCCGTGCTTGTGATGGGTCTGTTAAGATTTTCTATTTCTTCCTGGTCGAGTTTTGGAAAGTTGTACTTTTCTAAGAATTTGTCCATTTCTTCCATGTTGTCCATTTTATTGGCATATAATTGTTGATAGCAGTCTCTTATGATCCTTTGTATTTCTGTGTTGTCTGTTGTGATCTCTCCGTTTTCGTTTCTAATTTTATTGATTTGATTTTTCTCCTGTTGTTTCTTGATGAGTCTGGCTAATGGTTTGTCAATTTTATTTATCCTTTCAAAGAACCAGCTTTTGGTTTTGTTGATTTTTGCTATGGTCTCTTTTGTTTCTTTTGCATTTATTTCTGCTCTAATTTTTAAGATTTCTTTCCTTCTACTAACCCTGGGGTTCTTCATTTCTTCCTTTTCTAGTTGCTTTAGGTGTAGAGTTAGGTTATTTATTTGACTTTTTTCTTGTTTCTTGAGGTGTGCCTGTATTGCTATGAACTTTCCCCTTAGGACTGCTTTTACCATGTCCCACAGGTTTTGGGTTGTTGTGTTTT
The DNA here is from genome assembly GCF_029378745.1 of Bos indicus. Classification (NCBI taxonomy): domain Eukaryota; kingdom Metazoa; phylum Chordata; class Mammalia; order Artiodactyla; family Bovidae; genus Bos; species Bos indicus. The sequence continues at coordinate 75,254,448 of NC_091765.1, forward strand.
CATTTTCATTCATTTCTATGTAAATTTTGATTTCTTTTTTGATTTCTTCTGTGATTTGTTGGTTATTCAGCAGCGTGTTGTTCAGCCTCCATACGTTGGAATTTTTAATAGTTTTTCTCCTGTAATTGAGATCTATTCTTACTGCATTGTGGTCAGAAAAGATGCTTGGAATGATTTCTATTTTTTTGAATTTACCAAGGCTAGCTTTATGGCCCAGGATGTGATCTATCCTGGAGAAGGTTCCATGTGCGCTTGAGAAAAAGGTGAGATTCATTGTTTTGGGATGAAATGTCCTATAGATATCAATTAGGTCTAACTGGTCTATTGTATCATTTAAAGTTTGTGTTTTCTTGTTAATTTTCTGTTTAGTTGATCTATCCGTAGGTGTGAGTGGGGTATTAAAGTCTCCCACTATTATTGTGTTATTGTTAATTTCTCCTTTCATACTTGTTAGCATTTGTCTTACGTACTGTGGTGCTCCCGTGTTGGGTGCATATATATTTATAATTGTTATATCTTCTTCTTGGATTGATCCTTTGATCATTATGTAGTGACCGTCTTTGTCTCTTTTCACAGCCTTTGTTTTAAAGTCTATTTTATCTGATATGAGTATTGCTACTCCTGCTTTCTTTTGGTCCCTATTTGCATGGAAAATCTTTTTCCAGCCCTTCACTTTCAGTCTGTATGTGTCCCCTGTTTTGAGGTGGGTCTCTTGTAGACAACATATGTAGGGGTCTTGTTTTTGTATCCATTCAGCCAGTCTTTGTCTTTTGGTTGGGGCATTCGACCCATTTACGTTTAAGGTAATTACTGATAAGTATGATCCCATTGCCATTTACTTTATTGTTTTGGGTTCGAATTTATACACCGTTTTTGTGTCTCCTGTCTAGAGAATATCCTTTAGTATTTGTTGGAGAGCTGGTTTGGTGGTGCAGAATTCTCTCAGTTTTTGCTTGTCTGAAAATCTTTTGATTTCTCCTTCATACTTGAATGAGATCCTTGCTGGGTACAATAATCTGGGCTGTAGGTTATTTTCTTTCATCATTTTAAGTATGTCTTGCCATTCCCTCCTGGCTTGAAGAATTTCTATTGAAAGATCAGCTGTTATCCTTATGGGAATTCCCTTGTGTGTTATTTGTTTTTTTTTTTCCCTTGCTGCTTTTAATATTTGTTCTTTGTGTTTGATCTTTGTTAATTTGATAATATGTGTCTTGGGGTGTTTTGCCTTGGGTTTATCCTGTTTGGGACTCTCTGGGTTTCTTGGACTTGGGTGATTATTTCATTCCACATTTTAGGGAAGTTTTCAACTATTATCTCCTCAAGTATTTTCTCATGGTCTTTCTTTTTGTCTTCTTCTTCTGGGACCCCTATGATTCGAATGTTGTAGCGTTTAATATTGTCCTGGAGGTCTCTGAGATTGTCCTCATTTCTTTTAATTCGTTTTTCTTTTATTCTCTCTGATTCATTTATTTCTACCATTCTATCTTCTAATTCACTAATCCTATCTTCTGCCTCTGTTATTCTACTATTTGTTGCCTCCAGAGTGTTTTTGATCTCATTTATTGCATTATTCATTATATATTGACTCTTTTTTATTTCTTCTAGGTCCTTATTAAACCTTTCTTTTATCCTCTCAATCCTTGTCTCCAAGCTATTTATCTGTGATTCCATTTTAATTTCAAGATTTTGGATCAATTTCACTATCATTATTCGGAATTCTTTATCAGGTAGATTACCTATCTCTTCCTCTTTTGTTTGGTTTGGTGGGCATTTATCCTGTTCCTTTATCTGCTGGGTATTCCTCTGTCTCTTCATCTTGTTTAAATTGCTGAGTTTGGGGTGTCCTTTCTGTATTCTGGCAGTTTGTGGAGTTCTCTTTATTGTGGCGTTTCCTCACTGTGTGTGGGTTTGTACAGGTGGCTTGTCAAAGTTTCCTGGTTAGGGAAGCTTGTGTCGGTGTTCTGGTGGGTGGAGCTGTATTTCTTCTCTCTGGAGTGCAATGAAATGTCCAGTAATGAGTTATGAGAGGTCTATGGTTTTGTGGTGACTTTGGGCAGCCTGTATCTTGAAGCTCAGGGCTGTGTTCCTTTGTTGCTGGAGAATTTGCTTTGTATGTCTTGCCCTGGAACTTGTTGACCCTTGTGTGGTGCTTGGTTTCAGTGTCAGTATGGAGACATTTGATGAGCTCCTGTCAATTAATGTTCCTTGGAGTCAGGAGTTCCCTGGAGTCAGGGTTTGGACTTAAGCCTCCTGCTTCCAGTTATCGGTCTTATTTTTACAGTAGTTTCAAAATTTCTCCTTCTATACAGCACTATTAATAAAACATCTACATTAAAGATGAAAAGTTTCTCTACTGTGAGGGTCACTCAGAGAGGTTCACAGCGTTACATGGAGAAGAGAAGAGGGAGGAGGGAGTTAGAGGTGACCCAAATGAGATGAGGTGGAATCAATAGTGGAGAGAGTGGGCTAGCCAGTAGTCACTTCCTTATGTGCACTCCACAACTGGACCACTCAGAGATGTTCATGGAGTTATACAGAGAAGAGAAGAAGGAGCAAGGAGACAGAGGTGGCCAGAAGGATAAAAGGGGGGAATGAAAAGGAGGGAGACAGATCCAGCCAGTAATCAGTTCCCTAAGTGTTCTCCACCGTCTGGAACACACAGAAATTCAGAGTTGGGTAGAGTGGAGAGGGGTTAGGGAGGAGACACAGGCGACCTGGTGGAGAAAAAGGAGAGTCCAAAGGGAGAGAGAGCAGTCAAGCCAGTAATCTCACTCCCTAGTGAAAAATGGATCCTGAAGATTGGGTTCTTAAAGATACAAAATTGGTAACAAATACATAAAAGCAAAAATAAAAAATCTAGAGTAGAGTTTGGAATTTCAAAAATACAATGTTAAAAAAAAGAAGAAGAAAAATAAAGAGAGAAAGCAAACAAACAAACAAAAACAATGTTGCAAAAATTATAAAGAAAATACAGGTACAAAATTGATATCAAATACCAAAAAGCATAAATTAAAAATCTAGAGTAGAGTTTGGAATTTAAGATATACAATGTTATATAAAAGAAGAAGAGAAAGAAACAGAGAAAAGAAAAAAAAAAAAAGTCACAGAAATTATAAAAAAAAAACTATAGGTACAAAATTGATAACATATACCAAAAAGCTAAAATTAAAAATCTAGAGTAGAGTTTGGAATTTCAAAAATACAATGTTAAAGAAAAGAAAAAAAAAAAAAAAAAAACAAGGTCAAAAAATTATAAAATATATATATATGAAGTTTGCTGAAGAAGAAAAAAATAGGGTCTTTTTTTTTTTTGCAAAGTAATAGGTTATAAAAGTGGAAATTAAAGGAACAATAGAGGACTTAAAATTAAAAAAAATAAAAAAAAAAGAAAGAATGATCGTAAAAATAGTAAAAATATATCTAGAACTTTCTTTGGTTTTATTGTGAGTATTGTGGGTTCAGTTCATTTTTGGCTAGTTCCTTGGTCCAACTTATATTTCTCAAGATCTATAGGCCCCTTCCTATGTACTCCGTAGTAACCACGGGGTTTTAATCTATTGCCTGTAGCTTCCAAGGCGTTTTCCTCTGTTATAACTTCTGTTTGCTGGTCTCTTCAGTGTCTGGTTTCCGCCCTGACACAAAGGGGACGGTGGAGGACACTTTTTTTTTTTTTTTTTTAGACTCACTTGTTCAGTCGCACTGTGGGGAGGGAGGGATGCTGCAAACAAATAACACTGGCGTGCGCTCGCAGTACCTCAGCCACACTGGGTCTGCCCCCGCTCACGGCGCGTGTAGCCTCCCTGCCCACACTGCTCGGGCTCTAGGTTGTTCCGCCGGGAACAATCCGAGGCCAGCCCTGGGCTGCATGCACCTCCCAGGTCCAAGCTGCTCAGGTTCAGGCACTCGGGTAGTCCTCAGAGGTGCAGACTAAGTTGGGCCAGCGTTTTGTGCTCTTCTCAGGTCCGAGCAGCTCAGGTGATGAGGTGTTTGGCGAGCACCAATGCTGCGACTTATCACCTCCCTGCCACTCGGTTATCTGGGTGTAAAACCGGCGCGCCTTCTCAGGCAGATGTGGACCGTCCAGACCCCCAATAAGTTTTAGATAGCAAAGAAGCCTGCTTACAATTTTATAGATAATGCCTCTCTGGGGCTGTGATTGCCCCCTTCCGGCTCTGGCTGCTTGTCACCGGAGGGGGAAGGTCTGCAGCCAGCTATCTCTGATCAGTCCTTTGTTCCGTGTGAGGGCCTGGCAGTGTCTTAGGTTGGGTCTGGCTTTTCGCGTGGTAGATATCCCACAGTCTGGTCTGCTAGCCCAAATTATTTCGCTCAGATAGCGCTCAGGGTATTCAGGCCAGATTCTTACTCTCAGCAATGCAGCCCGCACCACGCCTCCCTGCCCAGCCCCCTCTTGCTAATGGCGGATGCAGGTGTCTGCGCTGCTTCTCCACTGGGGGAGTTACCGTAGGGCTCGCAATCTGCGAGTTTTAATTGTTTATTTATTTTTTCTCCCTGTTATGTTGCCCTCTGTGCTTCCAAAGCTCGGCACAGATTTGGCAGTGAGAAGGTTTCCTGGTGTTTGGAAACTTCTCTCTTTTAAAGACTCGCTTCCTGGGACGGAACTCTGTCCCTCCCTCTTTTGTCTCTTTTTTTGTCTTTTATATTTTTTCCTACCTCCTTTTGAAGACATGGGTTGCTTTTCTGGGTGCCTGATGTCCTCTTCCGGCATTCAGAAGTTGTTTTGTGGAATTTTTTTTTTTTTTATCTCTTTTTTTTTTCTAATTTTATTTTATTTTTAAACTTTACATAATTGTATTAGTTTTGCCAAATATCAAAATGAATCCACCACAGGTATACATGTGTTCCCCATCCCGAACCCTCCTCCCTCCTCCCTCCCCATACCATCCCTCTGGGCCGTCCCAGTGCACCAGCCCCAAGCATCCAGCATCGTGCATCGAACCTGGACTGGCAACTCGTTTCCTACATGATATTTTACATGTTTCATTGCCATTCTCCCAAATCTTCCCACCCTCTCCCTCTCCCACAGAGTCCATAAGACTGTTCTATACATCAGTGTCTCTTTTGCTGTCTCGTACACGAGGTTATTGTTACCCTCTTTCTAAATTCCATATATATGCGTTAGTATACTGTATTGGTGTTTTTCCTTCTGGCTTACTTCACTCTGTATAATAGGCTCCAGTTGGAATTTACTCAACGTTTAAATGCTCTTTTGATGAATTTGTGGGGGAGAAACTGTTCTCCCCGTCCTACTCCTCCGCCATCTTGGCTCCTAACCATATGATTATCTCAATAGATGCAGAGAAAGCCTTTGACAAAATTCAACATCCATTTATGATAAAAACTCTCCAGAAAGCAGGACTAGAAGGAACATACCTCAACATAATAAAAGCTATATATGACAAACCCACGGCAAACATTATCCTCAGTGGAGAAAAATTGGAAGCATTTCCTCTAAAGTCATGAACAAGACAAGGGTGCCCACTTTCACCATTACTATTCAACATAGTTTTGGAAGTTTTGGCCACAGCAATCAGAGCAGAAAAAGAAATACAAGGAATCCAAATTGGAAAAGAAGAAGTAAAACTCTCACTATTTGCAGATGACACAATCCTCTACATAGAAAACCCTAAAGACTCCACCGAAAAGTACTAGAAATAATCAATGACTATAGTACAGTTGCAGGATATAAAATCAACACACAGAAATCCCTTGCATTCCTATACACTAATAATGAGAAAACAGAAAGAGAAATTAAGGAAACAATTCCATTCACCATTGCAACAGAAAGAATAAAATACTTAGGAATATATCTACCTAAAGAAACTAAAGACCTATATATAGAAAACTATAAAACACTGGTGAAAGAAATCAAAGAGGACACTAATAGATGGAGAAATATACCATGTCCATGGATTGGAAGAATCAGTATAATGAAAATCAGTATACTACCCAAAGCAATTTATAGATTCAATGCAATCCCTATCAAGCTACCAACAGAATTCTTCACAGAACTAGAACAAATAATTTCACAATTTGTATGGAAATACAAAAAACCTCGAATAGCCAAAGCTATCTTGAGAAAGAAGAATGGAACTGGAGGAATCAACCTACCTGACTTCAGGCTCTACTACAAAGCCACAGTTATCAAGACAGTATGGTACTGGCACAAAGACAGAAATATAGATCAATGGAACAAAATAGAAAGCCCAGAGATAAATCCATGCACATATGGACACCTTATCTTTGACAAAGGAGGCAAGAATATACAATGGATTAAAGACAATCTCTTTAACAAGTGGTGCTGGGAAATCTGGTCAACCACTTGTAAAAGAATGAAACTAGACCACTTTCTAACACCGTACACAAAAATAAACTCAAAATGGATTAAAAATCTAAACATAAGACCAGAAACTATAAAACTCCTAGAGGAGAACATAGGCAAAACACTCTCTGACATACATCACAGCAGGATCCTCTATGACCCACCTCCCAGAATATTGGAAATAAAAGCAAAATTAAACAAATGGGACCTAATTAACCTTAAAAGCTTCTGCACATCAAAGGAAACTATTAGCAAGGTGAAAAGACAGCCTTCAGAATGGGAGAAAATAATAGCAAATGAAGCAACCGACAAACAACTAATCTTAAAAATATACAAGCAACTCCTATAGCTCAACTCCAGAAAAATAAACGACCCAATCAAAAAATGGGCCAAAGAACTAAATAGATATTTCTCCAAAGAAGACATACAGATGGCTAACAAACACATGAAAAGATGCTCAACATCACTCATTATCAGAGAAATGCAAATCAAAACCACTATGAGGTACCATTTCATGCCAGTCAGAATGGCTGCGATCCAAAAGTCTACAAATAAATGCTGGAGAGGGTGTGGAAGAAAGGGAACCCTCTTGTTGGTGGGAATGCAAACTAGTACAGCCACTATGGAGAACAGTGTGCAGATACCTTAAAAAACTGGAAATAGAAGTGCCTTATGATCCAGCAATCCCACTGCTGGGCATACACACTGAGGAAATCAGAAGGGAAAGAGACACGTGTACCCCAATGTTCATTGCAGCACTGTTTATAATAGCCAGGACATGGAAGCAACCTAGATGTCCATCAGCAGATGAATGGATAAGAAAGCTGTGGTACATATACACAATGTAGTATTACTCAGCCATTAAAAAGAATACATTTGAATCAGTTCGAATGAGGTGGATGAAACTGGAGCCTATTATACAGAGTGAAGTAAGCCAGAAGGAAAAACACCAATACAGTATACTAACGCATATATATGGAATTTAGAAAGATGGTAACAATAACCCTGTGTACGAGACAGCAAAAGAGACACTGATGTATAGAACAGTCTTATGGACTCTGTTGGTGAGGGAGAGGGTGGGAAGATTTGGGAGAATGACATTGAAACATGTAAAATATCATGTAAGGAACGAGCTGCCAGTCCAGGTTTGATGCACAATACTGGATGCTTGGGGCTAGTGCACTGGGACGACCCAGAGGGATGGTATGGGGAGGGAGGAGGGAGGGGGGTTCAGAATGGGGAACACATGTATACCTGTGGTGGATTCATTTTGATATTTGGCAAAACTAATACAATTATGTAAAGTTTAAAAATAAAATTAAATTAAAAAAAAAAAAAGAAATATATGAACACTAACAAAATATGGCCCACTTGGTTGAAGGCAATTTAATCCTATCCTTTCTTTCTTGTTTTATGTGTAACATGATAGTAAATAAATATATTGCCTAAGACAGGTATATGGAATATTTTGTGGAATAAAGAAATTCATGTAGAGAGTTTTAATCAAATGCCACATGGCATTAACATGACTCACTCTCTCTCTCTCTCTCTCTATATATATATATATATGTATATTTTAATTTTATTTTAATATTTCATGTCTTCTTTTGAAGAAAAGCTATTGTTAAGTTTTTCACACTCAACAATACCCCAGATTTAGCATTTCTTATCTTAATGTTTAACCATCAATACCCCTCACTCTGTTTTCAACAAGGTGAAAGATGTAGCACAGATAAGTGACTCAACACAGCTGATAACTTCCATTTTAACTCTAAAGATGATAGTTTAGGAACAGATATGATACTCATAGGGCTTCCCATGTGGTGCTAATGGTAAAATATGGCAAAACCAATACAATATTGTAAAGTAATTAGCCTCCAATTAAAATAAATAAATTTATAATTAAAAAAAAAAAAAAAGAATCTGCCTGCCAATTCAGGAGACATGGATTTGGTCCCAGGGTTGAGATGATCATCTGAAGGAGGGCATGGCAACCTGCTCCAGCATTCCTGCCTGGGGAATCCTGTGGACAGAAGAGCCTGGTGAGATACAGTCCATAGGGTCACATAATCAGACACGACTGAAGCAACTTAACATGAATGTATGATACTCATTCTACAAATTCAGAGGTGCTAGAAATTTAGTTTTTATAAAATTGAACTGAATCTCCCAATCAAACCCTTGTTTCGCTGGTCTAAAAACTTGAGTTTGGGAAAGAATTTCTCTGAACCCTCTCCTTTTCTTTAGGCCACAGCTAAAAATGAGGGACTTATACTGTGCAGCAGTCAGTGATGGAGAGGGTCTGATAACCCTATTGTTGGACTTTCTGTGCTGTTAGCTGTTGGGTCTCAAGTGCTGTTTTATACAATAGGGTGCCACATTCTGCCTTATTCAAAAACACATCATTTCAGGACTGTTTCTTTCTCAATATTTTCTTACCTTCTTAGATACAAAAGAAAGCTGAATTCCTGTCAATCTACTTGGGAGCTAATGAAAGAATGAAGTCGTATAAGCTGTTGATTACCTTCCTGTTCATCTTATGGGCAGTGCTATATAGTTCCCTGCTATTTACATCACACAAGGATGTGAATGAGTTCTATGACAAATTTCTTAGTTCAGTTCAGTTCAGTTCAGTTGCTCAGTCGTGTCCAACTCTTTTCAACCCCATGGACTGCAGCATGCCAGGCTTCCCTGTACATCAACAACTCCAGAGATTACTCAAACTCATGTCCATAGAGCCGGTGATGCCCTCTAACCATCTTATGTGTGTTGTCCCTTCTCCTCCCACCTTCAATCTTTCCCAGCATCAGGGTCTTTTCAAATGAGTCAGTTCTTGGCATCAGGTGTCCAAAGAATTAGAGTTTCAGATTCAGCATCAGTCCTTCCAATGAATATTCAGGACTTATTTGTTTTAGGATGGACTGATTGGATCTAGTTGCACTCCAAGGGACTTTCAAGAGTCCTCACAAACCACAAGTCAAAGCATCAATTCTTTGGTGTTCAGCTTTCTTTATAGTCAGACCCTCACATCCATATATGACTACTGGAAAAACCATAGCTTTGACTAGATGGATCTTTGTTCGTAAAGTAATGTCTCTACTTTTTAATATCCTGTCGAGGTTGGTCATAATTTTTCTTCCAAGGAGCAAGCGTCTTTTAATTTCATGGCTGCAGTCACCGTCTTCAGTGATTTTGGAGCCCCCCAAATAAAGTCTCTCACTGTTTCCATTGTTTTCCCATCTAATTGCCATGAAGTGATGGGACCGGATACCAAGATCATATTTTCTGAATACTGAGCTTTAAGCCAACTTTTTCACTCTCCTTTTTCACTTTCATCATGAGGTTCTTTAGTTCTTTTTCACTTTCTGCCATAAGGGTGGTATTATCTGGATTTCTGAGGTTATTGATACTTCTCCTGGCAATCTTGGTTCCAGCATATGCTTCATCCAGCCCAGAATTTCTCATGATGTACTCTGCATAGATTTTAAATAAGCAGGATGACAATATACAGTCTTGATGTACTCCTTTCCTGTGTCCAGTTCTAACTGTTGCTTCCTGACCTGCATACAGATTTCTCAAGAGGCAGGTCAGGTTGTCTGGTATTTCCAGCTCTTTCAGAATTCTCCTCAGTTTCTTGTGACCCATACAGTCAAATGTTTTGGCATAGCCAATAAAGCAGAAATAGATGTTTTTCTGGAACTCTCTTGTTTTTTTGGTGATCCAACAGATGTTGGCAATTTGATCTCTGGTTCCTCTGACTTTTCTAAATCCAACTCGAACATATGCAAGTTCACAGTTCACGTACTGTTGAAGGCTGACTTGGAGAATTTTGAGCATTACTTTGCTAGAGTGTGAGATGAGTGCAAATGTGTGGTAGTTTGAGCATTCTTTGGCATTGCTTTCACTGGGACTGGAATGAAAACTGACCTTTTCCAGTCCTGTGGCCACTGCTGAGTTTTCCAAATTTGCTGGCATATTGAATGTAGCACTTTCACAGCATCATCTTTTGGGATTTGAAATAGCTCAACTGGAATTCCATCACCTCCACTAGCTTTGTTTGTAGTGATACTTCCTAAGGCCCATTTGACTTCAGACTCTAGGATGTCTGGCTCTAGGTGAATTATCACACCATCATGGTTAACTGAATCATGAAGAGCTTTTTTGTACAGTTCTTCTGTGTATTCTTGCCCCCTCTCTTAATATCTTCTGCTTCTGTCAGGTCCATATCATTTCTGTCCTTTATTGTGCCCATCTTTGCATGAAATATTCCTTTGGTATCTAATTTTCTTGAAGAGATTGCTAGTCTTTCCCATTCTATTGTTTTCCTCTATTTCTTTGCACTGATCACTGAGGAAGGCTTTCTTATCTCTTGCTAATCTTTGGAACTCTGCATTCAAATGGATATATCTTTCCTTTTCTCCTTTGCCTTTCACCTCCCTGCTCTTCTCAACTATTTGTAAGGCCTCCTCAGACAACTATTTTGCCTTTTTACATTTCCCCACCCCTTGATGATGGTCTTGATCCCTGCCTCCTGTACAATGTCATGAAGCCCAGTCCATAGTTCTTCAGGCACTCCCTCAGATTTAACCCCTTGAATCTATTTCTCACTTCCACTGTATAATCGTAAGAAGAATTTGATTTAGGTCATACCAGAATGATCTAGTGGTTTTCCCTACTTTCTTCAATTTAAGTCTTAATTTGGCAATAAGGAGTTCATGATCTGAGCCACAGTCAGCTCCCAATCTTGTGTTAAGTGACTCTCTAGAGCTTTTCTATCCTTGTCTACAAAGATCATAATCAATCTGATTTCAGTATTGACCATTTGGTGATGTCCATGTGTAAAGTCTTCTCCTGCATTGTTGGAAGAGGATGTTTGCTACGACCAGTGCATTCTCTTGGCAAAACTATGTTAGGCTTTGCCTGCTTCATTTTGTACTTCAAGGCCAAATTTGCCTGTTGCTCCAGGTATCTCTACTCTTCCTACTTTTGCATTCCAGTCCTCTATAATGAAATGGATATCTTTTTTGGGTGTTAATTCTAGAAGGTCTTTTAGACCTTCTAGAATGCCCATTCAGCTTCAGCTTCTTCAGCATTACTGGTCAGGACATCGATTTGGATTACTGTGATACTGAATGGTTTGCCTTGGAAACGAACAGAGATCATTCTGTCATTTTTGAGATTGCATCTAAGTACTGCATTTTGGACTCTTTTGTTGACTATGATGGCTACTCTATTTCTTCTAAGGGATTCTTGCCCAAAGTAGTAGATATAATGGTCATCTGACTTAAATTGACCCATTCTAGTCCATTTTAGTTCGCTGATTCCTAAAATGTGGATGTTCACTCTTGCCATCTTGTTTGACCACTTCCAATTTGCCTTGATTCATGGACCTAACATTCCAGGTTCCTAATCAATATTCCTCTTTACAGCATTGGACTTTACTTCCATCACTAGTCACATCCACAAGTAGGTGTTGTTTTTGCTTTGCCTCCATCTCTTCATTCTTTCTGGAGTTATTTCTCCACTGATCTCCACTAGCATATTGAGCGCATACCAACCTGGGGAGTTATCTTTCAGTATCCTATCTTTCTGCCTCTTAGTATTGTTTATGGGGTTCTCAAGGCAAGAACACTCAAGTGGTTTGCCATTCACTTCTCCATCGGCCCACTTTTTGTCAGAACTCTCCACCATGACCTGTCCATCTTGGATGGCCCTACTCATCATGGCTCATATATTTTCTCTGAGTTAAACAAGGCTATGGTCCATGTGATCAGATTGGTTAGTTTTCTGTGATTGTGGTTTTAAGTCTCTTTGCCCTCTAATGGAGAAGTATAAGAGATGTATGGAAGCTTCCTGATTTGAGAGACTGACTGAGGGGGGAAATGGGTCTTTTTCTGATGGGCAGGGCCATGCTCAGTAAATCTCTAATCCAATTTTATGTTGATGGGCAGGGCTGTGTTCCCTCCCTGTTGTTTGACCTGAATTCAAACTATGTAGAGGTAATGAAGATAATGGTGACCTCATTCAAAAGATCCTATGCAGGCAATGCTACACTCAGTGGCCCCAACCCTGCAGCAGGCCACCACCAAAGCACATTTCTTCCAGGGACTTCTGGACACTCACAGGCAAGTCTGGGTCAGTCTCTTGTGGGATCACTGCTCCTTTCTCCTGGGTCATGGTATGCACAAGGTTTTGTTTGTGCCCTCCAAGAGTCTGTTTCCCCAGTCCTGTGTAAGTTCTGGTGGCTCTATGGTAGGGTTTTTGTCAACCTCTTCCAAGAGGGCTTATGCCATACCCAGGCCTATTGCACCCAGAGCTCCTGCCCCTGCAGCAGTCCACCGATGACCCATATCTGCAGGAGACACTCAAACCCAGTTCTGTCTCAGCCGCTATGGGGTTTCTGGGTCCTAGTGCACATAAGGTTTGTGTGAGCCTTCCAATCATCTCTGGTCAGTATGGGGTTTAATTCTAAATGCAATTTTGCCCCTCCTACCATCTTTTGGGGGTTTCTCCTTTGCCCTTGAATGTGGGGTATCTTTTTTTCATGGAACCCACCATTCTCCTGTTGATGGTTATTCAGCAGAGAGTTGTAATTTTGAAGTTCTTGCAGGAGAAGATGAGAACAGGTCAGATGAATTCCCTCAGGAATTAAGGGAATTCGGTTAAGAATTAATGTTTCTTAACCCTGATACTATTGACACACTGGTCTAGATAGCTCTTTGTGATCCCATGCACTATTGGGCGATTGGCACTATCCCTGACCTATAAGCACTAGAGTCCACCTGCTCCCCTACACAGGTCTTTATAATTAACAAGTTCCCAGACATGGTAGTCACATCCAGTTGAGGACCACTGCACTTTTGAGGATGAATTTGATTTTTCTGCCTCCACTGATTCTCTATGGCTCCTTACAAGTTCAGTGACAGAACTCTCTGAGACCTGGTCATCAACCTGAATTCTTCTCTGGGAATTGGGAGTATAAATCTTCTCTAAATCTGAACCCTCAGATCTCTCCTTTACCCTACTCTGTATTTGTGTTGGTAGGACTTGAGGTTCTTAGAAATTAGGATTTCATGCCAAAGAGATATGGAGATGGCAATGGCACCTCACTCCAGTACTCTTGCCAGAAACTCCCATGGATAGAGGAATCCAGTGGGCAGCAGTCCATGGGGTCGCTAAGAGTCGGACACGACTGAACGACTTCACTTTCACTTTTCACTTTCATACATTGGAGAAGGAAATGGCAACCCACCCATTGTTCTTGCCTGGAGAGTCCCAGGGACGGAGGAACCTAGTGGGCTGCCGTCTATGGGGTCGCACAGAGTTGGCCACGACTGAAGCAACTTAGCAGCAGCAGCAGCAGCAGCCAAAGAGATATGCCAGGTTCTAACTTTCAGTTGAACTCCCTGTTTTTCCTCACCTTCTCTTCCCTTTCCTTTTTGTCTTTTGTCCCCTCTTATCTTCTTAGATATCAAACATTCTCAGTGATTTACATTATGTGTATAATTTGGGGTTTAAATATCAGAGATCAAGAGTTTGACTTGGTTGTTTCTTGAGATAAATGAATACTGTAGTTCAAACTACCCAGTGATGGAAAGAAATAAAGAAACAGAATACCAGTGAAGGAAGTATCCATTATTGTCTCAAAATGTAATGCCACTACAGACTCTGTAGCTTCATGCCCAGCAGATCTGACATATATTTCCAGTTCTGATCTTATTTTAAAACTATGAAACATCTGAGTGTACATAGATCAATTTTAGCACATGCATATAATGTGGTATAATTGGCAACTGGGAAGGGAGATATTGGCATGAAAAAAATCACTTTTTATCATGCTAGGAGTAATCATACTGCCTTCACATGGGCTCTTGTCAGTGATCCTTAATTATGTTGCCAGTAAGAGACTCAAAGTGAACCTTAAAAGAAACATTAAGCCAAAATTGGTATATGTATGTACACACATATAATGGTATTGTCAGTCCTTTATTTCTCTGTTTTGAGAAACACATATATGTATGTTATTTTGGTTATCTATTTCTGAATAATAAACTACCTCAAAATTTAACAGCTTAGACACACAGATATAGTGAACAAACGAGGAGTTGCCAGTGGAGGTAGAGGGCAATGCAGGGGTGGGGATATGGGAGGCACAAACCATTGGGTGTAAGATAGATTTAAGGATGTATTGTACTACACAGGGAATATAGCCAATATTTTGTGGAATAATTGTAGATGGAAAGTAACTTTTAAAAATTGTATATATACAGATATAGATATAGATACAGAAAATTATACTTCATTTAAAAACAAAACAAACAAACAAACAAAAAAAAACAGCTTCAAACAAGAATCTATTCTTATCCTCCATGATTTTTTGTAGAATGACTGGGTTTGGCCCAGTAATTCTTATGAAATAAGTGAGGCCAGATGAACTTAACTCATCCAGGCATTCAACTGGACTAGGCCATCCAAAATGACTCAACTGTATGGTTCATATGGCTTTTGGCTGGGAGTTCATCTAGAGCTATTGAATATAGTTCATGGTTATGTTCCATGCTGTCTAGGTTATGACCAACCTAAACATATTAAAAATCAGAGACATTGCTTTGCCAACAAAGGCCCATCTAGTCAAGGCAATGGTTTTTCCAGTAGTCATGTATGGAAGTGAGAGTTGGACTATAAACAAAACTGAGTGCCAAAGAATTGATGCTTTTGAACTGTGTCTGTTGGAGAAGACTCTTGAGAGTCCCTTGGACTGCAGGGATATCCAACCAGTCCATCCTAAAGGATATCAATCATGAGTGTTTATTGGAAGAATTGATGTTGAAGATGAAACTCCAATACTTTGGCCTCCTGATGGGAAGCGCTGACTCATTTGAAAAGCCCCTGATGCTGGGAAAGATTAAGGGCAGGAAGAGAAGGGGATAACAGAGGATGAGATGGTTGGATGGCATCACTGACTCAATGGACATGAGTTTGGGTAAATTCCAGGTGTTGGTGATGGACAGGGAGGCCTAGTGTGCTGCACTCCATGGGGTTGTAAAGAGTCGGACATGACCGAGCAACTGAACTGAACTGAACTGATGTTCCATGTAGGACTTCCCTGATAGTTCAGTTGGTAAAGAATCGCCTCAGGAGACCCTGGTTTGATTCTTGGGTTGTGAAGATCCTCTGGAGAAGGGATAGGCTACCCACTCCAGTATTCTTGGGTTTCCCTTGTGGCTCAGCTGGTAAAGAATCTGCCTGCAATGCAGGAGACCTGGATTCAATCCTTGGGCTGGGAAGATCCCCTGGGGAAGGAAACAGCTACCTATTCTAGTATTCTGGCCTAGAGAATTCCATGGACTGTGTAGCCCATGGGGTCACAAAGAGTCGGATATGACTGAGCAACTTACACCCTCACACACATATTCTATGTGGTCTCTTTATTTGGCTTGGGCTTCTCAGAGCATGTAGGCTCGACTTGAAGAGACAAGTGCAGAAGTTGCTAGTCCTATTAAGGCCCAGGCTTGGTGTCCAGAATATTACTTTCACTGCATCCTATTAATCAAATCCATTCACAGTTTCTCAAAGAGTATTAATTTCTGGGGCCATCTTTGGAGATGAGCAACCACACATTTTAATAACATTTATTGAAGTGTGTTCATGAAAATTTAAGCTCCATAACATTTTATTTTTTTAAATACATGCTTATTTTCCCTCAAGTCATATAATATTTCTTGAATGTGTCATTCTGTGCATTTATACTTACTCTATGACAATGTAAATGTGTGAAGTTAGATAGGAAGACATGATTTCTGATTACAAGTTCAGATTTGTAATGTTTCTTACTTTCTGGGGGATGTTGATTCATTTATAACAGAAATATGGCCTTGCTCTACTTTTCTCCAATTTAAAACATATTTGAATTGTTTCCAGTTTTAAAGTATCATAAATAAATTATCATACATCGCTATTGAATGGGAGTGTAATTTTATAAAACCAGCCAGGAAAAATGGTTGGCAATAGTGATCATATCTAAACATAAGCCTGTCCTGTGACCCAGAATTCTACTCCTGGATATACTCAACACAAGCAGCATTTTTTTTTTATCTTCTAAATTTTAAGCAGTCAGAAACAAGTGAAGATTTCATTTTTGTCTTATGAACTATCAATTTAATGAAATCTTAGTAAAAAATCTAAAATGTGTTTTATACACTTTTAAATACTTCCATTGTTGTATTCACACTTTTTTTGCAAATTCACACTTTTTTTGCCACAGATATAGTATATCTCTTTTATGTTAAAGGAAAGAATAGAGATTTAGTCATGTTAATGTCAACAATTACAATTACAATGTGACTATACACTACTTACAAGCTCACAGATTAGCTTTATATAGTTTCATGGATGCTGGCAGAAGTCAAGACTCCTGGGTCAAAGACAAGAAGAGTTGATTACTAGTGAACATTGATCATTCTGAGTTTTATGTCTATATTGTCCCCCTCAACCTCCAAGTCTAACGAGGTGACATGAGGACACCCAGGTCATATGCTGTGCATGCAATAGGTTTGCATCATAGCTGAGGAATCTGAAACTTAGGAAACCCCAATTTTTTATAATGGACTTGAAGAAAAACTGTCCAATGTCTGCTCCAGGGAGACATCATCTTTAGTATACTAGATTATCAATAAATGTGCCATCTGCTCCAGTGTGAAACTATGCAAACAACCCTAAAAGAAAAGCCCCAAAGCTATCAGTGTTATTGCTGTCAATGTATATAAAAAGAAAGGGATTCATGGAAAATTCCTTACCAACAGATAGGTGATTACTTATTTGCCTTTTCTCTGTTCTAAAGTTATATAAAATTTTTGATTAATATATGTCTTTATTTAGTTATAGCTCCACATATTTTATAGGAGTATATAGAAGAATCTGCTCTTGATCCTTTTTTTAGTGTTTTATGGGATTATTTTATTTACTGAATAAGCTCATTGATTAATACCCTCTGAAATCACATGTAGAATTGACAAGATATTCTTGCAGTGTATAGCAAGCAGTACCCTGACAAATGAACTGTGTTAATCATAGCAAAACTATTGAATATAATTTCAGGCTTATAAACAGGAACATAAATATTTTTATTAGTTTGATTTAGAGTGTTCTGAAAGTATTTAAAACAGAGGTAGAAAGCCCCTAAATATGGAATCAGACAATATGTTTTTACACAATGTCTCTACCACTAAAAATGTGACTTTTTGTTTTAGGCATTTGACTTACCTAATGCTTATACTTTATTTTGCAAAATAGAGGACATGACAATAACAATCTCATGTTTGGACTCTGGAGTAAGTTGGCAAGGGTAGAATTTGATTCAGTCACAACTGTTAATGATTTGACTTAGCTTCTTAGTCTCATTTTTGCATTATTTTTCATCTTGTTGCAACTGTTAAAACAGTGTGCTGTTGTACAATATTAATGTGTTATAATATGCATTGAAAACTGAAAGAAGCATGTGTAATGAGTGTTATATTGCCTTAATTCATTCTGAAATGCTTGAGTATATAGTGTTCAAGATAAATGTCTATGTGGCAACTTTGCACTTCTCAAAGAGCTTGCGTAGTAGAATGCACACTCCAAAAATGGTGACTTGTTATTAAAGCAATTCTGATTTACAATCCATACTTTTCCTTAGTCTCATTTATTGTGGCAGGTTGTTGAGAAGGAAGAAAGAGTGACAGAAGAGGTGTGGAGGCTGGAGTTGCAGGGAGGACCTCCTCTGCTTTTTCTCTTTTGCTTTGCGTTAACCCATTCTACGAGGCTAGGACCTGAGAAAGTAGCAGCTGCCCAGAATAAAGAAGCAGAATGGGGTGGGGAGTAAAGTTAGAGAGGAAAAATAACCAATGACAGCCAAAAATATCATAAGAGAGGGAAGCTGAAGTTTCTGCTGGACAGAATCCAAGGTCCAAGGGTCTAAGTTTGAAGTTCCTAGTTTATTAATAACTGTGGAAGCACTTTCCACAAGTTTCGGAGAGTGATTTTTGGAGCAAGAAAATTTGCCTTTTTCCCCACCAATCCTTAATTTTATAAAGTACATTTTTCTCCCAATGAAGTAAGAAACAAGACAAAAAAGAATGAAAAACTGTAAAGATGTTATCCCAGTATCTGTCAGTGAAATTGAAGATGATGATGGTGGGGAGACTTGAGATCCTTCTTCACCAGCCTGGGACAAGAGCAGGAGAAGGTAGGGGGGCCTTAATGAGGAACCTGCTTAGTCACCTAGGGTTGGCTGCAGGAGCACTAATAGAGAGTTTATTCCTAAAAGGAAGAAAAAGCTTTACTGTGTCAGCACATCTCTCTATGCTAGAGGGTAGTGATTTGTTTATTTGCAGTTCACTGTGTTGTTCTCTGACATGCTAAATAAGGATAATCAAAGGTCCAAATCAGCTCCCAGTCTTCTGCCTAAGGGCTGACAGTGATGAAGATAGCAGCAGTATCAACAGCTACATGCTTGTTCTAGATCATTGTGCTTTTATCCAGCTAGACACAAGTGATCCTAAGGCTGTCACTATCTCCTAAACTGCTGGCATTTTGGGTCATCCATCAGCCATCTGTCATCTCTTTGAGGTTGGTGGAAGGGTCTGTCCTATGAGATGCGCCTTTCCCACTTTGCCAGTCCACTGAAGTGAAACAAAACAGAAATGCAATGGATACCTTCTAGCAACATTACAGTCACTTCCCTCTCATGTTCCCAAAGGACACAGGTGACTTTGGACAAGTACTATTGTACTCAGGGGTCTTTTTGGACTATACCCTCTAACACTGAGTCTCAACCAAATTTCATTGGCTATCAACTTCTTAATGGATATTGTATACAAAAAGACTACAAAGGTGATGACTTAGGCAAAACCTAAAACTCACCCTTTTCCCAAGCAAAATGATTATCAATAATAGTGTCATGATTGCTGGGCTGATGGCAAGAGACATTGTAGCAGCATAAGAAATACTGGGCATAATTTGATTTTCCTCTTCTAAACATGTGAATTGGCTCTAAATAGTCTTCAAAAACATTGACTCTTGTAACAGATACCCACTCCAGTATTCTTGCCTGGAGAATTCCATGGACAGAGGAGCCTGATGGGTGAGTCAAACATGACTGAGAGACTTGCACTTCACTTCACTTCATATCTCTTGTCTTGGTGCTCTACACATAGGACATTCATCTGATTCTTTTTTTTGTTTGTTTTTGTTTATCACACAATGGAAAATTCTGTAATAAGATTCCAACTAAAGGCTGGCTGACTCCTGCTGCTAAAATATCATTGCATGTGCCTTGAATCAATCATACAAAGTACTCAGGAGTGTCTGCAGCTTTGCTGAACTCATGAGAATACGTTATGTAACTTAATTTTTGCCTGCTTGTTGGTATAGAATTCATTTGCAAACTTACTCTCATCTGGTAGCAAATTTGTAAGAGAGTTGAGTTAGAGCCCTCTCATATAACTTCTGAAGCCTATGACTAGCTACCAAAAGAACCTAATATTGTAAACGGGTAAGAGTCAGACATGACTTGGTTACTGAGCCACTAATAAACTGACTTAGTTTAGTTCACAAAGGCTGAGTGCCATGAAGGAAATATGATATCAACAGACTTTCTAGGCTTCCTGGCCATGTACCTCTCAACAAGGGGTATACCTTATTAAATTAACCATATTCCAGGAATCTGACTTGAACCCTCTAAGCACAAAACATTATCTTTTTCCATTCTTTTTTCCAGAAATGGAAATTGTAAATGATTCTAAGAGAGCAAAATCATACTACCCAATTTCAAATAAAATGATATTGTAATCTAGACAGAATTATAATCCAGTAATTTGCAGTGAGAAAAATCAACAACCTCATCTTAGCCTGCTGCCAAGTCGCTTCAGTCGTGTCCGATTCTGTGCGACCCCATAGACTGCAGCCTACCAGGCTTCTCTGTCCATGGGATCCTCCAGGCAAGAACACTGGAGTGGGTTGCCATTTCCTTCTCCAATGCATGAAAGTGGAAAGTGAAAGTGAAGTCATTTAGTCGTGTCTGACTCTTAGCGACCCCAAGGACTGCAGCCCACCAGGCTCCTCCATCCATGGGATTTTCCAGGCAACAGTACTGGACTGGGGTGCCATTGCCTTCTCCCATCTTAGCCTAGGACACTAAAAATGTTTGAATAATGAGTTCAGTACATTACCTACCCAAGGAAAGCTTCACAGTCATGCTTATTATAATCAGAACTTGAAAATATAAATAAAGCAACAGAAGTTAATAGAGTAACCCAGTATAAGCAATAGTAATACCGTAACCCACCTAAGGAACAAAGCTTTCATATTTTCAGGCCAGGTCACTTGAGTTTTGAAAATCCATGAATGAGGATAATGAAATCTCTGGGTGGCTGAATTATCCTTTTGTATAAGACCATGTTACCAACTCCTGACCTAGTATTTCCCTATATTTTAGTCGCTAAGTCATGTCCGACTCTTCATGATCCTATGAACTGCAGCACACCAGGCTTCCCTTGATCATTTCCCTGAGTTTGCTTAGGCTCAAGTCCATTGAGTCAATGATGCCACCCAACCGTTGCATTCTCTGTCACCCCCTTCTTCTCTTGCCTTCAATCTTTCCCACCCAACCATTGCATTCTCTGTCACCCACTTCTTCTCTTGCCTTCAATCTTTCCCACCATCAGGTTCTTTTCCAGTGAATCAGCTCTTCTCATCAGGTGGCCAAATTATTGGAGTTTCCCTAAATAGAGTCCATATCAATGATTAAATTTCTGATACTTAATTACTATCACTCTGAAGTACAATAATTACTTTAAATTATAATCTCAGGTAATAGTTCCATATAGCCTGTTTTTTTTTTTTTTTTTTTTATAAATGTCTTAAAAAGATACTTAGGCTA
Organism: Bos indicus; assembly: GCF_029378745.1. NCBI lineage: Eukaryota > Metazoa > Chordata > Mammalia > Artiodactyla > Bovidae > Bos > Bos indicus. The sequence goes on from NC_091765.1 coordinate 75,275,708, forward strand.
AATTATTCTATTTTCACTTGTTGCTTATAACTGAATGAATAAATAAACTTGGCTGGTTTCATTCTTAAAAACTAGTTTAGTTCCTATATGTTTCACATTCTTAGGGGACTCCACAGTAAACTACACAGCTAGTAATGCTGTGTTGTATTGTGTACAAGTAGATGACCGATTTGTTTCTGATTCAGCCCTTCTCTAGGGCTTAGTTTCTTTGTTCTCATGTTCAAATCTGGTTCTATTCATTTTATTTTCTTCTTCTTATGATTTCCCCAGAAACTTTTTGAAGATAAGACAGGAATATACTACTTTCCAGGAAAAATTGTGTAATTTATAGAATACAAAAAGAAGTAGGAGAGCATATTTCTATTATTTCCCTTTCTTTGATTCTTCGGGAACAAATGACAGGAGGATTGACCTCTTCCTTACAGTTTTTATCTATGATTTATTTTAAATACATGAACCATTTTGGTCATTCTATATTTTCACAAATCAGTTACACAAAGATGTGAGCATATCTGAGGCTACAAAATCAGTGGAGTGTTCTCGTCTTGATCCTCTCGGAATGCCACAGACAGCTCAGAGTTTACCACTGTCTTGCTTTCAGTCCTCATGCTCCCAAGAATATTTTTAATGTTTTTTTAAAGTATAGAATTCTTATGACTGATGAATCTGCATTAGGATAGAGTGCGAGAGCAAAATTTCCTGACGGGTCTCTTACGGAGTGTGTCACAAATGATGGCAGACACAGAAATGTTCACAACAATATGGCAGCTGCCAGAGGGAAGCAAATAATAAGCTCTAAAAATGCCAATTTTATCTAAAAAGAAATCTGTAATTCTCACAAGCCTGCCTCACCACAGAATTCGTAACAATATGCTGAGGAGTATGGATTCCTATGCCCTTGAAACCGACTCTGAAAAAGTCTGCTTTAGAAACAAAGATCATTTAAAACCCTCTTTTGTTTTGGCCTCTAAGCTCTAATCAGACTGAAAGCGGCACATTTTGAAGAGGTGGTTTGCTTTTGAACCAATTACCAATATCAATCCTGTAGGGAACTGACCTTTGCAAAGAAATTTTCAAACAACTCATAAAGGTGTCTCATGGTAATCCCTTGCCAGACAGAACCTTAGTAAAGTACAGGATGTTTAGAATTTTCATGTCTCACATAAAAAAATATCATAATGCTATGGATGACTCTGTCAACTGGGGCTCATTAATTCTGATCACAACTATATTTTAAAATCTTTAAAGCCCAAAGTGACTATAAAAAATGTAAGTAGATTCATAGACAAATCTCCTGTGTTGCAAAGTATTAAGTATTTTGTCCAAATGTTTCAAATTGCATAGTTTTTTCTATGTGCCTATAATTTTGATAAATGTTTCATTTTTTTTTTCTTTAAGGAGACTATACATACTACCTTATAGAAATAATTATATTTCCTTTAGACAGTGTTCTAAGTTTTAATTCAATTTGCTAATGAATCTGTAACAGTCGAAGATAACAAACACTTCAGGAAAATATTCCTTTTATACTTAGGTATTATTGTTATCTCTGTTCTTCCTATTCAATAAGATATATTGTTTGCCCCAGTTTCATTTTTGGATAATAGTATAATACAATTGTGCTTAAGAATATAGTCTCCGTGGAGTTCAGGGGTCTGGCTTTGAACCCTATTTCATCACTTACATTTTGTGCAGCTTTGAGAAAGTTACTCATATATTCAGATCCACAGCTTTTCCAGCTATAAATGGAAGGTAATAATGATGTGTACCTTCATGTGCATTGGTAAAATAAAGGGTTCTTACATTAGATTCCAATATCTTTTGTTTCATCTTTCCATTCCTGGAAATATTTCTTCTCTGCACTTAAACTGCTTTATTTCCATAAGTATTTCTAATTATCAATTACTAATCACTAATTACTAATTACTGAAAGCAAACTTATTTCTTCAATATTTGAGATTTCCAGAAGTATTACATTTTTTTATATTGTACAAAACTATGAAAATGTACCTTAATGATAATTTAAAATTTTTTTAACAATTTATGTTCAAGCAAAAGCTTCAGTAGTCTTTATTTTTCAATAATTCTATTTGACATCTATTGTTCAAGACAAAACAGACAGATAACAGTTTTCCATTAGTCAGATAACAATAGAATAAAACTGAAGGATCAGTATTGGCATCTTGGCATTATGCTCAATTTGAATTTGAATTCAACTCAAAATTTTGTTAGACTGCTTATTATGGATATCTCATGACTCTGCTTTATGTTTGTGAAATAAAAAAAAAAAAGCAAAAAATAATGTGATGTCTTTGACTCTCATCATACATAAGAATGATTCTTAATTTTTTAAGTTCTACAAGTTACAATTAGTTGAAAAATTATTACTATCACTTCATACTGACTCTAATGTAAATAAAATGTGCTTTTACATTCCAACCCAACACATCCACCCATAGACTGACCTCTGTAGAACTGGGTTTTCTTTGCCAGTATTTTCCTTACCTTTTACTTTATAATCAATGTCTTAACATTGTAATGGAGAAAATATTTTTGCTTTTCTTGTTGGAATTCAGCATTTCTCCCTTTCTTTTTCCAGAAATCAATTGGATGTTAATACTTTTCCTTTGGTATTGGTAATATTTTTGAAAATGTGTCTGAAATGAGTAAAAGAGAATCATGAAAGAGTTTTAGTAAGTTTAACAAAGCATATTGTATTGTCAAACCTAGACAGCAAATATAATTTAGTGTTGCTAATTTATACAAATTTTCTTATCATGATCATTAAAATATAGACACACGACATCTTATTTTTAATCATTTACTACCTTCCTTGTCCTGACTAGTCTTAAAATCTCTAGTATAAGCATATTGATATTATACTTTCTAAACAAATAAAACTCATGAAAGTGTCTTAGTTTTTGTCTTTGCTCATTTTACCTTCTCTACTCAGTTCAGTTCAGTTCAGTTCAGTCCTTCATTTGTGTCTGACTCTGCGACCCCATGAATTACAGCACGCCAGGCCTCCCTGTCCATCACCAGCACCCAGAGTTCACTCAGACTCACGTCCATCAAGTCAGTGACGCCATCCAGCCATCTCATCCTCTGTTGTCCCCTTTCCTCATGCCCCCAATACCTCCCAGCATCAGAGTCTTTTCCAATGAGTCAACTCTTCGCATGAGGAGGCCAAAGTACTGGAGTTTCAGATTTAGCATAATTCCTTCCAAAGTATTCCCAGGGCTTATCTCCTTCAGAATGGATTTGTTGGATCTCCTTGCAGTCCAAGGGACTCTCAAGAGTCTTCTCCAACAACACAGTTCAAAAGCATTGTTTCTTCAGCGCTCACCCTTCTTCACAGTCCAGTTCTCACATCTATACATGAACACTGGAAAAGCCATAGCCCGTGCTGCACTCAATATGCCAGCAAATTTTGAAAACTCAGCAGTGGCCACAGGACTGGAAAAGGTCAGTTTTCATTCCAATCCCAAAGAAAGGCAGTGCCAAAGAATTCTCAAACTACTGCACGGTTGCACTCATCTCACGTGCTAGTAAAGTAATGCTCAAAATTCTCCAAGCCAGGCTTCAGCAATATGTGAACCATGAACTTCCTGATGTTCAAGCTGGTTTAGAAAAAGCAGAGGAATCAAAGATCAAATTGCCAGCATCCACTGGATCATCAAAAAAGCAAGAGAGTTCCAGAAAAACATCTATTTCTGCTTTATTGACTATGCCAAAGCCTTTGACTGTGTGGATCACAATAAACTGTGGAAAATTCTGAAAAAGATGGGTATACCAGACCACCTGATCTGCCTCTTGAGAAATCTGTATGCAGGTCAGGAAGCTACAGTTAGAACTGGACATGGAACTAAAGACTGGTTCCAAATAGGAAAAAGAGTATGTCAAGACTGTATATTGTCACCTTCTCTACTAGAATGCTCTATTAATTTGGAAATGGTTTGGCTTTAAGCAACAAAATTGTAATTCAGTTCAGTTCAGTCGCTCAGTCATGTCAGACTATTCACGACCCCAAGGACTGCAGCATGCCAGGTTTCCCTGTCCATCACCAGCTTCCAAAACTTGCTCAAACTCATGTCCATAGAGTCGTTGATGACATCCAACCATCTCATCCTAGGTCATCCGCATCTCCTCATGCCTTCAACCTTTCCCAGCATCAGGGTCTTTCCAAATGAGTCAGTTCTTTGCATCAGGTTCCCAAAGTATTGCAGTTTCAGCTTCAGCATCAGTCTTTCCAAAGAATATTCAGGACTGATTTCCTTTAGGATTGATTGATTTGATCTCCTTGCAGTCCAAGGGACTCTCTAGGGTCTTCTCCAATACCACAGTTCAAAAGCATCAATTCATTGGCACTCAGCTTTCTTTATAGTCCAAAAATCACATCCATACATAACTACAGGAAAATCCATAGATGTGACTAGACAGACCTTTGTCAGTAAAGTAATGTCTCTGCTTTATAATATGCTGTATTTATTATATTCTTTGCAGCCAAAGATGGACAAGCTCTGTACAGTCAACAAAAACAAGACCGGGAACTGACTGTGGCTCAGATCATGAACTCCTTATTGCCAAATTCAGACTGAATTGAAGAAAGTAGGGAAAACCACTAGACCATTCAGGTATGACCTAAATCAAATCCGACTAGATCTGATAGATAGAGTGCCTGATGAACTATGGACTGAGGTTCATGACATTGTCAGAAGACAATGATCAAGATCATCCACAAGGAAAATAAATTTAAAAAGTAAAATGGCTTTCTGGGGAGGCCTTACAAATAGCTATGAAAAGAAGAGAAGTGAAAGCAAAGGAGAAAAGTAAAGATATAATCATCTGAATGCAGAGTTCCAAAGAATAGCAAGAAGAGATAAGAAAGCCTTCCTCAGCGATCAATGCAAAAAAATAGAGGAAAATGACAGAATGGGAAAGACTAGAGATCTCTTAAAGAAAATTAGAGATACCAAGGGAACATTTCATGCAGAGATGGTCTCAATAAAGGACAGAAATGGTATGGACCTAACAGAAGCAGAAGATATTAAGAAAAGGTGGCAAGAATACAGAAGAACTGTACAAAAGAATACAGAAGAACTGTATAAAAGAATACAGAAGAACTGTACAAAAAAGATCTTCATGACCCAGATAATCACGATGGTGTGATCACTGACCTAGAGCCAGATATCCTGGCTTAAGGTCAAGTGGGCCTTAGAAAGCATCACTACAAACAAAGCAAGTGGAGGTGATGGAATTCCAGTTGAGCTATTTCAAATCCTGAAAGATGATGCTGTGAAAGTGCTGCACTCAATATGCCAGCAAATTTGGAAAACTCAGCAGTGGCCACAGGACTGGAAAATGTCAGTTTTCATTCCAATCCCAAAGAAAGGCAATGCCAAGAATGCTCAAACTACCGCACAATTGCACTCATCTCACACACTAGTAAAGTAATGCTCAAAATTCTCCAAGCCAGGCTTCAGCAATACGTGAACCATAAACTTCCTGATGTCACAGCAGGATCCTCTATGACCCACCTCCCAGAATATTGGAAATAAAAGCAAAATTAAACAAATGGGACCTAATTAAATTTTAAAAGTTTCTGCACAACAAAGGAAACTATAAACAAGTTGAAAAGACAGCCTTCAGAATGGGAGAAAATAATAGCAAATGAAGCAACTGACAAACAACTAATCTCAAAAATATACAAGCAACTCCTACAGCTCAATTCCAAAAAAATAAATGACCCAATCAAAAAATGGGCCAAAGAACTAGACATTTCTCCAAAGAAGACATACAGATGGCTAACAAACACATGAAAAGATGCTCAACATCACTCATTATCAGAGAAATGCAAATCAAAACCACTATGAGGTACCATTTCACACCAGTCAGAATGGTGTGATCCAAAAGTCTACAAGCAATAAATGCTGGAGAGGATGTGGAGAAAAGGGAACTCTCTTACACTGTTGGTGGGAATGCAAACTAGTACAGCCACTATGGAGAACAGTGTGGAGATTCCTTAAAAAACTGGAAATTGAACAGCCTTATGATCCAGCAATCCCACTGCTGGGCATACACACTGAGGAAACCAGAAGGGAAAGAGACACGTGTACCCCAATGTTCATCGCAGCACTGTTTATAATAGCCGGCACACGGAAGCAACCTAGATGTCCATCAGCAGATGAATGGATAAGAAAACAGTGGTACATATACACAATGGAGTATTACTCAGCCATTAAAAAGAATACATTTGAATCAGTTCTAATGAGGTGGATGAAACTGGAGCCTATTATACTGAGTGAAGTAAGCCAGAAAGAAAAACACCAATACAGTATACTAACGCATATATATGGAATTTAGAAAGATGGTAACAATATCCCTGTATACGAGACAGCAAAAGAGACACTGATGTATAGAACAGTCTTATGGACTCTGTGGGAGAGGAAGAGGGTGGGATGATTTGGGAGAATGACATTGAAACATGTATAATATATATGAAGCGAGTTGCCAGTCCAGGTTCGATAATATATATGAAACGAGTTGCCAGTCCAGGTTAGATACACGATACTGGATGCTTGGGGCTGGTGCACTGGGATGACCCAGAGGGTTGTTACGGGGAGGGAGGAGGGAGGAGGGTTCAGGACGGGGAACACGTGTATACCTGTGGCGGATTCATGTTGAAATATGGCAAAACCAATACAATATTGTAAAGTTAAAGAATAAAAAATAAAAAAAAGTGAAAGTGAACTCGCCCAGTTGTGTCCGACTCCTAGTGACCCCATGGACTGCAGCCTACCAGGCTCCTCCATCCATGGGATTTTCCAGGGAGCAAGTGTCTTTTAATTTCATGGATGCAGTCACCATCTGCAGTGATTTTGGAGCCCAAACATTTAAACTCTCTCACTGTTTCCATTGTTTCCCCATCTATTCACCATGAAGTGATGGGAGCGTATGTCATGATCTTAGTTTTTTGAATGTTGAGTTTTAATCCAGCTTTTTCACTGTCTTTCACTTTCATCAAGAGTCTCTGTAGTTCTTCTTTGCTTTCTGCCATGAGGGTGGTGTCATCTGTGTATACCAGGTATTGATATTTCTCCTGGCAGTCTTGATTCTAGCTTGTGCTTCATTCAGCCCAGTGTTTCTTATGATGTACTCTGCATATAAATTAAATAAGCAGGGTGACAATATACAGCCTTGACATACTCCTTTTCAATTTGGAATGTCTGTTGTTCCATGTCCAATTCTAACTGTTGCTTCTTGACCTGCATACAGATTTCTCAGGAGGCAGGTCAGGTGATCTGGTATTCCCATCTCTTGAAGAATTTTGTGTAGTTTTTTTGTGAACTATATGGTCAAAGGCTTTGGTGTAATCAATAAAGCAAAAGTAGATTTTTTTTTCTGGAATTCTCTTTCTTTTTCAATGATCCAATGGATGTTGGCAACATGGTCTCTGGTTCCTTTGCCTTTTCTAAATCCTACCTGAACATCTGGAAGTTCACAGTTCATGTACTGTTGAACCCTAGCTTGGAGAATTTTGAGCATTACTTTGTTAGTACATAAGATGAGTGCAATTGTGTGGTAGTTTTACTTTGGCATCATTCTTCTTTGGGATTGAAATGAAAACTGTCCCTTTCCAATCCTGTGGCCACTGCTGAGTTTTCCAAATTTGCTGGCATATTGAGTGCAGCACTTTAACAGCATCATCTTTTAGGATTTGAAATAGCTCAACTAAGATTCTAATTAGCACCTGCTAAAATATAAATTTAAAAAGCCATATTGTAAAGTAATTAGCCTATAATTAAAATAAATAAATTTAATTTAAAATAAATAAATAAAAACCAGTGAAAAGTTAAGAATTAAACTAGATTTCAGGAATGAACAGAATCTTGGAAAAATTTGATTTTCTCTGGGTGACTATCTATTTCTTTCTTCATGTCTTTTTCATTTTTCTAATTGCCCTTCTCCCTGCATCTGAAAATAAATCGCAGCATTTGATTAATTCCTGACAGCTTTATAATTAAAGGAAACTATGTATTCTTATCTTTTACCCCAAATTTAGGGTTTCTATAAACAAGGTTCAAATTTGGTTAGGTGTCCAGCCTTAAACTAATCCATTATGACCTAAGGGTATGGGATACAAGCCAATTTGTAGGGCATCCATTGAGGATAGGAAAGCATAGATTTTTTAAAAAAATACAAAAAAATACTGAAGTTGCCATAATCATTAAGTTGTTGGAAGGAGGGCATTCTCATTAACTGGAAAGGAGGGAAAAGTTGTGAGCATTAATTTTTTTTAAGGTCTGCAATTAAAACCATGTTCATCAGACTTTTCAAAACTGCATTAATTATTACTTGCTTCATGTTCCATATAGAAATTCATTCATACTCAAAATGCCATTATCAAAATTATCACAGAGCATCATACAATCTGGGGCTTCCTTTGTCACTCAGTGGTAAAGAATCCACCTTCAATGCAGGAGACTCGGGTTCAATTTCTGGTTCTTGAAGTTCCCCTGGAGGAGGGCACAACAACTCACTCCATTATTCTTGCCCAAAGAATCCCATGGTTAGAGGAGTCTGGTGGGCTACAGTCCTTAGGGTTGCAAAGAGTCGGACATGACTGAGAGACTGAGCACTCATACACACACAGCATGCAATCTTATGTACCTGCCTCCTCACAACATGAGCTATGTGAGTCTGTATCATGTCTTTTTCATCCAAGGGTTATAGTAGGTCAGGCACATTTTATCTACCCATTGTATATTTTTGAATAAGTAAATTAACTATCCTACACATTGTTTGATGTAAGTACAGTTTTTGCATCTGTCCTTTCTTTTTTTGTCCCCTTCTATCACTTTCATGAAAGTGAAAGTGAAAGTGTTTGTTGATTATTTGCAAACCTATGGACTGTAGCCTACCAGGCTCCTCTGCTTGTGGAATTCTCCAGGCAAGAATACTAGAGTGGGTTGCCAAACCCTTCTCCAGGGAATCTTCAGATCTGGGGATCAAACCCAGGTCTCCTGCAATGCAGGCAGGTTCTTTACCATCGGAACCACCAGGAAAGTTATATTCTATTATCATATTAATTATGCTAGCCAACTTTTCCATAACAGATGCCTATACATACTCTCTATCAATCTGCATTATTTTCCTCAGAATGCTGCTCAATCTCCTAAATTACTTTATTTGTATTCACATTCTTATTTAATATCTGTTTCTCTCATTCTTTCATCTTCATCATAAAGATAAAAGCTTATGATATTAGGGATCTTGTCTTATTCATCTCTGTATTCATAATACCAAGAACAATATCAGATATTTAACAGGTGCTTTCTATATAAATAAATAATACAAGGAAGATTAGTATAAATCATGACCTTCAGAGTTTTTTTTTTTTACATTGGGCAATAAGTGTCAGTTCAGTTCAGTTGCTCAGTCTTGTCCAACTCTTTGCGACCCCATGGACTGCAGCACACCAGGCCTCCCTGTCCATCACCAACTCCTTGGGGTTTACCCAATCCCATGTCCATTGAGTCGGTGATGCCATCCAACCATCTCATCCTCTGTTGTCCCCTTCTCCTCCTGCCCTCAATCTTTCCCAGCATCAGGGTCTTTTATACCCTTATGCAATAAGTGTAGGCACACAACATTATTGTGAGAACTAAAATGTGCGTGAAATTATTTCTTGGTGGTGAACTTGAAAATCTTTGTTACAGTTGATATCATAATGTTTATGAAAAGATGTAATGAGTTTGTCTAGTTGCAGTTAGGGCTTCCCTGGTGACTCAGTGGTAAAGAATCTACTTGCAATGCCAATTGAACCTGGCACAGGTTCAGTTCTTGGGTAAGGAAGATCCCCTGGCAAAAGAAATGGCAGCCCACTCTAGTATTCTTTCCTGGGAAATCCCACGAACAGAAGAGCCTGGGAGGGTTACAGTCCATGGGGTTGCAAAGAGTTGGACATGACTTAGCTAGTGAACCACCCCCACCAGCTGCAGTTAAAGGTGAAAGACAATACTAAACAGAATATCAATATGAATATGTGATTGAAATGCATCCAGCAGGTACAAGTATTTAAAGTATTTACAGGGAAAAATCATGCTAGCAGATAAGCAATGAATGATATTGAGTATAAGTGAAGTGAAGTGAACTGAAGTGAAATGGCTCAGTTGTGTCTGACTCTTTGCAACCCCATGGACTATAGCCTACAAGGGTCCTCTGTCCACGGAATTTTCCAGGCAAGAGTACTGGAGTGGGTTGCCATTTCCTTCTCCAGGGGATCTTCCCCACCCAGGGATTGAACCCAGGTCTCCCACATCGCATGCAGATATTTTACCGTCTGAACCACCAGGGTAAGCATCGATATTGAGTATAATTAGAATCAAGACCTAGAAAATTTTGAATTACAAGCAAGGAAACAGTGCTTATTCTTTAAATTCTGAAGAAGCATTGGTATTTTTGATAAGATGATAATTAAGTCATTGGAGACTTGCTAGATGACAACTGTTAACTTCAAAATGAAGGGTAATGTGTGAACTAGGAGAGAAGGAATGGGAATAATATGAGGAAATATGTGAAAATGTTGTTGAGGGGATATAAAATATGAGAACACAAAGTAGTGTCAAACAGGATGACACTGAGATTTTGAATTGAGGTGACTGGACAGATGTAAAGATAAGAAAATATGAAACTACAGAAACCTGAGATGAAAAAGGCTTCATATTTTATAGAGTCATAGGATATCTAAAGCTATCTAGAAGAAGGGACCGAAAATTTAGGACTGGAAAACAGTTAAAGCAAGGCTAGAAACAAAGATTTGACAGTCATGCACAGAGAAGTAAAAATTAATTCAGATAAGTTGTGAGGGTTCACATTAAACCTATAGGTAAAATACGGTCCAGAAGAGAACAATGAGAATTTCTACTCCTACTTTTTGTGGAAGTCCCTGTCCTGTCTGATTCTTGCGACCCCAAGGACTATAGTCCTCCACTCTCCTCTGTCCATGGGATGTTAAGGTAAATATATTTGAAGAAAATATATTTGTTTTTAACTGAGATACAGTTGACATAAAATATTATGTTAGTTTTAGGTTTACTACATAATGATTTGATATTGCAAACATTGTGAAACGATCACAATAAGTTTATGAAAATATATCATCATGAAAAATTACTATACTATTATTGATCATATTCCTCATGCTGAATAATATGTGTGACATTATTTATGTAAAGTATGTATATACCTACTAATTTTCTTTTCCTATTTGCTCACCCTCCAACCCCTCTTTTCTAGTAATCATCTGCTTGTTCTCTGCATCTATGAGTCTGTTTTTATTTTATTTCATTTTATTTTGTTTCTTTAGTTTGTTTTATTTTTTAGATTCTACATGTAAGTAAAATTATGTGGTATTTGTCTTTGTCTGATCTGTTATGGCTAACATAATATCATCTAGATCTACTCATGTTGTCACAAGTGGCATGATTTACTTTTTTGTGGCTGAATAATGTTCCATTGTGTGTGTGTGTGTGTGCATTCTCTATGTATTAGGTAGGTCGGATGCTTTTCCTAATGTTGGAAAAATGGCCTTATAGAGAAGGCATCCTATGGGATTCGGCAACATTCTCCCTTCTGGTCACCAAAGCTCCTTATGTGGGCTGAATGGGCCCTTCTATTGTGGCAGGACTGACTATTCTGGCCACTCTGGTAGTTGCAACTGGCTCTAATCTGGTTTGTTACCAGGCCTTGGCTTGTGCAGTGACTGCAGCCTGCTAGTGGGTTGAATTGCCTCCTAGGGTGACTGGCTGTGTGGCTCTGGGGATTCTGGGTCTTGTGCATGCACACTGTTGACTACATAAGCCCCTGACACTGATAGGCTGGAGGATTGCAATATCATATTTGCCAGCATCAGTGTCCTCATGGTAGAATGAGTTCCCCAAAACGACTGCTCTGTGTCTGTGTCTGTGTCCTTAGAATGAATTCCAGTTGCCTCTGGTCTCTCTGGGATGCTCTCCAAGATCAGCAAGTCCATCTAACCCAGTTTCCTTTCAAATTACTGCTACTCTGCTGAGATTTGGAGCATGTAGATTCTGTGTCCTACCCTGTGAGAGCAGCATCTTTGTTTAGCTCTTCAGCTCTCCCATGTGCAAGCCCTGCTGTTTATTCACTAAGTTATGTCTGACACTTTGTGACTCCATGGACTGTAGTCCACCAGGATCCTCTGTCCATGGGATTTGCCAAACAAGAAACTGGAGTGGGTTCCCATTTCCTTCTCAAGGGGATCTTCCAGATCCAGGGTTTGAACCCACATCTCCATGTCTTCTGAACTTCAGGCAGATTCTTTACTGCTGAGTCACCAGGGAAGCATATCCAAGCCCTGCTGGCCATCAAAGCAGATGTTCTGGGGGCTCATCTTCCTGGCGCATATTCCTTAGGTGGGGGAGTCTTACTTGGGGCTAAAATCCCTCCCTCATTGTGGAGAACTTTTGCAGTTGTAATTATCCTCTTATTTTCAGATCACTGACCTGGAGTTGTGCATCTTGACTACATAGCTTCCTCCATATCCCACAAGGGCTTCCCAGTTGGCTCAGTGGTAAAGAATCTGCCTGAAAATGCAGAATATGCAAGAGACATGAGTTTGATCCCTAAGTTAGGAAGATATCCTAAAGAAGAAAATGGCAACACACTCCAATATTCTTGCCTGGAAAATTCCATGAACAGGAGAGCCTGGCAGGCTATAGTCCATGGGGTCACAAAGAGTTGGACATGACTGAGCACACACAGGAGCACAAACCCACATCCATCTCATTGTGGTTTATTCTTTATATCTTTAGTTGTGGAAAGTATTTTCTGCTAGTCTTCAGGTCATTCTCACTGATAGTTATTCCATAAATAGTTATAATTTTGGTGTGCCCATGGGTGGAGATGAGCTCAGTTTCTTTCTACTGTGCCATCTTGACCATACCATTAAAAGGTAATACAGTCAAAAAATCATTGTATTATTGGAAAACTGAATATAACACAGTGGTAGACAAAAGAGTTAATTTTATATTCTTTCTTCCAAAGCAACTTGTCTTCTGGAAAGTTGGCAACATTTTCTTATGGTCATGATTTTTTTATTCAGCCACTGAAAACCAAATGGCTCCCTTTTTGGCACTCTGTACTAGGTTTGGCAATTATCTCCCTCAAAAGCAGCCTCTGCTCTTAAGATAACTTGCTGAACTGGTTGCCAAGTTTCCAAACGAAAATGCTAGAATTGGATCATAGAGTGCAATGCAATTCATGCTCTGTTTTGTTTGCTTTTGTTTTTTAAGTTGCTATGGAAAACTTATTTATTTGTTCATTTAGCAAACAAGTAATGATTACTTATTGGGTTCTTTACTCTTTGATTGTAGTTTATTTGCTTATTGGACAGTCAGTCAGTTCAATTGCTCAGTTGTATCCAACTCTTTGCAACCCCATGGACTTCAGCACACCAGGCTTCCCTGTCCATCACCAAATCCGGAGCCTACTCAAACTCATGTCCATTGGGTTGGTGAGGCCATCCAACCATTTCATCCTCAGCCATCCCCTTATACTCCTGCCTTCAATCTTTCACAGCATCAGGGTCTTTTCCAGTGAGTCAGTTCTTCCCATTAGGTGGCCAAAGTACTGGAGTTTCAGCTTCAGCATCAGTCCTTCCAATGAATATTTAGGACTGATTTCCTTTAGGATGGACTGGTTGTATCTCCTTGCAGTCCAAGAGACTCTCAAGAGCTTTTTCCAACACCACAGTTCAAAAGCATCAGTTCTTTGGTACTCAGCTTTCTTTGTAGTCCAACTCTCACATCCATACATGACTTCAAGAAAAACAATAGCTTTGACCAGACGGACGTTTGTTGGTAATGTCTCTGCTTTTTAATATGCTGTATAGGTTGGTCATATCTTTTCTTCCAAGGAGCAAGCATCTTTTAATTTCATGGCTTCAGTCACCATCTGCGATGATTTTTGGAGCCCCCCAAAATAGACTCTCACTGTATCCAGTGTTTTCCCATCTATTTGCCATGAAGTGATAGGACCAGATGTCATGATCTTAGTTTTCTGAATGTTGAGTTTTAAGCCAACTTTTTCACTGTCTTTCAATTTCATCAAGAGGCTGTTGAGTTCCTCTTTGCTTTCTGCCATGAGGGTGGTGTCATCCGCTTATCTGAGATTATTGATACTTCTCCCAGCAATCTTGGTTCCAGCTTGTGGTTCATCCAACCCAGAATTTCTCATGATGTACTCTGCATATAACTTAAATAAGCAGGGTGACAATATATAGGCTTTACGTACTCCTTTCCTGATTTACAACCAGTCTGTTGTTCCATATCCAGTTCTAACTGTTGGTTTTTGACCTGCATACAGATTTCTCAGTAGACGGGTCAGATGGTCTGGTATTCCCATCTTTTTCAGAATTTTCCACAGTTTGTTGTGATCCACACAGTCAAAGGCTTTGGCGTACTCAATAAAGCAAAAGTCGATATATTTCTGGAACTCTCTTGCTTTTTTGGTAATTCAACAGATATTGGCAATTCAACTTCTGCTTCCTTTGCCTTTTGTAAATCTCCTGCCAATTTGTTGAAATATAGACAGTTTATTCTGACAATAAGATTTCTTCAAGGTTAATAAAGTCATTCTTAAGAAAACTAGACAACTAATTTGTGGGAAATTGTAAAAGCATGTTGAAGGGTACTAATACTGATTATTTTAGCATAGGGTTGTAATACTTACATAAACAGTTTGCAAAGAAGCTTTAGAGGAAGAAATTTTTATATTATACTTACTCAAAATATTTCTACCAAAAATGTGAGCTCTTAGAGAAATAAAAATTGAAATGTTTATGGCAGGGCATAAATATGGTACTTGGATTCATTCATATGCAATTATTTTTATATTTAAAAACATTTTGTGCCTGTCTTTGCCTACTTTCCCTCATTCTGTCTTCTGACAATCACAGGCTTTTGATTTCTGCTTTTAAATTTTTCATTTAAAATATTTATTTTCTTTCAATGAGCTGCTTTCAGGATAATGCAAGTCATTATTTTATTATATATAGCACTTTAAGTCATATTGTGTTGAAGAAATAGAAGCAATTGAGTTGAAAAAATAAATTAAAATATATATGAGGTGCTCAAGTGAAAATAGTGTTACTTTGCATCATCCTTCCCTAGTCCCTACTCCCACAAACTAGGGCTAACTATTTTCAAATATTAATTATTACTCATGGTGTTTACTTTTATATTGAACTACAGTACACACAAGCTTCAGCAATATGTGAACCGTGGAATTCCAGACGTTCAAGCTTCTTTTAGAAAAGGCAGAGGAACCAGAGATAAATTGCCAACATCCACTGGATCATTGAAAAAGCAAGAGAGATCCAGAAAAATATCTATTTCTGCTTTATTGACTATTCCAAAGCCTTTGACTGTGTGGATCACAATAAACTGTGGAAAATTCTGAAAGAGATGGGAATAACAGACCACCTGACCTGCCTCTTCAGAAATATATATGCAGGTCAGGAAGCAACAGTTAGAACTGGACATGGAACAACAGATTGGTTCCAAATAGGAAAAGGAGTACATCAAGACTGTCTATTGTCACCCTGCTTATTTAACTTATATGCAGAGTACATCATGAGAACGCTGGGCTGGAAGAAACACAAGCTAGAATCAAGATTGCCGGGAGAAATATCAATAACCTCAGATATGAAGATGACACCATCCTTATGGCAGAAATTGAAGAGGAATTAAAAAGCCTCTTGATGAAAGTGAAAGAGGATAGTGAAAAAGTTGGCTTAAAGCTCAACATTCAGAGAATGAAGATCATGGAATCTGGTCCCATCACTTCATGGCAAATAGATAGGGAAACTGTAGAAATAGTGTCAGACTATTTTTTGGGCTCCAAAATCACTGCAGATGGTGATTGCGCCATGAAATTAAAAGATGCTTACTCCTTGGAAGGAAAGTTATGACCAACCTAAATAGAATATTCAAAAGCAGAGACATTACTTTGCCAACAAAGGTCTGTCTAGTCAAGGCTATGGTTTTTCCAGTAGTCATATATGGACGTGAGAGTTCGACTGTGAAGAAAGCTGAGAGCCGAAGTATTGATGTTTTTGAACTGTGGTGTTGGAGAAGACTCTTGAGAGTCCCTTAGACTGCAAGGAGATCCAACCAGTCCATTCTAAAAGAGATTGGTCCTGGGTGTTCTTTGGAAGGAATGATGCTAAAGCTGAAACTCCAGTACTTTGGCCACCTGATGCAAAGAGTTGACTCATTGGAAAAGACTCTGATGCTGGGAGGGATTCGGAGCAGGAGGAGAAGGGGATGACAGAGGATGAGATGGCTGGATGGCATCACCAACTCGACTGACATGAGTTTGAGTGAACTCTGGGAGTTGATGATGGACAGGGAGGCCTGGCGTGGTACAATTCATGGAGTCGCAAAGAGTTGGACACGACTGAGCAACTGAACTGAACTGAACTGAACACACACTGAACCATAGTACCCACACTATAGTAGTGGACAAGGAAATGGCAACCCACTCCAGTATTCTTGGTGGAAGATCCTATGGATAGAGGAGCCTGCTGGGCTTCAGTCCATGAAGTGACAAGTGTTGGACATGATTTAGCTACTAAACCAACACCACCACACTCTATTAGCAATTTGATGTAACAATATTTTACATGAGCTATCAATATCCTTTTAAGGAAGTTACATTTTTACTATCTCTCTATTCCCTCAATTTCTGCTCCCTATGTATTACAATATATAGTTATATTAGAATTTTTGTTTAAAATACAGCTATGTTTTTTATTATATTGCCTATATATTTAAGTTTTTTATTTCTACAGCAGTGTTAAAGCATATTTGTGCTTCTGTGATATAAAAACCACTAGATTTTCTGAAATTAAATACTAGCTTGTGTCATGATGTGTTCTTTTTTTGTACTTTAATCTCATTGCTTCTGCATATTCCATTAGATATGATACTTACCAATGTCATTTTAAAGATGTCTAAACATGTGAGATTATCAATCAGAAGTTTCTTATTTTTGTTTTTTTTCCCATGGAAGCTCCCTTAATCCTGCTACATGAAGTTCTGGCTGTTCTCAAAGCTGATGGCACAGTTAATGAGCTAATTTATTTTCCTTATCTGATTCTAGGTCATCTTTTGCTTCTTTTTATCATTGGGTTTCTTCCTCTTTTCTAGACATTACGTGTTATAGCTCCAAATCAAAGTATGGAAAGTAAATACATATCAGGAATATTGTTTTAGAGAAAATGTCTTCTTTTTAACTCATACACTTGGCTGATAAATGGTTTGGCATATAACTTTAAGCTGAAAATTGCTTTCCTTCAAAAATTTTAGCCATGTTTCTAGTAAGAAACCTGTTATAATTTCAATTCTCTTTGTATCGTTGCAATATTTTCTCTGGTGTTTTCCTTATGCTTTGTTGTGTACATTTCATGATCAGATTCTTTAGGTAGAGTATGTCCTGCATATTATTTTATGCATTGTGTTGGGCAGTTAGGTACACAATTTAATATACCTTTCTATATAAGAATTTCTTTGATTGGCAACTTGAAAATGTTGCCTTTTATAACAATTTCAGTGTTTGTCATTTGTTCTTACTTTGTTAAATTTCTCTGTCACAAATGAAAATTTTTAAGTTGATTCTTTAAATTTCTTAGTCTTCTTTTCATTTTGATTTTTTAAAAATTTTCTCAGATTCTTTATACATTATTTCTAATTCTATTGTTCAATAGTTTTGTGCTATTAAAATTTAAATTCTCAGATCTCATTATTCTTTAGTGATTGGTCACTTTTCATGTATTCTTATTATTGCTTTATAAATGTAATATTTCATTTCCTTTATCCCTAGATAAAATTTGTAGAATTTTCCCTTTTCATTACCTTTGTTTCATTTGGGATAGAGCCCTTCCCTTATCATTGTGTTTTGAGTTGGAGACTTTGCTTGCATGACTGGCATTTGTTATGGTCAATTCATCATTAAGGGTGTGACACTAATGATTGATTGACAGTTCTGCATGTCTAAGTAGAGAAAATTTACATGTGGGCTACACTGTAATATAAGAAAATAGTAATAAACTTTTTTATTATGGACTCTAATGTCAATGTTTTGAAGATTTTACTCTATGACTCTTAATTTCTTTCAACAAATAGTTCTCCTGTTCTGCCTAATAAACATATTCCTGGCTGCAGGCATTTCTGAGACAGGGCAAGGGAATAGGGTTACAGTTGGTCTGAGTCATGAGACTGTAGGCTTCTATTTTGTCCTCTGGTTTTCACTGTGACTCTTCCCTTCCTCTCTCTTAGGAACAGTATTAGTTACTTGGAGTCCCTCATAATCCTGTTTGATCATCATCAATCCTGAGGGCAGTCATCTTACTGAGAATAAGAAATAGAATGTGGGGACTCCCACTGATCTGTCTATAAGACTTATTCTCACCTCCGTGCCTTTACAAGTTCTGGTCCCATTATATGGGAAGTGCCTCTTTCAAATAAGTGCGTAGTCTGCTCCCTCTCCTTTTTCATCTCCATGTTTCAATATTATCCTCTCAATGAGAAATTTACTTTACCACTACATTCAGAACTTTTTCCGCCTTCCAATTCTCTGCTATGTGTATTCTCCAACTTATTTTTCTTAAAAAAAAAAAACAAAAAACACTTCTAATTTCTTGATAATTGTCTTTATCCTTTCCTTTAGGATACAATTTCCATGGGCATGAGGACTAACTACTAAAACTCCAGCTTAACAAGCTCTTAAATATAGAAGCTAGTCTACAAATAATTGTTGAATAAAAATGGTTTTTATGTAAACAATCTTTGAGGTTTCTATATAGACAGTCATGTCATCTGTAGTTAAAGACACTTTTATTTCTTTCTTTCCAAACTGTATGCATTTTACTTATTTATTTCCTTGCCTTATTGAACTGCTTAGAACTTCCAGTACTATGCTGATTAAAAGTGGTTGGAGTGGATGCTCTTATTCTTGCAATTAGGGGGAAGCCATTCAGTCTTTAACATTAGAGTGTTATGTTACCTGTAGATGATTTTTTCACAAACTGTTTCTTTATGCTTTTTTTTTCTTTTTTTCCAGAAGTTCAACCCAGGTAGACTCCTACCTCTCTACTCATTTCTGGTTTGTTTAGGCTTGTGGTTATGCAAGGTTTAAAGCTTTCCTAGTGGCTTTAGCAATAAAGAATCTTTCTGCGATGCAGGAAACATGGAGACATGTGTTTCATCCCTGGGTCATGAAGATCCCCTGGAAAAGGAAATGGCACCCTGCTCTAGTAATCTTGCCCAGAAAATCCCATGGACAGAGGTGCCTTGAAGGCTACAGTCCATGGGGGCCACAAAAGAGTCAAACAAGACTGAGCTACTAAATATCACCACCAAAAAAAAAAAAAAATATATATATATATATATATATATACACATATATATGTATGTATATATATATATGGTTTTATCTAGTGAAATGATTCTGATTTTAGAATCAAGGTAATGACACCTTATAAAATGAATCAGGGGTTACTTCCTTCTCTAGTATTTCCTGGAAGAATGTGTAATGAATTGGTATTACTTCTTTGCTAAATGTGTGATTGAATTCACCAGTGAAGCTATATTGGCTCAAATAAATGTGCTAAAATTTCATCTTAAAAACTTAAACAGAAACAAACATAAAACTAGAGAAAAAATTAAAACCAAAGCAAACAGAAAAAATTGCTTAAGAACAAAAACCAATGGCATTATAAACAGACAATCAAAGATGTATAAAATGTATAAACTCCTAGGACGACTTACCAAGGAAAGAGAATACATGTATTACCAATATACGAAATAGAAGACAGGAAATTTCAATAGACCTTAAGACCTTACAATGATAATTATATATTCAAAACTTATATCCACAAACTCAAAAGTGGGACGATTCCTTAAAAAACTCAAACCAAATTTACCTGATAAGAAATAGATAACCAGACTAGTCTTACATCTATTTTAAAAAATCAAATTTGTAATTAAAACCATTCCAAAAGAATTTCACTGTGGATAAGAAATATCTATGCTATGCTGTGCTGTGCTTTGTTGCTCAGCCATGGCCAACTCTTTGCAACCCCACGGACTGTAGCCCAGCAAGCTTCTCTGTCTCCAGGCAAGAGTACTAGAGTGGGTTGCCAAGCCCTCCTCCAGGGGATCTTCCCAACCCAGGGATTGAAACTAGGTCTCCTGCACTGCAGGAGATTCTTTACTGTCTGAACCACCAGGGAAGCACAAGGAATATCTATACTGTGTCCTTAAAGATATTTTTAAAAAAGAAAAGAAATGATACGCCAGGTGGAGGGAACAGAATGTTGGTTTCACCCTAAAGACAGACAAGAGCATTGCACTTTTGAGGATATGAGGCAAAGGTCACCGTGGCTGAAAACAAGGGAAGATAAAGGCATATGTTGAGGGTGCAAAGATGGGCAGACCAGGACATATCCTTGAGGTTTTTGGAGGCCATGGTGAAAATGAAGCCTTTATTCCACATGCAATGTGAAACAGTCTTCTCATTTCAGTAAATAGCAGTTCTATTCTTCCAGTTGTAGAACATGAGTTTGGGTAAACTCTGGGAGTTGGTGATGGATAGGGAGGCCTGGCATGCTGAGATTCATGGGGTCGCAAAGAGTGGACATGGACATGACTGAGCGACTGAACTGAACTGAACTGAGGTACTTTTTAAAATTTTGTTCCTTTGTAAATCCTGAGTGCCAAAAACAGTACACAGGGTATTTAATGAATATTTTCAGTTAAATAAATGAATTTAAAATTTGGCTTTGTGCAGGAACTATCATCAAATTCCATTCATATTCACCTTTCTTTTGAATTAGCATTGTGTTCCTTTATCTATACTATACTTAATGCATTCTGACAGTTATCCAGTTGTTATTTGTTTTGATCCTTTATTAATATTCAGAGTTTTCTTTAAAGACTGAATACAGCTCTTTGGTTGGAGGAATTAAATTTTAAGGTAGATATACATAGGTTTGAATTTCTAGTTTATCATGTAACTTTGGGCAATTTGCTTAGCATTTCTAAATTTTAACTTTTATCTATAAAGTAGGAAATTATTTTTATCAGATGATTTTTTGATGAATTAACAAGAAAATATCTGCCAACTTAGATGAAGAAATATTTAATAAATGGAATAAATTATCATTATTATAGTAGCATTATTATTATTTTTATTATTCAAATATAGTTGATGTACAATATTATATAAATTATAGGTATACAATATAGTGATTCACAAAGTTTATACTCCATTTATGTTTATTATAAAATAGTGGTTATTTCTTATTGGCTGTATTCCCTATTTTATACAATATATCCTTACAGCTTATTTTATACATAACAGTTTGTACTTCAACAGTTTGTACTCTATTCCTATGTTGTTTCTCCTCTCCTCTTTTCTCTCCCCACTACTTTGATATCTAAGTTGAGTGAGTTTCTTTTTTGTTGTATTTACTATCTGTTGTATCTTTTAAGGTCCACATATAAGTGATATTATACAGTATTTGTCTTTCTCTGACTTATTTCACTTAGCATAATACCCTCCAAGTCCCTCCATGTTGTTGCAAATTGCAAAATTTCATTTTTTTCGAGTTTAGTAATGTTTGATTCTGTATAACTTGTATATTATATGGTTCATGAGGTTCTCACAGGTAGATTATTGATGTAGTTTGCCATTCCCTCCTCCAGTGGACCACGTTTTGTCAGAACTCTCTGCTGTGACCCGTCTGTCTCTTGGGTAGCCCTACATGGCATGGCATGGTTCGTAGCTTCATTGAGATATGCAAATGCATTCACCATGATGAGGCAGTGATCTGTGAAGGCCAACTGAATTCTGCCAAGAAAATGCACTGGTCATAGCAGATAATTTTTTTCAACAACACAAGAGACCACTTTACACATGGACATCACCAAATGGTCAATACTGAAATCAAATTGATTAGATTCTTTGTAGCTGAAGATGGAGAAGCTATATGCAGTCAGCAAAAATAAGACCTATAGTTACTGTGATTCAGATCATCAGCTTCTCATAGCAAAAGGTAGGCTTAAACTAAAGAAAGTAGGGAAAACCACTAGGCCAGCCAGGTACAACTTAAATCAAGTCCCTTATGAATATGGTGGAGGCAATGAATAGATTCAAGGGATTAGATCTAGTTAACAGTGTGCCTGAAGAACTATGAACAGAGGTCCATAATATTGTACAGGAGGCAGAGAACAAAACTATCCCAAAGGAGAAGAAAAGCAATAAGACAAAGTAGTTATCTGAGAAGGCTTTACGAATAGCTGAAGAAAGAAGAGAAGCAAAAAGCAAGGTAGAAAGGGAAAGCTGCATCCAACTAAAAGGAGAGTTCCAAAGAAAAGCATGGAGAGACAAGAAGGTCTTCTTCAATGAACAGTACCTAAAACTAGAAGAAAACAACAGAAGAGGAAAGACTAGAGATGTCTTCGGGGAAATTGGAAATATCAAAGGAATATTTGGCCCAAAGATGGAAACAATAAAGAACAGAAATGGTAGAGATCTAGTAGATTCTGAAGAGAATAAGAAGAGATGGAAAGAATAAATGGAAGAACTGCACAACAAAGATCTTAAAGGACTGGATTACTACTATGGTGTGGTCAGTTACCTAGAGCCAGATATTCTGGAGAACGAAGTCAAGTGAGCCTCAGGAAGCACTGCTGTTAATAAAGCTAGTGGATGCAATGGAATTCCAGTAGAGCTAATCAAAACCCTAAAGAATAATGACATCAAGGTGTTGCATTCAATATGTCAGCAAATCTGGAAGACCCAGCAGTGGTCACAGGACTGGAAAAGGTCAATTTGCATCTCAATTCCGATGAAGAGTAGTACTAAAGAATGTGTTAACTCCCATTGCACTCTTCTCCCATGCTAATAAGGTTGTGCTTAAAATCTTGCACTCTAGGCTTCAGGATTATGTGAACCAAGAATGCCCAGATGTCCAAGCTGAGTTTAGAAAAGGAAGAGGAAACAGAGATCAAAGTGCCAACATTTGCTGGATCATAGAGAAAGCAAGGGAATTCCAAAAAAGCATCTACCTCTGTTTCATCGACTGCACTAAATCTTTACTGTTAAATCATAAAAACAAAACAAAACAAAACAAAACTGTGTAAAGCTCTTAAAAGAGATGGGAATACCAGACCATCTTACCTGTCCCTGAGAAACCTTTATGCTGGTCAGGAAGCAACAGTTAGAAACCTTATGGAACAACTAATTGGTTCAAGAATGAGAAAGGAGTATGATAGGGCTGTCTGCTGTCACCCTGTTTGTGTAACATATATGCTGAGCACATCATGAGAAATCCTGTGTGGATGAGTTACAAGTCTACTCCAGTATTTTGCTTGAAGAATCCCTTGGACAGAGGAGCCTGGGGGGCTACAGTCCATAGCGTCACAAAGACTTAGACAGGACTGAAACAACTAAGCACACTCACACGCAAACATAAATACATACACATGCACACACACACCACACATTTATCCATTCATCTGTTGATGAACACCTGGATTGCGTTCATATCTTGGCTACTGTAAATAGTGCTACTGTATTATTGAGCCAGAAAAAAAAATAATACTTTAGAAATCTCATCAAAATCATAAGCCTATAGGAAGTGCTACATAATTTATGTAGAATACACCTGAAATTATTTAAGGATGCTCTTAAAGACCAGGCATTGTAATTGCAAAATTATAGAAAAATCTAATGTAACATATAACAGCATTTTCATGTTATTATTCATTCAGCTAAAGAATCTCATAGAAATTTAATGTTAAAAAATTATCTTTGTTGATATTTTATTTCTTTTTACACCACAGGGGTATTTTGTTAATTGAAATAATGTAATCAAATTATTGTAGAAGTTATATCATAGCTCATTTCTATCCTTTTTTCACATTTATATTCTTTTGCCAAATCCATCCCTGTCACTTAGCTGTCTTTCATGTCTCAAAACTTTATAACTATTATCTAACCACAATCCGAGTGGGGAAATTTTAAAAGTTGCTCTGTTGAATCTCAGTTTTAATTCTTTAATTAAACAATATAATTGCTTGTAAATTTAATTGTCACAGGACTTTTTTTTTTTTTTTTTTACTTTCATGTGATTGAGCTCATTTACCCTTAACAAAAGACTGGCAGTCTTGCTGTTTGATTGTGAAGTCTCAGGAACTCTTCTAGCCTAAAAAAAGCACTTTTCCATTGATAAGCTGTTTTCACAGAGGCCATTCTGATTAAATACAACATGATTGGAGGGAAGAATTTGTTCACTATCTGCAATTGGCAGAAGAGTTTTGCTATCAATACAACAAAAAACAGGTTGCAGAAATGTGAATAGAAGGTTAAAAACTTTTGAAGGAGACAAAGCTGAATTGATAAATTCAGAAAATTACACCTTAAAGAAAAAACACTTAAAGGTACCATCACTGCATTTCTAACTAGATAGACCTACCATGAAATTCTTCTCTACTCTGTTAGGAATTAAAAATCTGAGCTTCTTAACCTTTACTAACTAAGGAAACTTAAGTTGCAGTTTTTCCATGTTCAGTTTTATTATTTATGAAATACCTTTTTTCAACTTATAGAGCTAAATGTAAGTCATGATTATTGATGCCTTAGATAAGGACTTTTTGGTATTCCAGTATTCCATTACTCTGTGCTACTTTAAAGGGATCAAATATCACTGTCTGTTATTGTAATATCATTTCAGGTACTATAGAGGTGATTTCTCCAATATCTCTTCCTCTTTCACTAATGCTTCCCCTCTTCCACTCCTATTCACCCTCCATCATTGAGAAACTCATCAACAATTTCTCATTTTTATATTCAGTTCATTTCAGTTCAGTTCAGTTGCTCAGTCGTGTCTGATTCTGCAACCCCATGAATCGCACCACACCAGGCCTCCCTGTCCATCACCAACTCCCAGAGTTCACGCAAACTCATGTCCATTGAGTTGGTGATGCCATCCAGCCATCTCATCCTCTGTCATCTCATTCTCCTCCTGCCTCCAATCCCTCCCAGCATCAGGGTCTTTTCCAATGAATCAACTCTTTGCCTGAGGTGGCCAAAGTATTGGAGTTTCAGCTTCAGCACCAGTACTTTCAATGAACACCCAGGACTGATCTCCTTTAGGATGGACTGGTTGGATCTCCTCACAGTCCAAGGGACTCTCAAGAGTCTTCTCCAACACCATGGTTCAAAAGCATCAATTCTTTGATGCTCAGCTTTCTTCACAGTCCAGCTCTCACATCCATACATGACTACTGGAAAAACCATAGCCTTGACTAGATGGACCTTTGTTGGCAAAGTAATGTCTCTGCTTTTGAATATGCTATTTAGGTTGGTCATAACTTTCCTTCCAAGGATTTAGCGTCTTTTAATTTCATGGCTGCAATCACCATCTGCAGTGATTTTGGAGCTCCCAAAAGTAAAGTCAGCCACTGTTTCCACTATTTCCCTATCTATTTCCCATGCAGTGATGGGACCAGATGCCATGATCTTCGTTTTCTGAATGTTGAGATTTAAGCCAACTTTTTCACTCTCCTCTTTCACTTCCATCAAGAGGCTTTTTAGTTCCTCTTCACTTTCTGCCATAAGGGTGGTGTCATCTGCATATCTGAGGTTATTGATATTTCTTCTGGCAATCTTGATTCCAGCATGTGCTTCTTCCAGCCCAACGTTTCTCATGATGTACTCTGTATATAACTTAAATAAGCAGGGTGACAATATACAGCCTTGACATACTCCTTTTCCTATTTGGAACCAGCCTATTGTTCCATGTCCAGTTCTAACTGTTACTTCCTGACCTGCATATAGGTTTCTCAAGAGGCAGGTCAGGTGGTCTGGTATTCCCATCTCTTTCAGAATTCTCCACAGTTTATTGTGATCCACACAGTCAAAGGCTTTGGCCTAGTCAATAAAACAGAAGTAGATGTTTTTCTGGAATTTTCTTGCTTTTTCAATGATCCAGTGGATGTTGGCAATTTGATCTCTGGTTCCTCTGCCTTTTCTAAAACCAGCTTGAACATCTGGAAGTTCATGGTTTATGTATTGCTGAAGCCTGGTTTGGAGAATTTCGAGCATCACTTTACTACTTTATATTACCACTAGATAAATAGTAGATACTGTTAGTCACTCAGTCGTGTCCAACTCTTTGTCACCCAGTGGACTGGAGCCCTCTAGGCTTCTCTGTACAGGGAATTCTCTAGGCAAGAATACTGGAGTAGGTAACCATTCCCTTCTCCAGGCATATTACCACCAAGCTTTGTCAATTTTCTACCCCATTTTAACCTCCTTCCTTCACTGAATAGGAATATTTTGGTTATTTGAGTAGTTCTGCTGGTTAGAGCAGAGAAACAACCTTGGAAAGACTGTCCTAAAATCTGCACACAACAGAGCTAAATTCGGGAAAATAAATGCTTAAGCCACATGGGTCTGGTTGTTCAGAAAACTAAAAGGCAAAGTGGAGTGAAGCCAGAAGAAACAGCAAACCAATACAATATTTTAAAGTAATTAGGCTCCAATTAAAATAAATAAATTGAAATTAAAAATAATTAATTAAACACACACACACACAAAGAAACAGCAGACTCATTAGTGGTTAATAATTTATCTTAAAATTGTATGATATATTAAATATATATCAGATATCAATTTCAAGTTTTTTATAATCTAAGTAGTGAGGTTATATTTTTGTTTCAAATATATTAAATTTTAATCTATTATTTTTCCTATTAATTGTGAATGCTTTTAAAATGCAATAATAACATTTATATTGCTGTTTTAATATTCAGTTCAGTTCAGTTGCTCTTTGTCTGACTCTTTGCCACCCCATGGACTGCAGCATGCCAGGATTCCCTGTCCATCACCAACTCCCAGAGATTGCTCAAATTCATGTCCATCAAGTCAGTGATGCCATCCAACCATCTCGTCCTCTGTCGTCCCCTTCTCCTCCTGCCTTCAATGTTTCCCAGCATACAAGGTCTTTTCCAATGAGTCAGTTCTTTGCATCAGGTGACCAAAATATTGGAGCCTCAGCTTCAGCGTCAGTCCTTCCAATGAATATTCAGGACTGATTTCCTTTAGGATTGAGTGGTTTAATCTTCCAGTCCAAGGGACTCTCAAGAGTCTTTTTCAATACCACAGTTCAAAAGCATCAATTCTTCAGTGTTCAGCTTTCTTTATAGTCCAACTCTCACATCCATACATCACTACAGGAAAAGCCATAGCTTTGACTAGATGGACCTTTGTCAGTAATGTCTCTGATTTGTAATATCCTCTCTAGGTTTGTCATAGGTTTTATTCTAAGGAACAAGTGCCTTTCAATTTCATGATTGCAGTCACCATTTACAGTGATTTTGGAGCCCAAGAAAATAAGTGAAGTGAAGTTAAAGTCGCTCAGTCGTGTCTGACTCTTTGCGACTCCAACGGAATTATCCAGGCCAGAATAGTGGAATGGATAGCCTTTCCCTTCTCCAGGGGATCTAACCAGGTGGATTCTTTACCAACAGAGCTATGAGAGAAGCCAAAGTCTCTCATTATTTCCATTGTTTCCCCATCTATTTGCCATGAAGTGATGGGACCATATACCATGATTTTGTTTTTTGACTTGAAAACTGCCGTTTCACTCTCCTCTTTCACGCTTATCAAGAGGCTCTTTAATTCCTCTTCATTTTCTGCCATTAGGGTGGTATCATCTGCGTATCTGAGGTTGTTGATATTTCTCCCAGCAATCTTGATTCCAGCTTGTGCTTTATCCAGCCTGGCATTTTGTGTGATGTACTCTGCATAGAAGTTAAATAAGCAGGATGACAATATACAGCCTCGATGTATTCCTTTCCCAATTTGGGACCAGTCCATTGTTCCATGTCTGGTTCTAACTGTTGCTTCTTGACCTACATACCAATTTCTCAGGAGGAAGGTAAGGTGGTCTGGTATTCTCATCTCTTTAAGAATTTTCCACAGTTTGTTGTGATTCACACAGTGAAAAGCTTTAGCAAAGTCAATGAAGCAGAAGTAGATTTTTTTCCTGGAATTCTATTGCTTTTTCTGTGATCGAACAGACATTAGCAATGTGATCTCTGGTTTCTCTGCCTTTTCTAAATCTAGCTTGAACATCTAGGAATTCTCAGTTTATGTACTTTTGTAGCTTAGCTTGGAGAATTTTGAGCATTACTTTGCTAGCATTTTAATATTACACATAATATATTCCAAAACATTCACATTATTGTTTGATCACAATTTACAATTTTTTGATTCAATATGGATAAATTTTCTTATTTTTTAAATTGTAACATCTTAGATAGATGCAATATTTACCTTCTAGTTGATAGTCTGACTTCAGACATGTTTCATGAATACAAATATTTAGATTAATTCAGACTGAAGTGCAAAAGTTTGCTTCTCTTATGAATGCTTGAACTTTAAATAAGGTTATTTCCAAATGTCAAAGCTACTTGTCTGTACTAATGACATCTTACAAATCGTACTATATATGATTGATCAAGCATTTTAATGAATGAAAAATTCCCCTTTTTCATGAAGTTAGAATTTGTAGGAAATAGCTGCTGCTATGTTTTTACTTAAAGATGATCTTACATTTTATTCAATAAGAGATAGTATTTTATCAAAGATCACTGTTGATACTCAATAAATTTTGATTAATTCTACTTCATTAGACATGTCTTAATTTCTTTTGTAGTGTTGCCTTCAAATTAGACCCCAAAAGTTAGAAACTTGAGGTCTTAGGATTCATTAACTGCTCTTCAAATGGTATTGACTCTATAATTGTCAAGTAAGGATAGTTTATTCTCTGTTTTAATTTTCAAGAAGCTATGATGCTACCTCCTCTACCCTTTCCAATCCATCTACCTGAGATGGACAATTTCCTCAAATTCATAAAAAGCTATTTCCCTTAAAGAGACTAATGAAAATATCTTCAAGAATTACTTTACAAACGTACAACTTCTTTTGGCCGGTGCTCTAGATAGAAAGTGTACAAATGTTTTTAAAATAGGAACTGAAAAACTGCAGAATCTTTATAAACAGATAGTTGATGAGTTGACCTCAAGATAAAAGACTCTGAAAATGTATTTAGGGAATTCTTTCCCAGAACAGTTAGACTTTTACTTTCATCTGAGGTGCAGCTGGTCATTACAAAGGCAATAGCAGCCAAGCCCCTGGGGTTCCCTTTCTCTGTCGTCAGAATTGGCACCCTGCTGAATGAAATATCAATGCGCTGAACCGTGTCAGGGCAATGAGAATAATGATAGTGACTCCGTGGTATAAATGAGGTTAATAACTTGAGAGAAAGCAGAGTTTTTTTCCTAGATCCTTCTCATTTTCTTCTCTGTGCAGTGCAGCTCTTTAGAAATACTGCCTGTCTGTGGAGAGCTAATGGCTCTCTTCATAAAGCTAATCCACTGTGCTTCAGTAGTCTTGGAACTCATTTCTGGAGTCACACTAATCTGCCTTTCCTCTGCTAGGTTTTGTTTTTGCTCCTGAAAGGTTTTCTTATTTCCCCAAGACTTCAAGCTGAGCATAAAGCTTTTCTGCTGCCTCTTATGCCATTGCTAATCAGGGGTGACACTTTTGTTTTCACAGACTTTTTTTTTTTTTTTTGTAATTTCATTTTTTTTTAAGACACAAAGAAGCATTTTGTGAAGGAAATAAAGAGAATTTTTAAAATTTCACAGCCCTGCTTTAATTCTGCCTCTGTGTCATCCACATGTACCCTTCCCTTCTCTTTTCTCTCTCTATCTCCCTACCCTCCATATCTCAGAGGGTAGCTTGCCGTCTGCTGCTTACTCTCTGCATTCTGTCTCAGGAGCTATTTTGAGGATCCTGAGTCTTACAACAGACTAAGAAAACCACATAAGCACACACATCTTTTTTTTTTTTTTGCCAGTGACCAGCGAAGGTTACCAGATCCATTTGTTTTCTGTACCACTAAATAGTCCTTTGCAATAGGATTTGATGATTATATCTTGTTTTTGCTCATTCTTTGGCTTTCTTCCCCTACTCTTACATGCTGAAGATCTGCAAGCCTTTAGGTAATAAAACTAAGGAATCCTGACGGGAAATCAAATCACAAAAGAAGAGAAAAAAATTTACTTCTAATAGTCATCGCATTGACAAAAAGATCAGCCATGAGTTTGTACACTTCTCTTTTGGTAGCTGTTATCTTTTCAGTACTTTTGCTTCTTAAAAGCATTGTAGTAACACTAGAGTAAGAAAGAAAGAAAGAAAGTGAAGTCGCTCAGTCATGTCTGACTCTTTGCGACCCTGTGGACTGTAGCCCACCAGGCTCCTCCATCCATCGGATTCTACAGACAAGAATACTGGAGTGGGTTGCCATTTCCTTCTCCAGGGGATCTTCCTGACCCAGGGATCGAACCTAGGTCTCCTATATTGCAGGCAGACACTTTAACCTCTGAGCCACTAGGGAAGCCCAACACTAGAGTAGTAGTTAAAACTGTTATATTAGTGCTTCTTACATGCCAGCCATTGCTTTTATATTGATAGTATTATTTTTAGTCTGTCTACAGAAGAGAATAATCAGATCATCTGCTTCAAAGTAGTTCAACAATTTGCACAGAGAGATCAAATAAGTTGTGCAAGACTACACAGCTAACAAGAGGCAGACCTGGGGTTGTGCATGAGGAGACTCTAGCTCTAGAGATGACCTTTCCAGGCACCACACCATATATAGTGAAACTTACTTATATAGAATCTGGTAATAGAAATAAGAGCATCAATTATGGTCACCTAAGACTGGTTGGAAGCACAGTTCTCCTACTTAATAGAAGTTATGATGATGAACATAATAATTCCTTTACTGAGTCTCAGCCACATTATTGGTAAAATGAAACTACTAACCCTGTTCTAAGTGTGATTTTATGATAATTAAATATAAAAATATATAGATGCCATCCACAGTTTTCTAACTGTTTCTATGTGAAACATCCACTGTTTCTATGTGAAACAGTACACATAGAAATAAAATGGCATGCCTGGATATAAAACATGAATGGTATTTTTCCTATGATCTTACCTTCCATGCCCTTGGTCAATAAGATTATTCTCTCCAGGTATCTCCATTTTTGTCCCTCTACCTAGAATCTGCTCTACTCTTGGGATCCATTGATTTGAGATCCAGTGATTCTGTCATTCCCATCAGTATTGAAACATGCTACTGTATTTCATTGTGACTGCATCATTTTATATGCCTATCAACAATTTATAAGGGTTCCAACAATATACAAGTATTTCTCTGTATCCTTGACAACCCATGATCTCACGGTCTCTCTCTCTTTTTTTTTTTTTTTTGTAATAGCTATCCTGTGAATAGTCATGTATGGATGTGAGAGTTGGACTATAAAGAAAGCTGAGTGCAGAAGAATTGATGCTTTTGAACCATGGTGTTGGAGAAGATTCTTGAGAGTCCCTTGGACTGCAAGGAGATCCAACCAGTCTAAAGGAGGTCAGTCCTGGATGTTCATTGGAAGGACTGATGTTGAAGCTGAAACTCTAATACTTTGGCTACCTGATGCAAAGAGCTTACTCATTTGAAAAGACCCTCATGCTGTGAAGGATTGTGGGCAGGAAGAGAAGGGGATGACAGAGGATAAGATGGTTGGTGGCCTCACCAACTCAATGGACATGAGTTTGGGTTAACTCCAGTAGTTGGTGATGGACAGGGAGGCCTGGAGTGCTTGTGGTTCATGGGGTTGCAAAGAGTCGGACACGACTGAATGACTGAACTGACTGAATAGGTGTGAAGTGATATCTCATTGTGGTTTTGAATTGTATTTCCCAATTAGTGATATTGAGCATAGTTTCCTGCACCTGTTGACCATTTACATATCTTCTTGGAAATATGTCTATCAAGTCTTTCGTCCATTTTAAAGTCAAGTTGTTGTTTTTTGCCAATGAGTTTTAATCAAGTTATTTACTTGTTGTTTTTTTGCCATTGAGTTGTGGGAGTCCCTCATATATTAAATAATACCATATTAGATATATGATTTGCAAGTATTTCCTCCCACTCCATATATTGCATTTTTCACTGTTGATTTTCTTTGCTGTGCAGAAGCTTTTTAGTTTGATGTAGTCCCACTTGTCTATTTTTGCATTTGTTGCTTGTGACTTTGGTGTTTCTATCCAAGAAAGTATTGCTAAGACCAGTGTCAGGCAGTTTTTCCTCTATGTTTTCTTCTGAGTTCTATAGTTTCTGATCTTATATTTAAGTTTTAGTCCATTTTGCATTTGTTTTTGCTGTTTGTTTTTTTTTGGGGGGGTACAAGAGTCCAATTTCATTCTGTTGCATGTGTATATCCAGTTTTCCCAACGTCATTTACTGAATAGAACTACCCTTCCCCCATTGTGTATTCTTGGCAATTTTGTAAAAAATCAGTTGGTCATATATGCATGGATAGATTAGTTTCTAGGCTCTCTAGTCTGTTCATTAATTTATATGTCTGTTTCTATGCCAATACCATATCATTTTCATTATTATAGTTTTGTAATATATTTTGAAATCGGGAAGTGTGATGTCTCCTGCTTTGTTCTTCTTTCTCAAGATTGCTGTGGCTATGGAAGGTCTATTATAGCACTTTATGAATTTTACATTTTTTTTTTTAGTAAAAATTTTATTGGGATTTTGGTAGGAGTTTTATTACATTTATAATTGCTTTAGATAGTATAGATATTTCAACAGCATCAAATTTCCAATCTAGTCTTCTTTGCATGTCTTTATTTCATTGATGCTTTGCAGATTTCAGTTTAAAAGTTTATCTCCTTGGTTAAAGTTTTTTGAGTATATTATTATTTTTGGTGCTATTATAAGTGTAATTTTTATTGATGATTTCCTTTTCAGATAGTTCATTATTATATGAAAACTCAGCTGAATTGAATGCTGATTTGTGATTGCATGCATGCATGTTAAGTCATTTCAGTTATGTCTGACTGTTTATGACCCTATGGACTGTAGGCCCATCAGGCTCTTCTATCCATGGAATTCTCCAGGCAAGAATACTGGAGTGGGTTGCCATACTCTCCTCAAGTGGATCTTACCGGCCCAGGTACCAAACTCACATCTCTTATGTCTCCTGCAAAAGATTTGAAGTCAAGATCTCTGATATCTGTATTTCTATGTGCACTGAAACATTATTTGTTAAGCCAATATGTAGAAACAACAAAATTGTCCATCACTGAATGATGAATAAAGAAAAAGTGATACCAGCCCCAAGCATCCAGCATCGTGCATTGAACCTGGACTGGCATCTCGTTTCATACATGACGTTTCACATGTTTCAATGCCATTCTCCCAAATCTTCCCACCCTCTACCTCTCCCAAAGAGTCCATAAGACTGTTCTATACATCAGTGTCTCTTTTGCTGTCTCGTATACAGGGTTATCATTACCATCTTTCTAAATTCCATATATATGCGTTAGTATACTGTATTGGTGTTTTTCCTTCTGGCTTACTTCACTCTGTATAATAGGCTCCAGTTTCATCCACCTCACTAGAACTGATTCAAATGAATTATTTTTAATGGCTGAGTAATACTCCATTGTGTATATGTACCACTGCTTTCTTATCCATTCATCTGCTGATGGACATCTAGGTTGCTTCCATGTCCTGGCTATTATAAACAGTGCTGCGATGAACATTGGGGTACACGTGTCTCTTTCCCTTCTGGTTTCCTCAGTGTGTATGCCCAGCAGTGGGATTGCTGGATCATAAGGCAGTTCTATTTCCAGTTTTTTAAGGAATCTCCACACTGTTCTCCATAGTGGCTGTACTAGTTTGCATTCCCACCAACAGTGTAAGAGGGTTCCCTTTTCTCCACACCCTCTCCAGCATTTATTATTTGTAGACTTTTGGATCGCAGCCATTCTGACTGGTGTGAAATGGTACCTCATAGTGGTTTTGATTTGCATTTCTCTGATAATGAGTGATGTTGAGCATCTTTTCATGTGTTTGTTAGCCATCTGTATGTCTTCTTTGGAGAAATGTCTATTTAGATCTTTGGCCCATTTTTTGATTGGGTCATTTATTTTTCTGGAGTTGGAGGGTTTTTATTTTTCTGGAGGAGGGTTCAGGATGGGGAACACATGTATACTAATTAAATAATTAAAAAAAAAAAAACAACATTCAAAAAACTAAGATCATGGCATGCAGTCCCACCACTTTGTGGCAAATAGATGGGGAAACAATGGAAACAGTGAGATACTTAAAAAAAAAAAAAAAAAAAAAAACTTTTCAAGTGCAAAAAATAAAAAATAAAAAAAATAAAATACTTGTAAACTATATAAATATGTATATAAATATATAATGGACTTGTGTATTTTAAATTGCATTTTATGACTGCATTGGTATGAAGACAAGTAAAAGTTGGACTAGATTCATGATTAGAAAGACTTTATTGAGCTATTAAATTTTCTGCTTCTAATTCTGGAAGAAATGAAAATTAAAACATTTCTTTGGGCCCTAGGGACAGTGCCTGGTGGGTACATCGGCCCTGACCTGGGTTGCAGGATCCAACCTTAAAAAAAAAAAAAAAAAGAGAAAAAGTGATATATACATACAATGGGATTATTATTATTCAGTCTTAAAAAGGAAGAAAATCTTGCCATATAAGACAGCATGTATCAACCTGCAAGACATTATGCTAAGTGAAATAAACCAGTCACAAAAGGATAAATGCCACATGATCAAATTATATGAGGTATCTAAAATAGTCAATTTATAGATATAGAGAATAGAATAATGGTTAATAGGGGCTGGAGGAAGGTGACAATGGAGAATTGCTGTTCAATGGGTACATATTTTCAGTTATGCAAGAATAAGTTCTAAAGATCTGCTGTACAACAGTGTGCTTGTAGTTGGCAATACTCTATTGTGTACTTGAAATTTTATTGAGGATAAATCTCATGTAAGATTTTTTCACCATAATAAAAAAGGACAATAAAATAAAGAAACTTTTTACTATATATCTAGTCCCTTAAGGATCAACTTGCTTTTCTTCATATCCAAGTTAATCTTAGCATTAAAGATTTCCTGAAAGTGAGGAATGTAAAGACTGCAGGACTTCATAGATAATTATGAATTTTAATAGCATTTAATAACAATGTCACTGATATTTGGTTCTATAATATAGAAGTATTAAAAACTTTGATACTGGTCCAATGTGTAAGAACAATGCATTGGACCAGAAAAATCTTACTGCATTTGTCAGCACACAGTGTTTTAAATGCCTCTTTCCTTACCTATATAAAGTGCCCAGTACTGACCTTCAACAATGCTTTGAAATGAGTATTAAAGAAATAAATTGGTCAAGCTGTTTTGTTTCTTTCTCAAATAATTTTTAGAGATTTTGGTCCATTTTTAAATCTAATGATCAGACATTTAGGAAATAACTGCTGTCTTCAATTCTCCTGATAAAGGGCCACTTTCATATTATTTTTAAGTTTTATAATATAGGATCATCAATATGTTTGTCATTTCTCTTTATTGTTTTCCATGCATGTCCCACGTAGAGCTTTAAAAAGAAAAGAAAACAAACAAACAAACAGAATATTCTAGATCTACTTGCTAGTTACCAGACAAATTGCACATTTTGTTGCTTCTTTCTGATCTATAGAGAATCACTGTGTTAATCCAGTATAGCCCTGGCTGTACACTGAGATTCACTTTCAACCAAGACATCCCCTAAATAGATTTAATTCATCCCCACCTTTGTTCCACTTTTTCCATTTTAAATCCCTGAATTACATGGTATGTTTATATCATATTGAGACTTTATATTTTGTTAATCTAGTTGAGATTATATGACAAAGATCTATATGTGTTAGTCACTCAGTTGTGTCCAACTCTGAGAACCCATTGACTGTAGCCTGCCAGGCTCATCTATCCATGGAAATCTCCAGGCAAGAACCCTGGAGTGATTACCATGTCCTTTTCCAGGGGATTTTACTGACTCAGTGATTGAACTCACGTCTCCTGCTTTGTAGGTAGATTCTTTACTGTCTGGGCCACCAGAGAAGCCCTTATATGGCAATACCATATTTAGTAAGAACAATTGGCTCATGAACAATACTCAGTTAGATGGACAATATGCAGTCTGAAATAGCTCACGTCCCAAAGGTGGGGCAAGGGATTATCATAAGATAATATACTAAACTGTGTGTAACCAACTAGTAGAAGCCACCAAACCTAACATGCTGTTATTAATTTCTATGGAAATTTCTCTGTCATTTCAGAAATGTTGAAGACCAGGAAAATGTGTGAATTTCTAAAATATTGGGAGATTTTTAAAAATTAACTTCAAAAGGGGCCAAGCAAGGCATGGATTATCTGGAGAGAAGTCAAGATCTCCAGTTTTTGAAGTTCACCATGAAGCAAGGATGACAGACTGATGAAACAGGAAGCACTTTCTCATGGTAAGTGCCATAGTAAGCAAATATCCAGCATTCTGGGAACAGAGAGGAAGGAAATTTGGCCTTCCTGAAGTTAGTAGGTCCAAAAGAACATCCTCACAAAGATAATTGCATCGCAGACAGGGACAGCAGCTTGAGCAAAGGCACAGAGGTGAAATATCATGAAGTTTCCTTTGAGCTGTGAACAAATTCCTATAACTGGAGTATGAAGGGCAACACTTTCATGAAAAGACATTAAGTGGGAATGTATAATGGGAGAAATTTCTGCACAGAATATATATGTTATTCCTGCATTCTGTCAAGTCAGACTTGGCACATAAGGGCAGGTCAATTAGGATACTCCCTAAATCACTGACACTCACAGAAACAAATATCATTGTAATTTTGGGATCTCTCTTATATCCTATGGATATAACTTATGGTAAAGAAAAGAAAAAAAAAAATCCACCTGCAGTAAAAGAGACCTAGGTTCAATTCCTGGGTTGTGAAATTCCCTGGAGAAAAGAATGGCTACCCACTGCAGTAATCACAACTGGAGAATTCCATGGACAGAGGAGTCTGGTGGGCTGCAGTCCATGGGTTTGCAAAGAGTCAGATGTGACTGAGTGACTAAAACACATAACTCATATATTTACCCAATATGATCTATCAGGAAGCCCTGTGTGTTTTCCCCCTATGTACATTAAAATCTTCACTTTCATACCTACATTCCCTGCTTAATATGGGAAAAAAGACAGCAGAAGGATGAAAAGGAAGCACCCTTAAGATCTGGATATTTTCCTGTGATTTCATCAAC
Source organism: Bos indicus (assembly GCF_029378745.1). NCBI lineage: Eukaryota > Metazoa > Chordata > Mammalia > Artiodactyla > Bovidae > Bos > Bos indicus. Next base: position 75,313,056 of record NC_091765.1, read on the forward strand.
CTGATCTTCCTTTGAGTATTAAGACTGTTTTTTGGTGAATAATGAATTTTTGGAAGAAAACTTCTACCTTAAAGGTATAATCTGAGAGAATGCTATGGCTTCAATTAACCCTTAAATATTTGTTCATAGCTAAATCAGTCCTGGGTGTTCATTGGAAGGACTGATGTTGAAGCTGAAACTCCAATACTTTGGCCACCTGATGTGAAGGTCTGACTCATTTGAAAAGACCCTGATGCTGGGAAAGATTGAGGGCAGGAGGAGAAGGGGATGACAGAGGATGAGATGGTTGGATGGCATCACTGACTCAATGGACATGGGTTGGGTGGACTCTGGGAGTTGGTGATGGACAGGGAGGCCTGGCGTGGTGTAGTTAATGTGGTCACAAAGAGTCGGACATAACTGAGCGATTGAACTGAACTGAACTGAAATAAGTGTGGATAGAATATCAGAAAATTAATTTTTCCTGTTTTGCTGGAGAAGACTCTTTATTTTTTTCTAATTTTATTTTACTTTTAAACTTTACATAATTGTATTAGTTTTGCCAAATATCAAAATGAATCCGCCACAGGTATACATGTGTTCCCCATCCCGAACCCTCCTCCCTCCTCCCTCCCCATACCATCCCTCTGGGTCGTCCCAGTGCACCAGCCCCAAGCATCCAGCATCGTGCATCGAACCTGGACTTGCAATTCGTTTCCTACATGATATTTTACATGTTTCATTGCCATTCTCCCAAATCTTCCCACCCTCTCCCTCTCCCACAGAGTCCATAAGACTGTTCTATACATCAGTGTCTCTTTTGCTGTCTCGTACACCGGGTTATTGTTACCATCTTTCTAAATTCCATATATATGCATTAGTATACTGTATTTATGTTTTTCCTTCTGGCTTACTTCACTCTGTATAATAGGCTCCAGTTTCATCCACCTCATTAGAACTGATTCAAATGAATTCTTTTTAATGGCTGAGTAATACTCCATTGTGTATATGTACCACTGCTTTCTTATCCATTCATTTGCTGATGGACATCTAGGTTGCTTCCATGTCCTGGCTATTATAAACAGTGCTGTGATGAACATTGGGGTACACGTGTCTCTTTCCCTTCTGGTTTCCTCAGTGTGTATGCCCAGCAGTGGGGTTGCTGGATCATAAGGCAGTCCTAAGGGGAAAGTTCATAGCAATACAGGCACACCTCAAGAAACAAGAAAAAAGTCAAATAAATAACCTAACTCTACACCTAAAGCAACTAGAAAAGGAAGAAATGAAGAACCCCAGGGTTAGTAGAAGGAAAGAAATCTTAAGGGGAACACATGCATACCTGTGGCGGATTCATTTTGATATTTGGCAAAACTAATACAATTATGTAAAGTTTAAAAATAAAATTAGAAAAATTAGAGCAGAAATAAATGCAAAAGAAACAAAAGAGACCATAGCAAAAATCAACAAAACCAAAAGCTGGTTCTTTGAAAGGATAAATAAAATTGACAAACCATTAGCCAGACTCATCAAGAAACAAAGGGAGAAAAATCAAATCAACAAAATTAGAAACGAAAATGGAGAGATCACAACAGACAACACAGAAATACAAAGGATCATAAGAGACTACTATCAACAATTATATGCCAATAAAATGGACAACGTGGAAGAAATGGACAAATTCTTAGAAAAGTACAACTTTCCAAAACTCAACCAGGAAGAAATAGAAAATCTTAACAGACCCATCACAAGCACGGAAATTGAAACTGTAATCAGAAATCTTCCAGCAAACAAAAGCCCAGGTCCGGACGGCTTCACAGCTGAATTCTACCAAAAATTTAGAGAAGAGCTAACACCTATCCTGCTCAAACTCTTCCAGAAAAGTGCAGAGGAAGGTAAACTTCCAAACTCATTCTATGAGGCCACCATCACCCTAATACCAAAACCTGACAAAGATCCCACAAAAAAAGAATACTACAGGGCAATATCACTGATGAACATAGATGCAAAAATCCTTAACAAAATTCGAGCAATCAGAATCCAACAACACATTAAAAAGATCACACACCATGACCAAGTGGGCTTTATCCCAGGGATGCAAGGATTCTTCAATATCCGCAAATCAATCAATGTAATACACCACATTAACAAATTGAAAAAATTTTCCTGTTTTGGTTTACTAATAAAACCATAATTTCACTTTTGCTATAAACCAAAATATCTCCTTTTGAACTTTTTCATACTTCTTAATCCTCAGATTTAGTTATATTTATAAATTAATATTTTATATCAGTTACTTGTTACTAAACACAAATTTTATGATACACATTACAAAGTTTCCAGTTCTATTGGTTACATATTTAAAGAAATAATAGCAAAACTCATATCAATTTTTTTTGGTCAGCAGATGGCACTGTTAATGAGTTGCTGAGTGCAACTTCCTATTTGTCAAATTTGAAGTTTTGGCTTTGAAATATAGGGTTCTTATATTCAGAATTTGAATACTGTAGAGTTGTATTGAGAAATGTGTTAGTATTTTTGGAAAGATTAGAAGCAGTGAATCTGGAAAACACTTTCCTCATGATTCTTTTATTTTAATTGTGGCTAAAGTAACATAATTAAAACATTATGCTTTAACCATATTTAACTGTATGTTTCAGTGGCACTAAGTACATGCACATTGTGGTGCAACTTTCACCATCATCCATGTCCCAAATTTTTTACATTCCTAAACTGGAACTCTGTCCTCATTAAACACTAATTCCCAATCCGCTGTTGCCTAACATCTACCAAAGTACTTTCTGAGTATGAATTTGACTGTTCTAGGCACCTTGTAAAAGAGGATTCAAACAGTATTTATCTGCACCTAATGTATGTTGCGGGGCTTCTTTGGTGACTCAGAGATAAAGAATCTTCCCTCAAGGCAGAAGATGTTAGTTCGATCCCTGGATCAGGAAGATCTCCTGGAGAAGGAAGTAACAACCCATGCCCAGTATTATTGCCTGGACAGAGGAACCTGGCAGATTACAGTCCATGGGGTTGCAAAAGAGTGGGACAAAACTTAGCATCTAAAAAAAAAAAAAAAAACAAACAAAAAACTTAGCATCTAAATAGCAAACATCTACTGGAATGTATTTTTAAGGTTAACTTACATTTCTTACAAACAGATTGTACCTTATCCCCCACCCTCTGTGCTATGCAGTAGGCCCTAACCAGCCATCTATTTCACACAATGTAGTTTACATATATCAGTCGCAACCTCCCAACCCATCCCACCACCCTTCCCACCTGTCCATATGTTGGTTCTCTATGTCTGTGTCTCTAATTCTACTTTGCAAATTGGTTCATCTGTACCATTTTTTTTGTAGATTATACATACAAGCAATATTATACATTATTTGTATTTCTCTTTGTGACTTACTTCACTCTGTATGATAATCTTTGTGTCCATCCACATCCCTGCAAAGTGCAGAATTTCATTCCTTTTTATGGCTAATATTTCATTTATATATGTACCTTATTTCTTTATCCATTCCTCTGTTAATGGGCATTTAGGTTGTTTCTATATCCTGGTTGTTCTAAATAGTGCTGCAATGAACATTATGGTGCATGCATCTTTTGGAATTATGGTTTTCTGAGGGTATATCTCCAGGAGTTGGTTTGATAGGTCATATGGTAACTGTAATTTTAGTTTTTTAAGGAATCTCCATACTGTTCTTTATAGTGGCTGTATCAATTTACATCCCCCTAATAATGTAAGACAGTTCAATTTTCTCCACACCCTCCCCAGCATTTATTGTTTATATATATATATATATTTTTTTTTTTGATATGATCATTGTGATTGGTGTGAGGTGGTAACTCATCATAATTTTGATTTGCATTTCTCTAATAATTAGTGATATTGAGCATCTTTTCATGTGCTTATCAGCCATCTGTATGGCCTGTTGGAGAAGGCTATTTAGATCTTCCACTCATTTTTTGATTGGGTGATTTACTTTTTTGATATTGAGCTACAAGTGCTGTTTATTTTGGAGATTAATCCCCTGTCAGTTGCTTCATTTACAAATATTTTCTCCCATTCTAAGGGCTGTTTTTTTAATCTTGTTTATGGTTTCCTTTTATGTGCAAAATCTTTTAAGTTTAATTAAGATTCATCTGTTTATTTTTGGTTTTATTTCATTATTCTAGGAGGTGGGTCATAAAAGATCTCAGTGCAATTTATGTCAAAAAGTGTTCTGCCTTTGTATTCCTCTAGGAATTTTATTGAAAAAGCAAGAGAGTTTCAGAAACATCTATTTCTGCTTTATTGACTATGCCAAAGCCTTTGACTGTATGGATCACAATAAAATGTGGAAAATTCTGAAAAAGATGGGAATACCAGGCCACCTGACCTGCCTCTTGAGAAATCTATATGCAGGTCAGGAAGCAACAGTTAGAACTGGACATGGAACAACAGACTGTTTCCAAATAGGAGAAGGAGTATATCAAGGCTGTATATTATCACACTGCTTATTTAATTTATATGCAGAGTACATCATGAGAAACGCTGGGCTGGAAGAAGCACAAGCTGGGATCAAGATTGCAGGGAGAAATATCAATAACCTCAGATATGCTGATGATACCACCCTTATAGCAGAAAGTGAAGAGGAGCTAAAAAAACCTCTTGATGAAGGTGAAAGAGGAGAGTGAAAAAGTTGTCTTAAAGCTCAACATTCAGAAAACAAAGATCATGGCATCTGGTCCTGTAACTTCATGGGAAATAGATGGGGAAACAGTAGAAACAGTGTCAGACTTTATTTTTCTGGGCTCCAAAATCACTGCAGATGGTGACTGCAACCATGAAATTCAAAGACGTTTACTCCTTGGAAGGAAAGTTATGACCAACGTAGACAGCATATTTAAAAGCAGAGATATTACTTTGCCAACAACGGTCTGGCTAGTCAAGGCTATGGTTTTTCCAGTGGTCATGTATGGATGTGAGAGTTGGACTGTGAAGAAAGCTAAGTGCTGAAGAATTGATGCTTTTGAACTGTGGTGTTAGAGAAGACTCTTGAGTGTCCCTTGGACTGTAAGGAGATCCAGCCAGTCCATTCTAAAGGAGATCAGTCCTGGGTGTTCTTTGGAAAGTCTGATGCTGAAGCTGAAACTCCAGTACTTTGGCCACCTAATGTGAAGAGTTGACTCATTGGAAAAGACCCTGGTGCTGGGAGGGATTGAGGGCAGGAGGAGAAGGGGCATCAGCAGATGAGATGTCTGGATAGCATCACTGACTCTATGGACATGAGTCTGAGTAAACTCTGGGAGCTGGTAATGGATAGGGAGGCCTGGCGTGCTGCAATTCATGGGGTTGCAAAGAATCGGACACGACTGAGTGACTGAACTGAAATGAACTGAACTGAGCTGAAGGGTTTTATAGTGTCCAATCTTACATTTAGATCTTTAATCCACTTTGAGTTTTTTTGCATGTGTAGTGTTAGGAAGTGTTCCAGTTTTATTCTTGTACATGTAGCTGTGCAATTTTCCCAGCATCACTTATTGAAGAGGCTGTGTTTTCTGCATTGTATATTCTTGCCTCTTTTGTCAAAGAAAAGGTGCCTATATTTGCATGAGTTTATGTCTGGGTTTCTGTTTTGTTCCATTCGTCTATATTTCTGTTTTTGTGCCAGTACAAACTGTCTTGATGACTGTAGCTTTGCGGTATAGTCTTAAGTCAAGAAGCCTGATTCCTCAGATCCATTTTTATTTTTCCAGATGGATTTGGCTATTCACAGTCTTTTGTGTTTCCATACAAATTGTATTTTTTTCTAGTTTTGTGGGAAAATACCACTGGTAACTTGATAGGGATTTATCAAATCCATAGATTTCTTTGGGTAGTATACCTACCTCAAGAAACAATATAAATCTCAAGTCAGCAACCTAACTTTACACCTAAAGCAACTAGACAAAGAACAAACAAAACCAATAGTTAGAAGAAGGAAAGAAGTCATAAAAATCAGAGTATATATAAATGAAATAATAATGAAGAAAACAGTAGCAAAGATACATAAAACTAAAAGCTAGTTCTTTGAGAAGATCAACCAAGTTGACAAAACTTTTCGCCAGACTCATCAAGAAAAGAAGGGAGAGTGCTTAAATGCATAATAGTAGTGATGAAAAAGGAGAAATTACAGATGACACCACAGAAATACAAAGGATCATAAGCACCTACTACAAACAACTATATGCCAATAAAATGGATAACCTGGGAGAAATGGACAAATTCTTAGAAAGGTACAACCTTCCAAGACTGAACCAGGAAGAAACAGAAAGAATGACCAAACCAATCACAGGTAAAGGAGTTGAAACTGTGATTAAAAATCTTCCAACAAACAAGTCTATGAAAAGATGGCCTCACAGGCGAATTCTAATGAATATTTAGAGAAGAGCTAACACCCATCTTTCTCAGTCTTCCAAAAATTTTCAAAGAAAGGAACACTCCAAAATTCTTTCTACAAGGCTGCCATCACCCTAGTGATGGTATCAAAACCAGAAAAAGATATAACACTCAAAAAAAGAAAATTACAAACCAATATCAGTGATGAACATTGATGCAAAAATCCTCAACAAAATACTAAGAAGCAGAATCCCACAACACATTAAAAGGATCAACTGGGATTTACCCTAGGAATGCAAGAATTCTCCAATAAATGCAAAATCAATCATTATGGTACATCATATTAACAACTTAAAGAATATAAACCATATGATCATCTCAACAGATGCATTTTCCTCATTATTCTGATCCAAATTTGTTTCTTTCAAGTGTGAAAGTTGGAAGTTCCAAGTTTCTTCCCTTTGTCCTCCCTCCCTTCCTTTATTCCTTTGTCTCCTTTCCTCCTTTCTTCCTGCTTTCCTTTATCATTTCTTTATTTTCTTATTCTAACTCTTTCTATATTTGTCCCACTATTATTTCATTCTTTTCTCATTTCCTGTTTTAAGCCATTTGTATTTTTTTATAAAGCTTTATTTGGCAAGTTAAACATAATTATATATAAAAAAACATTTAATTTAAAAATCTGTCTTGCAAAAGAGAGGAGTTTTAGTAGAGGCCACTGGCAGAAGTGTGTGTGAAAAAATATTTTTAAAACGAGAAAAATGCTTTTAAAAGTCAGACTTAATTGGTATGTTGCTTGCTGACTTACTTAAGTAGACCAAATTCAAATTATCTATCTCACCTTTGTACATGAAAAACAAATATTTCTGAAATTCACATTTTAACTATTTTGATGCATACAGTATCATTTAAGCTTTGAAGATGCTTGAAATTATCTCTATTTTTGGGAGCTGTGGAGTGAACATAGAGTGTGAGAAGTTACTTTGAGCTGTTTAGAAGGTATACGTATTTTGTGATGTCAAATTATTTACTTGCATGTCTAAAAGAAAATTTATTTTATTTTATTTATTTTTTTAAGAAAATCTATTTTAAAGATTCTTTTAGACTTAGGATCCTGTAGGATTTACTTTTAAAGCAAAAACCTCTTGTACTATTGAGCAGTTGAATTTTGTCATAGTTATTTCAGAGCTAATGATTGAATGATGGATCATGTCTGAAGTAAGAAAAAATGGTGAACCATGTAATGAATAAAGGCTCTATTTATTTTCGTTCTGAAAACTTACTGTTTTATGTAAGGAAAGGGGCATATCTTAATTAAGGCAATTAATAGGCAATTAATTAAGGCTATCAAACAATTGCATTTCATTGGAATTTTTAAAGTATGTTTAACTTTTAACATGTGTATGCTTCATTTAGGACCCTAAATGCAATGAACATATTTCCTTATGCAGATGTAGCAGGTTATAAAGCCTCAACTGCTGTTCCTACAAACGTTGTTAGGAGTGGGGATTTTCTATCACCTGCAAACAAGGCATCCATCCGTGAAAGCTACAGGGTGTTTGAGGGAAAGTAACATCCTGTTTGGATCAAGTCTTTTGTTGTTGTTGTTCAGTCACTAAGTCATGTCCGATTCTTTGTGACCCCATCAACTATGGCACACCAAAATTCTCTGCCCTTTGCTATCTCCCTGAATTTGCTCAAATTCATGTCCATTGAGTGAGTGATCCTATCTAATCATCACATCCTCTGCTGCCCCCTTCTCTTTTGGCCTGCAATCTTTTCCAGATCGGAGTCTCTTCCAGTGAGTTGGCCCTTTGTAGCAGGTGGTCAAAGTTTTGGAGCTTTAGCTTCAGCATCAGTCCTTCCACGAAATATTCAGAGTTGATTCCCTTTAGGGTTGACTGGTTTGATCCCCTCTGAGTAATCCCTCTTCTCTGAAGTGCCCAAGGAGACCCCTGAAAATCTGTGTGGATGTTTTCCAATGTTATAAGGAATTCCAATTCCAGTAGTTTAAAGAGAACGTGTTGTTTTAGTTGCTAAGTCACATCCGACTCTTTTGCATAGCCCACCAGTCTCCTCCTTCTATGGGATTTCCCAGGCGAGATTACTGGAGTGGGTTGCTGTCTCATTTTTCAGGGGATCTTCCAGACCCAGGGATTGACCCTGCGTCTCCTGCATTGACAGGCAGATTCTTTACCAGTGAACCACCAGGGATGCCTAGAGAGAAACAGAGCAAACCACAAATACCTGGGCAGGAAAATATAGAGGAGCTCAATAAAAATGTAATTTAAGACAAAGTTCATTACTATTGCTTGTCCAAATTTAAACTCTAACATAAGTTCCTATTTTAAATGTACATAATAACCATACTTTATACTTATTGAGTACTTACTATATAGCTCAGGAACTCTAAGCAGTATTAATAAATGCACTTTCATTATTATTACTACATAACAGAGAAAATTTAGGCTTAGAAAACTCACTCAAGCAATCAGAATCTAACAACGTATTAAAAAGATCATACACCATGACCAAGTGGGCTTTATCCCAGGGATGCAAGGATTCTTCGATATCCGCAAATCAATGAATATAATACAACACATTAACAACTTGAAAAATAAAAACCATATCTCAATAGATGCAGAGAAAGCCTTTGACAAAATTCATCCATTTATGATAAAAACCCCCCAGAAAGCAGGAATAGAAGGAACATACCTCAAGGTAATAAACACTATATATGACAAACCCACAGCAAACATTATCTTCAATGGTGAAAAAATGAAAGCATTTCCTCTAAAGTCAGGAACAAGACAAGGGTGTTCACTTTCACCATTACTATTCAACATAGTTTTGGAAGTTTTGGCCACAGTAATCAGAGCAGAAAAAGAAATAAAAGGAATCCAAATTGGAAAAGAAGAAGTAAAACTCTCACTGTTTGCAGATGACATGATCCTTTACATAGAAAACCCTAAAGACTCCTCGAGAAAATTACTAGAACTAATCAATGACTATAGTAAAGTTGCAGGATATAAAATCAACACACAGAAATCCCTTGCATTTCTATACACTAATAATGAGAAAGAGAAATTAAGGAAACAATTCCATTCACCATTGCAACAAAAAGAATAAAATACTTAGGAATATATCTACCTAAAGAAACTAAAGACCTATATATAGAAAACTATAAAACACTGGTGAAAGAAATCAAAGAGGACACTAATAGATGGAGAAATATACCATGTTCATGGATTGGAAGGATCAACATAGTGAAAATGAGTATACTACCCAAAGCAATCTATATATTCAATGCAATCCCTATCAAGCTACCAATGGTATTCTTCACAGAGCTAGAACAAATAATTTCACAATTTGTATGGAAATACAAAAAACCTCGAATAGCCAAAGCTATCTTGAGAAAGAAAAATGGAACTGGAGGAATCAACCTGCCTGACTTCAGGCTCTACTGCAAAGCCACAGTCATCAAGACAGTATGGTACTGGCACAAAGACAGAAATATAGATCAATGGAACAAAATACAAAGCTCAGAGATAAATCCATGCACATATGGACACCTTATCTTTGACAAAGGAGGCAAGAATATACAATGGATTAAAGACAATTTCTTTAACAAGTGGTGCTGGGAAAACTGGTCAACCACTTGTAAAAGAATGAAACTAGAACACTTCCTAACATCATACACAAAAATAAACTCAAAATGGATTAAAGATCTCAATGTAAGACCAGAAACTATAAAACTCCTAGAGGAGAACATAGGCAAAACACTCTCCGACATACATCACAGCAGGATCCTCTATGACCCACCTCCCAGAATATTGGAAATAAAAGCAAAAATAAACAAATGGGACCTAATTAAACTTAAAAGCTTCTGCACAACAAAGGAAACTATAAGCAAAGTGAAACGACAGCCTTCAGAATGGGAGAAAATAATAGTGAATGAAGTAACTGACAAACAACTAATCTCAGAAATATACAAGCAACTTCTACAGCTCAATTCCAGAAAAATAAATGACCCAATCAAAAAATGGGCCAAAGAACTAAATAGACATTTCTCCAAAGAAGACATACAGATGGCTAACAAACACATGAAAAGATGCTCAACATCACTCATTATCAGAGAAATGCAAATCAAGACCACTATGAGGTACCATTTCACGCCAGCCAGAATGGCTGCAATCCAAAAGTCTACAAGCAATAAATGCTGGAGAGGGTGTGGAGAAAAGGGAACCCTCTTACACTGTTGGTAGGAATGCAAACTAGTAGAGCCACTATGGAGAACAGTGTGGAGATTCCTTAAAAAACTGGAAATAGAACTGCCATATGACCCAGCAATCCCACTGCTGGGCATACACACCGAGGAAACCAGAATCGAAAGAGACACGTGTACCCCAATGTTCATCACAGCACTGTTTATAATAGCCAGGACATGGAAGCAACCTAGATGTCCATCAGCAGATGAATGGATAAGAAAGCAGTGGTACATATACACAATGGAGTATTACTCAGCCATAAAAAGAATACATGTGAATCAGTTCTAGTGAGGTGGATGAAACTGGAGCCTATTATACAGAGTGAAGTAAGCCAGAAAGAAAAACACCAATACAGTATACTAACGCATATATATGGAATTTAGAAAGATGCTAACAATAACCCTGTATACGAGACAGCAAAAGAGACACTCATGCAGAACAGTCTTATGGACTCTGTGGGAGAGGGAGAGTGTGGGATGATTTGGGAGAATGGCATTGAAACATGTATAATATCATATATGAAATGAGTCACCAGTCCAGGTTCGATGCACGATACTGGATGCTTGGGGCTGTTGCACTGGGACGACCCAGAGTGATGGTATAGGGAGGGAGGAGGGAAGAGGGTTCAGGATGGGGAACACATATATACCTGTGGGGGATTCATTTTGATATATGGCAAAACCAATACAATATTGTAAAGTTAAAAAATAAAATAAAATTTACAAAAAGAAAAAAGAAAACTCACTCAGCTAGATATTTGTTTACTAGAGAAAAGGCACACATTGAAATTCTTTTAAAAAACAGCTGACTAATACATGCATGGACGCACAGGGGGATAGCATCATTAAAGATGGGTTGTAGGGAAGTACCTCTGAGAGTACTGTAGAAGAACCTTGGTGGGAAGAGAGCACAGTGTCTCTTGGGTGGATCATAGAGCAGGAGGTAAGTAAGATTTGAACAGTGGCAGTAGTATGGAAAATTGAGAAAAGAAAAAATGCAAATACAAAGGATATCTAAATTTGAGCTTGACATAATTCACTTCTTTGTTTTAAGAATAAAAGAAAATGGAGTCCACTTATCTCAACCAACTCCCTAAGGTTCTTTTCTCTTTACTCAATACACGTATTGAGATGTGAGTGCTTTTTTACACTTTGGAATTTTAATATGAATTTCCCCCTAAGATAGAGTTAAAATCAGCAAATGTGGGTGCTTTAATTTTAAGTGGATAACATTTTTTGCCTCCCTCATGCTTCCCTGAAGGAATAAAATCCCAATTCATGAAGACAGGCATTGGAGGAATGAATCAAGCACTATTTTCTTCTTTGGCTCCAAGGAAAAATATTGAGAAGGGTAATGTTAGTGGTTTGAGAATGAAAGATAATTCACACTGGAGTAATCAAAGCTTGCAATGATTTTTAAAAATGAGAATGCTCTGAATAAAATAAGAAAAACAGTGAAAAAGCATATTATGGATATAAACCATTTATCAATCTCAAAATAAACACCTCAAAATTGCATGATTTCTTTTTAATCATGAAGAGAGTTGAATTCAAAGCATTATTAGTATGGTTTATTACCTATAAAAGTTTTTTATTACCTTCAGCTTTGTGTGTACTTTTGGACTGCTTTGGTCATCTGTGTCAGAGAGCTCATTCAAATGATAAATTTTGGACAAGAGACCCAGGGAAAGAAAAAGATTTCTTTCTGGGCTAAATAAATATTTTCTAAGGAAATTAGGCCTTATTAGAAAATAGAGTATTATTCCCATTGGAATACATATTTTCACAGTTCCCTAGAATTTTGTACATGAGAAAAGAAAAACATAGGCAGGTGAAACAAAAGAAGATATAGTAGATTCTTACTGTGTGCCAGATCGTTTACATTTTCTCCTCTCTATGGTGTTGCTATTATCCTCATTTTACAGGTCAGAAAATTAAGGATGAACCATGTTATAGAATACACACAAGAACAAACTCCAAACACTTTGCCTTCAAACTCTGCAGTTATAATTACTTTACTGTCACCTTGGATATTTCACTCCTAATAAATGCTAAATTAAAATATTAATACTTCATGTTTAATGTGGAGGATATATTTTCTGAGGGCAGTATTTTTCATGATTAAAAAAGTTATGACATTATGAGAATATCTAAACATGTGTTTGTGCATGTGTTTGTACACTTTAGATGGATTACAAATGGGAAAAATTGAAACATTAGTGTTATAGACGACACCTTATTCTCTACCTGCATCTGTGTTTTGCTTGTGTATTGCTTTTTTTTGTTTAATACTGTTGCTTGTTTATGAAAACATTAAAATGCAACTAAATTCTCAGAATTTATTTTACTTTAAATGGTAAAGTAAAATTCATTTTACTTTAAATGGTAGTAAGATAATTAGTTTTGAAAATATAAATGGCAGGCTGAAAATGAGTGTAACGTATATATTATAGGCCAAGTGAGAATAACTGCCTGACTCCTTTATGACAGATCTGGCTCTATCTTCGTAGATAAAGCCTGCTTATATGCAGATTAAATAATAATTTAACATTTAAATACAATTTCAAAGACTTTTATGTTGTTAAAAATACATACATTTTATTTTATTCTAAAACCCATATAACTTTTTATATAATTGTATTTTAGAGTAATTTGAAAATGGAATCAAGATTGCAGAAATGTTGTAATGAAACTTTCACATAGTCTTTACCCAGATTCCCCAGTTGATGATATTTTACTAAGTTTGCTCAGTCAGGTCTTTTTTAACTCACTACCTATAAAGAATTATAAAGGGAGTGAGATTTTATCCTGCTTGCAACCTATCCTGCTTGTCAAGTTACCTTGACAAAGTATTGTAAATGCTGGTAGAGGTCAAGAGACTTTTAAGTCAGAGGCTATTTTATTGCTCATTAAGACACTTACTTCAGACAGAGCAGGGAGCATTAGCTCCATGTTCCCGTTGGTCCTTGCCCAGTGCTATGGGGATGGTGGTGGGGATGATGAGAAGTCAGGCCCAGATGGATGATGTATACGCAGTGAGTCTCTATTATAACTGGGTAATTGCAAACTTAGAGAAGCCTCCATCTTATATGGAGGCTGCTCTATACCTAATACCTCAGAGGGAAACATTAAGTTTATTATCCTGGTCATAAAATAAACTTTCTCTCTGTCCAATGGAAGGAGATACTACCTCTGTATTGCACAGCTCTTTGCTCTACAGGCAGCCTTACAAAGATAGTATGGAATAAAACCTTTCTCAAGATATATAGAAAAGCAAACAGCCATGGAGAATTATCAGCCAAAAATGAACACATATTACCATATCATTCTTCTCTTTTGAACTGTTGAAAATAGTTTCAGACACCATGCTCCATCAGTCTTACTATTATAGGGCTTATTTTATGAAAATAGACTTGTTGTTCAGTTGCTAAGTCATGTCTGACTCTGCTTTCCCAGGGACTACAGCATGCCATGCTCTTCTGTCCTCCACTATCTCCCGGAGTGTGCTCAAATTTGTCTTCATTGACTCAGTGATGCTATCTAACTATTTCTTCCTCTGTCGCTCCCTTCTCCTTTTGCTTTCAATCTTTCACAGCATCAGGGTCTTTTCCAGTGAGTCGGATCTTCGCATCAGGTAACCTAAGTATTGGAGCTTCAGCATCAGACCTTCAGTGAATATTCAGAGTTGATTTCCTTTAAGATTGACTGGATTGATTTCCTTGTAGTCGAAGGGACTCTCAAGAATCTTCTAAAGCACCACAATTTAAAAGCATCAGTTCTTTAGTGCTCAACCTTCTTTGTGGTCCAACTCTCACATTCATACATGACTACTAGAAAAATCATAGCTTTGAGTAGACAGACCTTTGTCAGCAAAGTGATGTCTCTGCTTTTTAATATGCTGTGTAGGTTTGTCATAGCTTTCCTTCTAAGGAGCAAGCATCTTTTAATTTTATGGCTGCAGTCACCATCTGCAGTGGTTTTGGAGCCCAAGAAAATAAAATATGTCACTGTTTCTACTTTTTCCCCTTCTGTTTGCCATGAAGTGATAGAATCAGATGCCATATTCTTAGTTTTTTTGAACGTTGAGTTTTAAGCCGGCTTTTTCACTCTCTTACCCTCATCAAGAGGCTTGTTAGTTCCTCTTCATTTTCTGCCACTAGATTGATATCATCTGCATATCTGAGGCTGTTTTTTTCTCCTAGCAATCTTTATTCCAGTTGTGATTCATTCAGCCCAGCATTTTGTATGATGTACTCTGCATATGAGTTAAAAATAAGACATTCTCCTACAAAACATAGCACAACCATGCACATCTGGAAATCAGCATTAATACAATGATACCATGCAATCTGCAGATTCCAAACTCTGCTAAAAGTCCAACAGTATTTCTTTTTTTTTTTTTTTCCTTTTTTGTCAAAGATCAAAGCCAGGATCATGTAGTGCAATTTTATGTTTCTATTTTCTTCAATCTGGTACATTTCCGTGGTCTTCACTATCTTTCATGACCTATACTTTTTTTTTTTTTTTTAAGGTATGTAAGGCTTTCTGTCTGGATGATTTTCCCTCTATTCAGTTCTATTGAAAGTTTCCTCATATATAGAATCAGTTTGTGACTTTTGGGGAGCAATACCATAAAATGATGCTATGGCTTATAGCATATCACCTTATGAGAACAGGACAGCTTCATATCCCTCAGTGAAGCTCTATCTTTGGTCAGCTGGCTAAATTGCAAAATTGTCTGTAAATTTTCTCTACTGAAAATTCATGGCTTATCCCTGTGTAACTTTTAAATATTTGGAAAGAAATTACTGTGAATCCACCTTGATATTCTGTCATCAAACTTTCACACACTGATTTTACAATTGATGCTCCCTGCCAAAATCAACATCCACTATAATGTTTTATTTTCTATCCCTCTCATTCTTCCTATATGTATTGTACTTCTATTATAAGAATGAGATTTCCCTTTAGCAACATGCAATTATCCATTTGTTTATTTATATCTATATAAATCATTAATAATGATATTATTTCATGCAAAATAAGCCATTGCTATTGATATCTTGATGTGTACATTTTCCAAAATTTAGTACAAGGAAACCCTTCAAACTTACTTTTGTCTGATTTTCACATGTCTCCATACTTCTTTAAGAACTTTAATTTCTGTCACAAAAATGTACTCTTGTTTCACTTGATACTTTCCTGGCTTGATATCAGCCATTAAGTAATTTGATGAAGGATACTTCATTCCTTTAGTAGAGGATGGTATTCATATACCAATATCTGTGCAGTTGGTGCCCTCATTGCTGCAGAGGTATCATGGAATCCAGGTCCTCTAAATGAAAAAGCTAAAAATATATGTCTAATATTATATAGACCTACCTACATTTATTTCTATATGTAAATTTTGGAGGTCTATTCACAGCAACAACACCACAGCAATATAACACTTTCTCCCTTTTCATTTTTGTAAATCCCTTCTCTGATAGCGAGAATCCTGTTTCTTACTCTCTCAATATACTTCCTTAGTTGTTCTGTCCCCCTAGAAATATACCCAATGTCCTGACTGCCACTCACTTCCTCAACTACTAGCCACACTGAAGTCTCCCCAGCTTTGCTGAGAAGCCCAATGTCAATCCCTTGGCACTCCACTTTTTCAACCTCATTGGTTCCTTTGGTTATTGCAATCCCCTCTTCCATACTGACAGCTTGACCCTTTCAGGGGAAGAGAAGTATAAGACAAAGAGGAAATGACTTTTAATTGTTACTTTTAAGATAATGTTGATTTGATTATATAAGTTTATTGTAGTTAGAAAATTGGCACTTGCAAGATAGCTTAGCATTAATAAAAATTGGGGGATATGTCAGACTACCCTACTTTGCTTAGAATTGTCTCATTGTGATTGCATGCAGATTTTACTGCTAAGACATCATTATTTGAACTATTGCTGATACTCATCTATTTTAGTCTTACAGTTTTAGAATAAAGTGAAATAAAGTGAAGTTGCTCAGTCGTGTCCAACTCTTTGTGACCCCATGGACTGTAGCCTACCAGGCTTCTCCATCTGTGGGATTTTCCGGGCAAGTGTACTGGAGTGGGTTGCCATTTCCTTCTCCAAGGGAACTTCTCGTCCCAGGAATTGAACCCAGGTCTCCAACCTAGGTCTCCAGCATTGTAGGCAGACACTTTACCCTCTGAGCCAGCAGGGAAGCCCTAGCATTCTATTAAATCAATGAAATGTTGTTCAGTGTAGTCCTAGTGGTATGGAGTTTCTGAGAAAAAGCAGAAATCAGTGACTTATCAGAAATAGTGTCTTTGAACCATGACATATCATTATATACCTTTAGCAGAACTGGGGCAGTTGGGTCCCAAGAGTTGCAGATAAAACTCTGAGTAACTTAGATGCTCTAAAAAGGAAATGTTGGAAGTGTGTATGTACATACTTTTTTTAAAAAAGGAGTATCACTGCTGAAGTGAATGTTAAACTTTTAGCAAACCTAATTCAACATGAATTGAAGCCTTAAAAAAGAGAATATTCACAGAACACTGTGTTATTTGAGAGTATTAATAGAGTATTAGTGAAATGATTTGTGATTCAAATACTGTTTCAAGGAATGAGTCATGTTCATGCTATATTTTGAAAAAATGATCTCAGTGAAATTTAAAGACAATGAGAAAACCAGAAATAATTTGTAAATTGTTGGAATTAGTTTCCTAAGCAAAGCTTCTGGGATGGGTTATGGCTAGTGAGCAGAGTTAGAGTGTGGCTCTAAAGCTCTATTGATGGAGAATGTTTCTAAACCAACAAATATTCAAGGACATATATAAATATTATTTTAAAATGACAACAATAAACATCAGGTGCTCAAAAATGTTAGCTATTATTATTTTATGATGTGGGTATTGACATGTGTTTTTGAGAGAAGAGGTGTTAATTTCCTCTAATACATACTGGATCTGGATTATGCACTATTCTGACCAGGTGGCCAACCTAAAACCTTCTTTAATCAGTCAAAGCCATATTAGAAACCAAGATTCTGACACAAATTTTCATGGTTAAAGTGCAAATAAGACATTCCTGCAGACGGAGGATTCAGGATGTGTCAGAAGATCCTGAACTCACTTCCTTCTGTGGATATAACAAATAGAAAATTATGTATGGAGTTATTCCCTCTGAAAATATACTGAAAACTGGATAAACAGAGTCTCCATTTAAGATAAAATCTCTCAAAATGGGTATAGAGGGAAGGTGCCTCAGCATAGTAAAGACTGTAAAAGACAAACCCCAACTAACATCATATGAATGACAGTAAGGCGAAAGGTCTTCCTCTAAGATCAAGATCAAGACAAGGATGCTCAATATCACCATTTTTATTGCACATTTTATTGTTAATCCTGTCCACAGCAATTAGGTAAGAAAATGAAATAAATGTCATCCAAATTTGGAAAGAAGTAATATTTTTCACTATTTGTAGATAACATAATGCCAAATATTAAAAAGCCTGAAGACTCCACAAAAAAAAAACAAAAAAAAAACTGTTAGAGCTAATAAATAAAGTCAAAGGATACAAAATTGACATACAGAAATCTGTGGCATCTTGTACACTAATAACAAACTAACAGAAAGAAAAATTAAGAAAATAATCCCTTTTATAATTGCATCAAAAATAATAAAATTCTCAGGAATACATTTTACCAAGGAGGTGGAAGCTCTGTACATTGATGAAAGAAATAGAAGAAGATACTAAAATAATGGGAAGATATTTCATACTCATGGATTAGAAGATTAATGTTATTAAAATATCTATACTACCCAAATCTATCTACAGATTCAATGCAACAATTATCAAAATTCCAATAGCATTTTTCATAGAAATAGAACAAGTAATTCTAAAATGTGTATCTATTAGAAGAAGGTTATCAGTGAGCCAGAAGAAGCCCCAGGAGTAAGACCCCAAATACCCAAAACAATCTTGAGAAAGAAGAACAAAGTTGGAGGTATCACACCTCTTGATTTTAAATTGTCCTGCAAAGTTACAGTAATTAAAACACTATGATACTGGCACAAATGCAGCACACTGATCAGAAGTGAGACCCCGGAAATAAATTGACATGTGTATGGACAATTAATAACAAAAGAGCAAATAATACAATGGAGAAAGGACAGTCTCTTCAATAAATGGTGTTGGGAATACTGAACAGCCTCATACAAAAGAATAAAACCAAACCACTGTCTTATACCAAACAGTAAAAATAACTCAGAAAGACTTGTAAGAATGTAAGAACTGAAACCATAAAAATTTTAGAACAAAACATAAGTGGTAACCTTATTGATATTAGTCTTAGTGATGTATTTGTGGATCTGACTCCAAAAGTAAGGGAAGCAAACATAGCAAAAATAAACAAATGGGAATGCATCAATCTAAAAATCTCTGAACAACAGAAAAATCCATCATCAAAACAAAAAAGCAAGATATTAAATGGGATAAGATATTTTTATTGGAAAATTGGAATATTGGAAAAGTGGTTAATATCCAAAACATATAAAGAAGTCATAAAACTAAACAGCAACAGAAATAAGAACAGAAACCAACCTGATTAAAAATGAGTAGAGAACTTGAGTAGAGGATTTTCCAAAACGAATAGAGGGTTTTTCTTTTCTTTTTCTTTTTTTTTTACTTTTATTTTTATTTTTTTATTTTTTATTTTATTTTATTTTTTAACTTTACAATATTGTATTGGTTTTGCCATATATCAACATGAATCCACCACAGGTATACACGTGTTCCCCGTCCTGAACCCTCTTCCCTCCCCGTAGATACATGGGTGGTCATCAGGCACATGAAAAGATATTCAACATCGCTATTTATAGCGAAATTCAAATCAAAGCTTCAGTGAGATATTACTTCATACCTGTTATGCTATTATGAAAAAGACAACAAATAATAAGTGTTGACTGTGTGGATCACAATAAACTGTGGAAAATTCTTCAAGAGATGGGAATACCAGACCACCTGACCTGTCTCTTGAGAAATCTGTAAGGGGGTCAGGAAGCAACAGTTAGAACTGGACATGGAACCAACAGACTGGTTCCAAATAGGAAAAGGAGTATGTCAAGGATGTATATTATAACCCTGCTTATTTAACTTATATGCAGAATACATCATGAGAAACGCTGGACTGGAAGAAACACAAGCTGGGATCAAGAGTGCTGGGGGAAATATCAATAACCTCAGATATGCAGATGACACCACCCTTATGGCAGAAAGTGAAGAGGAACTAAAAAGCCTCTTGATGAAAGTGAAAGAGGAGAGTGAAAAAGTTGGCTTAAAGCTCAACATTCAGAAAACAAAGATCATGGCATCCAGTCCCATCACTTCATGGCAAATAGATGGGGAAACAGTAGAAACAGTGTCAGACTTTATTTTGGGGGGCTCAAAAATCACTGCAGATGGTGACTGCAGCCATGAAATTAAAAGAGCTTACTCCTTGGAAGGAAAGTTATGACCAACCTAGATAGCATATTGAAAAGCAGAGACATTACTTTGCCAACAAAGGTCCAGCTAGTCAAGGCTATGGTTTTTCCTGTGGTCATGTATGGATGTGAGAGTTGGACTGTGAAGAAGGCTGAAAGCTGAAGAATTGATACTTTTGAACTGTGATGTTGAAGACTCTTGAGAGTCCCTTGGACTGCAAGGAGATCCAACCAGTCCATTCTGAAGGAGATCAGCCCTGGGATTTCTTTGGAAGGAATGATGCTAAAGCTGAAACTCCAGTACTTTGGTCACCTCACGCGAAGAGTTGACTCATTGGAAAAGACTCTGATGCTGGGAGGGATTGGGGGCAGGAAGAGAAGGGGACGACAGAGGATGAGATGACATCACTGGCTCGGTGGACATGAGTCTCAGTGAACTCCAGGAGTTGGTGATGGACAGGGAGGCCTGGCGTGCTGCGATTCATAGGGTCGCGAAGAGTCGGACATGACTGAGCGACTGAACTGAACTGAACTGAACAAGTGTTGGAGAACATGTAGAGAAAATGGAGTCCTTGAACAGTGTTGGTGGGAATGTGCTTTGATGTAATCACTATGGAAAACAGTATGGAGATTCCTCAAAAAATTAATAATAGAGCTCGCATTTGATCCACCTATTTCACTTCTGAGTACTTATTTGAAGAAAATGGAAACATTAATTCAAAAATATGTGCATTGATAAAAATATAGATACAGACATAGATACACACACACGCATATGCATACATATGTATACACACACAGTTGGATACTACTCAGCCAAATTGGAATGAAGTCCTACAATTTGTGACAACATGGATGGACCCAAAAAGGTATTATGCTAACTGGAATAAGTCAGACAGAGAAAGATAGATACTGTGATTTCAGTCATATATAGAATCAAAAACAAACTAACTCCAAACCAACACACAAACAAAATAAGGATACAGGGACCAGGATAATGGTTATCAAAAGGGAAGTGGTTTAGGGGATAAAATGTGTGAAATAGGTAAGCTGTATGGTGATAGATGGCAACTAGACTTGTGGTGTTGATCACTCTTTAGAGTGTATAGATGTTGAACGATTAGGATTCAACAATAGGATTCTTTACTGCTGAGCTTGAACATAAAGTAGATTATGTGAGAATGGCATTAAATATAATAAATGTTCCTAGAGAAATTATGAAATATGTTCTGGATTTCTTAAATATTCTTCTGAATGGAAAGTTGAGAATTGGCCAAGGAATAAATGGGATGAGTTAGGGAGTCAGGTCCATTTCTAGATTATGCAATACTATAAAATTTTTGCTGGTAAAATTAGTCTAATATGCCCAACTTTTCCTTCAATCTCACAGCCATCGTCAGTAGAGAATTGAGGTCAGAATGACTCAGTGGTCAGTATGACTTACAGTCAGATGACTTTGTGGCAGTAGGTCTTGTGCAGAAACCAGCTATACTGAATCTTATTCCTTGTTACATATTATAATTTAGATTTTCTTCATCATTATCTCTGGCACTATTTGTTGCTCTCCCTGAGAGAAACAGTTTTTACTTTGTGTGTTTTACAAATCTTGGTTTACTACCTACACAGAATGAGGGATAAAACAACCCAATAGTGGCTTACTAATAATTAAAAAAACTTCATATCACATCAGTTAATCATATGTGATTATGATTAGAATTCAGACAAGTGACATATTAGAATGGACTTAATAAATTGGTTTTTATTTAGATTATACATACACAAATAAAAAATAAGGAAGTCTCTGAGATGAACAAGTACCTAAATAATAAGCTCCTCTTCTCTTTACCTTTATCTAGGTGTTCAAGGATTTCTATAAAATTATCCAAATTAAAATAAAGCAGTATTTCAAGAAAACTTTTGATGTTATTTTTAATGTTAATATACCCAAATGTAATTAAGGTTAATTATACAGTGATTATTATTCCTCTGATCTACTAGCATTCCTATATCCCAGTTTGTCTCTGAATTCTGAAAGGTGCTAAGCTGGTCTGGTTCACAGAACTGCAGATGTTTAAAATGGCATCTCTGAAGTCATATAGGTTGGGTTCGTATTCTGTCTCTCTTACTAGACATTAAAATCAAGTAATTTAATCTGTTTGTCCAACTAGTTTCATATTTTTGAGCCCTGGTTTTGCTGTTAAATTTTATAAAATTAATGAGTTAAGTTCTGCAGTTTATAAAACACATTTTAAAATGATCAATAATTATAAGTTCTGATAAATGTCACCATCATATATAAATATGCTCCATAAGTATCCCATGAGAGGCACATGACATCTTGGTTTAAAAAGTTTTTAAACCTATTTCTACCAGAATTGGTTAAATTCTGTTAGGATTTTTTTATTTTTTAATTGGAGAAAAATTGCTTTGCAACATTGTGTTGGTTTCCGCCATACAGCAACATGATCAACCACAATGATTCATATGTCCCCAGCTTCTTGGGCCTCCCTCCCCTCCCCACATCCCACCTCTCTAGTTCATCACAGAGTGCCAGGCTTGGCTCCCTATATATGTAGCAACTTCTCACCAGCTATCAACTTCACACATGATACTATATATATATTGATGCTGTTTTCTCCATTCATCCCATTCTCTCCTTCTCCCACTGTGTCCACAAGTCCATTCTCTACATCTGCATCTCCATTCCTTCCCTGCTAATAGGTTCATCAATACCATTTTTCTAGATTCCATATATATGTGTTAATATATGATATTTGCTTTTCTCTTAATGGACAATGTTAGGATTTTGTATTAATCTAAATTCATTCTGCGTTGTCAAATATGTATGCAATTGATCTTCATTTTGAACTAAGATGCTCTGGAGTAACCATGTTCCTCAGTAAAATGCCGTTATACTGGACTGGAGTTGTGGGTGGAAAGTCTCAAAATAGTTTGTACATTATGTTTACATTCATCAAAATGAAAATGGAACTGGAAAACACATTTTATTACTTGACAAGGACCATGAAGTGTCTACTTTTACTGTATATAAAAATAATATTTAATCAATATTACAATAGCATAGGTTAACAGATGGGAAAAACATTTCCTGTATGGCATGAATTTGTAAATGTGCAGTCCCTCTTCCTGCATATATCCATATCTCAATTTAAAACTCGTAAAGAGACTATGGAAAAACATATTGTATTGGCTTAAAAACAGTTTATAAACATCCATTAATTCAGAAAACACTTATTGAGAATCAATTTTTATGACAAGCAAGTAATTAAATCCTGGGTACCCACAAAAAAGTGTACATGTTGCCTGATCTCCAAAAGCTCACAAACTAAGGAAAAGAGCACTATCAAAATAACTGAATCAGCTGTAGGTAGATATTGTGTCTGTGTGTCTGTTAAGAGTATGGAGTGGTGCTGGTAGCAGAATTTAGGAAAAAGAAATACAGAGAACCTCACAAAGTAGGTGGCACAGTTAAAAATACAACCACAAATACATACTGATATGGGTATTTTAGAAAGGGCTTTTATATTTCATTATTCTACAGAGGTTTAATATGAAGAAATGACCAGTAAGGAATGTGGAACATTCTTTAATTTCAATCTTAGCTGTTTAGGCTTTATTTTTTAGTTGTGTAAAGTGATAGAAGGATGTCTAAAAATTCATTCATTCATTTGTTTATCCATAGCTATTCATTAAAAAGGTATTTCATGTACACCTAATAAGTTCCAAGCATTCTCTAAGTGCTGGGAATACAGTGTTAAATAAACATGCAAACATTTTTTGCACTTGTAGAGCTTACAATCCAATGGAGAAATCAAATATGAATTAAATAATCATATTGATGTATACATACAAATACATAATTTAAAAAGAAGTAAGCACTCTGAAGGAAAGGAAGAAAGTTCTGTGACAGCATGTACATATGTGCATGCTCAGTCATGTCTGACTCTACATGATGCCCTAGATCATAGCCCAGCAGGCTCCTCGGTCCATGGAATTTTCCAGGTGAGAATACTACAGTGGGTCACCATTCCCTTCTCTAGGGGGTCTTCCTGATCCACTGGTTGAACCCACATCTCTGGCATCTCCTGAATTGGTAGGCAGATTCTTTACCACTGAGCTATCTGGGAAGCCCTATGACAATATATATCAAAACAAATAAAAAATAGAAAAAGTCAGGGAAGTTTTCTTGAGGAAGTGAGCATTAAACTTAGATTTTAAGGTAATTAAAAGTTATCCAGAGAAAAGGGTAAGGGTGAGTAGAAACATGGTTTCAGGCAGAATTTATGTAGTCAAATGGTGCATTAGAGATTTGAGAAATCTTAGGAGATCCAGTGTGGCTGGATCCCAGGTCAAGATAAACAGAGGTGCTTTGGCACACATATGTTAAGACTTCATAACTAACATCAAATGTCTGTTTTTCTCTTAAGACAAATTAATATGAATGGACTTAATAAAGAGTCATACAAATAGTAAAAGAAAGAATAATGCCTGGGTTTACTTTGTAGTTTCTGGCTAATGGCAAAGATTTCCTGGTGTCATCAATCCCTGAGAAAGACACTAGAAAATGACCCAAGTATTCATCAACAGATTAATGGATAAAGAAAATGCATGCAGAGGAACATTTTTACATTATAAAAATAAAGGAAGTTTTCATAGATATTTCAACATGGATAAGACTTGAAAGTGTTAAATGAAATAAGCCATACACAAGAGGATGGATACTGTGTGATTCCACTTATATGAAATATCTAAAATTAACAAATTTATAGGGACAGAAAGTAAACTAAAGATTACAAGGGACAGGGAAGACAAGGAATGTGAGGCTATTACTTAATGAACAGGTACAGAGTTTATATTGGGTGATGAAAATATTTTAGAAATGAAGATGATAATTACACAATGTAATTATGTATATATGTGTATATATTTTTAATGGAAGTATAATTGATTTACAATGTTATGCCAATCTGCTCTACAGCAATGTGACACAGTTCTATACATGTATACATCCTTGTTCTTGTATTCTTTTCCATTATGGTTTATCCAGGGAGGCTGGATATAGTTCTCTGTGCTATACACTAAGACCTTATTGTTTATCCATTCTAAATATAATAGTTTGCATCTATCAACCCTGAAACTCCCAGTCCATTCCTCTCCCACCATCTCTTTGGTAAACACAAGTCTGATCTCTATGTTGGTGAGTCTGTTTCTGTGTTGTAGATCGGTTCCTTTGTGACATTATTTTAGGTTCCACATATCAGTAATATCATGTGATATTTGTCTTTCTCTTTCTGATTATCTTCACTTAGAATGATAATCTCTAGTTGCATCCATGTTGCTGCAAATGGCACTGTCTTGTTATTTAGTAGCTAAGTAGTATTCTGTTGGATACATGCACCACTTCAGCACCAATTAAATGTGTGGGGTTCTCCACCACACCAAACCATTCTCCAGTTAGGTGTCTTTAATTGAACTCAGTTCTGACACTGTCGACACACATAGTGGCACATCTCACAGTTTAAAGGTTCAGTCCTATAAGACCACCTCTTCCCCCAGTTAGCATGCCAATTGCAGGTCCAGGTTGTTGTTTGTAGATTGTAGATCAGAATGGATTGTAGTCAATGGATTGTAGATCAGAAGTTCCACTGACCCTCTTCATGGGTTCAATCAATTTGCTAGAGAGGCCTATAGAATCCAAAGAAAAGTTTTATTTGCTAGATTACAATTTTATTATAAAAGGCTGTAAGTGAGGAACAAGCAGATGAAAGAGAAGCAGAGAGCAAGGTAGGAAGACAGGGCAAGGAGTTTTCATACTCTTGCAAAGTGTGCTGCTCTCCCAGTATCTCTACATGTTCACTGATTTAGAAGCTCTCTGCACCTCATCATTCTGGGGTTTCATGGAGACTTCATTATATAGGCATGGTTGATTAAATCACTGGCATTGGTGATTTAACTCAGTCTCTAGTCCCTCCCCTCCTTGAAGTCAGGTGGTAGGACTGAAAGTTCCAACCCTCAAAGTTGGGTTCCCTTGGACTCCACAATCACTGAAGACAGGACTCTAGCTATGAAATTAAAAGACACATGTTCCTTGGGAGAAAAGCTATGATAAACCTAGACAGTGTATTAAAGAACAGAGACATCACTTTTCTGACAGAGGTCCATAGACTCAAAGCTATGGTTTTTGCAGTAGGCATGTACAGATGTGAGAGTTGGACCATAAAGAAGGCTAAGCACTGAGGAATTCATGCTTTCAATTTGTGGTGCTGGAGAAGACTCTTGAGAGTCCCTTGGGCAGTAAGGAAATCAGTCAGTCAATCCTAAAGGAAATCAATCCTGAATATTCATTGGAAGGATTGATGCTGAAGCTGAAACTTCAATACTTTGGCCACCTGATGCAAAGAACTGTCTCATTGGTAAAGACCTTGATGCTGGGAAAGTTTGACAGCAGAAGTAAAAGGGGCTGATAGAGGATGAGATGGTTAGATGGCATCACTGACTCAATGGACATGAGTTTGAGCAAACTCCTGGTGATAGTGAAGGACAGGGAAGCCTGGACTGCTACAGTCCATAGGGTCATAAAGAGTAGGACATGACTTAGAGACTGAACAACAATAACCCCTGGGAACAGCCAGGTTACATGCATCTGTGCTGACTTGCATCTGACTCTCTGCAACCCTAAGAACTATAGCCCACCAGGTTCCTCTGTCCATGGGATTTCCCAGGTAAGAAGCCTAGAATAGGTTACCATTTCCTCTTCCAAGGGTCTTCCTGCCTCAGGGATCTACTGAGTCTCATATGTCTCCCATGTTTGCAGGCAGGGTCTTTATCACTGAGCTACCTGGGAAGCCCGACAGCCAGGTTACCCAGGGGCTTTCCAAAAGTTACCTCATTCTTCTCACCTCTAAAGAAATTGAAGAGTTTTAAAAGCTGTGTGCCAGAAAAGACAAATATTAAATACATATTTCTTATTATAAACTATAATATTGCAGTAATTAATGCAACTGAATTGTATACTTAAAATGGACAAAATGTCATATTTTATATTACATACATTAATGTTGTATTACATACATTAATGTTTTCTGACAGAATGAGTGTGGAATATCTTACACTTCTAGAAATTATGAAGATGTTAAAAAACAAAAGAACAAAGGCATGTCAAAGGGACACAGGGGCCAAACTGAAAGAACTCCCAATAGTCAAATCTAGAATAATCAAAGAAATAACATTGATGATGTGATGATAATGATAATATTGGTATTGGATTATGTTGCTGTTCAGTCACTAAGTCACGTCCAACTCTTTGTAACCCCATGGACTGCATCATGCCAGGCTTCCCTGTCCTTCAGTATCTCCTAGAGTTTGTTTAAATTAATGTCCATTGAGTCTATGATGCCATCCAACCATCTTGTCCTCTTTTCCTTTTGCCTTCAGTCTTTCCCAGCATCAGGGTCTTTTTCAGCAAGCCAGCTTTTCACATGTAGTGGCTAAAAGTATTGAAATTTCAGCTTCAGCATCTGTCCTTAACAATGAGATTTAGGGTTGATTTCCTTTAGGATTGACTGGTTTGATCTCCTTGCAGTCTAAGTGACTCTCAAGAGTCTTCTCCAGCACACTGTCTGAAAGCATCAATTCATCAGTGCTCAACCTTCTTTATGATCCAACTCTCAAATCTGTACATGACTACTGGAAAAACCACAGCTTTGACTATATGGACCTTTGTCAGTAAAGTTGTCTTTGTATTTTAATATACTGTCTAGGTTGGTCATAGCTTTTCATCCAAGGAGCAAGTGTATTTTAATTTCATGGCTGTAGTCACCATCTGCAGTGACTTTGGAGCTTAAGAAAATAAAAAAGATTTTCATTGTTTCCATTTTGTCTATTTGCCATGAACTCATGGGACCAAATGTCATGACCTTAGTTTTTTGACTGTTGAATTTTAAGTCAGTTTATCCACTCTCCTCTTTCACCCTCATGAAGAGGCTCTTTAGTTCCTCTTCACTTTCTGTCATTAGAGTGGTATCATCTACATATCTAAGACTGTTGATATTTCTCCCAGCAATCTTGATTCCAGCTTGTGATTCATCCAACCTGATATTTTGAATGATGTACTCTGCATATAAGTTAAATAAGTAGGGTGACAATATGCAGCCTTGACGTACTCCTTTCCTTATATGGAACCAGTCCATTGTTTCATATAAGGTCTAACTGTTGCTTCTTGACACACATACAGGTTTCGCAGGAGATAGGTAAGGTTGTCTGGTATTCCCATCTTTTGGAACTTTTCAGTTTGTTGTGCTCCACACAGTCAAAAGCTTTCACATAGTCAATAAAGCAGAAGTAGATGTCTTTTTCTGGAATCCCCTTGCTTTCTCTGTGATCCAATGGATGTTGGCAATTTGTTCTCTAGTTCCTCTTCCTTTTCTAAACCCAGCATATACATCTGGAAGTTTTCAGTTCATGTACTGTTGAAACCTAGTTTAAAGGATTTTGTGCCTAACCTTACTAGCATGGGAAATGAGAGCAACTGTATAGTAGTCTGAACATCCTTTGGTATTGTCTTTCTTTAGGATTGCATTGAAAACTGATCTTTTTCCAGTCCTGTGGCCACTGTTGAGTTTTCCAAATTTGCTGAAATATTGAATGTACCACTTTAACATCATCTTTTATGATTGTAAATAGCTCAGCTGGAATTCTGTTACATTCACTGGCTTTGTTCATAATGAGGCTTCCTAAGGCCCACTTGACCTCACACTTCAGGATGTCTGGCTCTAGGTAAGCGACCATAGCATTGTGGTTATAGGGGTCATTAAGAACTTTTTTGTATAGTTTTTCTGAGTATTCTTGCCACTTCTTCTTAATCTCTTCTGCTTTTGTTAAGTCCTTACCATTTCTGTCCTTTATCTTGCCCATCCTTGCAGAAAATGTCCCTTTGATATCTCCAGTTTTCCTGAAAAGATTTCTAGCCTTTCGCATTTTATTGTTTTCCTCCACTTCTTTGCACTGCTCATTTAAGAATGCCTTCTTATCTCTCCTTGCTGTTCTCTGAAACTATGCATGCAGTTGGGTGTATCTTTCTCTTTCTCCCTTGCTTTTGACTTCTGTTTCCTCAGTCATTTAGGGTGTATGTTAATTTCCCAGGCCTGCCATAAAAAATTCCCTTAAATTCGGTGGTTCAAATTATCATATTTTTTTCTCTCACAGTTCTCTAAGCCAGAAGTCAAAAACCATGACTTCATCAGAGTCATGCTCCCTTTGTAAGCCCTTGGGAGAATTGATAATGCCTTCTTGCTGCCTCCAGCATCTGATAGCTCTAACTGTCCCTTTCCTTGTGGCAGTATCACTCAGATCTTTGCTGTTTCTTCAGAGAGACTTTCACTTTACATGTCTTATCTTCTTGTGTCTTGTAAGAACATTTGGTACTGGATTTATGGCACACTGGGATAATTCAAAATAATAACTTCTCTAAATCCTAATTTAATTGCATCTGAAAAGATTCCTTTTTTTTTCCTCCAGTAAGGTCACATTTACATTTACATGTTCCAGAACATCAGTATATCTTTTTGGAATCGACATTCTTCCCATCATAGATAGAAACTAAGGACAATAGGTATTTAGGAGATATGAAAATTAAATGCAGTAAGTTGTACTTGGTTGGATTATGGATGAAAACACCTAAAGATACAGTAGTGAAACAGTTGGGAAACTTTTATATGGACTGTACCTTTTTGATATTATTTATTGCATTATTATGATGTTTATTGACTACAATGATGACACTTTTGTTATATGGATGATTGCATTTGTTTTAGTGATTGTATGCACATATGTATGAAATTGAAATGTTTGAAACTTACATTCAAATAACAAAGAAATATTGTAAGAGTGTTTATGTATGCATAGAGATGAGAAAGAGAGAGAAAATAATGAGACAACATGGTAAAATGTTAACAGTATACTGAATCTAATTAAAAATACACTGATTTTCATTGTATTCCTCTTGCAATATTTTATAGGTTAAAATTATTTTTACATAAATAATTTATTTTTAAAAGAATTAAAAAAAAAAAGAAAATGATGATGATGTACTTGTGATTTTCTATCAGTTTAGATCTTAGGGAATAGAATCATGACTCAAGAATTAGAGGTCGACTACTAAAATACATTTAGCTAAGAATCATGGCAAATAGATGGGGAAACAGTGGAAACAGTGAGAGACTTTATTTTTCTGGGCTCCAAAATCACTGTAGATGGTGATTGCAGCCATGAAATGAAAAGACGCTTACTCCTTGGAAAGAAAGTTATGACCAACCTAGATAGCATATTGAAAAGCAGAGACATTACTTTGCCAATAAAGGTCCGTCTAGTCAAGGCTATAGTTTTTCCTGTGGTCATGTATGGATGTGAGAGTTGGACTGTGAAGAAAGCTGAGCACTAAAAAATTGATGCTATTGAACTGTGGTGTTGGAGAAGACTCTTGAGAGTCCCTTGGACTGCAAGGAGGTCCAACCAGTCCATTCTGAAGGAGATCAGCCCTGGGATTTCTTTGGAGGGAATGATGTTGAAGCTGAAACTCCGATACTTTGACCACCTCACGCAAAGAGTTGACTCATTGAAATAGACTCTGATGCTGGGAGGGATTGGGGGCAGGAGGAGAAGGGGACAACAGAGGATGAGATGGCGATGGCATCACTGACTTGATGGACGTGAGTCTCAGTGAACTCTGGGAGTTGGTGATGGACAGGGAGGCCTGGCATGCTGTGATTCATGGGGTTGCAAAGAGTCGGACACGACTGACCTACTGAACCGAACTGATGTAAAATATAACATGTTCCTTTATCAAGCAAATAATACTTTGATAGTAAATAATTATGTGGGAGGGTTTACATATTAAAGAAAATAACATAATTAATTGCAAAATATTTAGATTTAGGTGTTCACAGATAATCGTACACAAGATAATTGAATTTGTCAATAAATATTCCCCTCCTTTTGTTTTTGCCAATAATATACCAGACTTACTCATCTAAATAACATTTAACATCTAGAAAATTACAAAATAAGGTTCATTTCCCAAAACAGAAAGATAAATGGCTCCAGGGAAACATCTGGATAGATAGATCAGTGTTTTTCACTCCCTAGATGTTTGTTGTAAGCTTGTATTCTTGCCACCTCTTCTTAATATGCTTCTGTTGGGTCCTTACTGTTTCTGTCCTTGTATCTCTTGGATACTAGGCTCCTTATTCAGGGAACATTTAGAGGATTGTTATTATATCACTTGACTGTCACTGTTTCATTGAATATTATTTTAATACATGACTGTAGGTAATACATTGACATGGGAGTATAAGGCAATTATTGCCAAGTGAAGTGTTGTATGTAGGATTTGCTGGCATGTGTGTGTGTTAAACTATGTTTATACTTTAGAATTTCTGTAATAATTCTGTTTTGATTTATGAAGGTCACTAATGAGTGTATAGAAAGAAATTTGACTTGTTTTCAATAAGGGCCTTGATTAGTCAATCAATAGCAATGTACTTTTCAGAGTGCAATTCTAAAGGTCCTTCAGTATACTCTTTGACGGTATGAGTCAGAAACATACTAACCTAATGACAGAACTTTTTTTTTTTTTTTTTAATGCCAAGATCTGCTTTCCAAAAGACTATAGAGAGGTATGAATTTTTTTTTCAAGAAGTGACTGACTAATAATGAAAGCCAATTTTTTTTTTTTTTTTTTTAATGTTAAAAGAGAGTAAAGCATCTGCCCGCAATGCAGGAGACTCGGGTTCAATCTGTGGGTTGGGAAGATCCCCTGGAGAAGGAAATGGCAGCCCACTCCAGTATTCTTGCCTGGAAAATCCCATGGATGGCAGAGCCTGGTAGGCTACTGACCATGAGGTCGCAAAGAGTCAGACATGACTGAGCGACTTCACTTCACTTTAAGGAAAAAAAAAAATTGTGATTATTTGATTTTATCCTACTTAAAAAATATACTAGAGCATATATAACTATATTAATGTTATCTAAGACAAGAGGAAATTTATACATGTCACTCATTCATTTATTCCTCTATTTTTATGTCAGTGTGATAAAGCATGGTGATTCAGACCACAGATCCCTTTTCAGGGAAGGGTTTTTTGCCTGTGCTGCCAGGGGGGTCATCTGTAGATGTCCTTCAGCTATTTCCCAAGCACAGATTGCCTCAGCTTCCATTTCATTACAAAGCAGAATGATTGTGACGGACTGGTTAGCCCTTGAGCTTTCAGTAGGGCTAGCCAAAGATTTAGTAGGGCTTCTTTTGTAGATCAACTTTCCAACTGCTGAATCCTAGTCCAGCATCTCCAAAACACAGGTATTGATTGTATCAGATCAGATCAGTTGCTCAGTCATGTCCGACTCTACGACCCCATGAATCTCAGCATGCCAGGCCTCCATGTCCATCACCAAATCCTGGAGTTCACCCAGACTCACGTCCATCGAGTCAGGGATGCCATCCAGCCATGTCATCCTCTGCCGTCCCCTTCTCCTCCTGCCCCCGATCCCTCCCAGCATGAGAGTCTTTTCCAATGAGTCAACTCTTCCCATGAGGTGGCCAAAGTACTGGAGTTTCAGCTTTAGCATCATTCCTTCCAAAGAAATCCCAGGGCTGATCTCCTTCAGAATGGACTGGTTGGACCTCCTTGCAGTCCAAGGGACTCTCAAGAGTCTTCTCCAACACCACAGTTCAAAAGCATTAATTCTTCAGTGCTCAGCCTTCTTCACAGTCCAACTCTCACATCCATACATGACCACAGGAAAAACCATAGCCTTGACTAGACGGACCTTTGTTGGCAAGGTAATGTCTCTGCTTTTGAATATGCTATCTAGGTTGGTCATAACTTTCCTTCCAAGGAGTAAGCGTCTTTTAATTTCATGGCTGCAGTCACCATCTGCAGTGATTTTGGAGCCCAGAAAAATAAAGTCTGACAATGTTTCCACTGTTTTCCCATCTATTTGCCATGAAGTGGTGGGACCGGATGCCATGATCTTTGTTTTCTGAATGTTGAGCTTTAAGCCAACTTTTTCACTCTCCACTTTCACTTTCATCAAGAGGCTTTTGAGTCCCTATTCACTTTCTGCCATAAGGGTGGTGTCATCTAAGTACTCATAAGCTGTGAAATTGCTGCACTCAATATGCCAGCAAATTTGGAAAACGCAGCAGTGGCCACAGGACTGGAAAAGGTCAGTTTTCATTCCAATCCCAAAGAAAGGCAATGCCAAAGAATGCTCAAACTACCGCACAATTGCACTCATCTCACACGATAGTAAAGTAATGCTCAAAATTCTCCAAGCCAGGCTTCAGCAATCCGTGAACCATAAACTTCCTGATGTTTCAAGCTGGTTTTAGAAAAGGCAGAGGAACCAGAGATCAAATTGCCAACATCCGCTGGATCATGGAAAAAGCAAGAGAGTTCCAGAAAAACATCTATTTCTGCTTTATTGACTATGCCAAAGCCTTTGACTGTGTGGATCACAATAAAGTGTGGAAAATTCTAAAAGAGATGGGAGTACCAGACCACCTGGTCTGCCTCTTGAGAAATTTGTATGCAGGTCAGGAAGCAACAGTTAGAACTGAACATGGAACAACAGACTGGTTCCAATAGGAAAAGGAGTACATCAAGGCTGTATATTGTCACCCTGCTTATTTAACTTATATACAGAGTATATCATGAGAAACGCTGGACTGGAAGAAACACAAGCTGGAATCAAGATTGCTAGGAGAAATATCAATAACCTCAGATATACGGATGACACCACCCTTATGGCAGAAAGTGAAGTGCAACTAAAAAGCTTCTTGATGAAGGTGAAAGTGGAGAGTGAAAAAGTGGGCTTAAAGCTCAACATTCAGAAAACAAAGATCATGGCATCCGGTCCCATCACTTCATGGCAAATAGATGGGGAAACAGTGGAAACAGTGTCAGACTTTATTTTTCTGGGCTCCAAAATCACTGCAGATGGTGACAGCAGCCATGAAATTAAAAGACGCTTTCTCCTTGGAAGGAAAGTTATGACCAACCTAGATAGCATATTCAACAGCAGAGACATTACTTTGCCAACAAAGGTCCAGCTAGTCAAGGCTATGGTTTTTCCTGTGGTCATGTATAGTTGTGAGAATTGGACTGTGAAGAAGGCTGAGTGCCTAAGAATTGATGCTTTTAAACTGTAGTGTTGGAGAAGACTCTTGAGAGTCCCTTGGACTGCAAGGAGATCCAACCAGTCCATTCTGAAGGAGATCAGCCCTGGGATTTCTTTGGAAGGAATGATGCTAAAGCTGAAACTCCAGTACTTTGGCAACCTCATGGGAAGAGTTGACTCATTGGAAAAGACTCTGATGCTGGGAGGGATTGGGGGCAGAAGGAGAAGGGTACGACAGAGGATGAGATGGCTGGATGGAATCCCTGACTCGATGGGCATGAGTCTGGGTGAGCTCTGGGATTTGGTGATGGACAGGGAGGCCTGTAGTGCTGCAATTCATGGGGTGGCAAAGAGTTGCACATGACTGAGCGACTAAACTGAACTGAACTGAATAAGCATCTTATAGGCTGATCTGTGATCCTGAGTCCACTTTTTGGAAAACTCAGTGTGCAACAGATGGACATGTTAAAAATATGTTTGAAAAATTTTAAATGACTGAGTTTTTATAGTCATCAAAAATTATTATTATTATTTTTAGATTTTTAAAAATTGTCTTAAACACTAAATCATGTTACTTCACATGTGGGAATTTTAAATCTTTTTGGGATATGGATCTCTTATTTCTGAATCAGTTTTTGCAATGCCAGATCTGGTATAACTTCATAGTGTTCTCTCGACATATCTAAGGATTTAAGGTCTTCTACCTACCCTCAAAATGGGATAGCTAGACCTGGGCTTATTTTACTGACCAGTACAACCATAAAACCAAAGAAAACAAAGATAAAATTGGAAACTGTGGTTCTTAAGACATTGGACATCAAGGGCTGAAGGGAAATAATTCCTGAGAGATGGGAAACAACAGAGATAGCTTTACCATTGCTCAAATTTACTGCCTTGAGGAAGAAGTTTCTAAGCTATAGTGCAAGAAGGAAGAACTCAAGTGAAACAAGCAGACCTTATAAAAAATAGAAAAACAAGGAAAAACAATCCATATGAACATGTCAGTAGATGTAAAATACAACACTATTTTCTATTAAAAAAATTTCAGCCAATTAGGAATAGAGGGGAAATTCCTCAGCTTGGTAAGTGCATCTAGAAAAAATGTACAACTCACACTATACTTAACGATGGAATTCTGAAATACCCTCCCCCAAGATAAGGAATAGTATAAAAATGCCAATGCTTACCACTTCTATTTGACATTATATTGGAGGTTCTATTCAGTGAAATAAAAAATAAAATTGATCCATATGGTAAAGGAAGCAGTAAAAACTATAGTTATTTGCAGACCACATTTTACTACCTGGAAAATCCAAAGGGGTCTACAAAAAGCTACTAGAATTAATAAATTTACATTTAGAAAGCTTCTTGGATGCAAAAGCAATCTTTTAAAAATTGTATTTATATACTATCAGTGAACAATAGGAAATTAAAAGCTTAAAAAATCCCTTTTAGGGAGCTTCTCTGTTGTTCCAGTGGCTAAGACTGTGTTCATAATGCAGGAAGCCTGGGGTCAATCCCTAGTCAGGGAGTTAGATCCTATGTGCCACAGCTAAAGATGCCATGTGCCATTTATTTGGTGCAGCCAAATAAATACATAAATATTTTTTTAAAATCCCTTTACAATACCATGAGGAATATGAGGCACTTAGAGGAAAAATCTCATAAAACATAGGAAAGTTCTTTATATTGACAAATTATTCAATTAATCTGTAAAAAAAAATAATAATTCTAAAATTTATATGCCCATTCAGAGGAGCTAGAATACCCAAAAAACTTTGAAAAAAAGTAAATTAGAGGACTTATACTCTGATTTCTAGACTTCTTATTGCCGTTGTTCAGTCACTAAATTACGTCTGACTCTTTGCAACCCCATGGACTGCAGCAGCCCAGGTTTCCCTGTCCTTCACTGTACTCTGGAGTTTGCTCAAACTCGTGCCCATTGAATCAATGACGCCATCCAACATTCTTATCCTCTGTCACCCACTTCTCCTCCCACCTTTAATCTTTCACCAAATCAGGGTCTTTTCCAATGTGTTGACTCTTTGCATCAGGTGGTCAAAATATTGTAGCTCCAGCTTCAGCATCAGTCCTTCCAATTAAGATTCAGGGTTGACTTCATTTAGGATTGACTACTTTGATCTCCTTGCAGTCCAAAGGACTCTCAAGAGTCTTCTTCTAGCAACACAGTTCAAAAGCATAAATTGTTGGTGTTCAGCCTTCTTTATCTGGAGAAGGCAATCACACTCCACTCCAATACTCTTGCCTGGAAAATCCCATAAATAGAGGAGGCTGGTGGGCTGCAGTCCATGGGGTTGCTAAGAGTCAGACACGACTGGGCGACTTCACTTTCACTTTTCGCTTTCATGCGTTGGAGAAGGAAATGGGAACCCACTCCAGTATTCTGGCCTGGAGAATCCCAGGGATGGTGGAGCCTGGTGGGCTGCTGTCTATGGAGTCACACAGATGTGGACATGACTGAAGCGATTTAGCAGCAGCAGCAGCAGCCTTCTTTATCATCCAACTCTCATATCTGTACATGTCTACTGGAAACATCATAGCTTTGAGGTTCCTCTATCCATGAATTCTCTCAGTAAGATTACTGAAGTTTGTAGCCATTCCCTTCTCCAGGGGATCTTCATGACCAGAGATCAAATCTAGGTCTCCTGCCTTGCAGGCAGATTCTTTACCATCTGAATCACCAGGGAAACCCAGGACCATATAAGCATACATTCTAAACTAATAATAAATTGAAGGAAAAACTTAATTATGCATTTCTAATGAAACTGACATAAATTGATACACTATTTGATGTGACATTATTTAGCTTTACCTCCTTAAAAAAAAAAAAAAAAAAAAAAACCTTGCATTTCAATCAGTTGCTTAAAAGGTCGTGTTTAATGTCACATTAGCACTTTCCCAGAAAGATTTATTTTTGTTTAGATTTAGTATGATAAGGTTTCTGGGTGTTCATTCCAAATGGAACTTGCTAAAATTTCCATTCAAGACTTTAATATAACTTCATTAAGGTGTCCATCTTTAGTCAGTGATATTCAACTACTGTACAACTTTACCACAAAAATAGTACATAGTGACATTTATTCAATAAGCTTTCTCTTTTGTTCCTTTAGACACAAATAGAAAAATAGATAATAGTATGATATCTATATAATAATCATGCAATGATTTTAAGTATAAAATATTTTTGAGATAATTTTTTTCTTAAAATTAAAATTAAGAAAACCATATGAATCAATAGGCCTAATTTTTTTTTTCACTATCTATGTAATTGTCATTCATTGGCATACTTTCTCCTTCCACTGGCCAATACTGTCTTCCAGCATAACAGAAAGCATTATTACCTGACAGCTTTATTGAGTCTCATTGAGCATGACTGTATATAATAAACACTTTTCGTGTCTGCTATGCCATCCAGAACTTTGACGAATCAGGCAAAAATATATCATGGTAATGGTCCCTGATAACAGTCTGGTGTCATTTCTTTTTTATTGTTGAGAAAACTTCAGTTTGGCATGGATGAGTGACTTATCATTCACTAAGTAATACATGTTATTCGAACCCAGAAGGAATCACAGGTTGCCATATGAGATTCTACTTCCCATCTTATTGGCCACGATAATTGGTTCAGTGTGCAAAAAACTAAGGCACATTTGTTGACGGTTTCAGAAAAGTATTTCCTGATCTTTTCAGATGGAAGAAATGCCCTTTCATTCTGGTTGACACAAAAAAATAAATAAATAAATAAAAAGGAAACACATGAATCCCAAAGCTACTAGAATACTTGAGATTTCTCAGAAAGTGTTGGCTTTGACTTGACATAAATATAATGGAAGACATAGAGGAGAGAAAGAATAAAACTCATCTTTTCATTGAGTTTCTGTATGCCACTAGGTGAACTTTCAGTTATAAGTACAAAAATATATCTTTATTTTATAGGCCAAGAATTCTTTGCCTATAACTCATTACTGCACAATCAATAAACACCCCAGTCTCAAAATCAAAATACACGTAGGAAATTCTGCATTTTCCCTAATTTTATAGATCTTTTAGTTCTGTATCCATCATGCATAATTTGTTGATGAAATATATATATATATATATATACCTTTTGTCTTAACTGATAATAATTTGTAAATAGTTTAATAATAAAACTCATACTGTTCATATTTAATATTTTCATATAAATCTATAAGATGTAAAGGATAGATATTTTTTACTTTTTATATCCTCCACAATTCATGGAAGAGCACTATATATCTTTATAGGAAAAATTACTGAGTGGCTAAGTTGATAACTCGCTGAATTTTTTCATGTATAAAGAGCATATGAATTAGATTATATTATACATGCTGCTTTATAATAAAAATGATAGAACTGTTAAAATTGTGCTCTAATTTGTCATTTAATATAGGAGAAGAAAACTGTGGTGAGATGAAAGGAATTGTTATATTTTGCATGCATATTTTATCACGCAGGAGATATTAATTCCTTTAATTTCAAAGGTTGAAAAAATCAATTTTAAAACATTAAGAATTTAGAGTTATTAAACTGCACTTTAAAAATATTTTAGATAGTTGTGATTTTTTCTTCTCTATGAATACAGGTTACTAGCATTCACAAATCACAAATTATCATCTATCTCTTTTTTTCCCTCATATTCAGATCAGTCGCTCAGTCGTGTCCGACTCTTTGCGACCCCGTGAAATGCAGCACGCTAGGCTTCCCTGTACATCACCAACTCTTGGAGTTCACCCAGACTCATGTCCAATGAGTAAGGGATGCCATCCAACAATCTCATCCTCTGTCGTCCCTTTCTCTTCCTGCCCCCAATCCCTCCCAGCATCAGAGTCTTTTCCAATGAGTGAACTCTTCCCATGAGGTGGCCAAAGTACTGGAGCTTCAGCTTTAGCATCATTCCTTCCAAAGAAATCCCAGGGCTGATCTCCTTCAGAATGGACTGGTTTGATCTCCTTGCAGTCCAAGGGACTCTCAACAGTCTTCTCCAACACCACAGTTCAAAAGCATCAATTCTTAAAAGCTTCTGCACATCAAAGGAAACTATCAGCAAGGTGAAAAGACAGCCATCAGAATGGGAGAAAATAATAGCAAATGAAGCAACTGACAAACAACTAATCTCAAAAATATACAAGCAACTCCTACAGCTCAACTCCAGAAAAATAAATGACCCAATCAAAAAATGGGCCAAAGAACTAAATAGATATTTCTCCAAAAAAAAACATACAGATGGCTAACAAACACATGAAAAGACACTCAACATCACTCATTATCAGAGAAATGCAAATCAAGACCACTATGAGGTACCATTTCACACCAGTCAGAATGGCTGCGATCCAAAAGTCTACAAGTAATAAATGCTGGAGAGGGTGTGGAGAAAAGGGAACCCTCTTACACTGTTGGTAGGAATGCAAACTAGTAGAGCCACTATGGAGAACAGTGTGGAGATTCCTTAAAAAACTGGAAATAGAACTGCCTTATGATCCAGCAATCCCACTGCTGGGCATACACACTGAGGAAACCAGAAGGGAAAGAGACACGTGTACCCCAATGTTCATCGCAGCACTGTTTATAATAGCCAGGACATGGAAGCAACCTAGATGTCCATCAGCAAATGAATGGATAAGAAAGCAGTGGTACATATACACAATGGAGTATTACTCAGCCATTAAAAAGAATTCATTTGAATCAGTTCTAATGAGGTGGATGAAACTGGAGCTTATTATACAGAGTGAAGTAAGCCAGAAGGAAAAACACCAATACAGTATACTAACGCATATATATGGAATTTAGAAAGATGGTAACAATAACCCGGTGTACGAGACAGCAAAAGAGACACTGATGTATGGAACAGTCTTATGGACTCTGTGGGAGAGGGAGAGGGTGGGAAGATTTGGGAGAATGGCATTGAAACATGTAAAATATTATGTATGAAATAAGATGCCAGTTCAGGTTCAATGCACGGTACTGGATGCTTGGGGTTGGTGCACTGGGATGACCCAGAGGGATGGTATGGGGAGGGAGGACAGAGGAGGGTTCAGGATGGGGAGCACACGTATGCCTGTGATGGATTAATTTTGATATTTGGCAAAACTAATACAATTATGTAAAGTTTAAAAATAAAAGAAAATAAAAAAATAAATAAAGCAACCTTGAAAGGTAAAAAAAAAAAAAAAAGCATCAATTCTTCAGCGCTCAGCCTTTTTCACAGTCCAACTCTGACATCCATACATGACCACAGGAAAAACCATAGCCTTGACTAGACGAACCTTTGTTGGCAAAGTAATGTCTCTGCTGTTGAATACGCTATCTAGGTTGGTCCTAACTTTCCTTCCAAGGAGTAAGCTCTTTTAATTTCATGGCTGCAGTCACCATCTGCAGTGATTTTGGAGCCCAGAAAAATAAAGTCTGACACTGTTTCCACTGTTTCCCCATCTATTTGCCATGAAGCGATGGGACCGGATGCCATGATCTTTGTTTTCTGAATGTTGAGCTTTAAGCCCACTTTTTCACTCTCCACTTTCACTTTCATCAAGAGGCTTTTTAGTTCCTCTTCACTTTCTGCCATAGGGTGGTGTCATCTGCATATCTGAGGTTATTGATATTTCTCCCAGCAATCTTAATTCCAGCTTGTGTTTCTTCCAGTCCAGCAGTTCTCATGATGTAGTCTGCATAGAAGTTAAATAAACAGGGTGACAATATACAGCCTTGACGAACTTCTTTTCCTATTTGGAACCAGTCTGTTGTTCCATGTCCAGTTCTAACTCTTTCTTCCTGACCTGCATACAAATTTCTCAAGAGGCAGATCAGGTGGTCTGGTATTCCCATCTCTTTCAGAATTTTCCACAGTTTATTATGATCCACACAGTCAAAGGCTTTGGCATAGTCAATAAAGCAGAAATAGATGTTTTTCTGGAACTTTCTTGCTTTTTCCATGATCCCGTGGATGTTGGCAATTTGATCTGTGGTTCCTCTGCCTTTTCTAAAACCAGCTTGAACACCAGGAAGTTTACGGTTTACGTATTGCTGAAGCCTGGCTTGGAGAATTTTGAGCATTACTTTACTAGCATGTGAGACGAGTGCAATTGTGCGGTAGTTTGAGCATTCTTTGGCATTGCATTTCTTTGGGATTGGAATGAAAACTGACCTTTTCCAGCCCTTGGCCACTGCTGCGTTTTCCAAATTTGCTGGCATATTGAGTACAGCACTTTCACAGCATCATCTTCCAGGATTTGAAATAGCTCAACTGGAATTCCATCACCTCCACTAGCTTTGTTCATAGTGATGCTTTCTAAGGCCCACTTGACTTCACATTCCAGGATGTCTGGCTCTAGGTGAGTGATCACACCATCATGATTATCTGGGTCATGAAGATCTTTTTTGTACAGTTCTTCTGTGTATTCTTGCCATCTCTTCTTAATATCTTTTGCTTCTGTTAGGTCCATACCATTTCTGTCCTTTATCGAGCCCATCTTTTCATGAAATGTTCCTTTGGTATCTCTGATTTTCTTGAAGAGATCCCTAGTCTTCCCCATTCTGTTGTTTTCCTCTTTCTTTGCATTGATCGCTGAAGAAGGCTTTCTTATCTCTTCTTGCTATTCTTTGGAACTCTGCATTCAGATGCTTATATCTTTGCTTTTCACTTCTCTTCTTTTCACAGCTATTTGTAAGGCCTCCCCAGACAGCCATTTTGCTTTTTTGCTTTTCTTTTCCATGGGGATGGTCTTGATCCCTGTCACCTGTACAATGTCACGAACCTCATTCCATAGTTCATCAGGCACTCTATCTATCAGATCTAGGCCCTTAAATCTATTTTTCACTTTCACTGTATAATCATAAGGGATTTGATTTACGTCATACCTGAATGGTCTAGTGGTTTTCCCTACTTTCTTCAATTTAAGTCTGAATTTGGCAATAAAGAGTTCATGGTCTGAGCCACAGTTAGCTCCCGGTCTTGTTTTTGCTGACTGTATAGAGCTTCTCCATCTTTGGCTGCAAAGAATATAATCAATCTGATTTTGGCGTTGACCGTCTGTTGATGTCCATGTATAGAGTCTTCTCTTGTGTTTTGGAACCTCTTCTATGTTTGCTATGACCAGTGCATTTTCTTGGCAAACTGTATTAGTCTTTGCCCTGCTTCATTCCGTATTCCAAGGCCAAATTTGCCTGTTACTCCAGGTGTTTCTTGACTTCCTACTTTTGCATTCCAGTCCCCTATAATGAAAAGGACATCTTTTCTGGGTGTTAGTTCTAAAAGGTCTTGTAGGTCTTCATAGAACCATTCAACTTCAGCTTCTTCAGCATTACTGATATGGGCATAGACTTGGATTACTGTGATATTGAATGGTTTGCCTTGGAAACGAACAGAGATAAGTCTGTCATTTTTGAGATTGCATCCAAGTACTGTATTTCGGACTCTTTTGTTGACCATGATGCCTACTCCATTTCTTCTGAGAGATTCCTGCCCACAGTAGTAGATATAATGGTCATCTGAGTTAAATTCACCCATTCCAGTCCATTTCAGTTCGCTGATTCCTAGAATGTCGACATTCACTCTTGCCATCCCTTATTTTACCACTTCCAATTTGCCTTGATTCTTGGACCTGACATTCCAGGTTCCTATGCAATATTGCTCTTTACAACATCGGACTTTTCTTCTATCACCAGTCACATCCACAGCTGGGTATTCTTTTTGCTTTGGCTCCATCCCTTCATTCTTTCTGGAGTTATTTCTCCACTGATCTCCAGTAGCATATTGGGCACCTACTGACCTGGGGAGTTTCTCTTTCAGTATCCTATCATTTTGCCTTTTCATACTGTTCATGGGGTTCTCAAGGCAAGCATACTGAAGTGGTTTGCCATTCCCTTCTCCAGTGGACCACATTCTGTCAGATCTCTCCACCATGACCCGCCCGTCTTGGGTTGCCCCATGGTCATGGCTTAGTTTCATTGAGTTAGACAAGGCTGTGGTCCTAGAGTGTTTAGATTGACTAGTTTTCTGTGAGTATGGTTTCAGTGTGTCTGCCCTCTGACTAGTAATCTTTTCTGAAACCGTGGTCTCATATTAGTCCTTTTATCACAAGCTACCAGCCCATATGTTTATATTTGTGTTCATCTTTTACCAATCATTTGTTTTCCAAAGGAAGTTTCATAATTGAAAATATGTGTTCATTTTCCATTAAATTAACTATGGCTGTATATGATAATCAAAACACTCCATTATTTTCTATGATTCACTACTGCCATGTTGAATTCTGATGCTATATGTTTTTTTTTTCCCTCATGTTTGTAATTTTTTTTCTATTTATATCTCTGGAAAATTGTGAGACCCAGTGACTAAGCAAGATATGTCTTTATCTATTTTATGTTTCAGAGTTTCTTATCATATGTCCATTCTAACATGTAGATTTTGTTCATTCATCTTCATCTAACTGTTGCCTTTCAGCTTCTCTATTCACATACTCATGTAACTCAGTTTTCTCCTTCTTATTCTTTCCACATATTTTTAATATGGCCTCTGAAAATT
Source organism: Bos indicus (assembly GCF_029378745.1). Lineage (NCBI taxonomy): Eukaryota > Metazoa > Chordata > Mammalia > Artiodactyla > Bovidae > Bos > Bos indicus. Next base: position 75,356,909 of record NC_091765.1, read on the forward strand.
GTCACTTGATTCCAATATCTACAAATTTATTTCTGAAATTTTATTTTTTCTCCCACCCTTACTCTCTTTTCTTATTTTACTTTTTAATTAAACTTAAACATGCCTAACACTTAGAATAGTATCAATCTCAAAGCTTTCTTAAGTGGTGAATTCTAACCCCCCTCTCCCAAATCCTGGTCTTTTTTTGTCTTGGCAGAGAATTAGGTGTTATACTTGCTTGTAATTTCCATTTTTTCCCTCCTTTCTCCTTCAAACCACCCACATTCTTGAAGTTTGTGTTGTCAAATACCAAATCCTCAAAACTGAAAAGCAAAAAGAATAAAAATTGTAAATAACAAAACAGAATAGCCAAATAATACAGAACAAGCATATACTGTGTGTAATTGAACACCAAAAGGATAAGAAAAATAAAAATGAAAGAGAAGAAATATTTCAAAGAGCAATGACTGAGAATTTCTCTAAGTTAAGATGGGGAACACATGTACACCCATGGTGGATGCATGTTGATGTATGACAAAACCAATACAATATTATAAAGTAAAATTAAGTAATTAATTAATTTAAAAAAAACCTGGAGAAATAGTCCATGCTTATGAATGTTGACAGAGAGGCCCAATATTGTCGAAGTTCTTCCTTGATTTTTAGTTCTTCCCAACTTGATCTTTAGATTAAATGAAAACTCAATCAAAATCATAGCTATTTTGGGATATTGGTAAGCTAATTTTAAAGTTTTATGAAGAGGCAAAAGATCCAGAATAGTCAAAACAACGTTGAAGGAGAAGGAAACCTATCAATAGAAAACAACCAAATTAAAACATGAGCAAAAATTTGAACAGATCTCACCAAAGGAGATCTGCAGATGGCAAATGAGCATATGAAAAGAAACTCCATATCATATGTCATCAAGGAAATACAAATTAAAACAACAATGAGATTCTTCTACCTGCCTGTTGTTAGTCTATCAGGCACGTCTGACTCTTTGCGACCACGTGCACTGTGACACGCCAGGCTCCTCTGTCCATGGGATTTTCCAGGCAAGAATACTAGAATGGCATTAGGTGGCATATTAGAATGGCAACTAGGTTGCCATTTCCTTTTCCAGGGGATCTTAAATCCAGAACACAGATAACACCATGTGCTGCTAAAGTGTGCAGGAAGTCTCATTCATGGCTCCTGGGAATTAAAACTGCTTCAGTCACGTTGGAAGTCAGTTTGGTGGTCTTTTAGAAAACTAAACATCATCAATATATGAGCCAGCAATTGCAGTCCTTGTTATTTACCAAAGAAGATGAAAACTTACGTCCACACAGAAACCATCATATGGAGGTTTACAGCAGCTTTATTCATGATTAGCAAAACTTGAAAGCAACAAAGATGTCTTTCAGTAAGTGATTAAAGTGTGGTACATTCAAACAATGGAATATTATTCAGTGCTAGAAATCAATGACCTATCAAACATAAAACAGAGGAATCTTAAATGCATATTACAAAACAAAGGAAACCAGTCTGAAAAGTCTACATGTCCTATTATTCTAACTATATGACAATCTGGAAAAGACAAGACCATGGAGACCAATAAAAAATTCAGGGAATTCCTAGAGTGAGGATAATGGGAAGAATGAATAGACAAAGCACAGACAATTTTCAGTAATGAAAATACTCTGCATCATATTACAATTATGGATGCATGTCATTATACCTTTATCTCAGCCAAATGTACAATACCAAGGGTGAACCATAATGTAAATTGTTTACTCAGGGTGATTATGATCACTATATGGTCATCAATTATTAAAAATGCACCACTCTGGTGAAAGGTATTGCTAAGAGGAGAGGTTAGAAATGTGTGGAGGTGGGGGCATATGGGAAATCTATGTACTTTCTCCTCAATTTTACTATGAAGATTAGACTGCTTTAAAAGTGTCATAATAAAAAATACTATACCTTATTAATTTCTAAGCTTGCTTGCACACTCAGGTCCATATCTTTCAAAGGCACTTAATTTTATCACTATATGAGATTTTCACTTTAAAAAGTATAGTCTGTATATGATTTTAAGAAAAAAAAGAAAGATAAACATTTGTTTTGTTCTCATTTATATTTTGCTGTATCATCTATTTTTATTATGTCTTAGGTTTAATCTTCCAATCTATTTTTCATTTCCTTCTACCTTTGGAAGATTATTAATATATTACTACTTCTCCTAGTTATTTCCCCTAACATTTATATTTCTTTAACATTTGTATTTATAATTTAGTAATAATTCCTTTCTCTGTGTGTTAATCTTCAGTCATTGCTACTATTATCCTAACCCTTAGAAGGCAAATTACAATTTGCTACAAAGATTTCACTCATATTTCTTAATACACATTCAGTTTATCTATTTTATCCTTAAAGTGCCTATTTGTTAGTTAAAATACCATCTATTTGAAGATAGAATATCAACAGTTCAAATCATCAAAGGGGATATAGTTAGGTAATGTCACATGGACATCAACAGATTGATGGAGAAGATGGAGAAGCTCTCTAAAGTCAGCAAAAACAAGACCAGGAGCTGATTGTGCCTCAGATCATGAAGTCCTTAATGCAAAAATCAGACTTAAATTGAAGAAAGTAGTGAAAGCCACTAGGGCATTTGGGTATGACCTAAATAAAATCCCTGGTGATTTTATAATGAAAGTGAAAAATAGACTCAAGGGATTAGATATGATAGACAGAATGCCTGAAGAACTATGGACAGAGGTTCCAAACATTGTACAGGAGATATTGATCAAAACCATTGCCAAAAAAAATAAATGCAGAAAGGCAAAATAGTTGTCCGAGGAGGCCTTACAAATAGCTAAGAAAAGAAGAGACATGAAAGGCAAAGGAGAAAAGAAAAGATATACCCATTTGAATGCAGAGTTCCAAAGAATAGTAAGGAGAGATAAGAAAGCCTTCCTAAAGTGAAAAATGCAAAGAAATATAGGAAAACAATAGAATAGGAAAGACTAGAGATCTCTTCAAGAAAATTAGAGATACAAAGGGAACATTTCATGCAAAGATGGACTCAATAAAAGACAGAAATGGTATGGACCTGACAGAAGCAGAAGATATTAAGAAGTGGCAAGAATTTACAGAAAAACTGTACCAAAAAAAAAAAAAAATCTTAAGGATCCAGATAACCACGATGATGTGATCACTTACCTAGAGCTAGACATCCTTAAGTGAGAAGTCAGTGGGCCTTATTATCAAAATTATCAACAAAGCTACTGGTGATGATGGAATTCCAGCTGAGCTATTTCAAATCCTAAAAGATGATGCTGTGAAATTGCTGCACTCAGTATGCCAGCAAATTTGGAAAACTCAGCAGTGATCACAGAACTCCAAAAGGTCAGTTTTCATTCCAATCCCAAAAAAGGGCAATGCCAAAAAATGTTCAAACTACCACACAATTGTACTCATTTCACATGTTAGCTAAAAAAAGAGAAAATGAAGGTTGCTCAATTGTGTTCAATTCTTTGTGACCCCATGGACTTTACAATCCATGGAATTCTCCAGGCCAGAGTACTGGAGTGGGTAGCCATTCCCTTCTCCAGGGGATCTTCCTAACTCAGGGACCAAACCCAGGTTTCCCGCATTGCAGGTAGTCTCTTTACCAGCTGAGCCACACGGGAAACCCAAGAATACTGGAGTGGGTAGCCTATCCCCTCTCCAGTGGATCTTCCTGACCCAGGAATGGAACCAATGCCTCCAGCGTTGCAGGCAGATTCTTTACCAACTGAGCTATCAGGGAAGCCCCAAAGCTAGCAAAATAATGCTCAAAATTCTCCAAGCCAGGCCTCAACATTACATGATCCAAAAACTTGCAGATGTTCAAGCTGGATTTTAAAAAGGCAATAAAACCTAAGATCAAATTGCCAACATCCATTGGATCATAGATAAAGCAAGAAAATTTCAGAGAAACATCTATTTCTGCTTCATTGACTATGCAAAAGCCTTTGACTGTATGCACCACAACAAATTGGAAAATTCTTAAAGAGATGGGAATACCAAACTACATTACCTGCCTCCTGAGAAATCTGTACACAGGTCAATAAGCAAGAGTGAAAACTGGACATGGAAATATGGACCAGTTCCAGATTGGGAAAGGATTACATCAAGGCTGTATATTGTCACCCTGCTTATTTAACTTATATACAGAATATATCATTTGAAATGCTGGACTGGATGAAGCACAAGCTGGAATCAAGACTGCCTGGAGAAATATCAGTGACCTCAGATATTCAGATGACACCACCCTTATGGCAGAAGGCCAAGAGGAACTAAAGAGCTTCTTGATGAAAGTGAAAGAGGAGAGTGAAAAATCTGGTTTAAAGCTTAACATTCAAAAAACGAAGATCATGGTATCTGGTCCCAACACTTCATGGCAAATAGATGAGGAAAAAATGGAAACAGTGACAGACTTTATTTTCTTGGGCTCCGAAATCACTGCAGATGGTGACTACAGCCATGTAATTAAAAGATACTTACTCCTTGGAAGAAAAGCTATGACCAACCTAGACAGCATATTAAAAAGCAAAGACATTACTTTGCCCACAAAGGTCCATAAAGTCAAACTGTTTCTCCAGTACTCATGTATGGATGTGAGAGTAGGACCGTAAAGAAAGCTGAAGGCTGAAGAATTGACGCTTTTGCATTCTGGTGTTGGAGAAGCCTCTTGAGAGTCCCTTGGACAGCAAGGAAATCAAACCAGTCAATCCTAAAAGAAATCAGTCCTGAATATTCATTGGAAGGATTGATGCTGAAGCTGAAGTTCCAGTACTTTGACCACCTGATATGAAGAGCTGACTCATTGGAAGAGACCCTGATGCTGAGAAAGATTGCTGGCAGGTGAAGAAGGGGACGAGAGAGGCTGAGATAGTTGGATGGCATCACTGATGCAATCGACATGAGTTTGAGCAAGCTCTGGGAGATGAAGGACAGGAATGTCTGTTGTGCTACAGTCCATGGGGTCACAAAGAGTTAGACAAAACTGATCGACTAAGCCACAACAGCAATGTCAGGGTAATCATTTAACATAACATATTTAATGTTCAAGTACAATTATTTCAAATGTCATAAATTAACTTTTCTGAATGCATTAGATATATAAATATTATAAAATAGAACATATTACAGAAAATGATATACTGCTGTATTAGAGCCTACCTCAAATGGATGCTGCATTTGTGTATTTATAACATTTTCTAATACTAGAAATAATTTTAAAAGTATAGTCAGTGAGCATTTGTTGGAGTAATACCAAAAAAGTAAGCCTAAGTAAGTCTATGTTAGAAATGATATCATACAATAAATGTTAATTTTTAAGATGTATGTTTCAGCAAATTCTTTAATATATTGTAACAATAGCACTTTCTTATACAGACATGACATTCAAATTAAAAAGAGAAGTTAAACTTATTCATTTTTTCAGATATATCTGTCCTTAAATGAAATCCCCAGATGACTATCTAATTTATTGTTTATTTCAGCCAGATTGTCATGTAGACACAAGCATAGAGATTAAATGCCTTATAAAGCCCATCACATTCATTTAAATATCATACAACAGGTATTAGATTTTTGGCATTGTTTTCTGTCTGAATATTTTGAAGCTGACACTTTTAAAACAATGTCTATATTCTATATCATGCTTAAATTGGGGACCAAGGTTTTGAAGTTTCATACTAAACTACAGCCTTTGTATAAACATTAAAAAAAAAAGATTGTTATAACCTGAGCTCAGTAAGACATCAAGAAGTGTGATTATATTTCAGTATGGACAATTTAAAAAGAACTAAATGGTAAAATTTAGTTTCTGAAAACACAGCTCAATTCCTGCCATATAAATATATACTATGCAAAAATATGAATTTATAGTTAATTATATGAAAATAGTATTTCTAAATTTTGCCTTCATTTTTAAACTGGGAATATTCTTAGGAGGAAAAATGTCACAGAATACTTAGAAATATGTTTTCCAGAGTAATTGGTTAAGATTATGGCCTGATTTGGGAATGCACTTATTAAATATACAATTTTATCTTGGTTATAAGATGATATTACCTGAAAATGAACCATTGATTTAATATCTGGAGATATAGGATTGATCATAATATTCTTCATGACAATAGCAGTTTGTTACTTAGAATCCTACTCATGTATGACGGTAATATTTTATGTTTTTAACTGTATCTTACATTTAACCTAGCATTACATTCATAATGTATTTATATAATTACTTAATTTTGGTGTTGGAATTAATGAGGGAAGTAGCCTATATTGTATGAATATCTCACTAGATGATTTTTTTCTTTTTTTTTTAGTATAAATTTATTTAATTGGAGGTTAATTACAATATTGTATTGGTTTTGCCATACATCAACATGAATCCATCACGGGTATACACACGTCCCCATCCTGAACCCCCCTCCCTCCTCTTTCCCCGTACCATCCCTCTGGGTCATCCCAGTGCACCAGCCCCAAGCATCCAGTATCATGCATCGAACCTGGACTGGCGATTCATTTCATATATGATATTATACATGTTTCAATGCCATTCTCCCAAATCATCCCACCCGTTCCCTCTCCCACAGAGTCCAAAAGACTGTTCTATACATCTGTGTCTCTTTTGCTGTCTCGCTTACAGGGTTATCGTTACCATCTTTCTAAATTCCATATATATGCGTTAGTATACTGTATTGGTGTTTTTCTTTCTGGCTTACTTCACTCTGTATAATAGGCTCCAGTTTCATCCACCTCATTAGAACTGATACAAATGTATTCTTTTTAATGGCTGGGTAATACTCCATTGCGGAGAAGGCAATGGCACCCTACTCCAGTACTCTTGCCTGGAAAATCCCATGGATAGAGGAGCCTGGAAGGCTGAAGTCCATGGGGTCGCTAAAGAGTTGGACACAACTGAATGACTTTGCTTTCACTTTTCACTTTCATACATTGGAGAAGGAAATGGCAACCCACTCCAGTGTTCTTGCCTGGAGAATCCCAGGGATAGGGGAGCCTGGTGGCTGCCGTCTATGGGGTCACACAGAGTTGGACATGACTCAAGTGACTTAGCATAGCAATACTCCATTGTGTATATGTACCACAGCTTTCTTATCCAATCATCTGCTGACGGACATCTAGGTTGTTTTTATTTTTCCTTGCTTATTTACAACAAAAGTTTCCCTAAATGTTCACAAATTGTCAGGGTTTGCAACTTACATGTTTTTACTGAGAAACATATTATATATATAAAAGGTATCTATGGTGGTCAACCTGTTTCACCAAGACAGAGAATATTTAGTATTAGGTACATATCTCCAAGAAAAGTAAACTAATTGAACGATGAAGAGTTGGTCATCCACCTTTTCCTGCTCCATCTTCCAGTCATAGAATGAAATGAAACAATGAGAAATAAGATGTGACTATAAGGAGCGGAGGCATAAAAGATCTGGGTTTCTATTACAAGGTTTTCTTGTTGTGGTTGCTCTATAGTCATTTCTTCTGAAAACACCCTGATATCATCATCTATTCTTTCAATTCCTTTTGGGGCAGTGACTCTCAGAGGAGATCCTTTGTCTAAGAAGAGTCATCAACGTGGAAAGCCATATATACTCAAAGCAAAGGAATGATGGGGCCTATGATAACCTGTCCTGTGACAAGAGACTTAAAATCATCAAGAGATAATGGGCAAATTTATGGTTTTTCCCTACTTTTTTTTTTTTTGTTGTTAATACACTGAGTATATATAGATTTCTTTTCATTTTGTTTTTAAAAATATATATTAGTGCTACAGCACTTAATTTAAAATATGTGAGGGCTAACATCAGCCAAAAGGCAGATTACAAATCTCCAAGTTTTCATTCTCCCACAGAAACATCAAAAATCTACCATAAGCTGTAGGAGCTCTAGAAAACAATCAAAGATTTGTGGCAATGAAACAAAGCCCCAATTAATACACAGTTATCTTCAAAATGGTAGGATGTTTGTGGTATTTTTATTCCCCTTGGCACCCTCCCTGGTGCAATGATTGTCTTGATTCTTAAGTGGTGGCAACCTGGTTCTCAGCTCCCCTCTTAGAACTGGAGGGAGTAAAGAAGACCTTATTTGCAAGTGAGCATGTATGTCTCTTCCAACACATTTGGAGGTTACCTTAAAGACTTGCTTGTCTCCTTCTCACATAACTAGAAACACCCACAGAAAAAGCAGTGGGCACTGTTGCAAATTATCTGAAATTCATCAGTGCTGCTGCTGCTAAGTCGTTTCAGTCATGTTCAACTCTGTGCAACCCCATAGACGGCAGCCCACCAGGCTCACCCGTCCCTGGGATTCTCCAGGCAAGAACACTGGAGTGGGTTGCCATTTCCTTCTCCAATGCAGGAAAGTGAAAAGTGAAAGTGAAGTTGCTCAGTCGTGTCCAACTCTTAGCGACCCCATGGACTGCAGCCTACCAGGCTCCTCCCTCCGTGGGATTTTCCAGGCAAGAGTACTGGAGTGGGGTGCCATTGCCTTCTCCAAAATTCATCAATAGATGAATGGATAAACAATATACAGTATATACATAGTATGGAATATTATTGAGCCCTAAAAAGAACTGAAATTCTGACACATGCTACAACGTGGATGAACCTTGAAAATGTTATGCCAAGTTAAATAAGCCAGACCCAAAGGGACAAATATTATATGATTCCTCTCATATGAGGTATCATATATAGGCAAATTCATATCTACAGAAAGTCTGGAGGAAGATGCCAGAAACTTCAGATGAGAGTTAACTTTTAGCTAAGAATTAAAAGTGTCAGGTGTTTTATTATTTTTTTTTTTTTTGAAATGGATTACAATACATTTTTGTTTTAAAAAAATGACTCTCAACTGAAGGATTCATTGACTATGTGCCAGTATGAAGAACTCCCTAGATCTCTTCCCTAGTGAAATGATAAAAATTATTTTTTAAAATGTACAAAATCTCTGGGAATGTTTTTAAGGGCATGCAATAAAAGAAGAAATATTTACTAAACAAAATCTACTTAAACTTGGTTCAAATAGTAAGAGTCTGTGGCATCTGAGCCACAACACAATTCTTTCCTACATTAACATGATGGAAACTCTACTCCATATGTGAGTAGCCAAGAACCCTTAATTCAGCCAATTGTCAATCAACTGTTTTAAAATTTTCTTTTTGAGTTCTTTCTAAGCCAAAGGACCAAAGTTCAGAGAGGTACACAATTTAATCAGTCTGTTGTTGTTCATTCACTAAGTCTATTCTGACTCTTTACAACCTCATAGACTGCAGCACACTAGGCTTCCCTGTCCTTCACTATCTCCCAGAGTTTGCTCAAATTCACGCCCATTGAGTCTGTGATGCTATCCAACCATCTCATCCTCTGCTGCTCTCTTTTTTTGCCTTCAATCTCTCCCAGCATCAGGGGCTTTTCTAATGAGTCAGCCCTTCATATCAGGTGGCCAAAGTATTGGAGCTTCAGCTTCAGCATCAGTTCTTCCAATGAATACTCAGGATTGATTTCCTTTAGGATTGATTGGTTTGATCTCCTTGCAGTCCAAGTGACTCTCAAGAGTCTTCTCCAACACCACAGTTCAAAAGCATCAATTCTTTTCTCTGCTCAGCCTTCTTTATGGTTTAATTTTCACATCCATATATGACTACTGGAAAAACCATAGCTTTGACTATACAGATCTTTGTTGGAAAAGTGATGTCTCTGCTTTTGAATATGCTTCCTGGGTTTGTCATAACTTGTCTTCCAAGGAGCTAGTGTCTTTTAATTTCATGTCTGCAGCCACCATCACATGTTGCTTTTTCAGACATATGCATTTCATTGTAGCTGAGGAAAATTTGCAATAATTTCATTTTATAATTTATACTGATAACAAAAAAGGCAGAGTTTTACATCATTCCTACAAAATCTTTAAAACTCTTCCTTATTGAATGAATGGTGCTAACAGATCAATCTCATCATTCTCCTCCATAGCCAGTGGTACACAGTAATGGTTATTGACTTCTCATGGTACCATCACTCTCTCCTTGTCTGTGTGGTACAGCTTAGCACATTTAAGGAGCTCTGCTTCGGCTCATAGGATGTATTTGACAGTCAGTTTGCATAAGTTACCATCTTCCAAATTAACTGAATTTTCTTAATCCATTCCTTCTTTACTTCCTTGTTCTTCTTTTGATTCTACTAGTTTCATATCCTCTGACTTTTTCTTGTTTCCATTCTTCCATCATGTCTTCCATTCCTAAGTAATAACCAGTTCTTGACTTTGATTATTATTCAATTAGCAAAAATGATAATAGTATAAGTTACTGACCTTTATGTGTCAGATACGTGAGAACATATTTATACACATTATCACTCTTTTATAGCATGATTATTAAATACATTGGTTAATACACTCCTGGGTTTCTCAGATCTGGAACATCATTAAAATGCCTGTGTAATTCTGTCTCACTCAAAAGTAAACTATGACTTTTACATGACATCATCTATTAAGACATTCTTGGCATTAAGAATCAGATCCAGAAAGGGGAACAGCTGGCTTTGTCACTTTTATATTCTCTAAGAGACAATATAAGTCTTTTAGGATTCATTTTTCACATACCCACATCAGATTTCTACCAAATATTCTGTAACAGTCTTTTATTGATGGAAAAAAATGAGTTTGTTTAAAAGTTAATGATAGTTTTTATATTTTAGTTACATTGGTCCTTCAAATGAACCCAGTGAAGAACATTTGGGTGTAATATTATAAAAAATATTTTCAATTGGCTTTTCAGAACTAAAAAAAGTATGCATTAAAGCAATTTATTCTTCTGCTAGAGCTTTCTGAATTAGATGTCCATACAGAAATTAGCATTTTACCTGCTTCTGTTTCCTGTTCACAGATAAAGATTTTATGCCTTTGCAGATGGACTTTCCAGGTGACACTAGTGGTAAAGAACCCACCTGCTAATGCAGGAGATGTAAGAAACCAGGATTCGATCCTTGGGTCAGGAAGATACCCTGGAAGAAGACACAGGTCATTCCAGTATTATTGCTTGGAGAACCCCAGGGACAAAGGAGCCTGATGGCCTACAGCCCATAGGGTTGCAAAGAGTCAGACATGACAGAAGCGATTTCGCTCGTTTGCATTTTTCAAGATAGTGATGCACACATGCTACTATGCTGCTGAAATTTCTATCCCAAGTGTGAATGGATAGAAGTGATTTTGCATGCGGCATCATTAAACTTGCTTCGCTGGTGGATCACTGGTAAAGAATCCTCCTGCCAATGTGGGAGATGCGGATTCAGTTCCTGGGTTGGGAAGATCCTCTGGGGAAGGAAATGGCAAGTCACTCCAGTATTCTTGCCTGGGAAATCCCATGGACAGTGGAGCCTGGTGGGCTACAGTCCATGGAGTTGCAAAGAGTCACACACAACTTAGTGACTAAATAATGACAGTCATTAAACCTTGCCCAAAATTGTTTTGTTTCTTACATCTTTTAGAAGCATTAAAAAAAAAAAAAAAACTTTAAAAATATTTTTATGAATCCAGGAATTAAGTCATTTAGCTATTTATTCTTATCAGAATTGGGTAATAGTCATATTATCTAATTGTTTTGGCTATGAAAATTGTATTTAACCACTCTAAGACTTAGCTTCCTTGTCTTTAAAATGAGAATAATGATAATAGTCTCTTTTTATTTTTTATTTTTTCTTTATAATATTGTATTGGTTTTGCCATATATCAACACGAATCCACCACAGGTATACACGTGCTCCCCATCCTGAACCCTTCTCCCCCCTTCCTCCCCCTACCATCCCTCTGGGTCGTCCCAGTGCACTGGGCAGGTGTGAGGATGAAATTAGGTAAATGCAAACTATTTGACAAGTCTCTTATAAGGTATTTACTTCTAGTATAAGGTATTTACTCAATCTAGGCTGTGGTAATTGTTAGTTACTGACATTATTGCTCAAAACCATATATCAATTAGTTATTTCCAATAACATATCCTTTTATAGTTATAGGTAAAAGCATTAGAGAAGGCGCTCAAAATCTATTTAAATCTTCAGGTCACCCTAGGAGGATGGTTAATTGCAGCCTCCTGTAGGTAATTGTAGGAGGCTAGTCACAAAGTAACTATTAGTTATGTTACTATATGTTACTATAAACAACTATACTTCCAAACAGGACACCTTACTTAGTAAAGATAGGAATTCCAATGCCCTTCATTCTGAAGGAAGCAAAACGGCACATTACAAGGAAGCCCTTTTTTTTTTTTTTTTCAGTTCCCTATTGAGCTGATAATAAATGTTTGAATTACCCACCTAGAAAGATTTTCTTTTAGGAGAATGAGCCAGGGTCATTTGAAAAGTCACTTGATACTATGCTCAAAAGAGAATAGCTGTCTCTGGGGTTGGCTATCAATAGGATGAAATAGCTTTTTCTCTCTCCTTGCTTCATCCCTCACCCCCATCACTCATGCCCTTTATAATATTCGACAAAAGCATTGCTCAAGTGCATCTTGTCTGACAGTGAAGGTACATAAAATACCCATTTTGTTTAAATGAATGGCAGTAACCTTTTGCTATACTAACTACTACTGTACCACAGGAAACAGCATGGGTTCTGCTTGTATCACTTCTCTTTCAGCTCATGGTGTCTTACAGGTGATATAAATCACAATCCCCTTTATTCTGATAATCATTTAACATGAACTCCCTGTGTTGTATTCAAGTAGCTTGTTTATTTGTTTGACATGCCTAATGTTTTTAAAGTTGTCTACTCACTAACACTGATGAAAAGCACATTTTTCTTAAACAGAAATGGCCAATAGCATAGTTTCAAATCTTGCAATGCTGTCCTATGTTTAGAAAGAGTTTCAGTGACTATTCCTTGATCTTATGACATTCTTTTATAAAATATTTATTAATTTTTATTAAGTACTAATCTCATATTAAGTGTGGGAGATTCAGCAGTGAGCAAAAAATTGTTACCTGCATTAACTAACCTATCATTTTGCTTCCTCGTTTCTCTTAGGATATAAAACAACTCATTTATATAGGTATTTTATTTGTTTTATATACTATATAGTAAATATATATTTTACATATATTCACTCCTTTTAAGTAGTTGAAAAATTAATCAAATCACATAATTGCTTCTTTCTAGAAAATTCATACCAATATACCAATATTTTATTGCTAAATGACAGACACACTCATTATATACAGAGTAGCCAGGGGCAATACTTAAATATAAAACCTACAGTAGAAAAAATATGTGAGAAGATTTAGACAAATTAGCCAATTTACAATGTCAAGGATCATACAGAAAATGATCAAATTCATGAAAAAATACAGTCACCAGTTTGCAGTCTATTTGTATTTACCCAGAAGCATATCTTCCATCAAGTATTACTGTAAAGAGTTTATTCGGGAGGATCCTAGGAAATACATGTGTGGGGTGGTGGAAAAGATGACTCCAAAAACCCAGAGGAACTCTTGGGCAAAGAAATATAGCTACTGGCAATTGGAGATCTGCCGAGTATGTACCAAGGACTTAAGGTTAAGTGTCACAGATAAGGTACCTTAAATCTCTGATACCAAGTCATTATTCAGTAATCAATTAAATAGATAAAATAATGAGGAAGAGCAGCAACAAAAACTAAAGAAAGCAACTTAACATGAGTGATGCATAACTGGATTACTATCCCCAAAATACAGTATTGAGAAGTTATCATTGTTCCTGTCCTCCCTTAATCCCCAGACTTATTTGGTGTTCATTCTGTAAATGCCCATAGTGCTTTACACTTTCTCAATCGTAATTTTTTAACTTTCATTTTTATTATCTTTACATACCTAATTGTCTACATCCTTTCACAGAAAAATCACCTCCATGGACACAGGGACAATACACATCTTTCTCAATATTATATCCTAGTAATTAACAGAATACCCCCCTTATAGGAGGTTCTTTATACATAACTTATGAATAATGAGTCAGTTATAGCTGGAGGAGAAGGGGACAACAGAGAATGAGATGGCTGGATGGCATCACCGACACGATGGACATAAGTTTGGGTAAACACCGAGAGTTGGTGATGGACAGGGAGCCCTGGCGTGCTGCCATTCATGGGGTCTCAGTCGGAGATGACTGAGCGACTGAACTGAACTGAACTGAACTGAACTGAATACTAACTATATTTTGCAATGCCATTCTAAAAAAAAAGAAAGGATATGTTTTAATAATGAAATATAAATTTAGGAACTGCATTTAAAATGATTTAAGTAATATTCATCTCTTGCAATAAGCTGACAGAAGAGCATTTGTTGAATTTTTTTTTCCCATAGGTAGCCCATTACTCACTTGGTAGAAATAATTGTAGGACTTTGTAATTTATTGAATTAGTTTCAGTTTGATCAATTCACTGGTAATTGCAGAAAGTTACTAATAGTTTATCAGGGTGAGTTTGCTATGTAATTGGTGTTATGATCTGATAGCATTTTCTTTTGATCTATATAAATTTCTTTTCAAACTCAGATGATAATGTTTCTGAACTGCTAATAGCAAAAGTACTCAATAGCAACTGTATTATGTTCAGGTGATTCTGCTTTGAAGAATGAAAAAACCTTCAGGAAAGTGAATCAGCAGAGCACTTAATTAGCACTTAGCCAAACCTTTCTAAAAGAATGCTTAATAGCTCATATAATATGTAACATCGATTCTTTTCTAACATTTTTGAAAGTACTTTGATTTCATAAAATACCTAAGTAAATGCTTTCAGGTTTAGGACAAAAAGACATGTCTTCTCTGGGTGATCCTGTATACAGTATTTTTTATATGTTAGCTTTGTAGGATTGTGAGAAGCAGTGAATTAGCTTTTCTTAGTTGTAAGAGGGAATGTAATAAACATGGAGGGGAGAAGAAAATTCAGGAACAGATAACAGAGAGATACGGAGCCTTTCTATTCTAAAGTTTTACAATCTGCCTCCTTGGAGAAAGTGAATAATATTCTTACAAGTTTCTTAACTAAATTTGGCAGTTAAATAGGTAGCTATTGAAAATAATAGAACGGGAGTTTCTGACCATGTACTCTAAAAAGCTGACATTTTAAAGAACATTTTTGTTTTTTCATAGTTCTTCAAGATTTTATTGGTTTTTCTTAAATGAAGAACTATCATATATGGTAATGTTTAATGTCATAAGACAATATAGTTACTTTGGCAGGGCAGGTCCTAAATGTGTTTACCACTCTTTCCTATGGCCTTGTAATATGAATAATTTGTACCTTTATATAAGCCAAAATCTTTACTAAAGTTTGCTAAACATGAATCTGAAAAATTTAACTTATACTTGTTTGTTCAACCTTTCCACTTTAATGCCTCAAAGGCAGCTGAACATATCCAGTAATAAACTCAAATGATTCCTCTTAAATCTAGTTTTCTTCAATGTCCTGCTGAAAGCCATCACCACCTAGACAGGTGTGACAAAACTAAGCTTAGGGGATGCTGTGACATTCCTTTTCTCACCCCATGTTCAATCCAGCACTCATTCCTATGCTTGTGTGTCTTATATTTCTCCTTATCTGACCACTTTCTCCATCCAAATGGCCATCCACCAAAATAAGCCAAATAACTTAGAGAAGTGTGCCTCATGAAGAGCAGCATATGAAGGAAAACTGGTTATTTTGCAGATTTTCATTGCTGCTGCTGCTAAGTTGCTTCAGTCATGTCCAACTCTGTGCAACTCCATTGATGGCATCCCACCAGGCTCCCCCGTCCCTGGGATTCTCCAGGCAAGAACACTGGAGTGGGTTGCCATTTCCTTCTCCAATGTATGAAAGTGAAAAGTGAAAGTGAAGTCACTCAGTTGTGTCCGACTCTTAGCGATCCTGTGGACTATAGCCCACAGGCTCCTCCGTCCACGGGATTTTTCCTGGCAGATTTTCATTACCTTCCCATAAAGTACTATAGTCACTTTAATATCATCAAATAAAATCTTAAAATTCTAATTTTTTATAAAAGTTATATTTATAGTATTTATATTTATAGTATATTTACATATACTTCTATTTATATATGATGTATAGTTTTACATACATTTATATTTAAAAGTAACTATAGTATTATCCAGCTGTTTAGTTTTTTAATGAAAGTATACCACTCCAATAATTCAGAATTGAGAAACTGTAGAATTTATGGAGTTCCCATAGCACCCCAGATAAAATTTGTCAGTCTTATGACATCATTGAGTAAAATGGACCTTTTGCTGGACAGCACATGAATGAAAACTCCCTTTGGCTCCCTCTGGCAATTTGACTGCTCTCCTCTAACTGTCATATGCTATTGATTAGGTCAAACTCATTGCTAACTCTGGAATATCAATGTCGAGAAAATAATGAAACTCTACAAACCTGCAAAGATCTTCAGAAGACCAATAGCTTTTTGTGGACTGTTAGGGAGTGACTTACTTTGAATGAATTAAATTGATGACTAAAGGGAGAAGTAGTATGCAATTAAATACATTCAGCATAGACTCAGTAAGAATCAACAACTCTGTCAAAGCTGAAACAGTTTAGCTTACAAATGTCTAAGTAGGCTGATTCATAACCATCCTTATTTATTAGATCAGTTATTTCAATAGCCACTCGATTAGCACTGATATGAGTGCTAATTATGGCAAAGCAAAGCCTATAATTATGGATTAGTGTCATACACTTTTTCAGCAAAGGGAAATTAAAACTTACACTTTGCTTTTAGAATAATAATAATTAAATGGTTTTTATGTTTTTAAAATTTTACTTTCACTTTTTGATAAAAATGCTAAATAATTTTAAGTTAAGACTTGGATCAGCATCAGTATTATCCAGATGCACACATTTGTTTATAGCTGTTACATGAGCATATACTTTTTATTTCTCTAAATATATTCATAGTTTATGTTTTTTTTAACAAAACTATAAATAAATATGCATTCTTACACATAGTACATAAACACATATATTTAGAAGAAAACTATGTTTATACATATAGTGGATAATGTTTTTTGTTTTGAATATTTGAATATAACTTAGTCTTTGGTATTATTGATAACAATAAAAATCCTTAGTTTATTTTTATGTAACACAACAAAACAACTTTTTATATTTTTCTTTAATTAAAAATTCATTCCTTTACTTTAGAAACCAAGGTTCTTTCCTTTACCTATTTATATTATAATTTGTTTATTGTTTTAGAAAGTTATTAGAAATTCTTGTCTCAGAATATCACATTTTATACTCTGCTTAAATAAATCAAAGACAGGGCATAATTTAAACTGGCAAGGAACACGTTCTTATTACATACTTGTATTTTTTCCCATATGTTGCTTTCCTCTAAAATTCTTATAAAGAAATCCTAATGGAAAATGGAAGAGAAATGTCAAAAGAAATATCGTGAACTCATCTGGCTTTAGAGAACTTTAAAAAAAAATAGGTCAAAGTATGTTTTGCTCCCACTTTAGCTTTATGCTTGAGTCATTTTATTCCATGTGAATATAACCTTTCGTTTAACAAATGCTCCATGAAACCCACAGGCAGCTTTTTATGATAACAATATACATGCTTAGTTCTGAGAAGAATTTAAGTGGATAATGAGGTTGCAGATATAACACTACTATAATTCAGGCATTTAAAGAAATTGTTAAATCATTTGGTGGAGGACCTAAATACAAGAAGTAAAATAAAAAACTTTAAGATTATAAAGATTATAGGATTCAGTAATAGGAAATTATCATCAGAAATAAAAATGTATCAGAATCATACCTACAGAAAATTTTGAATTTTTTATTTTAGTTTTAAAATTCTTAACCTATTAATGCCCTATATAGTTATTACTATTTACTTATTAGACTCTGTTCAAAGCTTGAGAGGCTTAATGGTGACTTACAAGACTGTTCTTTTCCTGGGAAAGCTTATATTGTATTTGATGTAGAAAAATAGAGAATAATATGGCTTTAGAAAGGTGATAGCCTACAAATTTATAATAATAATAATTGTCATTGAGAGACTATATGAGAGACTACATGAGAGACTATAATTTTATGACAAATTGAAGCAATCAGATATATTCTCCGAGATATTTCTAATTGGAGTTATTTTAGGGATTTTTTTTTTTTTTTGCTTCTCTGTTCATGCAACTTAAATATTTGTCCCAGATCTGTCAGTGGCCATGTTCTTCATAAGAAAGAATAAAAAAGACATCTGAGAGAGATACACAAGGTTGCTAGAACATCTGACTCTCTTAACTCTTCTTGATTTGAAGCCTTTGAATAAATCATTCCTCACCATCAAGCTTATTTACATCTTTTCAGGGTCAATATGACTAATGACTTTGACCGTGATTATTAGTCAATATGACTAATGCGCCTACAAAGTTTCTTTTCAAGCAGTGTCAATATTACGCAGTGAGGTGACTTTTCTCCAGAAGTGCTTATATAGATGTTTAGATAACAATCATTTGTATTAATCTCATATTTGAGTTTGGGCAGGTGGGGATGGAAGTAAAAGAAAATAATGAAATCAAATTAAAGTTATTAGCAAAAGAATAAGAGACTATGGTAGATCACAGGTGATTATCAATGATTCTTTTGTTTTAAAATATACACCTAATGCTCCCATATCTCCAGTTGAACCATTAGGCTATTCAGAACTTTTGCCATAGGGGTAAGAGACTGTTTAAAGAGACACATGTACCCCATTGCTCATCGCAGCACTGTTTATAATAGCCAGGACATGGAAGCAACCTAGATGTTGATCAGCAGATGAATGGATAAGAAAGCTGTGGTACATATACACAATGGAGTACTACTCAGCCATTAAAAAGAATACATTTGAATCAGTTCTAATGAGATGGATGAAACTGGAGCCTATTATAGAGAGTGAAGTAAGCCAGAAAGAAAAACACCAATACCGTATACAGTATACTAATGCATATATATGGAATTTAGAAAGATGGTAACGATAACCCTGTATGCAAGACAGCAAAAGAGATACAGATGTATAGAACAGTCTTTTGGACTCTGTGGGAGAGGGAACAGGTGGGATGATTTGGGAGAATGACATTGAAATATGTATAATATCATATATGAAACGAATCACCAGTCCAGATTCCATGCGTGATACAGGATGCTTGGGGCTGGTGCACAGGGATGACCCAGAGGGATGGTAGGGGAAGGGAGGGGGGAGGGGGGTTCAGGATGGGGAACATGTGTACACCCGTGGCGGATTCATGTTGATGTATGGCAAAACCAATACAATATTGTAAAGTAATTAACCTCCAATTAAAATAAATAAAGTTATATTAAAAAATACATATATATACACCTAATGCTCCCATATCTCCAGTTGAACCATTAGGCTATTCAGAACTTTTGCAATAGAGTTAAGAGACAGTTTCCTTCCCTCAAGCATTTTCCTTAATGGTTTTTTCCCATTTTGCCCAACAAAAACCAGGTCTGAATCCAACTTCCCTTAAAGCCTTTTCACAAAGGTGTTGATCATTTTCTAAAAAGAAAGGAGGAGACATAATCTATTACTTATATCACTGCTGCTGCTGCTGCTGCTAAGTTGCTTCAGTCGTGTCCATCTCTGTGTGACCCCATAGATGGCAGCCCACCAGGCTCCCCCGTCCCTGGGATTCTCCAGGCAAGAACACTTGAGTGGGTTGCCATTTCCTCTCCAATGCATGAAAGTGAAAAGTGAAGTTGCTCAGTCCTGTCCGACTCTTAGCGACCCCATGGACTGCAGCCCACCAGGCTCCTCTGTCCATGGGATTTTCCAGGCAAGAGTACTGGAGTGGGGTGCCACTGCCCTCTCCAGGTATAGTTTAAAATGACCACAACCAGAACCCAAAATGCATAATTTTGATAAAATGCTTCATTCACTCTAGACATTGCTCTAAATTCACTTCATGTATTATGACAACCCACTCCAGTATTCTTACCTGGAAAATTCCATGGCCAGAGGAGCCTGCTGAGCTACAGTCCTTGGGGTCGCAAAAAGTCAGACACGACTGAACGACTGAGCAAATGCATTATCTCATTTAATGCTACAAGCAGTCCTTGAGATACGCCATGATTTTTTTTTCATATTTTATAAATGGGGGCATGTGTGGTTATTTAACTTCACCAAAGTGACACACCTGGAACAGCTTTCTGCAACCCATTGATTTTTTGCATCATGAGTTCTTGTGAATATAGTTTAAAGTGCTGATTGATGAGAACCCATTTCTGATTGCTTTCTAAGACTCTCTGAGAGTTGTGGGATTAAATAAAAAGATAAACTGAGGCAAGGTCAAATTACCAGAAACTGAGGTTACTCAGGAACAGTAGAGGAATTGCAATTTGGAAAATATGCTGTATCAAGTGACTGGTGAGTTCACTGGAGGTTTGGGGTGGGCTGTGTCTGTGGGCGCAGAGGGCAGTTTGGGGGAGAGTCTAGCCAGCATCCAAGCAGTAAAAATTTATTAGCTTGAAGATAGGGAGAGACTCTTGCCTGATGTTCATTGGCCAGGAGATGAGGGTTTTTTTAATTTTTAATTCAAGTTTTATTGAGATATAATTGACATAGAGCACTGTATAAAGTTTAAGGTGTGCAACACACTGATTTGACCAACATCATGGAATGATTATCAGGTTAGAGATAATCCATTATCTCTAACCTTAGATAGATAAGGTTAGAGAACATCCATTATCTCAAATAGATAAAAATTAAAATGTAGAAAAATTATTTTTCTTGTGATAAGAACTCTTAGGATTTACTTGCTTAAAAAAGCTTTAATATATCACATACAACATTGTTAATTATATTTATCATGTTGTACACTACATCCCTAGTACTTATTTATCTTATAAGTGAAAGTTAGTACCTATTGACTGCTTTCATCCAGATCCTCCCTCCTCCCTAGGACCCCTCTTCTAATAACCACTAATCTGTATTTTTGTGAATTTGTTTATTTTTGAAGTATAGTTGATCTGCAACACTATGTTAGCTCCTGTTACACAACATAGTGATTCATTTCTTCATATTTCAATGTGATTATTGAAGTGATTTGATATTTCTATATATTTCAATATAATCACTGCATATCCCTAGTTACGTTATGTTGCCATACACAGATATTATGTAGTTATATTTGACTATATTTGCCATACTGTATATCTCAAACCGTGAGGGATTTATTTATCTTGCAACTGGAAGCTTGCACCTCTTAATCTCCCTCACTTATTCATTTCCTCTACCCACCTTCCCTTCCTCTGATAAACAACTTCTTTGTTCTGTTTCTATAACTGTGTTTGTTTTGATATGTTTGACATGATTTTTTTCTTAGATTACACATTAAGTAAAATAACATAGTATTTGTCTTCCTTTATCTGATTGACTTAGAATAAATGCCCTCTCAATCAATTCCATGTTGTTGCAAAAGGCAGGATTTCATTCTTTTTATTTTTATGGCTAAGATTCCATTATATGTATGCCTGTGTGTGTATAATATATAATATACCATCTCCTATTTATCCATTTATCTATTTATGTGCACTTACGTTGCTTCCATTTGGCTATTGTAAATAATACTTCAATGAGCATATAATTGAGTATATCTTTGCAAATAAGCATTTTCATTTTCTTTGAATAAATACCCTGGAGTGGAGTTGTAAAATGTATGGTCAATACATTTTTAATTTTTTGAGGAATCTCCATTTGTGTGTCATATTAGCTGCACCAATTTGTATTCCCACCAATACTACACGTGTTCCCTTTTCTACATATCCTCACCAACACTTGTTTTTGTCTTGATAATAGTTACTCTGACAGGTATGAGGTGACATCTCACTGTGGTTTTGATTTACATTACACCGATGATTAGTGATGTTGAGCTTCTTTTCATGTGTCCATTGGCCATCTGTATGCTGTCTTTGGAAAAATACCTGTTCAGATTCTCTGCCTATTTTTTAATTGTATTTTTTTTTGATGTTAAGTTTTCTGTGTGTCTTGGATATTAATGCCTATTGAGTATATTGTTTGCAAATATTTTCTCCCATTCAGTAGGCGTCTTCTTCAATTTGTTAATAATTTCCTTCACCATGCAGTAGCCTTTTAGTTTGATACAGTCCTATTTGTTCGTTTTTTGTTTTGTTTCCCATGTTCAGAAAAATAATACTAAGACCAATGTCAGAGAACATACTGTATGTTTTCTTCAAGAAGTTTTATGGTTGAAGGACTTCCATTAAATATTTAATATATTTTGAATTTATTTTGTGTTTGAGAAAATAGTCCCGTTTTATTATTTTCCATGTATCTGTCCAGCTTCCCTAACACCATTTTTTGAAGAACGTCTTTTCCCCATTGTGTATACTTGCCTCTTTGTCATAGATTTATTGTACCTAAAAGTGTGTGTTCATTTCTGGACTCCCTATTCATTGATTTATGTGTTTGTTTCTGCGCTATTACCATACTGTTTGATGACTGCAGTTTAGTTTTATAGTTTGAAATTGGGATGAGTGATACCTCCAGCTTTGTCTTCCTTCTTAAGATCATTTTGACTGTTCTGGATTTTTTCTGTTTTCATACAATGTTTAGAATTATTTGTTCTAGTTCTGTGAAAACTGACATTGATATTTTGATAGTGATTGCATTCAGTCTATTGATTGCCCAGGGTTCGTGAGCCAGTTTTCCTCGGTATAAGTCCTTTTCAAATTCTTTTATGAGTATCATAGAGTTTTCAGAGTACAAGTGTTTTATCTCCTTAGATTTCTTCCTAGTTACTTTATTCTTTTAGATATGATTGTAAATAGAGCTTTTTTTTTCTTGATTCCTCTTACAGTCTTTGTATCTATAAATGCAACAGATATCTGCATATTAATTTTATATCCTGCAACTTTACTGAATTCATTCATGAGTCCTTTGGTGGCATGTTTAGATTTTTCCACATGTAGTATCATGTCATTTACAAACAGAAACAGTTTTACTTTTTCAATTTCATTCATCTTATTTTCTTGTCTAATTGATGTGGCTAGAACTTTCAATACTATGTTGAATAAAAGTGATGAGCGTGGGCACTCGTGTTACGTTGTAGACCTTGTGAAAAATGCTTTTGGCTTTCATCATTGAGTATGATGTTAGCTGTGGGCATATCATATATGGTCTTTCTTATGTTGAAGAATGTTCTCTCCATACCCACTTTGTTGACAGTTGAATTTTGTCAAGAGTTTTTCTGCATTTATTAAGATGATCATATTTTTTTCAGTTTATTAATTGAATGTATCACATCAGTTTTGCAGATACTGACCCATCTTTGCATCCCTGGAATCCCACTTGATAATCATATATGATACTTATAATGTTGAATTCAATTGGCTTATAATTTTTCACCCAGTGTTCAATGATTCTGGCCTATATTTCTTCTTCTTTGATATATTTTTTTCTGATTTTGGTATCAGGGTGATGCTGGCCTCATAGAAAGTGATCAGAAGTGTTCCTTCCTCTGCAACATTTTGGAGTACTTTGAGAAGGATGGATGTTAACTCTTTAAAATTGTGTAGTAGAATTTACCTATGACACCATGTGGTCCTGGACTTTTGTTTGTTGAGAGAGGTTTGTTTTTTTTTACAGATTAAATTTCTTTGCTGGCAATTAGTCTATTCATATTTTCTATTGTTTCCTGGGTTAGGCTTGGGAGAGTACATATTTCTAAGAACTTGTTCATTTCTCCTAGGTTGACAGTTTTTTGGCATATATTTGTTTATACTAATCTCTTAGTATCTTCTTTGTTTTTCTGTCATTTCTGTGGTTACTTCTGTTTCGTTTATGATTTTATTGATTTGGGCCCTCTCTATTTTTCTTCATGTTTCTGGCTAATTGTAATTATCCTCCTGTTTGGAGCTTGTCCACTTGGGGTATGGATCTTGACTATACCACTTCTCTACACCTCCTACCTTCCTCATTGTAATTCCCTGTTTGTATCTTTAGTTGTAGAAGATACTTTCTTCCAGACTTATAGTCTTTCTCATAATTTGTTACTCTGTAAATAATTGTAATTTTTATGTGTTTGTGAGAGGAGATGAGCTCAGGCTCTTCCTACTCTGCCATCTTGGCCACTCCCTGAAAAGATAAGTCTTAATGTTTTGCTATTCAGACATTTACAGGAAATGAGTCTCTCAGTTCTTAAATTTCATTCCTAGGGAGCATATATGAGATTATCAATTTCATATCCTTTGCTTTCATTTTAAATTGAAATATTTTCATGTAGTCAAGAATATGAATTTCCAGAAAATTCCCAGGGTGATACTAAACCCAAAGTTGAGACCAAATGAGCTTACTATGTGCAAAAGATAATATTTTAACCCAGTTCCTCAGTAAATCTGAAATCAGGCATCCTTGACAATACTGTAGCACAAAATAATATCTTTTAATTTGAGAGTTATGGGGTTGGAGTGATTGGGTCTCAAAGGACTTAATTCAGGTATTTTTTGTATAGTTTTTTTTTTTATGTTAAAGATAATTGAACTAACCAAAGACATTATGTTGCATAATGTTTAATTTTTTTTTTATTTTGCTTCCAAAGTTACTATTAGAGTGTGTGTGTGTGTGTGTATATATATATATATATGTATATATTTATATATTCTTTTTTAACATTTTATTTAATGTCACTTTCTTAAACATAATTATTATTAAAATTAAGTAAAAATCTGAAAATGTTATAAGCTGAACATAATATTGATTCTATGCATTGTTGTTATTCAGTCGCTAAGTCATGCCTGACTCTTTGTGACCCCATGAACTGAAGCATGCCAGGCTTCTCTGCCCTTCATTATCTCCCTGAGTTTGTTCAAACTCATGTCCAATGAGTCAATGATACCATACAACCATCCCATGCCTGTGGCCCCCTTCTTCTCTTGCCCTCAATCTTTCCCAGCTTCGGGATCCAATGAGTCAGCTCTTCAGATCAGATGGCCAGAGTATTGGAGTTTGCATCAGTTCATTTCAGTTCAGTAGCTCAGTCAAGTGCGAATCTTTGTGACCCCATGGACAGCAGCACACCAGGCTTCCCTGTCCATTACCAACTCCTGAATTGTGCTCAAATGCATGTGCATCAAGTCAGTGATGCCATCCAACTATTTCATCCTCCAGAATCCCTTTCTCCTCCTGCCTTCAATCTTTCCCAGCAACAGGGTCTTTTGTATTAAATCAGTTCTTCACATCAGGTGGTGAAAGTATTGGAGCTTCAGCTTGAGAATCAGTCCTTCCAATAAATATTCAGGACTGACTTCCTTTAAGAGTGACTGATTTAATCTCTGCAATCCAAGGGATTCTCAAGAGTCTTCTCCAACACCACAGTTCAAAAGCATCAATTCTTTGGCTTTCAGCTGTTTTTATGGTACAACTTTCACATCCATACATGACTAATAGGAAAAGCCATAGCTTTGACTAGACAGACCCATGTTGGCAAAGTAATGTCTCTGCTTTTTAATATGCTTCTAGGTTGGTCATAGCTTTTCTTTCAAAGAGCAAGCATCTTTTGATTTCATAGCTTCAGTCACTATCTGCAGTAATTTTGGAGCCCAAGAAAATAAAGACATGGAGCTTTCACAGAGGTGACTTATTATTGAAGTATTTTAATTGTTTTATATTTCCAATATTGTCCTGAAATGTCCCATTTGCTCCTATAATAGATGAATTTTGAATGTTCACATTATCTTTTAAGTGTTAATGCTTAATATTTGGATATATTGAATCAATATTTTTGCAATTACATATGGTTCAGTTTAAACTATAGAAATTATACATGGCTCTACTTAATTTTGTCCCCAAATTCATTTTTTGAATCTTTTATATAATGAACTTAAATATTTAAGCATCATTTATCTTTTCACACCATGTTGATAAAAATGTATTTTAAAATGACATTTTTTGTTGTTGTTGCTGTTATTCTGATTCATAGTTATTTTGATGAGCGTTAGCAATTACTTTCGGAGAAGGCAATGGCACCCCACTCCAGTACTCTTGCCTGGAAAATTCCATGGATGGAGAAGCCTGGTAGGCTGCAGTCCATGGGGTCACGAAGAGTCACACATGACTGCGTGACTTCACTTTCACTTTTCACTTTCGTGCATTGGAGAAGGAAATGGCAACCCACTCCAGTGTTCCTGCCTGGAGAATCCCAGGGACAGGTGAGCCTGGTGGGCTGCCGTCTATGGAGTCACACAGAGTCAGACACAACTGAAGCGACTTAGCAGCAGCAGCAATTACTTTGAGCTAGTGACTTTGTAATTTCCTAGAGCTATTGCTGTGACCAGGATGAGAGCAATGCCCCATCTAATTTGTTCCTTTTACACTCGTATAAAAAAGAGTAACCAGAAAACCAATTTTCTTGGTTTTCTTGTAACTGTGTCTAAAATAACAGTCAAAATAGATCAGAGCAAGGACCTCTCCTGTAAATTATGTTAATGAATCCAGGACAAACTGTTGATTATAGACCTCTAATTTTCTTTCAAACCTGGATCTCCTGCACAGCAGGCAGATTCTTTATCAAATGAGCCACTAGGGAAGCCTGATATATTAGTTTGCTTGTTATTTCTCAATTCTTGGGTGTATTTAGTAGATGGGAAAGTAAATTAGTTAAGTGTAAGAATAATAACAAAATGTTAGTCAGCTTAAAAAAGAACCCCTTGCTTTTAAATATAAGAGATTGCTTACAGAGAATAATTTGTTACAAATTTATGATTCACTCCATTTCTTCTTAGCCTCCAACCAGCACAGGCATCTGTTTCATCCCTTTTATATGATGAAACAAGAGAATTGAACCATCATATACCAACCATTCTTCTTAGCCTTACAGTCTTTTATTTCTTATTCTCTAGTGAGTGTTGATGACAAAGTATCAGAAGCTCTAGGGAAATTATCCCAGGTGGTAGCTCTGACAAGAGAAGGAACATTGCTCCTAAATAGTGGATTGATTCTGAATGAATGCCTTGTATTAGATGATCCCCAGTCTCAGCAGGATTTTCAAAAGAGATTATTGACTTGCTGCCCAACGTCTTAGGCCAACAACCTCTAAATCATATGACAGAAACCACGGAAAGTTTATTTCTCTGGACAGAAAGAAAAAGAATTCAGATTGCTTTAAAGAAGATTGAAACTTCAACTATTGCTTTTTTAAAGAGAAAAAATTAATAGAGTTTTCTTGCCTTCTGTCCAGGCAAATATCAACTTCACCTCACTGAAAATTTTCCTACCTTTAAAATTCAAAGTGTAGCACAAAATCTATTTCCACTCCCCCCAAATGAAACCTGGATATGTTTTTATCAATTTGATTTTGATTATTATTGTTATTTTTTTTCTTTTAAATTTTATTTTATTTTATTTTTTTTAATTTTATTTTTAATTTTTTTATTTTTAATAATTTTAAAAAAGAATCCACCACAGGTATACATGTGTTCCCCATCCTGAACCCTCCTCCCTCCTCCCTCCCCATACCATCCCTCTGGGTCGTCCCAGTGCACCAGCCTTTACATAATTGTATTAGTTTTGCCAAATATCAAAATGAATCCAAGGTATAGAAATTTTTATTTGTGAATATATTCAGAGACATTTTGCAAGTATTTCCCTGAAATCCAAATCTGTTTTCTTAAAATTTACTTTAACAGGGCTCAATACTCCAGTTGTCTTCTGAGATTCTATTCATAACTAAAAGAGATTTATACATATTGTGCTATGTTATTAGCTGATTTGAGAGTCTATTGGCAATTAGTCTGTTGAACTATTTGTTGTAGGTAGATACAATATGATTATAAATATGATAGATACTCATTTATATCATGGCTGCTTGCTTCTCCCAACTTGAGACTATACCCCTCAAAATTCTGCTATTACTCTGTGTACGTTGATGCCCATTTTCTACCATTAATGCCCAAGTATCAATAACCTGGGAGTTAGTAACAAACAAGTCTCCTGCTATCATCGATTGTAGGGAGATCAGTTATGAACACAGAAAAATGTCACTGTAAATCCCTTTCGCCATTTGAACATGTGAAAAGGAAAGGGAATTTCTAGTTAGGTTGCAAGTCCTTACAAAGCATTTGACTTCTCTCTGTGCTTCCTCAATGTGTGTGCCCTGTCTTTTCAATATCCAGTGGCCTCACCACAAAATTTTTATATTTCCTCTTCTTCTTCCTCCTCCCCCAGTACTTACATATTTAATTATTTACCTCAGCTATCAAAATAAAGTTTATATGCATTTTAAATTGATGCTATTTAATATCATGTGACATACATAAAAATTAAACTTTATAAAATTAAATTTTGTTAGCCAATTAAATACACTCTTTGAATGTTTTTGCCAATTTTAACAATGTATATACAAAGAAACAAACCACCTTTCCCATAAACCTTAATATTTTATGTACTCTATTATTTCTATTTTCTCCTTCCTAAAGAAAAAAGTAGCAATAAAACATTGTTAATAAACAACAGCAGTTAAATTCTAATCTACTAGACTCATAATGCATAATGCATTCCATTTTGAAGCATGTTTACCAAAGAACCCTATTCATTTTTTGATTGCCTTATAGAATCCAAAGCCTTATATAATCACAAAGCAGACTATATTGTTTCTATACATACGTACAACCTTAATATTCATATATGTGGTTCAGTTGTACAAAATACTTTTATCAGAACTTCCACTCCAATGTTAAACTGAATTAATTGCTAACATTAAAACTTGGCTGACTTTTACATAAATCTTTTCTTTTTTCACTTTGTCTCAAAACATGAGACAGTCTAGGTAATCTAGGCTCACATTTTGATTTGTATTAGTGTCTTTGTGCTGAATGTTGACTGCGCTCTTTGGTTCAATATTAACACTTTCTGATGAAGCACCTTCATTTCTATTACATTTCTGATCTCTCAGCACTTCCATTTTAGACCCAGGTTTATTCATATTATCTCAGAATTTCTTCCTAGAGTATCCAAAAAAATTCACTGAAAACATTCCCTATATAGTCATTTATTTCATTCTTTGACAATTTTAATTAGAGGTGTGTGTGTGTGTGTGTGTGTGTGTGTGTGTGTGTGAATCACTCATTCATATCCAACTTTGCAACCCCATGGACTGTAGCTGCCAGACTCTGTCCTTGGAATTCTCCAGGCAAAAAAAAAAATACTTAACCAATTCTCCAAATCATTTTTTATAATTTGAAAACGTTATCAATTTCACTATTCCTAGTAATACAATCTAAAGAATTAATGTAAATGCATAGGATCTATTCATCATTATTCAGTACTCTCAGCCTTTCCTATCTTCTCTTATCAGTCTTTTTTCCTGTTTAATTCATTTGTGGATTTTTTGTTATTAACAAAAGATTTATTTATTTATTTATTTATTTATTTATTTATTCTTTTGCTACTGATACTCTTACCCTTTCCATGCAGCATTTTAAGTTGTTTACAGGATGGCAGGAAAACACACAGTTCACACATCCCTCACTTATTTTTCCAAAACACAAACTTAATAGAAGTTAGGTGTATAAATAGAACAAGAGCAGAGGTACATTGTGATGTATTTTTATTATCTCTTTAATACTAAAAAAGTGCATACAACTACTTGTTATAGTCTCTGCGTAGGAATAATTCTGCAAAATATTTTCTGAGAAAATGTACTAGGCTATTGTCTTTATATTCAGTTTTTTTTTTTTTCATTTTTTTTCAGTTTTATTTATATCAAATTCCCAGAAACTTTTAAATCCATGCCTTTTTTTTTTTTTTTTTAAGGAAACAGTTTTTAAGATCTAGTGCTCCTGATTCTGATCCAATATATTTTTTTCTGAAACAAAGATTGGTTTGGTCTAAGAATATGATCCCACATTTATTTCCCTATATTCCCCTTTGAAAAATTTAAGACTTGCAAATTAATATCAATAGCTTAGTTTTGTACTATTGTAGCACATGCCCAAGTCATTGCATAGCATTTCCACTTTGGCATAACTACCTCATGGACTGTGCTAAGTCACTTCAATCGTGTCAGACTCTTTGCAACCCCATGGACTGTAGCCTGCCAGCCTCCTCTATCCATGGGATTCTCAAGGCAAGAATACTGGAGTGGGTTGCCATGCCCTCCTCCAGGGCATCTTCCCAAACCCGGGACTGAACCCATGTCTCTTAGGTCTCCTGAATTGGCAGGTGCATTCTTTATCACTGTTGCCACCGAGTAAGCCATACCCAGAATTATCTCATTTATCCTCCCCACAAAATGAGAATTAGCTCATTTATAAGGCTTCCTCGATAGCTCAGTTGGTAAAAAATCTGCCTGAAAGGCAGGAGACCCTGGTTCGATTCCTGGGTCAGGAAGATCTTCTGGAGAAGGAATAGTATTCTTGGGCTTCCCTTGTTGCTCAGCTGCTAAAGCATCCGCCTGCAATGTGGAATACCTGGGTTCGATCCCTGGGTTGGGAATATCCCTTGAAGAAGGGAAAGGCTATCCACTCCAGTATTCTGGCCTGGAGAATTCCATGGGCTGTGTAGTCCATGGGGTTGCAAAGAGTCGGACACACCTGAGCAACTTTCACTTTCTTTCATCCTCCCCACAACTTCCTTCTTATATTATTTTCCATGAGGTGTTTCTTTTACCCCCATCTTCCTAATCATAGAGGTACAAAATTCAATTTTACTTCTTTCCTATTATGGTTTCACATCCAAATAACTTCTGAATCCTGTTATTCCAGTGCTTAAATCCACCTTTGCACCTATTTTCTGCACAATAGGCTACCCACCTGATGCAAACTCATCTTCTGGCAAATTTCACAAAGGCCAAATAAAATATGTATATTTGTAACTATATTGGCTTTATTAAAGCAAAATCCTGATGTCTATTTGCCTGCTTTTTTAAAAACAAGGGAAAATATTGCCCAGATTCATTAGACAAATAGAAAAGATTCTTACAGCCAAAATTGAATTTGACTTGTCTGATATTTCCCATTATGCTGTTCTACACATGGCAGTGCATCACAGAATTTTTTTTCCTTTTTCTTTTTGTTTGTTTTATTTCTTTGAATTTCTTTCCCTCCATTTCATCATAGCAGAGTCATAGCCATTCTATCATGTAGACATCATCTTCCTTATTTCTCCAAAATACTTACCTACTTTAGTGGTGAGTCACCATTACTGATCATTTGTAATATGGTTATAACTCATTTGTACATATGACTCATTTTCCTCATTAGCTAACTGGTTCAACTTTACTTATTCCCAACAGAAAGTATGGGTTTCCCTGGTGGCTCAGTGGTGAAGAATCCTCCTGCCAATTCTGGAGACACAGGAGTCATGGGTCTGATCCCTGGGTTGGGAAGTTCCTCTTGTACAGGAAATGGTAACCCACTCCAGTATTCTTGCTTGGAAAACTCCATGGACAGATAGCCTGGTGGTCTACAGTCTATGGGGTTACAAAGAATCAGACATGACTGAGCACACACACACACACTCACACAATAGAAAGCGTGCCTAGTATGCAGGCAGGTATAGACATTCAGTGAATAAGTGATAGAATTAGTTGAATCAAGAACCCATGGCAACCTGATTGATTTTCCCCATATTCAGTCTATGGTGTACCCTTTTTGAAGACAAAAACTGTATTTTTAAAATTTGTGTGTATGACATTCACTGCCTTCTGGTAGATGTTCAGTGCATGTTTGTGTAATTACTGAAATAGTCCCATCTCTCAACATTCTTGTAATAAAATACAGAAACTGAACTCTCTTCATCATTGATAAGTTTTTACTAGCATTAGATCATGTGAGATGTGTATTTCTCTATACTGAGAAATATATTTGTGTCAATTAGGATAAGACTGCTTTAGAATTTTGGTTGCCACTGTTGACTAGAAAGATGCACAATGTGAGAGTTGCAAGTTAAGTTTTATTTGGAGCAAAATGAGGACTTGCAGCTGTAGAGACAGCACCTCAGATAGCTGTGAGAGACTCCTCCAAAGAGCTAGTGGGAGAAGGTCAATAAATAAGATTTTGTTGAAGGAGGAGTTCAATGATATCAAGCACTTACTTTACAACAGGTTTTCTGCTAGTCAGGAGGAGCTGATGTGACCATGAAGGATTTAGTGCCTTTCTAGATATGAAGAGATCCAAGGATTGGGATCATGAGATCAGTTTCTGAGAATACCAAATTATCTGAAGATCTGTTTCAACAGATCCCCTGGAGCAACAGAGTGCCTGAATTCCCCTCAGGGGGTGTCAAAGTTCAGCAGCTGCAGGAGCACAGTGTTTAATCTCCAAAGAGCCAGATGGCAACTGCCTTTGTTGCTGTTGTTGAGTCACTGACAAATCCTCTTCTGTCAGTACAGTTGCTCAGTCATGTCCAGCTTTTTGCAACCTGCAGCATGCCAGGATTCCCTGTCCATCACCAACTCCCAGATTGTGCTTAAATTCATATCCATCGAGTCGGTGATGTTATCCAACCATCTCATCCCCTAGCATCCCCGTCTCCTGCCTTCAATTTTTCCCAGCAACATGGTCTTTTCCAATGAGTCAATTCTTCACATCAGGTGGCCAGAGTATTGGAGTTTCAACTTCAGCATGAGTCCTTCCAATGAATACTTTAGGACTGATTTCCATTAGGATGGACCGGTTGGATCTCCTTGCAATCCAATGTACTCTCAAGAGTCTGCCCCAACACCACAGTTCAAAAGCATCAATTCTTGGGCCTTCAGCTTTCTTTATGGTCCAACTGTCACAGTCATGCATGGCTACTGGAAAAACCATAGGTTTGACTAGACAGACCTTTGTTGGCAAAGTAACGTCTCTGCTTTTTAATATGCTGTTTAGGTTGGTCATAACTTTTCTTCCAAGGAACATGTGTCTTTTAATTTCATGGCTGCAGTCACCATCTGAAGAGTTTTTGGAGCCCTCCAAAATAAAGTCTGTCATTGTTTCCATTGTTTCCCCAGCTATTTGCCATGAAGGGATGGGACCTGATGCCATAATCTTACTTTTCTGAATGTTGAATTTTAAGCCAACTTTTTCATTATCCTCTTTCCCTTTTAGCAAGAGGCTCCTCAGTTTCTATTCCCATTCTGCCATAAGCATGGTGTCATCTGCATATCTGAGGTTTTTGATGTTTCTCCCAGCAATCTTGACTCCAGCTTGTGCTTCATCCAGCCTGGCATTTCACATGATGTACTCTGCATATAAGTTAAATAAACAGGGTGACAAAATACAGCCTTTATGTACTCATTTCCCAATTTGGAACCAGTCCGTTGTTCCATGTCCAGTTCTAACTGTTGCTTCCTGACCTGCATATAGATTTCTCAGGAAGCAGGTAAGGTGGTCTGGCATTCCTGTCTCTTGAAGAATTTTCCAGTTTGTTGTGATCCACATAGTTAAAGGCTTTGGCGTAGTCAATAAAGTGAAAGTAGACATTTTTTTTTTTTTTCTGGAATTCGCTTGCTTTTTTGGTGATCCAATGGATGTTGGCAATTTGATCTCTGGTTCCGCTGCCTTTTCTAAATCCAGCTTTGAGATCTGGAAGTTCTTGGTTCACATACAGTTGAAGCCTGACTTGGAGAATTTTGAGCATTATTTTGCTAACATCTGGGATGAGTGCAATTGTGGGGTAGTTTGAACATTCTTTAGCATATCTTTTCTTTGGGACTGGAATGAAAACTGACCTTTTCCAGTTCTGTGACCAATGCTGAGTTTTCCAAATTTGCTGACATAGTGAATGCAGCAGTTTCACAGGATCATCTTTTAGGATTTGAAATAGCTCAACTGGATTTCTATCACCTCCACTAGCTTTGTTCATATTGATACTTCCTAAGGCCCATTAGACTTTATATTCCAGGATGTCTGGCTCTAGGTGAGTGATCACACCATTGTGATTATCTGGGTCATTAAGATCTTTTTTGTAAAATAGTTTTGTGTATTCTTGCCAACTCTTCTTAATCTCTTCTGCTTCTGTTAGGTTCATAACATTTCTGTCCTTTATTGTGCCCATCTTTGCATGAAATATTCCTTTGGTATCTCTAATTTTCTTAAGGAGATCTCTAGTTTTTCCCATTCTATTGTTTTCTTCTATTTCCTTGTATTGATCACTGAGGAAAGCTATCTTATCTCTCCTTGCCATTCTTTGGAACTCTGCCTTAAGAGAGGTATAACTTTCCTTTTCTCCTTTGCCTTTCACTTCTCTTCTCTTCTTAGCTATTTGTAAGCCATCCTTAGCCAACCATTTTGCCTTTTTGCATTTCCCCCCACCTTGGGGATGGTCTTGATCACTGCCTCCTGTACAGTGTCACGAACCTCAATCCATAGTTCTTCAGGCACTCTATCAGATCTAATCCCTTGAATCTATTTGTCACTTCCACTGTAGAATCATAAGGTATTTGATTTAGGTCATACTTGAATGGTCTAGTGGTTTTCCCTACCTTCTTCAATTAAAGTCTGAATTTTGCAATAGGAAGTTCAAGATCTAAGCTGCAGTCAGCTCCTGATCTTTCTTTTGCTGACTGTATAGAGCTTCTCCGTCTTTGGCTGCAAATAATATAATCAATCTGATTTGGTATTGTCCATCTGGTGATGTCCATGTGTAGAGTCTTCTCTTTTGTTGTTAGAAGGTGTTTGCTATAACCAGTGCATTCTCTTGACAAAACTCTGTTAGTTTTTGTCCTGCTTCATTTTGTACTCCAAGTACAATTTTTTCTTGGCAAGTACCAATCTGTAGTTGACACAAAATATACTAATTTATTTAAAACCCGGTGTACGAGACAGCAAAAGAGACACTGATGTATAGAACAGTCTTATGGACTCTGTGGGAGAGGGAGAGGGTGGGAAGATTTGGGAGAATGACATTGAAACATGTAAAATATCATGTAAGAAACGAGTTGCCAGTCCAGGTTCGATGCACGATACTGGATGCTTGGGGCTAGTGCACTGGGACGACCCAGAGGGATGGTATGGGGAGGGAGGAGGGAGGAGGGTTCGGGATGGGGAGCACATGTATACCTGTGGTGGATTCATTTCGATATTTGGCAAAACTAATACAATTATGTAAAGTTTGGAAATAAAATAAAATTTTAAAAAAAGAGGCAAAAAATAAAATAAAATAAAATTATAAATAGCAAAAAGTAGATGTGTTTGTAAGTAGCTGTTAAGGAAGATGGTCCCATCCTTTTCAAAGCATTACTTTTTTCAAACTAAGAGTGAGACTCCACAGGTATCCCACATTTATTTTAGTTTTTATTGGGTCTTACTGAAAACTTGGTGAATATGATTTTTTTCACAACTATTTGTTTCTGTTTATCATAATTGGATTTAAAAAGCATACTTTGTTGTTTTACTTTGTCATTCAAAAAATAGAACAAGACATGTTCTATTGCAATTACTAGACAGATTAAGCCAGACTGACCCAGACCTATGATTACTATTTGAGTCATAATTCACTATATCCTGTTTATTTAGCTATACTAACAAAATGAAAAATGATCAGTCTCTTGACTTACCCAATGTTAAAATAATCACCTAAACTTTAGACAAACCAAACATCAAGCAACTCTCTTTGAAAAGTCTTAACTTATACCTTTTTATGCTAATATGTCTGCACATTGATCAATTAATTACTATAGAAAATAGATATTTTATATCCAAGGTACTTATACCCCAGATATTTTCAATACTATTATTTTAATATGAGAATACTTTCTTTGTTAAATTAACATACCAACAATTTATCACAAGATGACCAAGAAGAGAAGAGAAAAAAATAGTAAATATCTTTCAAACATCTATGTACACCTTTATAAAATTTATGTGGGTGAATATCTAAAAGGGAAAAATTGAGTTTAGCTTTCTTTTCTTGACACAGTAACCATGTCTAGATATTATATTCAACTTAGCATCACTAATGTGCAAAGCAATATGGATTTTTTGGAATTCAATCATTGAAAGTTTTTTCAAAGTGAACACAAAAAATGCAGCTGAAAACTACATTTAAATGAAATATATTTTTCATTCAAAGTGATTCTAAAAATCACTTGCTTCACAGCCCTAAGGGAAGTTTATTCTTTTTAGATGTTAATTTGTTACCTCATGGATATGAAAGAATAAAAGTAGTTATAAAGATATATCTGCATCTTAGACAATCTTACACTTTCATTTTTCTTTGTATGACCATGATACACTTTTAACATATTTTAATAGCATTATCTAAATTGCTGAATTAGGGGAAATTCCAAGTATTGCTTTACTATTTTGTATGCATCATGATGTGCTCACATGTTTTTGTTCTTCATATAAAACTCTGCAAAAGAAAGACTTAGCAAAAAGGAAGCTCACCATATCCATACAACTAAATTAATGGAAAAATCTCTAAATTCTTTAAACAAATATCATCTGCATCATCAATAATGAGTTCTCTTAGGAAGTGAATTATTCACAAGAAATAAGGATAGACTGTAGTTTGAAAATAATTTTCTAACGTTTCCATAAAATTATCCAGTGTTCCATATAAAATCTGAATTTGAGAGAGAGTGCAAAAGTGTGGTGGGAGAATCATAATCTAGGACCATGATTTTCATTTTTTAACATAAATGCCAAGAAACCTTTGCATACTTCAAAACTCACTCCAATTTTTGGAGTTAACTGTCTTAACCTTGAAACCTCATATAAAACTGCTGTTGTAGAGAGTCAGCAAAAGTGTTTTAAACAAGATTTTTTTGTTTTTAGAAGATAATATTCCAAAGCAACCATGTGATTTGTGAGTATGCTCAATGGAGGATTGACTTTATACTCTCTGGATGTCTTCCAGTGTCCAGTACATTCAATTTTTGAAGCACTGACTTAATTTAGGTTTAATTATTCCCCATTTCTGCTTTATTATTCTTCAAGGACTTTTTGGTTACCTCTTCATTCATTGTCTATAATTGTTTTAATTTTTGCTTTGCAGGATTTTGGCTGCCATTTTTAGTTTTCTATTTTCTTATTCAGATGCAGGCACAAGATCTTTTTCTGTTATTTTGGAAACAGTTGATGACACAAAAAATTTACATAACTGTGCCACATAGAATATTATATAACATAGAAAACACCAGATTTTCAAATAATAAAAGTATTATTGCCTTTGTTTACTAAACAATCATTTGAAAGAGAAAGCAGCATGGTGAATATACTATCTATCTCTCTATCTATCTATATATATATATACACGAATGATGAATAATTCAAATGTGAGATTTAAATACAAGTGCAGATAAAATGTATATAGAGAAAACTTACTTTTTGAATAAAACTTGTTCTAAGTAGAATGAAAAACAGATATAAACAATAAAATTTAAAAACTGACATGTTAGGTTACATAGTTCTTTGGCAGTTCTCACTTTTTAATTTTGATTTTTACTCTGATTCTGGTATTTTGAGTTTGCTTTTTAATGTTCAAATGTGTGGATTTTTCCTAAGCATCTTTTATAATTAAATCTAATCTTTGTTGACAGAATTGGATAATGTGTCCTGAATCTTATCAATTCCTTAAATGTTAATATAGTTTCCTGTCCTACAATGTAGTTAAGTTTCCTAACTGTCCTAATAAATGTGTTAGAAAAATTGTTTCCACCTTTATTTGACCTATTGTGCTCATTAAATCAAGCTTGTGTTTGTCGTTCAGTAGTGGTCTACTCTTTGCAACACGATGGACTGTAGCCCACCAGGCTGCACTTTCCATGGAATTCTCCAGTCAAGACTACTGGAATCGGTTGTCCATTCCTTCTCTAGAGGATCTTTCAGATCCAGAGATCAAACCCAGGTCTCCTGCATTACAGGCAGATTCTTTACCATCTGAGCCACCAGGAAAACCCGAAATCAAGCTTATTTATACCCTTTTACTTTCTTATACTTTTATGAGTTTCATGTTTATCCGCTTGATCTATCAATTGCTAAAACTGTAATTTTTACATCTCACTCAATTGTAGTCTCTTTAAAAAAATGTTGATCAGTTAACATTACTTGATGTATTTTGAGACTATGAGTTGCAATAAGGATGACTATTCTATTTTTCCATGGAGCTAAACATTTTGTCTGTAAAGGATGATAAATATACTTTATACAATTAGGAGGTGAGAGACATTTTCTATTGGAATATTAAGGATTCATGTTGATATATGGCAAAACCCATACAATATTGTAAAGTAATTAACCTCAAATTAAAATAAATAAATTTATATTAAACAAAAAGAATATCATTCTATTCACATTTTTGCTATATTATTGCCATTCTATTGTAGGTAATCTGTTGAGCTGTTTTTGGAGGGTTTTATTTGTTTTTCTCTTTGTTAGGCTCTATTATGTTCTTTCTGTGTTTTGTCATATTTATGTATGTCATATATATCTAGAAAGATACATTAAGATAATTCTTTTAAAAAAATTTTATTGTATTTGTTTATTTATTTTTGACCACGCCTCGTGGCACGCGGGATCTTAGTTCTTCATGAGGGATTGAACCTACATCCCTGGCACTGGAAGCCTGGAGTTTTAACCAGTGGATGGCCTGGGAAGTATGTATTTAGATGATTCCTAAAATCTTTCCTGGGATTTGTTAGAATTCTTAGATTTTAAGATTGGAGTATTGAGAAATTGTCAGTCACAATGTCTTTGATCATTGACACCCTCTGCACTCATCTTCTTCTCTTTTTAAAATTTATTTATTTTAATTAGAGGCT
The DNA here is from genome assembly GCF_029378745.1 of Bos indicus. Lineage (NCBI taxonomy): Eukaryota > Metazoa > Chordata > Mammalia > Artiodactyla > Bovidae > Bos > Bos indicus. The sequence continues at coordinate 75,395,674 of NC_091765.1, forward strand.
AATTACTTTACAATATTGTATTGGTATGCAAGACAGCAAAAGAGACACAGAGGTATAGAACAGTCTTTTGGACTCTGTGGAGGGCGGCGGGGATGATTTGGGAGAATGGCATTGAAACACTCATCTTCTTCTAAATCCCTTATTTGAGTAGTTGACAATCTCATTCTGTCTTCCATATTTCTTATTTTTGCCTTTCTAGGTTGCAGTTTAGATGTTGAAGGCAGGAACACACACTGAATATCTGAAATCAAATAACTAAATTTAGTATTTAAGTTAGAGTGAGCTACACTGGAAGAGCAAAATCTCATAGGAAAGCAAATTGAGGTTTTGGAAAGCATTTGGGGGAAGATAATATTGGTTACACGATTGTAGGTAGGTAGGTTGTCATCAGCCTAGAAGCATGCTCACCTAACTGAGTGTACTGTAGACTTGCTGACCCTTAAAATACTTGACTGTCATTGATTGGTTAACTTTCAGAAGCATGATCACTGAAACAATTGGTGCTGATTGATTTTTGAGTAGTTTAGAATTTGCCTGATGCTCTGACTGTAAACAGTGTTTTCTTGGGAGTATGAGAACTTTAAAACAATGAAAGATAATTACTTCTGCCATATTTCCTATGGTTCACTAAATCCTAATCATCTCTTCAGTTCAGTTCAGTTCAGTTCAGTCGCTCAGTCGTGTCTGACTCTTTGCGACCCTATGAATCGCAGCACGCCAGGCCTCCCTGTCCATCACCAACTCCCGGAGTTCACCCAGACTCACGTCCATCGAGTCAGTGATGCCATCCAGCCATCTCATCCTCTGTCGTCCCCTTCTTCTCCTGCCCCCATCCTCTCTTCAGCTCCATCTAATTGACTGAATGATTTATACACTGACTTTGTAATTATTACAACATATTTTTCATATCCATGTTATTAATATTTTGCTTCTTTTTCACATTTGTTTTTTGCCTGGTCATATTTAACATTTAATTTTATTCTTTACACACTTTATATATAGATATCTTTATTCTGTGTGAAATAATTCCATGATCTGAACCTTTGACGAGTCTGTTTACTTTCTGACTTTTGACAAGCATTTTGTTTTCCTTGGAATTTTATTTGAGATAATACATTGAAGTGTATTTTGAAGTAAAATTTTGCCAGGCAGATTTTATGTAACTCCTGAAAGTAGCCCGAAGATGACCGTGACTCAAACTATTTTAACGTCAATTTCTTATCTGAGATTTATTTTAATTACATGAGAAGCATAAATTAAGAATGCAAATGTGACAGTGAAAAGTTGTTATAAATTCTCAGGAGACTTTTTTCTTTGTCTTAACACAGTTGCAGATTTTAGATAAATTTACTTGTTGTCCTTCTGGGAAAAGTGGAGTTTATTTCTTATACCCCATGAATAGCTGTGTAAACATCTCACTTCTCATCATTACTTGGGGGTGCTATAACATTCCCCAGCTTTAATAGACTTTGGCTTTATCTAGTGCTTCTTTGTATAATGCAGCTGCCTAGAGTTCGGCATAAACTCAGTGTTTAGGTTTGTTTTTGATGCTTTCCACCAGCCAAGAATCAGTTTGACCTATTTTAGATTCTTGGCAGTTTCTTTTCATTTATAACAGCCTAACTGAGAGGGATTGGGGGCAGGAGGAAAAGGGGATGACAGAGGATGAGATGGCTGGATGGCATCACTGACTTGATGGACATGAGTTTGAGTAAACTCCAGGAGATGGTGATGGACAGGGAGGCCTGGCATGCTGCAATTCATGGGGTCATAAAGAGTTGGACACGACTGAGTGACTGAACTGAACTGAACAATGAGTATGTTGTATCTATATACTTTTTCTATGTCAACCTGTCTATGTACAGACAAATAGATATAAATATATACATGTATGTACATAAAAGAAAGTACTTATCAATACCCATTTTAAATATATAAATACTGATATTTAAAATGCTATATTTATTTTCAGCTGTTGTATCTCTTCCTTGTCTTTTATATTTATTAATACCATAGCACCTGATATTAATGATTGCCTAATATGTTCTTTCTTGATGCTCTTGATGCTAAGCATTTAAAAGCATTATATCATTCAATACTCAAAGTAACACTTTGCAAGGGATGGTACTATGATCTTTATTTTTATACAAAGTAACAAAAGTTTTAGAAAGCTGAAAAAACAGAAAGATTCCATATCGCAAGATTTTCAGAACTAGAAGTTAAACTCATTGTATCATTCACTCAAACTTTAATTATTAGGCATGATATGCTTTAATTTTTAATAGCATGCTATTTTAATAATTAAATCAAAAAAAGCATTTTCAAATAACTGGATAAGAAATAAGGACCATGTGCTCTGTTGACAGAATTCCTTATGTTTTAGGATATGATTTGGAATGAATCTCTACCACTGTGGTTCTAACTGTAAATGAGGAAGCAAATATGTGTATATCTTTAAAGGAAAACTGGGGATTTATTTTTTAATTGGCTATGAGATCCTAGGATTAAAGGTTTAGGTACTGTCTTTATTAAGGATAAAAACTAATTAAAGTTTTAATCTCAAATAATCTTAAGATTAAAGGGTACATCTTCAATTTATATAATGGTTAATTGAGATAAACTGATCATTTACAGTAATACACATCTCTCATCCACCTTTCTTATTCTACGTTTTCATTCTAATTTCTGTCATTGGTCAGTGGCAGTAGTCTTTTTCCTATTCTTTTAATGATGTATAGAAATTTCCAGTATTTTCCATAAAAATGATTGCAATTTATTTTCAATTGGGACAATATCTCTATGACATAAGGATGCCCCAAGTAAGGCTCAAATCTTAGTCTAATGAATAGTCAAATTTTGAAAGAGAAAGGATTTGAATGCTATTATTAAAATGATTTCTAAACACAAGGAGGAAATTGCCATTGATACAGGGAAATCAAAACAATTTGCCACATCAGATCAGATTAGATCAGATCAGTCGCTCAGTCGTGTCCAACTCTTTGCGACCCCGTGAATCGCAGCACGCCAGGCCTCCCTGTCCATCACCAACTCCCGGAGTTCACCCAGACTCAGGTCCATCGAGTCAGTGATGCCAACCAGCCATCTCATCCTCTGTCGTCCCCTTCTCCTCTTGCCCCCAATCCCTCCCAGCATCAGAGTCTTTTCCAATGAGCCAACTCTTCGCATGAAGTGGCCAAACTACTGGAGTTTCAGCTTTAGCACCATTTCTTCCAAAGTAATCCCAAGGCTGATCTCCTTCAGAATGAACTGGTTGGTTCTCCTTGCAGTCCAAGGGACTCTCAGGAGTCTTCTCCAACACCACAATCAAAAGCATCAGTTCTTCGGCGCTCAGCCTTCTTCACAGTCCAACTCTCACATCCATACATGACCACAGGAAAAACCATAGCCTTGACTAGACGAACCTTTGTTAATTTGCTACATAGTTCCAGATATTCTCTGTTCTCACTACACTGCTGCTTATTGCTTGCAAATTTTGATAATGACACAAATTTAGGACTAGTTTAGGTTTTCATGAAGAAATTGAAATTTTCTACATACTAGACTTTTCCCTTTTTCCAAAGAAATCCAACTGAAATCCAATTGAAAGTGGATAAACCTCATTTTCTACACAGGAAATATTTTACTTAGGTATTACACAGTTGCAGAAGTCTAAATTAAATGATGTATTTTTAATATACTTTTATCAAATAAGATGAAAGAAAGAATGTATTATAAATATTACAAAAGGGAATACCCACTATATATATATATATATATATATATATATATATATACACATATATGCATATCTGTCTCACTTTCATTGTAGAAATTAAAAAAAAGGGCTACTAAGCAACCATTATTGTTTCCATGCTTCTGATAAAAAAGTGGAATTCTAGAATCAAAATGTAAACAAACATTTTTGAAAGACTATGACCAGGTATCTACATTTTATAATATTTTAGATATAAAAAATGACCTCAGCTTCCAGTGTTTTATTATTTAATTTGGGAAACTGTGAAATAAATAGACTCATTTACAAAAGATTTGTTTATTAAAATAAAGACAGTGATAACATAACTGGAGATTTGGAGCACTGAAACATTCCACTCTGTTCAGTACATACTAAGTTAAAATTTTTAAAAAAAGGGAATATGAGCTTGAAATTTTAAGAATGGGTAGGATTTTGGATACTACTCTGTTCTAGTTCCAAATGAAAGGCTCCTCTTAAAAATTAGTTTCTCCAGTGGATCCCAGTACTTCTGTCACTGTGTCCTGTATCATAGGCCACTTCAATTCCAGAAAGTGTTTTTCCTATGTTGTGTCTTTAAAATGTATGTTTTCTGAATGCTTGTTTTTTACCAGTCTTTTTGTAATTTATTCACCCACTTTCTCTGAAAGAGGCTTTGTGGTCTTTATGTCCTATCTTCGGAAGCCAATGCCTTCAAATTCTCATTTATATTCAGAAAACAGATGTATGGGTCTAACTAGCTATTGCATATATCTACTGGATGATTTTGGGCACATCAAATTGAGCATGTTAAAAGAAAACCTAAAATATTTTTGGGAGAAGTAAAATCTTTCAGTATTCTTTTCTTATTTTTCACTGGCATCACTATAACTGAGTTTGCTCTGTCCTTATCATTCCACGTCCATTCTCCATGATTAGCTGACAACCATGTTTCATTGATTAAATATCCTTTATCTTTCTAAATACACACCTTATTCACTTCCACATCTACTGTCATAACTCAGAACCTTGAAAATTTTGCCTGTACTGTAGCAACACATTGCCTTTGTCTTTTGTTGGAGTCTCTTTCCCAGCCCAACATATAACTCAAGTCAGTGCTTTTGTTCATGTGATATTTCTAATACAAAAATTGGTTTATATTATCCTGTTGTATAAAATTCTTCGATAACACTGCATCACCTGTGGGCTTTGCATGATTTATCTCGAACTGTTTATAGTTCAACCTAAGATTTTTACTTTATGATAACACTCTAGTTTCTTGACTGCCTCTATCTGTACTGTAGTACTCTTTGTGCCTTTCCTCTGAGCTTTTACTTCTGCTTTACATATACTCCCCATAACACCAACCCCTGAAAACATCATAACTTAGTCTTTATGTCTCACATTAAGCATGCCTCCTGCTATGAGCTTCTCTCAACCTTATCAGTTAGACTTCAGTTTCCATTTGAATCTTAGATATGATGTGATTGTAGAATTGTGTGTCCTTCATTACTGTTCTTCAGTTCAGTTGCTCAGTCATGTCCGACTCTTTGTGACCCCATCAAATGCAGCACGTGAGGTCTCCCTATCCATCACCAACTCCTGGAGTTTACCCAAATTCATGTCCATTGAGTCAGTGAGGCTATCCAATCATCTTATCCTCTGTCATCCCCTTCTCGTCCTGTCCTCAATCTTTTCCAGCATCAGGGGCTTTTCAAATGAGTCAGCTCTTCGCATCAGGTGGCCAAAGTATTGGAGTTTCAGCTTCAACATCAGTCCTTCCAATGAAAACTCAGGACTGATCTCCTTTGGGATGGACTGGTTGGATCTCCTTGCAGTCCAAGGGACTCTCAAGAGTCTTCTCCAACACCATAGTTCAAAAGCATCAATTCTTCGGCACTCAGCTTTCTTTATAGTCCAACTCTCACATCCATTACTATTCTTGGGGTACCAAGAATACGTTCTTTTTTGGTATGGAAAACGGCAACCCACTCCAGTGTTCTTGCCTGGAGAATCCCAGGGAGAGCAGGGCCTGGTGGGCTGCAGTCTATGGGGTCGCACAGAGTCGGACACAACTGAAATGACTTAGCAGCAAACATGTAGCAAAAGTGTCTTGAACAATCTAGGTATTATCTTCTTACTGAATTAATTCATTAATCAATTGATAATATAGGAAGTTAACTGAATTAAATAGTGCAAAGAATAGAAGTCAACATAGGTAAGTGATACAGGGAAAAGAGAAGCCTCAGATGCTGGAGAAGCTGAACCAATTGCTAAAGGTCTCTGAAAGTGTTTCAGACAACATGCAAAGTTATCAGGAATGAATAAAACCATTTTATGGAAGTTATACCATGTCTAATATTCCTGTTTATCATGACCAACCTGTAGCTGGGTGTTGAATAATGTAGCTAGGGCTGATCACAGTAAGCTATGACTTTAGAGGTTTTATCATAGAATAGCTTTCTTTTTAATTTTATCTTCATTTCTTGGACTCCCAGAAAATTTTATACATTTTAAAAATTGTATAATCTTACTAATGTTTTTAATCTTATAATTACTTTCCATGGTACTTGAAAATATGATTAATTGAGGTTTCAGTTACTTTTATGCACATAAGTAGGTGATATTTAGGGAAGTTCTTTTGGCACTTGACCAGGAAAACTAGGTGTGTATGTAGTTACTAGTTGTGGGGCTGGAAGAGACAGTGTGCATTTTAGGAGATTAGATTTTTGACTTGAGCTGGACTTAGTTGGAATTGGACTGGGCTTTGCCTGCAATGTTTGGATTGTGCTGGGCTCTTCCTGCAATGCAGGGGACCCAGGTTCAATCCCTGGGTGGGGAAGATTCCCCTGGAGAAGGAAATGTCAACCCACTCCAGTATTCTTGCCTGGAAAATCCCATGGACAGAGGAGCCTGGTGGGCTACAGTCCATGGGGTCACAAAGAGTTGGATACAACTTAGCCACTAAACCAACACCAAAAAAAGAGTAAAGGTGACCTCAATTTAGAGATTTTATAGACCCTCACAGGTATCATTTCTGGGTGTTCCATTTAGAAAAAGACTTTATTAGGCACTGTATATTATTTAGGAAAAAAACTAGGAATATTCCTTTAGTCGTGTATTTGTTGTCAAGTTGGAAGAGGTAGTCAATCATACATTAGCATATGTTGGTATAGTTTTGCTTCCAAATGATTATAATTAAAGGCTGGAAACATACCCCTCTATTATGAGAAAAAGTGATAAATATATCTAATTAATATGAAAGATTGAGAAGGTCTCTAAGTAAAGAACATTTATTCTGAAGTCAGAGAATACTTTACCTAGATGAAAAATGTTTGGGAGAGAGTGGTGTCAGTTTAAAGAATAGATGGTGACCTGCTGCTGCTAAGTCTCTTCAGTCGTGTCCGACTCTGTGCAACCCCATAGACAGCAGCCCACTAGGCTCCTCTGTCCCTGGGATTCTCCAGGCAAGAATACTGGAGTGGGTTGCCATTTCCTTCTCCAATGCATGAAAGTGAAAAGTGAAAGTGAAGTCGCTCAGTCCTGCCTGACTCTTAGTGACGCCATGGACTGGAGCCTACGAGGCTCCTCCATCCATGGGATTTTCCAGGCAAGAGTACTGAAGTGGGGTGCCATTGCCTTCTCCAGATGGTGACCTAATATGTGTTAAAAAAAATTGGAATGTCTAAGGAATTGCCAGAAATTCAGTGGAAGTGCAGTGTTGAAAGATACAGAGTGAGTGGAATTAGGTGTGATTGGAAGGGTAGGCAGTGGTCAGTTATACGTAGCCTCAGATCTTAAGCCATGCTATAAGCTATACAACATTCTTCCTCACATGATTTTTTCTCAAAACTTCAAATCAATGAAAGATCCTCTATTTACAAATTGTTTCATTCAATATGATACACATAAGGTATGTGTATGAAACATTTCATCCAACATGGTAGTAGATGGAGAAAGGGCCACGGAAAAGTGAGTAAAGTCAGTAAGAGTGAACCACAGTTTCAAAATGGATGAGGTCACTGTAACCCACAAAAACACAGGGAAAAGCCTAGAGGGAGAGGTATCTTGTGCCTTTTAGTTTTCTTAAGCCTTATCCCCACTGAGATATTTAGAAATATGTATATGGAAACACCTGTATGTATGTTTTTAATCTTCATTTATTTGAAATGAAGTTAGTGGAAATGTAGTTTTCCCTTTAAACCTAAGCAGTAAGCCTAAGGATTGCTTAAGTTTATATTTTTCTAAATCTGGGATGGTTCAGTTCAGTCACTCAGCTTTTTCTGACTCTGCAACCCCATGGACTACAGGAAGCCAGGCTTGCCTGTCCATCACCAATCCCTGGAGCTTGCTCAAACTCATGTCCATTGTGTCAGTGATGCCATCCAACCATCTCATCCTCTGTCGCTCCCTTCTCCTTCTGCCTTCAATGTTTCCCAGCATCAGGGTCTTTTCCAATTAGTCAGTTTTTCTCATCAGGTGGCCAAAGCTTGGAATTTCAGCTTTAGCATCATTCCTTCCAATGAATATTCAGGACTAATTTCCTTTAGGATTGACTGGTTGGATCTCCTTGCAGTCCAAGGGACTCTTAAGAGTCTTCTCTAATTTCACAGTTAAAAAGCATCAGTTCTTTGGCACTCAATCTTCATTATAGTTCAACTCTCACATCCATGTATGACTACCAGAAAAACCATAGCTTTGACTAGATGGACCTTTGTTGACAAAGTAATGTTGCTGCTTTTTAATATGCTGTCTAGGTTGGTCATAGCTTTTCTTCCAAGGAGAAAGCGTCTTTTAATTTCATGGCTGCAGTCACCATCTGCAGTGATTTTGGAGCCCCCCAAAATAAAGTCTCTCACTGTTTCCACTGTTTCCCCATCTATTTGCCATGAAGTGATAGGACCAGATGCCATGATCTTACTTTTTGAATGTTGAATTTTAAGCCAACTTTTTCACTCTCCTCTTTCATTTTCATCAAAAGTCTCTTTAGTTCTTCTGGGACAAATCCTCCTCAGTTGGAACAGTGCCTAGACCTTGTTCACATCGCCTAAACAATACAATTAAAAATTCTTCCAATCCATGAACATGGTATATTTCTCCATCTATTAGTGTTCTCTTTGATTTCTTTCATCAGTGTTTTATAGTTTTCTATATATAGGTCTTTAGTTTCTTTAGGTAGATATATTCCTAAGTATTTTATTATTTCCGTTGCAATGGTGAATGGAATTGTTTCCTTAATTTCTCTTTCTGTTTTCTCATTATTAGTGTATAGGAATGCAAGGGATTTCTTTGTGTTGATTTTGTATCCTGCAACTTTACTATAGTCATTGATTATTTCTAGTAATTTTCTGGTGGAGTCTTTAGGGTTTTCTATGTAGAGGATCGTATCATCTGCAAATAGTGAGAGTTTTACTTCTTCTTTTCCAGTTTGGATTCCTTTTATTTCTTTTTCTGCTCTGATTGCTGTGGCCAAAACTTCCAAAACTATGTTGAATAGTAATGGTGAAAGTGGGCACCCTTGTCCTGTTCCTGACTTTAGAGGAAATGCTTTTAATTTTTCACCATTGAGGATAATGTTTGCTGTGGCTTTGTCATATATAGCTTTTATTATGTTGAGGTATGTTCCTTCTATTACTGCTTTCTGGGGAGTTTTTATCATAAATGGATGTTGAATTTTGTCAAAGGCTTTCTCTGCATCTATTGAGATAATCATATGGTTTTTATTTTTCAATTTGTTAATGTGGTGTATTACATTGATTGATTTGTGGAATGCAAATTAGTACAGTCACTATGGAGAACAGTGTGGATATTCCTTAAAAAACTGGAACTAGAACTGCCTTATGATCCAGCAATCCCACTGCTGGGCATACACATTGAGGAAACCAGAAGGGAAAGAGACACGTGTACCCCAATGTTCATCGCAGCACTGTTTATAATAGCCAGGACATGGAAGCAACCTAGATGTCCATCAGCAGATGAATGGATAAGAAAGCAGTGGTACATATACACAATGGAGTATTACTCAGCCATTAAAAAGAATACATTTGAATCAGTTCTAATGAGGTGGATGAAACTGGAGCCTATTATACAGAGTGAAGTAAGCCAGAAGGAAAAACACCAGTACAGTATACTAACGCATATATATGGAATTTAGAAAGATGGTAACAATAACCCTGTGTACGAGACAGCAAAAGAGACACTGATGTATCAAACAGTCTTATGGACTCTGTGGGAGAGGGAGAGGGTGGGAAGATTTGGGAGAATGGCATTGAAACATGTAAAATATCATATAAGAAAGGAGTTGCCAGTCCAGGTTCGATGCACGATACTGGATGCTTGGGGCTAGTGCACTGGGACGACCCAGAGGGATGGTATGGGGAGGGAGGAGGGAGGAGGGTTCAGGATGGGGAACACATGTACACCTGTGGCGGATTCATTTTGATATTTGGCAAAACTAATACAATTATGTAAAATTTAAAAATAAAATAAAATTAAAAAAAAATTCTTACAGTGTTTCTGTTTTAATTCACTTAGTTCACAAAAGAAGGATCTGAAACCTCAAAGTAATCATGTTTCCAAGTAGCTTGGAAAGCAAATTTCAGATTAAACAGAGTTTTCCAATTTTTGCAATGTATAAAGTTTGGGAGTACAAGAAATAAAAAGAAAACTAAAGGCAAAGAGAGAAGGCAATCATTACCTACTCCAGTACTCTTGCCTGGAAAATCCCATGGATGGAGGAGCCTGGTAGTGGGGTTGCTAAGAATTGAACACGATTGAGCTACCTCACTTCACTTTTCACTTTCATACATTGGAGAAGGAAATGGCAACCTACTCCAGTGTTCTTGCCTGGAGAATCCCAGGGATAGCAGAGCCTGGTGGGCTGCCGTCTATGGGGTCACACAGAGTCGGACACGACTGAAGCAACTTAGCTGAAAGGCAAATATACATTATGATAAAACCTCTGAAAATCATAAATATAGTTTCTTCCCAATTTATCATACTTGTGGGATAAAGTGTTATTTTGTTGGGCCAGGTTGAAATCTATCTTAATTTTGGAGTTTTTTTTTTTTTTTTTTTAGATTTTATTATATATACATTGATTGAGCTCCTAAGTCATAATCCTTTTTTCTCTTGTCAACAGAATTGACTTTTTTTCTTTTTGCATGGATTACAGGGACCTTGATTGCATTTATTATGTAGCTGGAATCTATATAATGAGTTAAGTTGTATTATAACTTAATCAGTAGTTAGAAGAAACTTCACTAATTGATGAAATTTTTACTTCTAATTGCTAGAAACAGTAGTTAGAAACTACCAAAAATTTGTTACACCTCTTTGATTTTCTCTACATGCAATTATAACAACTTACAGTCAAATACTGAACATCTCAAACTAATGGTTCTGGTTTTACAGAAAGTTACTTAATGAGTTAGATGTTAACTATATCCCTGACACAAAACACTTCACAAGAAAGCAAAGTAGTTTTTGTACAACTAAATAACATGGCCCTATCCAAATTAAAGTGCCTACTTGAATTTTTATTTTGCTGATGAGTAAAATTTCTACATTATCTATATTTAAAACACTAAAGATGCATTGTCTTATAGATAAGTTTAGTAGTATTCTGTTTCTCTCACACATCATGATGTGTTTATGAAAGTGGCTTTTGTGTGAATATGCAGAAGTATTTTACATGCGGTGTGCCAAAGCAGGAGTAATTATTATTTAAAGTACTATTACAATTCCAGAAGTTCTGAATTTGTTTTAAAGTGTAATAATAGTATAGATACACATTCACATAAAATATGGTTTTCTTTATTTAACTGCAATGAAGTGTCATTATGAACTTAAACATCATGGTACAGCAAAAGACTATATAAAAACTCCGCAACAATGTATAGACTCGACTCTTTGAGTGTTTAGCTCATATGGATACCTGTTTTTAGAAGTTGCTAAAATAATTCAAGTGTTACTGAAATATATACATCATATTATATGAATTAAACTGTTTTCAAAAATAGTAATGTTTTGGAGTACATAGTAAAATGAAAAGATAGATGGAAGGAATCTTGGTACAAACAATCTTGGTACACAAGATTGTTTTGTTCAACTATACAAAAATTAAAAGAAAATGGTCTTCTGAGTTCTGTTTTTGATATTCATTATGGTATTTTTCTGTTATCTGCTGACTCTTGCAAGGGAACTCCATTGCCCCATATTCCTTGCCCACCTAAATTGTAAGGAACAATTTTATTAACCCAGTTTTTATAATTAGAGGAAACATTAAACACTGTGCTTTTAAGTTCTTAAAGTCCAGGCTTTAAGTAAAAGTTAATTGCTTTATAAACATGTATAACTGCAATTTTTTTTCCTGAGGTACCAGAAACTGGTGTCAGAGTGTGATTACAGAAAGTTCACTTATTTTTAAAGAAGTTCTTTAAGTGTCCATAACACCAAGGCTTGCTTCCTTTCTTTTTCTTTGGGCTAAAATCTCTATTGTGATGTTAATGGAGATAGTTCCATCAAGGGACAGTTATAATATTCAATATCTATAAAATGGAATAAATTTCTTGATAGGAAGAAGTGACTTCTGGTTTCATACTATCCAACATTCTTTAAGATTACAGATTGAGACTTCGCTTGTTTGTTTGTTTACAATTGTGCATGGAGATTAAAAATATAACATCTGCGTTGTTAGTAGTTTAAACCAGGCCCCTCATCATGCTGTTTGTCATACTGCTACTTTTTTTTTTTTTTTCGCTTCTATGCTGGTTAAGCATATAGTAGAATATTCAGTCCTCTCTTGCCCTATCTCCAACAGATTTATTGTCCCTATAGATATAACTCAGCGAATATTTCTTTTCTAAGAAATAGGGTCCTGACATTCCTGAATATTGAACTTCTAGGATAGCTAATTATATCTCCTCTGAAAGATATAAGGAGAAAAATGTTGCTTTCTACACCTAAAACATAATAAAAGAAATGATAATAGTTTCTGAGCTATTACAGCAGATGCCAAATTGATTTCCTTGACAGTTATAACACCTTTCCTACGAGTTTCAAACTTTAATGCACATATGAAAAAGTTACTGCCTTAATCACAGCTTCATCCTGCTAGAAAGTAGTACTGATTCTTATTGTTTGCCAAGGATATTTAGAAGTACTTAGTTTATCATTCAAGACACCTCTAGCAATGCAATCTTAGAATATCAGAGAGCATTATATTTACACAATTTCCACAGAAACATGCTTGTGTACAATGATATGAATCAATTGGGTGCTACCTAATGGAACACTGAAGAGAGTATTTAATGAGCTCTCTGACAGTCGAGAATTCTAGAAAGGAAATAATTAAAACATAAGTGGACTAGAGTGGCAAAAGAGGTCAGGAGAAAGAGATTGACAAAAAAGTTAGAATAAAGTCCAGGGACTAAAGCTCACAATAAGAATTACTCAACATTTCAATAGAGGAGAGATGCATAAAGATAAAAACAAGATTCTGTGTTCAGAGAACACAGTTCAGTTCAGTCGCTCAGTTGTGTCCGACTCTTTGTGACCCCATGAATCACAGCATGCCAGGCCTCCCTGTCCATGACCAACTCCAGGAGTTCACCCAGACTCACGTCCAACGAGTCAGTGATGCCATCCAGCCATCTCATCCTCTGTTGTCCCCTTCTCCTCCTGCCCCCAATCCCTCCCAGCATCAGAGTCTTTTCCAATGAGTCAACTCTTCACATGAGGTGGCCAGAGTACTGGAGTTTCAGCTTTAGCATCATTCCTTCCAAAGAAATCCCAGGAAAAAAAAAAAACAACAACACAAAGAAATCCCAGGGCTGATCTCCTTCACAATGGACTGGTTGGATCTCCTTGCAGTCCAAGGGACTCTCAAGAGTCTTCTCCAACACCACAGCTCAAAAGCATCAAGTCTTCAGCACTCAGCCTTCTTCACAGTCCAACTCTTCACATCCATACATGACCACAGGAAAAACCATAGCCTTGACTAGACGGACCTTTATTGGCAATGTCTCTGCTTTTGAATATGCTATCTAGGTTGGTCATAACTTTCCTTCCAAGGAGTAAGCATCTTTTAATTTCATGGCTGCAGTCACCATCTGCAGTGATTTTGGAGCCCCCCAAAATAAAGTCTGACACTGTTTCCACTGTTTCCCCATCTATTTCCCATGAAATGATGGGACCAGATGCCATGATCTTCATTTTCTGAATGTTGAGCTTTAAGCCAAATTTTTCACTCTCCACGTTCACTTTCATCAAGAGGCTTTTTAGTTGCTCTTCACTTTCTGCAATAAGGGTGGTGTCATCTGCACATCAGAGAACACAAATTATATGCTAATGATTTCAACATGTTAATTCCTAATGGAGGCTAAATACATGATACAACAAAATGAGCGGCTAAATCAAAATGAAGATAAATTTGAATTTTAATTACCAAGTAACTGTGAGGTGAGGATGCTTTAATGACCCTCAAGGAAAATATAGACATTACTAGCTAGATTTAATGTGTTAAATGTGAATAATGGGAATGAAACCCTAAGTGCTAAGTTTATAGAAGCAATGAGGTAGAAATAAGAGCTCTTTGTGCAGTCTAATTTTGAATTATCATCTGAATGTCCAGTTATGTTTATCTGAGGTCGCATCTCAGTCAACACTTAAGTTCTAATCAAATATGAAAACATTAGAAACCATACTCTTTAATTATTTGTAATTTTTTTATAAAAATCATATTGTAGCCTGATTTTGATCTCTCCATGGATCCTTTTTGAATGAAATTGCTGTAGTTGTGACTATTCTCTGAGAAATTGCTGAATATATACCAATCTTCAGGTTTATGTCTGAAAAGTGACAAATGTGACTATAATCCTTGAAATTGAGGAGATAACAAGGGATGTGGTGTGTGTGTATATGTATGTCTTAAGAGAGTAAGCGACTAGGTTGAATTTAAGCAGAAGATGAAAGTTAGAACATTTAGATTAAGTAGAAGATTTAAGGTGAGAAATTTAGTAACCTACTCTATGTATTTGCACACAACTTATAAATGTTGGAAAACTTAGATGTATTAATATAAATTTTAAACAACAGTAGTATTCATGCTAAAATTATGGATGATTATAGGTGAATATTCCTCTATTTTTGCCACACACACACAAAAAAAAACTAAAAAGAAAATAAATTGGCATAATGAAGTAAAATAAGAAAAACTCAAGCATAGATTTTTGCAGCATTTCTGTAGGCAATATTGTTTGACTAAATATTCAGGTAAGTGAAGCTTGATATAAAATTGGCCTTTACTTTTTACCAAAATTCTAAGCTCTTTGCTTCAAGGAAAGTTTCTTTCTAGAGTCCTTGAACATCCCTGGGTGATGCTCAGCATATCTGTAAAGTCAGATAGGAAAAATAGATCTATATTTTTTACTGCCCTTGTACTAAAATTTAGCATTTCTGTCAATTACTTATATGTGCAATAATACATATCCCTGAGATGTAACATAATACTACCTGAAATTTTGTCAGTGATACAACTTACAGATCTTTTGCAGAGTATATTATAGTTTTTGATGATACATTGAAATAAATTTAGCATCATCATTATTTAGGAACTCATGTAGTTATTAGATAGCTTTCCTAGATTATTTTATTGGATGAATTAATAGCATAAGTCATTAACTAGTTAATGATGAGCCGGTATGTCAGATTAGGTTCTCCTAGAGGAAGATATCAAAAGAAAATTGAAAATACAAAAGAAAAATTAAGAGAAACACTTATAAAAGGGTAAGGAGTAGAGAGAGAAAAAAATAGTTATATGGTGATGCTGATCCAAAACCTGTAATAGGAGAGACAAAAGGAAGAAAGGATGGTAGAAAGCCTCAGGCTGCAAGGCACCTATAAGAAAGTCTTGGCCATGAAAAGATCCATGAGAAGCCACAGCACAAGGAATATTTTTGGAGGAATTCCAAACTGGGTGGGACTATCCCAACTTATTAACTCTGTTGTGCTCAGTCATTGCATGGGAGGAGATCAGTGGATCCTGAAGGTCAAACCAATGGACACTGTAAGCCCCACTGTGCTTCTCACGGCAGGTTCTCTCCTGAATGGTGAGATCTAAGTGTACTACTATTATAGCTTCCACAATAAATATATCACTGATTCCTCCCATATTTTGATGATGATATTGTTCAGTCCCTCAGTCGTGTCCAACTCTCTGTGACCCCATGGATTGCAACACACCAGGCTTCCCTGTCCTTCACCATCTCCTGGAGATTGCTTAAACTCACATCCACTGAGTCAGTGATACCATCCAACCATCTCAACCTCTGCTGTCCCCTTCTCCTCCTTCCCTCAATCTTTCCCAGCATCAGGGTCTTTTCTAATGAACTGGCTTTTCATATCAGGTGGCCAAAGTTTTCAAGTTTCAGCCTCAGCATCAGTTCTTCCAATGAATAGTCAGGGTTGATTACCTTTAGGATTGAGTGATTGGATCCCCTTGAAATTCAAAAGACTCTCAAGATGCTTCTTCAACACCACAGTTAAACAACATCAATTTTATCGTATCCACCTCCTTTATGGTCCAACTCTCACATCCATACATGACTACATGAAAAACAATAGCTTTGACTAAGCGGACCTCTGTCAATAAAGTAATGTCTCTACTTTTTAATATACTGTTTAGGTAGTCATAGCTTTTATTCCAAGAACCAAGTGTCTTTTAATTTCATGGCTTCAATCATCATCTGCAGTCATTTTGGAGCCCAAGAAAATTAAAGTCACTGTTTGCATTGTTTCCCCATCTATTTGCCATGAAGTGATGGGACCGGATGCCATGATCTTAGTTTTCTGAATGTTGAGCTTTAAGCCAAGTTTTTCACTCTCTTCTTTCACGTTCATCAAGAGGCTCTTTAGTTCCTCTTTGCTTTCTGCCATAGAGGTGGTGTCATCTGCATATCTGAGGTTATTGGTATTTCTCTGGGAATCTTGATTCCAGCTTGTGCTTCAACCAGCCTGGTATTTGCAAATGTATTCTGCATATAAATTAAATAAGCAAGGTGACAATATACAGCCTTGATATACTGTTTTCCCAATTTTGAACCAGTCCATTGTTCCCTGTCCAGCTTTAATTGTTGGGTCTTCTCCTGCACACAGATTTTGTAGGAGCTGGGTTTGTTGGTCTGGTATTCCCATCTCTTTAAGAATTTTCCATGGTTTGTTGTGATCCACACAGTAGAAGGCTTTACCGTAGTCAATGAACCAGAAAGTGAAACTGAAATTTGCTCAGTCGTGCCTGACTCTTGCTGACCCCATGGACTATACAGTCCATGGAATTCTCCATGCCAAAGTACTGGAGTGGGTAGCCTTTCCCTTCTCCAGGGGATCTTCCCAATCAAGGGATCAAACCCAGGTCTCCTCCATTGTAAGCAGATTCTTTACCAAACTAACCACAAAGGAAGCCCAAGAATACTGAAGTGGGTAGCCTATCCCTTCTTCAGGTATTTTCCCAACCCAGGCATCGAACTGCGTTCTCCTGCAATGAAGGCAGATTCTTTACCAACTGAGCTCTGAGGGAAGCCCTATGATCCAAGGGATGTTGGCAATTTGCTCCCTGGTTGCTCTGCCTTTTCTAAATCCAGCTTGAATATCTGGAAGTCCTTAGTTCACATATTTTTGAAGCTTGGCTTGGAGAATTTTGAGTATTATTTTGCTAGCATGTGAAATGAGTGCAATTGTGCAGCAGTTTGAACATTCTTTGGCATTGCACTTCTTTGGGATTGGAATGAAAACTGATCTTTTCCAGTCCTGTGGCCATAGCTGAGTTTTCCATATTTGCTGGCATATTGAGTACAACACTTCAACAGCATCATCTTTATTTCCTTTATAGTCTCTTTGTATACTTTTAGTATGTTGAATGGAGAAGAAAATGGCAACCCACTCCAGTATTCTTTCCTGGAGAATCCCATGGATGAAAGAACCTGGTGGGCTGCAGTCCGTGGGGTCACTAAGAGCCGGACATGACTAAGCAACTTCACTTTCACTTTTCAATTTCATGCATTGGAGAGGAAAATGGCAACCTATTCCAGTATTCTTGCCTGGAGAATCCCAGGGATGGAGGAGCCTGGTGGGCTGCCATCTATAACGTCGCGCAGGTTCAGACACGACTGAAGCGACTTAGCAGCAGCAGTATGTCTAAAAACAGTCTTCTGAGTTTTCCTTGGCTTGACAGTTGCCAAAGAGTCCATAACTGGGAAAATGTTAAGAACACTTGACCTAGAAAAGACATAAATGTATAAGATATCAAGCCAACTTTTATATTGGGACATCAAGTTTCCCTAATCATTTATTAATATATCTATCTGGTAAACATCTCATTTGGTTGACTTCGATAACCTTCCTTAATTTTTTGACTTAAGGAACTTATGTAAAATTCTTGTCTGCTAGTAAGTGTGGCTGGATGCCTTACAAAATGCTTTCTATGAGACTTCAAGAAAATCTGTATTAGGAATCCAGAGAAAATTATTTAAAAAAAATATTTCTACTCTTTCAGCTTTTCTTAGTCAGCTAGCAGAAAGAAAAAGGGGGAAATAATATTTCAAAACCTTAGGAGGAAGAAATCTTTTAGACTTATGACTAAATCAGATTATTGATTATATGATGAAATATATATATATATATATATATATATATATTTGTTTGTTTGTTTGCTCTCTGAAGTTTTAATTTAGAATTTAATTCAACAAATGCTTTACTTAGAAGATTAACATTTTAAGCTCTAACCAGAGGAAATCTAGAAAATCTGTTATCTGAGAAAAAACTTTTTCTGTGCCTAGTGGAAAATAAAAATTCTTGTCACAGTTAGCCACAGTTTGTTCTTATCTAAAAGTCGTATCATTTCCCTCCTATATTTGTCTGTTCTAAACCAATATCCTTAAGTTTATATTCCAAATAGCTTGTACTAGGATATGTTTTTCTAGAGAACCCCGTATTTGCTGTTTATCTCTATAAACATCATCTCTTAACATAGGTTATGGTTTATCACATTCAGTAGGTACCTCTATACAAAACCATTTTTCAGAGTCTTTTTGTGATTAGTTCTATGTTAACTTGACTGGGCCACAATATACCCAGATATTGGATTAAACAGGATTCTGTAAATGTCTGTGAGGTTGTTTCCAGAGGAGACTAACATTTGAATTGGTAGGATGAATAAATCAAATTGCTCTCCCCAATGTGAGTGACCCTCAACCAATTTGTTGAAGACCTAAATAGAGTAAAAAAGTAGAGAAAAGAAGGATTTGCTCTCTGTCTGTCTTTGAGCTGGGACATCTATCTTCTTATGTATTATAGGCTTGGAATTTACACCATCAGCTCTCCTGCTTCTCAGTCATTTGTGCTCAGACTAGAGCTATAACATTGGCTCTACTGGATCTCTTGCTTTCCAACTACAGTCCTTGGGACTTTTCAACCTCCATAATCACGTGAACCAATTTTCTGTAATTAATTTCTTCCTCTCTCCATATATAAATAGTTGTAAGTGAATATATATAGCCTCTCTCTCTCACTATCTGTATCTATATATGGGTGTATATATGTATATGTACTTATATGCATATTTATATTAATACACACACTATATAGAGAGAGATTTATATCTGCCTATACTATCTATCTGGAGATATTAGTGCAAGTTAATGTGCCTGATACACAGCGAGGCCAAATGAACCAAAATGTCAGAGTTTGGAGAACAGAATGATTTATTGCAGGGTCATGGAAGGAGACAGATGGCTTAGGTGCAAAAAAAAAAAAAAAACACAAATTGCCAAAGGCTTTCAATAAAACGTTTTAATAAAGGCAGCTGAGGAAGGGGAAGGTCGCAGGGTATATGATCAGCTCATGCACAGTTCTCTGATTGGCTGATGGTGAGGTAACAGGGCAGTGCCACGGGACTTAGTATTATCACTCCCAGGCTCCAAGAGGACTGGGGCTATGTGCTCATGGTCATTAAATAGTTAACATCTTCCATATGGTGAGGGAGGGGATTCACATTTGTAAAGTTCAGTTCAGTTCAGTCCCTCAGTCATGTCCTACTCTTTGTGACCCCATGGACTGCAGCACACCAGGCTTTCCTGTCCATCACCAACTCCTGGAGCTTGCTCAAACTCATATCCATCACATCAGTGATGCCATCTAACCATCTCATCCTCTGTTGTCCCCTTCTCCTCCTGCCTTCAATCTTTCCCAGCATCAGGGTCTTTTCCAAGAAGTCAGTCCTCATCAAGTAGCCAAAGTATTGCAGCTTCAGCTTCAGCATCATTCATTCCAATGAATATTCAGGACTGATTTCCTTTAGGACTGACTGGTTGGATCTCCTTGCATGCCAAAGGGACTCTCAAGAGTATTCTCCAACACCACAGTTCAAAACCATCAGTTCTTTGGTACTCAGCTTTCTTTATGGTCCAACTCTCACATCCATACATAACTACTGGAAAAACCATAGCTTTGACTAGATGGACCTTTGTTGACAAAGTAATGGCTCTGCTTTTTAATATGCTGTCTAGGTTGGTCATAGCTTGCCTTCTAAGGATCAAGTATCTTTTAAAATCATGGCTGCATATTTGTAAAACAGCTCAGGAAATATTATTAGATACCTCAGAGAGGAGCTAAATCAGAGGATAAGGGGAAGGGTAAGACCTGAGAAGGCCCCATAGGGTCTTTCTGGGTTACAGAAAGATAGACGGAGAGATTGAAAGAGTCTCCTGGTCCTGCTTCTCTGGAGAACCCTGCCTAATACACTTTCTTTCAGTCAGTGAGTAATAATACTTCATGGAAAATTCTCTTATTAGATTTAGTAAAGAATTCATTAAATGATAGATTTGATAAAAAGCTGGGAGGGCAAAAGGTATCAAAAGTGAGGAAAGAAGTCTGATTTCTCATCAACCATGATTCACACATTTTGGCCTGAGGAGTTAAAAGGACTAAAAGGACTCAAAACTTGATCTTTGTTTAAAACAGATCAGTGTTTTCTGATTTACTGACCCAATTTTCCATGGATTCCAGCAACATCTATTTTGTCACTGTGGAAGAAAAAAGTCTTCAGTGCTGAGAAGTTTTACAGCAGGAAAGTGATGAATGGAACACTCAAAGGCTAGCTCTGTCACCCACAAAATAGATTCCGTTACAAACTATGATATTTGGGATTTTGGTTTTCTTAGGGGAAAAGTTGTTGATGAGTAGAAATTCTCAACATCTATTTCTCAGATATTTATTTCTGGGAGAATGTACAAAACATCTCATGGAAGTTGGAGAGTAATCATTTGAAATACTATGAGGTTAAAGACTGAACTAAAGAAAACATAGTTAAAAACGTAACATGAAAGTTGTGCTTGTATGAGAATCTTTGAGATTTTTCCTTGCAATGTTTAAAGGCACAAAAGAAGGAAGGATATTGAATAAGTAAAATTTTTCAAATGATGCTTGAAAATGCCTAGGCAGTTAATAATTATTAGAATAAGACCTAGACCCTGGACTTGAGATCCACGGCTCTGGAAGCCAGCATGCTTGTTAGGTATGTCATAACCTTGACATAGCATGAATGCATCTTTGTCTTAGTTTGGAAAAGTGTCAATGAAAGTAATTCTGGGGGGATTTGGAAAGACATGGCACATTAAAAATATCTTAATGTGCAATTAAAATGAAAGATTATTATACCATTTCATTTTATTGTATGATCTTTCATTTTATTATCTACTTATTAATTTATTCATCACTTTTCCAGTGTCTGGAGACATACAGTAATAACTACCCTGCCATGTAGAACCTACATACTTCATCAACACAGATTAAAAGTAAATAGTAATATAAAGGAGGAAAACAATTTGAGGTATAGATAAGTGCTGTGAAAAAAATATATGGGTAATGAAATAGATAACAAATTAGTTTGGAAATTTCTAGTTTGGATAGTCAAGTATAGCTTAAATTGTACAATATTAGAAGAAATATGAAGGATAAAAAGTGGCCAATATTTAAAAAATGGAGCAAATTATTCCAGGTAAATATTGGCCTTTTTTTGAAAAGAAGGCAGTTTAGCAAGAGAATATTGAGTGAAGAGAAGAATAATAGTAACACATTGTAGAGATCTGCAGACATCAGAACATTCAGGATATTATATAAAGTTGTAAATATTTTTGATGATTTTTATATAAAAAAGTAGAGTTACCTTCAATACTGTGAAACCAGTCATCTGTGTGATATTTGTCCTTGAAGTTTGAGAAGTGAAGGATATATTTTTTTCAATTAACTCTATCTATACTAACCAAGAGATAAATATAATTATTAAAATATTAACCATGTGCACAAAGTAGAGAAGCACATTCTAGCATCAGTTAAACATTCTTATAAATGTAAAAAAAAAAAAAAAAAAAAAGGCAATGGGAAGCAACTGAGGGGTTTTAAGTAGTAAAATAACTAGATAAAATTAATTTTAAAAGATTATTTCACATCCATCATGGAATCAAGGAGATTAGCATAATTTTATGGTATTTAATGGGCTTCCCTGGTGGCTCAGAGAGTTGAGAATCTGCCTGCAATGCAGGAGACCTGGGTTTGATCCCTGGGTGGGGAAGATCCCCTGGAAAAGGGAATGGCAACCCACTCCAGTATCCTTGCCTGGAGAATTCCATGAACTTGAGAAACCTGTATGCAGGTTTCAGGAAGCAACAGTTAGAACTGGACATGGAACAACAGGCTGGTTCCAAATAGGAAAAGGAGTACATGAAGGCTGTATACTGTCACCCTGGTTATTTAACTTATATGCAGAGTACATCATGAGAAACACTGGGCTGGAAGAAGCACAAGCTGGAATCAAGATTGCCAGGAGAAATATCAAAACCTCATATATGCAGATGACCACGCTTATGGCAGAAAGTGAAGAGGAATTAGAAAGCCTCTTGATGAAAGTGCAAGTGGAGAGTGAAAATGTTGGCTTAAAGCTCAACATTCAGAAAATGAAGATCGTGGCATCTGGTCCTATCACTTCATGGGAAATAGATGGGGAAACAGTGGAAACAGTTTCAGACTTTATTTTTCTGGGCTCCAAAATCACTGCAGATGGTGACTGCAGTCATGAAATTAAAAGATGCTTACTCCTTGGAAGAAAAGTTATGACTAACCTAGACAGCATATTCAAAAGCAGAGACATTACTTTGCCAACAAAATCCATCTAGTCAAGGCTATGGTTTTTCCTGTGGTCATGTATGGATGTCAGAGTTGGACTTTGAAGACGGCTGAGTGCCAAAGAATTGATGCTTTTGAACTGTGGTGTTGGAGAAGACTCTTGAGAGTCCCTTGGACCGCAAGGAGATCCAACCAGTCCATTGTGAAGGAGATCAGCCCTGGGATTTCTTTGGAAGGAATGATGCTAAAGCTGAAACTCCAGTACTTTGGCCACCTCATGGGAAGAGTTGACTCATTGGAAAAGACTCTGATGCTGGGAGGGATTGGGGACAGGAGGAGAAGGGGACGACAGAGGATGAGATGGTTGGATGGCATCACC
Organism: Bos indicus; assembly: GCF_029378745.1. Taxonomy (NCBI): domain Eukaryota; kingdom Metazoa; phylum Chordata; class Mammalia; order Artiodactyla; family Bovidae; genus Bos; species Bos indicus. The sequence goes on from NC_091765.1 coordinate 75,418,959, forward strand.
AACTTGATGGACATGAGTTTGAGTGAACTCTGGTATTTGGTGACGGACAGGGAGGCCCAGCATGCTGTGATTCATGGGGTTGCAAAGAGTCGGACACGACAGAGAGACTGAACTGAACTGAACTGAACTGAGGAGCCTGGTAGGCTACAGTCCATACCGTTGAAAAAAGTTGGACATGACTGAGCAACTAACGTAACATGGTATTTAACACCAACAAGTTCAATATATATTTGAATGAAGAATGAATAGATTCGTTTATGAATTCATTAGTTGACATAATAATAAAGGACTGAGAGAGAACATTGAGCTTTCTCAGGAAAAAAATGTCCTAGCTACATTGTGATCATATTATTTTGTCAGTATGCCTCAAGGACTTTCTATATACTATACACTGAGAATTCTACAGTAACTTAAAGAAAGACACTGAGGAAGAAATGAAACAGTCAGCTGGCCAGGAAATACTTCCAGTATGTTTCATTATTCTGCTGCATTGCTGTTGAAAACCACTTCAGAAGTGGGTAAATAGTAACACTTCTAACTTTTGAAGTAGTTGGAGGAATAGTCTTCATGATTCTGCCAGACTTGGCATCCATTTTCATTTCCCATCAGTCTGGTAGTACGTGGATATAAGAAACACATGTGTATACAGAGACATAAAGAATAAAATGGAGCAAACATCAGTGAAGCAGTAGGATTGGAAAATAGAAGCAGAACAAAAATGTGAGCTGAGAAAAATAGAATCAATTGTCTTTACAGAAACTTACTTTTCATCATGTTCCCTGGAAGAAAGAATAATATATATAAATATATATGTGTGTATATATATCAGAATCCCACTCCTTACATCTTATGCCAATGTCAATTGTACAATAAAATTGAGTAGTGAGAATTTTTTATGTCATAATTTGAATTTTCCAATCTCAACAATTTATCCTTATAAATTTCCAGATTAAAGAAGCCAAACTGTTCACGTTCTCATTGCTTTGTTTGCCCATTAAACAAATACTTTCAGAGTGTAATACTTGCCAAACAGTGTTAACACATGGAATAAACTAGTGAATAATTGTAGATGCTACCTGTACCATCAAAAGACTTCATAGTCTCAGGGTACACCGCACAATTCCAATGTACTATGGTCCAGACATGAAGGAATGAATATAGAGTTATTCCTTCATAGGGAAGTGTTTTATGTCAAACACATAGAATCAAATTATTCTTCACCTTGGAACTGACATCTGAGCCAAACCCCAAAAGCTGAAGATTTAGTCCAATAAAGATAAAGGGGTAGGATACTATTGACATAAATAACTTGCAGAAAACTACACTATGAGAAAACTAGAAACCAGTGTCTCACAAGAATAGATGATTATGTCTGGATGGAAAATAATATGCAGTATGTGGTGTGTCATGGAGGTAGAGGGAGTTATGTGGGTAGGCCTAAAAGAAAATCAAAGAGAAAAGAAACTGGATAATAGGAAAAGTCTTGGTCTTCCAGGGATTGTAAACCATACTAACATGCTTATCCTTTTCCTAAGTGCATTGTAAAGTGACAAAATTATTTTAATCAGAAGTACTACATAATCAAATACAATTTTAATAATATTACTCTGGTTGCAATGTGGGAAATTTACTGAAGAATGATAAAGTGAGGAAAGAATATAGGTGTTTTTATTCAGCAATCTCTTTTTTGACTATTCCATTTAAAAGTATCCTACTGAGAGGATACATTCAAATAAATGGTGCAGCACCGTACAAAAACATTACTTGAACAAAAGGTAGTGCTCTTTTTTAGGTATATGCCATATAAAACATTTGCAACAGTTTTAAATCACTAAATGGTATTCAAGACTAGATAATACACATACTTAAATGAAGAGCAATTTGAATATTCAGAAAGCACCTTTTCATGTAAGTTTACCATATATAATTGCCATACAGATACTCTCTTTTCAAAATATAGGTTCCTTTGGAATTCTTTTCAATAACTGAAATTATTCTTCTGTACCACTCAGAAAGGAATTCACATTACAATAGTATTTACTGAGAAGCAACAGAGAAGTTCAAAATATTAATACACTGGGAAAAAAATCAAAGGCACTCTCATCACTGTAAAGTAAATGTGTAAATGGCTCAGTCATGTCTGACTCTTTGTGACACCATGGACTATGCAGTCCATGGAATTCTCTAGGCCAGAATACTGGAGTGGGTAGGCTTTCCCTTCTCCAGGGTATCTTCCCAACCCAGGGATCAAACCTAGGTCTCCCAGATTGCAGGTGGATTCTTTACCAGCTGAGCCACAAGGGAAGCATGAGAGTACTGGAGTGGGTAACCTATCCTTTCTCCAGTGCATCTTCCTGACCCAGAAATTGAACTGGGGTCTCCTACATTGCACGTGGATTCTTTACCAACTGAAGTATTAGGGAAGCCCTAATCACTGTGAAGAGCTAAGAAATGACTCAGTGCATATTTGCAATGATGTGTGTAAATGTCAAGTTTTATGAAGACTCAGGTCCTCAAAATTGTGTAAAATGGAAAGAATCATCCTCTTGTCTTGCTAGCTAGATGGCAGACTCTGTGATTCTCTGGCACATATGCATATGTGAGATGGACTGAAAAGAACCACTGACTTTCCCTTTATGACATTACCTGTATCTGGTTTCTGCCTAGATTATTTTAGAAAACATTGTACTATGCCTTTTTTTGGAACTCATGTCATTTGGGCTTCAAATTGCTATAAATAACAATACATTTAGAAGGCAAATTTCATTATATATACTGGGTCTCTATAGTAGTTATACACCCAACCCAGTATTTCCATTTCTAGGAGATTTTCATAGTTGTAGAAAAATAAGTTTTATCAGTGTATGCAGTGACATTTGTTGCAAATTTATCAATAAAAGACAAGGAAATGAAATAAATACTTCACAGCAAGGAATCAATAAGTATATTACCAAGCATCTATATGATTGTCTGTAGGAAAGTTTTCAACAGTGAAGATTTAAAATAATTATAATGAAATCAAATGCTATAGTATTAAGCATAAAAGAAAAAAAACAACTATGTATTTAACCTTATTTATGCTGTTTTAAAAATCCAATAAATATTTAAACACATTTGTATATAAAAATACCACACATACACATCCACATTCACTGAATTTGGATTCTAATATGCTAAGCATCCTAATGATTTCTGAGCCCTAAAAAATTAATCCAAAATTGTTCTCAGCTGGCTTTGTTAGCATTCCCACATACAGTTTGAGATATAATACCTAGATTGTAGGTATATAATGCTTTACTCATGTATTGATTTATTTAGAAGAAATACAACACCTTCATTCTACTTTTCATGCCTACATAGGTCAATGATAATTAAAAACTTTCCCTTATACAAGTTTATACTTTTTCTTTTCTGTCCTATGCATTCATCTTCTCTCCCCTGACTGTCACTTCTTCAATTATCTCAAGTAAGCTGTTTTTTTTTTTTTTTTTCTATGTCTACTATTACTTATACTCTCCTGGTATATTCATTCTTAAAATAAATTTCACTGTAGCTTAGAATTATAGTTGATCCAGAAATACCATGTATCCAAGCAATACAAACCAAAATATAAGAAAAATCATTATATTACAATATTGTGACATATACATTGATAATATTTAGATCTAAATGATTCTACTAATGCTGTAAGAAGGTTCTCTAACCCCATACTTGGTTTCTGAATTCTATTGAGCTAATATACAGAGAAACATTACTTGAGTAGAGAAATTTTTATTTGAGACAGACTACCAACATCTAATCATATTTTTACTGTCACTAAATTTTTGCCATATGAAACAATTCAGATGCGACATTCAGGCATACTGACATCTAAAGTTTATCTTCATGTTTATGGGTACAATAAATGACTTGAAAATTAGATGAACTGGAAGCATGCTCCTGAAACAAAAAACTTTTATTATTTCTGAACTCTTTGACTTAAGAAGGTATTTTTCTATCTTCCCTAATATATTTGGATTTCTAAATCACTCTGTGAACTTTGTACCAAGCACTTAAAACATAAAAATGTGTTACAGATCTTACAATCAAAAAACCAATGGCTAGTTGGGAAAACTTAGTCCCTGCTTTTGTTGTGTATTCCCAGGCATAGTCCATATCCTCATTTTAATATGAGCTAACTTTGTCAAGTTTCCAAATTGTAGGTTAATTTGCATAAATAGGCACACATGAGATCAAGTGAGAGAAAACCTCCATGCATTTTTAAAGAAAATTGTGCATATTGATGTTAATTTCATATATGCACACACATATATAAAGTAACCATGCCCAATGATCTGCATGTCTCTCACACATCTCTATAAGTGAAGACTTTGATACTGTTTTACTGGCTTATTTTTAGTTATTTCTGAACTTTAAGAAACTTGGAGATATCTCATGTCTGTTCCATCTTTGAAAACAATTGTACGGCCTGTATTTACTTCTTCAAATATTTCCTTTTTGGTGTTCTGATTATATAATTATATTGTCCCAAACTTCTTGGATATGCTGTTCCATATTTAATTTTTCATTGTCTTTGTGTTTGGGACCTTAATATTGAGCTATCTTAAAATTCAATGATTTTTTTTCTCCTTTGAGTCAGATCTACTGATGACCCTGTCAACGATTTTCTTCACTGATGTTACTTTATTGTTTTATTTCTAGTCTTTTTTTTTCTTTCTTGTAGTTTTCATCTCTAGGCTAACATTACCCATCTTATTTTGCCTGTTATCTTACTATTTTCTATTAAACCCTGTTTACCAGATCCGTAAGATCACCTGAATTTGAAAATTCACCAGAAGGACTCACAAAACCTAAAAAAATTCATGCATGTGTAGTCATTATTTATTACAGTTGAAGACTACAGATTAAACTCAGAAAAGGGAAAAGGAACATGCGAAGAAGTCCAGGAGAAAAAAATCAGGCAGAAGATTCACAGAACTGTACAGGCATGCTTAATTCTTCTGTGATGATACATAATATAGACATAGTATTGCTAATCATAGAGCTCACCCAATCCTTGGTATCCAGGGTTATATATTTGGGATCAGTCACATAGAAATGTAGCATCTATGTGACTGAGCTTGGTAACTCAAGACTCTAGTCTTTGTGAACAGAAGCAAGTGTTTATTAACTATTTGATCAAACTAATACCTCTTGCCCCACAGCCTCAGGCATCCAAAAATACTCTTATCACGAAGAATAGTCCACAGACACAGAGCTCATTGGGGCCAATGCTAAACAGGCCTTTTCTGGGGGAATGTGCAGTGTGAACAACCAAGCCTGATGAGTCAATACTTCCTACACAAAGTCTTTAATATTATTTATAGTCATTTTAAATTACTTGCCTAAAAATTCCAACATCTGTGTCATATTTAAATATGATTGTATGGATTGCTTTGTCTTTTTAGTCTGTGCTTTTTCTTGTCTTTCATTATGCTTTGTAATTTTGTATCTCCTTGGATATGCTTGTCTCTCCAGATTTTGGGGGTATCAGTTTGTCCCAAATCTTCAGTTCTCTGATGGGGTCAAAAATGTGATTGATATTCAGTTACTGCATATGTTTCTTGCTTTAAGAACAAGCATATCAACTTCCAAGACCTTATATGTCATAAATAAAACCAGAAGTCTCTTCATTTATTTGTATAGACTAAATTACAGTATCAGTCCCCAAAACTTTTAGTTTGTTAGAATTAAAAGTATAAAGTGGTAGTGAAAGGAGAATTCTAAATGCTGATAATATCAGCATTTATAGAAATTGACATTCAATATTGAAAAATGGCGGAGAAGGCAATGGCACCCCACTCCAGTACTCTTGCCTGGCAAATCCCATGGATGGAGGAGCCTGGTAGGCTGCAGTCCATGGGGTCGCTGAGGGTCGGACACGACTGAGCAACTCTACTTTCACTTTTCACTTTCATGCATTGGAGAAGGAAATGGCAACCCACTCCAGTGTTCTTGCCTGGAGAGTCCCAGAGACGGGGGAGCCTGGTGGGCTGCCCTCTATGGGGTCGCACAGAGTCAGACACGATTGAAGCGACTTAGCAGCAGCAGCAGCATTGAAAAACGGAATAATTATTTTACAGTAAATTTTAAAGATTGGCTGATTTGGTTGAAAAATCCTAATCAGCAAATTCAACTTAGAAAAGAGTAGCCTTCATAATTTGAATGTCTGGAGCAGACTAAGGTTGTTAACTATTCAGCTCTTAAGTCCTTCAGGAATCAATGGACTGCAGTGATACTTTCATAAAGCATGGTTTAGTCGCTAAGTCATGACCTCGTGGACTGTAGCCAGCCAGGCTCCTCTGTCCATGGGATTCCTCAGGCAAGAATACTGGAAAGTGAAAGTGAAAGTCACTCAGTCGTGTCTGACTCTTTGCGACCCCATGGACTATACGGTCCATATAATTCTCCAGGCCAGAATACTGGAGTGGGCTGCCATTTCCTTCTCCAGGGGATCTTCCTGACCCAGAGATTGAACCTGGGTCTCCTGCAAGGCAGGAAGATTCTTTACTGACTGAGAAAGTGTAAATGTGTGAAAATGTATCTTTAAGTTAACTTCTGACCCATTAATTATTTTTTTTATTTCTATAAACTGTAAATTATAACATCATTATAAAATCTATTTAAAAGTATGACTTAAGGGAAAAAGCAGATTCATTTGTTTATCTGTACCCAACGGTGTTGAGTAGCAAAGCAAAGAATAGTATTGTGGTATGGTTTGGGAAAAGGCTCTATCATTTTTTGAAACTCTTCATTGGATTAGATAACTATCTTCTAAATTTTTATCTTGTGGTTCTAGAAACATGCATGTTTGTGTTGGGAACTACATTGAGGCTTCTTGTATCTGTAGCTTCCTAGATAATATTAAGAATTGCTGCAAAGCTTTCACTTCTCAAGCAACTTTGGTTTGAGCATTCCTGAGAATGGTTGCCTGTGTGCTAAGTCTCTTGAGTCAAGTCTAGCTCTTTGCAACCCTATGGACTGTAGCCCACCAGGCTCCTCTCCATGGGATTCTCCAGGCAAGAATACTGAAGTGGGTTGCCATGCCCACCTTCAGGGAATCTTCGGGTCGATGAAGGGGTCGGACCCACGTCTCATCACCGATGTCTCTTTCATTGGCAGGTGGATTCCTTACCACTAGAGCCATCTGGGAAGCCCTGACTTTTTCATAAAACAGTAGGTGTATTTATTCACATGAAATAAAATGTTAGAATTGAAATTAGTTGAGAGATAATAAGTACATTTAAAAAATTTACCCATATTGTTTATGTTGTTGATTGAATTTTACCATTGACTGGTGATGGTTGATGGTGAGCATAATGTATATACTCAGCCTCCTATATTTTCAAAATATAGTAATGTTTATTACATTTTGAATAATAATTGTAATGATATAATTTTTTAGGAACTTAAATGCAGATGCTACTGCTGCTGCTGCTAAGTTGCCTCAGTCGTGTCCAACTCTGTGCGACCCCATAGCCGGCAGCCCACCAGGCTCTGTCGTCTTTGGGATTCTCCAGGCAAAAACACTGGAGTGGGTTGCCATTTCCTTCTCCAATGCATGAAAGTGAAAAGTGAAAGTGAAGTCGCTCAGTCATGCCCTACTCTTCGAGACCCCATGGACTGCATCCTATCAGGATCCTCCACCCATCGGATTTTCCAGGCAAGAGTACCAGAGTGGGTTGCCATTGCCTTCTCGTAAATGCAGCTATTAAGCATCTAATATGCATATGTGAGCAAGAAAGACAAACCATGGAGTTATATCTTTATTACTTTACTGATAGCTTGATGAAAGGCTGGTAAAGACAGTTATCACATATGTGATGTTTCCTTTAGGTGAGAGGCTTCCCCGATAGCTCTGTTGGTAAAGAATCTGCCTGCAATGCAGGAGACCCTGGTTCGATTTCTGGGTTGGGAAGATGCACTGGAGAAGGGAAAAACTATCCACTCCACTATTCTGGCCTATAGAATTCCATAGACTTTATAGTCCATGGTGTCGCAAAAAGTGGAACATGACTGAGTGATTTCCACTTTCACTTTTAGGTGAAAAGTGAGCATTCAAGAAGACTCTAGAGTGTACTGCTTTAGCAGTGTAGCTGAAGATGCCCAAGGAAACTTGTTGACATGTATGTATGCTAATGTGTATGCATGTGCATACAGATGCACAAAAGGCCTATGGAGAACAGTGTTATAATTCCATCTGTTAATAAGTAAGATTTAAAATAAAATAAAGTAAAAATTAACGTGTGCATTTTAAGGAATTTTGACAGTGTGTGAGCCCTTATTTGGTGGTGTGCTGAAACTGGCTTTTACTGGCTCACAATATCTGACTGTAAATTTTCAAGAATTTTCAAGCAGTTCTTCAACTGTTGATAGCTTGAAATTGCCCATGGTTGGAGGATTTACAACACAGAAATTAGCAAATACTGCAAATCAGAAGTTTCTTCCATTGCTCCTTTGGTTGACTGCTCAGATAGCTACTGAGAAAGCCTCTGTGCCCCTTATTGAAGGTGAAGATGAGTTCAGTGAGGAATTATTCAGTGGTCATTAAGCATCTTCGACATAGACCCAAATGTACCCTTCAAGTCTCCTGGGAAGCAGTGGGATAAAACTTGAGCAAATGAATTAAGCAAGAATCTAGACTTTACACAGTCTTTTCTTCTAAGCATAATTTTCATTCTCCAACCAATGAACAGAATTGACATTTTGAAAATGTCAGGTAACTGGAAAGTTTCATATCCATAAGTTACAATAGTCACTATTATGTTGTGTAAAAGGTAATGTGAAAGGTATTAACTTAAAAAAATAAAATATATGTATAGTTAAGCAGATGAATCTCAAGGAACTAATTTATAAACCATCATTAGAAATGAGGCAGGAGTAAAACAAACCAATTAATAGCATGCCCTTCATAAGCATATAGAAAACATTAAGAATAAGTTGTCATTTTACACTTTACATTTTAAGTCATAACTAAAGGAAAGCTTCAGCTCCTAGACAATAGCTAGAATTTTTAAATTCTGACATTTTCATATTAGAAACTATAAGCTTCAGCTTATAAATTTTTATGTATAACTGTAATTTTGAATGTGTGAGATGTCCAAATACATTTTTATCATGTCCATGTTGTTAAATGCACAAGGTAATTGTTTAAATTTCTCCAGAAGGCCTTTGTTCAGGAATTGCCAAATTATTTCAACTCATGGAATCAGATACTTTAAACTCTGTTAATTACACCTATTTGGAACCTGTAGTGCTGAAGCTTTTTTTTTTTTTTTTTCTTTCCTCTCTTTTTCTTTTTTGTTCATTAATTTGGACTACAGAATGATTCTTTTTAGATAATCAGAAATGAGTGCTACATGTCAAAATTTGATTGGGTCCTGCAGTTTAGGGAAAGGAAAAAATCAGTGATAAACTTCTAAAGTTATTACCTTAGAAAATCAATTATCTACTGTGAGGAAACAACAGTGAAAATCTTTCTGGAAAGATGAGAGAGAAAAGAAGTAAGAGAGGATTAATGGAGCAGTTAGCACAGTATTGATTAGACCTCAAACTAGCAAATTTAGGTCTGGATCTTGCTAAAAAGAAGCAAAAGTCAATTTGCCAAAATAATAGTTTAATAACTATTGATGAGAAAAACTTGGAGACATTGCATCATATTACATAGTATAGAACCACATAACCTAGATATATCAGACATACAAGACATACATATATACACTGACAAAGAATCTAAATGAGAGAACTTATGATGTTTTCACAATTATTTTTGTTTATCTTTTTATAATATGTATATTATCAGGTAAAATATTAACAAGTCATAATATTCAGTTTCAGAAGCTTAAATAGGGCAACAGGGATAAATAGATTCTTGTACAAACCTAAAAGCAGTGGGATTTTGAAACCTATATTAGAAAGATTATTTCCAAGGGAGTAAGGGAAATGATAAAAAACACAGAAAATTTAACTGCATGTTTTCAGATCATATCAGTCGCTCAGTCGTGTCCCACTCCTTGCGATCCCATGAATCGCAGCACGCCAGGCCTCCCTGTCCGTGACCAACTCCCGGAGTTCACTCAGACTCACGTCCATCGAGTCAGGGATGCCATCCAGCCATCTCATCCTCTGTCGTCCCCTTCTCCTCCTGCCCCCAATCCCTCCCAGCATCAGGGTCTTTTCCAATGAGTCAACTCTTCGCATGAGGTGGCCAAAGTACTGGAGTTTCAGCTTTAGCATCATTCCTTCCAAAGAAATCCCAGGGGCTGATCTCCTTCAGAATGGACTGGTTGGATCTCCTTGCAGTCCAAGGGACTCTCAGGAGTCTTCTCCAACACCACAGTTCAGAAGCATCAATTCTTCGGTGCTCAGCCTTCTTCACAGTCCAACTCTCATATCCATACATGACCACAGGAAAAACCATAGCCTTGACTAGAAGGACCTTTGTTGGCAAAGTAATGTCTCTGTTTTTGAATATGCTATCTAGGTTGGTCATAACTTTCCTTCCAAGGAGTAAGTTTCTTTTAATTTCATGGCTGCAGTCACCATCTGTAGTGATTTTGGAGCCCAGAAAAATAAAGTCTGACACCGTTTCCCCATCTATTTCCCATGAAGTGGTGGGATCAAATGTCATGATCTTCGTTTTCTGAATGTTGAGCTTTAAGCCAACATTTTCACTCTCCACTTTCACTTTCATCAAGAGGCTTTTGAGTTCCTCTTCACTTTCTGCCATAAGGGTGGTGTCATCTGCATATCTGAGGTTATTGATATTTCTCCCGGCAATCTTGATTCCAGCCTGTGTTTCTTCCAGTCCAGTGTTTCTCATGATATACTCTGCATATAAGTTAAATAAACAGGGTGACAATATACAGCCTTGAAGAACTCCTTTTCCTATTTGGAACCAGTCTGTTGTTCCATGTCCAGTTCTAACTGTTGCTTCCTGACCTGCATACAAATTTCTCAAGAGACAGATACTCTACTTAAAATTTTTGACAGTCATCTTATATTTGGGGGAGTTATATGTACTTGAAAAGTGAAAGTGAAAGTCCCTCAATTGTGCCTGACTCTTTGCAACCCAATGGTCTATAGAGTCCTTGGAATTCTCTAGGCCAGAATACTGAGGTGGGTAGTATTCCTTTCCTTTCTTGAGGTTCTCATTACTCAAAACATCAAGAATGATATTATTAACTAAATAAATCTCTGATATTTTGATACTTCTATAAGTCCCTAAAATACTAAAACTAAAAGCAAATAATTAAAAGAAATTGATGTGCATGTTACTGTCAGTGTGTGTTTATAGCAATGTATATGATAAATGAGAATCACATAGTGAACATCATAAAATCATTTGAAAAAAATAAAATATATACACATTCATAATTCTCAAGAAACTGTTGTGGTCAAAGATATGTTTTGCTATTTTACTTTTAGAAACAACTGGAAACTTTTAACTCATATATTTTCCATTTTAATCATGAAGTGTTAATAAGGATAAAATGTGAATTAGGATTTTAGTTCATTTTGGTTTTCATATGTACATACATAATTGTTTTCAAATTTTTTAAAGTTTGTTTTATTCCATGGAATATAACAATCTACAGATTCCTTTACTTTTTAACCTTAATGTTCTTTCCCTTGAGCTTTACTTACAAAATAATACTCCCAGGAGTTTCAGGTAGAAACAAAGAAAAATAATTGTCAAGTCTGACTGAAAGCAAACAGTTGCATTTCACATTACATTAATGTAGTGACTGACAAGAGATAGTATTTGTTTAAAAATAATACATAATATTACTACCAATAGTTTTGTGTCAGTTTGATAAATGAGTTGCATAGGGTATCTCATGTCTACCAGCATTCTACTTTGGCTTAGTTTGAGATTTCTTTGTCAATCAATTTTCAGTTGAGCATTTGAGTTTACACATTATCAAATAATAACAATAATAAACCTAAAGCCTTCTGGATAGATATACTGAGAGTAATTAGTATTACAGTCACATTTATGTTTGTAGAACTTAGAGGCAAATTCCTCTATAAAAATTGAACTATGACCTCTTCATTGGTAAAGTAGTAGAGCACAGAGCTAAAACTATGATAAATAATTATATCACAAGTTTAACTGTTTAGCATTTGATACTTTACAGTGTCCTAAGAAAATACAGTTACATAATGACAATCAAGAAATCAAGGGGGAGGAGCCAAGATGGCGGAGGAGTAGGACGGGGAGAACACTTTCTCCCCCACAAATTCATCAAAAGAACATTTAAACGTCGAGTAAATTCCACAAAACAACTTCTGAATGCTGGCAGAGGACATCAGGCACCCAGAAAAGCAACCCAACTCTTCGAAAGGAGAGAGAAGAAATACAGCTCCACCCACCAGAACACCGACACAAGCTTCCCTAGCCAGGAAACCTTGACAAGCCACCTGTACAAACCACACACAGTGAGGAAACGCCACAATAAAGAGAACTCCACAAACTGCCAGAATACAGAAAGGACACCCCAAACTCAGCAATTTAAACAAGATGAAGAGACAGAGGAATACTCAGCAGATAAAGGAACAGGATAAATGCCCACCAAACCAAACAAAAGAGGAAGAGATAGGGAATCTACCTGATAAAGAATTCCGAATAATGATAGTGAAATTGATCCAAAATCTTGAAACTAAAATGGAATCACAGATAAATAGCCTGGAGACAAGGATTGAGAAGATGCAAGAAAGATTTAACAAGGACCTAGAAGAAATAAAAAAGAGTCAATATATAATGAATAATGCAATAAATGAAATTAAAAACACTCTGGAGGCAACAAATAGTAGAATAACAGAGGCAGAAGATAGGATTAGTGAATTAGAAGATAGAATGGTAGAAATAAATGAATCAGAGAGGATAAAAGAAAAATGAATTAAAAGAAATGAGGACAATCTCAGAGACATCCAGGACAATATTAAACGCTACAACATTCGAATCATAGGGGTTCCAGAAGAAGAAGACAAAAAGAAAGACCATGAGAAAATACTTGAGGAGATAATAGTTGAAAACTTCCCTAAAATGGGGAAGGAAATAATCACCCAAGTCCAAGAAACCCAGAGAGTCCCAAACAGGATAAACCCAAGGCAAAACACCCCAAGACACATATTAATCAAATTAACAAAGATCAAACACAAAGAACAAATATTAAAAGCAGCAAGGGAAAAACAACAAATAAAACACAAGGGAATTCCCATAAGGATAACAGCTGATCTTTCAATAGAAACTCTTCAAGCCAGGAGGGAATGGCAAGACATACTTAAAATGATGAAAGAAAATAACCTACAGCCCAGATTATTGTACCCAGCAAGGATCTCATTCAAGTATGAAGGAGAAATCAAAAGCTTTTCAGACAAGCAAAAGCTGAGAGAATTCTGCACCACCAAACCAGCTCTCCAACAAATACTAAAGGATATTCTCTAGACAGGAAACACAAAAACGGTGTATAAACTCGAACCCAAAACAATAAAGTAAATGGCAACGGGATCATACTTATCAGTAATTACCTTAAACATAAATGGGTTGAATGCCCCAACCAAAAGACAAAGACTGGCTGAATGGATACAAAAACAAGACCCCTACATATGTTGTCTACAAGAGACGCACCTCAAAACAGGGGACACATACAGACTGAAAGTGAAGGGCTGGAAAAAGATTTTCCATGCAAATAGGGACCAAAAGAAAGCAGGAGTAGCAATACTCATATCAGATAAAATAGACTTTAAAACAAAGGCTGTGAAAAGAGACAAAGAAGGTCACTACATAATGATCAAAGGATCAATCCAAGAAGAAGATATAACAATTATAAATATATATGCACCCAACACGAGAGCACCACAGTACGTAAGACAAATGCTAACAAGTATGAAAGGAGAAATTAACAATAACACAATAATAGTGGGAGACTTTAATACCCCACTTACACCTATGGATAGATCAACTAAACAGAAAATTAACAAGGAAACACAAACTTTAAACGATACAATAGACCAGTTAGACCTAATTGATATCTATAGGACATTTCATCCCAAAACAATAAATTTCACCTTTTTCTTAAGCGCACATGGAAACTTCTCCAGGATAGATCATATCCTGGGCCATAAAGCTAGCCTTGGTAAATTCAAAAAAATAGAAATCATTCCAAGCATCTTTTCTGACCACAATGCAGTAAGATTAGATCTCAATTACAGGAGAAAAACTATTAAAAATTCCAACATATGGAGGCTGAACAACACGCTGCTGAATAACCAACAAATCACAGAAGAAATCAAAAAAGAAATAAAAATTTGCATAGAAACGAATGAAAATGAAAACACAACAACCCAAAACCTGTGGGACACGGTAAAAGGAGTCCTAAGGGGAAAGTTCATAGCAATACAGGCACACCTCAAGAAACAAGAAAAAAGTCAAATAAATAACCTAAAACACCTCAAAAAACAAGAAAAAAGTCAAATAAATAACCTAACTCTACACCTAAAGCAACCAGAAAAGGAAGAAATGAAGAACCCCAGGGTTAGGAGAAGGAAAGAAATCTTAAAAATTAGGGCAGAAATAAATGCAAAAGAAACAAAAGAGACCATAGCAAAAATCAACAAAGCCAAAAGCTGGTTCTTTGAAAGGATAAATAAAATTGACAAACCTTTAGCCAGACTCATCAAGAAACAAAAGGAGAAAAATCAAATCAACAAAATTAGAAATGAAAATGGAGAGATCACAACAGACAACACAGAAATACAAAGGATCATAAGAGACTACTATCAACAATTATATGCCAATAAAATGGACAACGTGGAAGAAATGGACAAATTCTTAGAAAAGTACAACTTTCCAAAACTGGACCAGGAAGAAATAGAAAATCTTAACAGACCCATCACAAGCATGGAAATTGAAACTGTAATCAAAAATCTTCCAGCAAACAAAAGCCCAGGTCCAGACGGCTTCACAGCTGAATTCTACCAAAAATTTAGAGAAGAGCTAACACCTATCCTGCTCAAACTCTTCCAGAAAATTGCAGAGGAAGGTAACCTTCCAAACTCATTCTATGAGGCCACCATCACCCTAATACCAAAACCTGACAAAGATCCCACAAAAAAAGAAAACTACAGGCCAATATCACTGATGAACATAGATGCAAAAATCCTTAACAAAATTCTAGCAATCAGAATCCAACAACACATTAAAAAGATCATACACCATGATCAAGTGGGCTTTATCCCAGGGATGCAAGGATTCTTCAATATCCGCAAATCAATCAATGTAATACACCACATTAATAAATTGAAAAATAAAAACCATATGATTATCTCAATAGATGCAGAGAAAGCCTTTGACAAAATTCAACATCCATTTATGATAAAAACTCTCCAGAAAGCAGGAATAGAAGGAACATACCTCAACATAATAAAAGCTATATATGACAAACCCACAGCAAACATTATCCTCAATGGTGAAAAATTGAAAGCATTTCCTCTAAAGTCAGGAACAAGACAAGGGTGCCCACTTTCACCATTACTATTCAACATAGTTTTGGAAGTTTTAGCCACAGCAATCAGAGCAGAAAAAGAAATAAAAGGAATCCAAATTGGAAAAGAAGAAGTAAAACTCTCACTATTTGCAGATGACATGATCCTCTACATAGAAAACCCTAAAGACTCCACTAGAAAATTACTAGAACTAATCAATGACTATAGTAAAGTTGCAGGATACAAAATCAACACACAGAAATCCCTTGCATTCCTATACACTAATAATGAGAAAACAGAAAGAGAAATTAAGGAAACAATTCCATTCACCATTGCAACGGAAAGAAAATACTTAGGAATATATCTACCTAAAGAAACTAAAGACCTATATTTAGAAAACTATAAAACACTGGTGAAAGAAATCAAAGAGGACACTAATAGATGGAGAAATATACCATGTTCATGGATTGGAAGAATCAATATAGTGAAAATGAGTATACTACCCAAAGCAATTTATAGATTTAACGCAATCCCTATCAAGCTACCAACAGTATTCTTCACAGAGCTAGAACAAATAATTTCACAATTTGTATGGAAATACAAAAAACCTCGAATAGCCAAAGCGATCTTGAGAAAGAAGAATGGAACTGGAGGAATCAACCTACCTGACTTCAGGCTCTAGTACAAAGCCACAGTTATCAAGACAGTATGGCAGTGGCACAAAGACAGAAATATTGATCAATGGAATAAAATAGAAAGCCCAGAGATAAATCCACGCACATATGGACACCTTATCTTTGACAAAGGAGGCAAGAATATACAATGGATTAAAGACAATCTCTTTAACAAGTGGTGCTGGGATATCTGGTCAACCACTTGTAAAAGAATGAAACTAGACCACTTTCTAACACCATACACAAAAATAAACTCAAAATGGATTAAAGATCTAAAAGTAAGACCAGAAACTATAAAACTCCTAGAGGAGAACATAGGCAAAACACTCTCCGACATACATCACAGCAGGATCCTCTATGACCCACCTCCCAGAATATTGGAAATAAAAGCAAAAATAAACAAATGGGACCTAATTAACCTTAAAAGCTTCTGCACATCAAAGGAAACTATTAGCAAGGTGAAAAGACAGCCTTCAGAATGGGAGAAAATAATAGCAAATGAAGCAACTGACAAACAACTAATCTCAAAAATATACAAGCAACTCCTGCAACTCAACTCCAGAAAAATAAACGACCCAATCAAAAAATGGGCCAAAGAACTAAATAGACATTTCTCCAAAGAAGACATACAGATGGCTAACAAACACATGAAAAGATGCTCAACATCACTCATTATCAGAGAAATGCAAATCAAAACCACTATGAGGTACCATTTCACGCCAGTCAGAATGGCTGCGATCCAAAAGTCTACAAATAATAAATGCTGGAGAGGGTGTGGAGAAAAGGGAACCCTCTTACACTGTTGGTG
The DNA here is from genome assembly GCF_029378745.1 of Bos indicus. Lineage (NCBI taxonomy): Eukaryota > Metazoa > Chordata > Mammalia > Artiodactyla > Bovidae > Bos > Bos indicus. The sequence goes on from NC_091765.1 coordinate 75,435,969, forward strand.
GGAATGCAAACTAGTACAGCCACTATGGAGAACAGTGTGGAGATTCCTTAAAAAACTGGAACTAGAAGTGCCTTATGATCCAGCAATCCCACTGCTGGGCATACACACTGAGGAAACCAGAAGGGAAAGAGACACGTGTACCCCAATGTTCATCGCAGCACTGTTTATAACAGCCAGGACATGGAAGCAACCTAGATGTCCATCAGCAGATGAATGGATAAGAAAGCAGTGGTACATATGCACAATGGAGTATTACTCGGCTATTAAAAAGAATACATTTGAATCAGTTCTAATGAGGTGGATGAAACTGGAGCCTATTATACAGAGTGAAATAAGCCAGAAGGAAAAACATAAATACAGTATACTAACGCATATATATGGAATTTAGAAAGATGGTAACAATAACCCGGTGTACAAGACAGCAAAAGAGACACTGATGTATAGAACAGTCTTATGGACTCTGTGGGAGATGGAGAGGGTGGGAATATTTGGGAGAATGGCATTGAAACATGTAAAATATCATGTAAGAAAGGAGTTGCCAGTCCAGGTTCGATGCACGATACTGGATGCTTGGGGCTAGTGCACTGGGACGACCCAGAGGGATGGTATGGGGAGGGAGGTGGGTTCAGGATGGGGAACACATGTATACCTGTGGCGGATTCATTTTGATATTTGGCAAAACTAATACAATTATGTAAAGTTTAAAAATAAAATAAAATTAGAAAAAAAAAAAAAAAAAAGGAGAGACATTACTTTGCCAGCAAAGGTCCATCTAGTCAAGGCTATGGTTTTTCCAGTGGTCATGTATGGATGTGAGAGTTGTACTATAAAGAAAGCTGAGCACTGAAGAATTGATGCTTTTGAACTGTGGTGTTGGAGAAGACTCTTGAGAGTCCATTGGACAGCAAGATGATCCAACCAACTCATCCTAAAGGAAATCAGTCCTGGGTGTTCATTTGAAGGACTGCTGTTGAAGCTGAAACTCCAATACTTTGGCCCCCTGATGCGAAGAGCTGACTCTTTTGCAAAGACCCTGATGCCGGGAAAGATTGAACACGGGAGGAGAAGCATATGACGGAGGATGAGATGAGGATGGATGACATCACCGACTCAATGGACATGAGTTTGAATAAATTCCGGGAGTTGGTGATGGACAGTGAGGCCTGGCATGCTGCAGTCCATGGGGTCCCAAAGAGTTGAACATAACTAAGTGACTGAACTGAACTGAACCACTATAATAAACAGCTGCCTGATTTCAGTTAAAAAAAAAAAATCAATAATGAGTTATAAGGAGTATGTTTCCTGTGTTTATAAGTATATATCAGCACAATTTGAGTTTTAGCTAGAAATTTTCCACTTTATCCCAGCATTAAATTAATATGATCAAAGACATGCTATTTAAAAATTCATAAATCATTTTTAAGATAAAAATCAAAGGAATTTCTTTGGCAGTGTTTATATTAAGAAACTGCTACTGTTGCTGCTGCTAAGTCGCTTCAGTAGTGTCCGACTCTGTGCAACCCCATAGACGGCAGCCCACCAGGCTCTGCTATCCCTGGGATTCTCCAGGCAAGAACACTGGAGTGGGTTGCCATTTCCTTCTCCAGTGTGTGAAAGGTAAAGTGAAGTCGCTCAGTCGTGTCTGACTCGCAGGGATCCCATGGACTGCAGCCTGCCAGGCTCCTCCATCTATGGGATTTTCTAGGCAAGAGTACTGGAGTGGCTTGCCATTGCCTTCTTCGATATTAAGCAACTATAAGTATTCAAATGGAAAAATGAATCAGCTTCCTCACATTTAATTCAGTTGCTTAATAAACAGCGATTTGTAGTGTTCTTTGGTCATGAGCATACTCGGCTGCTTAGTCATGTATGACTCTTTGCAGCCCACTGAACTGTAGCCCGCCAGGTTCCTCTGTGCATGGGATTTCCCAGGCAGGAATATTGGAGGGTGTTGCTATTTCCTATTCTAAGGGATCTTCCCAACTAGGGATCCAACCCACGTCCTCCTGGTCTCCTGCATTGGCAGGCAGATTCTTTACCACTGTGCTACCCAGGAAGCCCCCAAGTGACTACTAATTATAGTAAAATTAATTTCTTGTTCTTGAATTATTTAACTTAAAAGTTTACCAAGTGTCAAATGGATTGAGTAGATAATACAGAATGTAAGAAATACTGAATGTAAGAAAATAATAAAACAATTTTCAGTCAGCATAAGGTGTTAGCCACTCTAGTTTTCTGAAAGGAATAAAATTAAAAATAGAGTAAATGCCTAATGAAATTACAAAATAACTCAATGGTTGTGTCATACTATCAGAATAAGACAAATTAAGCTACTTTTAAATGTCCCTGATTATATATCTTTTCAATGTGATTGCTAAGAAGTCCCAAGGTTTATTTTCAGTAATGCTCAGGTCTCAGTGACAAGCCAAATTCTCTTTTGGCCTATTGTGTTTTCCTATTTTATGTTTGTTCATTTTTCAAGAACTCAATATTGAGCAGACTCCTAAGAAAGATAGTATCTTAATGTTTTATTATATTTATATGTATTTTAGAAGAAAGCCCTCTTGATCACCAAGTTTATAACCTAGGCACAATTTTAGGCACCAGAAATTAAACAGTGTTGCTTTAGTACTGTTCATTTAGGAGGGGGGTAAGAAAAAAGAATACAATGATTTTCAATCTTATCTTTCAGTCTTCAAACAAGTTGATGTATAAATAGAATGAATACAAAAGTAGTACATTTGGATGGAGAGGTCCTGATATAAAATTTAAACATAATGACATCAAGGTGGTAGTAAAGCCATCAAATAAATATAGTATGAAAGAACTGAAATGAAACTTTTTTTTTTAAATGACATATTGTCTGTAATATAGTTTTCCTTTTTGGATATTGATTGCTATATAAGCAAGTATTTGTTTTTCAGTATCGGAAGGACTGGAAATTTACAAGTTTAGAAATGAAAGATCCTTTTCCATTGAATTTTTCTGTGTAATTTTGTTTCTATCAAACAGATAAAAACAACAAAACTATTCTTGTTAATGGGGGTTTGGGCCTGTATTCCTATATACTTAGTTTCATCAGTCATTCATGCAGTTGCATCTGGGTATCTGTAAAATAGGGCTAAATATACTCTATTAAGACAGATGGCTGGCAAAGATAATCTAATGTATTTCCTATATTTGCAGTGATTTCTCCTTTCAGCAACAAAATGAATGCATAGAAAATATTTCTTTCCTATTAGATGTCACTAGTTTTTACTAAGTGCAATGTTTAAGAAACAAATGAGTTAAACCTGACTTACCTAAGTGGAAAATTGTATTCTCTTCCAAACTGAAACAATCTGGAGTAACAATCAAATTGATAAATATTCATGTATTAAGTCATAATTGGACCCTCACAGAAGTTCTATCAGTGGACCATATATTAATACCAGCTTTTTTGCATTTTGAGAGCGTGAAATAAAATATACACATAATATGCAATTCAGTGTCTAATAAAGTGTCAAAACAAAGGTTCATATTTATATGTCATCTGAGAGTACCACAAACTTCTAACTTTCGGGATTTTAATTAGAGATGCAAAGCAGACTATCTTTTGTTATTTAACAGCAACCACCTGTATGTTTAGAATTGGGAAATATCCCAGAGAAGCTATAAATTAAATCGAATGACAGACAAATATATGCTTACAATGATAAGAATGGATGCCAAATAATGCATTTCTAGGAGAAGGCACTGGCGACCCACTCCAGTACTCTTGCCTGGAAAATCCCATGGACGGAGGAGCTTGGTAGGCTGCAGTCCATGGGGTCGCTGAGGGTCGGACATGACTGAGCAACTTTACTCTCAATTTTCACTTTCATGCATTGGAGAAGGAAATGGCAACCCACTCCAGTGTTCTTGCCTGGAGAATCCCAGGGACGGCAGATCCTGGTGGGCTGCCGTCTATGGGGTAGCATAGTGTCGGACACAACTGAAGCGAGTTAGCAGCAGCAGCAGCATAGCATACTTTAGCTCAAATCCCATCATACAAATAAGTCCCAAGAATAATTTTCCCACAAATTAAAAACTAACAGTTTTAACAGCCAAGTGCTGATTAGAGTTTTTTAAAATATTAAACAATTTTGATAATCATTAGTAAAATAAAATTGAATTCTTCTCTTTCTGAAATGTGAATACTTTATATTCAAAGCATAAAATTAATACATATTTTAAAGTATTTTTCATTAAATATCTTTGATCAGCCAAAACAAAAAGGGGTTATTAACTGTTAAAACTATAAGCATTTTATTACTAATGCTCATGATTCATGTTCCTATGGGAGCTCAACATGTCCTGTTAGAAGATTCCAGGAATGATCTTTTTGAACACATTCAAAGTTTTATTATTCCCTCAGTCTAGACATTTTTAAACAATTGCCTAGCAACATGCATATGATTTTAGTGGCACTCTGTTGTATTGAGAAGGTAAATATGTGTTATTTAATAGTTAAGAAACGAAGTCTTTCTTTGATAGTTTTTAAATGTGTAAAAATAAAACAAATGTCTAGCATTGTTGAAAGGAAGAAAGCAATTACCAGTAAGGCTTTGACTTGAATTGATGCTTGGAATATTTAAATAGGACAAAGGTCTACTTGGGAATGTTCATAAGAGCTATGTGAAATATTTTGCCATACAAAGTATTCAAAAGAGAATGCTTATATTCATATGCAGGGAGATGCCAAGAAAGGAAAACAGAAGCATAGGCATGAGGAAATTGGTATTGCAAAGGGCAAAATGTGAACCAAGGAAAAAAGCTGCTATCAGGAAGGAGAGAAAAGCATGCATCAAGAAAGTAGAAAGTCAATTATTTCAGGAGATAATTGAGCAAAAGCAGCATTTTAAGGACAGTGAGTCAGTACTGTGAACCACCTCCCTTTTGTTAAACTTTCTATGTAGCTCCTGATTTTGCCTCAGCAGTCATTTGCCACAGTATCTTCTCATTGTTTAACTCTGCAGTTCAGTGGAAATCTCTTATCCATTGCTTATGTACATATTAATCCTATGACACACAGGTACCTTATGGTAGGACTGTGGCCATCAATGTCTAAGAGTTCTTTAGGTAGGCCTGTACTGTAACCAGAGAGCCTCCTCATTAAGAAATAGAAACATATTACTTGGTTATACATTTTGAAGGGCTAAACATTAAAAAATGAATGGAGTTGTAGTTTTATTCTCTCAGTGAAAGGAATCAGTGGCTTATAGAAATAACAACCATGTAGACTGCTGGATTGAGTTTAATATTGCTTATTAAGGTGATTAGATTCAATTTATGCTGGGGATATAGTGTTTTGTTTTAAGTTTTATTGTGTGAGTCCTCTGGAAGGAGAGATTTTAATGAGTTGGGAAACTTGGGCTTCCAAGAGAGAACTTCAGCTTGCTTGTTTTGAAGTCTAGGGTGCATCAATAATAATAGAAACAATAAGCAAAGACCATAATACCTATATTTTCCCAAATGTGCATGTGATTATATATACTCCAGATAGATCCCTCAGGAAGTGAAGTTCAGTACCTAGAAAATATTTTTTTCCTGGTTGTTGTTTAGTCACTAAGTCACATATAACTCTGTGACCCCATGAACTGCAGCATGCCAGACATCTCTGTCATTCCTTCACTATGCCCCTGACTTTGCTCAAACTCATGTCCGTTGAGTCTGTGATACTGTCTCATCCTCTGTCATCCCCTTCTCCTCCTGCCTTCAATCTTTCCCAGCATTAGGGTCTTTCCAAAGAGTCAGCTCTTTCCATCAGGTGGCCAAAGTATTGGAGCTTCAGCTTCAGCATCAGTCCTTCCAATGAATATTCAGGACTGATTTCCTTTAGGATGGACTGGTTGGATCTCCTTGCAGTCTTAGGGACTCTCAAGGGTCTTCTCCAACACCACAGTTCAAATGCATCAATTCTTTGGAGATCAGCCTTCTTTATGGTACAACTCTCACACCCTTATATGGCTACTAGAAAAATCATAGCTTTGACTATATGGACTTTGTCGGCAAAGTGATATCTCTGTTTTTTAACACTGTCTAAGTTTGTCATAGCTATACTTCCAAGGAGCAAGCATCTTTTAATTTCACGGCTACAGTTACCATCTGCGTTGATTTTGGAGCCAAGAAAATGAAATCTGACAGTTTACACTTCACATTTTCCCCATTTATTTGCCATAAAGTAATGGGACCAGATGCCATAATCTTTGTTTTTTTGATTGTTGAGTTTTAAGCCAGCTTTCCAACTCGCCTCTTTCAACCTCAACAAGAGGCTCTTTAGTTACTCTTCACTTTCTGCCATTAAAGTGTTACCATCTGCATATCTGAGGTTGTTGATATTTCTGCTGGCAATCTTGATTCCAACTTGTGATTCATCCAACCCAGCATTTCACATAATATACTCTGGATATAAGTTAAATAAGCAGGGTGACAATATACAACCTTGAGGCACTCCTTTCCCAATTTTGAACCAGTCTATTGTTCTATGTCCAGTTCTTACTGTTGCATCTTGTCTTGCATACAGGTTTCTCAGGAGACAGGTAATGTAGTCTGGTATTCTTATCTCGTTAAGATTATTCCACATTTTTTTTGTGAACTATACAGTCAAAGGCTTTAGCATAGATGAAGAAGAAGTAGAATTTTTTTTTTAAATTTCCTTGCTTTTTTCTTATTTTTTAAAGTTTTTATTTATTTTTAAAATTTAATTTAATTTTATTTTTTAACTGTACAATATTGTATTGGTTTTGCCATATATCAACATGCATCCACCACAGGTATACATGTGTTCCCCATCCTGAACCCTCCTCCCTCCTCCCTCCCCATACCATCCCTCTGGGTCATCCCAGTGCACCAGCCCCAGGCATCCAGTATCGTGCATCAAACCTGGACTGGCAACTCGTTTCATATATGATATTATACATGCTTCAATGCCATTCTCCCAAATCATCCCACCCTCTCCCTCTCCCACAGAGCCCAAAAGACCGTTCTATACATCAGTGTCTCTTTTGCTGTCTAGTATACAGGGTTATCGTTACCATCTTTCTAAATTCCATATATATGTGTTAGTATACTGTACAGGATCCTCTATGACCCACCTCCCAGAATATTGGAAATAAAAGCAAAAATAAACAAATGGGACCTAATTAAACTTAAAAGCTTCTGCACAACAAAGGAAACTATAAGCAAGGTGAAAAGACAGCCATCAGAATGGGAGAAAATAATAGCAAATGAAGCAACTGACAAACAACTAATCTCAAAAATATATAAGCAACTCCTGCAACTCATTTCCAGAAAAAAAAAAAAAAAAATGACCCAATCAAAAAATGGGGCAAAGAACTAAATAGACATTTCTCCAAAGAAGATATACAGATGGCTAACAAACATATGAAAAGATGCTCAACATCACTCATTATCAGAGAAATGCAAATCAAAACCACTATGAGGTACCATTTCACGCCAGTCAGAATGGCTGTGATCCAAAAGTCTACAAGTAATAAATGCTGGAGAGGGTGTGGAGAAAAGGGAACCCTCTTACACTGTTGGTGGGAATGCAAACTAGTACAGCCACTATGGAGAACAGTGTGGAGATTCCTTAAAAAACTGGAAATAGAACTGCCTTATGACCCAGCAATCCCACTGCTGGGCATACACACTGAGGAAACCAGAATTGAAAGAGACACATGTACCCCATTGTTCATCGCAGCACTGTTTATAATAGCCAGGACATGGAAGCAACCTAGATGTCCATCAGCAGATCAATGGATAAGAAAGCAGTGGTACATATACACAATGGAGTATTACTTGGCCATTAAAAAGAATACATTTGAATCAGTTCTAATGCAGTGGATGAAACTGGAGTGAAGTTTCAGAGTGAAGTAAGCCAGAAAGAAAAACACCAATACAGTATGCTGCTAAGTAGCTTCAGTAGTGTCCAACTCTTAGCGACCCCATGGACTGCAGCCCACCAGGCTCCTCAGTCCCTGGGATTTTCCAGGCAAGAGTACTGGAGTGGGTTGCCATTTCCTTCTCCCATGCATGAAAGTGAAAAGTGAAAGTGAAGTCACTCAGTCGTGTCTGACTCTTAGCGACCTTATGGACTGTAGCCCACCAGGCTCCTCAGTCCATGGGATTTTCCAGGCAAGAGTACTGGAGTGGGTTGCCATTTCCTTCTCCGATCCAATACAGTATACTAATGCATATATATGGAATTTAGAAAGATGGTAACAATTTCCTTGCTTTTTCATGATCCAGTGGATGTTGGCAATTTGATCTCTGGTTCCTCTGCCTTTTCTAAATCCAGCTTGTACATCTGTAAGTTCTTAGTTCATGTACTGCTAAAGCCTCACTTTAAGGATTTTAGCATAATCTTGCTGGCATATGAAATGAGTGCAATTGTACAGTAGTTTGAACGTTCTTTGACATTGCCTTCCTTTGAGAATGAAAACTGACCTTTTCCAGTCCTGAGGCCACTGCTTAGTTTTCAAAATTTGTTGGCACAATGAGTGCAATTCTTTAACAGCATCGTCTTTTAAGATCTGAAATTGCTAAGCTGGAATTCCATCATCTCCACTAGCTTTCTTCTTAGTAACACTTCCTAAGGCCCATTTGACTTCACATTCCAGGATGTCTGGCTGTAAGTGAATGACCACACCTTTGTGGTTATCTGGGTCATTAAGAGCATTTTTGTACAGTTCTTCTGTGTATTCTTGCCACCTTTTCTTAATCTCTTCTGTTTTTATTAGGTCCTTGTTTTTGTCCTTTATTGTGTCTATATTTGCATGAAATGTTCCCTTGATATTTCAAGTTTTCTTAAAGAGATTTCTATTTTTTCCCTTACTATTGTTTTCCTCTTTTTCTTTGCATTGGTCACTTAAAAAGGCTTTCTAATCTCTCCTTGCTATTCTCTGGAACTCTGCTTTCACTTGGGCATATCTTACCCTTTTTCCTTTGGCTTTCACTTCTCTTTTCTCAGCTATTTGTAAGGCCTCCTCAGACAACCAATTTGTCTTACTGCATTTTTTTTCTTGGTGGTGGTTTTGGTCATCACCTCCACAATTTTACCAACTTCCATCCGTAGTTCTTCAGGCACTCTGTCTACCAGATCCAGTCCCTTGAAACTATTTGTCACCTCCACTGTATAATCATAAGGAATTTGATTTAGGTCATACTGGAATGGCCTAGTGATTTTCCCTACTTTCTTCAATTGGATCCTGAAGTTTTCAATAAGGAGCTGAAGATCTGAACCACAGTCAGTTCCAGGTCTTATTTTTGCAGACTGTATAGAGCTTCTCCATTTTTGGCTGCAAAACATATTATCAATATGATTTTGTTACTGACTTCTGGTGATGTCTATGTTTAGAGTTGTTTCTTGTGTTAATAATGGAAGAGAGTGCTTGGTATAACCAGTGCATTCTCTTGGCAAAACTCTGTTAACCTTTGCCCTGTTTCATTTTGTATTCAAGGCCAAACTTGCCTATTATTCCAGGGATCTCTTGATTTCCTACTTACGCATTCCAGTACCCTATGATGAAAAGGACATCTTATTTTGGTTAATCTAGGAGGTCTTGTGGTCTTCATAGAATTGTTTTATTTCAGCTTCTTCAGCATTAGATGTTGGAGCATAGACTTGGATTACTGTGATGCTGAATGTTTTGCTTTGGAAATGAACAGAGATCATTCTATCATTTCTCAGATTGCAACCAGGTGCTTCATTTTGGACTCTTTTGTTGACTATGAGTGATACTCCATTCCTTCTAAGAGATTCTTGCCCATAGTAATAGATATAAGGTTCATCTGAATTAAATTTGCCCATTCCAGTCCATTTTACTTCACTGATTCCTAAAATGTCAATGTTCACTCTTCCAATCTCCTGTTTGGCCACATCCATTTTACCTTGATTCACATACCTAACATTCCAGGTTCCTATGCAGTATTGTTTTTATAGCATTGGACTTTACTTTCACCAACAGATATAACCACAGCTGGGCATTGTTTCCACTTTGGCTCTGCCTCTTCATTCTTTCTGTAGCAATATCTCTAGTCTACCTCAGTAGTATATTGGACACCTACCAATCTGGGGATTTATATTTCAGTGTCATATCTTTTTGCCTACCCATACTGTTCATAGGCTTCTCAAGACAAGAATACTGAAGTGGTGTGCCATTCCTTTCTCTAGTGGACTACATTTTATCAGTCCCTAACTAGCAGGGACATGCCCTTCAGCTGCTCAGCATAGCTGGATGACATGCTTGGTGCCCTGGGTGTCTCACCACTGGTCCTCACTGAGTGTTTAAAACCTCTCTGGCTCTCAGTGATAAAAATTAAAATCAATTGTGGCCAAAATTTATAAGAATAAATACAAATAAATATATGAATATATTGAGACCGATTGGAAACAAGATTCCTAATGCTATAATAAATGGTGTTGGTTTTCTGCACCAGACACTGTGGTAGACTGCAAATAACTTGGGTTCATGAAATATTTTTCCCCTGAGGACTGCATGTGAAGAATGGATTTTATTTAGAAATGTAAGAAAAGAATAAGCAAGACCTATCCAAGCCAGACTTCAGCAATACGTGAACTGTTAACTTCCAGATGTTCAAGCTAATTTTAGAAAAGGCAGAGGAACCAGAGATCTAATTGCCAACATCCGCTGGATCATTGAAAAAGCAAGAGAGTTCCAGAAAAACATCTATTTCTGCTTTATTGACTATGCCAAAGCCTTGACTGTGTAGATCACAATAAACTGTGGAAAATTCTTCAAGAGATGGGAATACCAGACCATCTGACCTGCCTCTTGAGAAACATACATGCAGGTCAGGAAGCAACAGTTAGAACTGGACATGGAACAACAGACTGGTTCCAAATAGGAAAAGGAGTACGTCAAGGCTGTATATTGTCACCCTGCTTATTTAACTTAGATGCAGAGTACATCATGAGAAACTCTGGGCTGCAAGAAGCACAAGCTGGAATCAAGATTTCTGGGAGGAATATCAATATCAGATGACACCACCCTTATGGCAGAAAGTAAAGAAAAATTAAAAAGCCTCTTGAGGAAAGTGAAAGAGTAGAGTGAAAAAGTTGGCTTAAAGCTCAACATTCAGAAAACTAAGATCGTGGCATCTGGTCCCATCACTTCATGGCAAATAGATGGGAAACAGTGGAAACAGTCTCAGACTTTATTTTTGGGGGCTCAAAAATCACTGCAGATGGTGACTGCAGTCATGAAATTAAAAGATGCTTACTTCTTGGAAGGAAAGATATGACCAACCTAGATAGCATATTGAAAAGCAGAGACAATACTTTGCCAACAAAGGTCCATCTAGTCAAGGCTATTGTCATGTATGGATGTGAGAGTTGGACTGTGAAGAAGGCTGAGCACCAAAGAATTGATGCTTTTGAACTGTGGTGTTGGAGAAGACTCTTGAGAGTCCCTTGGACTGCAAGGAGATCCAACCAGTCCATTCTAAAGGAGATCAGCCCTGGGATTTCTTTGGAAGGACTGAAGCTAAAGCTGAAACTCCAGTACTTTGGCCACCTCACGCGAAGAGTTGACTCATTGGAAAAGACTCTGATGCTGGGAGGGATTGGGGGCAGGAGGAGAAGGGGACGACAGAAAATGAGATGGCTGGATGTCATCACTGACTCAATGGACGTGAGTCTCAGTGAACTCTGGGAGTTGGTGATGGCTGCTTCAATTCATGGGGTCACAAAGAGTTGGACAAGACTGAGAGACTGAACTGAACTGAAGTGATGAGAAATATAAACCTCTATAGAAATAACAAGTTTCAGGTACATTTTAGGCTTAACAGTTACATTTCTCTTTAAATTTGAGAAAACTTGAAATATCACAACACTGGATGCTTGGGACTGGTGCACTGGGACGACCCAGAGGGATGATATCGGGAGGGAGGAGGGAGGAGGGTTCAGGACGGATTTTCTTTTAAAAATTTAGAAAAAAATAATTAATAAAAAAATAAATTAAAAAAAAGGATCAAAATATAAAACATAGAAAATAAAGAACCAAAACATATAAAAAAATCAAAGCATCTCTGGCTATATTCGTATTTTGGTGAGTTTTTAAAAAGTCAGAATTATGGTAAAAATAAGTGTGTTTGACTTTACCTGCTGACCCATGTTCTTAATGTAGATGAAGTTATCTGCTGTTGTCTTAGATTTTCAATCCTAAATTTAATAGTTAATAACAATTCAGATCCTGTCACTTTTGAATGGAGAAGGAAATGGAAACCCACTCCAGTATTTTTGCCAGGAAAATCCCATGTACAGAGGAGCCTGGTGGGCTACAGTCCATGGGTTGCAAAGAGTCAAACACAACTGAGCATGCACACATTCATACTTTTGAAATGTGGGGTACCGTGAGTCTAAAGAAATATTAACAGAAAAACAATTTGTTACTGCAAGCTCGTATAATATTTAACTTTTCTGTACCTCCTTAACATTTCAAGAATCAACACTGTGTCAATTATTCTTTTATAATGTCCATTTACTAATAGAAAATTCCCTGGAAGATGTAGAACCGTCATCAAATATTAGGTTAATTGAATAGTTGAGAGTCCTGTTCATCACTAAAGACCTGACATATTCCATTTACCATTTTATTTTGTGTGTATATGAATACAAATACACACTTGTAGTGTGCGCCTATTCATTTAAAACCAAATTGTATTTTTTTTTTGTTTTTCAAGAGTGCCTTTCTTCTTTTTTCCCATATAATCGGCTACAATACAACATAGTGATTCAACATTTACATATATTATGAAATGATCGCCAGAATAATTCTAACATTTTTCACAATATATAGTTACAGATTATTTTTCTTGTGATAAATTTTAAGATCTACTTTCTTAGCAGTTTTCAAATACACAATCAGTTCAGTTCATTTGTATCCTACTTTTTGCAACCCCATGGACTGCAGCATGCCAAGCTTCCCTGTCCATCACCAACTCCTGGAGCTTGCTAAAACTCATATGTCGATCAAATCAGTGATGCCACCCAACAATCTCATCCTCTGTCCTCCCCTTCTCTTCCTGCCTTCAATCTTTCCCACCATCAGGGTCTTTCCCAATGAGTCAGTTTTTCCCATCAGGTGGTCAAAGTATTGGAGTTTCAGCTTCAGCATCAGTCCTTCCAATGAATATTCAGGACTGATTTCCTTTAGGATTGACTGGTTGGACCTCCTTGTAGTCCTAGGCACTCTCAAGAGTCTTCTCCAACACCACAGTTCAAAAGCATCAGTACTTCGGTGCTCAGCTTTCTTTACAGTCCAACTCTCACATTCATACATGACCACTGGAAAAACCATAGCTTTGACTAGATGGGCCTTTGTTGGCAAAGTAATGTCTCTGCTTTTTAATATACTGTCTAGCTTGGTCATAACTTTCCTTCCAAGGAGTAAGCGTCTTTTAATTTCATGGCTGCTGTCACCATCTGCAGTGATTTTGGAGCTCAAGAAATAAAGTCTGTCACTGTTTTCATTGTTTCTCCATCTATTTGACTTGGAGTGATGGGAACAGATGCCATGGTCCTAGTTTTCTGAATGTTGAGTTTTAAGCCAGCTTTTCATTCTACTCTTTAACTTTCATCAACAGTAGTATTAAATATAGTTGACCTACTGTATATTACATCCTCATGACTTATTTTATAATTGGAAGTTTGTGTCTGTTGACACCACTCACCCACAACCCTCCTCGCATTTTTAGCAATCGCCAATCTGTTCTCTGTATGTGCTTGGTTTATTTTTATTTTTTAGATTCTACACATGAATGAGATCATGCAATATTTACTTCCTCAGTCTGACTTACTCCATTTAGTATAATGCCCTCAAGGTCCATTCATTCTGTTGTAAATGACAAGATTTCATTCTTATTTTGTTATGGCTAAGTGATATTCCTCTGTGTGTGTGTGTTTCTGTAAACACTACATTTTTTCTTTTCATACTTTTGCTAATGTAAATAATGCTGCAGTGAGCATAAGAGTGTTCATATATCCTTTAAATTTAGCCTTGTTCCTTTTCCAGATAAATAACCAAGAGTGAAATTTCTGGAGTATATGGTAAGTTCTATTTTTAATATTTTAAGGAACCTGCATACTCTTTTTCACAGTGGTTGTGCCCATTTACATTTCTACCAAAAGTGGACAAGGGTTCCCTTTTCTTCAACTCTTGGCTAATAGTTCTTATTTCTTGTCATTTTGATAATAGCCATTCTGACAAGTATGATGTGATATTTCATAGTTTTGACTTTCTTTTCCCTGATTACTAGGTGCTTGAGCATCTTTTCATATATTTGTTGGCTATCTGCTTGTCTGGAAAAATGTCTGTTCAGATTCTCTGCCCATTTTGTAATCAGACTGTTTTTCTGCTATTGAGTCATATGAGTTTTTTATACATTTTGCATGTTAACTTGTTACCAGATATATGATTTGCAAATATTTCCTCCCATTCAGGAGGTTGCCTTTTCACTTTGTTGATGGATGCTTTGCTATGTAGAAAGTGTTTAGTTTGATATAGCCCTATTTGTTTATTTTTGCTTATGTTGCCTTTGTTTTTAGTATCAAATCCAAAAAATCATCACCAATAACAATGTCAGTGGGTTATTACCTATGTTTTCTTCTAGGTATTTTATATTTTCAGGTCTTATGTTTTAATCTGTTTTCAGTTAATTTTTGTATATTGTATAAATGGTCAAGTTATGTTCCTTTACATGGCTGTCCAGTTGCCCCCAAAGCATTTATTAAAGAGACTATCAATCCCCTGTTGTATATTCTTCAATCCTTTGTTGTGAATTAATTGACCATATGTGTGTGAGTTTATCTTGGGTCTCCCTATTCTATTCCATAGATCTGTGTGTTTGATTTTATGCCAGTACCATACTGTTTTGATTACTATAGTTTTGAAATACAGTCTGAAATCAGGGAGTACAATACCACCTCTTGTTCTTCTTTCTCAAGATTATTTTAGTTATTCAGGGTCTATTTTTGGTTCCATGTAAGCTTTAGAATCACTTATTCTATATTTATTTTATGCATTTGTAAAGTAAATCTATTTATATTAAAAATAATTATTAATATGTACTTATTTTCACTGGCGGGGAAATGTTTTTTGGATGTTTTGTGGTTCCTCTCAGTTCCTTTATTGCAGTTCCTTTCTTGTTCACTTCTCTTTCTTTGAGGTTTGATGACTTTTAGTGGTACTTTCACTCTCTTTTGTATATCTACTACGTTTTTGTTCTTTATAAGATTTATAATAGTCTATTTTACATAGACTGTTTTAAATTGGCAACAACTAATGTTTGAATGCATTCTAATGCTCTAAACGTTTACCCTTTCCTCCACATTTTATGTCTTGAGATTGCAATTTGCATCTTTTTATCTTGTTCACCCCTTAAATATTATAGTCAGTTATTTTTCAGTTCAGTTCAGCTCAGTTCAGTCTCTCAGTCATGTCCAACTCTTTGCGACCCCATGAATTGAAGCAGCCATCACCAACTCCCAGAGTTCACTCAGACTCACATCCATCGAGTCATGATGCCATCCAGCCATCTCATTTTCTGTCGTCCCCTTCTCCTCCTGCCCCCAATCCCTCCCAGCATCAGAGTCTTTTCCAATGAGTCAACTCTTCACATGAGGTGGCCAAATGCTGGAGTTTCAGCTTTAGCATCATTCCTTCCAAAGAAATCCCAGGGGCTGATCTCCTTCAGAATGGACTGGTTGGATCTCCTTGCAGTCCAAGGGACTCTCAAGAGTCTTCTCCAACACCACAGTTCAAAAGCATCAATTCTTCAGTGCTCAGCCTTCTTCACAGTCCAACTGTCACATCCATACATGACCACTGGAAAAACCGTAACCTTGACTAGATGGACCTTTGTTGGCAAAGTAATGTCTCTGCTTTTGAATATGCTATCTAGGTTGGTCATAACTTTCCTTCCAAGGAGTAAGCGTCTTTTAATTTCATGGCTGCAGTCACCATTTGCAATGATTTTGGTGCCCCCCAAAATAAAGTCTGACACTGCTTCCACTGTTTCCCCATCTATTTCCCATGAAATGATGGGACCAGATGCCATGATCTTCGTTTTCTGAATGTTGAGCTTTAAGCCAACTTTTTCACTCTCTTCTTCCACCTTCATCAAGAGGCTTTTTAGTTCCTTTTCACTTTCTGCCATAAGGGTGGTGTCATCTGCATATCTGAGGTTATTGATATTTCTCCTGGCAATCTTGATTCCAGCTTGTGCTTCTTCCAGCCCAGCGTTTCTCATGATGTACTCTGCATATAAGTTAAATAAGCAGGGTGACAATATACAACCTTGACGTACTCCTTTTCCTATTTGGAACCAGTCTGTTGTTCCATGTCCAGTTCTAACTGTTGCTTCCTGGCCTGCATATACGTTTCTCAAGAGGCAGGTCAGGTGGTCTGGTATTCCCATCTCTTTCAGAATTTTCCACCGTTTATTGTGATCCACACAGTCAAAGGCTTTGGCATAGTCAATAAAGCAGAAATAGATGTTTTCCTGGAACTCTCTTGCTTTTTCGATGATCCAGCGGATGTTGGCAATTAGATCTCTGGTTCCTCTGCCTTTTCTAAAACTAGCTTGAACATCAGGAAGTTCATGGTTCACATATTGCTGAAGCCTGGCTTAGAGAATTTTGAGCATTACTTTAGTAGCGTGTGAGATGAGTGCAATTGTGTGGTAGTTTGAGCATTCTTTGGCATTGCCTTTCTTTGGGATTGGAATGAAAACTGACCTTTTCCAGTCCTGTGGCCACTGCTGAGTTTTACATATTTGCTGGCATATTGAGTGCAGCACTCTCACAGAATCATCATTCAGGATTGGAAATAGCTCAACTGGAATTCCATCACCTCCACTAGCTTTGGTCATAGTGATGCTTTCTAAGGCCCACTTGAATTCACATTTCAGGATGTCTGGCTGTAGGTGAGTGATCACACTATCATGATTATCTTGGTCATGAAGATCATTTTTTTGTACAGTTCTCTGTGTATTCTTGCCACCTCTTCTTCTTTTTTTTTTTCTAATTTTATTTTATTTTTAAATTTTACATAATTGTATTAGTTTTGCCAAATATCAAAATGAATCCGCCACAGGTATACACGTGTTCCCCATCCTGAACCCTCCTCCCTCCTCCCTCCCCATACCATCCCTCTGGGTCGTCCCAGTGCACTAGCCCCAAGCATCCAGTATCGTGCATCGAACCTGGACTGGCAACTCCTTTCTTACACGATATTTTACATGTTTCAATGCCATTCTCCCAAATCTTCCCACCCTCTCCCTCTCCCACAGAGTCCATAAGACTGTTCTATACATCAGTGTCTCTTTTGCTGTCTCGTACACCAGGTTATTGTTACCATCTTTCTAAATTCCATATATATGCGTTAGTATACTGTGTTTATGTTTTTCCTTCTGGCTTACTTCACTCTGTTTAATAGGCTCCTGTTTCATTCACCTCATTAGAACTGATTCAAATGTATTCTTTTTAATGGCTGAGTAATACTCCATTGTGTATATGTACCACAGCTTTCTTATCCATTCCTCTGCTGATGGACATCTAGGTTGCCACCTCTTAATATCTTCTGCTTCTGTTAGGTCCATACCATTTCTGTCCTTTATTGAGCCCATCTTTGCATGAAATGGTCCCTTGGTATCTCTAATTTTCTTCAAGAGATCTATAGTCTTTTCCACTCTTTTTTCCTCTATTTGTTTGCATTGATCGCTAAGGAAGGCTTTCTTATCTCTCCTTGCTATTCTTTGGAACTCTGCATTCAGATGCTTATATCTTTTATTTTCTCCTTTGCTTTTTGCTTCTCTTCTTTTCACAGCTATTTGTAAGGCCTCCCCAAACAGCCGTTTGTGCTTTTTTGCATTTCTTTTTCATGGGGATGATCTTGATCCTTGTCTTTTGTACAATGTCATGAACCTCCATCCATAGTTCATCAAGCACTCTATCAGATCTAGTCCCTTAAATCTATCTCTAACTTCCACTGTATAATCATAAGGGATTTGAGTTAGGTCTTACCTGAATGGTCTAATGGTTTTCCCTGCAGTTATTTTTACTACTTAAAAAAAATAAATAAATAAAAAAAACACACACCTTTATTTTTGGTACACTGGGTCTTAGTTGCTGTGCATAGGCTTTCTCTAGTTGTTGCATATGGGAGTTATTCTTCATTGCAGGCTTCTCATTGTGGCGGCTTTTCTTGTTGCAGAGCACAGGTTTTAGGCACATAAGCTTTAGTAGTTACAGCAAGTGGTCTTGTAGCTGTGGCTCAAGAGCCCTAGAGTGCATGGACCCAGTAGTTGCAGCTTGTGTACTCTAGAGTGCCTGCTAAGTAGTTGTGGCACACAAGATTTAGTTTCTCCACAGCATGTGGAATCTACCTGGATTAGAGATCAAACTCATGTCCCCCGCCTTGGTAGGCAAACTCCTAATCAATGTATGACCAGGGAAGTCCTTTATTTTTAGTTTTGACTTTTAATATTCATACTGGATTTTTTTTTTTAACAGCAAAGCATTTTCATTTGGAAGCTTCCCTGGTGGCTCAGATGGTTAACCATCTGCCTGCAATGCAGGATACCTGGGTTCTATCTCTAGGTCAGGAAAATCCTGTGGAGAAGGAACTGGCAACCCACTCCTGTACAGTTGCCTGAAAAATTCCATGGATGGAGGAGCCTGGTAGGCTACAGTCCATGGGGTCACAAAGAGTTGAACACAACTGAACAACTTTACTTGATGATGCTTGATTTTAATTTGAGGAAGAAATTGAGCAAAGAAAAAAAAAAAAAAACATCAATAATGCTGAACTTCAGTGAACTTTATTTGTAGCATCTATATTGTTCTCCTGGCTAATATAGAGATAATATCATGTATTCTACAGACTAACTGTTATCTATGTTTCCATTTATGAGTACATTCTACAAATATCATTCTGAATTCCTCAAAGCAGAGAACATTGATGCTAGATGATTGAGGGTACTAACCTTATCAGATCTATATGTTTTCATATACATGTATAAATGTATTTGGTGCTGGCACCTCTGTGATTTTCTTTTACTATATTCAGCTGCACAGCAAGGTGATTAAGTTATATATATATATATATATATATATATATACACACACATATATTATTTTCTGTAATAAGTTATTATAAGGTATTAATTATAGTTCCCTGTGCTATACAGTAAATCTTTGTTGCTTGTTGCATATCTATTTTTTTAATTATATATCTAGCATTCTATTTATACTAAATCAAACAAGTAGAGTCACAATGTCAAAAATATTTTTTAGTTACGAAAAATACATTTTCTAAGATACATTATACATACTATATATATATATATATATATGTATGTATGTATATAAAAGCTTTTCTACTACACTTGATAAAGGGTTGAGAAAGAACATAAAAAAAAAAGAGGTGGAGAAATTAGAAAACAGAAACTAAATAAATGTGAGCACTGACTATGATGACCGCTTGTATTTTTCAAAAAATTCCAAAATAATTCTGATGTGCATCTGGATTTTAAAAAGTGATTACAGGTGTTTTTTTTTTTTTTTTTTTTTATAAAATGGTAGTTTTGGTGGTACAGGCTTCCCTGATAGCTCAGTTGGTAAAGAATCCGCCTGCAATGCAGGAGACCCCGGTTCGATTCCTGGGTAGGGAAGATCCCCTGGGGAAGGGAAAGGCTACCCACTCCAGTATTCTTGGGCTTCCCTGTTGGCTTAGCTGGTAAAGAATCCACTGCAATGCAGGAGACCCCGGTTTGATTCCTGGGTTGGGAAGATCCGCTGGAGAAGGGAAAGGCTACTCACTCCAGTATTCTGGCCTGGAGAATTCCATGGACTATATAGTCCATGAGGGCACAAAGAGTCGGATGCAACTGAACGACTTTCACTTCACTCATTTAGTGATACAGTTCAATTCAGTTCAGTTGCTCAGTCATGTCCGACTCTTTGCAACCCCATGAATCGCAGCACTCCAGGCCTCCCTGTCTATCACCAACTCCCGGAGTTCACTCAGACTCACGTCCAGCGAGTCAGTGATGCCATACAGCCATCTCATCCTCTGGCGTCCCCTTCTCCTCCTGCCCCCAATCCCTCCCAGCATCAGGGTCTTTTCCAATGACTCAGCTCTTCGCATGAGGTGGCCAAAGTACTGGAGTTTCAGCTTTAGCATCATTCCTTCCAAAGAAATCCCAGGGCTGATCTCCTACAGAATGGACTGGTTGGATCCCCTTGCAGTCCAAGGGACTCTCAAGAGTCTTCTCCAACACCACAGTTCAAAAGCATCAATTCTTCAGTGCTCAGCCTTCTTCACAGTCCAACTCTCACATCCATACATGACCACAGGAAAAACCATAGCCTTGACTAGACGAACCTTTCTTGGCAAAGTAATGTCTCTGCTTTTGAATATGCTCTCTAGGTTGGTCATAACTTTCCTTCCAAGGAGTAAGCGTCTTTTAATTTCATGGTTGCAGTCACCATCTGAAATGATTTTGGGGCCCCCCAAAATTAAGTCTGACACTGTTTCCACTGTTTCCCCATCTATTTCCCATGAAGTGATGGGACCAGATAACATGATCTTTATTTTCTGAATGTTGAGCTTTAAGCCAACTTTTTCACTCTCCTCTTTCACTTTCATCAAGAGGCTCTTTAGTTCCTCTTCACTTTCTGCCATAAGGGTGGTGTCATCTGCATATCCAAGGTTATTGATATTTCTCCTGGCAATCTTAATTCCAGCTTGTGCTTCTTCCGAAGTAAGATGGTAGGTGTTGCAAGAGGGCATCAGAGGGCAGACACACTGAAATCATACTCACAGAAAAACTAGTCAATCTACTCACACTAGGACCACAGCCTTTTCTAACTCAGTGAAACTAAGCCATGCCTGTGGGGCAACCCAAGATGGGCGGGTCATGGTGGAGAGATCTGACAGAATGTGGTCCACTGGAGAAGGGAATGGCAAACCACTTCAGTATTTAGTGATACAGAATTGTATTATTTTTTCTGTTGATTAATCATGATACAATGGTATTGTATGAGTAATAGTTACATAATCACAATAGTAAAAGATGTTTATCAGTTTTTACAATCAATGGTTGACCAAAAATAAAAGATAATTACAATTGGAAGCCATCAAGCCATAATTAATCTATATGATTAACCTAACAATATAAAATAAATGTATGCAGCCCGGTGGGGGGGTGTCAAGCAGAGTGATATGGTAAGTGGAAGTGCATACATTCACATGTTTTCATCTGCCCAACCAGTCTGTGTCTTCTGGTTGGTGCATTTAATCCATTTGCATTTAACTTAGTCATGGATATAATGCTCCTATTACCATTTTCTTAATTGTTTTGGGTCTGTAGGTCTTTTCTTTCTCTTATGCCCTGCCTAGAGAAGCTCCTTAATTATTTGTTGTAAAGCTGGTTTGGTGATGCTGAATTCACTTAAATTTACTTGTCTGGAAGGATTTTGATTTCTCCATCAAATCTGAAGGAAAGTCTGGTTGAGTAGAGTATTTTCAGTTGTAGTTTCTTGCCTTTCATCACTTTAAATATGTCATGTCATTTCCTTTTGGCTTGTAGAGTTTCAGTTGAGAAATCATCTGGTAACCTGATGGGAGTTCCCTTGTATGTTATTTGTAATTTTTCCCTTGTTGATTTTAATATTTTATCTTTGTCTTTAATTTTTGACAATTTGATTACTATGTATCTTGGTGTTTTCCTCCTTGGGTTTATCCTGCCTGAGACTCCCTGTGCTTCCTGGACTTGGTTGACTATTTCTTTTCCCATGTTAGGGAAGTATTTTGCTAGTATCTCTTTAAATATTTTCTCAGGTCCTTTCTCTCTCTCTCTCTCTTCTCCTACTGGGACCCCTATAATGTGAATGTTGGTGTGTTAAATGTTGTCCCAGAGGTCTCTTAGGCTGTCTTCATTTCTTTCATTCTTTTCTCTATATTCTTCAGAAGTGATTTCCATCATTCTGTCCTCTAGGTTATTTATCCATTCTTCTGCCTCAGTTATTTAGCTATTGACTCCTTCTACTGTATTGTTCTGGAGAAGGCAATGGCAACCCACTCTAGTACTCTTGCCTGGAAGATCCCATGGACAAGGAGGCTGGTAGGCTACAGTGCACGGAGTTGCTAAGAGTAGGACACAACTGAGCGACTTCACTTTCACTTTTCACTTTCATGCATTGGAGAAGGAAGTGGCAACCCACTCCAGTGTTCTTGCCTGAAGAATCCCAGGGATGGCGGAGCCTGGTGGGCTGCCATAGCCTGGTGGGCTGCCATCTATGGGGTTGCACAGAGTCAGACATGACTGAAGGGACTTAGCAGCAGCAGCAGCAGTGTATTATTCATCTCTGTTCTTTAGTTCTTATAGGTCTTTGATAAAAATTACTTGCATTTTCTCCATTGTTTTCCTGAAGATCCTGGATCATCTTCACTATCATTATTTTGAATTCTTTTTCCAGAAGGTTGCCTATCTCCACTTCATTTAGTTGTTTTCCTCGGGTTTTATCTTGTCCATTCATCTGGGACATAATTTTCTGTATTTTCATTTTGATTAATTTTCTGTAATGTGGTTTTTGTTCTAGCTGTGGGATTTTGGTTCTTATTGCTTTTTCTGTCTACCCTCTGATGGAGGATGGTAAGAGGCTTGTGTAAGTTTCCTGAAGAGAGGAACTGACAGTGGGAAAAAATGTATCTTTCTGGGCTGGGCAGGGCCTTGCTCAGTAAAATCTTTAATCCAATTATCTGCTAATGGGTACAGTTGCACTCCTTGCTGGTGCTGGTGCCCCTGTCCCTGTGGTGATCCTCTGCCTACATAGGCCTACACAGGATAACTTTTGTATTATTGTTATCCAGATTGTGGGTCACCACCTGGTGGGCATGAGAGTTTATTTTATTGTGATTTTCCCTGCTTACCATCTTGCTGTGGCTTCTTCTCTGTCTTTGGATATGGGGTAACTTTTTTTGTTGTGTTCCAGGATCCTCCTGTCAATGGTTGTTCAACAGCTAGTTGTGATTTGGGTGCTTTTCCAGAAGGAGATGAATGCATGACGTTCTACACCACCATCTTGAAACAGAAGTCCAAACTAGCTTTATATGTGAACTAAACTGCTACTTTTGTAGCAAGAGGGAAAGAGACAGGGAACAACTTTTGAAAGAATGATATAGCCCAAGGTAACGATATAAATTGATTAGAATAAAATGGGATCAAGATGGGAGAGAAGACCACCCCTGGATCCTCAATCAACAAGTGAAATGACACACCCAGAGGTGCCATGACAGTTCCAAGATACTGTCAAAAGACCAAAGAGTTGGCAGTTGTGTCTGACTCTTGCAAACCGTGGACTGTAGCCTTCCAGGCTCCTTGGTCGATGGGATTCTCCAGGCAAGAATACTGGAGTAGGTTGCCATGAGTTTCTCCAAGGGATCTTCCCTACCCAGGAATCGAACCTGGGACTCCTGCATGCAAGCAAGTTCTTTACCAACTGAACTATGAGGGAAGCCCACTCATTAACATATGAGATTATCTAGTATTCCAAAGAATAGCAAGAAGAGATAAGAAAGCCTTCCTCAGCGATCAATGCAAAGAAATAGAGGAAAACAACAGAATGGGAAACACTAGAGATCTCTGCAAGAAAATTAGAGCTACCAAGGGAACATTTCATGCAAAGATGGGCTTGATAAATGACACAAATGGTATTGACCTAACAGAAGCAGAAGATATTATGAAGAGGTGGCAAGAATACACAGAAGAACTGTACAAAAAATATCTTCACGACCCAGAAATCACGATGATGTGATCACCCACCTAGAGCCAGATCTCCTGGAATGTGAAGTCAAGTGGGCCTTAGAAAGCATCACTACAAATAAAGCTAGTGGAGGTGATGGAATTCCAGTTGAGCTATTCCAAATCCTGAAAGATGATGCTGTGAAAGTGCTAGACTCAATATGCCAGCACATTTGTAAAACTCAGCACTGGCCACAGGACTGGAAAAAGTCAGTTTTCATTCCAATCCCAAAGAAAGGCAATGCCAAGAATGCTCAAACTACCACACAATTGCACTCATCTCACACGCTAGTAAATTAATGCTCAAAATTCTCCAAGCCAGGCTTCAGCAATATGTGAACCGTGAACTTCCTGATGCTCAAGCTGGTTTTCGAGAAGGCAGAGGAACCAGAGATCAAATTGCCAACATCCGCTGGGTCATGGAAAAAGCAAGAGAGTTCCAGAAAAACATCTATTTCTGCTTTATTGACTATGCCAAAGCCTTTGACTGTGTGGATCACAATAAACTGTGGAAAATTCTGAAAGAGATGGGAATACCAGACCACCTGACCTGCCCCTTGAGGTATGCAGGTCAGGAAGCAACAGTTAGAACTGGACATGGAACAACAGACTGGTTCCAAATAGGAAAAGGAGTATGTCAAAGCTGTGTATTGTCACCCTGCTTATTTAACTTTTATGCAGAGTACATCATGAGAAACGCTGGGCTGGAAGAAGCACAAGCTGGAATCAAGGTTGCCGGGAGAAATATCAATCACCCCAGATATGCAGATGAAACCACCCTTATGGCAGAAAGTGAAGAGGAACTAAAAAGCCTCTTGACGAAGGTGAAAGAGGAGAGTGAAAAAGTTGGCTTTAAATTCAACATTCAGAAAACGAAGATCATGGCATCTGGTTCCACCACTTCATTGGAAATAGATGGGGAAACAGTGAAAACAGTGTCAGACTTTATGTTTTGGAGCTCCAAAATCACTGCAGATGGTGACTGCAGTGATGAAATTAAAAGACGCTTACTCCTTGGAAGAAAAGTTATGACCAACCTAGGTAGTATATTGAAAAGCAGAGATATTACTTTGCCAACAAAGATCCATCTAGTCAAGGCTATGGTTTTTTCAGTGGTCATGTATGGATGTGAGAGTTGGACTGTGAAGAGGGCTGAGCGCTGAAGAATTGATGCTTTTGAACTGTGGTGTTGGAGAAGACTCTTGAGAGTCCCTTGGACTGCAAGGAGATCCAACCAGTCCATTCTGAAGGAGATCAGCCCTGGGATTTCTTTGGAAGGAATGATGCTAAAGCTGAAACTCCAGTACTTTGGCCACCTCATGCGAAGAGCTGAGTCATTGGAAAAGACCCTGATGCTGGGAGGGATTGGGGGCAGGAGGAGAAGGGGACGCCAGAGGATGAGATGGCTGGATGGCATCACTGATTCACTGGTTGTGAGTCTGAGTGAACTCCGGGAGTTGGTGATAGACAGGGAGGCCTGGAGTGCTGTGATTCATAGGGTTGCAAAGAGTCGAACACGACTGAGTGACTGAACTGAACTAAACTGAGTGTATAAACACACATTTTGCTTGGCTGCACTCACTTTCTGTGATGGCCCATACTCTGTCTGTGGAGTGTGCTTCTCTCTGAATCTGAATAAATCCATTTCTTACCTACCACTTTGTCTTTCACTGAATTCTTTTTGCTGCAATGAGGCATTAAGAACCTGAGTTTCATTAGGTCCTAAAACCAGGTACTGTGGGTTTTGGCTGGGTTCGCGTCCCAGCCACATGGGTTCAAGTCCCAAACAGGGTTTTGGTTGGGTTTGAGTCCCAACCACATGGGTTCGAGTCCCTAGCAGTTTTTTGGCTCTGTTTGAGTCCCAGCCACATGGATTCAAGTCTCAAACTTGGTTTTGGCTGGGTTTGTGTTCCAATCTGCGGTAAACTATTTCACTTTTACTATATAGTAAGTTTTACTGGTGAGACTTATGCTTTCATATATTTTCTTGTTCCCAATTCTTGCCTTTTATTTTAAGCTTAAAGAATTCCATTTAACATTTAAGAGGTTGGTTTAGTGGTGATAAACATTTTTAGTTTTTGCTTATCTGTAAAACTCTTTATCTCGCATTCATTCTGAATGATAACTTTGACATGTAGATAGAATATTTTGGTCAGAAGTTTGTTTTTCCTAGCATCTTGTGTTATTTTTTGTTTGTTTATTTGTTTTTGTGCTACTCCTTTTAGGCCTGCAAAGTTTCTGTGAAAAAATTGCTGATAGTCTTTTCAAGGTCCTCTTATATGCAACAAGTTGTTTGTCTCTTGCTGCTCTTAAGCTTCTCCCCTTATTTTTAACTTTTGATACTTTAATTATAATGTGTCTTGTTTGGGCCTCTTTGAGTTTCATCTTGTTTGGAACTCTCTGGGTTTCCTGCATCTGAATGTCTATTTCTTTTCCCAGGTTTGGGAAGTTTTTAGCCATTATTATTTCAAATAAAATTTCTTTTTTCCCCTTCTGGAAGCCCTGTGATGCAAATATTATTCTGTTTGATGTCTTCCCAGAGTCCCTTAAACTATCTTCACTTCACTATTTTCATTGTTTTTTCTTTTGGCTGCCCTGCTTGGGTGAGTTCCAGAGTCTGGTTTTTTAGTTCATATATTTTTTAGTCTACTTCATCTAGTCTGCTGTTGAACTCCTGTAGTGTAATATTTTGGTTGTTATTGTAGTCTTTGGTTTAATGACTTCTGTTTAACACTTTCTTATATGTTCAGTTTCTCTGTTGAAGTTCTACTGTGCTTATCCATTCTCTCAAAGTTCAGGGAGCATCTTTAAGATTATTACTTTGAACCCTTTATCATCTGAATTAGTTTTCTTCATTTCATTAAGTTTTTTTTTTTTCTCCCCTGATACTTCGTCTTAGAGATTTATTTGGAACATATTCCTCTGTTTTCTCACTTTGTTTGACTCTGTATGTTTGTTTCCATGTAATAGATAGAACAGTCAACTCTCTCAGTATTGAAGTAGGAGATGAAATTTATTGTTCAACCCTGTCCTAGCTGTTGATGGTCTCAAACTTTTGTGAATGTTAGAGCAGATCATTTTATTTAATGACTCTCAGTAGTTGAGACTATGCCAAGACCCATCAGTGGCCCAAAGGAGATGATCTCATTCAGTACCTAGATTCAGGCTGATTGGAAGCCAGATATTCAGGAAGCTCCTTTTACACTAAATATGTAAGGTGAAAGTAGTGACAGATTTCCTGTTCTTGGGCTCCAAAATCACTGCACATGGTGACTGCAGCAATGAAATCAGAAGACGATTCCTTCTTGGCAGGAAAGCGATGACAAACCTAGACAGTGTGTAGAAAAGCAGAGACAATACTCTGCCAACAAAGGTCCATATAATTAAGAGTATGGTCTTCCCAGTGGTCATGTGCAGTTGTGAGAGCTGGCCCATAAAGAAGGCAGAATGCCAAAGTACTGAAGCCTTCTAACTGTGGTGTTGGAAAAGACTCCTGAGAGTCCCTTGGACAGCAAGCAGATTAAACCAGTCAATTATAAGGGAGATAAAGGCTGAATATTCCCTGAAAGGACTGCTGCTGATGCTGAAGCTCCAGTATTTTGGTCATCTGATGTGAACAGATGACTCATGGGAAAAGTCCCTGATGCTGGGAAAGATCAAGGGTAGAAGGAGAAGAGGACATCAGAGGATGAGATGGCTAGACATCATCACCAATGCAATGAACATGAACAGTCTTGGGCAAACTCCAGGAAATGGTGAGGGGCAAGGAGGCCTGGCCTGCAGTCCATGGGGTTGGGAAGAGTTGGACATGACTGGGCAACTGCACAACAAAATAATCCTATGACACTGTGAGCACAAAACTTGTTGACTACCTTTGCCTGGCAATCTACCTATGTCCACTGTATAAAGTAGCAAAAATTGGGACTCCAAATGAGTATACATAAGCTCCTTCTAGGAGATGCCAGTGAGTGCTAGTGAGGCAGAGGAAGAATACAAAGATGGTGTGCATAGCTTACCTTCCTTCAGGGTACATCTGCAGGCTGCTAGATATGTCAGTCCTGAACTCTTCACCTCAGTTTGAAGTTATGGGACAAGCAAAAGCCCTCTTTCACAGAAAGAAATTGGAGTGCATATCAGTCTTTTTTTCTGTGCCATGTCTTAGGCATGTAGCCTGACAAGAACTCTCTCCCTAATTGCTACAGTTCTCTGCAACCCAGGAAATCAAGCTCTCCTGACCACAGCTAGGCAAAAAGAGGGAATTCCCCGTGCAACTGTCCCAGGGATCAGGACACTAGGACTAAGAACCAGGGCATCAGATGTGCATTAAAACTTTGCTCCAGGAAGCAACAGTTAGAACTGGACATGGAACAACAGACTGGTTCCAAATAGGAAAATGAGTACATCAAGGCTGTATATTGTCACCCTGCTTATTTAACATATATGCACAGTACATCATGAGAAACGCTGGGCTGGAAGAAGCACAAGCTGGAATCAAGGTTGCTGGGAGAAATATCAATAACCTCAGATATGCAGATGACACCACCCTTATGGCAAAAAGTGAAGAGGAACTAAAAAACCTCTTGATGAAAGTGAAAGTAGAGAGTGAAAAAGTTAGCTTAAAGCTCAACATTCAGAAAAGTAAGATCATGGCATCTGGTCCCATCACTTCATGGGAAATAGATGGGGAAACAGTGAAAACACTGTCAAACTTTATTTTTGGGGGCTCCAAAATCACTGCAGATGGTGATTGCAGCCCTGAAATTAAACGATGCTTACTCCTTGGAAGGAAATTTATGACCAACCTAGATAGCATATTCAAAAGCAGAGACATTACTTTGTCAACAAAGGTCTGTCTAGTCAAGACTATGGTTTTTCCAGGGGTCATGTATGGATGTGAGAACTGGACTGTGAAGAAGGCTGAGCAGAGAAAAATTGATGCTTTTGAACTGTGGTGTTGGAGAAGACTCTTGAGAGTCCCTTGGATTGCAAGGAGATCCAAACAGTCCATTTTAAAGGAGTTCAGTCCTGGGTGTTCATTGGAAGGACTGATGCTGAAGCTGAAACTCCATTCCATTGGCCACCTCATGCGAAGAGTTGACTCATTGGAAAAGACCCTGATGCTGGGAGGGATTGAGGGCAGGAGGAGAAGGGGATGACAGAGGATAAGATGGCTGGATGGCATCTCTGACTCGATGGACATGAGTTTGAGTAAACTCGGGGAGTTGGTAATGGACAGCGAGGCCTGGCATGCTAAGATTCACGGGATCGCAGAGTCGGACACAACTGAGTGATTGAACTGAACTGAACTGATACTGGTGCCATGAAGTGTGGCATAGGAAGAATCCAAGGATGGCCTATGATGAGGAAAAAGAGTAAAACAAAAATGGTGCTCATAAGCATTCCTAATGTATGAGTGCAAAAATGGTGCCTGCTAGCACTTCTGTCCTTGGGGAGTATCCCAACAGGCCACTGTCCCTCCAACGGATACTTATGATTAGCAAATGAATTTCTTTCACATAAAATCTGAGTGCTTTTCATATGGCTGTTTCTGCACTGAATAATGTATCTGGATGGCCTTTAAGAGGAATTTCTTAGTTTGCTATAACCCTTCAGTTCATGGTAATGACAGTTTCATATGTTTTCAAAGCCAAATATGTTGAGGGCTCATCTCAGGACCCTATATAGTGAATTTTAAGGGGTAAAACTGTTGTCTCTTGTTAAATAAAGGCAAATGAGTTACCAATGGAAATTAAACTGGTTTATAGTCACATGTGAACACAAATACTGAATAGATTTAAATCTTACTTCATATTCCTGAACCCATAGTAAATGAGAATGAAAGGGAATGTTTAGAAGTTTTTGTGCTTTATAAAGTAGATGAGTACACGACTAAGAGATTAATTATCCTTAGAAATTAGATAACATATAAGCATGAAGTAGAATAGAAAGTACTATCACTGTCTTGTTTATTATGTCCTACACTCTTTCCTCATAGTTAGGGCTGGGAAGTTAGTAACTTAATGGTTGAATGAATAAGGGAAGACCCGCATATGGATTTGAGTAGAAATTCTATCTGGAGGAAAAGTCAAGTATTCACAGCACAGGACTGGGCAGATAAGAATTAGAAATCTTATTAAGTGATTGATATCAATGAAACCTGAATAGATAAAAATCTAGCAGATTTCCAGAGTGAAATGACGGAATGCTGGGAACAGGGTATGCATAGAGACTCAGATCGGTCTACAAACATAAACATCTTACAAGTTTCATGTATCACCTAGCAAATGTCAATATATAATAAAGTTAGAACCAGAGGTTAAATTTGCTAAAAGTTTTGTGAGTATAGTTTCTGTAGTGTCTGTCAGTGCAACTCTGTATAAGTTGTTACCATTTTATTATTCTGCAAAATGACAGTAATAAAATACTTCACAGTAACATGAATATTAAGTAAAATAATATGTCAATTAAAACAGTACCCAGAAAATGTAAAATGTGTCTTAGTGGCTTATTAGAAAAAAGAAGAAGAAGAGAGGCAAGAGGATAAGACCAAACTGGGAGTCAGTTATGATGGAATTGAATACAGGATAGATTATCACTATAATAATGTAGATTCAGAACCAATGAAAGGATCCAAGTAAGTATGGTAGCAGACGTAATTTTATTCATAAGAACAGGACAGAAGTTTATATATTAAATTTAGGTCAATATATCAGAGCTAGAAATATCACCAATTTTGACTTGGTCCTGTGTCACCTAAACATTAAAGTAAATACATAAATGCTTCTGGATTTTTCTAAATTGGAAAAAAAAAAAAAAAGCCTTAGCAAACACCAGCTATGAGTACTGAGTACCCCAACTGTAGAGATCTTGGCAAATTACATGATCAAGGATAAGAACTAGACTGTGCAAAGTTGTGCATTTAGTTTCTGCAAGTAAAACCCTTGTGAGAATTCTTTTGGGAATGCCAATAACTAGGGTGGTAGCAGAGCTTCTAAAGGGTTAGAAATCACGGGAAATAGTCAAACAAAAGAATGATTAAAACACAAGTTCCTGGCTGATTGTCATAGTAAGAATATCAAGAGTTCAAGTTGTGCTGTCCAGGGACCTCCCCTGAACTTCATAGCATGGGCTTTTGTGAGTGATTATTATGGACGGTAAAGTTTGCTTTCAATGATAGATTTGCAAATTTATTTGTATATTACCAATCCACTTAACTCATGTTCTATATTTAAAGTTGCCATACGTTTTCTGTTCTTAATGCTTTGTTTGTTTATATATAACAAAATATGTTTCCTCTCAAGTCTCCTGTTAGTTATACACAGAAGGCTATTTGCAAGCACATAAAGTGATTCAGTAGTTGACAATTCATTAACAAGAGACCAAGTAGTATCTATCATGCTGGATGCTGTTTATGCTTAGGTGGGATGCAATTTTGGCCACTCATTAAAAATGAATATGTGTTCTTTAATTCATCTGCTTCTTATATCTTCTTTGCATTAGTGATCACATTTAGATCACTAATGCAGAAAGTACTCCTTTTGTAAATTTGCCATAAAAATATATTTAAATACTCATTGTTAATAGTATATATTATCTATTATTTTATAATGTCTGTATTACAATGACATAGGTATTGAGGCCATATTGGTTTGTGTAACAATCTTGGCTTGGCTGCCTATTAGTCCAGTGATCAGTTTTTCTCATATTTAAAATTAACATAATATTGTTCAGTTTTTATGACTGATGAAAAGTTAATATAATAAAGCTTATACAATTTCTAGTTTAGTACCTGTTCAATAAAATGCATTCAATAAATAGTATATATATGTACATTTGGTTTCATTAGTATCAGGGTAGTAAAATGGACCTTGATTTAAGTAAAGGTGAAAATCGCTCAGTTGTGTCTGATTCTTTGCAACCCCATGGACTGTCTGTGGAATTCTCCAGGCCAGAATACTCAAGTGGGTAACCTTTCCCTTTTCCAGGGGATTTTCCTGACCCAGAAATCAAACCAGGGAATCCTGCATTGCAGGTGGATTCTTTATCAACTGAGCTTTCAGGGAAGCCCAAGCATCAGATGACTACTATAGGATCAAGTAAAATAAGACTTTTCATCCTACACTTGACTATTTCTTGATAGTTTCTTATTTACTGATATTCCAAAGTTGAGATTCATCCTTGATATGTAGACACAATCTATTACTAAATGCCAGATTAATTTTACCCCTTGAATTTCCAAATAGACAAATGTGTATATCAGTCATATTTATGAAACTATAGTGTATGGTCAGTTATAAAGTAACCACATAAGGTAAACACTATTAATTAGTATAACCTCAGTACTATGAGGTTTTCCTAGGTAACTTGGTGGTAAAGAATCTGCCAGCCAAGTCAGGAGACATGAGTTCGATCCCCGGGTTGGGAAGATCCCCTGGAGGAGGAAATGGCAAACCATTCCAGTATTCCTGTCTGGGTAATCCCATGAACTCAATATGCCAGCTGAACTCAATATGCCAGCTGTACTCTGCACTCTATATGTGAGCGTATTTGGAAAACTCAGCAGCGACCACAGGACTGGAAAAGGTCAGTTTTCATTGCAATCCCAAAGAAAGGAAATGCCAAAGAATGTTCAGACTACCTCACAATTGCACTTATCTCAAAAGCTAGTAAAGTAATACTCAAAATTCTCCAAGCCAGGCTTCAGTAGTACATGAACTGTGAACTTCCAGATGTGCAAGCTGGATTGAGAGAAGGCAGAGGAACCAGAGATCTCATTGCCAATATCCGTTGGATCATAGGAAAGCAAGAGAGTTCCAGAAAAAACATCTACTTCTGCTTTATTGATTACATGAAAGCCTTTGACTGTGTGGATCACAATAAACTCTGGAAAATTCTTCAAGAGATGAGAATACCAGACCATCTTATGTACCTCCTGGGAAAACTGTATGCAGGTCAAGAAGCCAGACAGTTAAAACCAGGAGTGGAACAACAGACTCTTTCCAAATCAGAAAAGGAGTACATCAAGGCTGTATATTGTCACCCTGCTTATTTTACTTCTTTGCAGAATACATCATGTGAATTGCTGGGCTGGATGAAGCACAAGCTGGAATCAAGACTGCTGGAAGAAACATCAATAACCTCAGATATGCAGATGACACCACCCTTAATGGCAGAATCCACGAGGAAAGAGCCTCTTGATGAAAGTGAAAAAGGAGAGTGAAAAAGCTGGCTTAAAACTCAACATTCAGAAAACTAAGATCATGCTATCTGGCCCCATCACTCCATGGCAAATAGGTGGGGAAACAATGGAGATGGTGACAGACTTTATATTCTTGGGCTCCAAAATCACTGCAGATGGTGACCGCAGCCATGAAGTTAAAAGACGTTTGCTCCTTGGAAGATAATCTATGACCAACCTAGACAGCATATTAAAAAGCAGAGACATCCCTTTGCCAAGAAAGTCCCATCTAGTCAAAGCTATGGTTTTTCCAGTAGTCATGTCTGGGTGTGAGAGTTGGACTATAAATAAAGTTGAGCGCTGAAGAATTGATGCTTTTGAATTGAGGTGTTGGAGAAAACCCTTGAGAGTCCCTCGGACTGCAAGGAGGTCCAACAAGTCCATCCTAAAGAAGATCAGTCCTAGGTGTTCATTGGAAGGACTGATGCTAAAGCTGAAACTCCAATACTTTGGCCACCTCATGTGAAGAGTTGATGCTTTGGAAAAGACCCTGATGCTGGGAGGGATTGGCGGCAGGAGGAGAAGGGGATGACAGAGGATGAGATGGCTGGATGGCATCACTAACTCAATGGACATGAGTTTCAGTAAGTTCCAGGAGTTGGTGATGGACATGGAAGCCTGGAGTACTGCAGTCAAAGGGGTCATAAAGAATTGGACATGAAAGGGTGACTGAACTGAACCCATACAAAAACAGTCGGCCACTTTCAGGTTTTTCTCCAGCTAATTTTGAAGTTCCTTACCAAGAACATTTACAGGATATTTTTAAAAGATGGAGAAACAGTTAATATCAAAAAATGATTGAATCAAACTCTCTTTATAACATAATGTGAAGCAATTAGTACTATGCAGCAATATTTTACCAATAATTAATGCTCTAAGTTATTGCTAATGACTACCAACTTTTTCAGTCAATAAATAAGAGGACTCTTAAAGTTAACCCAAATAGTTTATTTGCCAGAAACTCTGGAAGAGATAGTTAAAATGCAGAGCCTTGAAAGTGAAAATGACTAACTCTTGCTACTTCCCATAAAAGCCCCTTTCATTCTCCTATTGGAAGTTGCAGTAAAAGTTGAGATCATTATTTTGAATGTGAGTTACATTGTTTCGCTGCTACATTTCTAGATTCCAGGTTTAAGAGCATACATTTTTAGTCAAATTATCATGTAAAGAAATCAGTATATATAAAAATATGATAAAAATTTTGGTCTGCTTCAGAAATTTGTATTCTTCTCTCATTGCATAACTCTTCAGTTTGTGGATGAAAGGAACTTGAATATTATCATCATCATTGTCCTTATCAAATCTTCAAGACCTAGAACTGAAAAATAGTCTGTGTTTTGGCTTTTCCTAGGAAAGATAAACATAATAACTTGTTACCAGAATTCTTTCAACAAAATCTTTTACATGATAAAATGAGCCCAAACTATGCCTTTCTCTTTTCCCATGGGAAATAAACACTAACAACTATTTATGGCACAGATATGCAATAAAATGACCATTGATACAATGAAGCAGATTGTTGCATGGAGAAGCTATTGTTCATGTATAACAAGTTCAATTTTTTAAAAATCTACTGAAGATTTAGTAATAAAATTATAATAAAAATATATCAAATTAAATTTTAGTTATATTTTCGTATCCCACTAATTTAAACTACACTTGATATAAAGACAATGACAGGTAATTGATTTTAACACTTAAACAAATATAATCTGAACAAAATATATATTTGGCATCCTTATACAAATATGGCATCTTATTAAAACCTCCACTGTCGTTTTCCTGAAGTTCTACATCTCTCCTCTGTTGAGACACAAAATATATATAATTTTGGCTATCCAGCTGATTTATTCATAATGGGAAACTGGAAATGACTAAGTATGAAAATAACTAGAAAATCCAAGGTTCATGCTTAAAGGAAAAATATCACAGTATACAAATAACTCACAAAGGAAATATATGTGTCCTTTCAGATCTTAAACCAAAGTTAAACAAAGGATGCCCTGGAAAATGATTGTTTTCATAGGTGCCAAAGGCTTAAGGACATGTATAATTATTTTATCACTTAGCTAAAATTATGAGATTTAGACTATGTGATCTTGAAAAGCAACCTGGATTATTTTGATCAAATAATTGTTCATGAATAAAACTGAGAACAATTAAAGTTGGATTTGTTTATTTTATGTCTTAACTTTCTCACTAATATTCAGAAAGAATAATTATCAAATTCAATAATAATTAACATTGCTGATTTTCTCTAAATATAAATGTCTGCACTCAGTTTTGGATTGAAAGTTGCCTTGAATTTGATGAGCCCAAGAATATGTAATAGAGGGATTAATCATACTTTTCATCTATCTGTAAACTAGCATTGACAAGTCTATGTGGTATATTATGTAATTCACAATGATGAATTGTTATAATTTCCAATATTTCCTAAGAATGAAGGGTGTTCTTTCTGGGAAAGAAAAATTCAACATTGAAAAACCTTTTATCAGTTGCAAAATGCTAATAAAAATTACCAAATATTTTTATTTACAGATAGATTTTACTTAGGCTCATTTCATGTTCAGTGTGTCTAGTAAAGTTCTTGGCTGACCCACTGTCATCTATTTAAACAACATTTGCTTCTTTTCCATGTGTTGTTTACATTGTCTTCAGTGATTTAGTGATCACACACACACACACGTAATAATTCTCACCTTCAAAGGATTTTTTTTTTAAAGCAAACCATTCTACTTTTAAGACATTTTTCATAATTATTATAATGTCATGAGATTCATTATTCCAAATGAAATTAAATAGGAAAAATCAGACATAGGTAAGAAGGAACTTTCAGAGAGGAAAAAGCTAAAACTAATTTTATGGTAGGAATAGAATATAGTTTTCATTTACTTTTTATATTTTTAATAATGTATTTGAATAAATACAGAAGCATATGAAAAGCAGACTAAGGTCTTGTAGTCTGTATCTTATCCTGGCTAACAGCAGGGAATTGACACTTGGGTGGAAGGAGACAGGATCGAATGGCTGTGATCCAAAAGTCTAAAAGCAATAAATGCTGGAGAGGGTGTGGAGAAAAGGGAACTCTCTTACACTGTTGGTGGGAATGCAAACTAGTACAGCCACTATGGAGAACAGTGTGGAGATTCCTTAAA
The DNA here is from genome assembly GCF_029378745.1 of Bos indicus. Classification (NCBI taxonomy): domain Eukaryota; kingdom Metazoa; phylum Chordata; class Mammalia; order Artiodactyla; family Bovidae; genus Bos; species Bos indicus. The sequence continues at coordinate 75,472,215 of NC_091765.1, forward strand.
AAACTGGAACTAGAACTGCCTTATGATCCAGCAATCCCACTGCTGGGCATACATACTGAGGAAACCAGAAGGGAAAGAGACACATGTACCCCAATGTTCATCGCAGCAGTGTTTATAATAGCCAGGACATGGAAGCAACCTAGATGCCCATCAGCAGATGAATGGATAAGAAAGCAGTGGTACATATACACAATGGAGTATTACTCGGCCATTAAAAAGAATACATTTGAATCAGTTCTAATGAGATGGATGAAACTGGAACCTATTATACAGAGTGAAGTAAGCCAGAAAGAAAAACACCAATACAGTATACGAACGCATATATATGGAATTTAGAAAGATGGTAACAATAACCCTGTGTACGAGACAGCAAAAGAGACACTGATGTATAGAACAGTCTTATGGACTCTGTGGGAGAGGGAGATGGTGGGAAGATTTGGGAGAATGGCATTGAAACATGTATAATATCATGTATGAAACGAGTCGCCAGTCCAGGTTCGATGCACAATACTGGATGCTTGGGGCTGGTGCACTGGGACGACCCAGAGGGAGGGTATGGGGAGGGAGGAGGGAGGAGGGTTCAGGATGGGGAACATAGGTATACCCGTGGTGGATTCATTTTGATATTTGGCAAAACTAATACAATACTGTAAAGTTTAAAAATAAAATAAAATTTTTAAAAAAAGATGCATAGTATCAAAGAGAAGATCTACATGTTGGATATATATGGATTTTGTTTATACTACACTTTTTGTTCTAAAACAGAGTTTACTGAACAATTCAGGTGATGTGGCCTAACTTCTTTAAATTATCAGGAGAAATATTAATTCTTATGAAAGTGGAAGGGGTACTTATGATAGAATCCTAGTAATGGAAGTAAGTTGTTTATGGCTATATATTTAATATTCAAGTTATTTTGCATCTATGTGAAAATAATTATATAAATTGGAGATGGTAATACATAAAATAATCCATAGTAGATTTCCACAAATTATATGTATTAATAGAATACATACTCATACTTCAGGACTGTAGGTATTTTTTTTCTTGCAAAAGAGAATAAACAGTTTGATACTAACATTCTTAATAAATAAAAGGTTTGATATAATAATAAAAAAGTTTGATGTTGACATTCTTAAACACAATTTTTTTCTGTTCTACATTATAGCATATTTCATCTTGTTTTAGATATATTATTCAATTTTATACACCTTAGATTAAAAGTTTCAATCCACAAACTACATACTAACCTCTTTAATTTACTTATCTCAAAAATTGGAATTGGTACCACTATCTAACGAGTTGCTCAAGTAAAAAAAAATATTGAATCATTTTTTGATATACAGATTAATCTCTCCAAATCTGACCTTTTCTTTGAGCTACAAACCAGTACCGTCCAAGTGAAACTTCTATAGTGGCATATATGTTCTATATCCATACTATCCAAGATGGTAGCTAATTGCCCATGTTCTTTCTTAATTCTTTGAAATGCAGCTAGTGTAAATAAGGAGTTGAATTTTTAATTTTATTTAATTTAAAATTAAATAGAAATATCTACACGTGACTGGTAGTAACCAGGACAGTGTATCTCTAGAGATATGTAACCAACTCCCTAATTTAAGTCTTCTTTTGAACATGCTATAAGAATCTCAAATTCAATATCCACTGGATTCAGAGTTCTGAATTTTCAGGCCCAAATAATGACTTGGTCTCTTTCATGTTTCTACATAAAATTTGTCATTGTCACTCTTTGTCTTTTTGTTTACATTACTAAAATTTGATGACACTATCACTCCTTTATTTAATACTCTGTGTAGTGAACTATATTTTGCTCTGTTTCCTTGATCATAATGTAACAAGCATGAAGAAGAGATTTCATCCATCTTTGTACCAACATTCTATCCAAAATCTAGAATAGTGTTATCATATAGCAATCCTTCAATATCTCATGAATACATGAATGAATAACATGCATTTTAAAGGAAGAATCATAATTCTAGAGTCATAGACCAACAGTGCTGAGATTAAAAAGCAAGATGTTTATAGTTAGACATTAATTATATTGGATCTCTCTTTTATAAGTAACATATCCTCAGAAAAGTGACTGATTTAGCTTCAGTTCTATCTTATGTATACATAGATTATAAGAATATCTACTTCATAAAGTTATTCCAGTGCCAGAATGATACAAAACTATATGGTATACAGACAATGTGTTGGCCATAATAAGAATAGGAAAAAAATAATTATTATTTCTGCTTTAAATTTAATGTGATAGATATCTTTACACAAGTTTCCTACATTTTCTGGGATCGGTTTAGTCATCTGCTCCATGAGCAGTTGAATGTTTTGATATCCGTTTTTAGAACAAGCAAACCTGCACAATTCTGAACATGCATTCATTCTCTACTGAATATTTCAAATGAACTAAAAGTGTGCTAAAAATGAACATATAATAAAACACGTGCTTTTAGTCAGTTCAGTTCAGTAGCCCAGTTGTGTCCGACTCTTTTCAACCCCATGGATTGCACCATGCCAGGCCTCCCTGTCCATCATCAATTGCTGGAGTTTACTCAAACTCATGTCCATTGAGTCGGTGATGCCATCCAACCATCTCATCTTCTGTCATCCCCTTCTCCTCCTGCCTTCAATCTTTACCAGCATAATGTTTTCAAATGAGTCAGTTCTTCACATCAGGTAGCCATGTGCTTTACTTCCCCATATTCATTGTCTTTATTATATATCAGCATTATAGGAAATTAACATTTCTCTACCTCTTCAGTTTACAATGATTCAAGGAATCAAAATACTAACCATTTAAAGTAACTAAAAACTGTGTATGTTTGCTTTGCTGAGTTCAAATTTCAGACTATTGTCATTATCCAGTTTTCCTTAAAAGTTTATCATATTTTGCCTTGTAAAAATTTTGTCTTCTTGAAAGATTTAACTTACAAAACAAAAAGACAAGAAGACAATGGTATATGAGTTGAATCCGGAAGAGACTTTCATATTAATTAATGATTTTAATTTGCATTTTTTAAGCAGTGCAACAGTGCCAATAGATCATGAAATTCCAATGCACAACATGTATTACATTTGGAAAGCAATGACAGGAAGGTACAGTTAAAGGAAATAGATAGTGGCTTTGCTTTGGATCGACCAATAGAAACCGTAACCACTGCAAAGGTCCATTAATCATCAAGTTACAGTAGCAGGACCTCGCAGTTGGGTAGAATGGACTATTTGCATTAAAAACCTGTCAATTTGAAATGCAATAAAAAAATCAATAATAATACATTTAAATTCAAACAGTCATCACAGCCCTGCAATAGCAATCAGTCATATTTACCAAGGCCTCGTTTGTAATAATCTTCATGATCCCTATATAATTACTAGCTCTTCCTCTTGAATTATCAACAGCTCTCACAGCTTATTGCTTCATTCTTGCTTAATAAGCATCTGCAATCAATAATCTTGCCACAGAGTAAGAGGCAACCAGCCAGCCAAACCTAGGGTGTAAACGCTGCAGAGGTGATCATTACATCTGTGGGAATGACCATGAGGTGGCTGTGCTAAAGGGAAAGGCAGTAGATAAAGAGGTAATTTACAAAATCTCCTTACTGGAAAGTATGGGTCTTACCAGGCTGGTGGTGTCTCAGCAATAGGAAATAGTCAACCTCAAAAACACATCTTCAAATGCCTCCCTAAATTTGCTGTCACAGTGATCATCATCTCCAGCAGCTGTTTCTGTATCTTACTATCAATGTAACACTTTCAGTTTGCCTGAAGTGCTTTTTATCTGACTGAAAAAGCAAACAGGTATGTTGTTCATTCACATAGTATATGATGAAGAATAGGAATTTATATGCAAATTTGAGTATTAGTGACACTTTGATGACAGGAGTTTAAAGACCAATTGTAGCTGTCTAAAATGTTTTAAAACCCCCTATTAATGTCATTCACATGAAAAATAAAATTGAAGATTTCAATGGAGAAAATATGTGGATAACAACATCATATTGCCTATTTTTTGTCTGAGTTCTAAAGATTCCCATGTTTTTGCAAAAGGAAGATTTGAAACACCATCAGGACAATATCATTTAATGTTAGTATTAGATCTTTGACTCATCCAGTCCCACTGTTTTTCTAACACAACAGACTTATTTCCTGCCTTTATATTTATGTGTGTGTGTGTTAGTTGCTCAGTCATGTCTGACTATTTGCAACCCCATGGACTGTAGTCCACCAGGCTCCTCTGTCCATGGAATTCTCCAGGCAAGAATACTGGAGTGAGCTGTCATTTCCTTCTCCAGAGGATCTTCCTGACCCTGGGATTGAACCCAGGTCTCCTGTATTCCAGATGAATGCTTTACCATTCATCTGGGAAGCACTCACTGCTTACTTCCTAGACTGGAATTTTCCTCTCTTTCCATCCTCACTGACTTTACCTGACTATGTATCTCAACTAACAACTTCTCTCCAATCCTGACTTATGCTAATATGCAAATTTTTGAAAATGTTTTCACTTGACACATTTTAATTTACTTATTCATATATAAATATATCATTATATACATCACATATCACTCATGTGAAGATAACATATGTATATATCATGTGTCTTTATACATTTATTTTTTTCTGGATTCTCTCAAATCTATAAGCTCTTTAAAGGTAACTGCAGAGCAAAATACCTTGTAAATGGATGGTAGGCCATAAATAATTTTATAACGCAGTGAGAATAGGAAATCTAATTAGGGTTAGTGCATGTGAAATCTCTATTGTAGAAGTATATGTATGACAATATAAACAGGGAGAGATATTTTGAGAGCTAAGAGGGGAAAACTTCAAAGCAAGCCTTATCATTCGTTTCATATTCTTAGATAGCATATTATTTGGTCTCTGTGCAGTGAAGGATCTATTCTCTTTTTGTTGTTGTTTAGTTGCTAAGTTCTGTCTGACCCTTTGGTGACCCCATGGACTGTAGCCCACGAGATGCCTCTCTCCATGGAATTTCCCAGGCAAAAATACTGGAGTGTGTTGCCATTTCCTTCTCCAGGGGATCTTCCCAAGCCAGGGATAGAATCCATGTCTCCTGTACTGCAGGTGGATTCTTTACCACTGAGCCATCTGGGAAATCCTGATCTATTCTTTATTAAGAATTAGTATACACATATGGAATTTTGGTCTACTTTCATTTAGCGTAATACTTTAAGAGTTCATCCATGTTGTAGCATGTACTGACTGTAAGAACAGGCCAAATTTCATTAACCCAATTATCATTTGATGGGCATTTGTGTTATCTCCATTTTTGGGTATTATGATTAATGCTGCGGTGAACATTTGTGCAGAAGACTTTTGCATGGAAATGTTTTAAATCACTTGGACACATAATTAAGAGCAGAATTGTTGAATAACATAGAACTCTATTTAAATTTTTGTGGAAAGACCAGAGAGTTTTCCCAGTTGCTGCTTCATTTTACATTTCAATAAGCATTCACTCTACATCCCAGCCAAAATTTGTAACTTTCCCAATTTTTTATTTTTATTTTTTTTCTAATTTTATTTTAATTTTAAACTTTACATAATTGTATTAGTTTTGCCAAATATCAAAATGAATCACCATTCTCCTCAGTATAGAGTTATACCTTTTTATGGTTTTGATTTTCATTTCTCTAATAACTAATGATGTTCAACATCTTTTCATCTGTTTTTTTGTTCATCTATATTACTTACTTAGATAAATGAAGAAATACATTATATATTTTAATTACCTTTTAAAAAATTATTTTATTTTTGGCTATACTGAATCTTTATTGCTGCACATGGACTTTCTCTCGTTGTGGTAATTTCGGACTAGAGTTGCAATTCTCATTGCATGTGGCTTCTCATTGATGGGACTTCTCTTGTGGAACATGGGCTCTAGGGGACACAGTCTTCAGTAGCTGCAACTTATGGCCTCTAAAATACTGGTTCAGTAGTTGTAGATGCATGGGATCAGTTGCCCCATAGCATGTGGGATCTTCCTGGACCAGGGATAGAACCAGTGTCCCTGCATTGCAATGCAGATTCTCAACCACTAGACCACCAAGGAAGCCCAATTAGGTTGTCTTTTAATTGTTGAGTCATAAGAATTCTTTAAATAGTCCTAGGTATTAGACTCTTTTAGATAATGTACTTTGCAAGATTATTTGGAATTTTGTGTATTGTCTTTTCACTTTCTTGAAAGTGTCCTTTGAAAGACAAAATTCATATTTATCTTTTTTCTTTGAACTTTTTTTCTGTCATGTCAGAGAAACTATTGTTTAATCAAAAGTTATAAAGATTTCCATCGAGTCTTTTACTTTAAGTTCTCATTTCTATTTAATTGAACTATATTTATCTTTACTCCAGTAGAATAGAGTCATCATTATTGTGTGTGAAAGTTGCTCAGTCATGTTCCACTCTTTGTGACCCCATGGACTATAGCCTGCCAGGCTCCTCTGTCCATGGGGATTCTCCAGGCCAGAATATTGGAGTGGGTAGCCATTCCCTTCCCCATGGGATCTTCCCAACCCAGGGATGGCAACCAGGTCTCCCGCATTGCAGGAGGATCCTTTATCCTCTGAGCCACCAGCGAAACTCAATCATCATTATTATAGCTTGGTAGTAAGTTTTGAAATAAAGTGCTAATTCTCCAACATTGTTATTTTCCAATTTTTCTTAGTTACTGGGAGTTTCATGAATTTTCACATGGATTTTTGAATCACCTCATCAATTTTTACAAAAAGGTCACCTGAATTTCTGATAGATTGCAATGAATCTATAGGTCAGTTTAGGAGCGCTTAACAATAGTTGCTCTTCCAGTCAGTGAACATGGGATATCTTTCCGTTTATTTAGATGTTTAATTTTTTTCAATGTTGTTTTGTAGTTTTCAGCATAAAATTCTTATACTTTTTGGTTAAATTTCTCATAAGTAACTTGTTATTGATGTAATTGTAAAATGAATTGTTTTCTTAACTTCACTTCATGATTGTTCATTGCTAGTATATAGAAATACAATTAACTTTTATATTTTGTTCTTGTATCCTTCAACCCTACAGAATTCATTTACTAGCTCTAAGTTTATGTGTGTGTGTGTGTGTGTGTGTAAGTTTGCAAGTTTTGTGTTGTAAATGAATTTCTAAGGAATTTTAATACATAATATCACAAAACCTGCAAGAAGAAACAATTTTACTTCCTTTCTAATCTATATGCCCCATTTTTCTTTTACTTCCAATTTTCTTGGCAAGAATCTTAGTAAGATATTTAAACATGATCAGTAACAGCAGACATATTTGCCTCATTCTTGATTTTATAAGGAATATTTTCAGTCATTCATTGTTAATTATGTTAACTGTGGGGTTGTTTCATAGATGATCTCTAACAGAGTGAGGATGTTGCCTTGTATGCCTAGTTTGATGAGTGTGGGGTTTTTTTTTTTTTGATCATCAAAGAGTGCCCGATTTTGTCAAATACCTTTTCTTTACCAATTTAGATGGTCATGTTATTTTTCTTTTTAATATGTATAGTACTTTGAGTATTTTTTAAATTTTTATTGGAGTATAGTTGATTTACAATGTTGTATTAGTTTCAGGTATACAACAGAGTGAATCAGTTATACATATACATATATACAATCCTTTAGATTCTTTTCCCATAAAGGCCTTACAGAGTATTGAGAAGAGTTCCCTGTTCTATACAGTAGGTTCTTGTTAGTTATCTATTTTTTATATAGTGGTGTGTATATATCAATTGCAATCTCCCAAGTTATCCCTCCCCATCTTTTCCCCTGGTAACCATGTTTGTCTTCTACATCTGTGACTCTACATCTGCTTTGCTATTAAGTTCATTTGTACCTTTTTTTAGATTCCACATATAAGTGATATCATGGGAAATTGATATTTGTCTTTCTGTGTCAGACTTACTTCATTCAGTACGACAAACTCAAGATCCATTGGTGTGGCTGCAAATGACATTCCATCCTTGTTTATGGCTGAGTTATATTTCATCATATATATATATATATATATGGACATTAAGGATATTTAGATTGTTTCCATGACCTGGCTTTTATAAATATTACTGCAATCAAATTGGGGTGCATGTATCCTATAGAACCATATTTTTCTGTAGATATATATGCCCAGAAGTGGGATTGTTGGGTCACATGTTAGTTCTAGTTTTCATTTTTTAAAGGAACCTCCATATTTGTTTTCATAGTGATTGTACCAATTTACATCTCCACCAACAGTATAGGAAGTTTCCCTTTTCTCCACACAGTCTCTAGCATATATTATTTGTAGATTTATTGATGATGACTATTCTGATGGGGAAACAGTGGAAACAGTGTCACACTTTACTTTTTTGGGCTCCAAAAGCACTGCAGATGGTGACTGCAGCATGAAATTAAAAGACGCTTACTCCTTGGAAGGAAAGTTATGACCAACCTAAATAGCATATTGAAAAGCAGAGACATTACTTTGCCAACAAAGGTCCGTCTAGTCAAGGCTATGGTTTTTCCAGTGGTCATGTATGGATGTGAGAGTTGGACTGTGAAGAAGGCTGAGCACTGAAGAACTGATGCTTTTGAACTGTGGTGTTGGAGAAGACTCTTGAGAGTCCCTTGGACTGCAAGGAGATCCAACCAGTCCATTCTGAAGGAGATCAGCCCTGGGATTTCTTTGGAAGGAATGATGCTAAAGCTGAAACTCCAGTACTTTGGCCACCTCATGGGAAGAGTTGACTCATTGGAAAAGACTCTGATGCTGGGAGGGATTGGGGGCAGGAGGAGAAGGGGACGCCAGAGGATGAGATGGCTGGATGGCATCACTGACTCCATGGACGTAAGTCTGAGTGAACTACGGGAGTTGGTGATGCACAGGGAGGCCTGGCGTGCTGCAGTTCATGGGGTCGCAAAGAGTCAGACACGACTGAGCGACTGAACTGACTGATTCTGATTGGTGTGAATTGATATCTTGTAGTTTTGATTTGTGTTTTTCTAATTAGTTATACTGAGCATCTTTTCATGGTTTTGGTATCAGGATGATGGTGACCTCATAGAATGTGCTTGAGAGTATTCTTTCCTCTCAATAGAGCATTCTTATGCAATTTTTGGAAGAGTTTGTAAAAGATAGGTGTTACCTCTTCTCTAAACATTTGATAGAATTTTCCTGTAAACTCATCTTGTCCTGGACTTTTGTATTTTGGAAAGGTTTTAGTCATACTTTCAATTTCATTACTTCTGATTCATCTGTTCATATTTCCTATTTCTTCTTGGTTCAGTCTTGGAAGATTGTACATTTCTAAGAATTTGTCCATTTCTTTTATTTATTTTATTGGCATATCCGTGCTTTTAGTAGTCTCTGAAGATTCTTTGTATTTATGTGGTGTTCATTGTAGTTTCTCTTTTTTTCATTTCAAATCAAGAAAATTCATAATTTGAGCTCTATCTTTCTTTCTTGATGAGTCTGGGTAAAAGTTTATCAATTTTGTTTATCTTCTCAAATAGCCAGCTTTTAGTTTCATTGATATTTGCTATTGTTTACTTTATCTCTGTTTACTTCTGCTCTGATCTTTATAATTTCTTTCCTTCTACTATCTTTGGGTTTTGTTTCTTCTTCCTCTAGTTGATTTAGGTGTAAGTTTAGATTGTTCATTTAAGATTTTGCTTATTTCTTGAGATAAGATTGTATTGCAGAAAACTTCCTTCTTGGAACTGCTTTTGCTATTTCCCATAGATTTTGGATCACTGTCATGTCTCTAGGTATTTTAGGTTTCCTCTTTGATTTCTTCAGTCATCTATTGTTTTGTAGGGCACAAGGCTATTGCTTAGCCTTCATATGATTGTGATTTTTTTAAAAGTTGATTTCTGATTTCATAGTTCTACAATCAGAAAGTATTTTCTGCCAATTTATCTAATCTGTTATGTCATTTAAAGCCTGCCTTTCCTTATTTCTGTCTGGATGATCTGTTCATTTGTGTAAGTGGAGTTCCACACTATTATTGTGTTGCTGTTGGTTTCTCCATTTGTGGTTGTTAGCATTTGCCTTATGTGTCGAGGTGCTCTTCTGTTGGGTACATAAATATTTATATGTTCTTCTTAGATTGATCTTTGATCATTATGTACTCTCCTTCTTTGTCTCTTGTACCAGTCTTTATTTTAAAGTCTATCTTATCTGATATGAGTGTTGCTACTCCATTTTTATTTCCATTTACATGGAATATTTTTACCATCCCATCACTTTCAGTCTGTATATGTACCTAGATCTGAAGCTGGTCTCCTATAAAGAGCATATATGGGTCTTGTTTTTGTATTCATTCAGCCAGCCTGTGTCTTTTGGTTGGTGTATTTATTCCATTTACATCTATAGTAATTTTTAATATGTATATTCTTATTGCTATTTTTAAAACTATTTTGAGTTTGTTTTTGTACATTTTTATTTCTTTCTTCTTTTGTTATTTTTTCTTGTAATTTGCTGCCTAATTTTAGTGTTATGTTTGGATTTCTTTTTTGTTTGTGTATCTCTTGTAGATTTTCAGTTTTCAGTTGCCATGAGTTTTTGATATAGCAATCAATATTTACACAAGATTGTTTCGAGTTGCTGGTCCTTTAATTTCCAATGTATTCCCAATATTGTGCATTTGAACTCTCCTCTTATCATGATTGATAGAATTTCTGCTGAGAAATCAGCTGATGAAAGTATGAAGAGTTGCTGTATTTTACTTATTGCTTTCCCCTTGTTTCTTTTATATTCCTTTTTTGTCTTTAATTTTTCTTAATATGATTACTATATATGCTGAAATGTTCCCCCTTGGGTTTATCCTGCCTGAGACTCTCTGCACTTCCTTGACTTGGACTTGGGTCACTGTTTCCTTTCCCATGTTAGGGAAGCTTTCAGATAATGCCTACTCACTCAAATATTTTCTCTCTTCTCTTTCTGGGTCCTTTCTCTCTCTTCTCCTTCAAGGACCCTTATAATGTGAATGTTTATACATTTAATGTTGTCCCAGAGGTCTCTGAGACTGTCTTAATTTCTTTTCATTGTTCTTTATTCTCTTCTGCAGCAGTGATTTCCACTATTCTGTCTTTTTAATTTCAGTTATTGTATTATTCATCTGCTTGTTCTTTTTGTCTAGGTGTTTGTTAAACATTTCTTTTATCTTCTTTATCTGTGCCTCCATTCTTTTCCAATATCTTGAATCATCTTTACTATCATTACTCTAAATCCTTTTCCAGGAAGACTGACTATTTCCACTTCACTTATTTGTTCTTTTGGGGTTTTATTTTATTTCTTCATCTGGGACCTATTCCTCTGCTGCATCATTTTTTTTTTCTAAATTTCTGTCATTGCAGTTTCTTCAGGCTGCAGGTGTGTAGTTCCTGCTTTTGCAGTCTGCAACTTGGTGAATGGGGTTAGTTCCCTTGTGCAGGCTTCATGGTTGGAGAGATTTGCTTTTGTTCATTAGTGGGTGGAGCAAGGTCTTTTTTCCTCTGAATGGCAGGGCTGTGGCAGAGGCATGTTTACAAGCGTGGGCTGATGCGATGGCACACAACGCTGACGAGAGGAGCTACCCCACATTCAAAATCAGGGAAAAACCTGGGAGGACCCCACGTCTGAGGTCAGAGGCGGCGGGCCAAGAGGAGCTACCCCATGTCTGAGGTCAGGGGCAGTGGCTGAGAGTGCCAGGCTGCGACAGCACAGGAGCAGCCAAGAGGAACTACCCCATGCCCAAGGCCAGGGGCAGTGACCAGGAGGAGCAACCTCACGTCCAAGGAGTGGTGGCTGTGTGGGTGCAGGAGGGCCTAGAGGACCTATTCCATATTCAAGGTCAGTGAGGCATTGGTGAGGAGATATGCCTCATCCAAGGTAAGGAGCAGCAGCACTGCTTTACTAGAGCAGCGGTGAAGAGACACCCCACGTCCAAGGTAAGAGAAACCTAAGTAAGACAGTAGGTGTTGCAAGAGGGAATCAGAGGGCAGACACACTGAAACCATACTCACAGAAAACTAGTCAATCTAATCACACTAGGACCACAGCCTTGTCTAACTCAATGAAACTATGCCATGCCCTGTGGAGCCACCCAAGACAACTGGGTCATGGCGGAGAGGTCTGACAGAATGTGGTCCACTGGAGAAGGGAATGGTAAACCACTTCAGTATTCTTACCTTGAGTACCCCATGAACAGTATGAAAAGCAAAATGATAGGATATTGAAAGAGCAACTCTCCAAATCAGTAGGGGCCAAATATGCTACTGGAGATCAGTGGAGAAATAACTCCAGAAAGAATGAAGGGATGGAGCCAAAGCAAAAACAATACCCAGTTGTGGATGTGTCTGGTGATAGAAGCAAGGTCTGATGCTGTAAGAGCAATATTGCATAGGAACTGGAATGTTAGGTCCAGGAATCAAGGCAAATTGAAAATGGTCAAACAGGAAATGGCAAGAGTGAACGTCGACATTCTAGGAACAGGGAAGTAAAATGGACTAGAATGGGTGAATTGAACTCAGATGACCATTATATCTACTACTGCAGGCAGGAACCTCTTAGAAGAAATGGAGTATCTATCATGGTCAACAATAGAGTCCTAAATGCACTACTTGGATGCAATCTCAAAAATGACAGAATGATCTCTGTTTGTTTCCAAGGCAAACCATTCAATATTACAGTAATCCAAGTCTATGCCCCAACCAGTAATGCTGAAGAAGCTGAAGTTGAACGGGTTCTATGAAGACCTACAAGACCTTTTAGAACTAACACCCCCAAAAGATGTCCTTTTCATTATAGGGGGCTCGAATGCAAAAGTAGGAAGTCAAGAAACACCCTGGGTAACAGGCAAATTTGACATTGGAATATGAAATGAAGCAGGGCAAAGGCTAATAGAGCTTGGCAAGAGAACGCGCTGGTCATAACAAACACCCTCTTCCAACAACACAAGAGAAGACTCTACACATAGACATCACAAGATGGTCAACACCAAAATCAGATTGACTATATCCTTTGCAGCCAAAGATGGAGAAGCTCTATACAGTCAGCAAAAACAAGACGGGGAGCTGACTGTGGCTCAGATCATGAACTCCTTATTGCCAAATTCAGACTTAAATTGAAGAAAGTAGGGAAAACCACTAGACCATTCAGGTATGACGTAAATCAAATCCCTTATGATTATACAGTGGAAGTGAGAAATAGATTTAAGGGACTAGATATGATAGACAAAGTGTCTGATGAACTATGGACAGAGGTTCATGACATTGTACAGGAGACAGGAATCAAGACCATCCCTATGGAAAAGAAATGCAAAAAAACAAAATGGCTGTCTGAGAAGGGCTTCCGAATAGATGTGAAAAGAAGAGAAGCAAAAATCAAAGGAGAAAAGGAAAGATATAAGCATCTCAATGCAGAGTTCCAAAGAATAGCAAGGAGAGATAAGGAAGCCTTCCTCAGCAATCAATGTAAAGAAATAGAGGGAAATAACAGAATGGGAAAAGCTAGAGATCTCTTCAAGAAAATTAGAGATACCAAGGGAACATTTCATGCAAAGATGGGCTCAATAAAGGACAGAAATGGTATGGACCTAACAGAAGTAGAAGATATTAATAAGAGGTGGCAAGAATACACAGAAGAACTGTGCAAAAAAGATTTTCATGACCCAGATAATCATGATGGTGTGATCAATCACCTAGAGCCAGACATCCTGGAGTGTGGAGTCAAGTGGGCCTTAGAAATCTTCACTATGAACAAAGCTAGTGAAGGTGATGGAATTCCAGTTGAGCTATCCAATCCTAAAAGATGATGCTGTGAAAGTACTGCACTCAGTAGGCCAGCAAATATCGAAAACTCAGCAGTAGCCACAGGCCTGGAAAATGTCAGTTTTGATTCCAATCCCAAAGAAAAGCAATGCCAAAGAATGCTCAAACTACTGCACAATTGCACTCATCTCACACACTAGTAAAGTAATGCTCAAAATTCTCCAAGCCAGGCTTCAGCAGTACATGAACCATGAACTTCCAGATATTCAAGCTGCTTTTAGAAAAGGCAGAGTAACCAGAGATCAAATTGCAAACATTTGCTAGATCATCGAAAAAACAAGAAAGTTCTGGAAAACCACCTATTTCTGCTTTATTGACTATGCCAAAGCCTTTGACTGTGTGGATCACAATAAACTGTGGAAAATTCTGAAAGAGATGGGAGTACCAGACCACCTGACCTGCCTCTTGAGAAACCTGTATGCAGGTCAGGAAGCAACAGTTAGAACTGGGCATGGAACAACCGACTGGTTCAAATAGGAAAAGAAGTATGTCAAGGCTGTATATTGTCACCCTGCTTATTTAACTTATATGCAGAGTACATCATGAGAAACTCTGGGCTGGAAGAAGCACAAGCTGGAATCAAGGTTTCTGGGAGAAATATCAATAACCTCAGATATGCAGATGACACCACCCTTATGGCAGAAAGTGAAGAGGAACTCAAAAGCCTCTTGATGAAGGTGGAAGAGGAGAGTGAAAAAGTTGGCTTAAAGCTCAACATTCAGAAAATGAAGATCGTGGCATCTGGTCCTATCACTTCATGGGAAATAGATGGGAAACAGTGGAAACAGTGTCAGATTTTATTTTGGGGGGCTCCAAAATCACTGCAGATGGTGATTGCAGCCATGAAATTAAAGGATGCTTATTCCTTGGAAGGAAAGTTATGACCAAAGTAGATAGTGTATTGAAAAGCAGAGATATTACTTTGCCAACAAAGGTCTGTCTAGTCAAGGCTATGGTTTTTCCTGTGGTCATGTATGGATGTGAGAGCTGAACTGTGAAGAAAGCTGAGCGCCAAAGAATTGATGCTTTTGAACTGTGGTGTTGGAGAAGCCTCTTGAGAGTCCCTTGAACTGAAAGGAGATCCAACCAGTCCCTTCTAAAGGATATCAGTCCTGGGTGTTCATTGGAAGGACTTATGCTAAAGCTGAAACTCCAATACTTTGGCCACCTGATTCAAAGAGTTGACTCATTGGAAAAGTCTGTGATGCTGGGAGGGATTGGGGGATGGAAGAGAAGGGGACGACAGAGGATGACATGGCTTGATGGCTTTACCGACTCAATGGACATGAGTTTGGGTGAACTCTGGGTGTTGGTGATGCACAGGGAGGCCTGGCGTGCTGCTATTCATGAGGTCGCAAAGAGTCAGACACGACTGAGCGACTGCACTGAACTGATTCTTTCTTTGTTGCTGTTGCTGATGGTAGTTAGGCTGTTTGCTGTGACTTTAGTGTCTTCCTAAGAAATGCGAGCTCACATCTTTCTATTCTGCCAACTTGTTTCATTCTCACTATCATTCGTTTTGCTATACATTTTGTGTTTTCTTTTTTGTGATTACTTGAATTATTATAATATAATTCATACTAGTAACTGAATTTCAAGTGTATAGAAAAATTATTCCAATATAGCTCCATTTCCTCTTCTTTGCATTTTTATTTTCATATATATTATATCTGCATGATGTTTCCATGAGCATGTATTTCTGTACCGTCTAGTGTCCTCTTGTTTCAGCCTACCAGCTACCCTATTTTATGCCCTCTACAGAAGCTTTGATAAGGACTAGTTTTTCCATTTCTTTTTTTTCTTTACATTTTAATTTCTCTCTGATATATATGTGTGTGTATATATATATATATATGTATATGTATGTATATGTATATATAAAATATAATTTGGGTATAGAATTTTTAGTTGACAGTCTTATTTGATTTAACATTGTAAATATCATCTCACTGCCTTTGGTTTCCATAATTTCTCATGAGAAATCAGTTTTGAAATCAGAAGTCTTATTAAGGAGACCCTGAATGTGATGAGTAACTTTTCTCTTTTTGTTTTCCAGATTCTTTCTATGTCATATATTTTGAGAGTTTATCATGTATCCTGGTGTGAATCTCTTTAAATTTTTCCAATATGTAGGTCATTAAGCTTCACAGATATGTAGATTGATATTTTCACCTGATTTTGGAAATTTCAACCATTTGTTTCCAATTTTTTTTTTCTGTGTTTTTTGTTTGTTTTCTTGTTTGTTTCTATTTTGTCCTTTTGAAACTCCCATTGTGTACCTAATGGTGGACTCAATTTTCATAGATCTCTACAATTTTATTTTTATTTAAAAAATTATTTCTTCAGACTGGTAATCTCACTTGACCATTTTTGAAGTTTGCTAATTAATTCTTCTATCTAGTTAAAGCTGCTGTCCTTTCTAATGGATTTTAAAATTTGAGTTATTATAGCTTTCAACTTAATAATTTCTTTCTGATTTTTATGTTTTCTATTTTTTATGAGATTATTTGCTGAATCATCATTCAAAGCAATCCATTCCTTTAGATTTTAAGATAGTTACATTCTGTTCTTTGGATATAATTAAAATAACCAATTGAAATTTTTTTCTAGTAACTCCAATATTTAAGCTTCATGGGTTTTTCTTTATTACTTTCTTCTCTAAGTATTGGATATAATTTCCTGTTTCTTTGAATGACATAATTTTCTGCTGAAAATGAAATTGAGCAGTTCCCTTTAAATAAGTAAGGCTCAGATTGTTGCACGTTTAAATTCTAGAGTTCTGAAAAAAATAATTCTGACAAATTTCTTTCCAGTGTTATTAAATTGCTTTTACAGATGACAAGAATTTTTTATGGCCCTTACTCTGTTATTGTCACTGACATCATTCCCAAAATAGTATAATTGAATCTAAATTCCTTTAGTCAGATGTTGTAAGAGAAACTTCTACTATTTCTTATTGCCTTATGTATCGTACTTACTCATCTTACATGACCTGCCTATGAGAACTTTGAGAGTGCAGCACTGTGTGTCAATTCATGGCTGGTAAATTTCTAGTATGTATGGTAAATTTCTAAATTACTATTCAGGTAATTTACACTCCAAAAATTACGAAGGTGTCTACCTAATAACCACATACTTCCTAAAACTTAACACTATATATATTATTATAACTTTTGCTAATTTGAAGCTAGAAATGCTGTCATGCCTGCTTAAATTTGCATTTATGCAAGAAAGATTGGATTTAATGTGTTAATTTATAACTTGTTTCTGTTTGTGTTAATTGCTTGATCATACAGTTTGCTTTTTTTCTATAGTCTTAATTTTTGTTCATTTTAGTCTATTAAACTACAAGATCCAAATTATAAACTATATTGTCAAATAGGATTTATTGAATTACTACACATAGAGATGTTTTAGAAGTTTCAAACTAAATTTCTTGAAAACTTGAATTTGTAAAATATTTGGCATATTACAGAAGACATTTGTATATGAAAGCAGTCTAATACCCCAACAGTATATATAGTAGATTGCTCTATTCATGACCTTGTTCTTCTACTATTTAACATCCATATTTTTTTTTTTCCTTTTCCTAGTCTACTCTTTACTGACTCTCTAGCACTCTTTTCTACTTCAAGACTTCTGCATCTTCAGGGTATCTGTTGCTCTGTTCTGTTTGATATCCTCTAACTTTGTGTCATTCTCAGCATCAGTTCATGTATTTCATTTAGTTGGTATTCAAGCTAACCAAGAGATATTTTATCTGGAGAAGAGTATAACACCCCAATATGAATCCTGTTTATTGCATAACGTTTTCATACTTTTCTGCCTTATAAGTTAGTGGCCATTATAGACAGCTGGATTTGTTAATGTGTCTTAACCAGACAGTTTTTGTTAAGTCACTATGGTAAAGTTAGGGTACAAAAGCAAAATGAAACTGTCAAATGCAGTAATAAGCAAACTAATAAAATATTTTTATAGGATTGCATCTTTCATAGCACATCTGATTGTAATAATTATTTACTTGAGAGTGTATACATGTACACAGTCAAATCAATACTCCTATTTATTGTATTCATATTATTTTGGTGAATAATAACTCTACACATAGGTGTAAAACAGCAGTCACTATTATCTCAGTGTCTGTAGGTCAAATGTATGAGAATGAATTAGCTGTGTCCTCTGCTAAGTGTCTCATCAGTCTAATATCAAAATGTTGGCTGAGGCTATAATTTCATCTCAGATTTGAGATCTTCTTCCAAACTCACCAAATATTGGTAGAATTCTGTAGTTAAAAAAAAAATCTGCAACTGAAGTCTCTATTTTCTTGTGAGATGTTGGCAAAGGACCAGTTGCTATTTGCTACATGTCCCCTCCCCATAGGTCCTCCAACAACATCATAGCTTACATATTCAAGCCCAGCAATATAATTTCTTCTAACTCTGCTATAATAGCCTCATATATCACGATTTAATTATGGAAGTGTCTACCCCATTACCTTTGTCAAATAATGTAACTTAACCAAGGGAGTGTACATACCTATAAATTAACAGGGCCACCCAAACTCAAGGAGATGTAGTTATATGAAGCATGTATACCAGGAGACAAGAATCTTTAAGGGTGTGTCTTAAACTTCCACCTATCAAATCTGTGTTTTTATTTTTCATCCATTATAACTTTATGTACAAGTTTAGGTCATTCCTTACCATCACTACAGTTGTCATTATGTCTCTCACAATATAAATGACCCCCCTATTACTCTTGTTTGAACTCTAAAGCTGTTCTTTATTCCCTTAATTTGTCTAAAGCTTCTTCATGCTGTTTAGAATGCCAAACACAGCCAGATCTACATGCTGTATGCCATCTAAACTGGTATAAACTCCAAAAAATGCTTTCAATCTGATCGTAACTGCAGCACTTGAAGTATTATTTCAAATATGTATCATGTATAAGTATCATGTTAAAAAATGTGGAAAAAGAGGGTTATAAAAATGAGAAACTTAATGTCATTATTTTCTATCTTCTCTCTACTAATATAAATGTCTTAATCTTGTTATGAAGTAAAACAAATAGGTACGAGTACAAAACCACAAGTCTGGCACTAAATCAGTCTTCACAAAGTGAGCACAGAGATATAACCACCAACTATACTGAGAATATAATCCAGAATTTGTACCCCAGAAACTTTGTTTGAGATCTACCCTATTACTGTATTATCCAGAGGCAGAAACCATTTTTAATTCAAGGATCACAGTTTAGTTTGTTTATCTTTATACTTTATGAAAATGAAATGATGGAGTAATGCTCTTTCATGCCTGGTTCCTTATATTCAACATTTCCCAGGCAAGAATACTGGAGTGGGTTGCCATTTCCTTGCAGACAGATTCTTTACTATCTGTGGCATCAGGGGGCAGATAAGGAAGGTATGGGGAAAAAATCCAAGGTAATGAACCAAAAAAAAGTCCTTGAATGCCTGCTTTTCTTATTCTCCAATGTAGTTACTAAGGCTAATAAATATTTTCTTGTTTTAGCTACAATAAAACAAGGGGGCTACTTTCTTTTCAAGCAATCTCTATAGTTAGTCTAGTTCTATTAACCCAAGGGAAACATCATATCTTAAATAGAAAGTTTCCAAGTGACCATCCTATCGCAAAAATATCCCATAAGTCTTTTTCATATAACCTTTTAAATGTATACTATATTATTTCATATTTCCTTACAGATTGTAAAATTTATGTTCCAACCACAACCATTATTAAATATAGAATTACTAAGAGGCTATGATTACTAAGTGTAAAGTATTATAGTCTACAGAGTCATTTAACTTATTACAGAAAAAAAAAAAAAAGTTATACTTTAAAACAGGTCATATGTCTTCAACTTTCAATTTCCAGGCAGTTCCACATCACACTGTCTCCATGAACTTGTAATTCCTTCCCTGTTACCTCTTCATGGTATGGCAGTTGCTCACGTATCATAGCTTCATGGAAATGATTCATATTTTATTCTAGCTCTGTCATTTGCTTGACATAGCATTTCTAAATTAAAAGTGTACTGTATATTAGCATTTTTCTGAGTTTTGGCATTTTGGTTGAGACAGTTCTTATGCCCCTTTTATTAAAAAACAATTACTGTTCCTGACCCAATCTACAAAATGTTATTCCGTGAACCTATAAGAACAACATCCAGAAAGTATTTCCATTTTTGCAAAAGCCTTTTAGGAGAGTAATGGCATCCATGCTTAACAAGCACTGCATCCAAACAAACTAAATCATAAGCCAAGTTGTAATCTTACACTGAAGGGGTACTCACGGCAAAATACATATTGTCTTCAGGGCCTGTAACTAGAAATATATTTCTACTAACATATAAAAATGCCTGTTTGCAATAAACATATATTTTCTCATTGAATTCTGACTCAGCTGACTTCCCCAAACTGAAAAATGTTGCTTCACATCTGCAACTTAAAATAATAGCTAAGCATTAAGATTGCTTTCCCTTGAGAATAATGGTTTGATGAAATAATGTCATGAACATTGAGAACGTATATTAAAAAGCAGATTTGACAAATTTAACTTTTAGGTTAATTTTCAACTTTTTAATCTAAATAAAATGTCATAAAAGTTGAAGATGGAAAGGCTATGATGAAATGTATAGTCTGGTTGATTTTATGTGTTTAGAAAAAAATCTGATGTTTTGGGTTTCTTTTGCCTTTAAAAATTTCTGGGCAATTTGTAAGAGTACTATTTTTAAAAGTATCTTCTCTTTTATCTTTATGCTATTAAAGTTTTTGCAAGTCAGTTTGAGGTATTAACAAACTGAAGGGGAAATAGATTTATTGATAAATTAGTTTTTCCAAAATTCCAATGTTTCTTGTTCTTTGTTTTAAATGTAATAAATGGAATACATAGTAGCAGAGGAACCTGAAGATTGACTGTACCCTAAGCACAGCATTGGCTTGCATGCAAATGCATTTTCAAGTAAGGGGAAAGAGTACAGACTTTAAAGTTCAGGAGAATATCAGTTTTGTATTTGCCAGTTATTTGGAGTTACATTTATTTATCTACAAGAGAATAGCCTTCTTATTCTAGGAATGTTTACCTAGACCAAAATGTTTATACAGCAAAATGTTTCAGAAGACCTCTAAATTTTCAATTTAAAAGAATATAAATGGCAAATTCATAATTATATCTCTAATTTATTGAACACTACTATGTCTTAGGCATTGTCTACTTTACTATATCTTAATTTCCAACTCTATCACATTTAAAAATTCTCATTTAATCCTTCTTACAATGTTTGAAGTCATCTCTTATGTCTTCACTGAACCAAAATTTAAGGCTTAGAGAAATTCATTTTCCAAATAGAACCCAAATTGTAAGCTACAGAACCAATATTTGTATGTAGAGCCATACACTTCTAAGTAATTTCTTTTAAACTATTTACTATTAAAGTTAGATACATAATTATATCTGTGTATTATATAAACAAAATACATAATTGTACATCATTGTACCAAATTTGGAATTTTATAAAACACAAATTGGTGCTAGTTACCTGGGTATAGTTTTTTGAGGTTGATAATTATGAAAACTTTTGCTTCTCTGCTTGCCATCTTTTTTATAATCTCCCTGTTTAAACAACCTCATAATTTCCTCTCACTGAAATTGAAGAAAAAAGAGGACTATTCTTATATAAGCAATACATTTCTAATGGTTTTTATTATGATGTATATATGTTTTTTTGTGTGTGTGGATAAATTGGAAAAGACATTTTTTAAAAGTATAAGGTCAACATCACCTAATGTCATTTGCTAAATGGAATATGATCCCGGGGTATATGTTGCTCATACACTTATAGAAAAGAGTTGGGTTACAGAATGAATTTATCATCTTTGACAGGGTATGTAGAACTGTCTTTTGTTTTTTTGATAAAAAATTTTCACAATATCAAAGGATTAAGGTGTTTGATATATTCACATCATAGTGAACTATACTAAATATCTTGTGGCTTTAAGGTATGTGAGTAAAAAGTTTTGCAGTTGACCTTTTGTCAAACCTATGCAGACTTAGATCACTTCAAAGACTATGTTGGAACTGATGGTAGGATCTCATTCATCTTAAGTTTTTATGTTGTACAGTTTTAAACATTTTTATTTTCTGATATTACCAAACATGGTAAGATAAATATTGCCTTAATGCCCAACTAGTTATTTAGTTAGTTAGTTAAGTCGCTCAGTCATGTCTGACTCTTTGTGACCCTGTGGACTGTAGCCCACCAGGCTCCTCCGTCCAGGGGATTCTCCAGGCAAGAATACTGGAGTAGGTTGCCATTTCCTTCTCCAGGGGATCTTCCCGACCCAGGGATCAAACCCAGGTCTCCCTCATTGCAGGCAGATGCTTTAACCTCTGAGCCACCAGGGAAGCCCCAACTAAGGCCAACTAAGGAGATTCTAAATTAGAGTGCCTGTATCAATGTTATGAAAATCATTTTTAAGCGCTTTGAAACCTTTGCGGAAATTATAGAGAAACTTGAAGCTTCAAAAATACCATACAAAAATATCTCAGTAATCATTTATTCCAGCTTTTATACATAATTATGCATAGCTTCTTAAGCAAGCAGAACCTAGTTTTTTTCCTATTTTTCTTTACAAATATTTATGTAACAAGTTCTATAATAGCCTTAGATAGGTTTAAAGAGCATTTCATATTTTAGTTTGTTCTCATAATTGAACAGACATGAATTTAAGAATAAGAAACATAATTATTAAAATAATCACCAATTATACTTTCTTAATACTTCCTATGTACTGAAATAATTACTAAACTGTAAATTATTTCATATAATGATTTTTTGTGATGTTCATTAACTTACATTTCTTTTGGAGTAAATTTTTACTTACCTTTGATATTGAAGGAACTTTATAAGTCCAAATGCGCATAATTGTACTAGTTTACATTTTTAACTATTTTGCCTATGTCTAAGCCTCCCAATTAATTATATACATGAAATAACTCTAGGTTTTTTATCATCTAAGTTAAATTTTCATTCAACAAAAAGGCATTATGGCTTAAACAAATGTTGAATATAAAGGCTATATGAGAAAAATAAGCACTGATATTGTACTGAAAATGGATTCACTAAAGCCTCCATGATGGAATAATAATATGATAGATCATGATATATAAATTTATGTATATTGATATTATAAAGTTATATACAAAATATAATTGATCTATATTATCTAATTTTCATGGATTTTTTGTTATAGTGATGTCATATTTGCTTATGCATCTATTTTTTTCAGATCATCTATGATATACCTGGCTGTCAGGTTGGTTTCTTATTAACCATCATTTTAAGAATTTGTCTATATATGTTAATTTGAAATAAAACACAGCATCATTAAGAAAGAGTTTTATTAAAAACAGCTTTTAAAATGTCATTTATTGTAGTCAGTAGGACTTAAATCTTAGAAACTAAAATTTTCATCAAAAATAAAGTATTTATTGTCTACAATAATATTAATTTTAATATTGTGTTAGTTTTGCTAACTCTTAGTAAAATTGGCTAGATGATTTCAAAATCAAAGAATATTACAAGGGATACAACAGTAATTATGAAATAATTTAAAAGAAACTGTTAGTACCTATATGAAAAAATGGGGCTTCCCTGGTGGCTCAGTAGTAAAGAACCCGCCTGCCAATGAAGGAGATGTGGGTTTGATCCCTGGATAGGGAAGTTCCCCTGAAGAAGGGAATGGCAACACATAGTATTCTTGCCTGGGAAATCCCATTGACAGAGGATCCTGGTGATTTATAGACCATGGGGTTGCAAAAAGATATGGACATGACTGAGTGACTAAAACAACAACAGTATATGAATTCATATACAAAGTCCTTGTACAGTGTTACATTTTTTCCTGAAATTTAGATTATTTGTCAAACATAAAGGGTGTGGCCAGGGCAGCAACAGGTGGAACACATCCTCCATGGAGGCTGGAGAGCAATGGCTTCTGCAGGCCAAATTCCAGCCCATTTGCCAACCCTCCAAAATTTAAAACTAAAAGGAAACAAAAATATTTAAAACAGCATTCCCTTAAACTGATTCCTCAAAAACAAAGATTTGGGGAATATATATTAAATTTGAAAGGAGTGATGAGTATCTAAAAATTATGTCAATGATAAATTATGATTTTGATAAGTTTATTCTAGTCACAAAAGAGGACCTAATTTTTTATGAAAAAATACTCAGTGAAACATTTATGGATAAATAAACATTATTCTTTACTCTCAAATTGTTCAAAGGAAAGAGTTAGATAAAGCAACCAACTAGAATAAAACGTAAATTCTTTGAATCTGGAAAAGGGATAAAGTTGTTCATTTAAGTATTATAGTACTTTTAAAGATTTTTTCTTGAAGTGCAGTTGATGTTCAATCCCGTGTTACTTTGAGGTGTACAACAAATTGACTCAGTTATGCATATTGTACATATATCTATTGTTTTATCTATTTTTCCCATATTAGTTATTATAACATATTGAGCATACTTCACTATACTATACAGTAGGTCCTTGTTGGTTATGAATTTTATACATATTAGTGAGTATCTGTTTATTTCATAGATAGTGGTGAATAGTGGTAGGTGTTGCAAGAGGGCATCAGAGGGCAGACACACTGAAATCATAATAACAGAAAACTAGTCGATCTGATCACATCAACCACAGCCTTGTCGAACTCAACAAAACTAAGCCATACCATGTGGAGGCACTCGAGACAGGTGGGTCATGGTGGAGAGGTAAGATAGAATGTGATCCACTGGAGAAGGGAATAGAAAACCGCTTCAGTATTCTTGCCTTGAGAACCCCATGAACAGTATGAAAAGGCAAAATGATAGGATACTGAAAGAGGAACTCCCAAGGTCGGTAGGTGCCCAATATGCTACTGGAGATCAGTGGGGAAATAACTCCAGAAACAATGCAGGGATGGAGCCAAAGCAAAAACAATACCCAGTTGTGGACGTGCCTCGTGATAGAAGCAAGGTCCAATGCTGTAAAAGCAATATTGCATAGGAACCTGGAAAGTTAGGTCCATGAATCAAGGCAAATTGGAAGTGGTCAAACAGGAGATGGCAAGAGTGAACATCGACATTCTAGGAATCAGTGAAGTAAAATGGACTGGAATGGGTAAATTGAACTCAGATGACCATTATACCTACTACTGTGGGCAGGAACCCCTTAGAAGAAATGGAGTAGCCATCATGGTCAACAATAGAGTCTGAAATGCAGTACTTGGATGCAATCTCAAAAACGACAGAATGATCTCTGTTCATTTCCAAGGCAAACCATTCAATATCATGGTAATCCAAACCTATGCCCCAACCAGTAATACTGAAGAAGCTGAAGTTGAATGGTACTATGAAGACCTACAAGACCTTTTAGAACTAACACCCAAAAACGATGTCCTTTTCATTATAGGAGACTGGAATGCAAAAGCAGGAAGTCAAGAAACACCTGGGGTAACAGGTAAATTTGACCTTGGAATACGAAATGAAGCAGGACAAAGGCTAATAGGGCTTTGGCAAGAGAACACACTGGTCATACCAAACACCCTCTTCCAACAACACAAGAGAAGACTCTACACATGGACATCACCAGATGGTCAACATTGAAATCAAACTGATTGATTATATCCTTTGCAGCCAAAGATGGAAAAGCTGTACAGAGTCAGCAAAACAAGTCCAGGAGCTGACTGTGGCTCAGATCATGAACTCATTATTGCCAAATTCCGACTTAAATTGAAGAAAGTAGGGAAAAACACTAGACCATTCAGGTATGATGTAAATAAAATCCCATATGATTATACAGTGGAAGTGAAAAATAGATTTAAAGGACTAGATCTGATAGAGTGCCTGATGAACTATGGATGGAGGCTCGTGACATTTTACAGGAGACAGGAATTAAGACCATCCCCATGGAAAAGAGATGCATAAAAGCAAAATGACTGTCTTGGGAGGCCTTACTAATAGCTGTGAAAAGAAGAGAGGCAAAAAGCAAAGAAGAAAATGAAAGATATATGCATCTGAATGCAGGGTTCCAAACAATAGCAAGGATAGATAAAAAAAAAGCCTTCCTCAGTGATCAATGCAAAGAAATAGAGGAAAACAACAGAATGGGAAAGACTAGACATCTCTTCAAGAAAATTAGAGATACCAAGGGAATGTTTCATGCAAAGATTGGCTCGATAAAGGACAGAAATGGTATGGACCTAACAGAAGCAGAAGATATTAAGAAGAGGTGGCAAGAATACACAGAAGAACTGTACAAAAAAGATCTTCATGAACAAGATAATCACGATGGTGTGATCACTCACCTAGAGCTAGACATCCTGGAATGTGAAGTCAAGTGGGACTTAGAAAGCATTACTATGTTGAGGTATGTTCCTTCTATTCCTGCTTTCTGGAGAGTTTTTATCATAAATGGATGTTGAATTTTGTCAAAGGCTTTCTCTGCATCTATTGAGATAATCGTATGGTTTTTATTTTTCAATTTGTTAATGTAGTATATTACATTGATTGATTTGTGGATATTGAAGAATCCTTGCATCAACACACAGAAATCCCTTGCATTCCTATACACTAATAATGAGAAAACAGAAAGAGAAATTAAGGAAACAATTCCATTCACCATTGCAACGAAAAAAATAAAATACTTAGGAATATATCTACCTAAAGAAACTAAATACCTATATATAGAAAATTCTAAAACACTGGTGAAAGAAATCAAAGAGGACACTAATAGATGGAGAAATATACCATGTTCATGGATTGGAAGAATCAATATAGTGAAAATGAGTATACTACCCAAAGCAATTTATAGATTCAATGCAATCCCTATCAAGCTACCAATGGTATTCTTCACAGAGCTAGAACAAATAATTTCACAATTTGTATGGAGATACAAGAAACCTCGAATAGCCAAAGCTATCTTGAGAAAGAAGAATGGAACTGGAGGAATCAACCTGCCTGACTTCAGTCTCTACTACAAAGCCACAGTCATCAAGACAGTATGGTACTGGCACAAAGACAGAAATATAGATCAATGGAACAAAATAGAAAGCCCAGAGATAAATCCATGCACGCATGAACACCTTATCTTTGACAAAGGAGGCAAGAATATACAATGGAAAAGAGACAATCTCTTTAACAAGTGGTGCTGGGTAAACTGGTCAACCACTTGTAAAAGAATGAAACTAGAGCACTTTCTAACACCATACACAAAAATAAACTCAAAATGGATTAAAGATCTAAACATAAGACCAGAAACTATAAAACTCCTAGAGGAGAACACAGATAAGGCAATGGCACCCCACTCCAGTACTCTTGCCTGGAAAATCCTGTGGACAGAGGAGCATGGTGGGCTGCAGGCCATGGCGTCGCTAAGAGTCAGACGTGACTTAGTGACTTCCCTTTCACTTTTCACTTTTATGCATTGGATAAGGAAATGGCAACCCACTCCATTGTTCTTGCCTGGAGAATCCCAGGGACAGGGGAGCCTGGTGGGCTGTCATCTATGGCGTCACAAAGAGTCGGACACGACTGAAGCAACTTAGCAGCAGTAGCAGCAGAGGAGAACATAGGCAAAACACTCTCTGACATACATCACAGCAGGATCCTCTATGACCCACCTCCCAAAATATTGGAAATAAAAGCAAAAATAAATAAATGGGACCCAATTAAACTTAAAAGCTTCTGCACAACAAAGGAAACTATAAGCAACGTGAAAAGACAGCCTTCAGAATGGGAGAAAATAATAGCAAATGAAGCAACAGACAAACAACTAATCTCAAAAATATACGAGCAACTCCTACAGCTCAATTCCAGAAAAATAAATGACCCAGTCAAAAAATGGGCCAAAGAACTAAATAGACATTTCTCCAAAGAAGACATACAGATGGCTAACAAACACATGAAAAGATGCTCAACATTACTCATTATCAGAGAAATGCAAATCAAAACCACTATGAGGTACCATTTCACGCCAGTCAGAATGGCTGTGATCCAAAAGTCTACAAGCAATAAATGCTGGAGAGGGTGTGGAGAAAAGGGAACCCTCTTACACTGTTGGTGGGAATGCAAACTAGTACAGCCACTATGGAGAACAGTGTGGATATTCCTTAAAAAACTGGAACTAGAACTGCCTTATGATCCAGCAATCCCACTGCTGGGCATACACACTGAGGAAACCAGAATTGAGGAGACAAGTGTACCCCAATGTTCGTCATAGCACTGTTTATAATAGCCAGGACATGGAAGCAACCTAGATGTCCATCAGCAGATGAATGGATAAGAAAGCAGTGGTACATATACACAATGGAGTATTACTCAGCCATTAAAAAGAACACATTTGAATCAGTTCTAATGAGGTGGATGAAACTGAAGCCTATTATAGAGAGTGAATAAGCCAGAAAGAAAAACACCAATACAGTATACGAACGCATATATATGGAATTTAGAAAGATGCTAACAATAACCCTGTATATGAGACAGCAAAAGAGACACTGATGTACGGAACAGTCTTTTGGACTCTGTGGGAGAGGGAGAGGGTGGGATGATTTGGGAGAATGGCATTGAAATATGTATAATATCATATATGAAATGAGTCGCCAGCCCAGGTTCATTGCACGATACTGGATGCTTGGGGCTGGTGCACTGGGATGACCCAGAGGGATGGTATGGGGAGGGAGGAGGGAGGAGGGTTCCGGATGGGAAACACATGTATAACTGTGGCAGATTCATTTTGATATATGGCAAAACCAATACAATATTGTAAAGTTAAAAGAAAAAAAAAAAAGCATCACTATGAACAAAGCTAGTGGAAATGATGGAATTCCAGTTGAGCTATTTCAAATCCTGAAATATGGTGCTGTGAAAGTGCTGCACTCAACATGCCAGCAAATATCGAAAACTCAACAGTGGCCACAGGACTGGAAAAGGTCAGTTTTCATTCCAATGCCAAAGAAAGGCAATGCCAAAGAATGATCAAACTACCGCACAATTGCACTCATCTCACATGCTAGTAAGGTAAGGCTCAAAATTCTCCAAGCCAGGCTTTAGCAATACATGAACTGTGAACTTCTAGATGTTCAAGCTGGTTTTAGAAAAGGCAGAGGAACCAGAGATCTAATTGCCCACATCCTCTGGATCATCAAAAAAGCAAGAGGGTTCCAAAAAAAAAAAAAACACATCTATTTCTGCTTTATTGACTATGACAAAGCCTTTGACTGTGTGGATCACAATAAACTGTGGAAAATTCTGAAAGAGATGGGAATATCAGACAACCTGACCTGCCTCTTGACAAACGTATATGAAGGTCAGGAAGCAACAGATAGAACTGGACATGGATCAACAGACTGATTCCGAATAGGAAAAGTGGTACATCAAGGCTGTATATTGTCACCCTGCTTATTTAACTTATATGCAGAGTACATCATGAGAAACGCTGGGCTGGAAGAAGCACAAGCTGGAGTCAAGATTGCCGGGAGAAATATCAATCACCTCAGATATGCAGATGATACCACCCTTATGGCAGAAAGTGAAGAGGAACTAAAAAGCCTCTTGATGAGAGTGAAAGAGTAGAGTGAAAAAGTTGGCTTAAAGCTCAACATTCAGAAAATGAAGATCATGTTATCTGGTCCCATCACTTCATGGGAAATAGATGGGGAAACAGTGGAAACAGTGTCACACTTAATTTTTCTGGGCTCCAAAATCACTGCAGACGGTGACTGCAGCCATGAAATTAAAGACGCTTACTCCTTGGAAGGAAAGTTATGACCAACCTAGATAGTATATTCAAAAGCACAGACATTACTTTGCCAACAAAGGTTTGTCTAGTTAAGGCTATGGTTTTTCCTGTGTTCATGTACAGATGAGAGAGTTGGACTGTGAAGAAGGCAGAGCACCGAAGAATTGATGCTTTTGAACTGTGGTGTTGGAGAAGACTCTTGAGAGTCCCTTGGACTTCAAGGAGATCCAACCAGTTCATTCAAGGAGATCAGCCCTTAGATTACTTTGGAAGGAATGATGCTGAAGCTGAAACTCCAGTACTTTGGCCACCTCATGCAAAGTGCTGACTCATTGGAAAAGACTCTGATGCTGGGAGGGGTTGGGGGCAGGAGGAGAAGGGGACAACAGAGGATGAGATGGCTGGATGGCATCACTGACTCGATGGATGTGAGTCTGAGTGAACTCCAGGAGTTTGTGATGGACAGGGAGGCCTGGCGTGCTGCGATTCATGGGGTCGCAAAGAAATGGACATGATTGAGTGACTGAACTGAACTAAACTTCTCCTTGAAAGGAGTTATGACCAGGCTAGATAGCATATTCAAAAGCAGAGACAACACTTTGCCAACAAAGGCCCATCTAGTCAAGGCTATGGTTTTTCCATTGGTCATGTATGCATGTGAGAGTTGGACTGTGAAGAAAGCTGAGCATTGAAGAATTGATGCTTTTGAACTGTGCGGTTGGAAAAGATTCTTGAGAGTCCCTTGGACTGCAAGGAAATCCAACCAGTTCATCCTAAAAATCAGTCCTGGATGTTCATTGGAAAGACTGATGCTAAAGCTGAAACTCCACTACTTTGGCCACTTCATGCCAAGAGTTGACTCATTGGAAAAGATTCTGATGCTGGTAGGGATTAGGGGCAGGAAGAGCAGGAGACAACAATGGATGAGATGGCTAGATGGCATCACTGACTCGATGGACATGAGTTTGAGTAAACTCCAGGAGTTGGTGATGCCATCCAGCCATCTCATCCTCTGGAGTCCCCTTCTCCTCCTGCCCCCAATCCCTTCCAGCATCAGAGGAGGTCTGGTGTGCTGGGATTCATGCGGTTGCAAAGTGTCAGACATGACTGAGCTATTGAACTAAACTGAACTTAGTGTCTATTAATTCCAAGCTAATTTATCCCTCTTCTCTCCCCCTTTGGTAACGATACTCTTATTTTCTTTTTCTTTGTCTGTGGTTCTATTTCTGTTTTATCAGTAAGTTCATTCCAGCATTTTTTAAAGATTCAACATATAAGTGATACCATATGATATTTGAATTTACTCTGTGATCTGGAATAAGACAAGGATGCCCACTATTACCAAAGAAATAGAAATAAAAAGAACCCAGCTTGGAAAAGAAACAATAAATCTGTCACTGTTTGCATATGTGTGCGTGTGTGCTAAGTCACTTCAGTCATGTCCAATTCTTTGTGACCCTATGGACTGTAGCCTGCCAGGCTCCACTAACCGTGGAGTTCTCCAGACAAGAGTACTGGAGTGGTCGTCATGCCCTCCTTCAGGGGATCTTCCCAACCCAGGGATTGAACCACATCTCTTATGTATCCTGCATTGATTGGCAGGTGGATTCTTTACCACTAGCAACACCTGGGAAGTTCTTTTGCAGATGGCATGCTGCTGAACATAGAAAATCCTAAAGATGCTACCAGAAAGCTACCTGAGCTCATCAGTGAAATTCAGTACAGGCAGGATACAAAATTAATACATAGAATTCTGTCATATTCTTAAACACTAACAATGAAAAACCAGAAAGAGAAATTAAGGAAATAACCCATTTACCATCATATCAAAAAGATTAAAATACCTAGGAATAAACATAACTAAAGACTTAAAAATCCTGTACTCTGTAAATTATAAGATGCTGATGAAAGACACTGAAGATGACACAATCAGATGGAAAGTACACTGTGTTCTTGGGTTGGAATAATCAATATTGTTAAAGTGACCATACACGCAAGTTAATCTATAGATTTAATGCAATTCCTATCAAATTACTAATGGTATCTTTCAAGTTAGATTTGAAGAGTTAATCAAATAACTAGTATTTTATAGGCCTATAAATAATAGCTATTACTATAAAGATAGGAAAATACCACCAATTTTTATTTATTGTAAGATTTACTAAAGCATTTTATTGGAGATTTGTGTCTAAAAACATAAATTATAAAATTAAATATGGGTTCCAATCATGTTTTACTGCATAGACACTCTGGGCCCATTGGAAAATTACTCAATCCCTCTTCATTCAGTCTCAACTCTATTAAGTGGGTGCAATAAAAAACAACAAATGGAAACAACAACAACAACAAGCAGTCCTTTGGTTGATATGAAGATTACATGAATAAATACATGTAAAATATTTAGAAGACAGATATTGTAGGGATCTTACATTGTAACAAAAGTGAAAGTAGCTTAGTCATGTCTGACTCTTTGCGACCCCATGGGTTGTAGCCTGTCCATGGAATTCTCCAGGCAAGAATACAGGAGTAGGTAGCTGTTCCCTTCTCCAGGGAATCTTAGCAACTCAAGGATTGAAATCAAGTCTCCCACATTGCAGGCAGATTCTTTACCATCTGAGCCACCAGGTAATAGCTACTATTAAAATCATATAATGAGTATTTTCTTCAGTGGATATTTTATAGCAATCATCTGTACTCTCCACCATATCAAGTCTTTTTCTTTGCTATTCTGTAGTATTCACTACCTAAGTAAACCTTTGTACTCTTGTCTGATATCAATTCATCATGTGTAGGTAACTTACACATTATTTATTTACTCAGCTATTCATTTATAGAATAATCTGTTAATAGTATACTGCCCATCTGAAGAAAGAAATCACACATAGAAAAGCACAAAATAAAAGATACTATGGATAAATTCAACATGTTTCAGCAAAGAAAATTAAAGGATGTTGAGTGAGAGGTCTTGGGAATGGTTAATAGAGAAAACCTAGAATAGAGGATATTTAAAGTGTGGCTTGAAGGCAAGGGAGGCCTTTTAGGTGGTGCTGTGATAAAGAATCCACCTGCCAATGCAGTAAACGCAGGAGACACAGTTTAGATCCCTGGGTCGGAGAGATCCCCTGGAGAAGAAAATAATCCACTTAAGTTTTCTTGCCTGAAAAATTCCATGCACAGAGGAGCCTGGTGGGCTACAGTCTATGGGGTCTCAAAGAGTAAGACAAGACTGAATATGTACACATTTCATTCATTCTGTTGAAAGGTCAGATCAGTTTAGTTCAGTTGCTCAGTCATGTCCGACTCTTTGCAACCCCATGAACTGCAGCACGCCAGGCCTCCCTGTTCATCATCAACTCCTGGAGTTTACCCAAACTTATGTCCATTGAGTCCGTGATACCATCCATTCATCTCTTCCTCTGTCATCCCCTTCTCCTCCTGCACTCAATCTTTCCCAGCATCAGTTCAGTTCAGTTCAGTTCAGTCGCTCAGTCGTGTCTGACTCTTTGCGACCCCATGAATCACAGCACACCAGGCCCCCCTGTCCATCACCAACTCCCGGAATACACCCAGACCCACGTCCATCGAGTCAGTGATGCCATCCAGCTAGTTCATCCTCTGTCGTCCCCTTCTCCTCCTGCCCCCAATCCCTCCCAGCATCAGAGTCTTTTCCAATGAGTCAACACTTCACGTGAGGTGGCCAAAGTACTGGAGTTTCAGCCTTAGCATCATTTCTTCCAAGGAAATCCCAGGGCTGATCTCCTTCAGAATGGACTGGTTGGATGTCCTTATAGTCCAAGGGACTCTCAAGAGTCTTCTCCAACACCACAGTTCAAAAGCATCAATTCTTTGGTGCTCAGCCTTCTTCACAGTCCAACTCTCACATCCATACATGACCACAGGAAAAATCATAGCCTTGACTAGACGGACCTTTGTTGGCAAAGTAATGTCTCTGCTTTTGAATATGCTCTCTAGGTTGGTCATAACTTTCCTTCCAAGGAGTAAGCGTCTTTTAATTTCATGCTGCAGTCACCATCTGTAGTGACTTTGGAGCCCAGAAAAATAAAGTCTGACACTGTTTCCACTGTTTCCCCAACTATTTCCCATGAAGTGATGGGACCAGGTACCATGATCTTCGTTTTCTGAATGTTGAGCTTTAAGCCAACTTTTTCACTCTCCTCTTTCACTCTCATCAAGAGGCTTTTTAGTTCCTCTTCCCTTTCTGCCATAAGGGTGATGTCAGCTGCATATCTGAGGTGATTGATATTTCTGCCGGCAATCTTGATTCCAGCTTGTGCTTCTTCCAGTCCAGCGTTTCTCATGATGTACTCTGTATATAAGTTAAATAAGCAGGGTGACAATATACAGCCTTGATGTACTCCTTTTCCTATTTGGAACCAGTCTGTTGTTCCATGTCCAGTTCTAACTGTTGCTTCGTGACCTTCATACAGGTTTCACAACAGGCAGATCAGGTGGTCTGGTATTCCCATATCTTTCAGAATTTTCCACAGTTTATTGTGATCCACACAGTCAAAGGCTTTGGCATAGTCAATAAAGCAGAAATAGATGTTTTTCTGGAACTCTCTTGCTTTTTCCATGATCCAATGGATGTTGGCAATTAGATCTCTGGTTCCTCTGCCTTTTCTAAAACCAGCTTGAACATCAGGAAGTTCACGGTTCACATATTCCTGAAGCCTGGCTTGGAGAATTTTGAGCATTACTTTACTAGTGTGTGAGATGGGTGCAATAGTCTTTTCCAATGAGTCAGCTCTTCACAACAGGTGGCCAAAGAATTGGAGTTTCAGCTTCAACATCAGTCCTTCCAGTGAACACCCAGTACTTATCTCCTTTAGGATGGACTGGTTGGATCTCCTTGCAGTCCAAGGGACTCTCAAGAGTCTTCATCAACACCACCGTCCAAAACATAAATTCTTCTGCACTCAGCTTTCTTTATAGTCCAACTCTCACATTCATACATGGCTACTGGATAAACCATAAACTTGACTGGATGGACCTTTGTTGACAAAGTAATGTCTCTGCTTTTTAATATGCTATCTAGTTTGGTCATAACTCCTTCCAAGAAGTAAGTGTCTTTTAATATGCTGGTTGCAGTCACCATCTACAGTGATTTTGCAGCCCAATAAATAAAGTCAGTCACTGTTTCCACATCTATTTGCCATGAAGTGATGGGACCGGATGCCATAATCTTAGTTTTCTGAATGTTGAGCTTTAAGCCAACTTTTTCACTCTCCTCTTTCACTTTCATAAAGAAGCTCTTTAGCTCTTCTTCACTTTTTGCCATAAGGGTGGTGTTATCTGCATATCTGAGGTTATTAATATTTCTCCCGACAATCTTGATTCCAGCTTGTGCTTCTTCCAGCCCAGCGTTTCTCATGATGTACTCTGCATATAAGTTAAATAGGCAGGGTGACAATATACAGCCTCGATGTACTCATTTTCCTATTTGAAAAAAGTCTGCTGTTCCATGTCTGGTTCTAACTGTGGCTTCCTGACCTGCATACAGGTTTCTCAAGAGGCAGGTCAGGTGGTCTGGTACTCCCATCTGTTTCAGAATTTTCCACAGTTTATTGTGATCCACACAGTCAAAGGCTTTGGCCTAGTCAATAAAGCGGATATAGATGTTTTTTCTGGAACTCTCTTGCTTTTTCTGTGATCCAGTGTATGTTGGCAATTTGACCTCTAGTTCCTCTGTCTTTTGTAAAACCAACTTGAACATCTGGATATTCACAGTTTTCTAAAACCAGAGGAACCAGAGATCAAATTGCCAGCATCCACTTGATCACCGAGGGTAGGGGGTTCATTAATTGAGAAGGAATAGAAAGGCATTCCAAGAAAGAGTACCCAGCTGACAACATGCTGATCAGACTATCAAAAGCATATAATTTTAAAATAGGATTTTTTAAAAGCTATAGCTGATACCATATTTCTTTTACAGTCTCCTCAAAAGGTTCTGCTGCTCTTTAGATCTGTTTTGGTTTTCATTGAAAGTACTGGACTTACCAAATAGAGATCTTAAGATTGTTAGTGTGTGGGACAGGGCTGCAGATCAGAAGATCAGTGAAAGGTGATGCCAGTTATGAGAGTGGTGAGTGGTGGCCAGGCAGCGCTGGAGCTGCAAGTGGCCAGGAGGAGATACTCCACGTCCAAGGTCAGAGAAACCTGAGTAAGGCCGTAGACACTGAGAGAGGGCATCAGAGGGCAGACAGACTGAAACCACAATCACAGAAAACTAACCAATCTAATCACATGGACAACAGGCTTTTCTAACTCAATGAAGCTATGAGCCATGTTGTGTAGTGCCACTCGAGATGGACGGGCCATGGTTGAGGGTTCTGACATGATGTGGTCCACTGGAGAAGGGAATGGCTAACCACTTCAGTATTCTTGCCATGAGAACACCATGAACAGTATGAAAAGATGCTGGAGTCCAGCTCCAGCAGCCAGGGCATCAGCATGAAGGGGTGAGCAATGTCAGCGGACAATGATATAGCCTCTGACTCATAGTATGGAACTACATGTTTATTTTAAGCTTCAGGTTCTCTTTTATACTTTGACAAAAGCATTAGGTCAGAGGTTTGACATTTTCAGTTTTCCCCACCCAGATTTTTTGTCTCCAGAAATCATTGGTGCCCTACAAACAGAGTTCCTGCTTCAGCGATTCTCTCAGAATCAGCTTTACTATCTATTATCTACTTTCTCTTATGTGTCCTATACTTGTGATTACATTGTAACTCATGCCACATTCTTCAGTTTAT
Source organism: Bos indicus (assembly GCF_029378745.1). Lineage (NCBI taxonomy): Eukaryota > Metazoa > Chordata > Mammalia > Artiodactyla > Bovidae > Bos > Bos indicus. Next base: position 75,508,616 of record NC_091765.1, read on the forward strand.
TTCTTATCTCTCTAAAACCTGTTTGCCCCTAGCATCTTAAGATCACTATCTTCTAAAAGGGCTTCTAGCTATTCTTAATTATTCCTAAACCCTAAACTCAGCAAACTTCTTTTGCCATAAATATTTCCCTCACAAACAGGTTTCAGATAACAATCCTTCCCATGGCCTCAAGCTGCAGCCTACACGCTCATCCTGGAACATTATTTGTAAAGATCCTTGAACAAATGTCAATGGTTACTTTATAGAATATTTTCTGGGCACAACTGTAGAAGGCTTTGTGCTTTCTCATGCTTCTCTCAAGCACCTTAACATTCTTTCCAACCAACTCAACCAAAGAAAGGAAAGAACAAGTTAGAATCACAAGGCCTAACTCCTTCATTCCAGGGCCATGCTTGTGAGAGGAGAGGGGGTTGAGGCCGTGCCTCCATTTTGTCAGGAATGCCTAATGCGGCTCTGGACAAAAAGACAAAAAGATAGGACACTGAAAGATGAACTCCCCAAATCAGTAAGTGCCCAATATGCTACGGGAGATCAGTGGAGAAATAACTCCAGAAAGAATGAAGAGACGGAACAAAAGCAAATACAACACCCAGTTGTAGATGTGACTGGTAATGGAAGCAAGGTCCGATACTGTAAAGAGCAATATTGCAGAGGAACCTGGAATGTTAGGTCCATAAATCAACGCAAATTGGAAGTGGTCAAACAGGAGATGGCAAGAATGAAGGTTGACATTCTAGGAATAAGCGAATTAAAATGGATTGGAATGGGTGAATTTGATTCAGATGACGTATCTACTACTGTGGGCAAGATCAGGTAAAAGAAGGGCAGAGAAGAAAATCTGTTGATGATGATGATCAATGCAAGCAAAATTATAGGCACAAGTGCTTTTCAAAGAATCCAAGGTGAAGACCAGTTAGGCCAAGAGGAGCTACCCCACGTCCAAGGTCAGGGGCAGTGGCTGGGAGGAGCTAGCCCATGCCTGAGGAGTGGTGGCTGCCCAGGCACAGGAGGGCCGAAAGGGGCTACTCCACGTTCAAGGTCAGGAGGGGCAGGAGGTCGTCCAAGGTCAGGAGCAGTGGCTTCGATTTGCTGGAGCAGCGGTGAAGAGATACCCCAAGTCCAAGGTAAAAGAAACCTAAGTAAGACAGTAGGTGTTGTGAGAGGGCATCAGAGGGCAGACACACTGAAACCATAATCACAGAAAACTAGCCACCAAGCTGATCACATGGACCACAGCCTTGTCTAACTCAATGAAACTAAGCCAATGCCTTGTGGGGTCACCCAAGACAGACAGGTGATGGTGGAGAGGTCTGACAGAATGTGGTCCACTGGAGAAGGGAAGGCAAACCACTTCAGTATTCTTGCCTTGAGAACCCCGTGAACAGTATGAAAGGGCAAAATGATAGGATACTGAAAGAGGAACTCCCAAGGTCGGTAGGTGCCCAATATGCTACTGGAGATCAGTGGAGAAATAACTCCAGAAAGAACGAAGGGATGGGGTCAAAGCAAGAACAATACCCAGTTGTGGATGTGACTGGCAATAGAAGCAAGGTCTGATGCTGTAAAGAGCAATATTGCATAAGAACCTGGAATGTCAGGTCCATGAATCAAGGCAAGTTGGAAGTGGTCAAACAGGAGATGGCAAGAGTGAAGGTTGAGATTCTGGGAATCAGCAAACTAAAATGGACAGGAATGGGTGCATTTAACTCAGATGACCATTATATCTACTACTTCGGGCAGGAATCCCTTAGTAGAAATGGAGTAGCCAACACGGTCAACAAAACAGTCTGAATTGCACTACTTGGATGCAATCTCAAAAATGACAGAATGATCTCTGTTCATTTCCAAGGCAAACTACTCAGTATCACAGTAATCCAAGTCTATATCCCCAACCAGTAATGATGAAGAAGCTGAAGTTGAACGGTTCTGTGAAGACCTACAAGAACATTTAGAACTAACACCCAAAAAAATGTCCTTTTTATTATAGGAGATTGGAATGCAAAAGTAGGAAGTCAAGAAACACCTGGAGTAACAGGCAAATTTGGCCTTGGAATATGTAATGAAGCAGGGCAAAGGCTAATAGAGTTTTGCCAAGAGAACGCACTCATCATAGCAAACATCCTCTTCCAACAACACAAGAGAAGATTCTACGTGGACACCACAAGATGGTCACCACTGAAATCAGGTTGATTTTATTCTTTGTAGCCAAAGATAGAGAAGCTCTAAACAGTCAGCAAAAACAAGACCGGGAGACGACTGTGGCTCAGATCATGAACTCCTTATTGCCAAATTCAGGCTTAAATTGAAGAAAGTAGGGAAAACCACTAGACCATTCAGGTATGACCTAAATCAAATCCTTTATGATTATACAGTGGAAGTGAGAAATAGATTTAAGGGACTAGATCTGATAGATAGACTACCTGATGAACTATGGATGGAGATTTGTGACATTGTACAGGAGACAGGGATCAAGACCATGCCCATGGAAAAGAAACGCAAAATAGCAAAATGGTTGTATGGGGAGGCCTTACAAATAGCTGTGAAAAGAAGGGAAGTGAAAAGCAAAGGAGAAAAGGAAAGATATAAGCATCTGAATGCAGAGTTCCAAAGAGTAGCAAGAAGAGATAAGAAAGCCTTCCTCGGTGATCAGTGCAAAGAAATAGAGGAAAACAACAGAATGGGAAAGATTAGAGATCTATTCAAGATAATTAGAGATACCAAGGGAACATTTCATGCAAAGATGGGCTCGATAAAGGACACAAATGATAAGGACCTAACAGAAGAAGATATTAAGAGGGGGTGGCAGGAATACACAGAAAAGCTGTACAAAAAAGATCTTGATGACCCAGATAATCACGATGGTTGATCATTCACCTAGAGCCAGATATACTGGAATGTGAATGGAAGTGGGCCTTAGAAAACATCACTATGTGTACGAGACTGCAAAAGAGACACTGATGTATAGATCAGTCTTATGGACTCTGTGGGAGAGGGAGAGGGTGGGGAGATTTGGGAGAATAGCATTGAAACATGCATAATATCATGTATGAAACGAGATGCCAGTCCAGGTTCGATGCACGGTACTGGATGCTTGGGGCTGGTACACTGGGACGACCCAGAGGGAGGGTAGGGGAGGGAGGAGGGTTCAGGATGGGGAACGCGGGTATACCTCTGGTAGATTCATTTCGATATTTGGCAAAACTAATACAATATTGTAAAGTTTAAAAATAAAATAAAATTTAAAAAAAATGTTAAAAAAAAAAAAAAAAAAAGAAAAGAAAACATCACTATGAACAAAGCTAGTGGAGGTGATGGAATTCCAGTTGAGCTATTCCAAATCCTGAAAGATGATGCTGTGAAAGTGCTGCAGTCAATATGCCAGCAAATTTGGAAAACTCAGCAGTGGCCACAGGACTGGAAAAGGTCAATTTTCATTCCAATCCCAAAGAAAAGCAATGTCAAAGAATGCTCAAACTACCGCACAATTGCACTCATTTCACACACTAGTAAAGTAATGTTCAAAATTCTCCAAGCCAGGCTTCAGCAACATGTGAACCATGAAATTCTAGATGTTCAAGCTGGTTTTAGAAAAGGCAGAGGAACCAGAGATCAAATTGTCAATATCTGCTTTATCATTGAAAAAGCAAGGGAGTTCCAGAAAAAACATCTATTACTGCTTTATTGACTATGCCAAAGCCTTTGACTGTGTGGATCACAATAAACTATGGAAAATTCTGCAAGAGATGGGAATACCAGATCACCTGACCTGCCTCTTGTGAAACCTGTATGCAGGTCAGGAAGCAACAGTTAGAACTGGACATGGAACAACAGACTGGTTCCAAATAGGAAAAGGAGTATGTCTAGGCTGTATATTGTCACCCTGTTTATTTAACTTATATGCAGAGTACATCATGAAAAACGCTGGGCTGGAAGAAGCACAAGCTGGAATCAAGATTGCAGGGAGAAATATCAATCACCTCAGATATGCAGATGACATCACCCTTATGGCAGAAAGGGAAGAGTAACTAAAAAGCCACTTGACTAAAGTGAAAGAGGAGAGTGAAAAAGTTGGCTTAAAGCTCAACATTCAGAAAACGAAGATCATGGCATCTGGTCCCATCATTTATGGGAAATAGATGGGGAAACAGTGTCAGACTTTATTTTTTTGGGCTCCAAAATCACTGCAGATGGTGACTGCAGCCATGAAATTAAAAGACTCTTACTCTTTGGAAGGAAAGTTATGACCAACTTAGATATCATATTAACAAGCAGAGGCATTACTTTGACAACAAAGATTAATCTAGTCAAGGCAATGGTTTTTCCAGTAGTCATGTATGGATGTGAGAGTTGGACTGTGAAGAAGGCTGAGCGCTGAAGAATTGATGCTTTTGAACTGTGGTGTTGGAGAAGACTCTTGAGAGTCCCATGGACTGCAAGGAGATCCAACCTGTCCATTCTGAAGGAGATCAGTCCTGGGTGTTCTTTGGAAGGAATGATGCTAAAGCTGAAACTCCAGTACTTTGGCCACCTCATGGGAAGAGTTGACTCATTGGAAAAGACTCTGATGCTGGGAGGGATTGGGGGCAGGAGGAAAAGGGGACAACAGAGGATGAGATGGCTGGATTGTATCACCGACTCGGTGGACGTGGGTTTGAGTGAACTCCGGAAGTTGATAATGGACAGGGAAGCCTGGAGTGCTGAAATTCATGGGGTTTCAAAGAGTCAGACACGGCTGAGTGACTCAACTGTACTGTGGGCAAGAATCCCTTAGAAGATGGAGTAGCTGTCATAATTAACACAAGAGTCCAAAATACAGTACTTGGATGTAATCTCAAAAATGACAGAATGATCTCTGTTCGTCCAAGGCAAATCATTCAATATCATGGTAATCTGTGTCTATGCCCTGACCAGTATTTCTTAAGAAGCTGAAGTTGAACAGTTCTATGAAGACATACAAGACCTTTTTTAACTAACACCTAAAAAAGATATCATTTTCATGTAGGGGACTGGAATGCAAAAGTAGGAATTCAAGAAACACCTGGAGTAACAAGCAAATTTGGCCCTGGTGTACAGAATGAAGCAAGGCAAAGGCTCATAGAGTTTTGCCAAGGAACACACTCATTATAGCAAACACCCTCTTCCAATAACAGAAGAGAAGACTCTATACATAGACATCACCAGGTGGTCAACCCCAAAATCAGATTGATTGTATTCTTTGCAGCCAAAGATGGAGAAGCTCTATAAAGTCAGCAAAAACAAGACTGGGAGCTGACTGTGGCTCAGATTATGAACTCCTTATTACCAAATTCAGACTTAAATTGAAGAAAGTAGGGAAAACCACTAGACCATTCAGGTATGACCTAAATCAAATCCCTTAGGATTATACAGTGGAAGTGAGAAATATATTTTAGGGATGATATCTGATAGACAGAATGCCTGGTGAATTTGGATGGAGATTCGTGACATTGTACAGGAGACAGGGATGAAGACCATCCCCAAGAAAAAGAAAGGCAAAACAGTAAAATGGGTCTCCAAGGAGGCCTTACAAATAGCTCTGAAAAGTAGAGAAGTAAAAAGCAAAGGAGATAAGAATATTGCAGAGTTCCAAAGAATAACATGAGAGATAAGCAAGCCTTTCTCAGTGATCAATGCAAAGAAATAGAGGAACACTATTGAATGGGAACAACTAGAGATCACCGCAAGAAAGTTAGAGATATCAAGGGGACATTTTATGCAAAGACAGGCTCAATAAAGGACAGAAATCATAAGGACCTAATATAAGCAGAAGATATTAAGAATTGGTGGCAAAAATACCCACAAGAACTGTACAAGAAACATCTTCATGACCCAGATAATCATGATGATAGGATCACTCACCTAGAGCCAGACATCCTGGAATGTGAAGTCAAGTGGGCCTTAGGAAACATCAGAATGAACAAAGCTAATGGATGTGATAGAATTCTAGTTGAGCTATTTCAAATCCTGAAAGATGATGCTGTAAAAGTGCTGCATTCAATATGCCAGCAAATTTGGAAAACTCAGCACTAGTCACAGGACTGGAAAAGGTCAGTTTTCATTCCAATCCCAAAGAAAGGCAATGCCAAATAATGCTCAAACTACCACACAATTGCACTCATCTCTCGTACTGGTAAAGAAATGCTCAAAATTCTCCAAGTTAGGCTTCAAAAATATGTGAACTGTGACCTTCCAGATGTTAAAGCTGGTTTTAGAAAAGGCAGAGGAACCAGAGATCAAATATGCAACATCCGTTGGATCATCAAAAAGGCAAGAGAGTCCCAGAAAATCATCTATTTCTGCTATTGTCTATGCCAAAGATTTGACGGTGACAGTTTCTGAAGGAGATGGGAATAACAGACCACCTGACCTGCCTCCTGAGAAATCTGTATGCAGGTCAGGAAGCACCCGTTAGAACTGGACATGGAACAACAGACTGGTTCTAAATAGGAAAAGGAGTACACCAAGGCTGTGTATTGTAACTCTGCCTATTTAACTTATATGCAGAGTACATCATGAGGAATGCTGCACCTGATGAAGCACAGGCTGGAATCAAGATTGTCAAGACAAATATCAATAACCTCAGATATGCAGATGACACCACCCTTATGGCAGAAAGTGAAGAAGAATTAAATAGCCTCTTGATGAAAGTGAAAGAGGAGAGTGAAGAAATTGGCTTAAAGCTCAACATTCAGAAAACGAAGATCATGGCATCTGGTCCCATCACTTCATGGTAAATAGATTTGAAAACAGTGACTGACTTTATTTATTGGGCTCCAAAATCACTGCAGATGGTGACTGCAGCCAGAATACTAAAAGACGCTTACTCCTTGTAAGAAAAGTTATGACCAACCTAGACAGCATATTAAAAAGCAGAGACATTATTTTGTCAACAAAGGTCCATCTAGTCAAGTCTATGGTTTTTCTAGTAGTCATGTATGGATGTGAGAGTTGGAGTATAAAGAAAGCTGAGTGCAGAAAAATTTATGTTTTTGAACTGTGGTGTTGGAGCAGACTCTTGAGACTCCCTTGGAAAGCAAGAAGATCCAACCAGTCCATCCTAAAGGAGATCAGTCCTGGGTGTTCATGAAAGGACTGATAGTGAAGCTGAAACTCCAGTTATTTGGCCACCTGTTGTGAAGAGCTGACTCATTTGAAAAGACCCTGATGCTGGGAAAGATTGAAGGAGGGAGGAGACGGGGACGACAGAGGATGAGATGGCTGGATGGCATCACTGACTCAATGGACATGAGTTTGGGTAAACTCTGGGATTTGGTAATAAACAGGGAGGCCTGGTGTCCTGCAGTTCGTGGGGTAGCAAAGAATTGGATATGACTGAGCGACTGAACTGAAGTGAGGAAAAATCTCAACAGTAAAGAGTAGAAAAGAGTTTAGCTACAGGAAATTAAAATGACACAGCATAGATTTAACAAGGGACATGACCAAGAAACATGACCTCTATAAACAATGCTATAAAAGTTTATTAAGTGATATAAAAGAATATTTGAATAAATGGAGAGATACATCATATCTTTGGGTAGGAAGACTATAATGAAAAGATGGCTGACTCCTAAATTTACTGTATTTCAATCTAAACCCCATAGGATTTTATGTCTAAATTTCTCCAAAATCATTCCAAAGTATATTTAGATAGATAAAACAACTATATGACTTGAACAAATAAGTTTGTGTGGATTATTTGTAACATTTATAAATATTTAAATTCAAGTAAAGTATAATAAGATAGAAGTAAAGAGTTAGACAAGGAAATGAATGATATGAATTTAGGAAAACATATACTATATAAAATATCAAGGCAAGCTCACAAAGGAAATGAGTATCAACATCAAGAAATGATTAGGCACATACCCTTTATACTACATATAAATATATGTATACATATTTTATGTGTGTGGTGTCTGTTAGTTGCTCAGTTCTGTCTTTGTGACCCCATGGACTTTAGCCTTCCAGGCTTCTCTGTTCATGGGATTCTTCAGACAAGGATACTGGAATGGCTTGCCATTCTCTTTTCCAATATATATTATATATTCTTTATCAAAAAATAGACCATGTACAATATCAGAAAATTAAAATATTGCTTTCACCTACACCTCTGACTTTACGGGGGGCTGTCCTCCACTACCTCTCTGAAAAAAGAGTTAGCTTACAGCTCCAGTTAATAATTCCTGGGTGTGACAGTGTTTCAACCTACAAACTCCCTTGGAAAAAAGGTTACTAGGTTTTTCCGGCCACATGCGATTGCTCAGAGCCTCCAAACTGTGAGAGGCATGAGATGTTCTAAACTGTCTAAATACAGATTCCTTTGAGCAGTTAAAAGATTGATTAGAAATTGTATTGGTGAAGGGATTTTCACTTGTTGGGCCAATGTTTGCTGCTAAGTTTCCATATCCCTTACCTGCTGTGTCCCTGGCAGTGTATTGATTAATATAATTGGTGTAAGTAGTAGCTTTAATGTTTGTAACCTGGGACCCTTGAGTTAATTATTTTTCTTGTTGTAGCCCACCACACCTTTGCGCTGTAGGAATGCAACTTTATCTAATGCTTTTGGAGGGTGGCTCCTGACCAATCACCTTTAGAGAAAAATAAGTTTTCTGAAGAAAAGGTCTTAAAATGTTAACAGGCCTCTGGGCCAGAAGATGATGCAAATCACCTAAGCTTTTGCATATGATAAGTTTGCAGGAAGAAAGCCTGGTTTGCTGCAAGACTCTACCCCTTCCCCCATTATCCTCTGTGCATAACTTAAGGTATAAAAACTACTTTGAAAAATAAAGTGCGGGCCTTGTTCACCGAAACTTGGTCTCACCATGTCGTTCTTTCTCTTACCTTCTGGCTGAATTATTCAGCCTCTTTTCTCCACTGAATTTCTTCACTGAGCTATCCTTATTTCAGCCTCTTTTCTCCACTGAATTTCTTCACTGAGCTATCCTCATTCTATTACTCTTTATATCCTTAATTAACATTTAATTAAGCAATTGTTTCCTGATCTTCGCCTACGCCGTCTCTCTTTCGAATACCCTGGATCAGCCGGGGCTGGTCCCCGGCAATATTTCATATTTTTAAAATCAATAATAAAGAGAAAAACATAAAACTTTAAAAGTAAACAATTGAGATGTATAGTTGACGCTGCTGCTGCTACTGCTAAGTCGCTTCAGTCGTGTCCGACTCTGTGCGACCCCATAGACGGCAGCCCACCAGTGCCTACTAAACTGATCACATTTGAAAACTTAGAATAACCAATATTGGTGAAGATTGATTGAAGCTATTACTTTCAAAAGGGTCGGCACTAAAGCTAAAAGTATGTTTAGCTTACTCTTCTCACTTTTTAGAACAAATTAAAAATAGTAGAACTTGTTGAACATGTACTACTAAAATTATTATAATTTTTATTATAACAATTGTAATATCATATAGAACATCCTCAAATTACAAAGAAATAAAGAGTATATATAAAAAATAAAGTTTGATCCTTTGAAAACATGTGTTCAGTCAAAACTGAGATTTACAAAAACAATAAAATGTCAGTGTTTATGAAAGATACTTTGTGTGTATGTGGGAGGGAATGTATTTACAGATAATTTCAAAAAGTGATGTTATTTTATTCCTCTGAACTTTGGTGGCTTTGTCTATTCATAAAGCTAACAAGATTTTTGTGAGCACAAGAGAAAAAAGAGAATGACACTGGAATAGTATAAAAGCACACTTAGAGCATATAGTAAAGAATCTACACCTACTTTAAAAACTTACTTTCCTTCACCTTGTTTTTTATTAGCAATCTTATATCCTATACTTTTACACAGCACTTTAGATTTAAACAGTTTAACACTGTAAGCATTTTTCCTGTTTGTATAATGCATACAGTGTTAAATTCATAGTTGTACACCTCGCTTGAATCAACCAAGAAAATGTATCTTTTTAATTTTTAGATCACACCTTCCTCATCTGTTTTATAACAGAAATTAAACTAGCCAATAAGCAGTATATCAAACTTTTCAAGGATCAAGCTGCCTCTCTTGTGGTTTAAAATGTATTTTTAGTAAGTCAACAAAACTATCTCACTTTAATAAACCAGCACTGAATTAAAGAAGAGAATTATCTAATCTGTTAGACACATAAAGTACTTTATTATTATATATTGATTTCTTGTTCAGTAAGCAATTCTCTGACAAAAATTTGATTTTTCAAGTACCTAAATGCTGAGAAAGGATTATGGTATGGCATATAAACTGGTATTTAAAATACTGAAAATCTGTAGGTCTATTCATGTGTTTATTTCCATTTTAATTGATGAGTCAGAATCCTGTAATTTTGAGTAAGAATCAATTCCTAAAGCCTAATAGAGTTCAATGTTCCAGTTAGAAAATCTGAGTACCCTAGCCTGGTCTTGATGTCAATACCACTGTAGTGATCTGAAGGCCCTCAGGGGAAGATACTTCCACCTGCCACCAAACACCAGTTTTTAGTATAGGTAAAGGATATATTCCTTGATTGTTTCAGAAAAACTATATAAATAAGCTTGAAGTTCCTTACATCTACCTTCCAACTCTACCTTCCAATGTATCCAAACCCTTCATTTGAGGAAAACCTTGAATCTGTTATTTCAGACTAGTGTTCTATCTCTCTCACCTTCTAGAGTCACACATATTCTACAGAGTTTGTTTTTAGAACCAAAAATGAAGTTATTATGACTGGTCAGGAGAGATTTGTTTCATTACATACAGTTAATAAGAATTAAAATTCTATCTATTTAATGCATGTACCAATGGCTTCTCTACTTAAGATCCGTTCAGATATTATAAATGAGAAATAAATTTTGACAGGTCTATTATCAATCCCAGGTTTCAATATCCACAACGAATTACAGCACGTTAAAAGATTTGCTTTGTTTATATCACTTCTTCCCTATTAAAATGTTGTGACAAGGTGGCAGAAGAGCTATTTTTATTTTGCTGACCAGCACTTCTCTTTCTCTCTCAATCAGTACTCTTTGTGGCTAATTTATATAAAGCTTTATTCATACTGGATTTGATAGCATTAATAGTTATATGTATTTCAAATATATAAGTCATAACCTAAGATTGGGCTTCCCTTGGTGGCTCAAACAGTAAAGAATCTGCCTGCAATGCAGGAGACCCGGGTTTGATCCTTGTGTTGGGAAGATCTCCTGGAGAAGGGAATGGCACCCCACTCCAGTATTCCTGCCTGGAGAAGTCCATGGACAGAGGAGCCTAATGGGCTATAGTCCATGGGGTCACATAGCGTCAGACACGACCGAGCGACTAACATACATACACAACCTATGATTAAGTGTTCAAGAAACTGAAGCAACTCTTACAGCATATTTCAGATGAAAAAGTAGCTTCACAAATTCTATTTTGTGAAAATAAAAGAACCAAACTGAACCGTTCGCTCCGTCGTGTCTAACTCTTTGTGACCCCATAGACTGTAGCCTTCCAGGCTTCTCTGTCCATGGGATTTTCCAGGCAATAGAATCCAGGGCTCGAACCTGGGTCTCCTGCGCTGTAGACAGACACTTTACCGTCTGAGCCACCAGGGAAGTCAAATAAAAGAAGAAACTACCTTAAATCCATGGAGATAAATGAAATTGAATGTGCTAAGTAGCTGACCCAAATCTTGAGACTAAATTTACCAGGTTTATAAAAATACCTGTAACTTCTTTTCTTTTTTTTGTAACTTCTTTTCAATTGAGTAAACATATTGTTTCATTTAAATAGCACATTATTATTTCAAGCTATTGTTTATATTTTTTAAATGTTAAAATAATTAAGATCCAAAAATTATTTAGTTAAAAATAATAAAATAAAACCTAACAATAATTTATTCCACATCATATCATCTATTAGGATTTCTATCCATAAAATATCTCAAAGAATCTTCAGTTTTCTTCTCAGCAACTTTTCTATGAACAATTTAATTTGCTTTATACAAGAGTGGTGTAACTCAAGGTCACCAAGTTATTAGACTTATAAACTGAAGGACCATGAAGGTGCATCTCAGAATATTTAAGTCAATTTCAGTAAATGAGAAAATTAATGAAGGAACTGACATATCAATCATAAAAATAAAGAGAAAGGGAATGCAATAACCTAATTAATAATCCAATTGAAATATTCATCATTACAAATGAAATAAAATAATTATTGGCTCTGGGTTGAATCCAGACACTTAAAAATTTGACAATTTTACTAGCACATTAAAACAGTCATTATTTACTGTAAACACATTTATACATGTCTGTAAGTAAGCTTTTTAATTCCTATGAAGATATTGTATCTGTGTATGTCTGTTGGACAGCCTTCAGATTTGCATTAGCTAATTATTTCATAGTGTAAGCAATGCATTTCTGGACAAGTTTTCAGGATGTGCAATATTATATATTGTACCTATAAATAACAGATAAAAATCTTTAGAAATTATGGAGATAGACCTGCTTGAAGGCATAGAAATTGAAATCACCTTGTCTATCCTGACAGGGAATGGTCATTGACTTTCTAATAGCTAATTAAATGTATCTTCATAATAAAGAATGAAACCAAAGTTATGCACGCAAAGCTGAAAGACTATTGCCCTATTAGATTTAAACTTGAAAAGCCAAACTAAAGACTGTAATAAAATTTTGCCACTTTTCCTCAATATTTATTTGATAATTTATGAGACACAAGCATATGTACATGATTTTATAAAACAAGGTACAATATATGTATGCATGTATATGTACATTCACATATATGTGTGTTTATATATACAGACATACATATTTTTCACAAAACCAGTTAATTGTTTTTCATGTTTTGTTTGTACCTCTTTTCTCATTCCCATTCTAACAGGCATTGCTGTCTATGCCTGGACACTGATGTTAACAACTTTCTAATAAACATTTTCATATTTTTCATGCTTATGTATTTTTATTAAATTAGAGAAACATACACATATGAACCTATGCTTTTTGTATCTTGTTTTTTTATTTACATAAAGATCTAGTTTAGTAAAAAATAATATGTTTATATTTGCTTAGGCAAAAATAGAAATAATAGAAATAAGTCTATCAAAATGTAATATGCTAATTGTCATGGTCTCCTGGTGTATCTTGTTTTTACCCCACTTAAAAATATCTCTGAAAATCTTGCCAAATAATAGATACTATTTTTGTGCCTAACATACTTTATGGTATGGGAGATCATATGATATGGCTTACCAATTTTCTTTGATGGCATTCACCCAGATTATGGGTTTTAACACCATAAAAATCACAAAATATCCTTGTATACATGTCTAGTTTTTTATTCTTAGATGGTAGATTCTCAAGGAATGAAATTACTGGGTTCACAGAGTAAAAGAAACTGTGTATTTATAAAATACAGTTTTCTTGCAAAGTGAAATCTATAGTTTTTATTGTTTATTTTTAGTTTAATATGCTATCATTAATCTTGCTTCATTTGTCAGACTGCAGTATTGTGTAAAGAACTCAGGTGACAGTCTCATTTTTCTTTTCCTTAGATTTCAGGAATTCTGTAAGAAAATATTTTCAAGCATCTTCTAGGTTCAGCTCAGTAAACCTTTTAATAGAGAGAAGCAATTCTCTTGCAGTTCATCCAAAATGTCTTTGGTAATATATGTCTTAGTAAAGCACTGTTTCTTTCCTCTGGACTTTCTATATTTACAGGTAGAGCCAACTGGATCTACATTCCAAATATCCTTTTTGCTTTGACATTTTCATCTTTCCTAATGTTGTTTGTATTATGAGATAATTATTGTGTTTTGTCATTCAGTTCACTTAAAAAGCATGCAATATAAACTAAAAAATTCTTCTTGGATGTTCATGATTTTTAGGTCCAGAAAATATATAAACCGCAGTTAAGGTCAATACACACTTTCAAGCACTTAAAGGAAAAGAAAAATTTGAAATATGTATTCTTTGGTAAAGAGTTAGGGAACTTCAATTCTGGTTGTGTTTTCAAGTGGCCTGCCAAGTAAAATAAGAGAAAAATGAAACAAAAACAGATTCTGAAAATTCAATGGGAACAATATCAGTAAACATATAAATACTTATCAAAATGTGTTCTCTAAATTTTTAAAGAAAATTCACTTTTTGTTCTCTTTGGCTGACTAGTATTTTAAACGTTAACAATTTACTATAAAATAAATCTAGGTTATATTGTATAATTCAAAAATAGGCAAATTTCACAACATATTAATATGAAGAATGTGAAGGGAATCCAAAGTTTAATGATATAAACAAAGCACAAGATGTGCATTCTAAGCTTGATTTTTGAGATATTAATAAAATTTGTCAATCTAATTGAAAATTTAAATTTATATATATTATATAGAGGTTTTGAAATTTTGTAATTGAAAACTTAATTTCTAAGTGGTTTAGTACAATTTTTCTTTTAAAGAGTAAACCTAAACTTTCAATTAGAAATTAAAATAGTGATTATACTCAATAATTATTTATTAATAATAAAGTCACATTGCTAATTCATTTCAACAGGAAATTTATAATAGATACATAAAAATTAAGATTTTTCAAAATGGAAAATGTTCCCAATGTGGAATTTTTTACTAGAGTAAGTAGTTTGTCATATTTTCACTGTTATTTTTTACTCCTTCAGAAAAATTTGACAGTTTATGAGAAAACCAATGTGGAGTCATTTAAATCATCTAGCTGACACTAGTTTTTAAATATGAGTCATTTTTTATCCATGCAATTTCATTCAGTTTATAATTGTTTCTTATTCTCAAATTTCCAGTGAGTTTTATTAGTTGACTATTCATCAGTGCAAAAATACATCTGAGGTTTTTTTTTAGTAATGATTTTGTTACTAAAATTTTGAAAACATAGAATGTACCTAATCTATGTAATTTTTTGGGTACTCCATATTATTTTGAATAAGTTCACACTATGATTGTAAATAATATTCATGAATGTAAAGTATGTGTATATCCATGTATGTATCCATGTGTGTATACATACACACACATACATATAAATATAAATTAATTAATAGACACTAATATATGTATATAGAAAGAGAAGAGAGAAACCACATAGAATTGTATTCGTGTGAAACGTATGAATATAATCTTTTTGGATTTCATTCAAAGATTAATATATAGTTTTGAAAGCTATATATATATTTTATATGTATCTTGATATACTGACAGTTGTGAAGGAAATAATATTTAAACTTGCATGTAAACTTAACTTAGATCATTTTTCTGTTTTCCAAAGAAATGATTCACACTTTAAATAGGTAAATAAAATGAAGTTTTCATTGATAAGAGATAAAACTGAACATACATGATTCTGAAAGAAAGTTTATATAGTAGAATATATAAGTCTAGAGAATACAATCCCAGTTAATAAAGCAGTAATCTACAACATGACAGTGCAAATGTATAAAAGATGATACTTCTATTTTTTCTGAATGTGTTTATTATTTTTCATATTGTGTATTTAAATGTAAGCCATATGCTTTTAAATACTTTAACCCATTCGAAATATACATTATAAATATTATATTTTCTTTCCAAGTTATCCAGTGATTGTTTTATATTTATATTTTTCAGGAATCACAATTCGCTCTGATACATTACCAATAGTGAAAATCCTCCATAAAGATTGTGAGTACACTCTGTTACACTTGTTTGAGATCCATTCACAGCTAATTTTAACCTTAAAATGGAGGTATTTTGGTTTGAACAAATGGTACACGTGGAAAAATCTTAACTGCTTTGTTTTTTAAATCCAAGGTTTATATGCTAGCTACTGTGTATTCTCAACAAATACTTGTTTAATAAAACAATTAAGACTAAAATATTAGCAGATTTTGAGGCTGATGGACATAATTTCAAATGACAGTTTTGTAATTTTTCATGTATGTACTTTCATGAGTTATTCAATCTCAGTAACTGTTATTCATTTTATGCAATAAGCATTAGAAAAAAAATGACAAGATTACAAATTGTTTTAAAAAGCAAATAACTAATATGTTCGGTGGCTCAAACAGTAAAGAATCTGCGTGTAACATGGCAGACCCAGATTCGATTCCCAGGTCAGAAAGACCCACTGGAGGAGGAAATGGCAACTCACTCCTGTATTTTCCTTGGAAAATTTCATGGACAGAGAAGCCTGGCAGGCTACAGTACATGCAAAAAGTCAGACATGACTCAGTGACTAACACACACAGAAATAGAAAAATAATGCATTATACCTTGTATTAGTACTGTGTGTTTATATTTGAACTTGAGGTCAAAATGTTAGTGGTAGTGACTAATCTCAAAATAGTTATGCAATATTCTTCTACTTTAACTTGAAAAATGTAGAGCAAAAGATAATTCCAAAATGAGTGAAAAAAAATAAGAGAAAGTGTTCTCTTTCTTTTGCTTTTCATAATCAGCATACATTTACTCCTTTTCCTAATACAGACACCATGCATCAGTTTGAGATAGAAGTATGCTTATTTCCTGTCAAGATTTTCTTTCCTTTTATGACAAGGCACTGAGAAGATGACCCAGATGAACTCATAGTTAGGATTACCATCCTTAAAAAAATATTAGGATGCATGAATTTACAGTTACTACAAGTCCTTTAAATCTGTTTAAAGCCTCAACAATACCATTCTAAAATAATTTTAATTAAGTAATTCTTATAAATTCTCTCTTCAGATTATAGCAATCAAACATGTTTGATAAACCAAGTAAAATTTTCTAAAAACAAAAATGCAAGCTATTGTTTTCCTCATCTCTACCTGACTCCCTTAATATGAGGTTACTTTGATCAAATTGCATGTGCATTTTAAGTAAGATATTTACAAATCACATTAAAACTTCATATATTACATTTATATATGTAATGCACATTGATTTTCACTTTCAGTTCAGTTCAGTCACTCAGTCGTGTCCAACTCTTTGCAACCCCATAAATCACAGCACACCAGGCCTTCCTGTCCATCACCAACTCTTGGAGTTTACCCACTCATGTCCATTGAGTCAGTGATGCCATCTAGCCATCTCATGCTCTGTCGTTCACTTCTCCTCCTGCCCCAGTCCCTCCCAGCATCAGGGCCTTTTCTAATGAGTCAACTTCTCATGAGGTGGCCAAAGTATTGGATTTCAGCTTTAGCATCATTCCTTTCAATGAACACCCAGGACTGATCTCCTTTAGAATGGAGTGGTTGGATCTCCTTGCAGTCCAAGGGACTCTCAAGAGTCTTCTGCAACACCACAGTTCAAAAGCATCAATTCTTCAGCGCTTAGCTTTCTTCACAGTCCAACTCTCACATCCATACATGACCACTGGAAAAACCATAGCCTTGACTAGATGAACCTTTTTTGGCAAAATTTTCCTTCCAAAGAGTAAGCATCTTTTAATTTCATGGCTGCAATAATCATCTGCAGTGATTTTGGAGCCCCCCAAAATAAAGTCTGACACTGTTTCCACTATTTCCCCATCTATTTCCCATGAAGTGATGGGACCAGATGCCATGATCATAAGCCAACTTTTTCACTCTCCTCTTTCACTTTCATCAAGAGGCTTTTTAGTTCCTCTTCACTTTCTGCCATAAGGGTGGTGCCATCTGCATATATGAGGTGATTGATATTTCTCCTGGCAATCTTGATTCCAGCTTGTGCTTCTTCCAGCCCAGCGTTTCTCATCATGTACTCTGCATATAATTTAAATAAGCAGGATGCCAGTATACAGCCTTGACGTACTCCTTTTCCTATTTGGAACCAGTCTGTTGTTGCATGTCTATTATTTCAGTTTTGACCTACAATTGTCAAAATTTTATATAAATTTAATTTATGGATATCTGTTGTTTATAATTATGCTTTTTAACAATTTCTTCTCCAGATATTTATTTTAATAATTAACACAATCTATTGGCATTTTGCTTTATATTATGCTTAGCCACTTTACAAGACTAAGAATTGCCATTTTTAAATTAAAATTTCTTCAGTTTTTCAAGAGTCAAATTATCAGTGAAACAATATATATATTTTTTTCTTCTTGCTTCTTGGAGACATTAAAAATAAATTATGGTGGTAGAAAATTTATGTGTTCCTGACTTTAAATGAAATTTTATTTTTTTCTACTAATGTAGATAATTTTTATTAAGATTTTCTAATAAAAATGTATTAAGTATTTTATGTACATCAGTTCAGTTCAGCTCAGTTCAGTCTCTCAGTCATGTCCAACTCTTTGCGACCCCATGAATCACAGCACGCCAGGACTCCCTGTCCATCATCAATTCCCAGAGCTCACTCAGACTCATGTCCATCGAGTCAGTGATGCCATCCAGCCATCTCATCCTCTGTCATCCCCTTCTCCTGTCCCCAATCCCTCCCAGCATCAGAGTCTTTTCCAATGAGTCAACTCTTCGCATGAGGTGGCCAATGTACTGGAGTTTCAGGTTTAGCATCATCCCTTCCAAAGAACACCCAGGACTGATATCCTTTAGAATGGACTGGTTGGATCTCCTTGCAGTCCAAGGGACTCTCAAGAGTCTTCTCCAACACCACAGTTCAAAAGCATCAATTCTTCAGTGCTCAGCTTTCTTCACAGTCCAACTCTCATATCCATACATGACCAGTGGAAAAACCATAGCCTTGACTAAATGAAACTTTGTTGGCAAAGCAATGTCTCTGCTTTTCAATATGCTATTTAGGTTGGTCATAACTTTTCTTCCAAGGAGTAAGTGTCTTTTAATTTCATGGCTGCAGTCATAC
The DNA here is from genome assembly GCF_029378745.1 of Bos indicus. Taxonomy (NCBI): domain Eukaryota; kingdom Metazoa; phylum Chordata; class Mammalia; order Artiodactyla; family Bovidae; genus Bos; species Bos indicus. The sequence continues at coordinate 75,527,399 of NC_091765.1, forward strand.
TGGCATACTATTACACAAATCCTTCAATTGCAAGATTACACATTTATTAATTAAATATGTTTGATTATTTATTTATGCTCTGTCTCCTTAACAAATATTTGAGACAATTATAAGAAAATATAATGGCAATACTTAATTGTAATACTGCATTTAAATATTTTATGTACTTAAATGTAAAAGAATGTATTAAGATTTCCTATATTTTTATAGAAATGCTTTTATCACATTTAAGACATTTCTTTTTTCTTTTTTAAAAAATTAATTAGTTTAATTTACAATATTGATTGGTTTTGCCATACATTGACTTAAATCCACCATGATTGTACATGTGTTTCCCATCCTGACTCCCTCTCCCACCTTCCTCCCCATCCCATCCCTCTGGGTCATCCCAGTGCACCAGCCCCAAATATCCTGTATCATGCATCAAACCTGGACTGGTGATTCGTTTCACATATGATATTTTATGTGTTTCAATGCCATTCTCCCATATCATCCCACTCTCACCCTCTCCCACAGAGTACAAAAGACTGTTCAATACATCTATGTCTCTTTTGCTATCTCGCATACAGGATTATCATTATCTTCTTTCTAAATTCGTATTTAATTGTTAGTATACTGTATAGGTGTTTTTTTCTGTCTTGCTTACTTTCCTCTGTATAATAGGATCCAGTTTCATCCATCTCATTAGAACTGATTCAAATGTATTCTTTTTAATGGCTGAGTAATATTCCATTGTGTATATATACCATGGCTTTCTTATCCATTCATCTGCTGATGGATATCTAGGTTGCTTCCATTTCCTGGCTATTATAAATAGTGCTATGACGAACATTGGGGTACATGTGTCTCTTTTGATTCTGGTTTCCTCAGTGTGTATGCCCAGCAGTGGGATTGCTGGGTCATATGGCAGTTCTATTTCCAGTTTTTAAAGGAATCTCCACACTGTTCTCCATAGTGGCTGTACTAGTTTGCATTCGCACCAACAGTGTAAGAGGGTTCCCTTTTCTCCATACCCTCTCCAGCATTTATTGCTTGTAGACTTTTGGATAGCAGCCATCCTGACTGGCATGAAATGGTACCTCACTGTGGTTTTGATTTGCATTTCTCTGATAATGAGTGATGTTGAGCAACTTTTCATGTGTTTGTTAGCCATCTGTATCTCTTCTTTGGAGAAATGTCTGTTTAGTTCTTTGGCCCATTTTTTTTATTGGGTCATTTATTTTTCTGGAGTTGAGTTGCAGGAGTTGCTTGTATATTTTTGAGATTAATTATTTGTCCATTGCTTCATTTGCTATTATTTTCTCCCATTCTGAAGGCTGTCTTTTCACGTTGCTTACAGTTTCCTTTGTTGTGCAGAAGCTTTTAAGTTTAATTAGGTCCTATTTGTTTATTTTTGTTTTTATTTCTAATATTCTGGGAGATGGGTCATAGAGGATCCTGCTGTGGTTTATGTCGGAGAGTGTTTGCCTATGTTTTCCTCTAGGAGTTTAATAGTTTCTGGTCTTACACTTAGATCTTTAATCCATTTTGAGTTTATTTTTGTGTATAGTGTTAGAAAGTGTCCTAATTTCATTCTTTTACAAATGATTGACCGGTTTTCCCAGAACCACTTGTTAAAGAGATTGTCTCTTATCCATTGTAAATTCTTGCTCCTTTGTCAAAGACAAGGTGTCCATAGGTGTGTGGATTTATCTCTGGGCTTTGTATTTTGCTCATTTGATCTATATTTCTGTCTTTGTGCCAGTACCATACTGTCTTGATGACTGTCACTTTGTAGTAGAGACTGAAGTCAGGCAGGTTGATTCCTCCAGTTCCATTCTTCTTTCTCAAGATTGCTGTGGCTATTCGAGGTTTTTTGTATTTCCATACAAATTGTGAAATTATTTGTTCTAGTTCTCTGAAAAATACCATTGGTAGCTTGATAGGGATTGCATTGAATCTATAGATTGCTTTGGTTAGTATACTCATTTTCACTATATTGATTCTTCCCATCCATGAACACGATATGTTTTTCCATCTACTTGTGTCCTCTTTGGTTTCTTTCACCAGTGTTTTATAATTTTCTATATATAGGTCTTTTGTTTCTTTGGGTAGATATATTCCTAAGTATTTTATTCTTTTTGTTACAATGGTGAGTGGAATTGTTTCCTTAATTTCTCTTTCTGTTTTCTCATTATTAGTGTATAGGAATGCAAGGGATTTCTGTGTGTTAATTTTATATCCTACAACTTTACTATACTCATGGATTAGCTCTGGTAATTTTCTGGTGGAGTCTTTAGGGTTTCCTATGTAGAGGATCATGTCATCTGCAAACAGTGAGAGTTTTACTTCTTCTTTTCCAGTTTGGATTCCTTTTATTTCTTTTTCTGCTCTGATTGCTATGGCGAAAACTTCCAAAACTATGTTGAATAGTAGTCATGACAGTGGGCACCCTTGTCTTGTTCCTGACTTTGGGGGAAATGCTTTCAATTTTTCACCATTGAGGATAATGTTTGCTGACGTTTGTCGTATATAGCTTTTCCTATGTTGAGGCATGTTTTTTCTATTCCTGCTTTCTGGAGTTTTTTTTTTTTTTTATCATAAATGGATAATGAATTTTGTCAAATGCTTTCTCTGCATCTTTTGAGATAATCATATGGTTTCTATTTTTAAATTTTTTAATGTGGTGTATTACATTGTTTGATTTGTGGATATTGAAGAATCCTTGCATCCCTGGGATAAAGCCCACTTGGTCATGATGTATGATCTTTTAAATATATTGTTGGATTCTGTTTGCTAGAATTTTGTTAAGGATTTTTGCATCTATGTTCATCAGTGATATTGGCCTTTAGTTTTCTTTTTTTGTGACATCTTTGTCAGGTTTTGGTATTAGGGTGATGGTGGCCTCATAGAATGATTTTGGAAGTTTATCTTCTGCAATTTCCTGGAAGAGTTTGAGTCGGATAGGTGTTAGTTCTCTAAATTTTTGGTAGAATCAGCTGTGAAGCCGTGCGGTCCTGGGCTTTTTTTTGTTGGAAGATTTCTGATTACAGTTTCAATTTCCATGTTTGTAATGGGTTTGTTAAGATTTTCTATTTCTTCCTGGTTCAATTTTGGAAAGCTGTACTTTTCTAGGAATTTGTCCATTTCTTCCAAGTTGTCCATTTTATTTGCATATAGTTGCTGATAATAGTCTCTTATGATCCTTGTATTTCTGTGTTGTCTGTTGTGATCTCTCCATTTTCATTTCTAATCTTGTTGATTTTATTTTTCTATTTTTCTCCCTTTGTTTCTTGATGAGTCTTGCTAATGGTTTGACAGTTTTATTTATCTTCTCAAAGAACCAGCTTTTGGTTTTGTTGATTTTTGCTATGGTCTCTTTTGTTTCTTTTGTATTTATTTCTGCCCTAATTTTTAAGATTTCTTTCCTGCTACTAACCCTGGGGTTCATAATTTCTTCCTTTTCAAGTTGCTTTAGTTATAGAGTTAGGTTATTTATTTGACTTTTTTCTTGTCTCTTGAGGTAAGTCTGGATTGCTATGAACCTTCCCCTTAGTACTGCTTTTACAGTGTCCCATAGACTTTGGGTTGTTTGGTGTCATTTTCATTTGTTACTATGCATATTTTGATTTCTTCTGTGACTTTTTGGTTATTCCGCAGCGTGTTGTTCAGCCTCCATATGTTGGGATTTTTAATAGTTTTTCTTCTGTAATTGACATCCAATTTTAATGCATTGTGGTTAGAAAAGATGCTTGGAATGATTTCAGGTTTTTGTTTTTGTTTTTTTTTTTAAATTACCAAAGCTAGATTTATGGCCCAGAATGTGATCTATCTTGGAGAAGGTTCCATGTGCACTTGAGAAAAAGGTGAAATTCATTGTTTGGGGTGAAATGTCCTATAGATATCAATTAGGTCTAGCTGGTCTATTGTATCATTTAAAGTTTGTGTTTCCTTGTTAATTTTCTGTTTAGTTGATCAATCCATAGGTGTGAGTGGGATACTAATGTCTCCCACTATTATTGTGTTATTGTTAATTTCCCCTTTCATACTTGTTACTATTTGTTTTACATATTGTAGTGCTCCTATGTTGGGTGCATATATATTTATGATTGTTATATCTTCTTGGATTGATCCTTTGATCATTATGTAGTGTCCTTCTTTGTCTCTTTTCACAGCCTTTGTTTTAAAGTCTATTTTATCTGATATGAGTATTGTTACTCCTGCTTTCTTTTGATCTCTATTTGCATGGAATATCTTTTTCCAGCCCTTTACCTTCAGTCTTTATTTGTCCCTTGTTTTGAGGTGGGTCTCTTGTAGACAACATATATAGGGGTCTTGTTTTTGTATCCATTCAGCCAGTCTTTGTCTTTTGGTTGGGGGCATTCAACTCATTTACATTTAAAGTAATTATTGATAAATATGATTTCATTGCCATTTACTTTATTGTTTTGGGTTCAAGTTTATACACCCTTTCTGTGTTTCCTGTCTAGAGAAGATCCATTAGCATTTGTTGGAGAGCTGGTTTGGTGGTGCTGAATTCCCTGAGCTTTTGCTTGTCTATAAAGCTTTTGATTTCTCCTTCATATTTGAGTGAGATCCTTGCTAGGTACAATAATCTGGGCTGTAGGTTATTTTCTTTCATCACTTTAAGTATGTCCTGCCATTCCCTTCTGGCCTGAAGAATTTCTATTGAAAGATCACCTGTTATCCTTATGGAAATCCCCTTGTGTGTTATTTGTTGTTTTTCCCTTGCTGGTTTTAATATTTGTTCTTTGTGTTTGATCTTTGTTAATTTGACTAATATGTGTTTTGGGGTGTTTTGCCTTGGGTTTATCCTGTTTGAGACTCTCTGGTTTTCTTGGACTTGGGTGATTATTTCCTTCCCCATTTAAGGTAGTTTTCAACTATTATCTCCTCAAGTATTTTCTCATGGTCTTTCTTTTTGTCTTCTTCTTCTGGGACTCCTATGATTTGAATGTGGGGCATTTAACTATGTCACAGAGGTCTCTGAGGTTGTCCTAATTTCTTTTAATTATTTTTTTCTTTTTCCTCTCTGTTTCACTTATTTCTACCATTCTATCTTCTACCTCACTTATCCTATCTTCTGCCTCCGTTATTTTACTGTTGGTTCCCTCCAGAATGTTTTTTATCTCATTTATTGCATTATTCGTTATATATTGACTCTTTTTATTTCTTCTAGGTCCTTGTTAAACCTTTCTTGCATCTTCTCGATCCTTGTCTCCAGGCTATTTAGCTGTAACTCCAATTTGTTTTCAAGATTTTGGATCATTTTCACAATCATTATTCAGAATTCTTTATCAGGTAGATTCTCTATCTCTTCCTGTTTTGTTTGGTTTGGTGGACATTTATCCGGTTCCTTTACCTGCTGGGTATTTCTCTGCCTTTTCATCTTGTTTATATCACTGTGTTTGGGGTGGCTTTTCTGTATTCTTGCAGTTGACGGTTCCTTTTTATTGTGGAGGTTCCTCGCTGTGAGTGGGGTTGGACGGGTGGCTTGTCAAGGTTTTCTGGTTAGGGAAGCTTGTGTCAGTGTTCTGGTGCGTGGAGCTGGATTTCTTCTTTCTGGAGTGAAATGAAGTGTCCAGTAATAGGTTCTGAGATGTCAGTGAGTTTGGTGTAACTTTGGTCAGCCTGTATATTGAGGCTCAGAGTTATGTTTCTGTGTTGCTGGAGAATTTGCATGGTATGTCTTGCTTTGGAGCTTGTTGGCCCTTGGGTGGTGCTTGGTTTCAGTGTAGGTAAGAGGCCATTTGATGAGCTCCTATTGATTAATGTTCCCTGGATTCAGGAGTCCTCTGGTGTTCTCAGGATTTGGACTTAAGCCTCCCGCCTCTGGTTTTCAGTTTTATCCCTACAGTAGCCTCAAGACTTCTCCATTTATACAGCACCAATGATAAAACATCTAGGCTAATGATGAAAAGTTTCTTGACAGTGAGGGACACCTGGAGAGGTACACAGAGTTACATGGAGAAGACAAGAGGGAGGAGGGAGATAGAGGTGACCAGGAGGAGAAGAGGGGGAATTAAAAAGAGAGAGAGCAAGCTAGCCAGTAATCACTTCCCTACGTGCCCACCACAGTCTGGATCCCTCAGAGATGTTCACGGAGTTACATAGAGAAGAGAAGAGGGAGGAAGGAGACAAAGGTGGCCAGGAGGATAAAAAGGGGAATCAAAAGCAGAGAGACAAGTCAAGCCCATAATCAGTTCCCTAAGTGTTCTCAACAGCCTGGGAACACACAAAGAGATTCACTGAGTTGGGTAGAGAAGAAAAGGGGGAGGGGTGAGATAGAGGCAACTTAGTGGAGAAAAAGGAGAGTCAAAAGGGGGAGAGAGCAATCAGGCCAGTGATCTCACTCCCAAGTAAAAATGGGTACTGAAGATTGGGTTCTTAAAGGTACAAAGTTGATAACAAATACCAAAAAACAAAGATTAAAAATCTTGAGTAGAGATTAGATTTTCAAAACTATAATATTAAAAAAAAATACTCCAAAAAAGCAAACAAACAAAAAGAAAACACACAAAGCCACAGAAATTGTAAAATACACATAAATGAAGTTTGCTTTAAAAATAGGGTATTTCTTTTCTTTTATTTTTTCCAAGGTAATGAGTTCAGTTCAGTCGTGTCTGACTCTTTGCGACCCCATGAATTACAGCACACCAGGCCTCCCTGTCCATCACCAACTCCCGGAGTTCACTCAGACTCACGTCCATTAGTTAGTGATGCCACCCAGCCATCTCACTCTCTGTCGTCCCCTCCTGCTCCTGCCCCCAATCCCTCCCAGCATCAGAGTCTTTTCCAACGAGTCAATTCTTGGCATGAGGCGGCCAAAGTATTGGAGTTTCAGCTTCAGCAACATTCCCTCCAAAGAAATCCCAGGGCTGATCTCCTTCAGAATGTACTGGTTGGATCTCCTTGCAGTCCAAGGGACTCTCAAAAGTATTCTCCAACACCACAGTTCAAAAGCATCAATTCTTTGGTGCTCAGCGTTTTTCACAGTCCAATTCTCACATCCATACATGACGGCAGGAAAAACCATAACCTTGACTAGACGGAACTTTATTGGCAAACTAATGTCTCTGCTTTTGAATATAGTATTTAGTTTGGTCATAACTTTTCTTCGAAGGATTAAGTGTCTTTTAATTTCATGGCTGCAATCACCTTCTGCAGTGATTTTGGAGCCCCCCCAAAAAAAGTCTGACACAGTTTCCACTGTTTCCCCATCTATTTTCCATGAAGTAATGGGACCAGATGCCATGATCTTCATTTTCTGAATGTTAAGCTTTAAGCCAACTTTTTCATTGTCCACTTTCACTTTCATCAAGGGGCTTTTTAGTTCCTCTTCACTTTCTGCCATAAGGGTGGTGTCATCTGCATATCTGAGGTGATTGATATTTCTCCCAGGAATCTTGATTCCAGCTTGTGTTTCTCCCAGTCCAGCGTTTCTCATGATGTACTCTGCATAGAAGTTAAATAAGCAGGTGACAATATACAGCCTTGATGTACTCCTTTTTCTATTTGGAACCAGTCTGTTGTTCCATGTACTGTTCTAACTGTTGCTTCCTGACCTGCATACAGATTTCTCAAGAGGCAGGTCAGGTGGTCTGGTATGCCCATCTCTTTAAGAATTTCCCACAGTTTACTGTGATCCACACAGTCAAAGGCTTTGGCATAGTCAATAAAGCAGAAATAGATGTGTTTCTGGAACTCTCTTGCATTTTCCATGATCCAACAGATGTAGGCAATTTGATCTCTGGTTCTTCTGCCTTTTCTAAAACTAGCTTGATCATCAGGAGGTTCACGGTTCACGTACTGCTGAAGCCTGGCTTGGAGAATTTTGAGCCTTACTTTACTAGCGTGTGAGATAAGTACGATTGTGTGGTATTTTGAGCATTCTTTGGCATTGCCTTTCTTTGAGATTGGAAGGAAAACTGGCCTTTTCCAGTCCTGTGGCCACTGCTGGGTTTTCCAAATTTGCTGGCATATTGAGTGCAACACTTTCACAGCATCATTTTTCAGGATTGGAGATAGCTCAACTGGAACTCCATTACCGCCACTAGTTTTGTTCATAGTGATGATTTCTAAGGCCCACTTGACTTCACATTCCAGAATGTCTGGCTCTAGGTCAGTGATCACACCATCGTGATTATCTGGGTCATGAAGATCTTTTTTGTACAGTTCTTCTGTGTATTCTTGCCACCTCTTCTTAATATCTTCTGCTTCTGTTAGGTCCATACCATTTCTGTCCTTTATCGAGCCCATTTTTGCATGAAATATTCCCTTGGTATCTCTAATTTTCTTGAAGAGATCTCTACTCTTTCCAATTCTATTGTTTTCCTCTATTTCTTTGCATTAATCGCTGAAGAAGGCTTCCTTATCTCTTCTTGCTATTCTTTGGAACTCTGCATTCAGATGCTTATATCTTTCCTTTTCTCCTTTGCTTTTCACTTCTCTTCTTTTCACAGCTATTAGTAAGGCCTCTCCAGACAGCATTTTGTTTTTTTGCGTTTCTTTTCCATGGGCATGGTCTTGATCCCTGTCTCCTGTACAATGTCATGAACTTCATTCCATAGTTCATCAGGCACTCTATCTATCAGATCTAGGCCCTTAAATCTATTTTTCACTTCCACTGTATAATCATAATGGATTTGATTTAGGTCATACCTGAATGGTCTAGTGGTTTTCCCTACTTTCTTCAATTTAAGTCTGAATTTAGTAATAAGGAGTTCATGATCTGAGCCACAGTCAGCTCCTGGTCTTATTTTTTTTTATTTATTTATTTTTTTTTTTTTGACTCTATAGAGCTTTTCCATCTTTGGCTGCAAAGAATATAATCAATCTGGTTTTGGTCTTGACCATCTGGTGATGTCCATGTATAGAGTCTTCTCTTGTGTTGTTGGAAGAGGGTGTTTGTTATGACCAGTGCATTTTCTTGGCAAAACTCTATTAGTCTTTGCCCTGCTTCATTCCATATTCCAAGGCCAAATTTGCCTGTTACTCCAGGTATTTCTTAAATTCCTACTTTTGCATTCCAGTGCCCTTTAATGAAAAGGACATTTTTTTGGGTATTAGTTCTAAAAGGCCTTGTAGGTCTTCATAGAACCATTCAACTTCAGCTTCTTCAGCATTACTGGTTGGGGCTTAGACTTGGATTACTGTGATACTGAATGGTTTGCTTTGGAAACGAACAGAGATCATTCTGTCGTTTTTGAGACTGCATCCAAGTACTGCATTTTGGATCTTTTGTTGACCATGATGGCCACTCCATTTCTTCTGAGGGATTCCTGCCCGCAGTAGTATATATAGTGGTCATCTGAGTTAAATTCACCCGTTACAGTCCATTTTAGTTCGCTGATTCCTAGAATGTCGACATTCACTCTTGCCATCTCTTGTTTGACCACTTCCAATTTGCCTTGATCATGGACCTGACATTCCAGGTTCCTATGCAATATTGCTCTTATAGCATCGGACTTTGCTTCTATCCCAGTCATGTAGGTTATAAAAATGAAAATTAAAGAAGTAATGCGGATTTTAACAAAAAATAAAATAAAATAAATTTTTTAATTAAAAAATGATAATAGTAAAAATATATCTAAGACTTTCTCTGGAGTTGTTGCGGACAGTGTGGGGTCAGTTAATTCTCAGATAGTTCCTTGGTCTGGCTTGTACTTCTCACAGTCTATAGGCCCCTTCCTGTGTAGTTGGTGCTAACTACAGGGTTTTAATCTATTGCACTTGTCACTTCCAAATTGGTTCCCTCTGTTTATTTTAGCTTCCTCTGTTTGCTGGTCTCTTCACTGTCTAATTTCCACCCTGACACAAGGGGCACAGTGGCGGTCACTTTTTTTTTTTTTTAGGCTTGCTTATTCAGTTGTGCTTTCAGGATGGAGGACCACCGCAAACAAAGATCACTGGTGTGTGTTCACAGTGATTCGGGCACACTGGGTTTGTTCCCACTAAAACGTGTGTGCTTTCCTAGTCTACACTGCTCAGACTCTAGATTGCTCTGCTGAGAACTGTCTGATGTGGGCCCTGGTTTGCATGCAGTTCCCAGGTCTAAGCCGCTCAGGTTCAGGTTTTTGTGTACTCCACAAAGGCACAGACTTGCTTGGGCCTGTGTTTTGCGCCCATTCCAGTTTTGAGAAGCTCAAATGACCAGGTCCTTAAGAGCGTGTAGTCTCCACCAGTTGAAGGCTGTAACTTATCCCCTCCCTCATCCCAGCCACTAGGTTTTCTGGGTGTACAATGGGTGCACCTTCTCAGGTGTGCCGTGAATCTCTTCTGGGAAGCTGATCTCTGGCTGTGACCTTCCTGGCATTTGCTGACCATCCAGAATCTCAAAAAGTCTTGGTTAGCAATGAAGTCTGCTTGCAGTTTGGTATCAGATGCCTCTCTGGGGCCGCGATTACCCCCTTCCGACTCTGGCTGCCCTCCATTGCCTGTCTGCGGTGGGGGATGGGCCAATCTGCAGCAGCTAGTTCTGCTCAGTCCTTTGTTCTGTGAGCCTGCCTGGCAGAGGTTAGGGCTTTTCACGGGATCCAAGGATAGATATCCCACAGTCTGGGTTGCTATCTCAAGCTAGCTCCCTCAGATTGCCCTCAGGGCATTCAGGCCCGGTTCTTATCCTAAGCAATGCTGCCCGCTTCTCCCTGTACCTCCTCCACTTGCTAGTGGGGCATGCAGACGTTGGGATGTTGCACCTCTGGAAGTTGCTGTTAGGCACATAATCTGCGGGTTTTAATTATTTATTTATTTTTCCTCCCAGTTATTTTGCCCTCTGAGATTCCAAGCCTCACCATAGACCCACCAGAGAGTGTTTCCTGGTGTTTGGAAACTTATCTCTTTTTTAAGACTTCCTTCCTGGGACGGATCTCCATCCCTACCTCTTTTGTCTCTATTTTTATCTTTTATATTTTGTCCTACCTCCTTTTGGAGAAAATGCGCTGCTTTTTTGGGTGCCTTATGTCCTCTGCCAGCATTCAGAATTTCTTCTGTGGAATTTGCTTAGTGCTCAAATGTTGTTTCAATGAACCTGTGGGGGAGAAAGCAGTCTCCCCATCACATTCTTCCGCCATCGTAGGACCACCTAAGAAATTTCTATTTATATATTCTTAGTGGCAAGAATACACAATAGAACTATACAAAAAAGATCTTCATGACCCAGATAATCACGATGGTGTGATCATTCACCTACAGCCAGATATCCTGGAATGTGAAATCAAGTGGGCCTTAGAAAGCATCACTATGAACAAAGCTAGTAGAGGTGATGGAATTCCAGTTGAGCTATTTCCAATCCTGAAAAATGATGCTGTGAAAGTGCTGCACTCAATATGTCAGCAAATCTAGAAAACCCAGCAATGGCCACAGGACTGGAAAAAGTCAGTTTTGATTCCAATCCCAAAGAAAGGCAATGCCAAAGAATGCTCAAAATACCACACAATTGCACTCATCTCACATGCTAGTAAAGTAATGCTCAAAATACTCCAAACCAGTCTTCAGCAATACATGAACTATGAACTTCCAGATGTTCAAGCTGGTTTTCAAAAAGGCAGAGGAACCAGAGATCAAATTGCCAACATCTGCTGGATCATGGAAAAAGCAAGAGAGTTCCAGAAAAACATCTATTTCTACTTTATTGACTATGCCAAAGCCTTTGACTGTGTGGATCACAATAAACTGTGGAAAATTCTTAAAGAGATGGGCATACCAAACCACCTGACCTGCCTCTTGAGAAACATATATGCAGGTCAGGAAGCAACAGTTAGAACTGGACATGGAACAACAGACTGGTTCCAAATAGGAGTACTCCAAAATAGGATGTACTCCAAAAAGGAGTACATCAAGGCTGTATTTTGTCACCCTGCTTATTTCATTTATATGCAGAGTACATCGTGAGAAACACTGGGCTGGAAGAAGCACAAGCTGGACTCAAAATTGCAGGGAGAAATATCAATAACCTCAGATATGCAGATGACACCACCCTTATGACAGAAAGTGAAGAGGAACTAAAAAGCCTCTTGATGAAAGTGAAAGTGGAGAGTAAAAAAGTTGGCTTAAAGCTCGACATTCAGAAAACGAAGATCATGGCATCTGGTCCCATCACTTCACGGGAAATAGATGGGGAAAGAGTGTTAGACTCTATTTTTTTTGGGCTCCAAAATCACTGCAGATGGTGACTGCAGCCATGAAATTAAAAGATGCTTACTTCTTGGAAGGAAAGTTATGACCAAACTCGATAACATTTTGAAAAGCAGAGACATTACTTTGCCAACAAAGGCCCGTCTACTCAAGGCTATGGTTTTTCCAGTAGTCATGTATGGATGTGAGAGTTGGACTGTGAAGAAAGCTGACCACCGAAAAATTGATGCTTTTGAGCTGTCGTGTTGGAGAAGACTCTTGAGAGTCCCTTGGACTGCAAGGATATCCAAACAGTCCCTCCTAAAAGAGATCAGTCCTGGGTGTTCTTTGAAAGGACTGATGATAAAGCTAAAACTCCAGTACTTTGGCCACCTCATGCAAAGAGTTGACTCATTGGAAAAGACTTTGATGCTGGGAGAGATTGGGCTAGGTGGAGAAAGGGGTGACAGAGTATGAGATGGCTGGATGGCATCACTGTCTTGATGGACAAGAGTTTGGGTAAACTCTGGGAGTTGGTGATGGACAGGGAAGCCTGGTGTGCTGCAATTCATTGGGTCACAAAGAGTCGGACATGACTGAGTGACTGAACTGAACTGACACATTTAAAACTAGGAAGGACTGATTTTTCCAAATAACTTTCATAGTTTCCAATATGTTTACAGGTTTTTTCCACTTATTTATACAAAAAAATTATTTTGCTTTAGGAATGCAAAAAATTCGCAGAATCAAGGAAGATTATTAGTGAAGTTGACCAAGCAAAATGGTTTTACAAAGCTTCTGTTAGCTCTGTTTGTATGATTTTTCTAAACTTAAATTTTTTTATTGTATTTTTTGAGTCAAAATTATGTCCTTGGTATTTTTATCAAATACTAGGTACTATGTCAAAGATTTGAAAGAACAAATACCAATTCTTCTCACACTATTGCCAAAACAGAAAAAGAAGAAATACTTTAAACACAATTTACAAATCCAGCATTATCTTAATAACAAAAATCAGACAAGAATACAAAGAGGAAAATCAAATTATAGTCAAATTTCCCTGTTGAACATAAATGTAAAAATCTTCAATAATATTCTAGCAAGAGAATTCATTAATACATTAAAAGGATTACACAACATGGTCCAGTGGGATTTATTTCATAGATGAAAGAAGGCATCAGTATTGGCAAAATAGCAATCAATGTGATGACCACATTAACATAAAGAGGATAAAAAAACAATTATCTCAGTTCAGTTCAGTCTCTCAGCCCTGTCCAACTCTTTGCAACCTCATGGACTGCAGCACACAAGGCCTCCGTGTCAATCAACAACTCCTGGAGTTTACCCAAACTCATACCCATCAAGTTGGTGATGCCAACCAACCATCTCATCCTCTGTCTTCCCCTTTTCCTCCCACCTTCAGTCTTTCCCAGCATCAGGGTCTTTTCAAATGAGTCAGCTCTTCACATCAGGTGGCCAAAGTATTGGAGTTTCAGCTTCAACAGCAGTCCTTTAAATGAACACTCAGGACTGATCTCCTTTAGGATGGACTGGTTGGATCTCCACATTCCAAGATACTCAGTAGTCTTCTCCAACACCACAGTTCAAAAGCATTGATTCTCTGGCGCTCAGTTTTCTTTATAGTCCAATCTCACAGCCATATATGACTACTGGAAAAACCATAGCTTGAATAGATGAACCTTTGTTGGCAAAGTAATGTCTCTGGTTCTTAATATGCTTCCCTAATAGTTCAGTTGGTAAAGAATCCACCTGCAATGCAGGATACCCCAGTTCAATTCTTGGGTTGGGAAGATCCACTGGAAAAAGGATAGACTACTCACTCAAATACTCTTGGTCTTCCCTTGTGGCTCAACTGGTAAAGAATCAGCCTACATTGTGGGAGACCTGGGTTCACTCCATGGGTCGGGAAGATACCTGGAGAAGGGAAAGGCTACCTACACCAGTATTCTGGCCTGGAAAATTCCATGGGCTGTAAAGTCCATCGAGTCACAAAGAGTCAGACACCACTGAGTGAGTTTCACTTTCACTTTTATTTGTAATATGCTGTCTAGGTTGGTCATAACTTTCCTTCCAAGGAGTAAGCATCTTTTAATGTCATGGCTGCAGTCACCATCTGCAGTGATTTTGGAGCCCAAAAAAATAAAGTCTAACACTGTTCCCCATTTATTTCCCATGAAGTGATGGGACCAGATGCCATGATCTTAGTTTTCTGAATGCTGAACTTTAAGCCAATTTTTTCACTCTCCTCTTTCACTTTCATCAAGAAGCTCTTTAGTTCTTCTTCACTTTCTGCCATTAGGGTGGTGTCATCTACATATGTGAGGTTATTGATATTCCTCCAAGCAATCTTGATTCCAGCTTGTGTTTCATCCAGCCCAGAGTTTCTCATTATGTACTCTGCATATAAGTTAAATAAGCAGAGTTACAATACACAGCCTTGGAGTACTCCTTTCCCAATTTGGAACCAGTCTGTTTTTCCATGTCCAGTTCTAACTGTGCCTTCTTGACCTGCATACAGAATTCTCAGGAGGCAGGTCAGGTTGTCTGTTATTCCCAAACTTTCAGAATTCTCCACAGTTTCTTTTGATACACACAGTCAAATCTTTGGCATAGTCAATAAAGCAGAAATAGATATTTTTCTGGAGATCTTGTTTTTTCAATGATCCAACAGATGTTGGCAATTTGATCTCTGGTTCCTCTGCCTTTTCTAAAACCAGCTTTAACATCTGGAAGTTCACAGTTCACATATTTTTGTAGCCTGGCTTGGAGAATTTTGAGGATTACTTTACTAGTGCGTGAGATAAGTGCAATTGTTGGCATTGCTTTTCTTTGGAATTGAAATGAAAGCTGACCTTTTCCATTCCTGTGGCCACTGCTGAATTTTCCAGATTTTCTGGCATATTGAATGCAGGACTTTCACAACATCATCTTTCAGGATTTGAAAGAGCTCAACTGGAATTCCATTACCTCCAGTAGCTTTGTTTGTCATGTTGCTTCCTAAAGCCCACTTGACTTCACATTCCAGGATGTCTAGCTCTAGAGGAGTGATCACATCATTGTTATCATCTGGGTTGTGAAGATCGTTTTTTTCCAATTCTTTTGTGTATTCTTGCCACCTCTTCTTAATAACTTCTGCATGTGTTAGGTCCATACCATTTCTGTCCTTTATTGAGCCCATCTTTGCATGAAATGTTTCCTTGGTAGCTCTACTTTTCTTGAGGTGATCTCTAGTCTTTCCCTCTTGCCTACAGAATCCTGTGGATGGAGGAGCCTGGTGGGCTGCTGTCCACAGGGTCACACAGAGTTGGACACAACTGAAGTGACTTAGCATGCATGCATGCATTGGAGAAGTAAATGGCAACCCACTCCTGTATTCTTGCCTGGAGAATCCCAGGGACGGGAGAGCCTGGTGGGTTGCTGTCTATGGGGTTGCACCGAGTAGGACACGACTGAAGCGACGCAGCAGCAGCAGCAGCAGCAGCTAGTCTTTCCCATTCTATTATTTTCCTCCCTTTCTTTGCACTGATCTTTAAGGAAGGCTTTCTTATCTCTCCTTGCTATTCTTTGGAACTCTACATTCAAATGGGTATATCTTTCCTTTTCTCCTTTGCTTTTCACTTTGTTTCTTTTCACAGCAATTTGTAAGGCCTCTTCAGAGAGCCATTTTGCTTTTTTGCATTTATTTTTCTAAGGGATGGTCTTGATTCCTGTCTCCTGTACAATGTCACACCTCCGTCCATATTCATCAAGCACTCTATCAGATCTAGTCCCTTAAGTCTATTTCTCACTTCCACTTTATAAGCATAAGGGATTTGATTTAGGTCATATCTGAATGATATAGTGGTTTTCCCTACTTTATTCAATTTATCTGTGAATTTGGCAGTAAGGCACTCATAATCTGAGTCACAGTCAGCTCCAGGTCTTGTTTTTGCTGACTGTATAGAGCTTCTTCATCTTTAGCTGCAAAGAATACAATCAATCTGATTTTGCAGTTGACTACTTGATGATGTCCATGTGTAGAGTGGAACAGGGTGTTTGCTATGATGAGTGCATTCTCTTGGCAAAACTCTATGAGCCTTTGCCCTGCTTCATTCTGTACTCCAAGGCCAAATTTGCCTGTTACTCCAAGTGTTTCTTGACTTGCTACTTTTGCATTCCAGTCCGTTATAATGAAAAGGATATATTTTTGGGATGCTAGTTCAGAAGGCCTTGTAGGTCTTCATAGAACCGTTCAACTTCAGCTTCTTCAGCATTACTGGTTGGGGCTTAGACTTGGCTTACTGTGATATTGAAAGGTTTGCTTTGGAAACGAACAAAGATCATCCTGTTGTTTTTGAGATTGCAAAATCCAAGTACTGCATTTCGGACTATTTTGTTAACTATGATGGCTACTCCATTTCTTCTAAGGGATTTTTGTCCATAGTAGTAGATATAATGGTCATTTGAGTCAAATTTGCCCATTCCAGTCCATTTTAGTTCACTGATTCCTAAAATGTCAATGTTCACTCTTGCCATCTCCTGTTTGGCCACTTCCAATTTGACTTGATCCATGGACCTAACATTCCAGGTTCCTATGCAATATTGCTCTTTACAGCATCAGACCTTGCTTCCATCACTGGCCACATCCACAAGTGGGTGTTGTTTTTGCTTTTTCTCTGTCTCTTCATTCTTTCTGGAATTATTTCTCCACTGATCTCCAGTAGCATATTGGACACCTACCAACCTGGGGAGTTCATTTTTCAGTGTCCTATCTTTTTGCCTTTTCATACTGTTCATAGGGTTCTCATAGCAAAAATACCGAAGTGATTTGCCATTCCCTTCTCCAGTGGACCACTATTATCTCAGTAGATGGCAAAAAGGCATTTAATGTAAGTCAGCATCCATTCATGATAAAGACTCTCAGTAAAGCGGGTATGGAAGGAATATAACATAATAAAGGCCATATATGACAAGACCACAACTAGCATCATACTCAGTGGTAAAGAGCTAGAAAGCTTTTCTTCTATGATCTGGAACAAAAAACTCTCACCATTTTTATGCAACATAATTTTGAAAGTCTTAGACTAATTAGACAGGGGGAAAAAAATCCATGTTGTCAAGGAAGAATTAAAACTCACTATATGCAGATGACGTGGTATATATACAAAAACTCTAGCAAGTCCTCTGAAAACTGCTAGAACTAATCAGTGAATTCAGTAGAATTAAAATATACAGAATCAGTACACAAAAATTGCCTTTCTATACACGAATATGAACTATTGGAGAAATTAAGAAAACAATTCCAGTTATAGTTGCTTCAAAAGCAATAAAATACTTAAGAATAAATTTGACCAGGAAGGTGAAAGGCTTGTATATACAGAAAATTACAAGACATAAGTGAAATAATTTGAAGAAGAGCCAAATAAATGGAAAGATATTCTATGCTCATAATTGGAGGAATCAATATTGTTAAAATATCCATATAAAAAAAGCAATATACAAGTACAATGCAATCCCTATTAAAATGCCAGTGCCTTTTTTTCTAGAAATAGAATCATCCTAAAATTTGTACTATATTACAAAGCTGTAATAATTTACTTTTTAAAATTTTATTGTAATTCTAAAAGTGTGATATTTGTATAAAAACAGATACATTGATAAATGGAACACAATAGAGAGCCCAGAATTAAACTTACATATATATGATCAGCTAGTTTATGACAAAGGAGTCAAGAATATACAGTGGGGAAAAGACAATGTTTTATAAATTGTGTTTGAAAAACAGATACACACATGCAAAGAAATGAAACTGGACCATTATTTTACACCATTCAAAAACAAACAAACAAACAAAAAAGAACATATAATAGGTTAAAGACTTCAGTGTAGAACATGGAATGAACTCCTAGAAGAGAGCATAGGCAAAATACTTTGACATAAATCATACCAATATTTTCTTGAATCTGTTTCTCAGGGCAAAATAAGTAAAAGCAAAAATAAGCAAATGGGATCTAATTAAACTTAAAAGCTTTTGCACAGCAAAGGAAACCATCAACAAAATGAGAAAAAAAAAAAAAAAAACCTGTGAAATATGAGAAAAGATTTGCAAATAATGCAGTTGACAAGAGGTTAATAACCAAAGTATACAAACAGCTCATACAACTCAACTTTAGGAAAAAAAAAAAAAACTGAATCAAAGAATAAGCAGAAGGCTTGAATAGACACTTATCCAAAGAAAACATACAGATAGCTAATAGGCACATGAAAAGATGTTCTGCTGCTGTTGCTGCTAAGTCGCTTCAGTCGTGTCCAACTCTGTGTGACCCCATGGACTGCAGCCTACCAGGCTCCTCTGTCCATGGGATTGTCCAGGCAAGAGTACTGGAGTGGGGTGCCATTACCTTCTCCAGAAAAGATGCTCAGTATCACTAATTATTAGAGAAATTCAACTCAAAACCACAATGTGGTACCACCCCACACCTGTCAGAATGGTTCTCATCAAAAGGTCTACAAATAACAAATGCTACAGAGGATGAAGAAAAAGGGAAACCTGGTACATCATTCATAGGAATGTAAACTGATGCAGCCAGTATGGAAAACAGTAAATAACAAAAATTTTAAAAACCTAAAAATAGAATCACCATACAATCCAAAAAGTCCACTCCTATATATCTAGAAAAGCAAAAGCCCTAATTTGCAAAGAAACATAAATCTAATTGTTCCTAGCAGCAGTATTTATAATACCAAGACCTCATGGAAGCAATCCAAGTGCCCATCAACAGACAATTGGATTAAGATGTGATGCACACACACACACACACACACACACACACACAGAGTGGAATATTAGCCACAAAAAGAATGAAATAGTGATATTAGGAGCAACATAGATGGACCTAGAGAATATTATGCTTTGTCAAATAAATCAAAGACAAGTATCATATACCACTTATATGTGGAATCTAAAAAAAACAGTGCAAATGAATGTACATACAAAACAGAAACAGACTCACAGAGATAGGAACCTTGTTGTTACCAGAGGCGAAAGTGAAGGAGAGAGGGACCAACCAGAGGTATAGAATTAACAGATGAAAACTATTATATTTAAAATACACTATACCCATCAAGAACTAAAAAGCCTCTTGATGAAGGTGAAAGTGGAGAGTGAAAAAGTTGGCTTAAAGCTCAACATTCAGAAAACGAAGATCATGGCATTTGGTCCCATGACTTCATGGGAAATAGATGGGGAAACAGTGGAAACCATGTCAGACTTTATTTTCGTGGGCTCCAAAATCACTGCAGATGGTGACTGCAGCCATGAAATTAAAAGATGCTTCCTCCTTGGAAGGAAAGTTATGACCAACCTAGATAGCATATTCAAAAGCAGAGACATTACTTTGCCAACAAAGGTTCGTCTAGGCAAGGCTATGGTTTTCCTGTGGTCATGTATGGATGTGAGAGTTGGACTGTGAAGAAGGCTGAGGGCCACAGAATTGATGCTTTTGAACTGTGGTGTTGAAGAAGACTCTTGAGAGTCCCTTGGACTGCAAGGAGATCCAACCAGTCCATTCTGAAGGAGATCAGCCCTGGGATTTCTTTGGAAGGAATGATGCTAAAACTGAAACTCCAGTACTTTGGCCACCTCATGCGAAGAGTTGACTCATTGGAAAAGACTCTGATATTGGGAGGGATTGGGGGCAGGAGGAGAAGGGGATGACAGAGGATGAGATGGCTGGATGGCATCACTGACTCGATGGACATGAGTCTGGGTGAACTCCGGGAGTTGGTGATGGACATGGAGGCCTGGTGTGCTGCGATTCATGGGGTCGCAAAGAGTCGGACACGACTGAGCGACTGATCTGATCTGATCTGATCTGATACCCATTATCTTCTAATAACCTATAATTGAATATAATATGCAAAAATACTGTTGTAAAACAAATATACTTCATTTAGAAAAGAATTTGAATTAATAGAAACTCCTCTATTTGTATTCCTTTCACTATTGTGTGGAAATCTCAAGATTTTCCCATGCAACTTAACTAGTAAAGACTCCCTAAATATAATACTTTAAGGGATGTAGATATCAGTAATAATGGGTACTTTTAATTGTATACAACTAACAGAATGGTCAAGCTTGCCTTAAATACACATACACACACACACAAATTAATGTTGCTGTTGTTTTTGTGTAGTTGCTAAATTGTGTCCAACTCTTGTTACCCCATGGACTGTAGCCTACCATGCTCCTCTGGCCATGGAATTCTCCAGGCAAGAATACTGGGGTTGGTTGCCATTTCCTTCTCCAGGAGCTCTTTCCAACCCAGGAACTGAACCTGAGTCTCCTGCATTGGCAGGCAAATTCTTTACCCCTGAACCACCAGGGAAGCCCACATCAATTAATAGATTTGTAATAAGGATGAGATGGCTGGATGGCATCACCAACTCGATGGACATGAGTTTGAGTGAACGCCAGGAGTTGGTGAAGGATAGGGAGGCCTGGCGTGCTGCAATTCATGGGGTTGAAAAGAGTCGGACATGGCTGAGCGAATGAACTGAACTGAACGGAACTGAATAAAGGAAATGTTTTAATATACAATGCATTTTTTTTAGGAACATGGAGCATGAGAGGCAAAAATAAGCATAGCTTTCCTTAAAATATATTTCTTTACTTCTTACTGTCAGTACAACATCTAGATAAGTCATATTTTCCCAATTATTTACATTAATATAATTAATGTTGAATGAGTCATGTTATCTAAATCTCCGTTTCTAATAAGCAGTATTTCCATCATATAATGTAAACTTATGACTCTATTCATTTAACACAAATTAAATTTGGTTTCTGTCCATGACATTTAATATAAATCTTTGCTTCCAGAACTTGATGGTTTTTGCCAAATATTGTCACCTCATTTGCCTTGCCACAGCAGCATAGAATCTTTCTCTTTCACCTTCAACTAAGTGATAATTATCTCAGAGAAACATTAACACCATTTTCCTTCTGCTTCTTTTTCCAATATGTTCTACATTTGATCCAAAATATGGCTCTTGATACTATTACCTTTTCCTAAGATCATGTTACTTAATTCATTAAAATCTGAAGACTAAATATTTGAGTATGAAAGATTCAAATTTTAGCTTAAAAGCACAGAGATAGCATTTATGAAGTTATGGAAGGAAGGAGTGGTTCTTTTATCTTTTGTGTAGAACTGGATTCATTTAACTTGTATTCTCAGAAATTTTAGGTAAATTGTTTTTTCTGTAAAATTGCTTGTGTCTGAGTCTATTTATTTAAGATAATACAGTCCATTATACACTTTGGAAATTGTTCTCCTAAGATTTTATTTCACTGGCTTCAGGCATAAGCTGTACAGTAAGGCGTACATCTGTACTAGATCACAGGGCTTTTTTTAACCTCAGGTAAATTTAAGATGGTTTGTAGCTGGGAAATCCAGAAGAAGTGCAAGTGAAGGACTTTCTCCTTTATGTATTAGGAGATATATATATATAATACATCTCCTATGTATTAGGAGATATATATCTCCTAATATATATATATATATATAATACATCTCCTAATACATAAAGGAGAGAGTCCTTTACTTGCACTTCTTCTGGATTTCCCAGCTACAAACCATCTTAAATTTACCTGAAGTTAAAAAAAGCCCTGTGATCTAGTACAGATGTATGCCTTATACACAATACATGAAGCCACATGCACACATGTGCTTTCTCTCTTACCTATTTTTGAAGTTTTCCGGGATTATAGGAATGAAAGAAGCAATTGTGATTTGTTGGGTTTTGCTGAAAGTTTGTCATACTCTTTTTAATCATATAGACTTTCCTTAACTTCAACATTCCCCCCAAATAAATTCATGTTGCAGTCATAGTCAGTGAAAACTGGTATAACAGTTTAAGTGTTTCTCTGGTGTTTGAGCGATTACTGAAAATCTAAAATTGTTCTAGTATATTGCCTTCTATTTTATTGATTATCTTCTTCATTATTAGAGCACTCGATACATTAGAGATGGGTTTGACTTTTCTGTTATTGCTGATTATTTTTTACTTTGAGGACTTATATTCTTCTAAAATTTAATGAATCATGTTACTCATTAGTAGGTGAAACCAGAAGAATTTGTACTAATCTTTCATCTTATTGTGGACTGTTTCACTATGACTATGGCTTTTCAAAAACAGTAATAATTGTTACTGGTCATTATTTGACTTTATAATAAAATATGCAGTCTCTCTCAGAAATCCTTCTGTATTCTAGTGAAACAGGTCAAAGCAACTGCAAGCAACTCATTTATTTTTCAAATGATACAACTGATTGAAGAGTTTGGCTTCTGGTTAAAAATCTGTATGTGGTTTTTTCAGACATGATATAATAGGCAATTACAAAGGCTTTATCGGACAGACCTCACCAGGGAAATCTGCCCTCCCCACACCAGACTCGGGCACAGCAAATGCTCTGCAGGCTCTCAGGGCAGTTGCAGTCAAGGTCTCAGGCTTGCTGGCTGGTCACAGTCTTTGCATTATTTAGATTCTCACTCTGGGTAGTTTTATGCCCAGGTCTCTTCATCTGAGGCCTTTAGCTAGGCTCCTCTTCAGCTGCCTCTGCCAAGAATTCCTTAAGGAAATCTTGAAGATATTTTTCCCCACTCTGACTCAGTACCCAGTACTTTTCTACACCTCACGCTGCTCCAGCCCTTCCACCCCGAGTTCAGTAGCCTAGAGTTTTGTCAGGGGAGCTCTCAACAGTGAAATGCCTTACACCTTGCTACTCCCTCACCTGTCAGCTCTCTCTCCAATTCAGCTGAGTTCCTGACACTGGCATATAAAGATATAAACTCCAAAACCTGGTATAGGTCTGAGACTAGAGCGATTCTAACAACTCAGATTTCTTAGAGGAAGTGAATTTCACTTCTCTGAATCTTCTTAATTTATCATTGCTAACAGTAAACCATTTGCAGAACTTCTACTAACAAAGGGGGTGATATAAATAAAATTTCCACCTTTAATGTACAATACCTCTTCATCAAAGCACAATAGAGTCTCAGTCCCTACAGAATAACATACATATAACAAAAAATACCATAGTTTGAGAGGCTTAAAAGCAACAGAAACTTTTTTTAATTTTTTTCCATGGTTTGGGAGAATGGGAAGTCCAAAATCAGGATGCCAGCATAGTAGAGTTCTGGTGGGAGCCCTCTTTGGATTTCAGGGTTCCAGACTGCTGAATTTTAGTATTCTCACAAGTTGAGAGACAGGAAGTGAAGGGTCCTCTGACTCAGGGCATTAATCCCATTCATGAGGGCTCCACCTTCATGGTAATCTAATCCTAATTAACTGCCAAAGACCTCACCTCCTAACACCATCACATTTAGGGGCATAGATTTGACTTATGAATTTTAGGGGAGCACAAACATTCGGTTTATAACAGAGCCTAGTAAAATGCTCTCTAAAGAAATTCACTTAGCCTAATGTATCTTCCTCCACACTGCCTGCTCCCCTATACACTTATCTTAGTTCTCTATTTTATAGGAAGAAAGCAAACCAAATACTTTGCAGACTAAATTCATTTGTCTTTCTTAATTCTGCCCTGCAAAAAATATGTAATTTGGCTGAAAGTACATTTTATTCCTCTTTCTTAATGTCTAAATCTTTCTTTTTTCTTTAGCACAATTTTCCAGTGAAGACTCATTCAAAATTAGAAACTATAACAACAGCCATATGGATTAGCCTTCTTTTCAGCATCTTCCACTGACTTCATGATGGATTTTATTATTTAAAATCAAACATCCTTATTGATCTCTGACTCTCCTCAAGAGCTTTAAAAATATTTGGGACCAAACTGAAGGTAGTTTTTTAGTAGAAATAGACAGACATTCAATTTGTAAAGGCTTAAATTAGGATTCAAAGAATGCAACTGTTTACCTAATGTTGGAAATCCTTTCCCAGA
Organism: Bos indicus; assembly: GCF_029378745.1. NCBI lineage: Eukaryota > Metazoa > Chordata > Mammalia > Artiodactyla > Bovidae > Bos > Bos indicus. The sequence goes on from NC_091765.1 coordinate 75,551,478, forward strand.
ATCAGTCATCCATGTATTAATGCTTTGCCTGTATCCATATCATTAAAGGGTTTACTTAAGGCACATTGCTGCTGGAACTCTCTTGCCTTGGGATGCTTCGATCCTTAACTCAGACATGAGTTTATCTCATAAACATTTTATAGACTTAAACTTTCCTGAAGTTTTGAGGTTCAGATATATATCATCTCATGAATTCAACTTTTTTTCATCCCACTTTAGTTTCTCCTTTGTCATATTTTGTTCAATTGTATGAGGAATTATTCAGCTTTTGTTCTGTCAAAAACTGGTCCCACATGCCAACCCTCAGTCCACTATACACGCATGGGATGTCAGAATTAGACCATTCTTTCTTTGAATTATTAGATATTTTCAGCATTATTCATTTCATCTGCTATCAGTATGGCAACACAAGTTTGAGGGCAAAGGAAAGCATTCATGTGGTGACTTCAGTTAGGTTGCATTCAAGCTATTTAAATGAGAGGGAAAAACAAAGCAAAAGATATGGCTGATTCCTGATTCCATATTTCATGAACTCTAAAAGAAACCTAATATTTTAACTTTTTAAAAAAGGGTTTAGGGAGAACAAGAGAGGAGGGTAAAGATATCAACAATGTCTTGTATCCAGGTTGTAGTTAAAATTAATTTCATTTTATAATAAAATCTATGTTCTGTTTAGGGAATATTTGCCCTAAGGACAGGTGAAAAAAGTGAAAACTTGCCTTTTGAGTAGAAAATTTGAATACAATTTACTATGACTTTCAACTCTAAAAAATACATAGTTCAAAATCTATGGAATGAAAAATCCTTAAGCTAAAACCCCTATGATACCTTTGCTTAATCTAGTGTTTTTCACCTGGTTTGGTGAAATTACCACTTATCCTAAGACATAGTTGATCAGTTTCCACAGGTCTCAAAGTGCTTTTTTTAAGTTGTTTTGGAATATATTCTAACTTTACACAGCCATTTCTTATGGTTGCTTAGCTTAGAAAATCCAGAGGCAGGTGTTTTATTGGTTATATCTTTCAAATATTCATATTTTTATGGCTTCAAGCCACTCTGATTTTTTCCTCATTCAACTCAGAGTATGCATTACTTTGTTTATAATGTATACTGTTTAGTTTGTTTCAATACTGTCTTGGGTCACTTCTTTGGGGTTATTTATATTTATTATATTTAATTTTTTTTTTTTTTTGCTTTACAATATTGTATTGGTTTTGCCATACATCAACATGCATCCACCACGGGTTATTTATATTTAAACACGTGTGTCTCTTGGGGAGTCAACTCTGTTATTAGCCACTAGGGCAAGAATCATTTCTTGTCTCTATCACTACAATGAGGAGACACATAGGGCTGAGAGATTGTGATTGGTAGCTGTGTATATAAAATGAAAAAAAAAATCCAGTTTGGAAATAATTTTGAAAAATAAAGCACTTCATTAACATGATTTTCTGATCAGTCTTTTTCCAGATATACTAAAAAATGCCACATGGTATATTTTTTCTCTCTGTCTTTGTTATAAATTGCTTTAACAAAGGAATATTTACCAATATCCCAAAATAAAAATAGCAGTAAAGACTAGAAAAGAAATACGATATCCTTATTTGTTACAGATTATAATCTTTAATTACTTCTTACAGATAATTGTTACTAACAATTACATGTTACAGATTTCAATCTTTATTTGGGGAAAGGTAGGAAGAAAGATAGGACTTACAGTGCCTTTATATAATATGAGTACTTCTCTGATGGCTCAGATGGTAAGGCATCTGCTTGCAATGCAAGAGACCAGGGTTCAATCCCTGAATCAGGCAGATACCCTGCAGAAGGGAATGGCAACCCACTCCAGTATTCTTGCCTTATTGAATCCCATGGACAGAGGAGCCTGGTGGGCCACAGTCCATGGGGTTGCAAAGAGTCAGACATGACTGAGCAACTAAGCACAGGCTAATCTATGAGATTAGCAGAATCCTTCTTGAACTGTATAAGTCTGGCCAAAACCAGTAGTGTTTTTTCTATCACTAATTCCTTTCATTTTAGTGATTTAATGTTCTCTTTTCATAATTAAAAAAAATAAATATCTGTTCATGTCAATTCTCCATTCCAAATCATTAATATAATCCCCACTGAGTATAGACTGAAATTTAAATTAATAACTGAATAGTCCAGGCTTCCACATTCATATTCTAGTCTGCTTTTCCAAGTTTTAGTCTCACCTTTCATTTTCATGGGTTCCATACTTCATCTAAACAGAGCTGTTTAGACCAGCTCTTTTCCCCACTGCGCTTCATTTGGGTTTTCATATACTGGCCCCTTCACTTAAAATATTATATTGCCTCTACCAGGCGATTTCCATGAAGCTTTCTAAAACTTTAACTTGAAAGAAATTTTCTACAAATTTAATGCTTCTATTCTATCTTGTTTTGTTTAAATTTATCCACCATCTCTTCCATTCTTCCACTAGAAAGTAAACTACTGAGGATAGGGGCCACAAGAAACCAATTTTTGTATTTCAAAAATGTCTGACAGAAGATAGTAGCAAATGGACAGGATTTTTACTTAACTCTATTATATTTTTTTATGGTTGACAGAGGGGAAGTTTAGGGGGAAGGTATAGTTAGGGGGTTTGGAATGGACATGTACACACTGCTATATTTAAAAAGGATAACCATCAAGGACTGACTGTATAGCACATGGCACTCTGCTCAAGGATACGTGGCAGCCTGGCTGGGAGGGAGTGTGAGGGAGAATGGATACATGTATATGTATGGCCGAGTTCCTTCATTGTTAACCTGAAACAAGAAAAACATTATGAATGGGCTATGCTCCAACACAAAATAAAAAGTTTTTTCAAATCTATTTTTAACTATGTTCCTTATTTGGAGAGGAAAACATTAGAACCACAGGTATAGATCTTCAAAAATATACATGCAATGTCCTCAGGCTAAGATTGTAATTCAGTTTGAATCTGAATCAAACCCCTCTATTAAAAACAAATTAAAAAATTACAGTTAATTTTGAAACTCATTCTAGTATCAAGAGAAATAATATAAGAAATTTAAATATTCTGTGTGTCAACTTGTATTTTACATTATTTGGAAAGTTTTCTCTTAATTATGTAAGTAAATCATGGTCATTCTTTCATAAATAAAATAATTGATGACACAGAATATGGAGAGTAACTTCTGTACACACACCACAAATGCACATTTTTTTAAATAAAATGAGATCAAACTATTTATACCATTTATATTTATTTTATTAAAGAACATACTTCTCTATTCTTATAAGTACATGCATATATCATTATTTTATTGGTTGCATAATATTCCTATATGGATGTATTATAATCAGTGTATTTGTGTTAATATTTGGATTTCTTTCATTGTTCCAATACTATAAATAATGTATCAAGAGAAATTCTTACACAAGCATCTTTATCCCAGTAACACCAGCTTGGTATTACTGTCTGGTAAGAGTAAGAGTTTCATAAATGAAAGAAAATGTGGAGGTTGTGATTAATGAATTAATTTTAAAAAGTGAAACTTTGCATACTTGGAAGATTTTTTTTTAAGATAAAGTGCTGGGCCAAAGTGTACATATATTTAGTAAGAAAATAATATTCTTTCCTAGACCTTACTACTTCACTTTTCTTTTGGGAACTAGGTAAACACTGACATGTATTTCCATATTTGCATTCCTAACATTCATATGACAAGAACTGTTTGACAATACTCATTTCCTTCTGCTATGAACTGAATGTTTGCATCTTCCCAAAATTCATGTTGAGACCTAATACCCAACGTAATCTTATTAGGAAATGGGGCCATTGGAAAGTGTTAGGTCATGAGGGTGAAGCTCTCATGAATGAGATTAGTGTTCTTATGAAAGAGATCCAATAGACCTCCCTAGCCTCTTCTTCATGTAAACTTACAGTAAGAACAAAGCTAACATGCAGAAGCAGGCTCTCATAGGACATGAAATCTGCTGCTGCCACAATCTTGGACCCCACAGGTTCCAGAACTCTGAGAAATAAATATTAGCTATTTGTAAGCCTCTCATATATGAAGCCATCCATATACGAAGCTTAAAATCCTTCAAGCCACGCTTCAACAATATATGAACCAAGAACTTCCAGATGTACAAGTTGTATTTAGAAAATGCAGAGACACTAGAGATCAAGTTGCCAACATCTGTTGGATCATAGGGAATTCCACAAAAAGACCTACTTCTGTTTCATTGACTATGCTAAAGCCTTTGACTGTGTGTATCTCTACAAATGTGGAAAATTCTTAAAGAGATGGCAATACCAGACCACCTTACCTGTCTGCAGAGAAAACTGTATGCAGGTCAAGAAGCAACAGTTAGAAGCAGACATGAAACAATGGACAGGTTCAAAATTGGGGAAGCAGTACATCAAGGTTGTATACTGTCACCCTGCTTATTTAACTTTTATGCAGACTACATCATGCAAAATGCTGGCCTGGATGACTCAAAGCTGAAATCAAGATTGCTGGGAGAAATATCAATAACCTCAATATGCAGATGACATCACCCTAATGACAGAAAGTAAAAAAGAACTAAAGAGCCTCTTGATGAGGGTGAAAAGGAGAGTGAAAAAGGCGACTTGAAACTCAACATTCAAAAAACTAAGATCATAGCATCCGGTCATGTCACCTCATGGCAAATAGATGCGGGGGCAGGGGGTGTGGAAACAGTGGCATATTTTATCTTCATGAACTCCAAAATCACTGTGGATGGTGACTGCAGCCATTAAATTAAAAGATGTTTGTCCTTTGAAGAAAAGCTATGACAATACTAGACAGCATATTAAAAAGCAGAGGCATCCCTTTGCCAACAAAGGCCTATATACTCAAAGCTATGCATTTTCCAATAGTCGTGTATGGATGTGAGAGTTGGACCATAAAGAAGGCTGAGAATCAAAGAATTGATGCTTTCAAATTGCGGTGCTGGAGAAGACTTGAGTGTCCCTTCAACTGCAAAGAAATCAAACCAGTCAATCCTAAAGGAAATCAATCCTGAATCTCCATTGGAATGACTGACGCTGAAGCGGAGGCTCTGATACTTTGACCACCTGATAAGAAGAGCTGAGTCATTGGAAAAGACTCTGATGTTGGGAAAGATTGAGGGCAAGAGGAGAACGGGTTGACAGAGGATGAGATGGTTGGATGGCATTAGAACTCAGTAGACATGAGTTTGAGCAAGGTCTGGGAGACAGTGAAGGACAGGGAAGCCTGACTGCTGCAATCCATGGTCCACAAAGGGTCATACATGACTTAGCAACTGAACAACATATATTGTATTTCTTGTATAGTAGAGAGGACGAACTGACACATCTTCAAAACAATGTAAATTCTTATTCATTTTAATATATGCCAATCTCAAAAATCACATTATTTCATTGCTTTTTAAATTGCATTACTCTGATTCCATAAATATTTGAGGAGTTTTTCATATTTTTATGTATTTCTTCTTTTCTGGGTTTATGCTTTTTACACAGTTTCCTGATGACTTATAATAAGTTTCATTTAAGCAAATATCAGTGTTTTTCCTTGTAAGTGGACAACTTTCAAATTTTGTTCATTTCCTTCTATTTTCAATGCTTTTTGATATACTGTTTATTATTTAACGTTATACTTCAAGTTTTATAACTTTGGTGTTGTGTTTGAAAGTTGAAGCCTCCACTATGTTCTTACTATATTCTAAATGTGTATAAAGCACACTTAAAATTAAATAGTGAGTTAACCATCCATTTCATTTTAATTCTGAAATCTCTCTCCAGTTCTTTGGAGCTACAATTTTATCTCACCCTTGTACCTCATCCTGCCTCATTATTTTTTAATAAACCTCAATTTGTTCATAGTCTACACCAATAACTGTTTTTCCTGTTAGAGAATACCAATCTATCCTTTTTAACCCATTCTTCTTAGTTTCTTGCCTAATATTTTTAAAGGAACAATTGTTATTAATTTCCAATTGTTGAAATAGTTTATGGAAAAGTAAAATACTCACTGTATGTATCAGGTGATATACCAGGAGCTGACCACAAAGTGAGTGGTAAGCTTAGCAAATATATTTTTGGGCCATGGAGCACCTCTTTTATATATTGTATGTTTTATCAATTTTATAAATATCATATATATATATATATATATATATTCTTCCCCAGAGTAAGTTCTATGCTTAATTTATTAATTTAGTTACCTCAAATTCATTTTTAATGTAACATATAAATGCAATCCATAAATAAAAGTGTTTCTTAATATATTTTACTATATATTATATATATATATATATAATATATATAATACTATATATAATACTTAATATATTATATATATATATAATATAATATATATATATATATAATATATAATATATATATATATAATATATAAAGTATAATATATACTTAATATATTATTAAGCTCATACAAAGACTGAGCTTATCATTAAATACAGCAAAATAAAAAGTTTATGTAGAATATCAGTGTATATATGGAAAAATGTAGCCTCAATATTTATATTGGAAAGTATTGCCTTATTTTGTATTTTATAAATGAATGTAGAAATAGTATTATGTATTTGGACTTTTTTTATTCTTACTAGACTTTTCTCCATTTACTCTTCTTTCAGTAACTAAGAGAAGTGTTTGAAATCTCAAATGATAATCATGGATTTGTTATTTTCCCTTACAATTTGTTTCTTTCCTGATAGCTCAGCTGGTAAAGCATCTGCCTGCAATGTGGGAGACCTGGGTTTGATCCCTGAATTGGGAAGATCCCCTAGAGAAGGGAATGGGCCAATTTCAAGTTCCATGGACAGAAGAGTCTGGCAGGCTGCAGTCCATGGGATCACAAAGAATTGGACAGACTGAGTGAACTTTCACCTTTACTTTTTTTCACTTCCTACAATCTGTCAGGTTTTTTTTCTTCTTCTTCTTATATTTTCTGTTAATGAGTATATATACATTGAACATTTGTATGTCTTCTTTATGAATGTTTCCTTTATAATCATAAAAATATCATAAAATTCTGTTTATACTGTTTTCCCTCAGGTCAGCTTTGCCTAATAGCAATATATCCACTCTTACTTTCTCTTGATTAGTATTTGCATAGTATAGCTTCATGTTTTTTAAAAACATTTTCCAGCTTTATAGGTTATGTGCATCTTTTGTAAATAGCATATAGTTGGGCCTTGCTTTTTAATCCAGTATGATAATTATTACTTTTAAGAGGAATATTTATTCCTTTTAAATTTATACTAATATTTATATGAATAGAATTAATTTTACCATCATAATCTTTATTTTGATATTTATATATTCTCTTCATTCCCCTCTCTTTTCTACTTCATGTGCATTAAATTTTTTTTTTTATGTTTTAGTATTCCACTGTATCTATACCATTGATTTGGCAACTATATATATTTTTTTTCTCTTTTTTATTTTGTATTTTTTTAATAAATTTTATTTTGTTTTTAAATTTTACAATATTGTATTAGTTTTGCCAAATATCTAAATGAATCCGCCACAGGTATACCTGTGTTCCCCATCCTGAATCCTCCTCCCTCCTCCCTCCCCATACCATCCCTCTGGGTCGTCCCAGTGCACCAGCCCCAAGCATCCAGTATCCTGCATCGAACCTGGACTGGCGACTCGTTTCATACATGATATTATACATGTTTCAATGCCATTCTCCCAAATCTCCCCACCCTCTCCCTCTCCCACAGAGTCCATAAGACTGATCTATACATCAGTGTCTCTTTTGCTGTCTCGTACACAGGGTTATTGTTACCATCTTTCTAAATTCCATATTTATGCGTTAGTATACTGTACTGGTGTTTTTCTTTCTGGCTTACTTCACTCTGTATAATAGGTTCCAGTTTCATCCATCTCATTAGAACTGATTCACCTGTATTCTTTTTAATGGCTGAGTAATACTCCATTGTGTATATGTACCACAGCTTTCTTATCCATTCATCTTCTGATGGGCATCTAGGTTGCTTCCATGTCCTGGCTATTATAAACAGTGCTGTGATAAATGTATATATGGCTACTTTAGAGTTTGTAATATCTTTAGATTACCATTGTTTACCATCAGAAAATGTTACACTTCACAGGCTTCCTTGATAGCTCAGTTGTTAAATAATCCTCCTGCAATGCAGGAGACCCTGGTTTGATTCCTGGGTGGGGAAGATCTGCTAGAGAAGGGATAGGCTACCCATTCCAGTATTTTTAGGTTTCCCTTGTAGCTCAGCTGGTAAAGAATCTGCCCACACTGAGGGAGACTTGGGTTCAATCCCTGGGTTGGAAAGATCCCCTGGAGAAGGGAAAGCCTAATCACTCCAGTATTCTGGGTTGGAGAATTCCATGGACTGTACGGTCCAGGTCCACGGGTTCACAAAGAGTCAGGCAGGACTGAGTGACTTTCACTTTCACATATAACCTAAGAAACTGACAAAAGAGAGTTTAAATGAATGGGTGATGGTCTCTCAAGTAGCTTGGAGAATGATGAATAAAGCTAAAAAAATATGACCTCCACCACTATCTTTTAACAGGAAGCCATTGTTTAGGCCACATTAGTCAAACAAAATGAAGCCCTTGCTGGCAGCCAGATTTCTATTATATAGATGATTTACCTGCTTAGGCTAAGATTTATATAAAACATTTGTGGAACATTTCTTGTTTTAAGAGAGGCCTGGTTTCAAAACTTAACTATGACAATTGCTTCTTACTAACAATTAACTGCAAAGTTTATCTTTGAATTTCATTTTCCCCACCCAGAATTAGAGACAAATGAACCCAGTTCATACAAAAATTAATTAAATAAAAAATAGTATGAACACTATGTGGGTGCATAATAAATATTGATTCCATTCCTGGACTTGTGATTCTTTTCTGTCTGAAAATTTAAAAAGTAAAAGGTGGAAAAGAAATTGTGCTAATTTGTTTCTCACATTTATTTGTAAATTGTTTTGGGGAAGATTTTATGGAAACAGTGCTTAAACCTCTTTTTTGAAAGGTGGAACTTGTATATGCTTTATAATTATATTTTTTCATAATAAATAATTACAAATTTACTATTGTTAGAAGTAGGTATCTAATCTGGGTTTATTTATATTTAGCATTATAATACTAAGATAAAGAGGTATTGAATTAGACTGCCTCTATCTGATTAAATTGTTTATGAATATTTTAAAATGGAGTAGAAGCTGATAACAAATCCATATTTATTTGTCAGAAACTTTGCAATAACTAACATCAACTATGTGTTGCTTGATTTTTTGTTTTTCTTTTTGCAGGTAATTTTATATTTTCTCTTTAAATTTCATAGACAAAGTAGTTAAGCTCTAGCCAGTCACTTAGCTAATTGCTTATCAAATCCATCAATCTTTTAGGCATCAATATTTTTCACCTGAATTAAAAGTAGAGGTTCTTTGAATCATTCTATTGATTTTTTGGCAATGAGCTAACAGAGGATATCCTAACTAATTGACTCTGCTTAATATTACTTTGTGCACAGCTGTTGTTTCTGTCATTCCAAATGGTTAATTTTCTCACCAGACAAGATCCAATCCATGAAAATGTCCAAGTATCTATCACTCAATCTTAGAAATATGTACATCTGGAGAAGATGTGGGGGAAAAGGAACCCTCCTCTATATTTGCTAGAAATTTAAGTTGGTGCAGCCACTGTGGAAAACAGTATGGAGGTTCCTCAGAAAACTAAAAATAGAATTACCAAATGATCCAGGAATATCTCTCATGGGCATATATCCAGACAAAACTAATTCAAAAAGATACTTGTATCCCTATGTTCATAGCAACACAATTCACAATAATCAAGACATGAACATAAGTGTCCATTGATATGTGAATGAATAAAGATGTGGTTCATATATAAAATGGATTACCACTGGCCATAAAATGGCTTTAGCCATAAAATTTTTAAAAGATGAATAAATAAAAGAAAAGCCATTTTCGGCAATAAGCATACAACTAGAGATTATCACACTAAGTGATACAAATCAGAAAGAGAGAGATAAATAGCATATGTTATCACTTATATGTAGAATCTAAAATATGACACAAATGAATGTATCTTTAAAACAGAAAGAGAATCACAGGTATAGAGAACAAACTGGTGATTGTGAAGGGTGAAAGAGTTGGAGTAATAAAATGGAAGTTGAAGTTAGCAAATGTAAGCTTTTATATATAGGATGGCTAAACAACAAGGTTATACTGTACAGCACAGAAACTATATTCAATATCCTATGATAAACCATAATAGAAAATAATATAAAAAAAGAATGTGTATATATATATATATATATACACACACACACACACACACACACATATATATGTGTAATGTATCATTTTGCTATACAGCAGTAATTAACACAGCATTGTAAATCAACTATATGTCAGTAAAATATACTAAAAAGAAAAATTTTAATGGTTTAGTATGTAATAATTCTATCAGAAGCATCATTTGAATGCTGCACAAAAGTTAGAGGATTGCAGATAATTCTCTAAATGTTTTTAGAAACATTTTGTGATACATTTTTATTTGTATGAACTACTTAATTTTCTTAAATTTTATTTATTATTATTTTTTTTAATTTTTTTTTACACTTTACAATATTGTATTGGTTTTGCCGTACATCAACATGCATCTGCCACGGGTGTACACATGTTCCCCATCCTGAACCCCTCTCCCACCTCCCTCCCCATACCATCCCTCTGGGTCATCCCAGTGCACCAGCCCCAAGCTTCCTGTTTCCTGCATCGAACCTGGACTGGCAATTCATTTCTTATATGATATTATACATGTTTTAATGCCATTCTCCCAAATCATTTCCCCCCTCCCTGTCCCACAGAGTCCAAAAGACTGTTCTATGCATCTGTGTCTCTTTTGCTGTCTCACATACAGGGTTTTCATTATTAAACAATCTGTTCATTTGTTGACTAATTTGAGAGTAGTTCTTTTAGTTATAAATATAGAATTCACAGTAGTTAAAAAAAAATATGTGCATCTATGAACATCTTATGTGGAAACAAAAAGTACCTGGTAGGGTCTTTCCTCTTAGTTCACCTTAGCTCAAGGGCCACCAGGTCAGTAGTGATGTGCTCTATATACCACTTCAAGTACTTAAGACATTTTGAATACTTAAACTAATAATTTTTAAAATTATATTTTGTCCTTTCCAAATCTCACAGAAGATTGCAGCATCAAAAGTTCAAATGTTTGGCACAAGCTGTTGGAAATGTGTTTGGTGCAAAAAACTGCAAAAAGACTTTTTCGGAGGAATGACTATGGGATCCAAAGTTCAATTTTTGTGTGATCATTAAGGCCTCTTCCCCTTATTTAAATGAACTGTGTCCTGTTTACATAATTTCTTTTGTCTTTAAAAAAGAAAATTTTATCTTCAAACACTGAAGGTATTTGGTAAACTACTGTAGAAGTTTATGTAGTGAAGGTTTTTACAAGAACCCTTTCCCTGTTCACACATAGAGATGTACATCATATAGGAGATACTCTCCTCTTAGCAGAGCCACTGTTTGGAATAAATGCCAACATTTTAACTGATATTCTTATATTTTCTCCTTTTAGAAAATATAGTGCAATACAAATGAGTGAAATATTTGGAGATGGAAGTGGCAGACTGTGGCAAAAGGTAAAGGGATCACTTATGTTCTAGGCTCTAGATTCTTTATGTCTGTCTATTCAAGAGAGATATAGAAATACATTTTATTTTGGATTAAAAAATGCAAGTGCTTTGTGAAATAACAGTAAATAAGCATAACAGTACCAACTTCAGTTCAGTTCAGTTCAGTTGCTCAGTCGTGTCTCTTTGCAACCCCATAAACTGTAGCAAGCCAGGCCTCCCTGTCCACCACCAATTCCCGGGAGTTCACTCAAACTCACATCCATTGAGTCGGTGATGCCATCCAGCCATCTCATCCTCTGTTGTCCCCTTCTCCTCCTACCCCCAATCCCTCCCAGCATCAGAGTCTTTCCCAGTGAGTCATCTCTTCGCATGAGGTGGCCAAAGTACTGGAGTTTCAGCTTTAGCATCATTCCTTCCAAAGAACACCCAGGACTGAGCTCCTTTAAAATCGACTGGTTAGATCTCCTTGCAGTCCATGGGACTCTCAAGAGTCTTCTCCAACACCACAGTTTAAAAGCATCAATTCTTCGGTGTTCAGCTTTCTTCACAGTCCAACTCTCACATCCATACATGACTACTGGAAAAACCATAGCCTTGACTAGATGGACCTTTGTTGGCAAAGTAATGTCTCTGCTTTTGAATATGTTACTAACCTATTACATACCTAAATAAAGTCATATTTTTAAAGTTTTCATATACAGCTTGCTATCCCAGGAAATGCAGGAAGAGTGACATTGTGGGTGATTTGACATCATCTTGATATCTACACTGACGTTACACATGTTCTTGCACTTTTCCCTGATATTGTATCAAATAAAGAAGTTTTATAAAACAAATTGATTGCATTTTAACCTATTGGAATTTTACTCTGGCTTATCTTAACAAGTCACTCCCTGCCATTAGGCCAACTCATAAAGAAAGGCAAAAATACAAGGAGCCATTATACTGCTGAATATTGTTTACAGTGAATTACTGCAGTGATATTTCCATTTTCACTGATAAAACAAATAAACAAAAGAAGTATTTTGTACTTAATGATACCCCAGGGATCAGGGTTAAAACATGCATTCAACCTAGGCAGTCAGTCATTCTACACCATTTACTCCATGTAAATAAATCACGTTCCCATTAAAAGGAAAAGTCAAATGTCACGTGGGGTGAAGAGATTGATTCTCCAGGGAAAAAGTGAGAAATTAATTTTCCTCAAATATAAAAGGCAGAGACAAAGCAAATGAGATCAGTTAATTTGGAAGCCAAATAAATACTTTAGAAGAAAAAAAGATTGAGAAAGTAGCCTTTTATATGAAATATTTATTAAATATAAAGAGTTAAGAGATAAAATTACAGAATGTCAAATTTTACCTTTATTATATAATAGGTTTATTTTCCATGTATTTTAAAACCTGTTTTGTTTCATTTTCCTTTTTTTAATATTTAGGCACTCATATTGATATAAACTCTACAGTATTATAAGATGGGAAACATACCTGACACATTTCTTGGTATATAGGCATTTGGTTAATATGAGGTTTGGCTAGATTATTTTTAAGGGTGAATTAAAGTTCAATTTCTATCTTAAATACTTATAACTCACACCTGTTCTTATGATACTTTATATCATTTAAATTAAATGTATTGGCACTTTTGTTATTTTCTTTTTACTTACCAGGAATTCATATAATTTAAAATGTGTTTATTGACTCTATGTTTTTGATTTCTAAGAACCTCCAGACTTACAAAATTTTCTCTAGGAAACTATCCATAATATGGAAATGAGAGTCAAGAAATATATTAAAATAATCTTGAATTTTTATTTCACCACCTGAGAATTCATCAAGATAATATTTTCTAACATTTCATACATGCATTCCTTCAATCTCCTTGACTTTAAGAAAAAGACTAGACTATTGCTTGATTATATAAAGTTAGCAGGTGCAAATTTGGATTAAAAGAACCAAATCAGTGTCACTTTTCATAAGACTGCTGTAACTAATGTTAGGGTAATTGTTGAAAATATTACAATTTATTTTATATGATAGAAGTACATTTCTGCATCATTGACACTTTCATTTTGGCACCTATCAAAAAATTTAGATGAAATGGATATATATTTTCAATGTAAGTATAAAAATTACATTAACCTGACAAGTTTTAAAGAAGATCTTTAAAAAAAAATCTGACTGTAAATATGGCTGTAGATTTAGAGCATAGAAGATGGAAGCATTCATATTTCAAAGAGCATATTCAAATTTCAGGTTCAAGTTGGAACTTGTAGCTTCTAGACTGATTCTTTTTTTTTTTTTTCATACTGACTTAAAAAAATTCAACCTAAGCGTTGTGAGTAAAGTTTTATTTGGGGCAATATGAGGGCTATAGACCAGAAAACAGCATTTCAGATAGCTCTGAGAAACTACTTCAAAAAGATAGGGAAGAAGGTCAATAGTGATTTTGGTGAAGTAAAATTATGTAAGTAATCAAGCATGCATTCCCCCATACCCTTATTTTTCAGAAGGTTTCTGCTAGTCACAGGAAGCAGTTGTCACCATGAAGGATTTTAGTGCTTTTCTAGATATAAGGAGATGTAAAAATTGGGCTCATAAAATCAGATATATAACTATCTGCAGACCTGTGCTGCCAGTTCCCTCCCCGCCCCCACAAGAGCACTGCTGCTGCTGCTGCTGTGTCGCTTCAGTCGTGTCCGACTCTGTGCGACCCGGACCCCATAGACGGCAACCAACCAGGCTTCCCCTCCTTGGGATTCTCCAAGCAAGAACACTGGAGTGGGTTGCCATTTCCTTCTCCAATGCATGAAAGTGCAAAGTGAAAGCGAAGTCGCGAAGTAGTGTCCGACTCTAGCGACCCCATGAACTGCAGCCTACCAGGCTCCTCCGTCCATGGGATTTTCTAGGCAAAAGTACTGGGGTGGGGTGCCATTGCCTTCTCCGCCACAAGAGCACAGAGTGCCTCATTTCTGCTCTCCACTCTGAACTCCTCTCAGTGGGTGTTGAAAGTCAGCAGCTACAGCAGCACATGATTTAATCCTTGTAGAGGTAGGGGGCAAATGCCAGTGGCAAGTGCCAATTTGTAGTTGACATTCACAACTCAACATTGAAAACTGTAAAATCATGCCAGCCAACAATAAACTTTCACATATCATATCTGAAAATAAAATAGAATCTATCTTCTCAAAATATGAGGATGGCTATATATAAAATATGAGTGAACATGAAGCCAGTGCTTAAAGTTTTGCTTTTGCATGTTTGACTTTATAGCACATGGAGCCAACACAACCTGTTTTTGTAAATAAAATCTTATTGAAAGTTATGTTCATTTATTGATATATTGTCGATGACTTCATTGTTAACAGCAGAGTATGGTAGTTACTTTACGTAGTTATGGACTGCACAGGCAAATTTACTGTCTGTCTCTTAAGAGAAAATTTGTAAACTGAATAGGTCTTGAGTTGTTTTGTCTAGTTTTAAACTTAAGTAATGGACTCCATGCTTAGTATTAGTATAATAAATAAATACAATACAATACAATGTAATGGAGGCCAAATGTAGATTAAGTCATATGTACTCAGAGATTTTTCAAATGAAGAGAACCCAACTATTTTTGAGTTCATGCTTAAGTGGTATTGCATTAAACATCCAGATTTTATTGATTACATTGGGTTGGCTATTTGAAAAGACTTACTAGACTGCATAGTATAAATCCACAAAAGGTCTTAATAAAGTTAAGAGATACAGTAAAGGAAAGAAAGCACAGGCAGCCATGGGAACCCAACCAGACTTCTAGGTGAGTTCCCCAGGATCTTTTCTTGATTACCCAGGATGTGCTTAATGCAAAGAGTTTGATAATTTACAAAAACATATGAATGCTTTCTCTCAGATGAACAAAGCATAAAGTTACAACTTTTTCCAAACACCTAAAGGAACAATATCCCTAAAATGATTTTCATTATAAAATAATTTAAAGCTCCAGAGATCAGAAGTCAAGATGCTCTTATGTGACACAGAAATTTTCAATTTCAATAATAATAATAATTCAGGGCAATATAAGACTCTTGACTGCTTAGATCTTGGCAAAAACCCAGTAGCAGCTTAAGCAGTGATAGCCATACATAAAGTTGTAACCTAGAGGAATTAATTAATCATCTAAGAATTTCATAATCTATGAAAGATTTAAAAACTCTTCTAGTTTTAGAATTTAATGTGATATTAAACATAAATAGAGTACTCGTTTTTTACTTGTGTGAGTGTATATGTGTGTGTGTGTGTTTAGAGAAGTATGATATTTTTCTTAAGTGCTCATCTGTGCGGGGTTTCCATTTATTGCCCCCTTGGTGCTTTCTTGTTGGTAGTCCTTCACGATGATTAAAATTTGAGTCTTTTCATGGAAACCAACAGTATCTACAATGAGTCTCTCAAAAACACATTTCAGAAACATCGTGGTACTGTCTTGGGACACTGTATTAGGTGTAAAAATTATCGGCTTCCTGCTCTGACCAGTCAGTGTTTTCTCCTATGAATGTTTTACAAGTCTAACATAGATCAATTCCGTTGCATTTGGGGAGTCAAGAAAACAAATCCAAGAATATTTTTGTTTCTTCACTTTACTATTAGTATCATTCCATTGGTGTTATTTCACTGTAACAATCATTCCCAAATACATGGAGCAGCATGTTTACTTTCCTTGAAACATGAAGCAGAGATATCTGAGTTCCTCATTTTATTTTTATGCTTTACCACATTAATTCTCTAAATCCAAGTTAAATCCAAAAGTTACTTATGATGAGTAACAGAGGTGAAAGATTCATGAGAACCAAGAACATCCCTATTCTTTGTTTTCCAATATCATGAGGAAAAGACAACAGTACGTTGCAAAATACTTAATTTTTCTGTGTTTATAGACATTATTCTAATGGCTAATTTTCCAGGACAAATCAATTGCTTCATAATACCAGATATATTTCCATCTGATGAGTGCTTTAAAAATGATCACCTTGTTCTCTTATCTTTGATTCAGGTAGAGTTAACTATGTATTTGAGTATGATAAGTCTTTAATAGCCATTCTTATCTCTTTGCTATGAAAAATAGATAGCCTCTGCTATATAAAGTGAATATAATTTTTAAAAATCTCCCTGCTCTCTTTGAAATTCTTGCCAAGTTCTATAGGAAAACAAATTAATTCCATGTCATTCATGATTTAACATTTATTTCTTGTTATTATATTTTTTATGTTGCTTAAGCAAAAGTTTTGACTTAGTAAAAAGATACTACATGTAAAGTTAAGAATACAAGAATGATAATGAATATTCCTGTCTTTCATATGAGTTTCTTAAATGATCTTGTCAGCTGCTTTTAAATATGGCTCATAGTTGCAGAATCAAATTTATTATGTGAAAATATTTATGAAAGTTATTGCAATGCAAATAGTAAGGCACATTATTATGCATGAATATTATTTTGTTGCTTCTTTTTCAAGAATTATCTATGTAAATTATTTAAGCTGTTTTTGTTTTTACATAATTCTCTTATTATCATTTCTATTTGTTTCTCCATAACAATTGTTATTTGAACTGCATTATCTGAAGTCTGATACTTAAAAATCAGGAGTAACATGCTCGAAGATCCTGCTTACTTTATCAGATCAGATCGGTCACTCAGTCGTGTCCTACTCTTTGCGACCCCATGAATCGCAGCACGCCAGGCCTTCCCTGTCCACCACCAACTCCTGGGAGTTCACTCAGACTCATGTTCATCGAGTCAGTGACGCCATCCAGCCATCTCATCCTCTGTCATTCCCTTCTCCTCTTGCCCCCAATCCCTCCCAGCATCAGAGTCTTTTCCAATGAGTCAACTCTTCGCATGAGGTGGCCAAAATACTGGAGTTTCAGCTTTAGCATCAGTCCTTCCAAAGAAATCCCAGGGCTGATCTCCTTTAGAATGGACATGTTGGATCTCCTTACTTTAAGACACTCCTAAATTTAAGTTCCTTTTTTTTAAAATTCTTTTTATTTTTTAACTTTACAATATTTTATTGGTTTTGCCATATATCAAAATGAATCTGCCACAGGTATACATGTGTTCCCCATCCTGAACCCTTCTCCCTCCTCCCTCCCCATACCATCCCTCTGGGTCCCAGTGCACCAGCCCCAAGAATCCAGTATCGTGCATCAAATCTGGACTGGTGACTCGTTTCATATATGATACTATACATGTTTCAATGCCATTCTCCCAAATCATCCCATCCTCTCCCTCTCCCACGGAGTCCAAAAGACTGTTCTATACATCAGTGTCTCTTTTGCTGTCTCGTATACAGGGTTATTGTTACCATCTTTCTAAATTCCACATATATGCGTTAGTATACTGTATTGGTGTTTTTCTTTCTGGCTTACTTCACTCTGTATAATAGGCTCCAGTTTCATCCACCTCATTAGAACTGATTCACATGTATTCCTTTTAATGGATGAGTAATACTCCATTGTGTACATGTACCACTGCTTTCTTATCCATTCATCTGCTGATGGACATCTAGGTTGCTTCCATGTCCTGGCTATTATAAACAGTGCTGTGATGAACATTGGGGTACACGTGTCTCTTTCCCTTCTGGTTTCCTCAGTGTGTATGCCCAGCAGTGGGATTGCTGGATCATAAGGCAGTTCTAGTTCCAGTTTTTTAAGGAATCTCCACACTGTTCTCCATAGTGGCTGTACTAGTTTGCATTCCCACCAACAGTGTAAGAGGGTTCCCTTTTCTCCACACCATCTCCAGCATTTATTGCTTGTAGACTTTTGGATCGCAGCCATTCTGACTGGGGTGAAATGGTACCTGATAGTGGTTTTGATTTGCATTTCTCTGATAATGAGTGATGTTGAGCATCTTTTCATGTGTTTGTTAGCCATCTGTGTGTCTTCTTTGGAGAAATGTCTATTTAGTTCTTTGGCCCATTTTTTGATTGGATCATTTATTTTTCTGGAATTGAGCTGTAGGAGTTGCTTGTATATTTTTGAGATTAGTTGTTTGTCCGTTGCTTAATTTGCTATTATTTTCTCCCATTCTGAAGGCTGTCTTTTCACCTTGCTTATAGTTTCCTTTGTTGTGCAGAAGCTTTTAAGTTTAATTAGGTCCCATTTGTTTATTTTTGTTTTTATTTCCAATATTCTGGGAGGTGGGTCATAGAGGATCCTGCTGTGATGTATGTCGGAGAGTGTTTTGCCTATGTTCTCCTCTAGGAGTTTTATAGTTTCTGGTCAAGTTCCTTTGTTTTTAAGGCTCTGTACAGATACCTTTCATTTTCTTCCATTATCAGTTTGAAAGGTTTCATTCTCAATAATAATGTCTTAGAAACACTAGTTAAAATGTATGCACTTCTGCCAGTTGAATGTTTATTGAGTAACCCCCTATTTATAATGAATAGTTTTTAAAATAAAATGTGATGAAACAAGTATAAGACCCAGTTATCCTTTCATACCTCTCCATTCTACTCTTTTGGAGAATTCTGAAGAACTTGTAAAGAAATACTTTTTAGGAAGAAAAAAAAATACAGAGATATCAGATAAAAGGACAATATTAACTCAAATAAACAAGAAATGAATATTTACTTCCTCATACACACGTGCTTTTAGTTTATCAAAAATTCTAGTTGATTTACTTTATTTTGCTAGTAAATTTCACACTAATGTTTCCATGACATCTTTGGCTTTGTTTACATTTTGGAATGATTTCAATGTTGACTCAAAATATAGTTTAGAAAAAAATTATTTAATGTTATAATTGCCTTGGTAAATTTAATCTTATGAGTTTTAATAGGTGAACATGTGGTCAATATAACTGTATGCCTGAGACTATGTTTCTTGGTAGAATTGAAACACTAATATATATAGTAAAATGTTTCAATTCTGCCAAATAACATAGTTACCTATAGTTATACACAGTTTCTATATAACACAATATCAGTTCAGTTCAGTTCATTTCAGTCGCTTAGTGTGTCCAACTCTTTGTGACCCCTTAAACTACCTGTGCATTGATTGGATGAATCTTATTTAAAATACTGATTTTTATTTCCAATATTATCAGCAAAATAATGTTACTTGTAAACTGACTCATTCTGTTGACACAAATTCACTACTTTTTTTTTTTTTTTTAAGTGAATTAAAAACTTAATAGAAGGGTAAAAGGAAGTGGGTGCCTGCTGGATTCATGCCCTTCTGGCTGAGTTCTCATAGCTCATCACATCAAATACTCTTGCTTTGAGGCCTTCAATCTCCTTGCCTTCTTACATCTCTGGCACACATGCTTCTGTAAAACTATCCCTAGATTCTTAAACCATCTCACTTATGCCTATTCCTTGATCACTAAATAACACTGGAGAAAGTCATAATCTTAATCAATTTGTTGACCCTATACATTTTCCTCCAAACTTAAACCAGAATCAACATGTAATAAACATTAAATATCTTTCCATCTATGAATACTGCTATCCCCAATCTTTACTAGTGTTGGTAATCCTCTTTAGTCCACAGCTTTTCTCCTCAGTTTCAATACATATCTTCCGTTCTCAACTGAGAAACCCCAAATTTCCTTCAGGAAAACTGTTGCTTAAAGAACCACAGGAAATCTAATATCCTGATCAATGAATTTTGCAGCCATAGCAATAGCTGTGAATTTTCCTAAAATATCCTCTGATTTTTAAATAATTTCAATATTAAGGCTGCACAAATGTTTGATTATGATTTCTTCTCTAGGACTGGATTTTCCAACATAAAGGTAAACCTTTTTCTATCAAATAAAAAACAACCATATATAAGCAAACACCTAATTCAAATATCCAGTTTCTCTCTTAATTATAGGATATAGCAAGAGTATATTAAATAATTTAAATAATGCTGTAGCATTAGTCACAATAGCCAAAAAGTGGAAACAATGGAAACATTCATCAATGGTGAAATGATAAACAAAATATGGTATATCTGTACAATGGAATGGGCTTCCCTTGTGGCTCAGCTGCTAAAGAATCCACCTGCAATGCGGGAGACCTGGATTCGATCCCTGATTAGGGGAGATCCTCTGGAGAAGGGAAAGGCTACCCACTCCTGTATTCTGGCCTGGAGAATTCCATGGATTTTATAGTCCATGGGGTTGCAAAGAGTCAGATATGACTGAACGAATTTCACTTGCTATAATTGCTTGTACAATGGAATATTTTTCAACCAATAAAATGGAACAAAATACTGTTATATGCTCTACCATGCACAGATGTGAAAACATCCTTAGTGAAAAAAGTCACGATCATAGGTCACATATTGTGATTTCATTTACATGGAGTGTTGAGAAAGAACCCACCTACCAATGCAGAGGACCCAGGTTTGATCCCTGGGTTGGGAAGATCCCCTGGAGGAGGAAATAGTGACTCACTCCAGTATTCTTGCCTAGATAATCCCACAGACATAGGAGCCTGGCGGGCTACAGTCCATAGGTAGTAGAGTCAGACATCACTGAAGCGATTTAGCATGCATTCATAAAAGACAAAAAGTAGATTAGTGGTTGCCCAGAAATCAGGGAAGGGGAAAAGAAATGTAACCGCTTATATAGGTATCAATTTCTTTTGGGGATGATGAGAATGTTCAGAAATTAGTGGTGATATTTGCATAACCTCATAAATACTGAAAACCACTGAATTTTACACTTTGGAATGGTAAGTTTTATGGTGAATAAATTGTATCTCAAATTTTAAAAACTGGAAAACAAACAGTTGTTTTTAATGAACATATATTTGCTTATTTAGATCTTTTAACAACTCTCTTAAAAGTGTGTGGTATTATATAGTTTCTCATGCATAATTCTCTAAAATCAAAAGTTAGTAAAGGAAATGAAAATTATAAATAGAATGACATCCTATTTCTTTACCTGGCATCTATCTACCTGCCCATCCAACATCCAACTGTCATCTAATCTATCAGTATATCATTAATCTACATCTATCTATCTATCATATATCAAAATAAAATATGGGAAACCACAATCATGTTCTCAGTAACTTTGAGAACTGATGATGTAGGTATTTTAACATTTATACTCCTCTTGATAACTTTACTTATAAATATTTTAGGCTTTCTTTTTTGTTCATCTTTAGCTACTCCTTATTCCCACATTTTAGAATCGTGCAGTCTGCAAAGACATGATGTCCTATTAACCTGTCAGTTAAAAAATATTTGTGCAGATGAAAGTTCATGGGATTTGTCTTTAGAGATCCATTTCAGTAAATTATATAAAATATAAACCAGGTAAAATGACATTTAGAAATATGTGGATATCTATTTCAACTAATAAGTCAGGTTTTATTTATGTATTCCAACCATATGGAAATCATAAACGTAAGTGTGATCCCGAAATGAGTGCTATTACAATAAAACATTCTGCAATAAAACAATACACAGCAAAAATATAAAAGTGTAGAAAAACGATTATGCTCTTGATGCCTAATTTACCAACTTTTCAGGTCAGCAAAATTTTTGAAGATTCATTCCTCTTTTAAGTCTTTTTAACAAATACTACTTAGAATACATTTGACCAAAATGACATACTATTCCCTTCATGGTTATAGACTGAGTCAAAGAGGGGAAAGGATATACTGAAAAATGAATAAATGATCTGTGACACAGTTTAATATTGGGTTTCCCTTGTAGCTCAGATGGCAAAGAATCTGTCTGCAATGCAGGATTCAATCCTTGGGTCGGGAAAATGCCCTGGAGAAGGGAATGACAATCCATTCCAGTATTCTTGCCTAGAGAATTCCATAGACCTTGGGTCACCAAGAGCTGGACAGGACTGAGCAACTAACACACACACATGGTTTAATAGGAACTTATATATGTGTTTTTACTATGAAGTTACTGTAGCACCCATACTCATACTCCTATTCTCAGATAAGTAATCTTGTGGAATATTTTCTTTCATAGTTTTTTTTCCTTATATAAACTGAAAATAAGAAGAGGAAATCAGAGGTGAATTTCAAAGCCTGTGATCTATGTGTTCTCTCAATCAGGCGAATATCCTGGGCAACAAAGAAGAAGGCAAGTCATGAGATTTAATTTCCCTGTCTGTGGTAAGTATACATATGATGAAATAGACTATTTTGGGCTAGTAAGAGGTACTTATTAATTGAATATTCATAACAGGATTATCCTTGCTAAAAATTTCATGAAGAAAATAGACCCTGAAACTAAGGATTTATGGATTGTTTTCTGGGAAATGCCATGTAAACTGAAATATAAATAGACAGGTTTCATAAGCTGAATGTTCCCTGATATTTAAGACACTAACCTGTGAACCTCTGCCCCTCTTTTATTCTGGGACAGTGTTCATATCTAAGACAGTAAAAAAGACACAGAAAATTACCCTAAATGCCCTGATGTCTCTTTGCTTTGTCCATTCTGCCTAATTACCTAAATTATTGAAGTTAGTAATACATTTTGATACTACCGGAGATCTCCAAGTTGTTTTAGTCTGAGCTGACAACCTAACCCTTAGTGTAAACTCAATATGAAATATGTATAATTAGTGTTGAATTTAAATACTCCCCACTAGTTAGTCAGATCCATAAAGAGAGGCTCAAGGTTAGACTTGTTCAAATATTGTCATCTTTTATATAAAAAACAATAATAAAACCCCAATAACCATCTGAACTAATGGATACAATAGGCATATAGAATATATATTGAAAATGTGATGAAGCTTCATTGCCAACTCTGGGTAAATACATGTTACCCAGCAGCTGAGTAAATTAGCCAGGAAAAATGTTTACAAATATTTCATAACTTTTCATTTTTTGGTTACAATTATCATTCTAAGTTCATAAAAAGTTGAACATAATGGCTTTCCAATGTACAGTTTCCCTCAAGTTAAGCCTAATGTATGGCAGATTTTATTTTAGTTTAAGTAGAGTTGATTTATAATACTATATTAGTTTCAAGTATACTACACAGTGATTCACTAATTTTATAGATTATACTCCATTTAAAAGTATTGTAAAGTATTGACTATGTTCCCTATGCTACAAAATATATCCTCTGGCTTATTTATGTTATGATGAATAAATAAATATGGTACATCTTATTCTGCTACCCCTGTCTTGCCCCTTCCCCCTCCTCTTCCCACTGGTAACAACTAGTCTGTTGTCTGTGTGATTATTTGTGTTTTGCTATGTTTATCCCTTGGTTTTATTTTAAGATTTCACATAGAAGTCATAACATAGAGCCTTTGTCTTTCTCTGATATACCTTAAACATGATCAGAACACTTACATTATCTTACAGTTGGACAAAATAATCTAACACAAAGTTTATTTTATAATAAAGTGTTGAATATATCATATAATTCATTGGATATTGTGCTGATTTTTTTTTAATCAAAATGGCTAAATGGATACAGAATGGCTGTAAGTGTGCCAGTTGTGATCACATGATTAATTGGGAGTTGTGGCTGCAGTTGCCAAGAATCATGAGTATTGGACCATGAACTAATGTACTAACACAGAAAATGATCAAGACTTAAAACATGAAGAACAGTTTATACTGAGTAAGTATTGTTTCCTACCATCATAATGTTGAAAAATCTTAGGTCAAACCATCATATTTTAAGGACTGTCTATATGCTGTTGGCAAATACTTTTCTTCTAAGTCTGTAGCTTGTCTTTTCTCTTTCTTAAATGTATCTTCTACAGAACATAAGTTTAGTTTCAGTTAAAAAAAATTTTTTTTTCCTTTTGTCAATTGTAGTTCTACATAAGAAACCATCCCCAAATCCAAGGTTATAAAGGTTTGCTCATATGGTGTCCTGTTAGACTGTTGTATGTTTAGCTTTTACGTTTACGTCTTTGAATTATTTTTTATCCATTTTGAATTCATTTTTGCAAGATAGGGATCCAAATTCAATATTTTGCATGTGGATATCCAGCTGTCAATTATCATGTCTTGAAAAGACAATTTTCCCCCCATTATATTGTGTTGGCACCTTTGTTAGAAGTCAATTTACCACAAAGATTTTTTTATGGATTTTAAACTTAATTCCATTGCTTTACATTTTTGTTCTTGTGGCAGTACCATACATGCTTGATTACAGTAACTGTGCAGTTATTTTGGGAAAAAAAATGAGCCCTTAAACTTATTCTTGTTCTAGATTGTTATGGCTATTCTGGGCCTTTTACATTTTCAAATGAATTTTAGTGTCAACTTGTCAGTTTCTCAGAAAAGGGTGCTGGAATTTTGATGGGGATAATGTTGACTTTGGAGGTAAATATGAGAAGGACTGCCATCTAAATTTTAGGTCTTCTGTGGTGTTAAATGTTGGAGAAGACTCTAGAGAATCCCTTGGACTGCAAGGAGATCCAACCAGTCCATGTTAAAGGAGATCAGTCCTGGGTGTTCACTGGAAGGACTGATGTTGAAACTGAAACTCCAATACTTTGGCCACATGATGCGAAGAGCTGACTTATTTGAAAAGACCCTGATGCTGGGAAAGATTGAGGGCAGGAGGAGAAGGGGATGACAGAAGATGAGATGGTTGGTTGGTTGGCATCACCGACTTGATGGACATGGGTTTGTGTGGACTCTGGGAGTTGGTGATGGACAGGGAGGCCTAGTGTGCGGCGGTTCATGGGGTTGCAAAGGGTCAGACATGACTGAGAAACTGAACTGAACTGCATTTATTTAGAGCTTCAAATCATTTCTATAATGTTTTGTTGAACTGAACATTCCAATCAGCTTACATTTCTGTCCCAAAGAAGGACAGTGTCCAAGAATGTTCAAACTACCTCACAGTTGTGCTTATTTCACAGGCTATGAAGGTAATGCTCAAAATCCTTCAAGCTAGGCTTCCACAGAAGAGGCAGAGGAATCAGAGCTCAAATGGCCAACATCTGCTGCATTATACAAATAGCAAGGAAATTCCAGAAAAACATCTACTTCTGCTTCATTGACTACGATAAAGCCTTTGATTGTGTGGATCAAAACAAACTGTGGAAAATTCTTCAAGAGATAGGCATACCAGACCACCTTACATGCTCCTGAGAAATCTCTATGCAGATCAAGAAGTAACAGTTAGACCTGGATATGGAACAGTACACTGCACTGGTTCAAAACTGGGAAAGGAGTACATCAAGGCTGCATATTGTCACTCTGCTTATTTAACTTATATGCAGAGTATTATCATGTGAAATGCCAGGCTGGATGAAGCTCAAACTGGAATCAAGATCGCAGGAAAAAATATCAGTGACCTCAGATATACTGATGGCACTACTGTTATGGCAGAAAGTGAAGAGGAATTAAAGTGCCTCTTGAAAGTGAAAAAGGAAAGTGGAAAAGTTGGTTTAAAACTCAACACAGTTGTATAGAACAGTCTTTTGGACTCTGTGGGAGAGGGAGAGGGTGGGATGATTTGGGAGAATAGCGTTGAAATATGTATAATATCATATATGAAACGAATCAGCAGTCCAAGTTTGATGCAGGGTACAGGATGCTTGGGGCTGGTGCACTAGAACGACCCAGAGGGATGGTACGGAGAGGGAGGAGGGAGGGGGGTTCAGGATGGGGAACACGTGTATACCTGTGGTGGATTCATGTTGATGTGTGGCAAAAGCAATACAATATTGTAAAGTAATTAACCTCTGATTAAAATAAATAAATTTATATATAAAAAAAAAACCCTCAACATTCGAAAAACAAAGATCATGGCATCCAGTCCCATCACTTCATGGCAAATAGATGGGGTGAAATGGAAACAGTGAGAGCCAATTTTCTTGGGCTCTAAAATCACTGCAGATAGTAACTGCAGCCATGAAATTAAAAGACTTGCTCCTTGGAAGAAAAGCTATGAGAAAGCTAGACAGTGTATTAAGAAGCAGAGCCATCACTTGCCAACAAACGTCTGTCTAGTCAAAACAATGTTTTTTCCCAGCAGTCATGTATGGATGTGAAATTTGAAACATAAAAAAGGCTGAGAGCTGAAGAATCGATGCTTTTGAACTGTGGTGTTGAAAAAGATGCTTCAGAGTCCCTTGGACTGGAAGGAGATCAAATCAATCAATCCTAAAGGAAATCAACCCTGAATACTCATTGGAAGGACTGATGCAGAAGCTGAAGCTCCATTACGTTGGCCACCTGATAAGAATAGCTGACTCATTGGAAAAGACTCTGATGCTGGGAAAGATTGAGAGTAGGAAAAGAAGGGGGTTACAAAGGATGAAATCATTGGATGGCTTCATGGACTCAGTAGATGTGAGTTTGAGCAAACTCCATGAGACAGTGAAGGATTGGGATGCCTGGCTGCTGCAGTCCATGGGGTTGGACAGAGTTGGACACAACTGAGTGACTGAGAAACAACAAATAATGTTTTGCATTTTTCAGCATGTTTTTTTACCTTTTTACAATTATTCTGTTGATCCTACTGTAAATGAATTTTTTCTGCATTTCATACTATTCACTGGCACTATTAGTTCAGTTCAGTCGCTCAGTGGTGTCCGACTCTTTGCGACCCCATGAATCGCAGCATGCCAGGCCTCCCTGTCCATCACCAACTCCCAGAGTTCACCCAGACTCACGTCCATCGAGTCAGTGATGCCATCCAGCCATCTCATCCTCTGTCGTCCCCTTCTCCTCCTGCCCCCAATCCCTCCCAACATCAGAGTCTTTTCCAATGAGTCAACTCTTCGCATGAGGTGGCCAGAGTATAGGAGTTTCTGCTTTAGCATCAGTGCTTTCAAAGAACACCCAGGACTGATCTCCTTTAGGATGGACTGGTTGGATCTCCTTTCAGTCCATGGGACTCTCAAGGGTCTTCTCCAGCACCACAGTTCAAAAGCATCAATTCTTCGGTGCTCAGCTTTCTTCACAGTCCAACTCTCACATCCATACATGACCACTGGAAAAACCATAGCCTTGACTAGACGGACCTTTGTTGGCAAAGTAAGTCTTTGCTTTTGAATGTGCTATCTAGGTTGGTCATAACTTTCCTTCCAAGGAGTAAGCGTCTTTTAATTTCATGGCTGCAGTCACCATCTGCAGTGATTTTGGAGCCCAAAAAATAAAGTCTGACACTGTTTCCATTGTTTCCCCTTCTATTTCCCGTGAAGTGATGGGACCAGATGCCATGATCTTAGTTTTCTGAATATTGAGCTTTAAGCCAACTTTTTCACTCTCCTCTTTCACTTTAATCAAGAGGCTTTTTGGTTCCTCTTCACTTTCTGCCATAAGGGACTATAAAGACATGCAATTGATTTAGCAAATTAATCTTGAATCTTGCAAAACTGCCAATCTGGCATATTAGTTATAATTGTGTTTTTTGTAGAGTCTTTAAAGTAGTCTGCATATAAAATAATATTATCTGCAAATAGAGATTTTTTTTTCCCCTTTCCAATAGAGAATCATTCCTACTTGCTATACCTACAATTTCCAGTATAATGATGAACTAAAGTGGTAAGAGCAAAATTCTTTATCATTTTTCTGATCATAGGGAATAAGTAATGTCTTTGAACATTAAGAATAATGGCAGCTGTGTTTTTTTATCAATGCTTTTCTTCAAGTTAAATAATTTCTCTTGTACTGCTAGTTTGTCATGTGTTTTTACTATAAAAGAGTATTATACTTCATCAAGTGGTCTTTCTACATCTACTGTGACTATTATACAGTTTTCTCAGATTTTAAACCAACTCTGCTTCCCTGAGTTATAATCCATTTGGTCAAGATGTATAGGGCGCATTGCTGGTATTCAACTGAGGACGTTTTGTATCTATATTTTTAAGATGTATTGTTATATATTTTTCTCTTCTTTCAATGTCTTTGTTTTTTCAGGGTAATTTTGGCTTCATAGAGTCATTTAGGAAGTATTTCCTTCTTTGCTAACCTTTATAAACCTTTGTTCCAATATATGTTTTTTTCTCTCCTGCTGTCTTTTATTATTATCATACAAATTATAACTTTCTATTTTACAATTATTGCTTTAAGTAGTTGCATTTCAAATCAGTCAGAAGTCAGACTATCAAACAAAAACTCATTTATATCACTCATTATAAATATTAATCCATGTAATTACCTTTACTGATTTTCTGATCTTGATTTTCACTTGGATTCTAGTTACTGTAGATGCTGTAATCTTGTCAGCAGATTGCTATTGTTTTTGGTAACACCCTGGAATAAAGCTTTCTTTTTTTTCTTTTTCACAGAATTGTACACTGACTCAAATCAAAACACCACAACATGATGAAAATGGAGATTTTTTAGGTTGTTGCTAGTTTGCACAAAATATTCACTGTAATCTGGAGATGGGGCTTTTAATAGGGCTCTGAAAGAGATGAATACTCTCTCTGGCTGCGAGTTTGCTGGTTTTCATGGCTATTGTGACAAAAAGTTAAAGAGGGAGGAGAGTTTGCACACAAGTTGGAATTCCATCAACACTGCTATTTTATCAAGGTTTTGTAATTTCTCTTGGATGAAAATCTATCAGTTTTGTGTGGGGGGGTGGGGTGGGGGTGGGGGTGGGTTTGGTTAATTTCCAGAGTTCTGAAATAGTTGACTGTATCTGTTTTGCCAGTATTGTTGATTTTGTGGGAGAGAGACTCATTTGGCCATTCTGGAAGTCAGCTTTGATGTATTAGATGTTTACATGTTTTTATTCAAGAAATTACTAATATCTTTTTTGTAAGATTAGGGTTGATTGATATATTAGTTTACTAGAGGTTACAGAAAGCTATAATTTTAATCATCATTTTAATCATCCCATTACTTTATCAGTTATAAACTGGGGCACAGAAAAAGAGATAGAAACAGAATATAAAGTTGGCCCTTAAACAGTGTGGGGTAGAGGTGCCCAACCCTCCACATATTCCCCTCCACAAATCCTATTTAATTTATAGTCAATTCTCTGTATCCTCAGTTACACATCCATGAATTCAATCAACCATGACCTGTATAGTACTGTAGTATTCACTATGAAAAAAAAAAAAAAAAATCCACATGTAAATGGATCCACATAACTCAAACCCTTGTTGTTCAAAGGTCAACTGTATAAACATATCCATTATTATTTTTCAGCTTCTAAAATGAATAGCTGCTTTTCTAGCACTTGTAAGTGACCAATGAGAGGTTTTACTTGTTTTGTTTTGCTTTGCTATCTGTTTTTGATTTTTAGTATATTATGAATTCTTGTGTTAAACATATTTGACATGTTTTAACCAAATCTACTTAAATGCTCAAACTGTTTCATTATTATGGTGAGGCAGGGGACCATTAAGTTGGTACCTGAGACATTTTGACCTGATCACAGTGTTTTTGTTAGTTTTTTTTTTTTTTTTATTCTTGCCTTGGTGTACTTGCCACTTCTCCAATGGTCTCCTTGTTCCTTCTTTTATGAAATTTATATTTAGAGACTATAATTTGCATATTAGGATTGCTTTATTACTATTAAATTGGACATTGCTTCCAACCATTTTAGAGACAGAAGTAAATTTTTTGAAATACATTTGTATGTGTGTGTGTGAGTATGTGTGTTACTAAAGAAAATTAGTAAAAGTTAAACAGGCAAGAAAGACTACTGAAAACTATTGCAATAAGGGAAAAAGATTAAACACAACTTCTTTGAAACAAAAGGCAAGAGTGTTTTAATTGCTAGGATGAGCTGTTGCAAAAGAAATGGAAGACATTCCTGAGGTTGGTCAATGTCACTAGGACATCTGTGTTTGCTCATTGGTGCTTATCAAAGTCATGCCCTTCCCCTCTCCAGAGACCGAGAGATAGGGACTCTCTGCTGATGATTACATTTCAGATAGATGGCTCTCAGGTCCTTGAGAAAGACATCTCTGGGTTGTAAAACTGGCAAGATGCTGGGAGATTTACATCTTGAAGGGGCAAAGGAAGAATTTACAACTGAAAGTTTTCTAAAGTAAATGGTCTAAGAAAAGGTAGATCTGTGCATATAGCCAGAAAGAAACCTGTTTTAAGTACAGTCAAGCTGAGAGGGCATTAAGGTTGCCTTGATCAGTATTCAGACACATCCAAGTATATACATAATGAAATAATATATGTGTATGATATAAAAGACAAAATATAATAAAAAGAATTTCAATTTCAATAAAAAGAATTGAAATTATAATTTAATATGTCTTCAGAATTAATCTCATTCAGTGGTAGTTCTATAATTATTATTCTGGGACAGCTGTATGTGCATTTGAAAAAAAAATAAATGGGTAGTTATGGCGATGTTATTGTGAACTAGGATTTTTATTGAAGGGAAAAGGACTGAATATGCCCTGAAAATACTATGATGTGCTCATACCCAGGACTGATCTCCTTTAGGATGGACTAGTTGGATCTCCTTGCAGTCCAAGGGACTCTCAAGAGTCGTCTCCAACACCACAGTTCAAAAGCATATATATACATACAAAGAACTGTGGTGTTGGAGAAGACTCTTGAGAGTCCCTCAGACTGCAAGGAGATCCAACCAGTCCATCCTGAAGGAGATCAGCCCTGGGATTTCTTTGAAAGGAATGATGCTAAAGCTGAAACTCCAGTATTTTGGCCACCTCGCGTGAAGAGTTGACTCATTGGAAAAGACTCTGATGCTGGGAGGGATTGGGGGCAGGAGGAGAAGGGGACGACAGAGGATGAGATGGCTGGATGGCATCACTGACTCGATGGATGTGAGTCTGAGTGAACTCCGGGAGTTGGTAATGGACAGGGAGGCCTGGCGTGCTGCGATTCATGGGGTCGCAAAGAGTTGGACATGGCTGAGCGACTGAACAACTGACTGATTGAGTATATATGTGTGTGTGTGTGTCTCCACA
This sequence comes from Bos indicus, assembly GCF_029378745.1. Lineage (NCBI taxonomy): Eukaryota > Metazoa > Chordata > Mammalia > Artiodactyla > Bovidae > Bos > Bos indicus. The sequence continues at coordinate 75,583,010 of NC_091765.1, forward strand.
GAAGTCATATTAAAGGTTAATCCCTAGTGTGATAATAGAGACTTTGGAGGTACTTAGCTTACCAGAGTGGAAAATTCCTGAGTGGGGTTAGTGTTTTGTTTGTTTTGTTTTAAACAGACTCCACAGAGATCCCTGTTTCTCCTACCCCATGAGATTATAGGGAGAAGATTGCTGACAATGAAGAAGAAGGCTCTCTATTATTATTTGAAGGCTCTCCAAATAACAAATCTGCAGGCATCATTATCTTGGATTTCCCAGTCTCCAGAACTGTGAAAAATTAATGTTTGTTGTTTATAAACCATGTGGCCTATAGTATTTTTATTTTAGCAGACCAAATGAACTAAGACATGTCCTGTTTTTTTTTTTTTTTTTTTTTTTTTACATTATGTTAGCTATGCACACATTTCTCCACATTGATCCTAAAATAATAATAAGCCTTGGAGCTAACTTCATGATAGCATATAAAGACAATCTTGTTCCTTTTGGGGTTTTTGCTAGTTGAAAGTATTTACATAGTACTTTACTATATGAGGATGTGTATGTGTGTAAGTTGTTCAGTCGTGTCTGACTCTTTGAGACTCTATGGCCTATAGTCTGCCAGGTTCCTCTGTCCATGGAATTCTCCATGCAAGAATACTGGAGTGGGTTGCCATTCCCTTCTCCAGTGTATTTTCACAACCCAGGGATCGAACCAGGGTCTCCTGCATTGCAGGCAGATTCTTTACCATCTGAGCCAAAAAGGGTGGTATTATGTGAAAATAATAGAGTATATTCAGTCATTTCCCCTGCTGATGAATATTTGGGCATTTTTTATGTCAGACAGTATTGTTCTTACAATATTCTGAGTCTGTATATTTTCTTGAACATTTAGAAAAGGAAGGCGGGACAAATAAGTTTTCTTACTTTCATTGTCTAGAAGTATTCCTATTGCTTTGCCAAGTGTTAAAAATGTAGTTTCTTCTGCTTCCCAAGCTTTAACTAGCCTCTCTTTTCTTTTGTCCTATTGTAGCTGTTCTCTTCAATCTAGATTTTACCTCCAGTATTCCTCCTCACTACAGGGCTTTGTATTTTCTGGACAAAGGAAGTTTCAGTTGGTTCATTTCAAAAGTTCTCAGAACACCAAACACTTTCTACTCTGGTTCTATTGAATCCTGGAAAACTCCCTCTATATTTTTTGTGCTGTTCTCAAATTGGCTTGCTGAGATTTCCACTGAGCAGCTTATAGCATTTGAGATTTCTCTGAACATTTTAATAGTCACTTACCTTTCCTCTGAAGTTACTTTTCTCTTTTGCAATAATTATAAGATTACAAAGTCAAGTTTCCATTATATACTTGTACGTTTTATTTGACTATGATAATAACTCCATTGGTACAGCATTTATTAAATATCTTATATCATTTCATTTTTACAATCCTAATGGATTGTAACTGTATATCTAATAGTCTAAAATATCGACTATTGATGTCAACTAAAGTTTGTAGATGGTAGAGCCAGAACTGAACCCAGTTTCTAACTTGAAGCCAAAAGCAGACACCACATCATCATGGCTAAATTTCTGGTAGGTTAGTTGTAAAGTATTCTATCAATCTGATATAATTTCCCCATGTTTTAGAAACTTAAGAAAATAGCCCATGAGTATCCTAAATCAGAATATCTTAAATCAGAATTATTCATTGCATCAAATTACAGCTCCTAGAAACATAAAACATTATGTGAGTGACAGAGCAAGTCACTCTTACAATTGAGAAGAGATGATGGGCTAAGTCTCCTGTCTCCCTGTCTATAAACCCTACTAATTAAATGAAAAACATTCCGTGAAGGAAACACATATGAGTCCTTTGCTGTTACATCTCATTCATTAAAACATGTGAAAAAGCCAGTTGCCTTTAGGAAAAATTGCCTTTCTGAATTTCAAAATACCCTTTCCTTCACTCTTTACTATTTGACGATATATTGAGAATAAAAATAAATTAAGTTCACTCACTCGTTTATTAGTTCGCAGCAATACTTAAGGAAAAGTAATTACACTACTTCTTGGTAGTTCTGAGTAAGAAAGTCATCCAAATTTTCCAACTGTTAGAAAATCATGGATTGTTATGAGACCCTTTCATTATTATGATGTTTTATCTTTTAACCTTTCATCCTAGATTATTGAATTTAGAGCCAAAGGCAGCATTTTCAAGTGTAAGAAAAATGATTGCACATGAAATAAAAATAAAGGTTAGATAACCATAGTTTGCTAACATTTTGGGTTATGCCTGTTAAACTGAAAGACCATTTGCTGGGTGATATGGGATGACTCCTAAAATATATTCGTACATCACTAGAAATTGCAACTGCAGCAGCCTTGGTACAATCAAAAGATAGAAATCACACAGGAAGTTAAATAGTAAATGTTTAAAATAACAATTAACTATAATAAAAGAATAAGATACAAGGAGAGTTAATGTGGTAACTTATAAGACTAAAGGGAAATACTCAAGGAAGGATAAGCTTAGGGATTCTGACCTTGTTGAGAAAAATGTGGTACATTTGAGCTGAGAAGTGAGAAATATAAATTGATGACTCACACAGTAACTACGTCAATTGCTAGGTCACATAAATAACAAATGGCAAGATGATCAAGCCATAACAAGATGAAAAAATCTTTTAATAGGTTAATGATAATCATTGTCTTTGTGCTCCTTTTCTTATGTAATATGCAAACTGCTTAATACATTATTCAGCTTTTCATATTCTAAATTATTTTCCACCATGGTCCAGTCATTTTCCCTAATACTAAATGCTATATGGGTAATTAAATAATGAATAATTAATGATTAATAATGATAAAGGAAATTAAATTCAGATAAGATACTAGCAGATATATACATAAAGACTCAGATATAGGACACTGACTTAATTCAATTTATTTAGGGTAAAAGTATATCTTAAGAGTTAGGCTCTTTAATCATACTCTATAAACTGAAATTCCTAAATTTCCACTAATAACTTTGTGTTTTGGTCAAGTTAACTGAATTTTTGTTTCTCAGTTTATTAACTTAAAAATGGAGATAATAATAACACCCCCTCTTACAGGGTGGAATATAACCAATTTAATTAAGGACTAAGACTATAGTACTTAGTTTAAGACTTCAACTATAAGTACTAAGAACAAAGCCAGAAAAATAATAAGTAGTCATCAAATGTGTCTATGATCAAAACTATCAGTATTATAGATTTATCAGGGGGAACACTATTATAACCTTATAGTGCATTGATGAAAAGAGCGAGTAGAATAGTCTTGTAACAGTAAATGATACACTTTCAGATTTTTCTTAATATCAGATATTAAAATTTAGCTATCTTGACAAGATAAAGTATTTTAACTAATAATGTCAAATCACATTCTTTCTAGGTGTCACTAAGGAGAAAGTAAATCCCTAGATAGAATCATGAGTGGGAAGTTGGTCCCCGAACAAGAGGACATACTATTCAGTAAAGCCCTGAGTCCTTGATATAGGGGGAGCCATTGTAGCATGTATTCAAAATCAAATGATACTTTAATAGTCAATTCGGTTATCATGGTAAAAGACACAGAGACAAGACACAAAATACAAATTCAGATCGTATTCAGTATAATAATACCTGCTGTAATGAGGTATCACTTTACATCTCTCTGATGGTTATTCTGGAAATGAAATGAAACAAAACTATTGGCAAGATTGTGGAGAAATAGGAATCCCCATTCATTGTTAGCAGGAATATAAATGGTATAACTGCTGTTGAAAACAGTATGCTGTTTCCTCAAAAATTAAAAATATCATAAGGCCCAGCAACTCCACGTATAGATACTCAAAAGAGTTGAAGTTAGGAGCTTGAAAAGTATATGCACACCAACATTCATAGTAGCGTTATTTACAATAGCCAAAAGTTACAAACACCCTAAATGTACATGGTAAGATGGATGGATAAACAAAGCATATCATATTTATTCTAATTCAATTGATCTACAATTTACTTTGATCCTATCTTTGTCATTGCTGTCTATTGCAAAAAGAATATATTTTAATCCAAATGTTAAAGTTTGGCATCTATATTAAGAGTAAGAAACTATCTATGAAACATAGAAAGAGAAAAGAAAATAAGAGGCATTAGTGACATCTTAATGTTTGTATCTGGAAAATTTCCAAGCATACGTAAGGAACAAGATTGTGAACAACAAAAATAGCTATGTAATAGTCTTTTAAATGAACAGGGTTTATTAAAATTCCATTATTTCTCATTACAGCTAATACTGTATTCCCCAGCTGGAACATTCCCAAGAGGCTTGCAATTTACTAAAAATCAGTGATGGGAAAATTGTTAGAAGATATACAATTGAAATATAAAACATTATTCTGGGTAAGTATGCTTTGTCTTCATAGAAAGGGTTGGTACCTTATGGTAGTTTAAGTCGGTTGCAGGAAAAATGGGAAAGTTTCTCTGTACAACTTGATAATGTACATAAGATAAAATGAGTTGCTAAAGATTTTATGATGAGTATTAAACGGATCAAATGGGCTACCTCTTCTAAAAAATAAAATAATCCTCTTTGTGGACAGAAATGAACAGAAAAGAAAAGTGGTGAAGTCTAAAAAAAATCAGACATACTGGGTACCAAAACCCCAAACACGTGATGGTAACTTGGAAAAGGAGCCAATCACTCTATTCTTATTAGAGAAATCAAATCAGAAAATTATCATGAGACACAGCACTAACTTTTTTCCCCCTAATACCTAGCGTGTCTTTATCTTATTTTATGGAAATATAGTTAACTTAGTAGTTATAGTATTCTATATTAGTTTCAGGTATACAACATAGTTATCTGTTATTTTTATAAATTGTATTCTATATAGAATCATTATAACATATTGGCTATATTCCATGTGGAGTACATTGCATCTTTGTAACTTATTTTACATCTAGTAATTTGTACTTCTTAATCCCCTTCACCTGTCTTGCCTCAACCCCTCTGGTAACCACTAGTTTGTTCTCTGTACCTGTGAGTCTGTTTCTCTTTTTATATTGGTTTAATTTTTAGATTCCACATATAAGTGAAAAAATACACTTGAATTTGTCTTTGTCTGACATATCACTTAGCATAATACCCTCCGGATTCATCCATGTTGTCACAAATTCCATCATTTCATTCTTTTTTTATGACTGAGTAATAGCCCATTTCATACATATGCAATGATATATATATATATATATATGTGTGTGTGTGTGTGTGTGTGTGTGTGTGTGTGTCTGTGTGTGTATTTACACTCGGTAGCTCTGTCATGTCCAACTGTTTGTGATTCCATGGACTGTAGCCCACCAGGCTTCTCTCTCCATGGTATTCTCCAGGTAAGAATACTGGAATGTGTAGCCATTCCCTTCTCCAGGAAATCTTCCTGACCCAGGGATCGAACCTAAATATGTCACTTTGCAGGCAAATTCTTTAATATCTGAGCCACCAGGGAAGCCCCAAGTTATTTAACAAAGGATAGCATATATTGAATCACTTCCTATTGAGAAATACTGACTCTTACAAATGCTCAAGCTGAGCCAAATCAAATCTGAAAATGGCAACTGCATCCCTGCCATGCAGAATGGCAGAAGAAACATCTCTGAAACACTGTTAAGAGTCAGCCATATAATAATATGTGTTCTTTTATTAACTGGGTACACACTTTGCAGATGATTTAGTTACTCAAATCTACTGTCACCCCTGTATGTTAATTGTTATCACTGATTTAGTAGGGTGAAAGAGAAAGTTGCTCAGTCATGGCCAACTCTTTGCGACCCATAGACTATACAGTCTATGGAATTCTCCAGGCCAGAACACTGGAGGGGATAGCCTTTCCCTTCTCCAGGGAATCTTCCCAAACCAGGAATTGAACACAGGTCTCCCACATTGCAGGCAGATTCTTTACCAGCTGAGACACAGGGAAAGCCCAAGAATACTAGAGTGGGTAGCCCATCCCTTCTCCAGGGGGTCTTCCTGACCCAGGAATCAAACCGGAGTCTCCTGCATTGCAGCCAAATTCTTTACCAACTGAGCTATCAGGAAAGCCCTATCACTGATTTAGATCAGTGCTAATAGCAGCAATGCTTACCCATAATATGAGCCACATAAGTTTCAGTTTTTTTTCCAGCAACATTAAACAAAGTAAAGGTTTATGTATTGTAAAATCAATTATATATTATTTTAAATCTGAATGTTCATTCAGATTTAAATATACATTTTTGAAAAATGTTTATTCAGATAAATAACATTTATCTGAAATGTTATTACTTCAACATATGATTTCTATGAAGCTTGTTAATAAAGTATTACATTTTCCAATGACAGTACTAAGTCTTTGAGTATTTTACACTTTAGCACATTTCAAATTACACTTGCCACCTGTCCAGTGCTCAAAAGCCTCAGGTGCTTGCTGGCTATGGGATGTGATTATTTAGATTCTATATTTAATGCTAATGTATTTGTGCTATTGTTTAGTCATGGGAACAGAAGAGAAACTTATGAAAAATGGTCTTTCATTGCTTGAGATAAATCTCATATTGTTACTATGCTTGTCCAGACACTCATGATCTCGCTCTTTTATATTTTGCTACTCTTTCTCTATGTTTTTCCTTATCTTTCAGCCACACTGATCTTATAGGTATTGGAATGCACCACGTTTTTCCACCTTAGGGCCAGTCATGGCACCTGCTGCTTACTTTCCCTGAGATACTATTTTCTCATCTTCTTTTTCCACTTCCTGCTCATCTCTAAATTTCCAATTTAACATAGACATCCATAGGAAAGCTTTCTGAATCCAAGATAGTATTAAGGCTCTCATTTTATACTTTAAAACAGCTGATAAATTTTCTTTATAATATCCAGAAATATTAGTGATATTTTTAAAAATTAAATGATTATGCCACACTACTTCTTAAAAGCTTATGGTGACCTCCCATCATTTTCAGAGTAAAATCCAAATGCCTTAACTTGTCTTGCTTCCTTAATTTAAGCTATTTTGGTGTTCTTTGTATTGTAGAAATATGATAGACCTATTTCAGTAGCTTCATGCTGTTATTTGCCATGTCCTAAATGTTCTTGCTCTAGACCTGGTTATACCAGTCACATCTCAAATATCAATTGCCATATGTGGTTACAACTAACAGGATGGTGTGGAAAGCATTTCTCTCATTCTTGGTTCAGTTGGACAGTATTGCTTCAGACAAGGATGGTCAAACTTTTCCCATAAAGGCAGATAGTAATATTTAGCAGTATGTGAGCCATATGGTCCCTGTCATAATTTTTCAGCTCTTCAGTTATAGCAATAAAGACAGTATAGATGGTGTAAACAAGTGGGCCAAGGTGTATTTCAGCAAAACTTTATTAATGGGAAAAAGAGATAGGTCGGATCTATGGGCCCATAGGTAGAGTTTGCACTTTTCTGTTCTATACATTTCATTGGCTAACACCTTAATATTATACTATTCGGAGTTAAAATTTACCTCACTACTGAAGCCTTTAGAAAGCATGCAATCAAAATTATCCTTTCAAATTTCAACTTCCTTCCAGTTACTCTTTCCCATCTCATTTGATTTGATGTTGTTCATAACATCAACCGTTACCTTAATTATTTTAAAAAATTATATTGTCTCCTTTGCTAGAGAGTAGCTCCATCAGAGGGGATATAGTGTGTCTTTTACATCCTTCTGTCCCTAGGACTTAGAATAAAATTGGCATGATGTGGACAATCAATTTTTGAAGAATGGACACTTAATATGATTATATTTAATGTTTATATTGTTATATTAGGTCATTGCTTAATGGCTTTTTCCTTCATAAGACTGTAAATATAACAGATTAAAATTTTGCATTTACCATTGAGGCACAGATTTTAACAAAGAACCTCATATGAATACAATTTTTCATCAATTATAAAACAACAAATATGATTTATCATCAGTTAATTATAATTATTACAGTTTTCATTCCAATCCCAAAGAAACACAATGTCAAAGAATGCTCAAACTACTGCACAATTGCACTCATCTCACACGCTAGTAAAGTAATGCTCAACATTCTCCAAACCAGGCTTCAGCAATATGTGAACCATGGACTTCCAGATGTTCAAGCTGGTTTTAGAAAAGGCAGAAGAACCAAAGATCAAATTGCAAACATTCGCTGGATCATCAAAAAAGCAAGAGAGTTCCAGAAAAAAACATCTATTTCTGCTTTATTGACTATGCCAAATCCTTTGACTGTGTGGATCACAATAAACTGGAAAATTCTAAAAGAGATGGGAATACCAGACCACCTGACCTGCCTCTTGAGAATTTTGTATGCAGGTCAGGAAGCAACAGTTAGAACTGGACATGGAACAACAGACTGGTTCCAAATAAGAAAAAGAGTACGTCAAGGCTGTATATTGCCACCATGCTTATTTAACTTATATGCAGAGTACATCATGAGAAACGCTGGGCCAGATGAAGCACAAGCTGGAAATCAAGATTGCCGGGAGAAATATCAATCACTTCAGATATGCAGATGACACACCCTTATGGCAGAAAGTGAAGAGGAACTAAAAAGCCTCTTGATGAAAGTGAAAGAGTAGAGTGAAAAAGTTGGCTTAAAGCTTAACATTCAGAAAACGAAGATCATGGCATTTGGTCCCATCACTTCATGGGAAATAGATGGGGAAACAGTGGAAACAGTGTCAGACTGTATCTTTTTGGGCTCCAAAATCACTGCAGATGGTGACTGCAGCCATGAAATTAAAAGACGCTTAAGAAGAAAAGCGTTCTTGGAAGGTTGAACGCTTGAAAAGCGTTCTTCTTCCTTGGAAGAAAAGTTATGATCAACCTAGACAGCATATTGAAAAGCAGAGACATTACTTTGCCAACAAAGGTCTGTCTAGTCAAGCCTATAGTTTTTCCAGTGGTCATGTATGGATGTGAGAATTGGATTGTGAAGAAAGCTGAGCACTGAAGAATTGATGCTTTTGAACCGTGGTGCTGGAGAAGACTCTTGAGAGTCCCTTGGACTGCAAGGAGATCCAACCAGTCCATTCTAAAGGAAATCAGTCCTGGGTGTTAATTGGAAGGACTGATACTAAAGCTGAAACTCCAATACTTTGGCCACCTCACACGAAGAGTTGACTCATTGGAAAAGACTCTGATGCTGGGAGGGATTGAGGGCAGGAGGAGAAGGGGACAACAGAGGATGAGATGGCTGTATGGCATCTCCGACTAGGTGGATGTGAGTTTGAGTGAACCCCGGGAGTTGGTAATGGACAGGGAGGCCTGGCGTGCTGCAATTTATGGGGTCGCAAAGCATCAGACACGACTGAGTGACTGAACTTCACTGAATTACAATTAATAAAAGTAGAACACTAATGTGTTAAATACATATGTAATTATAAAATGAATTATGTTTCAGTAACATTAAAAGTGAAAAATGTGAGTCTTAAAGAAGAATAAAAAAGTAAAGCATATATCTATTATGTATGTAGTAGGTCATGTTATTCAAGATATTTGATCATTTTCTACCTACAAGCATCCTTAATTGGGCCTGTTGTTTTTTTCTTTTTGATAGCATTACATAACATAGGTAAATTTTGTTCAGTTTCAAATAGTTGACCTGTATGAATATGCATGGAAACTCCTGGTTTTATTTAAGATTCCCTGCTGTTTATATCCATAAGCATAATAGAAAGCACAAAAGACGATTGTTTCAGAAACTACATTGTCAGGAAACTACGTTATTTTAACATATTCTTCCTTGCCTTTTTTTGTTTGTTTTTTAAATTTATTTTTAATTGGATGATAATTACAATAGCGTATTGGATTCCACTGTACATCAACATGGATCAGCCGTAGATATACATATGCCCCCTCCCTGGTCAACCTCCCTCCCTCCTTCTATCCCATCTCACCCCTCTAGGTTGTCACAGAGCTGCAAGTTTCACTGAGCCGTGAGTTTCCTGAGTCATAAAACATATTCCCACTGGCCCTCTATTTTGCATATTTTACTGTAATATTTCTGTTTTACTCTCTCCATTTGTTCTACTCTCTCCTTCTTAACCCCCTCCCCCATTTTCATGAGTCTCTTCTCTATGTGTGCATCTCCACTGCTACCCTGTAAGTAGGTTCATCAGTACCTCTTTCTAGATTCCATAAGTAAGTGTTAATATATGATATTTGCTTTTCTCTTTCTGATTTACTTCACTTTGTGTAATAGACTCTAGGTTCATCCACTTCATCAGCACTGATTCAAATGTATTCTTTTTAATAGCTGATTAATTCTCCAAACGATGAAAGATGGCATCTTTGAGCCCATTTTCTCCTGTGAGAACTCCAAAATTGCAACTTCCTGCTGAGCAACCATCAGCAGGAGAATGTTGGATCCCATCAAAAAAAGATACCCCATGTCCAAGGACAAAGAAGAGGCCCCAACAAGACAGTAGGAGGGGCAAAGTCACATTTAGAATCAAACACCAAACCACCAGACATGCTTGGAGGGCTCAATCAAAACCTTGTGTGCACCAGGCCCCAGAGGCCCCACAGAGACTGAGCCAGATCTGCCTTTGACTGAGTGTCTCCTGTGGAGGCATGGGTCAGTAGTGGCCTGCTGTGGGGACAGGGGCTCTGGCTGCAGCAGACCTGGGTCACTCAGCATGTGGCATAAGCCCTCTTGGAGGAGGTCACCATTAGCCCCACCATGGAGCTGCCCAGCAGATGACCCACAAACTGCAGAACAATTATATCAAAGTAATTCTCACACTTTTAAGAATTCTAGGACCTACAACAGATTTCCCAATCTGGGAATTCAGCAAAGGGACTGAGAACCCTCAGAGAATTTGACTTTGGAGGCCAGTGGGATTTGATTACAGAACTTCCACAGAACTGAGAAAATAGACTCTTGGAGGGCATGAAAAAACTTGTGTATACCAGGAGCCAGGAGAAAGGAGGAGTGTCCCCACAAAAGACTGAGTCAGACTTGGCTGTGAGTGTCCAGAAGTCTCCAGTGGAGGCCTGGGGTGACACTTTGGTCTCAGGCTAAATAACTGGGAGGGCACATAGCCACACCCATCAATAGAAAATTGAATTAAAGATTTACTGAGCATAACCCCACCCATCAGAACAAGACCCAGTTTCCCCCAGTCAGTCTCTCTCATCAGAAAGCTTCCATAAGCCTCTTATTTTATTCATCAGAGGGCATACAGAATGAAAACCACAATCACAGAAAACTAGTCAAATTGATCACAGGGACCATAGCCTTATCTGACTCAGTGAAATTACAACCCATGCCATGTAGGGCCACTCAAGATGGATGGGTCCTGGTAGAGACTTCTGACAAAATGTGATCCACTGGAAAAGGGAATGGCAAACCCCTTCAATATTCTTGTCTTGACAATCCCATAAACAGTATGAAAAGGCAAAAAGATAGGACACTGAAAGATGAACTCCCCAGGTCAGTAGGTACCAAATATCCTATGAGAAATCAGTGGAGAAATAACTCCAGAAAGAATGAAGAGACGAAGCCAAAGCAAAAACAACACCCAGTTGTGGATGTTACTGGTGATGGAAGTAAAGTTCGATGCTGTAAGGAAAAATATTGCATAGGAACCTGGAATGTTAGGTCCATGAAGCAAGGTAAATTGGAAGTGGTCAGGAGATGGCAAGAGTGAATATCGACATTTTAGGAATCAGTGAACTAAAATGGACTGGAATGGGCGAATTTAATTCATATGACCATTATATCTACTGTGGACAAGAATCCCTTAGAAGAAATGGAGTAACCATCATTGTCAACAAAAGAGTCCAAATTGCAGTACTTGGATGCACTCTCAAAAATGACAGAATAATCTCTGTTCATTTTCAAGGTGAACCATTAAATATCACTGTGATCCAAGTTTATACCCCAAGCACTACTGTCAAAGAAGCTGAAGTTGAGTGGATCTATGATGACCTACAAGACCTTCTAGAACTAACCCAAAGAAAGATGTCTTTTTCATTAGAGGGAACTGGAATGCAAAAGTAGGAAGTCAAGAGATGCCTGAAGTAACAGGCAATTTTGGACTTGGAGTACAAAAATGAAGCAAGGGAAAGGCTAACAGAGTTTTACCAAGAGAATACACTGGTCAGAGCAAATGCCCTCTTCCAACAACACAAGAGATGACTCTATACATGGACATCACCAGATGGTCAATACCAAAATCAGATTGATCATATTCTTTGCAGCCAAAAATGTAGAAGCTCTATACAGTCAGCAAAAACAAGACCAGGAGATGACTGTTGCACAGATCATGAACTCATTGCAAAATTCAGACTTAAATTGAAGAAAGTAGGGAAACTAATAGATCATTCAGGTATGACATAAATCAAATCCCTCACTATTATACAGTGAAGTGACAAATAGACTAAAGGGATTAGTTCTCATAGACAGAGTACCTGAAGAACTATGGACAAGGTTCATGACATTGTACAGAGGCAGTGATCAAGATCATCCCCAATATAAAGAATCCAGCAATCCCACTGCTAGGCATACACACTGAGGAAACCAGAAGGGAAAGAGACACGTGTATCCCAATGTTCATCGCAGCACTGTTTATAATAGCCAGGACATGGAAGCAACCTAGATGTCCATCAGCAGATGAATGGATAAGAAAGCTGTGGTACATATACACAATGGAGTATTACTCAGCCATTAAAAAGAATACATTTGAATCAGTTCTAATGAGGTGGATGAAACTGGAGCCTATTATACAGAGTGAAGTAAGCCAGAAGGAAAAACATAAATACAGTATACTAACGCATGTATATGGAATTTAGAAAGATGGTAACAATAACTCTGTATACGAGACAGCAAAAGAGACACTGATGTATAGAACAGTCTTATGGACTCTGTGGGAGAGGGAGAGGGTGGGAAGATTTGGGAGAATGGCATTGAAACATGTAAAATATCATGTAGGAAACGAGTTGCCAGTCCAGGTTCGATGCACGATGCTGGATGCTTGGGGCTGGTGCACTGGACGGCCCAGAGGGATGGTATGGGGAGGGAGGAGGGAGGAGGGTTCGGGATGGGGAACACATGTATACCTGTGGCGGAGTCATTATGATATTTGACAAAACTAATACAATTATGTAAAGTTTAAAAATAAAATAAAATTAGAAAAAAAAAATAAAAATAAAAATTAAAAAAAAAGAAAAAAAAAAAAAAAAAGAAATTCAAAAAGGCAAAATGGTTGTCTGAGGAGGCCTTACAAATAGCTGAGAAAAGGAGAGAAGCTAAAGGCAAAGGAGAAAAGGAAAGCTATACCTATCTGAATGCAAAACTCCAAAGAATAGCAAGGAGAGATAAGAAAGGCTTCCTCCATGATAAATGCAAAGAAAAGAGGAAAACAAAAAGTGGGAAAGACTATATATCTCTTCAAAAAAAATTAGAAATGCCAGGGGAATACTTCATGTGATGAATGGCACAATAAATGACAGAAAGAATATGGACCTACAGAAGCAGAAGATATTAAGAAGAGGTGGCAAGAATACACAGAAGAACTATACAAAAAAGATCTTCGGGACCCAGATAACCACGATGGTGAGATCACTCACCTAGAGCTAGACATCCTGGAGTCTGAAGCCAAGTGGGCCTTAGGAAGCATTATTATGAACAAAGCTACTGGAGGTGATGGAATTCCAGCTGAGCTATTTCAAATCCTAAAAGATGATGCTGTGAAAGTGCTGCACTCAATATGCCAGCAAATTTGGAAAACTCAGCAGTGGCCACAGGACTGGAAAAGGTCAGTTTTCATTCCAATCCCAAGAAAAGGAAATGCCAAAAAATGTCAAACTACCACACAGTTGCACTCACCTCACACAGTAGCAAAGTAATGCTCAAAATTCTCCAAGTCAGGTTTCAACAGTATGCAAACAGTGAACTTCCATATGTTCAACCTGGATTTAGGAAAGGCAGAGGAACCAGAGGTCAAATTGCCAACATTCATTGGACCATAGAAAAATCAAGGGAGTTCAAGAAGAGGATCTAGTTCTGCTTTATTTACTACACCAAAACCTTTGACAGTGTGGATCACAAGAAACGGTGGAAAATTCTAAAAGAGATGGGAATACCAGACTACCTGACCTGCCTCCTGAGAAATCTGTATGCAGGTCAAGAAACAACAGTTATAACTGGACATGGAACAACTGACTGTTCCAAATTGGGAAAGGAGCACTACAAGGCTATATATTGTCATCCTCCTTATTTAACTTACATGCAGAGTACATCATGTGAAATGCCGGTTTGATGAAGCACAAGGTGGAATAAAGATTGCCAGAAGAAACTTCAAAACCTCATATATGAAAATTACACCATCCTCATGGCAAAAGTGAAGAGGCACTAAACAGCACCTTGGTGAAAGTGAAAGAGGAGAGTGAAAAAGCTGGCTTAGAACTCAACATTCAAGAAACTAAAATCAGCATCTGGTCCCATCACTTCATGGCAAATAGATGGGGAAACAATGGAAAGAGTGACAGACTATTTTCTTGGGCTCCAAAATCACTACAGATGATGACTGCAGCCTTAAAATTAAAAGATGTTTGCTTCTTGGAAGAAAAGCTATGGCCAACACAGACAGCATATTAAAAAGCACAGACATTACTTCACTGACAAAGGTCCATCTAGCCAATGCTATGGTTTTTCCAGTAGTCATGTATGGATGTGATGGTTGGACCATAAATAAAGCTGAGTGCATAAGAATTGGTGCTTTTGAATTGTGATGTTGGAGAAGCTTCTTGAGAGTCCCTTGGACTTCAAGGAGCTCAAACCAGTCAATCCTAAGGGAAATCATTACTGAATATTCATTGGAAGGACTAATGCTGAAATTGAAGGTCCAATATTTGACCACCTGATGTGAAAAATTGACTCATTGGAAAAGACCCTGAGGCTGGGAAAGATTGAAGGCAGGAGAAGAAGGGAATGACAGAGGATGAGATGGTTGGATGGCATCACTGATCAATGGACATGAGTTTGTTCAAGCTCCAGGATTTGGTGATGGACAGGGCAGCCTGGTGTACTGCAGTTCGTGGGGTCAGAAATAGTTGGACAGGACTGCGCAACTGAACTGAAATGAACTGAATATTCCATTGTATATATGTACCAGGACTTCTTTATCCATGCATGTGTTAATGGATAACTAAGTTGCTTCCATTTCCTAGCTATTGTAAATAGTGCTGCAATGAACATTGGGTACATAGGTCTTTTTCAGTTTTGGTTTTCTTAGGTTATATGCCCAGTATTGGGACTGTTGGGCCATATGGTAGTTTTATTCCTATTTTTTTAATGAATCTCCATACTGTCTTTCATAGTTCCAAAATGTACAAGCAGCTTATGCAACTCAGTAACATAAAAACAAACAGCCCAATCAAAAAGCAGGCAAAGACCTAAATAGACATTTCTGCTAGAAGACATACTGATGACTAATAAACACATGAAAAATGTGTAACACTACTCATTATTAGAGAAATATACATCAAACTGCAATGAAATATCACCTCACACTGGTCAGAATGGCCATCATCAAAATATCAACAAACAATAAATGATGGAGGGGATGTGGAGAAAAGGGAACTCCTAGTTTTTACCAGAAATTTCGATGCCTTTTGGGGGCTTCCCTGATAGCTCAGTGGATAAAAAATCTGCCTACAATACAGAAGACCCTGGTTTGATTCCTGGGTTGGGAAGATCTGCTGGAGAAGGCATAGGCTACCCACTACATTAGTCTTGGGCTTCCCTCATGGCTCAGACATAAAGAATCCACCTCCTATGCAGGAGACCTGGGTTCAATCCCTGGGATGGGAAGATCCCCTGGAGAAGGGAAAGGCTACCCACTCCAGCATTCTGGCCTGGAGAACTGCATGGACTGTATAGTCCATGGGATCACAAAGAGTCGGACACAACTGAACAACTTTCACTTCACAATGCCTTTTATGATATGTGGTGGTAGTGGTGCTCAAACAATGCCCAGTTGTGCTGAACTCTGCAACCCTATGGGCTATAGTGTGCCAGACTCCTCTGTCCATGGAATTCTCCTGTCAAGAATATTGGAGTGGGTTGCCATTTCCTCCTTCATGGGATATTTCCAACCCAGGGATTGAACCCACATTCTTATGTCTCCTGCATTGGCTGATGAATTCTTTACCAATAATGCCACATGGGAAGTCCAATATACTTTCCTTTTGTTTTAAAGTTTAAAGTGAAGTCTCTCAGTCATGTCTGGCTCTTTGTGACCCCATGGACAGTAGCCTACCAGACTCCTCTGTCCATGGGATTTTCCAGGCAAGAATACTGGAGCGGGTTGCCATTTCCTTCTCCGGGAGATCTTCCCAACCTAGGGATTGAACCCAAGTCTCCCACATTGTAGGCAGACACTTTACTGTCTGAGCCACCAGGGAAGTCCTATGAGTAATCAGATGAAATAAATAGAAGAAGAAAGAGACACTAATATCTTCTATTTTGACCTACTCAGATGGTCAAGAAATTATCCTGCCAGCAGTTTGATAAATCAGATCTCAGGTTATTCTGTTTTCAAGAAGATGTTGGGGATACCCTTTCTGATATAACACAGAGAAGATACTATCTCTGAGTGAAATAGAATGAGGGGTATTTCCATTTTTACTGTGCTATTTCTCCACTCCTTCAGGCTTATGCCAAATAATTATGCTTTGTGGGTTTTTTCCTTCTAACCTGTAAGTAGGGTGTCACTCAGGATTCTCTTCTCACCTTTTGGTCAGTTCACATTGTATTTCTTTAAATACCTCAAAAGCATTCACAATATTCTTTTCTGTTCCTGATCCTGATCCTGATTCTCTTCTCACCTTTTGGTCAGTTCACATTGAATTTCTTTAAATACCTCAAAAGCATTCACAATATTCTTTTCTGTTCCTGATCAAACTTATTTTAACTTGATGTTTGGGCTCAACTTGGTTATTATATTCTCTGGACATCTTCCCATCCCTCCTCTGTTGTTATTGTTCAGTCGCCAAGTTGTGTACTAGTCTTTGCAACCCCCTGGCCTGTGGGATGTTAGGCTCCTTTATCCTCCACTATCTCCTAGAGTTTACTCAAATTCATGTTCATTGAGTTGGTGACATTATCTCATCCTCTGCCACACTCTTCTCATTTTGTCTTCAATCTTTCCTCTGTTTTCTTTCTTTTTACTATTGTCTTTATGCTGACTAACTTACACTGGGGAGAAAGAATTTTCCTCTATGCTTGTATGTTCTTCTGGATGTTTTAAGAATTAAATTGACATGAGAAAGATTAAGAGGAGAAAATAAAATTATTTCATAAATAAAGGAATGCCCACATACACAAAAGGCATATATAACATCCTGAATTAAGGAATGAGGTCTGGGCAGGGACTTCAAGGACAGGAGTGTCATTCACAGAACAATAAGAAGAAAAGCAGATATTTACCCTGACATGCAGATGGAACCACTTAGATAAAATTTATCTTTGGTAATACCTCTTTTTTGGGAAGTGTATACAATTTAGATTCTTCTAAGTAATTAAGTGAGTGAAGTGAAAGTCACTCAGGCATGTCCTACTCTTCACTACCCCATGGACTATACAGTTCATGCAGTTCTTCAGGTCAGAATATTGGAATGAGTTCAGTTGAGTTCAGGTCAGTTGTTCAGTTGTGTCCGACTCTTTGGACCCCGTGGACTGTGGCACGCTGGGCCTCCCTGTCCATCACTAACTCCCAGAGTTTACCCAAACCCATGTCCATTGAATCGGTGATGGCATCCAACCATCTTATCCTCTGTTGTCCCCTTCTCCTCCTGCCTTCACTCTTTCCCAGCATCAGGGTCTTTTCAAATGAGTCAGCTCTTTGCATCAGGTGGCCAAAATATTGAAGTTTCAGCTTCAACATCAGTCTTTCCAGTGAACACTCAGGACTCATCTCCTTTAGGATGGATTTGTTGGATCTCCTTGCAGTCCATGGGACTTGCAAGAGTCTTCTCAAACACCACAGTTCAAAAGCATCAATTCTTCAGCATTCAGGTTTCTTTATAGCTCAACTCTCACATCCATACATAACTACTGGAAAAACCATAGTCTTGACTAGACAGACCTTTGTTGGCAAAGTAATGTCTCTGCTTTTTAATATTCTGTTTAGGTTGGTCATAACTTTCCTTCCAAGGAGTAAGTGTCTTTTAATTTCATGGCTGCAGTCACCATCTGGAGTGATTTACTGGAGTGGGTAGTGGTTCCCTTCTCCAGGTGATCTTCCCAACCCAGGGATCAAATCCAGGTCTCCCACATTGTAGGTGGATTCTTTACCAGCTGAGCCACCAGTAAAGTCCAAATAGTTAAGGGGGAGGCAATAGTTTCTCTTGAGCTTGTAGGATCTCCATTGCCTTTTTCTCAAAATAATCCACATGCCAAGATTGCACATTTTGGAGATGTCAGTTCTGAACACCTATGTTTATAATCAGACATCTATAGGGGAAAAGTATGTAAAAATTATGTCTTTTGGCTAAAATTTGGCTAAAGCTATTGACTGAAGAAAATTACACAATGTGAGATTTGTGAGTTACACTTTGTATAGAACCAAATGAGAATTACAGTCCAGGAGACAGCCTTTCACCTCTGTGCAACTTCTTCAAAGAGGTAGTGGAGGAGGTCAGTATAAACATATCAGTAAAGGGGGATACTTGTAATCAAGCACACATTTTGGCTAAAGATTACTGCTACTTAAGAGGCATAGATGTCTCCATTGATGAGATTAGTGATTTTTTAGATGTCAGAAGATGCAAGAAATTTACCTCATAAAATCTGAAATCAGTGCCCTAATAACAGGGAATTCAGGGACCTACAGTTAGGAAGACCTCTATCAAAACTTTAACTAGACTGAGCAAAATGTGAAGGCTTTGGTCATCCTTCTATAACCAACCAGTCCCTTCACTCCCTGCTTTTGGAAATGACTCAGTTGCTTTCTGCATTAATAGCTTTGCAGTTGCAAAACCACAAACTATATGAAATCGCATGGCCTAAACTCTTGTGTCTTGCTTTCTAAACACTCTATACTGTTTGAAATTCATCCATGCTATTGGTTCTATTAGTAGTTCATTCCTTTTTATTTTTGGGTGGAATTCCATTGCTTGGGTTTACTGCAGATTTTGCTTTTCCCCATTTGAGGTATATTTGGATTGCTTCCAGATGTGAGCAACTACAAATGAAACTGCTTTAAATCATTATGTACATGTTTTTATGAGACATAAATTTTCATTTTAATTGGGTAAATATCTAGTAGCGGGGATTGCTAGATCATATGTTTAGTTTGTTTTTAACTTTATAAGAGATAACCACACCATATTAAAAATCTGTTTTGTATTCATGCCAATAATCTCTCAGAGTTGGAGTTACTATACATACTTGCTGAACCACTGTATTCTAGCCTTTTAGTCTGATTAGTTTATTTAAGTAATTTTAATAATTGTATAATGATAAGTCATTGTGATATAAATTTGCTATTCTAATGACCAATGATGTCCAGTATCTTTTTATTTGCTTAAAATCATCTGTACATCTTCTTCGGTGAAGTTTCACAAAATATTTTGTCAATTTGTTTATTATCACAAAATATCTTGTCAATTCGTTTATTGCTTTGTTTTCTTACTATTGATTTTTGAGAATTTTTTATGTAATACAGAAAATTTCTTTAGCGGACATGTAACTTGAAAATGTTTTCTCTAGAATTGTTACCTGTCTTTTCATCTTGTTCAGATTTGGACACTGTTAGCAGAATCTGGGGGAGAAGGCAATGGCACCCCACTCAAGTACTGTTGCCCAGAAAATCCCATGGATGGAGGAGCCTGGTGGGCTGTAGTCCATGGGGTCACTAAGAGTCAGACATGACTGAAGCGACTTGGCAGCAGCAGCAGAATCTGGAGTCCTAAGATCACAGGTTTTTGAGTCAAACACCTCAAGATGATTTTGTTATATTATTAGCTAGCTTCTGGACAAGCTATTTAATTTTCTTTTACATTAATGTTTTCAGTAGGCAAACATAACAAGAACTATGTTCAAATATTAAATTGACATAGCACTTGATAGAAAGATGGAACCAGAGCCAAGGGATCAGAGTTCTAGTTGGGATCTCCACTCTTTTTTTTCCATTTAGTTCTTGAAGAATCCCTTTTCTTATCTGCAAAATGAGAACATTCAGCTAAATTATATCCATGCTGCTTCTGTACCATGATCTGAAACTATTATAAATCATAGCTTCATCTTAGAACACACAATATTTTTATTCATTAAATCATACTTATCTATCTCCTGCAGATACTGTGTTTGTGTATGCATGAATATGATATTGTGAACTTTTTCTGATGTTTCAATGTAAATATTTGGAGCGTTTAATAACATAGTTATACAGTTTGTGAACTAGATTTCCTCTTTTTAATGATATGTCATGACTTCTTATTCTGAAGAATACCATGCTGTTATCTTGAGTTAAAATGAGAGTGCTGCCCAAACAATTTTTGAAAGATATAAAATATATGTTTATTAATAAAGTATATATTATAAAATTTTATATTATTAGGGTATCAATAAACTTATTAAATGTAAAATGAAAGTGAAAGTGTTAGTCACTCAATTGTGTCCAATTCTTTGCAACCCCATGGACTGTAGCCCATCACACTCCACTATCTGTAGAATTCTCCTGGCAAGAATACTGGAGTGGGTAGCTATTCCTTTCTTCAGGGGATCTTCTCAACCAAGTTATCAAACCCAGATCTCCTGCATTGCAGGCAGATTCTTTACCATCTGAGCCACTAGGGAAGTCTCTAAAGTATAAAATATATTTTAAAAATAACTGTTAATTCATAGTTAGTCAAGTAATTTGTATAATTTGTCATTTGTTTTTTTCTGTACAGTATACATGCATGTGTTGTGTGTTCAGTGAGCATGGTTTTATGCTCACTGAAAAAGCAAAGTTTCTGAAACTGCTGCTATTTCACAAAAGACTAATAGATATTAATTTTCAAGGAAGCCTTTACATTAAGCAGGATAATTTTAAGATATTATCTTTCTCACTAGATAATAATGTAAAAAGCAAATTAAGAATCCATTATTGAGCTACAGAAACAGGAGAAAAGAACCACTCAAAATGAAAACAATACAAATTATTAACTCATGACAATTCTTCTATCTGCTAAAATGTCATTGCATACTTCACAACTCAATCTGCCTTTGTCTCAAGGATCACTCAGATATCTTGTTGTAAGCCTTATCCCATTTTTATAATAACCAAGAAAGTATTTAGAGAAGCACTAAAAATGCTTAAAAGTAGAAGAGTTGTTGTGAGGGCATTCCATTGGCAGTACATTTCTGTCCTTCTAGGCTATATTTCACAGTGATTTAGAAACTGAAGATATTTGTAAAATTAAAATGCTGTTGACTCCAGCAGGTTTGTGTACTGAAGGCTTAATATCTTTGTTAAAATCAGTACATAGTTTGACAGTGCATAAAATCCCATAGATAGTCCTCAATTCCTCTCTCCAATGAAGCAAGAGGCATAATCTGGACACTAAAAAGAATAAAGATAGCTACTGCTGATCATCCCAGTCTTATAATACAGGAAAATTCACTGTCTCCAAGATTAAATATCCAGTGGTGTGGCCTATGATCATATTTCAGCAAGAATATATTTCCTTTGGGGAGAAAATATAAGTTTGCTGACGAAAGATACTTTAATTATCTGCAGTTTCAAGATTCAGCAGTGACCAGGGTATCCTATATCAAACAAATGCAAAAAGTAAAAATTTTAAAGTTTTAAAACCAACACTTTGTTAGTTGATCAGCATCTGGAATTCCTTAAACATAGCATAATAAATTACTTAGGCTATTTTCAACATATGATTATTTGAGTCAATTTTCTAGGCACTCCTTAATAACAAAATCTTAATTGTTTATTTTTGTTGCCTTCATACATTCATTTGAATTATTGATTCTCTCCTTTAATATTGAACTGCCTTGTGCCTAAGATGTTTCAAGGATATGGGGAAATATGGAATAAATGCCAAAAAAATGTTAACTTAAACTATAAATTCTCTTGATTTTCACATTAGCCATCTAATTAATATTTTGGATGCAAGGCTGAGAGGAAGAAGAAAGTATGCTTGCTACTAATTGCCTCAAGCAATGTCCTGTCTTATATGTTCATACATCTTCACATAAACTGATCATGCCAATGATGATCTTCAAGTAAATCATTCCAGATCATATAACAGAGAGTTTGGAGCATCAGATCTAGATAACAGTGGTGGGCTATTTTGAGTAATTTTATAAAATGTGATTTTTATCAAAAGGCTTTAGTCAAATGTCTAAATATGTTTCTAGATAATACCTAAGCTAAGTAATATAAATTAATAAATTAATTCAGAAACTTATGATTACATTTGCCATGGCAAAGCTAATGATTTACTTTGCTAAATCTGCCTTTATTAGGTACGTGTATGAAAATTAGTAAGAGATCATTCACTGGAATCTTAGATATATCCCTTATTTCATAATAAAATTCTAGGCATTTAAATTCTTTTATATACTGATACTCAAATATATATATATATATATATATATATATATACACACACACACACACACAAAACCAATCACTACTTAAATCTATAAATGACTGTTTTCATTATAACTGGGATACTGTCACTTAAACTATCAAGGATTCTTAAATGTAAATGTTCACTTGTTTGTGATCTTGTGATCATTTAACAGAAAAAGACCAGTACTAAATTTTATATATATACACACACATGTAGCAGCAGCTACATTTAATAAGGAAGCTTTCTGAGCAGGCCTGGAGAATTCCATGGACAGAGTAGCCTGGTGGGGTTGCAAGAGTTGGACACAACTGAGCGACTGACAGTACTACTACTACTACTACTACTACTACTACTACTACTGAGCAGGACTCCTAAGACTGAGTTATAAACTTCCACATAACAGAGTTCTACTTACATTAAGTCTAAGAGACAGATAATGGAATATTTTTTTCCATTAAAAACACATTCAGTACAGTTCAGTTCAGTCGCTCAGCCGTGTGCGACTCTTTACGACCCCATGAATCACAGCACGCCAGGCCTCCCTGTCCATCACCAACTCCCGGAGCTCACTCAGACTCACCTCCATTGAGTCAGTGATGCCATCCAGCCATCTCATCCTCTGTTGTCCCCTTCTCCTCCTGCTCCCAATCCCTCCCAGCATCAGAGTCTTTTCCAATGAGTCAACTCTTCACATGAGGTGGCCAAAGTACTGGAGTTTCAGCTTTAGCATCATTCCTTCCAAAGAAATCCCAGAGCTGATCTTCAGAATGGACTGGTTGGAACTCCTTGCAGTCCAAGGGACTCTCAAGAGTCTTCTCCAACACCACAGTTCAAAAGCATCAATTCTTCGGCACTCAGCCTTCTTGACAGTCCAACTCTCACATCCATACATGACCACTGGAAAAATCATAGCCTTGTCTAGACGGACCTTTGTTGGCAAAGTAATGTCTCTGCTTTTGAATATGCTATCTAGATTGGTCATAACTTTCCTTCCAAGGAGTAAGCGTCTTTTAATTTCATGGCTGCAGTCACCATCTGCAGTGATTTTGGAGTCCAAAAAAATAAAGCCTGACACTGTTTCCATTGTTTTCCATCTATTTCCCATGAAGTCATGGGGCCAGATGCCATGATCTTCGTTTTCCAAATGTTGAGCTTTAAGCCAACTTTTTCACTCTCCTCTTTCACTTTCATCAAGAGGCTTTTTAGTTCCTCTTCACTTCCTGCCATAAGGGTGGTGTCATCTGCATATCTGAGGTGATTGATATTTCTCCTGGGAATCTTGATTCCAGCTTGTGTTTCTTCCAGTCCAGCGTTTTTCATGGTGTACTCTGCATATAAGTTAAATAACCAGGGTGACAGTATACAGCCTTGACACACTCCTTTCCCTATTTGGAACCAGTCTGTTGTTCCATGTCCAATTCTAAGTGTTGTTTCCTGACCTGCATACAGATTTCTCAAGATGCAGGTCAGGTGGTCTGGTATTCCCATCTCTTTCTGAATGGGAATTCTGAAAGTTTATATAAACCACAGTTTATTTTGATCCACACAGTAAAAGGCTTTGGCATAGTCAATAAAGCAGAAATAGATGTGTTTCTGGAACTCTCTTGCTTTTTTGATGATCCAGCAGATGTTGTGAATTTGATCTCTGGTTCCTCTGCTTTTTCTAAAACCAGCTTGAACATCAGGAAGTTCATGGTTCACGTATTGCTGAAGCCTGGCTTGGAGAATTTTGAGCATTACTTTACTAGCATGTGAGATGACTGGAATTGTGTGGTTGTTTGAGCATTCTTTGGCATTGCCTTTCTTTGGGATTGGAATGAAAACTGACCTTTTCCAGTCCTGTGGCCACTGCTGAGTTTTCCAAATGTGCTGGCATATTGAGTGCAGCACTTTCACAGCATTATCTTTCAGGATTTGGAATAGCTCAACTGGAATTCCATCACCTCCACTAGCTTTGTTCATAGTGATGCTTTCTAAGGCCCACTTGAATTCACATTCCAGGATGTCTTGTTCTAGATGAGTGATCACACCATCGTGATTATCTGGGTCGTGAAGATCTTTTTTGTACAGTTCTTCTGTGTATTCTTGCCACCTCTTCTTAATATCTTCTGCTTCTGTTAGGTCGATATATTTCTGTCCTTTATAGAGCCCATCTTTGCATGAGATGTTCCCTTGGTATCTCTAATTTTCTTGAAGAGATCTCTAGTCTTTCCCATTCTGTTGTTTTCCTCTATTTCTTTGCATTGATCACTGAGGAAGGCTTTCTTATCTCTTCTTGCTAATCTTTGGAACTCTGCATTCAGATGCTTATATTTTTCCTTTTCTCTTTTGCTTTTCACTTCTCTTCTTTTCACAGCTATTAGTAAGGCCTCCCCAGACAGCCATTTTGCTTTTTTGCATTTCTTTTCCATGGGGATGGTCTTGATCCCTGTCTCCTGTACAATGTCACAAACCTCATTCCATAGTTCATCAGGCACTCTATCTATCAGATCTAGGCCCTTAAATCTATTTCTCACTTCCACTGTATAATCATAAGGGATTTGATTTATGTCATACCTGAATGGTCTAGTGATTTTCCCTACTTTCTTCAATTTAAGTCTGAATTTGGTAATAAGGGGTTCATGATCTGAGCCACAGTCAGCTCCTGGTCTTGTTTTTGCTGACTGTATAGAGCTTTTCCATCTTTGGTTACAAAGAATATAATCAATCTGGTTTTGGTCTTGACCATCTGGTGATGTCAATGTATAGAGTCTTCTCTTGTGTTGTTGGTAGAGGGGGCTTGCTATGACCAGTGCATTTTCTTGGCAAAACTCTGTTAGTCTTTGCCCTGCTTCATTCCGTATTCCAAGGCCAAATTTGCCTGTTACCCCAGGTGTTTCTTGACTTTCTACTTTTGCATTCCAGTCCCCTATAATGAAAAGGACAACTTTTTTTGGGTGTTAGTTCTAAAAGGTCTTGTAGGTCTTTATACAACCATTCAAATTCAGCTTCTTAAGCATTACTGGTTGGGGCATAGACTTGGATTACTGTGATATTGAATTGTTTGCCTTGGAAACAAACAGAGATCATTCTGTCATTTTTGAGATTGCATCCAATTACTGCATTTCAGACTCTTTTGTTGACCATGATGGCTACTCCATTTCTTCTGAGGGATTCCTGCCCACAGAAGTAGATATAATGGTCATCTGAGTTAAATTCACCCATTCCATTCCATTTTAGTTTGCTGATTCCTAGAATGTCGACATTCACTCTTGCCATCTCTTGTTTGACCACTTCCAATTTGCCTTGATTCATGGAATTGACATTCCAGGTTCCTATGCAATATTGCTCTTTACAGCATCGGACCTTGCTTCTATCACCTGTCACATCCACAGCTGGGTATTCTTTTTGCTTTGGCTCCATCCCTTTATTCTTTCTGGAGTTATTTCTCCACTGATCTCTAGTAGCATATTGGGCACCTACTGACCTGGGGAGGTTCTCTTTCAGTATCCTATCATTTTGCCTTTTTGTACTGTTCATGGGGTTCTCAAGGCAAGCATACTCAAGTGGTTTGCCTTCCCTTCTCCAGTGGACCACATTCTGTCAGATCTGTCCACCATGACCCGCCCGTCTAGGGTTGCTCCACAGGCATGGCTTAGTTTCATTGAGTTGGACAAGGCTGTGGTCCTAGTGTGATTAGATTGACTGGTTTTCTGTGAGTATGGTTTCTGTGTGTCTGCCCTCTGATGCCGTCTTGCAACGCCTACCATCTTACTTGGGTTTTTCTTACCTTGGGCCTGTGGTATCTCTTCATGGCTGCTCCAGCAAAGCTCAGCCACTGTTCCTTACCTTGGATGAAGGGTATCTCCTCACCGCCGCCCTTCCTAACCTTCAATGTGGGATAGTTCCTCTAGGCCCTCCTGCACCCGAACAGCCACTGCTCCTCAAAAACACATTAATGAGTGCCATTCGTTTCAGACTCCTTTATGTGAGAGAGAAGAAAGGAATGGCCACCAATACAGCTAGTTTAGTCATTGGAAAATTAGATTTGTACCTCCTCTTTATAATCTCCACAGCATCTGTTATAAACTTGGCTTAGATGCCCAAAAGCTTAACTGAATTTGAGTTAGCATTGTAACATCTTCATTTGTCAAACTAATGGACCACCAATTTAGCAATCAGGAGATGGCCTGAGGGAAAAAGTGCCCAGAAGAAACAAGTTTTCTTTAGGGGTAAGGCATGTAAATTCTGAAACAAGAAGACAATTCTGGTTTTGGAAGAACACCAGAGTAATGGCGCCTGAGAAGTTGGTACTAAGTTGACTTTTCTACATGGGAGGAAAGCACCATGGCAGAAGTAGACTCCACAATGAGTTCATTTTTATTGTGGACCATGTCTAATACCTAATTTGATAGGAACTGTTTATTCTGCTTCTCAAAGATATCTTCAATAACCTCTCCCACTTGCCTAATCCACACTCATCTAAATCTCTTTAGAGCCAGTTACATGATTGCATAACAGAAGGAGCTGAACAATTACACGTAGGCTTTCTTTCAGGAAATTTGAAAATATATATGTGATAAAAACATTTTCCTTGTCCAATAACCCTTTCATGATCTAGAATGCTGGACTTTGAAGTTTTAATCTTGAGCAGTCTCAGAATCATTTTCCTTTGGAAAGTCCTAGTTTTGCTTTCAGAATTTCTGCTTTCTACTTTATATAATAAGGAAACATAACTCCCAGTTATGATAAGAATATATGTCATACTCTGTAAATAATTTGCAAATTTAATCTTGAGTCAAAACACAGTCTAGCATGGGAGGCACAGTGATATCTAATCAATGAAAAATGATTAATTTTATGTGTATGTGTATATGTATATATATATATATATGTTATACATATACATATATATATGTATGTGTGTGTATATATGTATATGTGTATGTGTGTGTGTATATATATATATATATATATATATATATATATATATATATATTAGTGACTGAAGGCAAAAGAAGGTGACTGCAAAAAATGAGAAAATCAGATAACATTACCAACTTAGTGAACAGGAATTTGAGCAAACTGGGAGATAGTGGAGGACATAGGAGCTTGGCATGCTAGGGCCCATGAGGTTGCAAAAAGTCAGACACAACTTAGCAACTGAACAACAACAACATGTTAGTGATAAGTTTATAAGTGAGTAGATTAAAAGTAAACTCTGGCAGAAGTTTCAGGGAGAACTCAGGGTTCTTTCCATCCCATTTGTTCCAACAACAGCCCCATACATTTCACTGACTATTGAGATCTATAGACTACAGTGAAAAGTGAAGTGAAAGTCGTTCAGTTATGTCTGACTCTGTGATCCCATGACTGCAGCCTGCCTGGTTCCTCTGTCCATGGAATTCTCCAGGGAGTCCTGGAGTGGGTTGCTACTTTTTTCTCCAAAGGATCTTCCATACCCAGAGATAGAACCTGAGTTTCCTGCTTTGTAGGCAGATTCTTTACCAACTGAGCCACTAGGGAAGACCATATTTACAGGTCTTCTCTCAATGGTGACATTATACCTGGAAACAATAATCTTGAATCTTCATCTATTTAACTTCAGCCGTGTTCTTTGGAAGGAATGATGCTAAAGATGAAACTCCAGTACTTTGGCCACCTCATTCGAATAATTGACTCATTGGAAAAGACTCTGATGCTAGGACGGATTGGGGGCAGGAGGAAAAGGGGACAACAGAGGATGAGATGGCTGGATGGCATCACCGACTCGATGGACATGAGTTTGAGTGAACTCTGGGAGTTGGTGATGGACAGGGAGGCCTGGCGTACTGCAATTCATGGGGTCGCAGAGTCGGACACAACTGAGCAACTGAACTGAACTGAAAGATAGTTTTGATTAGGTAAGATTAAATAAAATGTCATTAAAATTAATCTCACCTATTTATTTTTACCTTTCAAATGTGCTTCTAGACATTTAAAATTACGTATATAGCTCACCATATCTTTGAATTGGATATTGCTACTCTCCCCCTGACCACTCAGAGTGTGACTGTTTGGGGAGACATTTTTGACCACTAAAGTCAAGCAGAGACACCATCCATGTCCACTTAGTGGACAAGAAAAATTCTTATATTGGGTTGATAACGTTGGAGTTTTAGGAGAACTTTGAATAAATTTTCCCTCCTGAGTTTGGAACCAATTGACAAATATGAAAGAGAGGTTAGAGAACAGTCTTTTGGACTCTATGGGAGAGGGAGAGGGTGGAAGATTTGGGAGAATGGCATTGAAACATGTAAAATATCATGTATGAAACGAAATGCCAGTCCAGGTTCGATGCACGATACTGGATGCTTGGGGCTAGAGCACTGGGACGACCCAGAGGGATGGTATGGGGAGGGAGGAGGGAGGAGGGTTCAAGATGGGGAACACATGTATACTGGTGGCGGATTCATTTTGATATTTGGCAAAACTAATACAATTATGTAAAATTTAAAAATAAAATAAAATTTAAAAAAAAGAAAAGAAAACTAAGATCATGGCATCTGGTCCCACCACTTCATGGCAAATAGATGGAGAAACAGTGGAAACAGTGGCTAACTTTATTTTGGGGGGCTCCAAAATCACTGCAGATGGTGATTGTAGCCATGAAATTAAAAGAAGCTTACTCCTTGGAAAAAGAGTTATAACCAACCTAGACAGCATATTAAAAAGCAGAGACATTACTCTGCCAACAAAGGTCTGTCTACTATGGTTTTTCTAGTAGTCATGTATGGATGTGATGGTTGGACTATAATGAAAGCTGAGCACCAAAGAATTGATGCTTTTGAACTGTGGTGTTGGAGAAGACTCTTGAGAGTCCCTTGGAGTGCAAGGAGATCCAACCGGTCTATCCTAAAGGAGACCAGTCCTAAGCGTTCATTGGAAGGACTGATGTTGAAACTGAAACTCCAATACTTTGGCCACCTGATGGGAAGAGCTGACTCATTTGAAAAGACCCTGATGCTGGGAAAGATTGAAGGCGGGAGGAAAAGGGGACAACAGAGGATGAGATGGTTGGATAACATCATCGACTCAATGGACATGAGTTTGGGTAAACTCTGGGAGTTAGTAATGGACAGGGAAGCCTGGTGTGCTGCAGTCCATGGGATCGCAAAGAGTCAGACATGACTGAGCAACTGAATTGAACTGAACTGATGCATATCTCCTTAGCTACTGCTACACAATTAAGGGTGCTCCAAAAAAGAAGGGTTCATACATACATATATAAGCACACAGTGGTGTCTGACTCTGACACTCCATGGACTGTAGCCACCAGGCTCCTCTGTCCATTGGATTATTCAGGCAAGAATGCTACACGGGGTTGCTAATTCCTCCTCCAAGGGATCTTCCCAAACTGTGAATCAAACCTAAGTCTCTTGCATTGGCAGGTGGATTCTTTTCCACTGAGACATCTGGGAAGCCCAATACACTTTATAAATCATGTCAAATAGAACTGATTGCTGTAAGTTAGATAGCTTCCATGCATAATAACAATTAAAAAATCTTTTTACCCAATTGAATAGAATTACTAAAGAAGAAACTCAGAAAAGATATATACTCCAGATTTCTATGCAAATGTGTTTTATATAAACAATAAGAATGTTCTGTTCAACAAACATTTGTCAACTACATTATGTGCTTAGAAGCTTATAGATTAAACATATTTTATATCCTTTTCTTTCTTTCTTTTTTTTTTTTTTGATAGAGCAAGTCTAATGGCTTGTTTCAATTTCAGGGAAAACAGAATTCAATATATAAGGGCTACAGCAGAGAGCACATGTACCTAATTTTATCTCATGGATAATTGAATGTATTTTAGAGGATTGAGGTCCTACATTTGTTTTAAAACAATGAGTAGAAATAACCAATTGTAAAAAATTAAATAACATAAAATCTGAAACCAGACTGCCTAGATTTATATTCCACTCCCTGACTAGGTAGGTTAAATAGAATAAATGTGCATAAGTTCCTTTATGTATAAAATGAGATATAATAGTACATCTCTGATAGTATTTTTGTTAGATTTAAATGCATTTATATATGCATGTTTCTCACAAGGAGTCTCGTTTTAGAGGAAATAAGTCTATAGAATTGATTACTATTATTATTATCATTATTACTATTATTACTCTAGACATGACAAGCACCCATAATAAACATTTAAGTGAAGTCAAGGAGACAAAAACAGTGAGGGATGTGTATGGAAACACAAGAAATTTGATAAACGGGGTATGGAGTGGTAAGCGGGGTTAATAAGAGGGAGTATAGGACCAAATCACAGAATGTATTAAAAGTTATGCCGAAAAACTTCACCTTTGTAATAGGAACCATGGCAAGCTCTCAAACTCTGTTGGTGGCAGGTTTGTTTTTATATACTGCTCCAAGAGGAGAAAATTGATTTTTGTGTAGCAGAAGCAGGATTACCTAGGGAATTACTGTGATGGTTCAGATGAGCAGTGGGAGGACTTAGATTAATACAATAGTCTTCAATATGAAGAAAGTAAGGGGTAAGCACATTTTAGAAACAGAAACACACGTGTTTGTGATTTGATGATTGTAAAGAAGAGAATTGAAAATTCCTTTAAGCTTTTAGTAACACTGAAGTCAATTATGTTTTTAAAAAAAAAGAATACAAAGTGTACAAAATAAACAGATTCAGTTTAACACATAATGGATGGGTGGGCTTGAGATGCATGCCTGGCAAGAAGGAGGATGTCCAATACAAAATAATATCCAGTACTCTGGAGCTGTGTTTGCTTTTAGCCATTCATAGGGCTCTAGAGTTTTGTTTCATAATTTCTTAAACTTGTAAGTGCAGAAGATGGCCTGCCACACAAGAAATTGCTCAGATGGTAGAAATTCAACTGTAATTTTTTTTCAGTTATTGTTAATGTGGTTGGTCTCAAACTTCAGTTTATATCATGAAGACCCTTGATTTTTAATTAAAATAAACTGAAAATATGCAAGCACTGCTTCAGAATAAACATTTTTGTTAGATATTTCTGTGAACTTTCAGAAAATCTGTGTTTACTCAATTTGGGGACAGATGAAACACAGAAACAAAGGAATTATCTGAGCTTGTTCCTAGAAGAATTCTTTCTCCAACTGAAAATTCCTCTAACTCCCCATTGCAATTTAATAAAATAAACATCCACCTCTTCTCATACCGAGCACTTTTAAATTTTTTCCTCCAGTAATCAAAATGAAAATTTAGGTCTGTGTTTTCGTTACTAATTACCTGCTACAATTTACATTATATGACCATTTTATGATTCAAATTGAATTCAAGGAATGGATATAAAATGAGTTGGGCCAGCTTTTCTTCAACAGCTCTTTGTATTTTTATTTTCTTTACGCTATTTTTTCTACTTTGTAGTCAAATCTCACTTACAGAATTGGCAAGAGCTAAAAGCTCTGTACTTTGTTCTTTTGACCCTTTATTTATTAAATTGCTTTCAGTACAGATTAATTTACTTTGCAAATATTTATTGTTGTTTCACCTGACTTGAAAAGGGAGCTGTAGGCACTTTGATAAATGAATTGGGAGGTTGTTTGACTTCTCCATACCTCCTGGAATTACTTTTATCTCTTACTGAAATGATATCTTGCAATTTTTTGCTAGTGTGTCCATAGGGAAATCGTTGTTGATATTTCTATGAATTCTATTGCTTCAGCAATAGTTCTATTTCCTTTGCTCCCTGTTAGTGGAGATACATTGTTGTAAAAAAAAAAAAAAGGTATCCCTCTGAAGCATTGGTTTTTTGTAAGTCAAGCCTTTTAGTTATGCATTACAGACAGCAATGAAGGAGGCTGTGTTGTCAATAGTCAGGAGAATGGGTCTTTTCTCTAATCAATGGGTGCTGTCACAGGATAGTTTTTGGTACATTTTATTGTTCTAGCAACTTCCTTAGCTGTGTATTACTCTGACAGTTACCTGATCCTGTTTTACTCTAAAGATATCGGCCTTAGATACAAAGCTGTCTCTTTCATCATTATAAAAATAAAAGATTCAGTTCAGATTCAAGTTGAATTTGAAAAAAATACAATTGCAGTGGATTCCATGTATAAGTGTTAGGTCAGGTGAAACAATCATAGGTAAAATCTTCTACGGATTACCACAGAGTCAAGTTAAAATGAAACTTTCCAGTTGACTGGGTAAAGTCGTGAATTTTTCTCACAAATCCACCCAACACAATGATTGCCTTTAATATCAAAGGAGGCTTTGTCCAACCACTGTCTGCTCCTTTCCATTAGAAATTGAATGACAGTATTTTATTCATTTATGCAGCACTGGCTACTGTAACAAGTAGGACAATGACAAGTTTTGATTTATACCTAGGGTATTGCCAGACACAACAAAATGCCAATATACTACTAGACCCACCATGCTGAGGCTGATGGATTTCTTTTTTTATTTTGTCATTACAATTTTAATTTTCAGAATTTGGTTTTTAGTTTAAGATCTTAAACTGGATTGATTACATGAGAGACATTAGTTAGATCTCCATGGATTAAAGTGTTTTCATATTTATTGTGTTGACTAGAAAGTTCTTTAAGGTTTTTCAATAAGATGTCATGGAAAAATCCAAATAAACTTTTTGACCAACCCAGTACATAGTAGATAATTTCTTAGATGGGAATACCTACCTTTCTGGGTATGGGAACCCCTTGGAAAGTCTACAACATGGTTCCAGAGCCTCTTGACAATCACGTGTATTACACTTCCCTTTAGTTTCCTGATTATATCAAAACCATTCTTCCCATGTGGCAATAGTGATAAAGAACAAGCTTGCCAATACAGGAGATTTAAGAGACACAGGTTCGATCCCTGGTTTGGGAAGATCCCCCTGGAGTAGGGCATGGCAACCCACTCCAGTATTCTTGCCTGGAGAATCCCAATTGACAGAGGAGCCTGGTGGGCTACAGTCCATAGGGTTGCAAAGAGTTGGACTTGACTGAAGCGACATAGAATGCACATGTGTAAACAACAGGTAAAATAAAATAAATAATCACCAAAGTGGGAGAACAGAAAATATTTGAAAAGTCCCTTAAAATTCTTCTACGATTGTATATCTTTATATTACATATTTCTATAAAATATTGAAAGGGAAGAGAGTCCAAAATGAGTTTAAATGTGATTGAACATGTTACAATGGCTCAGAATCTTTGTCCCTGGATAGATCATAGAAAAGGACAAAACTTACTCCCTTTCTCTAACTCAACACCATTTCCCCTTAGCTGAAATGAACAGTAAACTCCTCCACAATGGCTTGGTTCTAAGCTGCTGACAAAACCTCAAGGTGCCATCTAATTACCCAGCAAAACAGGCCAGCTCCTTTTTGTCAGAGACTTTGAACTATCAAGGGAAACCACCTTCAATAAAATGTGAAAATTATTGTGGGAGAAACTGAGTTCTTACACAATACATGTCTCCTTGTTTTTCTGTAGAGAATAGAAATTGTAGCTTGGCACATGGCAGCTGACTGGAAGATGCATTCTTCAGCCTTACCTACAACTTTAATGAATAGTCACACTAAACTGATGACTCATGGAATATAAGAAGTATGGATGAGTAGAAATTTCAGGTCATATTCCTAAAAGAACAGCTCTGCCATCCTTTCCTTTCTTCCTGCATTTTTCTTGTAAGAATACAAGTACGGCAACAAGTAACCTTGGACCTTGTAAATGAGAGGTGTGTCACAGAGATGGTAGAACCAGAAAATACAAGGGCTTGTGTCTATGATACCATGATGCTAATTCAATATTCTTGGATAGATTACTCTCACATCATTACTTTTGAGAAAAGTCAGCTTATTTTTTATTTGAGCCACTTTTACTTTACTAGCATCATGCATGTAAAATCTTAAAAATTAGTGGAGTTTCTAATAAATGCACCCATCCTTTCAACAGAAACCACGACCACCATAGACAAGCCAACCTTATGTCTGAGATGCTGAGAACACTATTCCAAATTTAAAATCCAGATTAAGAAAATCTTACTATGTTCTTAGTACTATAAGATCACCTTCCGAAGGTAAAAGGCCTTTTCAGGTTTCCAAGGTGTAGCTGCATTCTGTACTTTGAAACATTTTTAGATGAATGTATTGCCATTACAGTCTATCAGTGCCACATATAAATTGATCCCAACAAATCAAGTACTTTTCTTCACTGATCTGTATTTAGAACTTGTCATTGTGTCAGAGACATGACTTTGGTTTGATACAAAAATGGTTTTAAAAAGTATGTCTGATCAAAAGTCTTTGATCAAGGAAAAGTTCCTTCTTGTTGTTTTATCCTGCTTTAATCTTTTTTCTACCACTTTAATCTTTTAAGTATGGTTCTAAGTTTCAACAGAGTTGAAAGAACTCTAAAAAATATTCATTCCAAAAGTGTTTTTAAACTTTCTAGAAGTAATGCTATTATTCCAGTTTACTGGGCGTGATTGTACTCCCCGTGCTTGTTGTCAGTGAAAATCCTGTATAATGTGCCTCATTGATTTCAATTTCATCTTCAGTTTATAACCTGAAGTTTTCTTTCTTATCTTAATGAATACCTCCAAATAGACACATATGCGTGTGGAGCACACGCGTGCGTGCGCACACACACACACACACACACACACACGCTTATTTTATCTCACTGTGCTTTGTCTTAGAATGTGTATGTGGACATGCAATTGCAACTGTTAATCTCTGGAGAGTAGGTACTATATATTGGTCTTATTTATTTTTTCCTGCACAGTTTCTGTAGTACTTGCCAGAGTAAATTCCAATAAACATTTGTTCCATTTAATTATAATTAGACTGGAAAGACTTTGCTAAAGAAATCACCAAACTATTGTGATTGAATTCTGAAGTGACGTTCAAGGGAGGAAATTCATTTTATGTATCAAATTGCACTCTTTAAGGCACAAACTAACAAAAGGTTGAGTTATTCATATATGAGCACGTCATCAGCTAGAATCATTTTCTGGTCTTAAAAGACATGAGTTTCTCTAGTGCAGACAAATACTAAATGTGCTGGATTGCACTCTAAAGTGAAAGTTATTTTATATAATTCTACTGTAATTACTTTGAGTTTCATTCATGATTTACAACTATTCATCATAAAAAAACTGCTTATTATATATTACACATATAATATATAGAGAGAATTGTCATAGCTTAATTTATTGAAGAAAAATTAAATTGCCTTTTTGCACATCATTGTATAAACATAATATTTTGGCATCATTATAGAATTTGTGATTTAGGAGGAAGCAATTAAATTCATACTTTCAATCATATAATGAAAGATTAGGACTTAGAAAGGCTTACTGATTGTCCATACTCCTAAATATGCATAAGATGAGGGTCAAGAGTTTTAAAAATAGCTATCATTTATTGAGGACATTGGAGAAGGAAATGACAACCCATTCCAGTATTTTCACCTGGAGAATTCTATGGACACAAGAGCTTGGCAGGCTATACAGTTCATGGGGTTGCAAAGAGTGGGACATGACTGAGCGACCATGACTCACACTCACATTGAACACATAGTCTATTCCATCATATTAGATAAGTTCTAAGAAGGTAGATTATTGCTGTGCCATTATGCTATTGATCATTAAGAGAAGCCTCTGGAGCGAAATTGTTTAAGTCTTAATCCTGTCTCTTCTATCTAGTAACAGTGTGATAATTGGGCAAGTTCCTAACATTCTTTATATCTATTTGCCTCCTCTGTAAAATAGAGTATATTTTTATTTTACTCACTGAGTTACTGTGGGGATTAAATAAGTGAATATGTATTACACTTAGTTTTACACAGTGTCTTTCACATAATAAGCTTTAAATGATCATTAGCTATCTTTATTAAGTAGATCATATTTACTGTTCAGAACAATTGAATATACATCCATATTTTACATAAGGCTACTGAGGCTCTGAAAGGGTAAAGTCACAAAGTGTGTATGTGCGTCAGTTGGAATTCAAATGTTGTTTTGACTCAAAAGATTTTTTTTTATGTAACTGTATTAAACTATGATTTTCTATACTCTAAACAATGTTTACTGAAAATATCTCTTGACCTGAATTATATGTTTAATAGCTTTTGTTTTTATGGCAAACAGTTTAAATGCAATAGTTAAATATGGAATAAAATGTTATGCTAGACACCTGAACATTTTAAATTGGAGAAGATAATCTTACCCATCAAATATTTTATTTTTCTTGATTGGAACAAAATATAACACAAAAGATTTTATTTTGTTTGTTTGTAATTACTCAGGTTTTCTTCTGATATATGTTGCTATTGCTAATACAGAGAATTTTTTTTTTTACTCAGAATTAATACAGGGCTAACTGAAATGTTTTTTCTGGTAAAACAAATTAGCCTACAATTTCTGATTTCCCAACATTTGGTTCAGTAATTTTTCTTATATCCACAAAATGTTGCTGCTGCTGCTGCTTAGTCGCATCAGTCGTGTCCGACTCTCTGCGACCCCATAGACGGCAGCCCATTAGGCTCCTCTGTCCCTGGGATTCTCCAGGCAAGAACACTGGAGTGGGTTGCCATTTCCTTCACCACAAAACATTGATGTTTTGAGAAATATTTATTGCCTCAATTATATTACAGCAAATTATTTGTCCTTTTGTTTTTGATTACTATTGTAGAAACATGCATAAAACAAAATTTAAAAATCAATATATGATGTGTTTTAACAAAGAAATAAAGTACTTAAAAATATATCACCCTTGTGAATCAATGCTGTAAATATTGTTAGGTTTGAGTGTGATTGTTAAATAAAGGATCTCATGATTTATTTAGTTCAAAGAACAAATAATATATTGATGTTTTAATCTTATTAAGTTGAAGACATTTCATGATGCTTTCTATAACTGTATTTGAATTTGAATCTAACTATATGTAAACACATGCAATATTTAAAGGCACCACCTCATAAATGAAGGCAAGCAGTTTACTGGCAAATCAAGAGTACAATTCCCAGATTTTTTTTTTTTTTTTTTTTGAGTCATAGAAAGTATCAAACTCTCTTTGGGATTTTGCTACTCATAAAATGAGGAACTAATAACATATTACTGCTTAAGACTTTTCCTTCAGGATCAACAAACTCTATTTGAGCCAAGCAAACTCAAATATTTCTGGTGTTTAGTGATGGCAAAATTGGATTTCATTTGGATCTCTTTATATTTGGCACCAAAACGGCAACTTGAACAATCAAGAACAAAGCTGTATGCTTGTGTGGCATTTGCTTCATACCTGTAGAGAAAAATATGGTCATGCTAGAGTAATAGCATGTGACAAAAATGAAAAAAAAAAAGTAATGCCTTCATTTCTCAAATTCATGTTATTTTAATTTTCAACTAAAAAGATTAATTCAGCTTTTATATTTAAATTTTTTAAATATTTCATCAATAGGCTTAATTTTTCTTTTAACTTTA
Organism: Bos indicus; assembly: GCF_029378745.1. NCBI lineage: Eukaryota > Metazoa > Chordata > Mammalia > Artiodactyla > Bovidae > Bos > Bos indicus. The sequence goes on from NC_091765.1 coordinate 75,621,099, forward strand.
CAATATTGTATTGGTATATCAACATGAATCCGCCACAGGTATACACATGTTCCCCATCCTGAACCCTCCCCCCTCCTGCCTCCCTGTACCATCCCTCTGGGTCATCCTAGTGCACCAGCCCCAAGAATCCAGTATCATGCATGGAACCTGGATTGGCGATTCATTTCATATATGATATTATACATGTTTCAATGCCATTCTCCCAAATCGTCCCACCCTCTCCCTCTCCCACAGAGTCCAAAAGACTGTTCTATATGTGGCCACCTTGAAACATGTTTTTCTCCCTTCCAAATCATAATGCTGTTAGCAATGAGATCAGACAATAAATAATCATTTTAGAATCTTTAAAAGGTATTTTTGAGCATCATTTGAGATTTGATTAATTAGAAGTGTTAATATAATGAAAACTAAACATATTGATTGTGTCATTGACCTATATTCTTGAAAATTTCATATGGATTGAATACATCCTTATCACATTACCTAAAGTTTTACAAAGATCAGTATCACCTTAAGATTATGTGTTTTTCAAAAACATTAATATTCAAAAGTGCTTTTATAATAACACTCAAAAATAAAAGCTTAAAAATATCTTGTGGAAATTTGTAGAATGATATGTTATTATAAAAGGTATCTTCAGGACAAAGTAGATTGGAAGATCATGTATTATCTTACTAAGTATAAATTACTCTGGGTTTTGGGATCATTTATAAAATAATGCTAGTTTCTACTTCTGTTTCCTCAGTTAACCTCCTTCCTTCAGTGGCCCATTGGCTCAGTCTCATTGCTCTCTCTTGGAGTTCTCATGTGGTGGAAATAATAATGAGTAATGATCCCCAGACTCTGGGGATTAGACTTCTAATCCTTAGAATGTCTAAATGTTACATTACATGAGCTAACAATCTTGGCAGATATGGTTAAATCAAGGAATTCACGTACAGATATTTAGATACAACCACGAGTGCACATTTAGGAGAAGGGAAGAGAGAGATTTAACAGAAACAGAAGTCAATGTGCCCAAGGAAGCAGCCACAGCAGTGATTTGGCCGCAAGCACCAGAGATGCCAATAGCACCAGAAGCTCCAAGGGGCAAGATGTGTACCGTATCTTAGAGCATCCAGAGAGAGGACAGCTCTGCTGACACCTTTTCATTCAGTGATCTTAATTTTAGACTGCTGGCTACAAGAACTATGAGAAATAAAGTTCTGTTGTTTTAAACCATCCAGCAGTGGTAATGTGTAACAGCAGCCACAGGAAAAAAATAATACAAGCTCACTATTGTGCCTGTATTGCTTCACTTATGACTTTACTCCATTTTTTCTTGACCTAGTAAATTGTATTTTTTATGCAAGTATCATTCATCCTGGTTTCAACATCTGCTTTTAAACTTTTTCCTGTTATACCAGTTCTCTCTCATCTCCTCATCCCCTCATTTTTTAACACTTTTGTCACAAAATTAGTCTTTAGTTCATAATTTTATAAATGATTGTTCAATTGATTTTTAATAATTTTATTAAGTATTGCACTTGCCTTCAGCTTACAATATATCTATTATTTTTATAGAGTTCATGTCCCCTATAATATTGATCACTCATAAATTAAGCAATATATTACATGTCATTCAAAGGCTTTCTAACTTTTCCCTTTTTTTTTTTAATTCTCTTCTCTCCTTGTGTATTTTTTTCTACCCATCATTGTGAATCTCTTTCTGATTATTCTCTAATCATCTGTTTAAATGGCAATCTTGTTTTTCGTTTTTGACAAAAAATCATTTTGTGGGTTTTAAATTTCATGTTTGAATCCAAGTTCTCAATGCTGGCAAACTCTCCAGTGATGAAGAGGTTATGCATATTCAAGAGAATACAGATTTGAATGGGTACCCATGCTGTTTTGATTGCCAACATATAGCTGGCATTTAGGAGACTGTCTGAAGCTGTGGTCACATAACAATACCATTTGTAAGTAAACTACAGATGTTATTCCCAGTTGGCTCTTTTGAGTACAAAGACAGACCTGGAGACAAAAGACTCTGTTTGAGCATGGCCTGCTACACATGCTCTCACTGGTTAAACCACAAAGGAATCAGGTATACTGACTCGTTCAATGCCTCAGTTTCTAAGATAAATAGATTGAAGGGAATTAAATGTGGGTGTTTGTGAAGTATAATGATTCCAGATGAAGAAAACTAATGCTCTTCTAAGGGGGAAAACTACTAATTAATCAGATCTTTGAGATAGACAAATAGAGCCTTTTGAATAAATTTAACAGTCAGAGAGAAGGAAAAAATGAACCTGACTGATTGACCTCCTTTTGACAAGAGACAGATTTGGTCTCTGAATATGATATAGCTAGCTTATCTGGCAGATTATCTCTTTGTCTTATTATTTAATACCATATAGATATAATCATAGACTGAGCACACAAGCATATGTGCGCCTTCATATACATGCTTTACCCACATATAATGCACACCTGACAAAACATATAGATTGTAAAAAAATGGTCAAATAACCAACAGAATGAAACATTAATTTCCTCATTGGCAGGGGAATAGAGTTTTATCTTTCTCTTCCATAAAAGCCCCCCAGTGTTCAATCTTGATGAAAGCATTTATTAGCAGAGTAAAGTTGACAAGAAGAAATGGCGGTAAAACTTGCAGAAGAGTCAAGGACAGGAAGGAGACAGAGGTTCTTGTTGTGGGGGCTCTTTGTGATGCAAACAAAATTATTGAGAGAGTGAGTCCCACTTCTTCACTTTGCATTTACCCTAGAGAAAATGGTGTGCCTGGCAACATCATAGTGAATGAAAAAAGTCAAAGATTTAGAGAGAAACATTTTCAAACACCATAAACGTGAATGATACATATACTGAAAAATAAGTGTTTCTCTCCACAAGTATTATTTTGATAGCTCCTTACCACAACTCTCCCACTGTATTTTTATCAGGTTTTTAGAATTTTTCATCTATTCTTCTTCATTTCTGAATCATTTACAATTTTCTGCTACAATAGCTTTATCCACAATGTTAAAAAGTAAAATACATTGACTGAAAAGTTTATACATAAGTGTACACTAGAACTATTGATTTAAAATTCATTAGGCAGCAACCAGAAAAGATAATTTAGCACAGCATGGTGTCCTGACTTCAGAAATAATTTTCCTCTGATTAGCCTATCTTTTTCCTATTTGTTTTCATCATTGCTGTGAATACATATAAAATTATTGTTTATTTGGTTCAGAAGTTTGGTGGTTCCAGTTGTCAATAGCTGACCTGTCTCTTCCACTTTTGTAAATGAGCACCTCGGTTCCAAGCCTGCTCATTTCATCAACCATGCTTCATTGAACACACCGGTAAGTCTCACAGACCCTGGGTTCTTTCTTTCAGGAATAGGCTGCTTTTACTGAGCAATATATGTTATCTCTCTTATTTCAAACATCTTGCTTCTGCACATCAAGGCATAGAATTCATCTTATCAGAAGAGTTGACAAAGAAGTGGAAAATGTATGGAAAATACAATTTTCATTTTTAAATGAAATGCATGAGGTTGGCCTGACTGGTCATGGAAATTTAAACTCTCTCTTTGTGTGTTTTAGATATCCCCAAGGCAGATACCTCCAGTAAAAATTGGCATTAATACATTTCCTAAATAGGAAGAAAACTTGGAGATTTATGTGAAGTGTAGAAGGTTATGATAATGACATGACATCCACCCTTTTAAGATTAAGTCACCATTTCATTTTCACAGAGTTTTAGGTGGTTAACTGAATCCATGAAAAAGAAAGAGCTTTAAGTTGTCACTAATTTTTTTTGTTTTTGTGAACCCAGGGTGCCATTGAAAATCATCCTTTTTTATGGACATTTGATCACTTTTCTGGCTTTATTTAAAAATTTTATACATGAACAAAAAATGAGTCTGAGGCCTGTAAGATTAAGATATTCAAGTACTTCACCTTATTGTTTACTGGGACAAAGATGTTCCTAAGTGCATCTCATTTTCCTGTGAGAAACTCTGTTGTATAATTTGAGGGTACAAGTATACATCAGAAATATTGTGTTTTCAGTTGCAGAACACCACAATAGAGCAAATTTCTAAATAAAGCAAGTCATATGAATTTTTTGGTTTCTTGAGGCATATAAAAGTTATGTTTCTACTTTATAGTCTATTAAATGTACAATAGCCTTATGTCTTAAAAAAAAAGAAAAACAACAATGTGCATTCCTTAATTAAAAATACTTTATGGCTAAAATATTCTTATCACAATCTGAGCCCTCAGTAAATCATAGGATAACATCAAAGACCACTGACCATAGGTCATCATAACAAACATAGTAATGGAAAAGTCTGAAATACTGAGAGTTACCAAAAATGGGAAACAGAGACACAAAAGGGAAAAAATGCTGCTGGGAAAATGCTACCAATATACTTGCTAAACAGAAGGTTACCACAAACTTTCAGTTTATAGAATACATGACATCTGTGAAGTACAATAAAACAAAGTAAGCTTGCTTTATGTTTATAAATTTTAGACTAGATATGCTTTGTTTACTCACCAAAAATAAAATGTTACATGGATTACTGTTTTGTTTTAACTTGTCCACAACTCCTCTAACTTCCTCAGCAATACCACAACTCTCTCTACAACAGTGGAGAGAGAGAGTAAGGAGAAAGAAGAGTTGTCAGGACATTTCCCAGTAAAGGTCAGACTCTCATCATACTCCTGGAGAGAAACCTGAGAAGAACATTTCACTACCTGGGACTTCAACCTAAATTTCCTTATCAGATATCTCTTTCTGAGTTTCAATTCTCAGATGCTTATCTATCTGGGTAGTCTTTTCAACCACCCTCCAGGTCACCTCTGTAAATGTCAAACTACATTCTATTAATAGGTTCCACTAAGTTTTTTTTTATCTACATTCATTTGCAGTTATTTTTCTGTAGTTAGATATTTTTATTTTATCAATTGTTGGTTATTACCTAATTTTGTCTATAATAATGAAGAGTTTTGTGTTCATGACCTCTCCACCATCTAGATATTAAAATATATTTCACATTAATTGAGGTGTTGCTGTTGGTCACTTACTTTTGTCCTACTTTTTGAAACTCCATGCACTTCCAGGCTTCCCTATCCCTCACTATCTCTCAGAGTTGCCTCAAACTCTTGTCTATTGAATCAGTGATGCTATCTGACCATTTTATCCTCTGTTGTCCCCTTCTTCTCCTGCCCTCAATCTTTCCCAGCATCAGAGTCTTTTCCAATAAGTCAGCTTTTACATCAGGTGGCCAAAGTGCTGGAACTTCAGCTTCAGCATCAGTCCTTCCAATAAAGATTCAGGGTTGATTTCCTATAGGGTTGACTGGCTTGATCTCCTTGCTGTCCAAGAGACTCTCAGGAGTCTTCTCTAGCACCACAATTCAAAAGCATAGGGGTGTTAACTTTATTGTTATTCTTTTCATTGTTTTTATCACTGTCAATAAAAGTTGGTGAGAGAGAATAGAAATAGATCTAAAAAAACTGATGTTTCCTTTCATGTGAGCTGGGGGAAAAAAAATGAATCAAGGTTCACTGAGACTTTAGGGTTTCATTCTTTCTGGTAGAAATCAAGTACCCAAGATGTATGAGAGAGAAGGTAGGAGAGAGAAGGTGGTATAGGTAAAGTTATGCAATGTGTGTATTGTCGGGGAAGTTGGCAAATCAGCCTTAGTGAATGTTGAGTTTTCCAGCTTAGCAGAACATTGCTACATGTATTTTGTAAAGTAATTTGAAGTTTTTATCATTTAATTATTTAAAATATATGCATACCTCCAAGATTAGAAGGAATTGAAGTCTGAGACAGGTAAATCTGTGGCAATATTACTCAATGTGGAAAAAGTCATGCAGTAGAAGAAATAAATATGGAATAAACAAGCCTTTCCTAAGATAATACATAATACTAGTAATGAGCTTCACTAATGGCTCAGTGGTAAAGAATCTGCCTGCAATGCAGGAGATGCTGGTTACATTCCCGGGTTGAGAAGATACCCTGGAGAAGAAATGGCAACCCACTCCAGTATTCTTGCCTGGGAAATCCCATCGACAGAGGAGTCTGGTGAGCTACAGTCCATGAGGTCTCATGAGTTGGACACAACTTAGCGACTAAACCACCACCACCAAAGTTAGCCTTGGGTATTTTACTTTTTGAGAATTACGTAATCCTAAAGATTTCTTTCTCTTCATTGTAGTACAGAGAATTAAATATATATTTTAATCCTCTTTTCAAGTTAATAATTTAGTTTTACTCATTTAATATTCATGCTTATGAAACTGTTTTTAAATGAACTTTTCATATTCTTATCACGAAACACTAGTTTAGGAAACACTAGGTTCAGGTCTAAGCTGGACTAGATGGAATTTAATTTGGACGTAACATGTTTCATTTTCGGGGTATCATCTATCATTGGATGATATTGTTGAAGATTCCACAAATTACTAAATTTAGCTTTTACTATTGAATGACTGCAAAATACATTATTTGTAAATTATTTGACTATATATCATACTTTATGAGTGTGTGCACACACACAAAGCTAAGCACATCTTCCATATTCAGTAGCAACATGGAATAAGTTAGTAACATAATTTACAAGCATTTACATTTAAAAATCCCAAATGAGACATCTATTAGTCCAAAATATTTAAAATAATGTTCTTAAAAGCATTCTTTTAGTATTAGAATGAAAACGATCTCTAGAAAAAAAATGTAAAGGAAAAAAATATGGAACTGAGATTTCCCAACTTTCATTTAAAGAGATATAAAATGTTTCCCTAATCATATAGAGTTATTGTTAATCCACTCCCAAACTCTTTAAAATGTCTTTTTATGAAAGCCTGAAGGGAAATTTTAGGAAATTCTTAGTAATGATGCTGAAATTTTAATTCTACATGACTCAGAGGGGAGCAGGGATCAAGATGGCAGAGTGGGAGGACATGTAGATTACCTCTCCCTATAAACACATCAAAAGTACATCTACCTGTGGAACAGTTCTCACAGAAAACTAGCTGGAAACTGGCAGACAAACTCTTATACAACCAAAGCTGTAAGAAAGATTTCCAAGTGACATGGTAGATGAAGAAAGGCATAGGAACTCAGCCCCTAAGAGGGGTCTGAAAGGGAAAAAAAGTTTGTATGAGCAGACTTACCCTGAGAGTAATTGGGTCAGGCCACACAGGGAGTGTCCCAATCCTGGTGTCCTACATGGAGGAGACAAGCCCCCTTGTCTGTTAGGAGAACCACTTGATAAGACCAGAAGTGCTGTAGGAGCTTATTCTACTTTTGAGGAGTGCTTGTGCCCTGGTTTGGCAACAATCAAGACAAGAAGAGCTTTTCACAGGCAGCTGCCACCTTTCCACACTCCCTAAATCACTACAGATAGTGACTGCAGCCATGAAATAAAAAGACGCTTACTCCTTGGAAGGAAAGTTATGACCAATCTAGATAGCATATTCAAAAGCAGAGACATTACTTTGCCAACAAGGCTCGTCTAGTCAAGGCTATGGTTTTTCCTGTGGTCGTGTATGGATGTGAGAGTTGGACTGTGAAGAAGGCTGAGCGCCGAAGAATTGATGCTTTTGAACTGTGGTGTTGGAGAAGACTCTTGAGAGTCCCTTGGACTGCAAGGAGATCCATCCAGTCCATTCTGAAGGAGATCAGCCCTGGGATTTCTTTGGAAGGAATGATGCTAAAGCTGAAACTTCAGTACTTTGGCCACCTCATGCGAAGAGTTGAATCATTGGAAAAGACTCTGATGCTAGGAGGGATTGGGGGCAAGAGGAGAAGGGGACGACAGAGGATGAGATGGCTGGATGGCATCACTGACTCGATGGATGTGAGTCTGAGTGAACTGCGGGAGTTGGTGATGGACAGGGGGGCCTGGCGTGCTGAGATTCATGGTTCGCAAAGAGTCGGACAGGACTGAGCGACTGATCTGATCTGATCTGATCTGAACCCAAGTGGTGTGACTACCCTGGCCCTGCTCACTCTACACCACAACCTGGCATAAGGTCTGGACCAATCTGGCCCTTGGAAGAGAATCAGTCTAGCCATGCAGAGAAAGACCAGGGGGCCTAGGTTGTGACTCAGGTGGAGTGGCTATGAGCATTGTCAGTGCTCACTGGGGTAGTACTACAGGAGCACTGCCTTGCTTTATCTCCCAGCCCAGCAAAAGGGTTCCAGCACCACACTCTCCACTTTAATAACCCAGTGAAATTTTCCATGGTAAATGGGGTCTGTCTATGAAAAATGGACAAATTATAAGTGATGAGTATTTTAGATTCATGCAAATTTCGGACATAATGTCTTATGATTGTAAGGGATAAGTTCTGAGAGCAATCTTTAATAAACCTCTGCCTTATACATTATATTTATGCACATTTAAAACATTAAGAATTTTTTAATGAAGCAAATTTTGCAATTTAGGGCATTCAAACTTTATTTTTGTTGTTTCATTTTATTTATTCTATCAGTCCTAATCAAGCACTATTGCTTTGTGATGGGAGGCAGGGGGTTATAGATGTTTTAAGTATGTTTGTTTGTGAAATCAACTATGTATCTGGGAAAAAACTCTGTTCTTTAATGTAGACTTCATGTGAATATAGAAACGAATAAATTTAAAATATTAATAGCATCTTTAGAATATATGAGTTCTATACTAAATAATAAGCCCCTGTCTTTTCCACTGTGTACTTTTATTACACACTTGATTATAAAATGAGGAAGGGATTAAGTGTGTGTTATTTTGTGCTATTATCAATGGTATGCTTCTGCTGCTAAGTTGCTTCAGTCGTGTCTGACTCTGTGCGACCCCATAGACGGCAGCTCACCAGGCTCCCCCGTCTCTGTGATTCTCCAGGCAAGAATACTGGAGTGGGTTGCCATTTCCTTCTCCAATACATGAAAGTGAGAAGTGAAAGTGAAGTTGCTCAGTCATGTTTGACTCTTAGCGACCCCATGGACTGCAGCCCACCAGGCTCCTCCATCCATGGGATTTTCCAGGTAAGAGTACTGGAGTGGGGTGCCATTGCCTTCTCTGAATGGTATGCTACCTCATTGGATTCAAATTAAAAAAAAAAAAAAAAAAAAAACTACAAACATTTTGTTGCCTTACTCTGTCTCTTTTAAGAAAAATCCACTTTGTAAATACATAATTAGATACCCTTCTATGAAACAGTAAGCAACTCTATCAATTAGCCTTTTAGCAACCTACTACATGATAATCACTGACACAGGAAATGGTGGACAACACTACCACGATCTCTGCCTGTAAATTTTTAACTGGGAAACTCAGATTTAAAAACTAATTATTATGATTATTGAAAGTTATTCATGTGCTTGTGTTCTAAAGGAATATGTACAGGATTTCATATAAACCTAAATTCAGGAAAACAAACTTACCCTTGCGGCATAAGAGTCAATGGAAAAGTATTCCTTAACGAAATAATTTTTGAGGCTATATCTGAAAGATGAGAAAAGTTTATTAAGGTAAAGAGAGAGAAGACTAGTGTTGGGTTGAGTCAAAAAGTTTGTTCAGGTTTTTCCATTCAGTCACTTCAGTCGCTCAGTTGTGTCTGACTCTTTGCAACCCCATGAATTGCAGCACACCAGGCCTCCCTGTCCATCACCAGCTCCCGGAGTTCACCCAAACTCATGTCCATCAAGTCGGTGATGCCATCCAGCCATCTCATCCTCTGTCGTCCCCTTCTCCTCCTGCCCCGCAATTCCTCCCAGCATCAGAGTCTTTCCAATGAGTCAGGTCTTCTCATGAGATGGCCAAAGTATTGGAGTTTCAGCTTTAGCATTTTTCCATTACAGCATATGAAAAAACTTGAATGAACTTCAGTTCAGTTCAGTTCAGTTCAGTCACTCAGTCGTGTCTGACTCTTTGCGACCCCATGAAATGCAGCATGCCAGGCCTCCCTGTCCATCACCAACTCCCGGAGTTCACTCAAACTCACGTCCATGGAGTCAGTGATGCCATCCAGCCATCTCATCCTCTGTCGTTCCCTTTTCCTCCTGCCCCCAACCCCTCCCAGCATCAGAGTCTTTTCCAATGAGTCAACTCTTCGCATGAGGTGGCCAAAGTACGGGAGTTTCAGCTTTAGCATCATTCCTTCCGAAGAACACCCAGGACTGATATTGTTCAGCAAATATTTCAGATATATGAACACTCCAGGTAAGAGTAAGCATGATGGGTTTTAGACACTGAAGTATGATATTTTAGGTGTTGTGAGAGGTCTAAAATTGGTTTGAGAACAAAATATAGAGGACCAGAACTAAGTTTGCGAATATAAGCAGAACTCAGATCCTGCTTGAATTCTTAGACTCTATTTTTTTCACTTAAATCAACACTGGCTCTCTGCCGAAGAGTATTAAACTGAGACATGGCAAGAAGAGGCTCAAATTTTAAGAAGTCCACATTGGATTGAGGTGGAGAAGTGAATAGCTACATGAAGACCAATTATAATATTACAGCTATAGCCTGATCTAAAGTGGTATGGTCGTAATGAACTTTCACAGAAATTCTTTAGCTGAGAAAATTCAATTTTTGCTCATTTCAAACTGAAGCGATATTTCTTCAAGAGCTAGTACACAGCTAAACAAATTTACTAGGTTCCTTGGCAGTTAGGTTAAGCCATATGACTGTGTGCCAGCCAAGGAAATATGTGTGGAAGTGATTGGCACCTATTCCAGCTTTGGCTCATAAAACCATCCCACCTGTGTTCTTCTGTGTTTCTCCACAGGAGATGTAGGAAACAAACTGTTGAATGTGGCAGAGCTACATCAAGCTGGATCACTGCCAGCTTTTTCACCTGCCCAGTATTATCATCCGAGCAAACATATAACACATTTGGGGCCTAGTTATTACATCAGTTAGGTAATGCTAACTAATATACAACCTAGGATTTAATTTAAAACACAAAGCAATTTTGTACACAACTTTAAAATCAGTTAAAGACAGTCATGTGTCATTCAATCTTTTTTACTTTAAGTTAATAACTATCATTATCCAAGCATTTTTCTTTTTTTACTTATAATACTGACTTGTCACTTCACCAATACAATTTGCATATATTATTCAAAATATTCCCTTATGCTATCTTCCAAAAGGGAGCTTTTACTGTGGTAAAATATACTATTTTAGTTTTCTAGGATTCCTGTAACAAATGACTGCAAATGGGGTGGCTTACTTAACTTTATTTTCTCATAGTTCTGGAAGCTAGAAGCTTAAAGTCAATACATCAGCAAGATTGGTTCCTTCTTGAGGTTTTAAAATAAATAAAATTATAATGATTCTCTTCTATCTTCTTGCAATTACCAGCTATCTTTGACACTCCTTGGTTCACAGCTGTATCGCTCCAGTCTCTGAGTGACATTCTCCCTGACTCTGTACCTCTGCCTTCACATGGCCTTTTATAAGGATATTGGTCATTGGATTTAGACAGGACTTTAATATTGTATCTCATTTTAACTTGATTACATCTGCAAATAAAGATCCTATCACCAAATAATATCAAATTCACAGGTGCCAGGGACTGGGACTTCAACATCTCATTTTGGGGAATACAGACCAACTGATGACAGATACATACAACAAAATTCAGCCATCATAAAAATATAATTTTATTATCCTTTTACTATAGAAATCATAGTATGTAAACACCACCATACTCATAATGTAGAATACTTTCATCACCTCAACAGCTTCCTCCTGACACTTTGCCATTAACACATATGCCAGTACATAGCAATTACTAATCTGCTTTCTCTCACTATGATTTTGCCTGTTCTCACTATACTTAGTTTCTATCACAATACCATTAAAATTCATCTATACTGTTGTGTGTATCTGAAATGTGTGCTTCTTTTGTTGCTGTGTAGGTTTTTGTTCCAATCCCAAAGAAAGGCAATGCCAAAGAATGTTCAAACTACATCACAATTGCACTCTTTCACACACTAGCAAAGTAATGCTCAAAATTCTCCTAGCCAGGCTTCAACAGTATGTGAACCAAGAACTTGCAGATGTTCAAGATGTATTTAGAAAAGGCAGAGGAACCAGAGATCAAATTGCAAATATGTGTTGGATCATAGAATAAGAAAGAGAATTCCAGAAAGACATCTACCTCTGCTTCATTGACTATGCTAAAACCTTTGACTGTCTGGATCACAACAAACTGTAGAAAATTCTTACAGTGATGGCAATACCAGTCCACCTTACCTGTCTCCTGAGAAATCTGTATGCAGGTAAAAAAGAATCAATTAGAACCAGACATGGAACAATGGACTGGTTCTACATTTGGACAGGAGGTATGTCAAGGCTGTATATTGTCACCCTGCTCATTTAACTTATATGCAGAGTACATCATGTGAAATGCCAGGCTGGATGAAGCACAAGCTGGAGTCAAGATTGCTGGGAGAAATAGCAACAATCTCAGATATGAAGATGACACCACCCTTATGGCAAGAAGCAAAGAGGAGCTAAAGAGCCTCTTGATGAAAGTGAAAGAGGAGAGTGAAAAAGTTGGCTTAAAGCTCAACATTCAAAAAAAATGAAGATCATGGCATCTAGTCCCATCACTTCATGGCAAATAGATGGGAAACAATGGAAACAGTGAGAAACTTTATTTTCTTGGGCTCCAAAATCACTGCAGATGATGACTGCAGCCATGAAATTAAAAGACACTTGCTCCTTGCAAGAAAAGCTATGATCAAAATAGACAGCATATTAAAAAGCAGAGACATTATTTTGCCAACAAAAGTCTGTCTAATCAAAGCTACTTTTTTTCAGTAGTCATGTATGGATGTGAGAGTAAGACCATAAAAAAGGCTGAACACTGAAAAATTGATGCTTTTGAACTGTGATGTGGGAGAAGACTCTTGAGAGTCCCTTGGACTGCAAAGAGATCAAACCAGTCAATCCTAAAGGAAATCAATCCTGAATATTCACTGGAAGGATGGATGCTGAAGCTGAAGCTCCAATACTTTGGACACCTGATGCAAAGAGCTGTCTCATTAGCAAAAAACCCTGATGGTGAGAAAGACTGAAGGCAGAAGGAGAGAGGGATGACAGAGGATGAGATTGTTGGATGGGATCACTGACTCAATGGACATGAGTTTGAGCAAGCTCTGCTAGGTGGTGAAAAACAAGGAAGCCTGGTGTGCTGCAGTTCATGTTGTGGCGAAAAGTTGAACACGACTAAGTGACTGAACAACAACGAGGTTTCTTTGCTCATGCTTATTTCAATCACTATTTCAAATTGTATGCCATTGGGTTAATTTTTAACCCCACTGTTCTTCTCATTCGTCTAATTTACATAAAGTGTTTTAATAAATATTATTGTATAAATATGTAGTTCAAATATCCTTCTTTAAATCTGAATATCCTATCACTTAATATCCTATCACATTCCTGAGCATTCCCTCCTGTTATATGATCCAAATGATCATAACAAATTAACTATATCCACAATTTATTAAATTTTCCACATAGCATGTTTCTGATATTAAACATATAATAAACACCACTTCCTTCCTTCACTCATTTAAAGGCTTTTCCATTGAACTTTCCTAATTATTAAATCCTTCAACTTCCACATCAGTAATTTCTCTTCAATATGATGCTATTTTCCAGCCACCTCTCATTATTGAATTAATATCAAAGGAATCATAGTAGAAAGAGTAAGAAAGTTGAAGGAGACTTTAGATATTTTGATAATAAATTGACAGACTTCTATCATTATTGAAGTGGAGAAGAAATAAAGAAAAGAGAATGAAGATAAGAGTAAGTTTGTTTGACATGATATAATTAGATTAGAAAATAATTTGACATTAGAAATTTGACACATAAGGAAAATCTGCTACTTCAGATCCTTTTAACCATCATTTTCTCATTTACCTCTCAAAGTAAAACCATATAGTAACTATCAATATCAGTCTTTCCCATCATTAGAAAACACATTTCTGAGGAGTTGAATTACATAACTCTACACATAGGGTCATTTTGAGTAAGATAAACTTATTTGAAATAAACAGAACTAAACCAATGAGAATTTATCATTCAGCAGTAGCTTGTATCATTTTTCATTACAATATGTAGCACAGAGAAAATACACAGAAAAAGTGTACAACCTAATGATCCAAAGAAAAAAGAAAATTGCCACCTCCCCAAAGATATTTCATTATCACTTTCATTTTCTACATCCTCTGGCTGTCCCCAAGAGACATATATTATCTTGATATTGGGTAATAGCTTTCTTGCCCATCTCAGTACCACACTAAAAGCTATAGTATTATTTGGCCAGTATTTTGGAGCTAATGTAAATGTAACCTCCAGCATGTACCATTTTCTATCTGTATTCTTTTGCTCACCAAATATGTATAAAATGTTAAACTGTTTATAATTCCTTTGTTTTCATTGCTCTATAGCATTCCATTGCATTTATTTACAGCAATCTATCTAATCTACTCTTAGTAGGTATTTTAGTTGTTTTCTGGTCTATTTTAGCATTCCCATGACAGCTCTAAGAGTCTTGATGCACATACCCATGAATATCAATTGGGTATATATGTAGAAATGGAATTCCTGTCTCATACAGTCTTTGCAGATTCAGTGTTAGCAACCTGCAAATGTTTGTCGATAATACCAAATAATTTTCAAAAGGAAATTTTAACAATTTATATTCCTTCAAATAGTATATGGGGGCTCCCACTGCTCTGTATTTCCACCATCAGTTTGTCAGATTTTTACTTTTCCTTCTTTTTTCTTACTATCGGTCATTCAGCTGAGTATACATTGGCATTTCTGTAATTACATAAGAATTTAGCACCTTTCTGTATTTATAAGCTAATTAAAATAATTTAACCATAAACTGATTCTTTATGTCTCCCTTGCCGTGCTTACTCATGTCCGACTCTTTGTGACCCCATGGATTGCAACCCATCAGGATCCTCTGTCCTTGGGATTTTCCAGGCAAGAACACTTGAGTGGGTTGTCATTCCCTTCTCCAGGGGATCTTCCCAACCCAGGGGTTGAACCCCATCTCCTGTGTCTCCTGCATTGGCAGACAGATTCCTTACCATTGAGCCACTTGGGAAGAAAAGTTTATTACTTTTTTTTTGGCCACACCATGTGGCATGTGAGATCTCTGACCACAGATTGAACCTGGCTCCCCTGTAGTGGAAGCAGAGACTTAACCCCTAGACTGCCAAGGAATTCTTTCTTAGACTTCTTAAAATTAGGTTCTTGATTTTTTTATTGCTTTAATAATTTATATAAGTTAGATACAAGACTTTTATAGGTTATATGATTTGAAAATACCTTCTGCAATTGAGCAAATTGCATTTCACTCTCTTAACTATGTATTTAGATGACAATTCTATGAAGTGAACTTATTCCTATTTTAAATGATAGTGATTTTCTTTACTATCCTTTTTTATAAAACCCTGGATTTATACTGATAATATACTCTAAGTTTTTGCATCTATATTCATGAATTATGTTTCTTTAAAATTTTATTTTCTTATAATATCCTTATCTGGTTTTTGTATCAAGGTTATTTAAGCCTCATAAAGTGAGTTGTGGAATGCTCTGACTTTTTTATTCCTTAGGAGATGTTCATAGTTTAGTAGAATTTATCAATTTCAACATTTGTTAAATTTTATGAGTGAAACCACATAGATGTAAAAGTTTATTTGTGAAAATATTTTAAAATTACAGACTCAGATTCTAACGGAGAAGGCAATGGCACCCCACTCCAGTACTCTTGCCTAGAAAATCCCAGGGATGGAGGAGCCTGGTGGGCTGCAGTCCATGGGGTCGCTAAGAGTTGGACACGACTGAGCGACTTCACTTTCACTTTTCACTTTCATGCATTGGAGAAGGAAATGGCAACCCACTCCAGTGTTCTTGCCTGGAGAATCCCAGGGATGGGTGAGCCTGGTGGGCTGCCGTCTATGGGGTCGCACAGAGTCGGACACGACTGAAGCGACTTCACTTTCACTTTTCACTTTCATGCATTGGAGAAGGAAATCGCAACCCACTCCAGTGTTCTTGCCTGGAGAATCCCAGGGACAGGGGAGCCTGGTGGGCTGCCGTCTATGGGGTCACACAGAGTCGGACACGACTGAAGCGACTTAGCAGCAGCAGCAGTAGCAACAGATTCTAAAATTGATGGATAACTATTCAAATACCTCTTCTATCATTTTTGTTCTGGCATTTTCCTAGGAATGTATCCATTTTATCAAGTATTTAAAATATATTGGCAAATAATTGTTCATAACCATCATTTTTACTTCTGGCTCTTTCATTCCATTACTCCTATAATCCTGTTCTTTAACCTCATGTAACTACTTTCCTCCATTGTTACAATGAACCACCTTTATATTTTTTTAGATTTGACCAGTTTTGCATCCCTGGATCTTGTACCCTCTTTGCTACTCTCAGTAGAACTTATTCTTTCTAGTTTGGACTCATACAGTACTGTCCTAACTTTTTTGTATTTTTGTTACCTTCAAATGCATCCTTCACACTGCCACTGGAATGGTAAAAGCAAAACATATATATAATCACACGTTTGAAAAGGATAAGGTTTCCCAACTTCTACATTATAAATTCTAGTAAATATTTCGTGGGATATTTTTTCACTGCATTTACCAGTTTAATTCATATTTTATTTTAGTGCAGCCACACTAACCTTAACCAAAGATAATTTGCTGACCATTATCTTACCAACCAATCAAGTTAACATAAGGCTTTTTATGGCTTTATATATTGATATGGATTTAAAGTATATCACTTCATTAATTGCATCTTGTCATAAGTTTCTTGTAGGACCTGCTCCTATTTATCCACTTAATTCTTTAGACTGTCTTCATATCCTTGATTCCTAGCTCAGTAACTCACATCACTAAAACCTTCAAGAAATATTTATTAATGTGATAATTGAATAGATGAACAAATAAAATGTTTAATTTAATGGCAGCACAAGGAAATTTGCTTAGCACTGGTGATACAAAAAGAATAACAGTGAAGGGATTAAAGTCATGATGTTCCTGACTTCATTTTGATTACTTTGTAACGGTCATTATTATCATGCAATAGTTTAAAGTTAATGAGCATGTCACATCTATTAAAAGTTTCTTGAGAAAAAAAGGCAAATATTAAATGATTATGAAAACTATAAGATTTTGAAATGTTTAAAGCTAAGTTTGAGAATGTCTTATTCATCCTATTAGTCTTTGAAACGTATTATGTATTGGTGTCTCTCTTTCAGACAGTTAACAGAGGAGCAGACATGTATAGAACAGATTGGTAACATTCTTGAAAGTTAATGTCCATTAGACATTTGTTGCTACAGCTATGCATTGAATAAGCTAAGCAAACACTGTACATGATATTTATATTTAATTATTCTTTGTTATTTTATTTTGTAGGTAATATTTGTGCATTTTCTTAGAAAAACTATCTTCATATAAAACACCTGTGAGTGAATTTCAAAGATTTTGGGGATTTTAATGTTTAGTAGTTGGATTATTTGCAAATTCTACTTACACCTCATTTTTTACCACTGCTTCTTAAATACTACAGTCATTTATGAGTCCAAAATGGATTTCACCTTTCTTCATGTTATCTTCTGCCTTGTTATCAAAGTGCATGTCTCTTACTTCATTCTGTGCTTCTAAGAATTCAGTGCCTCTCCATCCCCTTCAAATTAAGATGCAAACTCCTGAGGATAACACACAAACTCCTTTATATCTCAGCCCTTTAAAACACTTCCAGGCTCATCACTTTCATATCCTCTCTGACCTGTACCATAGACACACTGGAGGCACCATATCTCAAGGACACTGCTTGTTTCTTGCCTTCATGCCTTTGCATATGCTTTTCTCTCTCCTTTGAAGGTTTTCCTTTTCCATTTTCTAACTCCAAGATATCCCTGAAAGGTTAAACTCCCAGTGGGATGAATACCTTTCCTAACCTACTGATTGGTGTCAAATGTTCTTCCCAAGGCTTCCCATGGCAATACTGAATGCTACTTAGAGTATATAAATAATATCACAATGATCAGTATTCCTTTCAAAATTTTATTCTATTCTGTACTGCTGGAATCAAGCACAGCTCCAGGAAGTCCCAATCAATTTCTTAAATGAATAGGTGAATACATCAGTTTTGTGAACTCGCACTTACACAGGGCCCTTACTGTTCTGTAAGTAACTATTTTCCCTGCTCTTTCTCTTCTCACTTTTCTCATTATACCACAGTTACCATCCTGTGGATACATGTTTCATTCATATGCCTGTTGTCCCTAGTAGATTCCTGCAGTTCACCCTCAGTGCTCCTTTGCATCTGTGAGCTTCCCTTCAGCTCTTAGTTTAAATAATGTTCCATATGCATTCTTCAAGGTTTATTGATTCTGCTCTCTGGAGAGGGTCCTATACTTCAAGTGATGAATTTGAAAATATGGGGATCATTAAAACAAATTCCTGTGTTTTGGCCAATTCAGTCACAGTGTTGTAGTTGTTTGCAGATTTCAGCCTGGAAGCAAAGTTACATAATACAAGAAATTGAAAGTAAGCATCTAAACTACAGAGTAATAAAATAATTTTCTGGGCCTTAATTTCAATCAGTTTATCTGCCACAGGAGAGTAGCATTTAAAGTCAAATTTTAAAACCTCAAATACATATTAATGGATTTCATTATTGCAAAGAACAGAAGTTATAAATAAAAGCTACATTGCAAGTAAAACAAATCCAAAGTATGAATAGACTCTTGGAATCTCCCCAATATTGTGGTATAATTTCATTTAATATTTTCATAAATGCTCCTGACTTTGTAAAAGTTATCCAATAAGTTCCAAAAAGTTTACATATCATGTCTCAGAAACTTAGATAATTAATGTAAATATGCCTTCAAAATTTTTATCTCTGGCTCAGAACTTTATCCTGAAGATGAAATCCTTTATATATATAATTGTCCCATACATATGCCAAAAACTGAATTTGTATCAGCACTCTTTGCATACCTTCTCCCCTTGCCACTTTAATTATATTAATCATTGGAAATTTCCTCAACCTAGAACATCATGTATAAGCCATCTCCCTCTCTGCTACACACATCACCCTTCTGTCATCAAATCTGATGAATTCTACAGCAAATCTTTAGTGTATCTCCAGCCTCACTCTTAGGGACTTTTGTGCTGCTCTCATTTTTCCCCAGGTAATTAACTATACTTCCATTTTCCTTGTTTTTCAGGTTTAACTCTTAGAAAGCACATTTTCCTCTATGATTCCCTCAATCCATAACTAATCCTTCAATGACTCCTATTAGACTCTACTTCCAAATGTATCCTGTTTTGACCACATTTACTCATTGTTGTTGAAACTAGTCCTAATCATTCTTCTCTTTCATTATAACTACTTCAAAAGCTTTCAAATTGGCCATCTTATCTTTACTTGTGCTCAGTCACTTTTGTATACCACTCAAAAAAATCAATCATAATTGCTATTTCTTGCAATGTTTAGTCTCCTGCCACACATGTTGAAACACTTGATAAAATATGTGTAAAAATTATTTTAAATATATAACAGACTTTAAAAAAGCTAAGTAAATATCCTAAGGTCAAAACATAAACAGCAAGCATGAAGCTAGACAAGTAAGCTTACACTGATATTCAGGTATCTAGGGACACTTATCAATCCTTGTAACCAAGAAATTTACAGCAAAAAGTCTAGGAGAAAGGAGGCCACAATATTCTTGCCTTGAGAACCCCATGAACAGTATGAACTCTAAAAAGATTCCATCTTTTGTGAGAAGTTATAGAATAGAATAAAACGTCATTTATCATGGCAAACAGCAAGGATACATCTGTGTTTGACCAAATGCTTTACATGTAAAACTAGTCACTCACGAAGATCATCAGCACAAACAGTTCTGGTTTGGGATATAAATTTATGGTACAATGTCATAAAAAATGCAAGCTCTGTAATTGCTAGAAGTGCCTAGATGCACATCAGAAAGCATGCAGATCACTACCAAGTGAGCATGCTTTCAAGGTGAGACTGGAAATTGTGTCTACCAGTAAAACATTACCTAACATACTGCTGTTTAAAAAAAAACCACAACCATAGAAACAAGATAAAACAAAGTATTGAAATAATGAACAGAAAGACCATCCAGCAGAAACATGCCCCTGATACTCTGTAAAACTCATACAATAGCTCTTATTTGATGAGTGTGCACTGTGCTATAGAGTTCTTTGCATTTGCTAATATTTAATTATCAAAGAATGTAAACAGATATTGGCATATTTTCATATATTAGCATAGGAAAAAAATGAAATAGACAAGTTTAGTATATTTCTCTCTTTCACATGTGATATAAGGGCTTCCCTGATGGTTCAGATGGTTAAGAATCCATCTGCAATGTGGGAGACCTGGTTAGAAAGATTCCCAGGAGGAGGCTATTACAGTATTCTTGCCTGGAGAATCTCCATGGACAGAGGAGCCTAGTGGGCTACAGTCAATGGGGTTGCAAAGAGTCAGACAAGACTGAGCAACTAAGCACAGCAAAGCATGTGAAATAAAAGCTACATATTCAAATTCTGTCATTCTTGCTTTTAATCACCTTGCTATATTGCTTTATATTATGTAAAATCTTAAAGATTGGGAGGCTAGTGTCAGACTAGCTTCCTCATTCCCTTATGTGAAAAATTAAACACTTCCTTGAATATAAGGTTCCTAACACTCAACATCTATGAAACTTTAGGTTTCTTCATTAAAAAATCCACTGTAGAGTTGTTTACTGTATGATATCCATTAATCTATGTTTTCTGAAATGCCAGGTTCAAAATTATTGATTTTTAGTGTAGCAAATTTGGAAAACTCAGCAGTGAACTAGAGATCATATTGCCAACATCTGCTGGATCATCAAAAAAGCAAGAGTTCCAGAAAAACATATATTTCTGCTTTATTGACTATGCCAAAGCCTTTGACTGTGTAGATCACAATAAACTGTGGAAAATTCTGGAAGGGATGGGAATACCAGACCACCTGACCTGTCTCTTGAGAAACCTATGTGCAGGTCAGGAAGTAACAGTTAGAACAGGACATGGAACACCAGACTGGTTCCAAATAGGAAAAAGAGTACATCAAGGCTGTATATTGTCACCCTGCTTATTTAACTTATATGCAGAGAACATCATGAGAAACGCTGGACTGGAAGAAACACAAGCTGGAATCAAGATTGCTGGGAGAAATATCAATAACCTCAGATATACAGATGACACCACCCTTATGGCAGAAAGTGAAGAGGAACTCAAAAGCCTCTTGATGAAAGTGAAAGTGGAGAGTGAAAAAGTTGGCTTAAAGCTCAACATTCAGAAAACTAAGATTATGGCATCCGGTGCCATCACTTCATGGGAAATAGATGGGGAAACAGTGGAAACAGTGGCAGACTTTATTTTTTGGGCTGCAAAATCACTGCAGATGGTAATTGCAGTCATGAAATTAAAAGACACTTACTCCTTGGAAGGAAAGTAATGACCAACCTAGATAGCATATTCAAAAGCAGAGACATTACTTTGCCAACAAAGTCTGTCTAGTCAAGGCTATGGTTTTTCCTGTGGTCATGTATGGATGTGAGAGTTGGACTGTGAAGAAAGCTGAGCACTGAAGAATTGATGCTTTTGAACTGTGGTATTGAAGAAGACTCTTGAGAGTCCCATGAACTGCAAGGAGATCCAACCAGTCCATTATAAAGGAAATCAGTCCTGGGTGTTCTTTGGAAGTAGTAATGCTAAAGCTGAAACTCCAGTACTTTGGCCCCCTCATGCGAAAAGTTGACTCATTGGAAAAGACTCTGATGCTGGGAAGGATTGGGGGCAGGAGGAAAAGGGGACAACAGACGACAAGATGGCTGGATGGCATCACTGACTCGATGGACGTGGGTTTGGGTGAACTCCTGGAGTTGATGATGGACAGGGAGGCCTGGCGACCCCCTTCATGGGGTCGCAAAGAGTCAGACACGAATGAGCAACTGTACTGAACTGAACTGAGTGGCATGGCAAAATGTTGCAAAATGTCACAAGCTGGGTGTCTTAAATGATGGAAAAATGTTGTCTCATAGATCTGGAGGCTGGAAGTCCAAGATCAAGTTGCCAACAGAGTTGATTTCCTATAGGACCATATAGGTATCTCTCATCTAAGGTCGGGGCTGGGAAGAGGCCGAGAGGAGCTACCCAAGTCCGAGGTCAGGGGTGGCGGCCCAGAGTGCCAGGTTGCGATAGCGCAGGAGCGGTCGCGTGGAGCTACCCCACATCTGAGGTCAGTGGCAGCAGCCGGGAAGAGATACACCACGTGTGAGGTCAGGGGTGGCGGCCGGGAGGAGCTAACCCAGGTCCGAATTCAGGAGCGGCAGCCGGGAGAAGTTACCCCACGTTCAAGGAGCAGCGGTGCACGGGTGCAGGAGGGCGGAGAGGAGCTACTCCACGTTCAAGGTCAGGAGGGGCAGCAGTGAGGAGATATCACTCGTCCAAGATAAAAGAAACCCAATAAGATGGTAGGTGTTGTGAGAGGGCAATAGAGGACAGACACGCTGAAACCATAATCACAGAAAACTAGTCAATCTGATCACACGGACAACAGCCTTGTCTACTCAATGAAACTAGGCCGTGACTGTGGGGTCACACAAGACGGGCAGGTCATGGTGGAGAGGTCTAACAGAATGTTGTCCACTACAGAAGGGAATGGCAAACCACTTTAGTATTCTTGCCTTGAGAACCCCATGAACAGTATGAAAAGGCAAAATGATAGGATACTGAAAGAGGAACTCCCCAGGTCTGTAGATGCCCAATATGCTACTGGAGATCAGTGGAAAAATAACTCCAGAAAGAATGAAGGGATGGAGCCAAAGCAAAAAGAATACCCAGCTGTGGATGTGACTGGTGATACAAGGAAGGTCCAATGCTGTAAAGAGCAATATTGCATAGAAACCTGGAATGTTAGGTCCATGAATCAAGGCAAATTGGAAGTGGTCAAACAGGAGGTGGCAAGAGTGAACATCGACATTCTAGGAATCAGTGAACTAAAATGGACTGGAATGTGTGAAATTAACTCAGATGACCATTATATCCACTACTGTGGACAGGAATCCCTCAGAAGACATGGAGTAGCCATCATGGTCAACAAAAGAGTCCAAAATGCAGTATTTGAATGCAATCTCAAAAACGACAGGATGATCTCTGTTCGTTTCCAAGGCAAACCATTCAATACCACAGTAATCCAAGTCTATGCCCCAATCAGTAACTCTGAAGAAGCTGAAGTTGAGCGGTTCTATGAAGAACTACAAGACCTTTTAGAACTAACACACAAAAAAGGTGTCCTTTTCATTATAGGGGACAGGAATGCAAAAGTAGGAAGTCAAGAAAGACCTGGAATAACAGGCAAATTTAGCCTTGGAATACGGAATGAAGCAGGGCAAAGACTAATAGAATTTTGCCAAGAAAATGCACTGGTCATAGCAAACACCCTCTACCAACAACACAAGAGAAGACTCTACACATGGACATCACCAGATGGTCAACATCAAAATCAGATTGATTATATTATTTACAGTCAAAGATGGAGAAACTCTATACAGTCAGCAAAAACACGACCAGGAGCTGACTGTGGCTCAGATCATGAACTCCTTATTGCCAAATTCAGACTTAAATTGAAAAAAGTGGAGAAACCACTAGACCATTCAGGTATGACCTAAATCATATCCCTTATGACTATACAGTGGAAGTGAGAAACAGATTTAAGGGACTAGATCTGATAGAGAGCCTGATGAACTATGGATGGAGGTTCGTGACAATGTATAGAAGACAGGGATCAAGACCATCCCCACGAAAAAGAAATGCAAAAAAGCAAAATGGCTGTCTGGGGAGGCCTGACAAATAGCTGTTAAAAGAAGAGAAGCGAAAAGCAAAGGAGAAAAGGAAAGATATAAGCATCTGAATTCAGAGTTCCAAAGAACAGCAAGGAGATAAGAAAGGCTTCCTCAATGATGAATGTAACGAAATAGAGGAAAACAACAGAATGGGAAAGACTAGAGATCTCTTCAAGAAAATTAGAGATACCAAGGGAACATTTCATGCAAAGATGGGCTCGATAAAAGACAGAAATGGTATGGACCTAACAGAAGCAGAAGATATTAAGAAGAGGTGTCAAGAATACACAGAAAAACTGTACAAAAAAGATATTCACAACCCAGATAATTATCATGGTGTGATCACTCACTCACCTAGAGCCAGACATCCTGGAATGTGAAGTCAAGTGGGCCTTAGAAAGCATTACTACGAACAAAGCTAGAGGAGGTGATGGAATTCCAGTTGAGCTATTCCAAATCCTGAATGATGATGCTGTGAAAGTGCTGCATTCAAATTTGCCAGCAAATTTGAAAAACTCAGCAGTGGCCACAGGACTGGAAAAGGTCAATTTTCATTCCAATCCCAAAGAAAGGCAATGCCAAGAATGCTCAAACTACCGCACAATTGCACTCATCTCACACGCTAGTAAAGTAATGCTCAAAATTCTCCAAGCCAGGCTTCAGCAATATGTGAAATGTGAACTTCCTGATGTTCAAGCTGGTTTTCGAGAAGGCAGAGGAACCAGAGATCAAATTGCCAACATCTACTGGATCATGGAAAAAGCAAGATAATTCCAGAAAAACATTTATTTCTGCTTTATTGACTATGCCAAAGCCTTTGACTGTGTGGATCACAATAAACTGCGGAAAATTCTGAAAGAGATGGGAATATCAGACCACCTGACCTGTCTCTTGAGAAACCTATATGCAGGTCAGGAAGCAACAATTAGGACTGGACATGGGACAACAGTCTGGTTCCAAATAGGAAAAGGAGTTCATAAACCCTGCTTATTTAACTTATATGCAGAGTACATCATGAGAAACACTGGGCTGGAGGAAGCACAAGCTGGAATTAAGATTGCCGGGAGAAATATCAATAACCTCAGATATGCAGATGACACCACTCTTATGGCAGAAAGTGAAGAGGAACTAAAAAGCCTCTCGATGAAAGTGAAAGTGGAGAGTGAAAAAGTTGGCTTAAAGCTCAAGATTCAGAAAACCAAGATCATGGCATCTGGTCCCATCACTTCATGGGAAATAGATGGGGAAACAGTGGAAACAGCGTCAGACTTTATTTTTGTGGGCTCCAAAGTCACTGCAGATGGTGATTGCAGTCATGAAATTAAAAAGATGCTTACTCCTAGGAAGGAAAATTATGACCAACCTAGACAGCATATTCAAAAGCAGAGACATTACTCTGCCAACAAAGGTCCATCTAGTCAAGGCTATGGTTTTTCCAGTGGTCATGTATGGATGTGAGAGTTGGACTGTGAAGAAAGCTGAGCGTCGAAGAATTGATGCTTTTGAACTGTGGTGTTCCCTGGACAGCAAGGAGATCCAACCAGTCCATTCTAAAGGAGATCAGTCCTAGGTGTTCTTTGGAAGGAATGATGCTAAAGCTGAAATTCCATCCCTTTGACCACCTCATGCGAAGAGTTGACTCATTGGAAAAGACTCTGAAGCTGGAAGGGATTGGGGACAGGAGGTAAAGGGGACGACAGAGGATGAGATGGCTGGATGGCATCACCGACTTGATGGATGTGAATTTGAGTGAACTCCGGGAGGTAGTGATGGACAGGGAGGCCTGGCGTGCTGTAGTTTATGGGGTCGCAAAGAGTCAGACACGACTTAGCTACTGAACGGAACTGAGTGACATAGCTTCCCTGGTGGCTCAGAAGCATAGAATCCACCTGCCAATGCAGGAGACGCAGCCTTAATCCCTGGGTCAGGAAGAGCCCCTAGAGAAGGCAATGACATCCCATTCCAGTATTCTTGCCTGGGAAATTCCATTGCCAGAGGAGCCTGGCAAGCTACAGTCCATGGAGTTAGACACAATTTAGTGACTAAACAACAACAGTAGTAACATACTACTTGAATACATATATACTATAGGTCTGTACAATTGAGCTTTCTATGTGACTTTGTTGAGGTCATACATGTATTATCTACAAGCATTAGCAATTTTAAAATTTTAATCATTCTTTTATTTATACTGCATTTAAAATTAAAATTCATTAGTAATATAAAGTTACATATTAGTCCCAATTTTATCTAGGATTAAAAATTTGTGTAAGGTAATGCTAAAGGAAGTCTGGTATGCTGAAGTCCATGGGTTTGCAAAGAGTCATGCATGACTGAGTGACTGAACATCAAGAAAAAAATTGACATTGAATAAAATTAAATATTTTACATTATGAAAACATCTGTGCAACTCATGTGGCTTTTTGTTTTGCTAGTATCTAACAATCTCCAAACACAAAGAACATAAAGTGTTTAAAAAAATCTATTATTTAGTTTGTAATATTAGCAGAGTAAGTTATTTAATTCATTACAAATATTTTAATGATATGCATGACTTATTTATTTCTTTTATACACATATATACATACTCATAAGAAACTAGGGTTATAAAATTAAAATACAAAAAATTATAATTTGCAGACAAAAATAAATTTATGGAAATTATAGAAAAAAAGTGCCCAATATATATGCCTTGAAGAATTGAGCAATATATTAAAAAAATGTCAATTGGTTGTAAAAATATTAAAATGGCAACAACACCACATTGTAACAAGAAGGGTAAAATTTTACATGTTGATATCAGAAATATTTTATGGTCAACACTTACTGAGTCTTCAAAGGTTAGTCTTAAAAGAACTGTGCAATATGGATAATATAAGACACTGTGGTTGTCTGAGATATCTATATCAGAAGAAGATCATATGTTTGGGGAAAATATAGACATTTTAGGACATGATATATAATGAGAGAGAGGAAAAGACCTATAAATCATATCAATGCAAAACTTGGGTATATATTCCTATATGTATCACTAACTTGGATTATACTGCTTCTCTGGAGACTGTTGGTGGTATGAGGACTATCTATTGATCTCATAATTATGGGGGGAGGCCACTGGCCTATGCTACTTGGGGGATAGGGTCATTAACATAGCAAGGAACACAGAACTGTCTTGCTTAAATGTCCCTGTTGAGGAAAACAGAAGACATTGGCTTTTATTTTGACATTCTGGATAGTAGTTTTGCATACAACTTCAGGTGCTGAGATAACTCACCATGACACTTAAATTTTAATCTGCCTAGTCTCTGTTAATGAGCTTCATGACCATAAACTATTTGAAAAAAAATTCAAGAATAGTAACTCACTTAGAATGAGTTCTAGTGATGCTTAAGATGACAATAAAACAATTTTTGAAAACTTTTCTATTCAATGTTATAATTAATTCTTTATGAATTTTTATATTTATAGTATGGTATTATTTTATTGGCATTGAATTATGTCTAGAACTCTTAATATTACATCAATAATGAAGAAAATTGGGAGAATGCCTTACATGCTTCTTGCTCATAATATATTAACAGTATATTTAAGAACCTTTTGTAACAATGTGTTCTCAAAATAGTGTATGATATATTTCATGAAAAAAGTATAGAGATAAATCTAGCTATATTACAAGGAATAATTTTTTGAAAATAATTTTTAAAAATCCATTTACAAGTAGAAAACGAATCTCAAAAGAATTTCCATTCAACAAATATATTTAAGAATTTAGATACATCCTTTCAATTTTTTTTTTTTTTTTTCATGGGCACAGATACGTGTCTGAAAAAAACCCACTTTTCCATCCTTCTTGTAAGGTAGACTTTAATATAAGTTAGTATAAGTTACAAAGATGTGTTAATAGTGAGGGTCTTGCCATGCTTGCCTTTTATAATTTAAGTAGGAACCAGCTTGGGATTCTTCCAGCTTGTCTAAGCACTCAGGAAGTAACTAATATTCTGACCATTGCTACCAAATAACATTCCCTTGCTGTCTTTCTGCATTACACTGCTGAAGGCTTAAAGTACTCGTTAAAGGAACATTTTGATATGTATTCAAATCTCATTGGAGATTTCAATTTTTAAATGAATAAATTCACACAAATTTAGAAAGATAGTCTTTTTAATTGCAAATATATATATGAAAATACTTGCAACTATGTAAAAATGTCTATGTACCATTATAATGTGTCCATTGTGTCAGTAGTGAAAATCTTACACTGATTTCTAAAATTTAATTTAAGACTTTTGATTCCTAATACTTGATTAAGTACTAAAACCAACATTTCATTAAATAAAAAGGTAGGATTAATTTGATTAAGTTAAATTTAACCTATGAGTCAATATTTGTTTTACCTCACGTGAAAAGTTGACTCACTGGAAAAGACTCTGATTCTGGGAGGGACTGGGGGCAGGAGGAGAAGGGGACGACAGAGGATGAGATGGCTGGATGGCATCACTGACTCCATGGACGTGAGTCTGAGTGAACTCCGGGAGTTGGTGATAGACAGGGAGGCCTGGTGTGCTGCGATTCATGGGGTCCCAAAGAGTCGGACACAACTGAGTGACTGATCTGATCTGATAGATAAGAATTGGAGAAGGCAATGGCAACCGACTCCAGTACTCTTGCCTGGAAAATCCCATGGACAGAGGAGCCTGGTAGGCTGCAGTCCATGGGGTTACGAAGAGTCGAACACGACTGAGCGACTTTACTTTCACTTTTCACTTTCATGCATTGGAGAAGGAAATGGCAACCCACTCCAGTGTTCTTGCCTGGAGAATCCCAGGGAAGGCAGAGCCTGATGGGCTGCCATCTGTGGGGTCGCACAGAGTCCGACATGACTGAAGTGACTTAGTAGTAGTAGTAGTAGTATAGGTAAGAATTACTAAGGATAAATTTTGAGAAAATTTCAATATTAATGAAAACTACTCCAGTAAATGTCATAGTATATTCTAGAATATAAAATCAATAAAACATAGGTATTTTTAATATATATTTTATAAATATAATCAATAAAATATATAAATGCTAGGTAAATTATATAAAATATTTTTAAACATTTTGAACTCACAAAAACAAGGAAGTTATCTAAAAATAACAAAACAATAAACAAGACAAGCTAAATCTAGTTTGCTATTGAATACGGAAGCCATAACTTTTCTCATTTCTTCATAATTGTTGAAACATAAGTGTGTAGATGAGAATGACTTTACAGAACATAGAATTTTGGTTCTTGGACCCTTATAGAAGGCATCTCTCAACACAGATGTCCCATAATTCATTTAGATTATGTGTGTGTGCTCAGTCATGTCCAAATCTTTGTGATCCAGATTAAGTACCAATAAATCTGAGTTTATTAAAAAGCATAGTACCAAGTGCCACGAGAAGACTACCATAAGCATGAGTTAGCCAGGATAGTTCAAAACAAATTTATACCCAAATAATCCAGGATTGGAAATATTATATATAGATTATAAAATAATTATAGGAAAGTGTGAAAGTATTAGTCACTCAGTCATGTCCAACTCTTTGTGACTCTATGGTTTGTCCATTGAATTCTCCATACAAGAATACTAGAGTGGATTGCCATTACTTTCTCCAGGGGATCTCCCTGACCTAAGGATTGAACCTGGGTCTTCTGCACTGCAGGCAGATTCTTTACTGTCTGAGCTAACAGAGAAGCCCAAAATAATGATATAGGAGGTTTTAAAAAGAATCCATACAAAATTTTTAAATGAGTGAGAAATAAAAATGACAGAATTTTAGAATATTACTGCATACTTAAAAATAAGCTAAGTTAAACTTCTGGTAATTAAAGGTATTGCCATGAAAGAAACACAGAACAAAATAAAATACAATCTTAGGATAGCTTAAAGAGCAAATCAAAAGCAAGTGTAGAAACACTTACTGGATTGGTCTTAAATTATGATTCAGTGCAAAGAAAGAGAAAAATTTGAAATTGAGAAAAGACGCAGTCGGTAACACAAAAAGGTGTACAAGACATCTCATCTGAGTTCCAGAAAAGAATAAAGAAGACAATGGGAAGGCTATACTTAAAAATACATTTAGAATTCACCAAGACTGATGAAAAATATAAGTCCTCCATCTCATGAAAGGCATCATATTCTATGCACATGACAAAGAAATTTATATCTAAAGTATATCAAAGACAAAGATCAAAAAGCAGCCTAATAGAAAAGACAGATTGTATACAAAGAATTGGTTATTAGACAGGATTGTTTTTAACAGCAAAGAAAATATTACTTCATAAAATCAAAGTGACAAGAGAAAATATTTGTCAATATAGAATCATATACTTAGGAAAACTATCAATATTAAAGGGAAAACAAACACATTTTCAGGTAAACTGAAAACCATTTACTAGCAATAGATATTTTAAAAAACGACTTCTTAAAAAATGTGTTCACTCAAGAAGGTTCAATTTCAAATTTTTCAATACTGCTATTATGCCAATCCCTTCTACTGCCATAGACTACATAGCATCAAGAAAGTTAGATGTGCAAAATATACATAATGTTCTGTGAACAACTTTTAAAGTCTGAGCTTGATTTAATATAGCAAACACTTCTTTCAATCTTGAGAATTCCCTGGACTATTAGTTCTATTATTTACTTCAGTTCAGTTCAGTCGCTCAGTCGTGTCCAACTCTTTGCGACCCCATGAATCGCAGCATGCCAGGCCTCCCTGTCCATCACCAACTCCTGGAGTTTACCCAAAACCATGTCTATTGTGTCGGTGATGCCATTCAGCCATCTCATCCTCTGTTGTCCCCTTCTCCTCCTTCCCCCAATCCCTCCCAGCATCAGGGTCTTTTCCAATGAATCAACTCTTCGCATGAGGTGGCCAAAGTACTGGAATTTCAGCTTTAGCATCATTCCTTCCAATGAACACCGAGGACTGATCTCCTTTAGGATGGACTGGTTGGATCTCCTTGCAGTCCAAGGAATTCTCAAGAATCTTCTCCAGTACCACAGTTCAAAAGCATCAATTCTTCGGTGCCAACTTTCTTCACAGTCCAACTCTCACATCCATACATGACCACAGGAAAAACCATAGCCTTGACCAGATGAACCTTTGTTGGCAAAGTAATGTCTCTGCTTTTGAACATGCTATCTAGGTTGGTCATAACTTTCCTTACAAGGACTAAGTTTTAACTTCATGGCTGCAGTCACCATCTGCAGTGATTTTGGAGCCCCAAAAAATAAAGTCTGACACTTTCCACTGTTTCCCCATCTATTTCTCATGAAGTGATGGGACCAGATGCCATGATCTTGGTTTTCTGAATGTTGAGCTTTAAGCCAACTTTTCCCCTCTCCTCTTTCACTTTCTTCAAGAGGCTTTTTAGTTCCTCTTCACTTTCTGCCATAAAGGTGGTGTTATCTGCATATCTGAGGTTATTGATATTTTTCCCAGCAATCTTGATTCCAGCTTGTGCTTCTTCGAGCCCAGGGTTTCTAATGATGTACTCTGCATATAAGTTAAATAAGCAGGGTGACGATATACAGCCTTGACATACTCCTTTTCCTATTTATAACCAGTCTGTTGTTCCATGTCCAATTCTACCTGTTGCTTCCTGACCTGTATATAGGTTTCTCAAGAGGCAGGTCAGGTGGTCTGGTATTCCCATCTCTTTCAGAATTTTCCACAGTTTATTGTGATCCACACAGTCAATAACAGTTTAGAAACAGCATTAAAGCAACAGGTAACTGTTGAGAGGCAACAGAATTTTTGTAACCTGAGGAAGTGGTCTTGCCTTCCAGGTCATATTTCCAACCACAATTGTTTTCCTTGAAAACTATTAATTTACCAGTTTGTTTCTTACCTTAAATGTTTATATCCTTAAGGTTATGCAGCATAAGGCATGCTAACAACACCTGAATCCACAGAAAGGAGTGTTGTATCAATTACTGTATTGATTATTCTAGATTATGTTTTCATTAAAAGGTATACTATGGAGTGAAATATAAATTATGTATGGCATTAAAACAAAAACTACCACAGGGAAAGCATATTAAAGAGAAATTCATAGCATGGAATGAATATATTAACAAAGAAAAGTTTTAAAATCAATATTCTAAGAGTCTACCTTAGGAAACTAGACAAAGAGCAACCAATTTAATCCACAGTAAACAGAGAAATAATTAGAGCAACAATCAATACATTTGAAAATGATAAATCGATAGAGAAAATCAACAAATGCAAAAGCTGAGTCCTTGAATATATCAATGACACTGGTAAGCCTCTAGCCAGGCTATCCAACCAAAGGAAAAGATACAATTTATTAATATCAGAAATGAAAGAGGGGACATTATTACAGATCTAGGGCTTTCCTGGTGGCTCAGACAGTAAAGAATCTGCCTGCAATGCAGAAGACCCAAGTTTGATCCCTGGGACGGAAAAATCCCTTGGAGAAGGAAATGGCTATCCACTCCAGTATTCTTGCCTGGAGAATTCCATGGATAGAGGAGCCTGGTAGACTACAGTCCATGGAGTCAGATAGAGTTGGACATCACTGAGCTACCTAATGCTTCCATGCTGTCATGGGCATTAAAAGACTAGTAAAAGAATACTATGAACAACTTTATACCCATAAATTCAACAACCTAGATGAAATGGAGTAATTATTTGAAAGACACAAGCTGCAGAAGGGTTTCCCAGGTGGCATTAAAGGTAAAGAACCTGCCTGCCAATGCAGGAGACATAATAGATATGAGTTCCATCCCGGGTTGGGAAGATCCCCTGAAGGAGTACATGGCAACCCACTCCAGCATTCTTGCCTGGTGAATCCTATGCAGAGAGGATCCTGACAGGCTACAGTCCATGGGGTCACAAAGAATTGGATATGACTGAAGAGACTGAGCATGCATGCACAGATGCACAAAACACGAACACAAGAAGACAATAAAATAGGCCTATATATATATATATATATATATATATATTAAAGGGATTCAATCAGTACTGATAACCTTCCAAAACAGAAACATATGTGTGTGTCCACCAGTAAATTCTATAAAACATTTCAGGAAAAATATCAACAATTCATCACAATGTTTTTCTGCAGATAAAAGCAGAGGGAATATTTCTTAACTCATTCTATGAGACCAGAATTACCCAAATACCAAAATCTAATAAAAACATTCAGTTCAGTTCAGTAGCTCAGTCGTGTCCAACTCTTTGCAACCCCATGAATCGCAGCATGCCAGGCCTCCCTGTCCATCACCAACTCCCGGAGTTCACTCAAACTCACGTCCATCGAGTCAGTGATGCCATCCAGCCATCTCATCCTCCGTCGTCCCCTTCTCCTCCTGCCCCTAATCCTTCCCAGCATCAGAGACTTTTCCAATGAGTCAACTCTTCGCATGAGGTGGCCAAAGCACTGGAGTTTCAGCTTTAGCATCAGTCCTTCCAAAGAAATCCCAGGGCTAACCTCCTTCAGAATGGACTGGTTGGATCTCCTTGCAGTCCAAGGGACTCTCAAGAGTCTTCTCCAACACCACAGTTACAAGGGGAAAAGAAAAAAACTGCAGACCAATATCTCTCATGAACATAATTGCAAAAATGTTCAACAAAATGTTAGCAAATCACATCTTATAATATACAAAAAGAATTGTACATCAGAACCAAGTGGATTATCCTATATGCAAGGGTAGTTCAAAATTCAAAAACCAATTAAAATAATCCTTCATTACAACAGACTAAAAAAATGTCAAATTGATCTCACTCATACATGCAATAAGAAAAGTGTTTGACAAAATCCAACAGATATTCATAATAAAAATTCTCAGACTAGGAATAGAGGAAAACTTCCTCAAGTTGATAAAGAAGGCCTATAGAAACCTACAGTTAATATCATATTTAATGATGAGAACCTTAAAGCTCTGCTACTATGACCAGGAACAAGTCAGGGATGTCCTTTATCACTACTCTTTTTCAACATTGTACTGGAAGTTCTAGCTAATGCAGTAAGACTAGAAAAGAAAACAAGAAGTATACAGATTGGAAAGAAATGAAACTGTCTGTTCATAGATGACATGATCATCTATGCAGAAAATCCAAAGAAATCAATGGAAACCTTCCTTGAACTACTAGTAGATTATAGCAAATTTGCAGGAGACAAGACTAATATCCTGAAGTCACATTTCCATATACCAGCAATTAGAAAATGAAATACGAAGGAAACACAATATCATTTAAATTACCACCCACTTGAATGAAAAAATAAAATGTATAGATCTAAAAACAGGTATGTAAAAGATGTCTATGAGAAAAAAAAATGCAAAACCTTGATGAGAAACTAAATAAATAGAAAGATAATCCATTCTTATGGATAAAAAGACTCAATATTTTAAAGATATCGGTTCCTCTCAACTAGATCCACAAATTAGTTCAATATCAATCAAAACCCAAGCAAGTTATTTTGTAGTTATCTACAAACTAATTCTAAATTGTGTATGCAGCAGCAAAAAACTGAAAAACTCAATATTACAAAATACACAAATAAATGGAAAGATACTTTGTGTACATGGATCAGAAAAATTAATAGTGTTACAATGCCCATACTACTCAAAGCAATCTAAAGATTCAATGCAATCTCTATCAAAATTTCGATAACAATTTTTTTACAGAAATTTAACAGTCCTAAAATTTGTTTAGAACTACAAACAAACCCAAATAGCTACAGGAATCTGGAGAAGAAAGAACAAAGCTGGTGGCATTACATTCCCTATACTAATAATCAAAACATTAGATATTGGCATAAAAGCAGATAGATTAATAGAACAGAAGAGAGAGCCAAGAAATAAACCTAACATATATGGTCAATATATTTATGACAGGAGAGTCAAGGATATACAATGACAAAATACAATCTCTTGAATAAATGGTGTTGGAAAAACTGGACGGCCATATGCAAAAGAAAGAAATTATAATACTATAATATAACATACACAGCAATTAACTAAAAATGGATTAACAACTTAAATGTAAAATCTGAAACTATAGAACTCTTAAAAGAAAACATGCAGTAAGCTCCTTGACATTTGTCTTCATGAATAATTTTGGACTTGACACCCAAAGCAAAGGCAACAAAAGCAAAAGTAAACAAGTGAGACTATGCCACACTTAAAAGTTTCTTCACAGCAAAGAAACTATCAACAAAATGAAATGTAACTTACTAAATGGGAGACAATACTGGTAATTTGCATATCTGATGAGGATTAATGTCCAATATACATGTAGATAACTTTCACAACTCAATAGCAGGGAAAAGATCCAATTAAAAAATGAGCAGAAGATCTAAACTGATTCTTCTATTTGCATGTGTGTGTGCTGAGTCACTTCAGTTGTGTCCAACTCTTTGTGACCCCAGGGACTGTTGCCCGCCAGGCTCCTCTATCCAGAGATTCTCCAGGCAAGAATACTGGAGTGGGTAGTCATACATTTTTCCAGGGAAACTTCCTGACCCAGGGATTGAACCTGTGTCTCCTGCTGGTGGATTCTTTACTGCTGAGCCACCGAAGATGCTCAGTCTTCTATTTGCTACTGCTACTGCTAAGTCACATAAGTCCTGCCCAACTCTGTGAGACCCCATAGACAACAGGCACCTCTGTCCCTGGGATTCTCCAGGCAAGAATACTGGAGTGGGTTGCCATTTCCTTCTCCAATGCATGAAAGTGAAAAGTGAAATTGAAGTCACTCAGTCATATCCGACTCTTAGCGACCCCATGGACTATAGCCTACCAGGCTCCTCCATCCATGGGATTCTCCAGGCAAGAATACTGGAGTGGGATGCCATTGCCTTCTCTGCAATCTTCTATTTGCTGCTGCTGCTGCTGCTAAGTCATTTCAGTCATGTCCGACTCTGTGCGACCCCATAGATGGCAGATCACCAGGCTCCACCGTCCCTGGGATTCTCCAGGCAAGAACACTGGAATGGGTTGCCATTTCCTTCTCCAATGCATGAAGTGAAAAGTAAAAGTGAATTCGCTCAGTTGTGTCTGACTCTTCGCGACCCCATGGACTGCAGCCTACCAGGCTTCTCCATCCACGGGATTTTCCAGGCAAGAGTACTGCAATGGGGTGCCAGCGCCTTCTCCGTAATCTTTAATTAGGTATGTCTAAATAGACATGTTTCCAAAAAAAAAACATACACATGGCTTCCCTGCTGGCTCAGATGGTAAAGAATCTGCCTGCAATGCAGGATACCTGGGTTTGATCACTGGCCAGAAGATCCCCTGGCTAAGGGAATGGCTCCACTCTAGAATCTTTGCCTGGATAATGCCATGAACAGAGGAAAATGGTAAGCTACAGGCCTTGGGGTGGTAAAAAGTCAGACACGACTAATACTTTCTTTTTACAAATAGACATTTTTCTAAAGAAGATATACAGAGGATAAACAGTTACACAAACTGCTGCTGCTAAGTCACTTCAGTCGTGTCTAACTCTGTGCGACCCCATAGATGGCAGCCCACCAGGCTCCCCTGTCCTTGGGCATCTCTAGGCAAGAACACTAGAGTAGTTTGCTCTTTCCTTATCCAATGCATGAAAGTGAAAAATAAAAGTGAAGTTGCTCAGTTGTGTCCGACTCCTAGCAACCCCATGGACTGGAGCCTACTAGGCTCCTCTGTCCATGGGATTGTTCAGGCAAGAGTACTGGAATGGGCTTGCCATTGCCCTCTCTGAAGTTACATAAAAAACCAGTGCAATATCACTAATCTTCAGAGAAATGCAAATTGAAACTATAAGATATCACCTCACACCTATTAGAATAACTATTTTCAAAAAGACTAAGTAACAAATATTGCCAAAGATGTAGAGAAAGGGAAATCTTGTTGGCGGGTTATATGATTTCAATTTCATGACATTCAGGAAAAGGCAAAATTATGAAGAGATAGAAAGATCAATGCTTTCTGGGATTTGAGAGGGAGTGGAATGAATAGGTGGAGCCCAGAGTACTTTAGGATAGTGAAAATACTCTCTATGCTATTCTAATAAGTAAGCATTAGTTGCTTCAGTTCAGTCGCTGTCGTGTCCCACTCTTTTCGACCCCATGAACTGCAGCAAGCCAGGCCTCCCTGTCCATTACCAACTACAGGAGTTCACTCAAATTCACATCCATCGAATAAGTGATGCCATCCAGCCATCTCATCCTCTGTTGTCCCCTTCTCCTCCTGCCCCCCATCCCTCCCAGCATCAGAGTCTTTTCCAATGAGTTAACTCTTTGCATGAGGTGGCCAAAGTATTGGAGTTTCAATTTTAACATCATTCCTTCCAAAGAACACCCAGGACTGATCTCCTTTATGATGGACTGGTTGGATCTCCTTGCAGTCTAAGGGACTCTCAAGAGTCTTCTCCAACATCACAGTTCAAAAGCATCAATTCTTCGGTGCTCATCTTTCTTCACAGTCCAACTCTCATATCCATACATGACCACAGGAAAAACCATAGCCTTGTCTAGACGGACCTTTGTTGGCAGAGTAATGTCTCTGCTTTTCAATATGCTATCTAGGTTGGTCATAACTTTCCTTCCAAGGAGTAAGCGTCTTTTAATTTCATGTCTGCAGTCACCATCTGCAGTGATTTTGGAGCCCAAAAAAATAAAGTCTGACACTGTTTCCACTGTTTCCCCATCTATTTCCCATGAAGTGATGGGGCCAGATGCCATGATCTTCGTTTTCCAAATGTTGAGCTTTAAGCCAACTTTTTCACTCTCCTTTTTCACTTTCATCAAGAGACATTTTAGTTCCTCTTCACTTTCTGCCATAAGGGTGGTGTCATCTGCATATCTGAGGTTATTGATATTTTTCCCAGCAATCTTGATTCCAGCTTGTGTTTCTTCCAGTCCAGCGTTTCTCATGATGTACTCTGCATATAAGTTAAATAAGCAGGGTGACAATATACAGCCTTGACGAACTCCTTTTCTATTTGGAACCAGTCTGTTGTTCCATGTCCAGTTCTAACTGTTGCTTCCTGACCTGCATATAGGTTTCTCAAGAGGCAGGTCAGGTGATCTGGTATTCTCATCTCTTTCAGAATTGTCCACAGTTTATTGTGATCCACACAGTCAAAGGTTTGGCATAGTCAATAAAGCAGAAATAGATGTTTTTCTGGAACTCTCTTGCTTTTTTGATGATCCAGTAGATGTTGTGAATTTGATCTCTGGTTCCTCTGCCTTTTCCAAAACCAGTTTGAACATCTGGCAGTTCATGGTTCTCATATTGCTGAAGTTGCCTCGTTGTGTCCAACTCTTAGTGACCCATGGATTGACTGTAGCCCTCCAGGCTCCTCTGTCCATGGAATTCTCCAAGCAAGAACATGGAATGGCTTGCCATTCCCTTCTAGAGGGTATCTTCCCAACCCAGGGATTGAACCTGGATCTCCTGCATTGCAGGCAGGTTATTTATCACATGAAACACCATGGAAGACCCATTGTAATAATGGCTACATGTTATTATATATTTATTCAAACTCATAGAACGTACAACACCAAGAGTGAAGTATCATATAAATATAGACTTTGAGTGGTTATGATACATCAACATAGGTTCACAAAAAATTGTAATGTTGTTGATGGGGGGAGCCATGCATGTGTGAGAGTAGGGAGTATATGGGAGTTATTTAAATTTTCCTCTTAAGTTTTCTGTGGAACCAAAATTAAAGTCTTTAAAAGATAAAATCCCATAAAATTTGCCATATCAAATGAATTTTTCACATGTGAGACTCTTTCAAAGTGGGCATCCCTTCCCCTACCCCAACTCAAGAGGTACAAATACTATCCAGAAACATTATGGAGGTTCCACAAGATCAAATAGGCCCAGTATGGTCAGTTTAGGAAAAGTGTAAGAATCCTTACTTTTAAATAAAACTTAATATTTCTCTTTTGATTACAAGTTTCAAAATGTAAATACAAGCTGAAGTTTCAATATAGTGAAACACGGTTTGAAGTCTAAAAACAAAATATTCATTCAAACTGTATTTCATAGACCATCCCTTCATTGTGTTTGCTATAAAATCTCCCCATAATCTTACACACACCCTACTGTTGGCAAGTTTACCCAAACTGAACATGTTTTGCAACTTCATATAATTCTAAACTGAGGCTCACAGTAAAAAGCTTATAATACAAAAAAGTGTAAATTCCCCAAAGGCAGAGATATGGCCTAGTCTGTGTTATTCATCATTCCATAGTGTCCCTAGCGACCACAAAATTACCTGGCATAGTAACTACTGAACATTTATTTTATATACACATATATGTATATATAACATTCCATAATTTAATCATAAATTATAGTCATACATATATACATTTATGGGGTTTCCCTGGTGGCTTAGACAGTAAAGAATCTGCCTGCAATGCAGGAGACCTGGGCTTGATCCCTGGGTAGAAAGATTCCTTGGAGAAAAGAATGGATAACTATTCCAGTATTCTTGCCTAGAAAATTTCATGGACAGGGGAGCCTGGCAGGCTACAGTCCATGGGGTTGCAAAGAGTCAGACAAGACTGAGTGACTAACACTTTCACTTTTCCTATAAATTCATATAAATAATTTATGAATAAGTCATGGAATGAAGTAAACCAAGTCATACCTATAAACCCTGTAGTCCACATTCTAATTTCTGTCCTAATAATTTCATTATCATAATGTTTCCCCACAGCCTTTAATGGTAATAAATTAAGTTTTGCTAGAGTGCCCTTGATAAATTTCATATTACTGTGTAGCTGCTCTAGAAGGCTATTCAAATAGCTGTAGTCTGAAATTAGGGACTGGAACCATCTTCTCCTTATCCACCCACACCATCAGAACTAACAAAATGCTTTTTGTGTTTTTTTTTTTTTTAGGTTTTTTTTTAATTAATTAATTTATTTATTAATTTTTTAATATTTTTTGACTTTACAATATTGTATTGGTTCTGCCACACATCAACATGAATCTCCCACAGGCGTACACGTGTTCCACATCCTGAACCCCCCTCCCACCTCCCTCCCCATACCATCCTTCCGAGTCATCCCAGTGCACGAGCCCCAAGCACCCTGTATCGAACCTGGACTGGCAATTCATTTCTTATATGATATTATACATGTTTCAGTGCCATTGCCCCAAATTGTCCCACCCTCTCCGTCTCCCATTAAAATACAACTGGCTTCTTTTTTTTTTTTTTTTTGCTTAATTATTAATTTTCTGTGTGATATTACAAGGCCTGAAACAAGTATTTTCTCAATGTCCATAATATGATATTGATCCAATGAAATTCAGCTAATTTTTATCTAATTATGTTATATTTTAGGATGAAAATAAATACTCATAATTTATGACAATGACCTTTTATAATCTGAAATCTGCTTTAATTCTAAAACCTCATTTTTTCCTCTGGCCATGCTTCTTCTATTCTAGTCCACTGTCCTTACTGTTTGGCTGTCTGAAATGGTCTTCAACTTTTCCCTTTACTGGCTCCATGAATCTAGATTATTGCAGGCTCTGAGAAAGGTCATTTATATCGTAGGTTGTATGCTTACCTGCTTAAATTGCCCTTGAGACTTTTTGTTTCTTGAGGACTTGACTATGTCTTGTCCTCTAAAGTACTTATAGCCCTTACTCAACTGAGTGTCTCATTTTTGATGTTCAATAAGTATGTGATAAAAGAGTGAATAAATGACTTTTACTGGACCCTGAGGGGTGGCTGATTTAACCTTGGTTTTGAAATTTCAGTGCTTAGCATTGGGACATGTAGATATTTCCTTTACTTTTATTTCATTCAGTCTTATAGTCATCAAAACTCTATTAGTCAGCATTTATTTAGAATTATGATAATGTGAACACCTCAATATTATCTTACTCATTATCTATTAAATTCTTTGCAGCATGATTTTAATAATACTTTTAACATGCCATATTTGCATAAAACTATGATAGGCACCATAGCATTAATCCAAATGTTTGATTAATTATAATACCACATTTCCTTGTCATTAAAGCTAACAGATAATTTATTATTCTTGTTGTAATGATAATAATATCCTATCTGGATGAGTCTATTTAAGTCTAATACTAAACTCTCATTCCGGGTGATTCATATACATCAATAATTTCTTCTGCTGATTTAATATGTTTTAATGTACTATATTTTTCAAACTGCAAGACTATGTTCTTTTGGATATATTTATGAAATGAAAATGATATGTGAAGAATCAGTAACCAATAATCATCTCCACTCTGCACATTTTCCTTGGGAGTTTATCATGTACATAATAGAACTTTAGAGTTTTCTGTGAGATATTTAGTCTTATAGAGCCCTGAGGATGCATTTTAACAACAGCAAATATTTCCCTTTTGGGAGAAAGAATGTTCCGGTGATATAGTGTGTAATAAGGCATTGTGCTTCTAATCTTTGAGGTTTATGGGTAATGAGGAGATAAAAACAAATAAAATAACTGGAAGCAGTTTGCTCTATGCTAAATGCAATAAAGAAGTAATCTGAACCCTGGCTAGCATGGAGACAAGCACGACTAGAGGACTTTCTAAGTTACAGACCATTCAGCCCTGACCACTGAATTAATAAGTAATCAGATACCAGCAGGTGGAAAGAGCCCATGATTAGTGATTTGCTTCTTTCATTTCTTTAAGAAGTAGTTGGTTCCTCTTAGTGAATTGTGAGCTGAAACTAACCTGCAAAGTAATATACAAACTTGAGCCAACATGCAGGCAAAGCACTGCCATTACCAAAGCAAAGGGTGTAGATGGATGGAAAAATTCTGCTCTAAAATGCATTGCCTAATTATAATTGATGTTCTATCTCTGTGATTCATGTTATAATAATAGACAAAAGATGAAATTCTAGTGCTTCAAGTGCTCCAGGACAAGATGGCCTTCTTTCAGGAGGTCAGGAAAATGTTATAGCTCCCAGTAATAGTAACACACCATTTCACCATTTATAACAGTATATACTCAACTTTGCAGTTGAAGGAACTTTTTAAAATTCAGAAAATGAAGACTTGTAAAGAGGCCATGATGATCTTATCAATATATTTGTTCAAAAAGGAGCTTCAAGGTCTTTAAAATTTCTCCTCTTTCTCTTCTTAGCTTCACCTTTTTCTGCCTCTTATGGTGATTACTTACAATCCCTGAATTAATCATTTTATTTAATTCTATTTAATTTCATAATCAGTCGCATTGTTCATAACATGAATTTGTCCATTTCAGCAGCTAAGACAAGGCTGTTGGGAGGAAATTTTAGCTCTGTTTGTTGCAATTACCACTGAAGTATCTGGACAGTAAGACTGAACAAAGATTTTGCTTGCAAGATGCTTGGTAAAGGGCCTTAATCCTAAACCTAAAATTTCCCAGTTCCTTTCTTTGCTTTAAAGTAATGTGAAAATGAGGGCCAAGTAATGTAACCTTTACAATATTGATTTCCTTCAGAATAAACAAAACCAGTATAGAAGGCTCTGCAGTCAGGTGTCAGCTGGAGGTTCTCCAAAGGGGCAAATAAACAAAACAGAGCTTGTAAGAGGCATCAGAGACCCTTCCAAAGAGCTTTTGGGATGTTTAACAACAACTCTAAGTAAAAGAAATGTATAATGTTTTATGATTAAACGATGCAAACACAAGTTAGGAACAGTGATGACTTGTTAAACTTCAAAAACATTAAAGTGAATAATATTTAAAGAGGGATGATTATGACCTTTACTAAGTATTTTCTTCAAGTATAGAAAATGAAAAATGTTAACTGGTTGTATAAATATTTGATTGATATACTTAAAGAGAAATTTGATATAAAAAACAAACAGGATTACCAAAGTGGAAAGGAGGGGTAGGGATACATTTGGCACTTGTGATCAACAGATACAGACTACTATATATAAAATAGATAAAGAAATGTGTACCTACTATGTAGCATGCAGAACTTGACTAGTATTCTGTAATATATATTTATTTGGAGTGATTCCTGTGTCTGCCACATTGCCTATTATCCCACTCCAGTACTCTTGCCTGGAAAATCCCATGGACGAAGGAGCCTGGTGGGCTGCAGTCCATGGGGTCGCTGAGGGTCGGACACGACTGAGCGACTTCACTTTCACTTTTCACTTTCATGCATTGGAGAAGGAAATGGCAACCCACTCCAGTGTTCTTGCCTGGAGAAACCCAGGGACGGGGGAGCCTGGTAGGCTGCCATCTATGGGGTCGCACAGAGTCGGACACAACTGAGTGACTTAGCAGCAGCCCAGCAGCAGACCGAGGGATTTAAAAAAAATCTGTGTAAATGAGAATATTATGTAAGTTTCCTGTGTTATCCCATTACACTCTTTTCTGACTTTCCCATTCACATAATGACTTTGGTTCCCTCTCCCTCTTTTTAAGAGTCTATACTAAGACAAAATTCCTGCTAACTTCACTTGTATTGGAAAAATCTGATTTCCGCCCTCTCTTAATCAGGCGCTTTCCGATACTTAAGAAATCAAAATGAGCCCATCTTAAGGCTAATGTGTTAACCAGGCACATGAAAGAAAAACAAGAAAAAAAAAAAGTCTCATATTTTGCTTTACAAGATCCTGCTTTGAGCCATGACAATGACTATTGTGGCATTTGAACTGTCATTCTTTGTAGGGTCTCTTAGTTCCCCAAATTCTTCATGATTTTATGTTTAGTACCAATAGCATAATTCTAACTCATTTTAGTTCAAATCAAACAGGTAAGGCCTTATGGGTGTGGTAAATATTATCAAAACAGTAATTCACATGGTTGTCCTATATAAAGTATAATCAGCATATTTTACTATTAATTTTCTAAATTATGAAATAAAATAGATGTATAACTTTTATCATATATTGGTTATAAAAAGTACTATATATTGATATTAGAAAGTTTAACAAAATGACACATTAGAAAATTAAAATTTTTCATCATTTCTCGATTTAGAGATAACTACTATTTACCATCTGTGTTAATTTTCTAGGACTGCCATAATAAAATACCACAAAGTGTGGATTAAACAGCACAAATCAACTGTCTCACAGTTCTAGAGACTTGAAACATGAAATCGAGGTGTAAGTGGAGTTGCCCCTTGTGAGGGCTATGAGGGAGAAACAAGTTTTAAACTTTCTCCTAGCTTATAATGTTTTGCTGGCAATATTGTTGTTCCTTTGCTGCTGCTGCATTAACAAAACCTCTGCTTTCATTGTCATAGGATCCTCTCCTTGTCTATGTGTCGGTCTCTAAATTTCTCCTTTGAATAAGG
Source organism: Bos indicus (assembly GCF_029378745.1). Taxonomy (NCBI): domain Eukaryota; kingdom Metazoa; phylum Chordata; class Mammalia; order Artiodactyla; family Bovidae; genus Bos; species Bos indicus. The sequence goes on from NC_091765.1 coordinate 75,665,354, forward strand.
ACAGTAGTCATATTGGATTACAGATCCACTCTATTCCAGTATGACCTCATCTTAACCAATTACATCTGCAATTACTTCATGTCCAAATGAAGTCACATTCTGAGGTTCTGGGGGTTTAGATGTCAAATATGAATTTGGGAGGAATACAATTTGACTCATAACACCATCTCCTTATAGCTCCTTTGTGTTTTCTGTGTTTATGTAGTTACAAAAATCACCATATTTTACTAAACTCTTTGTATCACTAGCTGTGGAAACTGATTCAATGATTTATCTCATTTTATATGAAAATATATCTAAGAAATTATACTAATTTCACCTTTTTACTTTGGAGGAGGGGGAAATAGGCATAGAGAAAATAAGTAATTTTCCTAATGTCACGTAGCCAAATACAAATCCAAGCTAACTGAACCTTGCCAATTTGTACGGGATTCAAGGCATACATTCTATTTTATAGCCTGAACCCTAAAAGATTTTCTGATGTTATATAAGTCATTTGTGATATAAACATTGGAAACTCAGTGTTGGATAGAAGATTGAAATGAATTCACATTTAAAAAAAAATCATTCTATCCAGAACTCTTTGACAAAACTCACCAAAGAATTGTTCCCTATTTTCATGACTTATATTTTTAAGTTTGGATTTTCAGATACTAGATTCATGAATATTAGTTGTGTCAGTTGTGAAAAAAAATAAATCCTCTACCAATTAATGATATAACTGTTTTGCTTCAATGTAACATTTCAAAAAAAGGTCTAGATTTTTATGGCAAAAATTTTAATATTCTATCGTACTTACCATTTTCTATTTTTTCAATAACCAGGACCACTGGATGGAATCTCAAATGAAATAAATTGTACAAAAGAATAAATGTAATTGAATCTAAAATAATATTTAAGATATTCAACTACTGAACTGTAGAGAAGAGGATACCGAAGCAAGAATACAACTATTAAATGTTTTCTTTAATCTTTACAGCAAGACTTTGAGATTGGTACTATTGTTTTCATTTAATAAATGAGGAAAATTGGGCACAGAAAGCATAATTTCAAATTATTCAATACGGAGCCAGATCCAGGACATAAACATATACCTCCCTCAAATGAGATCCAGGGCTCTTATTCTAATCACTTTGATATATTGTGTTTAATAAGATTCTTCTTTCATACTTCAGTTTTTTGAGTTCTAGTTATCTTCCTCTTAAATATGTAATAACCATTATGCCTTGGCTTCTCTTAGGAACGTAACTACTCCAAAGTACCATCCTTACTATTTAAGAGACTATTTATTCTTCATTATGTTTTCAATTAATCGATATGATATCATTCATATTTATTAAATCAGTTCAGTTCAGTCGCTCAGTGATGCCCAACACTTTGTGAACCCATGGACTAAAGCATGCCAGGCTTTCTTGTCCATCACCAGCTCCCTGAGATTATTCAAACTCATGTCCATCGAGTCAATGATACCATGCAACTATCCCATCCTATGTCGTCCCCTTCTCCTCAGTCTTTCAATCTTTCCCAGCATCGGGGTCTTTTCTAGTGAGTCAGTTCTCTGCATCAGGTGGCCAAATTTTTCGAGTTTCAGCTTCGGCATTAGTCCTTCCAATGAGTATTCAGGACTGATTTCCTTTAGGATTGATTGATTGGGTCTCTTTGCAGTCCAAGGGACTCTCAAGAGTCTTCAGTTAAAAAGCATCAGTTCTTCAGCACTCAATTTCTTTATAGTTCAGCTCTCACATCCATACATGACTACTGAAAAAACTATAGCTTTGACTAGATGGACTATTGCTGGCAAAGTAATGTCTCTGCTTTTAAATATGGTGTCTAGGTTGATTATAGCTTTTCTTCCATGGGACAAGTGTCTTTTAATTTCATAGCTTGTAGTCATCATCTGCAGTGATTTTGGAGCCCCCCAAAAATAAAGTCTGTCACTATTTCCATTGTTTCCACGTCTATTTGCCATGAAGTGATGGGACCGGATGCCATGATCTTCGTTTTCTGAATGTTGAGCTTTAAGCCAAATTTTTCACTCTGTTCTTTCAATTTCATCAAAGGGCTCTTTAGTTCTTCTTCACTTTTTGCCATAAGGGTGGTGTCATCTGCATATCTGAGGTTATTATTGATATTTCTCCTGACAATCTTGATTCTAGCTTGTGCTTCATCCAGCCTGGCATTTCACATGATGTACTCTGCATAGAAGTTAAATATGCAGGGTGACAATATACAGCCTTGATGTACTCCTTTTCCTATTTGGAACCAGTCTGTTGTTCCATATCCAGTTCTAACTGTTGCTTCTTGACCTGCCTACAGATTACACAAAAGGCAGGTCAGATGGTCTGGTATTCCCATCTCTTTAAGAATTTTCCATAGTTTGTTGTGATCCACACAGTCAAAGGGTTTTGCATAGTCAATAAAGCAGAAGTAGATGTTTTTCTGGAATTCTCTTGCTTTTCCTATGATCCAAATGATGTTGGCAGTTTGATCTCTGGTTCTTCTGTCTTTATTAAATCCAGCTTGAACATCTGGAAGTTCACCATTCATGTAGTATTGAAGCCTGGCTCACAGAATTTTGAGCATTACTTTGCTACTGTGTGACATTAGTGCAATTGTGCAGTAGTTTGAAGATTCTTTGGCATTGTCTTTCTTTGGGACTGGAATGAAAACTGACCTTTTCCCGTTCAGCAGTTACCACTGCTGTGTTTTCCAAAGTTGCTGGCTTATTAGTGCAGCACTTTCACAGCATCATCTTTTGGATTTGAAATAGCTTAACTGGAATTCCATCACCTCTACTAGTTTTGTTCATAGTCATGTTTCCTAAGGCCTACTTGACTTCAGACTCCAGGATATCTGGCTCTAGGTGGGTGATCACACCATCGTGGTTATCTGGATCATGAAGATCTTTTTTGTACAGTTCTGTGTATTCTTGCCACCTCTTCTTTATATCTTCTGCTTCTCTTAGGCCCATACCATTTCTGTCCTTTATTATGCCCAGCTTTGCATGAAATGTTCCCTTGGTATCTCTAATTTTCTTGAAGAGATCTCTAGTCTTTCCCATTCTATTGTTTTCCTCTATTTCTTTGCATTGATCAGTGAGGAAGGCTTTCTTATCTCTCCTTGCTATTCCTTGGAACTCTGCATTAAAATGCGTATAGCTTTCCTTTTCTCCTTTGCCTTTAGCTTCTCTTCTTTTCTCAGCTATTTGTAAGGCCTCTTCAGACAAACATTTTGCCTTTTTGCATTTCTTTTTCTTGGGGATGGTCCTGATCACTACCTCCTGTACAATGTCACAAACCTCAGTCCATAGTTCTTTAGGCACTCTGTCTATCAGATCTAATACCTTGATTCTATTGTCATTTCTACTGTATAACCATAAGGGATTTGATTTAGGTCATACCTGAATGATCTGGTGGTTTTCCCTACTTTCTTCAATTTAAATCTGAATTTTGCAATAAGGAGTTCATGATCTTAGCCACAGTCAGCTCCTGGTCTTGTTTTTGCTGAAGGCATAGAGATTCTACATCTGTGGCTGCAAAGGTGTATTTATTAAATACATAGAAATAAATGTAGATATATATATTATTTCTATGGGTAATTAAGTATTATAATACTTATAATATTATAAGAAACATCAAACCAATAGTATATTTCAAAATATACTAATCTTTGTGGATATTTCTCTTTCTATACACATTAAAGTCACATTAGAACTTAAAATGTGTATATAATTAAGCAAAATGTAGAAAAATAATGAATTTTTGTCTTACAGCAGAGCTATGAGCTATGAAATGAAACAATTTCAGAAAAGTGAAGAGACCTTTAGACCCATAACAATTTTCCTCATTACCAGTTTCAGAATTTAATGAAGAATATCTTAGAATGTGCCTCTGTTGGCAATAAATTTTTTTGTTTTCTAATATCAAAATATAACTCAATTGAATGTGTTGTCTAATTATTTTCCTATATGGGATAATTAAACTTTTACATCATATGTAAAAGTCAAAAGTCACAAGCTTAAATACTCATAGATTAAGAAAATAAAAATCAAGGTGGCAACTTTCTTCCTATATTTTTGTCATTTTTCAGGGAGAAGTTTATAGCAGAATATTTCTGTATTGTAAGAAAAACAGTAGAGCAGATGTGATAATGTAATGCAACTTACCATTAGCTTTGGTTATTAAAGCTTCAGTACTGTCTGGTAACAACTGTTGAAAATCAGAAAGTCTACGGCTTTGTGTAAAGGCAGACACTAACCAGCTCCTATTGTTGATACTGGGTCTAATGTCACCAGAGTGTCTGACATTTCCAGATAATCTGCAAAGCCATATTTTACATGGATACTTCCAATTTTTAAATGTTGGCTCCCAATAGTTATATGCCAAACAAAATAAATCTACATGCTAAATCTGTCATTTAGATCACCAACACACAATTTCTGAAATATTGGCTTTGGTTTCAAACAGTCTGTCAGCTATTTTTCAGAATAGAGGAAGAAATTTTGAAGTGGCATCAGTCAAAATCCTATTTGTGACTTAGCTGTCAAAACTAGTCATTTATTTGTTTAATCTTAGATGTAGGCTAAAGGATACAAACTTGCAGTTAAAGATGAGTAAGTTCTAGGGATCTAATAAACAACAATATGACTATAGTTAATAATCCTTATTACATACTTAAAAGTTGCTAAGAAACTAGATTTGAAAAGTTTTCACTACAAAAAAGAAATGATAATTATGAGAATGACAAGGGTATTAGCTGATTCTATGGTGATATCATATTGCAATATTTAAATGTAGCAAACCAACATGTTGTACACTTTAATCTTATGTGAATTTATATGTCTATTATACTTCAATTTTAAAAATTTAGATACTCTGCTATATGAGCTAAACCATCTTCAGCTTTGTCTGTTCTTCATAGAGAAGCAACAGTAATCTCATCTAGGTATAAGGCAAGTATTGTCAATCTTCTGCCAAAAATAATGAATGACTTTCTGTATATAGTAAAAGCCAAAAACTTGTAAATTCCCAGATTGTTTATTCCCATTAACTATTTAATAATGGGTGAGGCCTCATATGGCTTCTACCTCCCTTCTCTTAACTTTATTTCTAATTCACTGGCTATCTCAAAGTTTCTCCAACATTCCAGGAAGGTGCTTTCTTGAGTGAATTTACTACTTTTTTTGCCTTGATTTCTCTTTTCATTTATATTTGCTTGACCGTTCTCTTACTTTCCCAGATTTTCATTCAAATGTCACTCTTAAAATAAGGTCTTTCATGGCCCTTCTACCTTAAATTTCAACCCCCTATCCATGGTTCATTCAGATCAGATCAGTTGCTCAGTCGTATCTGACTCTTTGCAACCCCATGAACTACAGCACGCCAGACCTCCCTGTCCATCACCAACTCCCAGAGTTCACTCAGACTTACATCCATTGAGTCAGTGATGCCATCCAGTCATCCCATCCTCGGTCATCCCCTTCTCCTCCTGCCCCCAATCCCTCCCAGCATCAGAGTCTTTTCCAATGAGTCAACTCTTCCCATGAGGTGGCCAAAGTACTGGAGTTTCAGCTTTAGCATCATTCCTTCCAAAGAAATCCCAGGGCTGATCTCCTTCAGAATGGACTGGTTGGATCTCCTTGCAGTCCAAGGGACTCTCAAGAGTCTTCTTCAACACCACAGTTCAAAAGCATCAATTCTTCAGTGCTCAGCCTTCTTCACAGTCCAACTCTCACATCCATACATGACCACAGGAAAAACCATAGCCTTGACTAGACAGACCTTTGTTGGCAAAGTAATGTCTCTGCTTTTGAATATGCTATCTAGGTTGGTCATAACTTTCCTTCCAGGGAGTAAGCGTCTTTTAATTTCATGGCTGCAGTCACCATCTGCAGTGATTTTGGAGCCCAGAAAAATAAAGTCAGCCACTGTTTCCAGTGTTACCCCATATATTTCCAATGAAGTGATGGGACTGGATGCCATGATCTTGGTTTTCTGAATGTTGAGCTTTAAGCCAACTTTTTCACTCTCCACTTTCACTTTCATCAAGAGACTTTTGAGTTCCTCTTCACTTTCTGACATAAGGGTGGTGTCATCTGCATATCTGAGGTTATTGATATTTCTCCCGGCAATCTTGATTCCAGCTTGTGTTTCTTCCAGTCCAGCGTTTCTCATGATGTACTCTGCATATAAGTTAAATAAGCAGGGTGACCATATACAGCCTTGACGTACTCCTTTTCCTATTTGGAACCAGTCTGTTGTTCCACGTCCAGTTCTAACTGTTGCTTCCTGACCTGTATATAGGTTTCTCAAGAGGCAGGTCAGGTGGTCTGGTATTCCCATCTCTTTCAGAATTTCCCACAGTATTCTTATCTGTTGTTTTATTTATTCCCCCCCCTCCACAATCTAATTTATACAACTACATCATGAGATTGTGGTATGTACCCACATCCTGGACCGCTTAAATTTTTAATTATAATTTTGAAAAAACCTCACAAATTCTTTTCAAGTGGGACATTTTCCTATATCCTTAATAAAATTAAGAACATAGCACTATGTTCTGAATTAGAAAAAATCATTTCAGGGAATAAATGGTGTTAATCAATTCAAGGTTTGCTGGTGACTTATTAAAGTGATAGAGATTAGTGAGCCAGAGATAACTGATATTTAAAATAGGATGTTTCTTGCAAACATTTAGTATTTAGGAAGTCTTGGTAATTGATTAAAATATGTGGTGAGTTACTGAAATGTTTAGTTTAATAAAAAAGGTAAGTTAAATATTGGACTTAAGTGGCCAAGGGAATATTTTTATATCATTTAACTATGAATACATTATCAAAAAGTATGTTTAAATATTACTTATTTAGTAATATTTATTGAGCAGCCAATGTGAAACTGATACAGCATAAGGCACCTTATGTCATCCTTCTCTTTCAAAATCTGCTAATGTCTTTTTATAACACTTAGAATAAAACTAAAAGTTATTACAATTGCATGCTCAGTCACTTCCTTTAGATTGTTATTCAAATGTTACCTTTTGTTTTACACTCCTAGTGCTACTATTTTAAGCTGTACTGTTTCCAACCTTCTATTCTCTTCATTATTTGATTTTACTATATATTTGCTTATTTCTTTATGTCTCTCCCCACTACAAATGTAAACTATACAAGGACAGAGATTTTCATCCAAATTTTTTTACTAATTTATCCTTTGTGCCTATAGTATAACCAAATAAATCAATTAATACAAGTATAAATTCCTATAAGCTATAGGCAATATAAATTAACACACAGAGTCACTCTAAGTAACTATATGAACTAAACAGAAGTATAAAAAAACATAATTTTTAAATTGCCACTATTTTTCTCAATTTACAAGTATAATAATTTAAAATAAACATATTTAAAATTAAAATGTTCAACAACTCACTAAAAGGATCCTATATCATGACCAGGGTAGAATTAATTCCAAGAATGTAAGAATGGTTCAACATCTCCAAATCAATAAATGTTATATACCACATTGATGAAATGAATAATAAAAATAAGAAGATCATTTCAATAGATGCAGAAAATGCATTTTGCAAAATTCAATATCCATTTATTATATAGATTCTCAACAAAGTGGGTGTAGAGGCACATACCTCAACAAAACAAAGGCCATAGGTGACAAGCCCACTAGCTACATTGTATTCAGTGGTGAAATCTGAAAGCATTTCTTCTAATATCAAGAACAAGACAAAGGTTCCCACTCTCACCATTTTTATTCAACATAGTATTGGAAATCCCAGCCAGAACAATTAGGCAAAAGTGAGAAATAGAAGCATCCAAATTGGAAAGGGAAAAGTAAACTGTCACTATTTGCAGATGACATTATATATAAAAGAGCCTAAAGACTCCATCAGAAAACTGTTAGAACTAATCAACAAATTCATTAAAGTTGCAAGATACCAATGTACAACAATCTGTTGCATTTCTATATAGTGGTAATACATTTTCATAAAGATAAATTGAAATAGTCTTATTTACAATTGCATTAAAAAGAATAAGATACCTAGAAATAAATTTAACCAATGAGGTGAAAGAGCTATATATAGAAAACTAGAGAACATTAATGAAAGAAATTGAAAAATCACAAATGGAAATATATTCCATGTTCGTTGACTGGAAGAATCCATATTGTTAAAATGGCCACACTACTTAAGCAATATAAAGATCAAATATAACCAAAATTCCAATGACATTTTTCACAGAAATAGAGTAAGTAGTACTAAATCATATGGAACCATACAAGACTTTGAATAGCCAAATCAGTCTAGAGAAATAAAAACAAAACTGAAAGCAGCATACTCTCTAATTTAAAACTGTATCAAATTACTATAGTAGTTAAAGCAATGTAGTACTGGCGTAAAAACAAATACATAGATCAATGGACTAGAATAAGTAGTTTAGAAATAAACCCACACATGAATGGTCAACTAATTTACAACAAAGGAGCCAAGAATATACAATGGAGAAAGGATAGTCTTTTAATAAATGGTGCTGGAAAAACTGAAGAGGTACATGCAAAAGAATGAAACTGAACCATTATATTACACCATACACAAAAATTAACTCAAAACAAATTAAAGATTGGAATAGATGGCCTGAAACCATGAAAATCCTAGAAGGAAACTCAGGTGGTAAGCTTCTAGACACAGGTTTTGGCAATGACTTTTGGAATCTGACATCACAAGCAAAAGCAAAAATAAACAAGTGGAACTACATCAAAATAATAAGCTTCTGCACAGCAAAGGAAGCCAGCAACAGAATAAAAAGGCAATCTACTAAATGGGAGAAAATATTTGCAAATTATATACCTGATAAAGACTAATATCTTAGATGCATAAAGAACTTATACAACTCAGTAGCAGAGCAAACAATCTGATTAATAAATGGGCAGAGTGTCTGAGGAATAGACTTTTTTCCAAAAAAAGGCAAAAGAATGGCCAACAAGTTCATGAAAAGATGGTCAGCATCACTAATCAGGGAAATGCAAATCAAAACCCCAAGAATATCTCATCTCACACTTGCTAGTAAAATAAATACATTTATATTAAAAAAAAAAAAAAAAAAGACAAGTAATAACAAATACTGGCAAGGATGTAGAGACAAGAGAATCCTTGTGCACTGTTGTTGGAAATATAAGTTTGTGCAGTCACTAATGAAAATAGCATGAAAATTTAAACTTTCCTGGTGGTTAAGTGGCTAAGACTCTATGCTCCCAATACAGGGGGACAGGGTTTGATCCCTGATCAGGGAACTAGATCCTACAAGCCACAGTTAAGTGGTCCAGTTTCTCAACAAAGATTTTGCATTCCATCATTAAAAGATTCCGCATGTCACAGCAAAGAATGAAGATCCCATGTGTGCCGCAACTAAAACCCAGTGCAGCTTATTTACCCAAGCAAATAAATAATGAAATAAATACTTTTCTAAAATCTGAAAATAGAAGTATCTGATGATCTGGCAGGTCCACTTCGGGTATTTATTTGGAAAAATAAAATGGAAACAAGAATTTTAAAAGATATTTATGTTCACTCCAACATTATTTACAGTGGTCAAAATATAGAAACAACATAAGTGTTTTTAAATGGGCTCATAAAACAATTGTAGTATATATATGTGTATAACAGAATATCATTCAGCAGTGAAAAAAAAAAGAAATCATATTCAGCCACAAAATGATAATGAAATATTGCCATTTATGACAACATGGTTGAACTTTGAGGGGATTATGCTAAGTGAAATAAGTCAAAGACAATTACTGCATAGCATCTCTTGTATGTGGAATTATGCATGTGTATGTGTGTATATATATATATACACACACACACACACACACACATACACATGTGTGTGTGTGTGTCAAGCCCATATATTGATCAAGCTCATAAGATATAGAGAACAAATTAGTGGTTGCCAGAGGTGGGGGGGGGTGTGAAAAAAATGGTTGAATTTTTTCTTTAGCTTGAATAAAGTTTTATAAAAGGAAAGAAGACACTGACTCATCAGAGAAAAACTGAGTCCGATCTTGTAGGACAGGGGAAGTGAATCAAACAGAAGATAAAGCATAAGCAAATGTACACAGGCTGTAATGCAAAGAATGTGTGAGGAAGGGCTAAGAGGTTCTATTTGACTAAGGCACAGGATAAACAAGAGAATAAGACCTCAAAAGTTTGGACGTGTATTTTATGGCAAGTCTGCATTACCAGGATTGAAATGTTAGGTATTAGATAGATACAGGCTATGGCACTGAGAGGTGTTTTGTTTTGTTTTGTTTTGTTCTTTTTAACATAATCATAGCCCTGAGAGTCTAACATAGGTCAGGGAGAACAGAGTGCTTTGTTTTGGGAGGCAAGGAAGGTCTTTAGCCTGGTAGGATTTGCACTGCACCCCTGAGATTCTCTGTCTGATGATTTTGTTCTTTCCTAAAACATCCTAAACAAAGAGACAAAAAAAACCTCAAACATAAATACAACCAGAAATTTACTCCTGGAGATACTGGTATGCAACTGGAAATAAGAGATTTAATTTTTTCTAGATGTCTATCAATGTAGAGGTAACAGAGAAGTCCCAAGAAGAATGTCTTGGGAAGCAGTAAATGTCTGACTAGACAATAAATCTGCAAGTATCAGTGGTTTCAGAACCTCTGTCTTAGGCTCAGAGTGAAATCTGTTCTGGGGTGCCACTGCTTTTCCTTGAGGTTACTTAATCTGAAGACTTAAACTAGTGCCATTCCCCTCTTTTTTAGTAAGTGCCCATACTTCCAAGGAAGTGGAGTTCAGTTGTGTAAGAGCACAGGGGACAGAGGCAGCCTATGTTTTCACTGTGAGCAACCTGTCTCTCAGAGGATCCAGCTGGTGATTTGTGCCTTGTAGTTCAGTTTGTTAGCAAAAAGCAGCTTATAAATAAAGTGCTTCCTTAATGTCATAGGAGGATATTTCTAAAACTAAAAAAAAATATTTATAAACCCAGTTCTCTCTCTTTGGTATATTGCACCAGCACATAATGAACATGCCCCCCTACTGAAGATTATCCTATAGACGCTACAGTAGGTTTGCTGTTGTTTAGTCATTTAGTTGTGTCTGACTCTTTGTGACTCCATGGACTGTAGCTATGGCATTTTCTAGGCAAGAATATTGGAGTGGGTTGCCATTTCCTTCTTCAGGGAATCTTCCCCATACTGCCTGCAATACAGGTGGATTCTTTACCACTGAGCCACCAGGAAAGCCCAATGGTTGGTTTAGTTACAACAAATATTTAAAGAGATTTCCTTCCCTAATTTATCTGCTATGTTAAAACTGTCATCTAACTAAATAACTTCCATTCAAAGATGCTCAACATCACTCATTATCAGAGAAATGCAAATCAAAACCACTATGAGGTACCATTTCATGCCAGTCAGAATGGCTGTGATCCAAAAGTCTACAAGCAATAAATGCTGGAGAGGGTGTGGAGAAAAGGGAACTCTCCTACACTGTTGGTGGGAATGCAAACTAGTACAGCCACTATGGAGATTCCTTAAAAAACTGGAAATAGAACTGCCTAATGATCCAGCAATCCCACTGCTGGGCATACACACTGAGGAAACCAGAAGGGAAAGAGACACGTGTACCCCAGTGTTCATCGCAGCACTGTTTATAATAGCCAGGACATGGAAGCAACCTAGATGCCCATCAGCAGATGAATGGATAAGAAAGCTGTGGTACATATACACAATGGAGTATTACTCAGCCATTAAAAAGAATACATTTGAATCAGTTCTAATGAGATGGATGAAACAGGAACCTATTATACAGAGTGAAGTAAGCCAGAAAGAAAAACACCAATACAGTATACTGACGCATATATATGGAATTTAGAAAGATGGTAACAATAACCCTGTGTACGAGACAGCAAAAGAGACACTGATATATAGATCAGTCTTATGGACTCTGTGGGAGAGGGAGAGGGTGGGGAGATTTGGGAGAATGGCATTGAAACATGTATAATATCATGTATGAAACGAGTCGCCAGCCCAGGTTCGATGCACGATACTGGATGCTTGGGGCTGGTGCACTGGGACGACCCAGAGGGAGGGTATGGGGAGGGAGGAGGGAGGACGGTTCAGGATGGGGAACACAGGTATACCTGTGGCAGATTCATTTCAATATTTGGCAAAACTAATACAAAATTGTAAAGTTTAAAAATAAAATAAAATTAAAAAAAATAAGTAATTACAAAAAATAAAATTCTGAAGTTTGAAAATAGACTTCAAATAATTCTTAGCGTATATGACTCTGGAATATTGTAGAAGTAATTGAACAAAATGCATTTTTAACAACAGTCTACACTTTGACAAATATATAAATTTCTGAATCATTAGAAATAATTCTTAACATAAATAAAGGTACCTATTAATGATATACAAATGAAATTCAATTACAAATCACAGTTCTGAATTGTCTAGGAATTTTATAACATTGCAGCCAAAAGTCATTCACGAATACAACTGTGCATTGTATCAGTCACAGAAAGTTAGTTGGTATATTGGTTTAACAATATTCAAAATTCCCAGCTGCTAACCCTGTTTTTTAATTTATTTTTAATTATTTTTTTCTTTTTTTTGGCTGTACCACAGGTTGCGGGGTCTTAGTTGCCTGACCAGGGACAGAACCTGTGCCCTCTGTATTAGAAGCAAGGAGTTTTAAACACTGGACTGCCAAGGAATTCCCCAGTTGCTAAACATGTTAAACATTATTTTTATTTATGCTGTGTATCTAGAACAAGCCTGGAGGGGCAAAGAATGTCTTCTCATTATAGTTACTCTGGGTTGTGGAGTAAGAGAGGATCCACTTCAATATATGCTTTTAAAATCAACTAGACAGAAGGAAGAGTAGGTATGATTAATTTTTGCAGTTTCTGTGCCAGATACACACCCTTGACTCATTAAACGTAGAAAGTAATAGGGACATACCTAACTTCAAAGGTGAGGGCATCTTGTGCTTTGATGGAGGAGGATTAGGAGGAGGAGGGTGGACATATGTAAATATGTATGAATAACAAAAATGACTATGCAAGGGTGTTTAAAGTGATGCAGAAGTTTGGTAGTAGATATGCCAATGAAAATACAGTTGTGAAGAATATGTTAAAGAAGATGGTTGAACTTTCAAGTGATCATGGTTAAATCGCACTGATCAAATGCCCCATGAAACACATCAGTAGACAGTAATAATAATGAAGATGTTTAGTGGGCTTGCTGCAGCACGGGAGACATACCTCAGAGCAAATATGGAGTATCACATATGGGAGGATGTGAGTTAGAAGGGCTTGCTGGCTTTTACCAGAATTTCTACTTGGGCTGGAATTGATGACAAGTTTCCAAGGTAGTGGGGCAACTTCTTGATAGCACACTGTCAGGAGGAGAGTTATCATGGCTGGGGGATCAGCAGTCAAGCCTGTTAGCAGTGTGGCAGTGTTGTGGCCTGAAGTTCAGTTCAGCTCACAGAATAGTCTAGCTGGATCATTTCTTGTATTCTGTAAGCATTATTGGTATGTGGTTGAGAATGTGCTGCTCTGGTTGCCAGCAGAGCCATTTCTGCTTTTTACAGATTTAATAGCTGGGAGTTTATTATTTTTAATAAAACTCAGTTATCATTATAGCAAAAAAAAAGGATTATTTTAATGCAACTCTAATTGGTGGCAGTGAACAGATGTGGCCTTGGGTTCAGTGCTTTCATTGTTTCTTAGTTCACTTCTTAGCCTACTGATAAATAATGAAAATATATGTATTTGGACTAGACAATTGCAAGCTAGTAAAAATGTATAGACCTAAGAGTCAAAGACAGTCATGGACCTAATACAAAGGAATTGTATCAATTTAGTAAGCATATTAACTCTCTCTTCAGTTTGTTGCAAATCTTAAGGTTGCTAATTAATTCTATGATTTGCACTTAGAATCCAATAAGTGTTACCATTAAAAATGCATACATTAAAAGTTATCTCCAAATGCAAGCTACTGGTCTTTCATGCTTGCTCTACAGTCTCAGTGACTCAACCTAGAAATTGTGATATTTAAGCTAAAAAGCTAGCATTATCAGTTATTATGTATTTAGCAATTCCAGGCCATGTCTCTCAAATAATATTAATAAAAACCTCTATGTCAGAAATGTACTTTTTACCTTTTGACTATTTTCATCCATTTCTACTATTCTCTACCCCTACTTTTGGCAAATGTCAGTCTGTTCTATTCTCTGTATCTATGGGTTTGTGGGATTTTTGTCCCTTTTATAAAAGGGTGAAAATTTCCAATTATAAGATAATTAAATTTTGCATGTGTAATATACAGCATAATGATTATAGTTAATAACAGTGTATTGTATATTTGAAAGCTGTTAAGAGTGTAGACCTTAAAAGTTCTCATGACAAGAAAAAATGCTTAACTACAAGGTAATTGATGTTAACTAAATTTATTCCAAAGAAAGGCAATGCCAAAGAATGCTCAAACTACTGCACAATTGCACTCATCTCACACGCTAGTAAAGTAATGCTCAAAATTCTCCAAGCCAGGCTTCAGCAATATATGAACCCTGAACTTCCTGATGTTCCAGCTGGTTTTAGAAAAGGCAGAAGAACCAGAGATCAAATTGCCAACATCTGCTGGATCATGGAAAAGCAAGAGAGTTCCAGAAAAACATCTATTTCTGCTTTATTGACTATGCCAAAACCTTTGACTGTGTGGATCACAGTAAACTGTGGGAAATTCTGAAAGAAATGGGAGTACCAGACCATCTGACCTGCCTCTTGAGAAATCTGTATGCAGGTCAGGAAGCAACAGTTAGAACTGGACATGGAACAGACTGGTTCCAAATAGGAAAAGGAGTTCGTCAAGGCTGTATATTGTCAACCTGCTTATTTAACTTATATGCAGAGTACATCATGAGAAACGCTGGACTGGAAGAAGCACAAGCTGGAGTCAACATTACCGGAAGAAATGTCAATAACCTCAGATATGCAGATGACACCACCCTTATGGCAGAAAGTGAAGAGGAACTAAAAGCCTCTTGATGAAAGTGAAAGTGGAGAGTGAAAAAGTTGGCTTAAAGCTCAACATTCAGAAAACAAAGATCATGGCATCCAGTCCCATCACTTCATGGGAAATAGATGGAGAAACAGTGGAAACAGTGTCAGACTTTATTTTTTGGGGCTCCAAAATCACTGCAGATGGTGACTGCAGCCATGAAATTAAAAGACGCTTACTCCTTGGAAGTAAAGTTATGACCAACCTAGATAGCATGTTCAAAAGCACAGACATTACTTTGCCAACAAAGGTTCGTCTAGTCAAGGCTATGGTTTTTCCTGTGGTCATGTATGGATGTGAGAGTTGGACTGTGAAGAAGGCTGAGCGCCGAAGAATTGATGCTTTTGAACTGTGGTGTTGGAAAAGAAGCTCTGGAGAGTCCCTTGGACTGCAGGGAGATCCAAGCAGTCCATTCTGAAGAAGATCAGCCCTGTGATTTCTTTGGAAGGAATGATGCTAAAGCTGAAACTCCAGTACTTTGGCCACCTCATGTGAAGAGTTGACTCATTGGAAAAGTCTCTGATGCTGGGAGGGATTGGGGGCAGGAGGAGAAGGGGACGACAGAGGATGAGATGGCTGGATGGCATCACTGACTCGATGGATGTGAGTCTGAGTGAACTCCAGGAGTTGGTGATGGACAGGGAGGCCTGGCGTGCTGCGATTCATGGGGTCACAAAGAGTCGCACTGGACTAAGTGACTGAACTGAACTGAACTGAACTGAAACTTATTGTGGTGAATATATCACAATTTATGCTAATATTGTTTTTCACACCTTGGACTATTACAATGTCACATGTCAGTTATATATCAATACAACTGGATTTTTTTTTTTTTTTTTACAAAAAGAAATATATTCTTTTGTGATCAAAACTTATGACTTTTTTTTTGTATTCTCATTGGTACAAGCTACATTTCTCCATTTCTAAACCCATTTAAATCGGTTGAAAATAAACACACACAAATCTACACATTCATAATGTCATTGTGGCCAAGGAAAAAATTATTTACAAAGAAAATTAGATAATAAGAGTAAAAGATATTAATAATAAAATGTTTATAAAATTTGGCATGGGCTACTTAAAGAAACTATCACATACAGTAAGCATTATTTCTATATGAAATGAGATGCTTGCATTTTTTATCCAGCAAAATAGGTTTAAAACTTATTTGAAATTATTTTATGCTAAAAGTACATTTATAAATAACATGAAGTGTGCGTGGTTTAATATGGATGAGAGTACTTTTAAGGAGGGATTTAAGGAAAGCTGATGGTTTCCCTCCAATGGACTAAAAACCCAAAGGACAGAGAATAAAAGCAGCTAACATTTGGGAGAAACAAAGAGGACCGAAGGAAGGTGAATTCCAGAAGAATTTGTTTTAGTTAAAAGCAGAATAGAGACAGGATATGCGACAGCATTGTGGTAGGCTGAAAAAAACATTTCCCTACAGATATCAATCCTAAAGGAAATCAACCCTGAATATTCATTGGAAGGACTGAAGCTGAAGCTCCAATACTCCGGCCACCTGATGCGAAGAGCTGACTCATTGGAAAAGACCCTGATGCTGGGAAAAAGTGAGGGCAGGAGAGAAAGATGGCAACAGAGGATGAGATGGTTGGATGGCATCATCGACTCAATGGATGTGAGCTTGAGCAAACTCTGTAGGGTGGTGAAAGACAGGGAAGCCTGGAGTGCTCTAGTCCCCGGGGTCGCAAGGAGTCTAACATGACTGAGCAACTGAACAACAGATATCAGGTCCTATTCCCTGGAACCTAAAAACGTTACACAATAAATTAAAAGGTAATTGCAAATGTAATTAATAGGATCTTGAGACATCCAGAATTATAAGGATGGATCCTAAATGTATTTGAAAGTGAAAGTGAAAATGAAGTCTCTCAGTCATGTCCGATTCTTTGCGACCCCATGGACTGTAGCCCACCAGGCTCCTCCATCCATGGAATTTTCTAGGCAAGAGTACTGGAGTGGGTTGCCATTTCCTTCTCCACGGGATCTTCCCAACCCGGGGATCGAACCTGGGCCTCCCTCATTGCAGGCAGACACTTTACCATCTGAGCCACCACATGTCTTTTAAGAGGGAAGTCAGAAACAAGGAATTCCCGCAAAACAAGGAATTTCAGCAGCCACCAGAGGCTAAAAGAGGCAAGGAATAGATTCTTGCCTACATTCTACAGCAAGAGCCCTGCTGACGCCTTGATATTAACCCAGAGTTGATTTCAGACTTCTGGCCTCTAGACTTCCAGACTTCCCTGGTGGCTCAGACTGTAAAGCGCCTGCCTACAATGTGGGAGACCTGGGTTCATCCCTGGGTTGTGAAGATCTCTCGGAGAAAGAAATAGCAACCCACTCCAATATTCTTGCCTGGAAAATCCCATGGATGGAGAAGCCTAGTAGGCTACAGTCCATGAGGTCGCAAAGAGTCAAAAACAACTGAGCGACTTCACTTTCTTTCTTTCTAAGAAGGAAGTAAAGGGAGATTTTGTACACACGCACACGCGCGCACACACACACACACATTCAGAAGCCTCCAGAATTGCTAAAAATAAATAAAAAGTAAACTTCTGTTGTTTTAAGCCTTCAGTTTACTTTAATTTGTACCAGTAACCACAGGAAACTAATATAAGCATCATATGAAATTAGGTTTTAGCATATTACAGATTCTCTGTTTTTTTAAATAGCATTTCTTTTTAAACAAGAAGTCTGCTACTTTGATCTTGCCTTCTCCAATATAAGCTGAGAACCTCATAGTAACATTGCTGGAGCAGGCAAAAACAAACCAGTGTGAATTTTTCTTAGACATGAGGTTTTTGACAGACAGGGTTTATTTTTTGTAAATTGATAATTTTATTAATTCTGAAAACATTAGAATAATGATTTATGGAAAACCTCATTGTTTCCATTTTAAAAAAAAAACTACTTTCTCCCCCAAAAGGAGTTACTTTGAGTGATAGCTGTCCTCATAATTATTAAAAGCTAGTACTTCTGGAAAAAAGGAAGAATAATTAAGATTTCCCATCCCTGAAAACAACATAATTTATCAAAAAAGAGGCTAAAAGATCTTTATATATGCTAAAATGCTAGGAAATGATCATAATCTTATACTACAAATTTAGAAGAGTATGTTCCAGATAAACTACTGCTTAATCCCAATTAAAAGAGGATGCTTGACATCTGAATTGACAAGGCTACCATTTAATGATATGGGTAGCTTAGAGGGACAAGCAGGTTTAAAGCATAATAAAAAAATCCATTTTTTCATAGTAATTTTTTTAGGATAATTAGACCTCAAAACGAACATCAAAATGGGCAAATTAATATACAACTGAGCAGTTCAGCCAAAATATAACTAAGATACTTTGGTACATAGTTATAATTTGTCCTAGGAGTAGGAATAGGATACAGATAGAGAAAGGGATATCATGGGAAAACTAAGTATTATGTCCAAATTTAATCATCCAAACAAAAGAAAAGGATACATGTAAATAAAATGCAGTAAACAGATTTTATACAAAAATAAATAAATGAGGAAAAATTGGAAAATAGATTTCCATTCATACTCTAAGCTATAAAAAATAAGAACTCTACTGAAGGAAGAAAAAGATAAGATTGGGCCAGGTACACAAAGGCAATAAATTAAGGAAAAATAACTCAATTAGATACCATAGGGTGGAAATGAAGCAGAAAGGAAAGAACAGTAATGTAAAAAGCTAAATCAGTTTCATGGAAGACAGGTTCACAAAAATCATATATAACGTGAAAGAAAAGGGCTGAGAGGATCAGTTCATATAAAGAACACAATAAGTAGAGGACAGACAAAGGAGATCTGAAACAGTGGGATTCTAGTTTACCCCAAAAGAAGAACAAAGGCAATGAAAGAGGAAATATTCAAAGTCTTAAAAAAAAAAAAAAAAAAGTAAATGTTCAGTGAAGTAAAGGAAATCTTGAATCATTAATGAAAATATTTGCATTCATTACATGGAAAAATATAAAAAATTGACACAGTTCAACTTGAATTATTGATCCCAGTTCCCCACTCCTCCTTGCATTCAAAATAGACTCTTTATGATGGACTTAACCATAAAACTTGCTTGACCACAGATATGTGAGGAAAGGCAGCATATAACCACTGCTGCTGCTGCTGCTAAGTTGCTTCAGTCATGTCTGACCCTGTGCCACCCCATAGAGGGAAGCCCACCAGGCTCCCACGTCCCTGGGATTCTCCAGGCAAGAATACTGGAGTGGGTTGCCATTTCCTTCTCCAATGCATGAAAGTGAAAAGTGAAAAGTGAAAGTGAAGTTGCTCAGTCCTGCCTGACTCCTAGCGACCCCATGGACTGCAGCCTACCAGGCTCCTCCGTCAGTGGGATTGTCCAGGCAAAAGTATTGGAGTGGGTTGCCATTGCCTTCTCTGAAAGCTTAGCCTTAAGAGACATCGCATGTTTCCTCCTCCTTCTTTTGAGCTTCTTCCAACCCCACAAGAAGATCCTCTGTGCCCGAAGTGTCCATGCCTCTCACTGGTATATTCCAATCCTCAATTCACTCAACGGTCCAGAGAAGATAACAAACATGCAGGCAGACAAGGGACCAAACTGCACCTTGGAGCCAATTCCAGCTAATCTCAGTCTGTATCAACCAGTCCCATGACTAATCTACTAGCATGGAATCACATATCAAGAATTGTTTTAAATCTTTGTCTTTTTGACTGCTCATGCAGTGCTGTATACTCAACACCTAAAAATGTGTTTGAAAGGAAAGAGTCACTAGATTATTAATAACTATTTTAATAAATAAGCACCAGATGTCAAACATCCAAATAGTTTTAGTAAAAATAAAGTCCCCAACCACTCTGTGGAAGCATATAGTCTATATAATTTCCAAACAAAATCTACTTCATGTCACCCTCTAAATTACTGAACAATTAATGGAAATAAAAACTATAAAAATCAGAACACAACAGTATCAAAGTAGTAACGGTAGCATTAAATCTAGCTATAAACACAGAATTGTATTAACTTGATAATTATGGCTATTGAGTTGTGTTGCAACTTGTGAAAAATTCACTGTCAATTGTAAAAGTTATTATGATTTATCTTAAAAATACCTGAGGCAAAATCTCAGACATAAAAACTGATTTAGGAATGATGATAGAACAAGGCATAAGTAATTTTTTGTTTAGTTTTTATAAAGAGGGTCACTACCCTTAGCTTGGTGTCTGAGGTCTATAAATCAAGAAATATAGATTAAGGATAGATATAAACATACAAAGAAAAATATGCTAATAGAATGAAAAGTATTCTATAATTTCCAGATTATCAAAAGAAAACAGAATTGAAACAATAATACAGATCATAAAGTACAAGCTAGAAGACAAAGGAAACTGCTAGTAAAACATTAAAAAAAAAACAGAAAAGCAAATAAGATTACAAAATAAAACCAAAATTATGTGCCAAGTCAATATATGTAAATGTAATAACTTCCCACTCAGAGTTATAAAATTAAATCCAACTATACAGGGTTATAAAATTCAACTGTATATTGTGTACAAAGAGACTTGCCTAAACTCAAGTGATTTGCAAGGTTTGGCTGTAAAAGAATGGATGAGATCTAGAAAAAAATGCAAATAAAAAGAAAGCAGTTGTCATGATGTTAATGTCAGAAAGTAAATTAAATTCTAAATACATAATAAGTAGTAGCAAAATATATGAAACAAAAGTGCTAGTAACATAAGGGCAAAAAACGTGTTTGTCTGCTCTAATTGTTCAAGCAAAAAAAGGTTACACAGAAGCTCTAAATAGACATCTTAAGCTAAATTAAGAACACAGCATACCAGAGGGGAAAGATGAAGGGAAGGAATGTGGAATAAATTGGGAGACTGACATTTACACACGTGTGTGTGTGTGTGTGTGTGTGTGTGTGTGTATAAGATAACTAATGAGAACCTCTGTATAGCACAGGGAACTCTACTCAGTACTATGCAATGGCCTATATGGGCCATTATAGGGCCTATATGAGCCTATGTGGGCCATATACTCTAAAAAAGAGTATATGCATGCATGTGTACAACTTATTCCTGCTATGTAACTCTTCCCCTAGTGGCTCAGATGGTAGAGAATCTGCCTCCCAATACAGGAGACACAGGTTTGATCCCTGGGTTGGGAAGATCCCCTGGAGAAGGGAATGGCAACCCACTCCAGTATTCTTGCCTGGAGAATTTCATGGACAGAGGAGGCTGGCTGGCTAAAGTCCACAGGGTCACAAGGAGTCAGAG
This sequence comes from Bos indicus, assembly GCF_029378745.1. NCBI lineage: Eukaryota > Metazoa > Chordata > Mammalia > Artiodactyla > Bovidae > Bos > Bos indicus. The sequence continues at coordinate 75,686,738 of NC_091765.1, forward strand.
ATGACTGAGCTACTAGCACTTTCATTTTCATAATTTGATTTCATAATTGACTCACTGTGTTGTATAGCAGAAACTAATACAACTTTGTAAATCAATATACTCCAATAAAAATTAAAAAAAAAGAAGTCAGCAATTTACAGGCTTTAATTTTTATTCAGTGATACATGTTGAAGGATTTTTTTTCTTGTTTAAACCTTGTAATGTTATTAATGTCATCGTTTCTTCATAATTTAAAAAAAAATGTGGTTAAATGTAAAAATAATATAACCCAGCAAAGACAGAGAAAACCCTCCAAACCAAGAACCTTAGAAATAGTATAAACTTCATCACCAGCAATTAAATAAAAATGGAACTCATAGTACATAGCATAAAGCAAAATTATGACTGTGGCATCTTTAGAAAATAGCTATAATAAGCCAAACATATTCTCAAAATCAAAAATACAATTGTCGGGGGGGAAGTGGGGAATTTGGTAGGTTGGATGAGTACGTTATTCTAAATAACTGACTCTCAGTCTTTTTCTAGGTACTTTTTAATAGAATATGTTATAATATAAGTGGTTTATAGTCAGGGTCCATCCAAATCTCAAGAACAGCTCATCCTAATCTTATCCAAACTCTTAAAGAGAGTATGAGATATAAGAAAAGCTACCCAACTACTTTGAGAGGCCAGTATATCTTCTAAACTAAAATCATGTTTAAAAAAAGAAAATTATGAATATAGCTTCAGTTCAGTTCAGTTTAGTCACTCAGTCATGTCCGACTCTTTGCGACCCCATGAATTGCAGCACGCCAGGCCTCCCTGTCTATCACCAACACCTGGAGTTCACCCAAACTCATGTCCATCGAGTCGGTGATGCCATCCAGCTATCTCATCCTCTGTCGTCCCCTTCTCCTCCAGCCCCCAATCCCTCCCAGCATCAGAGTCTTTTTCAATGAGTCAGCTCTTCGCATGAGGCGGCCAAAGTATTCGAGTTTCAGCTTTAGCATCAGTCCTTCCAAAGAATACCCAGGACTGATCTCCTTTAGGATGTACTGGTTGGATCTCCTTGCAATCCAAGGGACTCTCAAGAGTCTTCTCCAAAACCACAGTTCAAAAGCATCAATTCTTCTGCACTCAGCTTTTTCACAGTCCAATTTTCACATCCATACATGACCACTGGAAAAACTATAGCCTTGACTAGACGGACCTTTGTTGGCAAAGTAATGTCTCTGCTTTTGAATATGCTTTCTAGGTTGGTCATAACTTTCCTTCCAAGGAGTAAGTGTCTTTTAATTTCATGGCTGCAGTCACCATCTGCAGTGATTTTGGAGCCCAGAAAAATAAAGTCTGACACTGTTTCCACTGTTTCTCCATCTATTTGCCATGAAGTGATGGAACCAGATGCCATGATCTTCGTTTTCTGAATGTTGAGCTTTAAACCAACTTTTTCACTCTCCACTTTCATTTTCATCAAGAAGCTTTTGAGTTCCTCTTCACTTTCTGCCATAAGGGTGGTGTCATCTGCATATCTGAGGTTATTGATATTTCTCCCGGCAATCTTGATTCCAGCTTGTGTTTCTTCCGGCCCAGCGCTTCTCATGATGTACTCTGCATATAAGTTAAATAAGCAGGGTGACAATATACAGCCTTGACGTACTCCTTTTCCTATTTGGAACCTATCTTAATTAGGTATCAGTATTTTGGCCAAACTTGATTATATTACATCCTTTCTGAGTAACAAACTCTCTGTGAGAAATTAAGATTAAATATTAGTTTTCTTGAATTTTAAAACAATAAAACATTTTAAGTTCAAAATATTTTTCTTTCCTTTCATACTTAGAAGTTCAAAGACCAAAACCTTAAGTTTAAATCTAAAACTATTCTCCCCGACTTTTTTTCCTATTGAATTCAAGTTTCTTCTCAAAGTTTATTTTCTTTATGCAATTGCAGCCTATGCTGTTTTGTCTGTTGATTGTTAAAGTTTCTATAGAGTCTCTGAATTTATTGGTTCAATTTTAAATGTGCAAATGTGTCCATACTTTTAAATTGCCAAGTGTACAAGTTACTGCACTTTTCAAATGTGCACAGCCCTGAAATCACTACTGCAATCATGATATATAACATTTTTATCACTCCCAAAATCTCCCTTGTAACACTTTCTGGTTAACTCCTGGATCCTGGCAATTGGTCAGCTGCTTTCTATCATTAGACTTTCCAGAATTTTATATGAGTAAAATGATAAGGTATGTGGACTTTATGTCTATTTTATTTCCCTTTTAAGATGCATCCACGCTGTTTCTTGCTTTTAGCAACACATAACCACAAACTGTAAATAACCCAAACATCTACGACCTGGTCAATAGATAAACAAATTATCATACATTTACCCAGTGGAATCATTCATATTTTAAAGAGAATAAAAGATTAAGAAACAAGATCTTCAAAGCATTAGCTATATATTTGGGAAACAAAGTCGCACTAATGCTAAACACTCAGGGACTGAGTACACAGAATCACTATCGTCCAAGACTGAGTTTTATTTGTACTCAAGTGAAGGAGTGATGACCAACCTAGACAGCATATTGAAAAGCAGAGACATTACTTTGCCAACAAAGGTCTGTCTAGTCAAGACTATGGTTTTTCCTGTGGTCATATATGGATGTGAGAGTCGGACTGTGAAGAAGGCTGAGCGCCAAAGAATTGATGCTTTTGAACTGTGGTGTTGGAGAAGACTCTTGAGAGTCCCTTGGACTGCAAGGAGATCCAACCAGTCCATTCTGAAGGAGATCAGCCCTGGGATTTCTTTGGAAGGACTGATGCTAAAGCTGAAACTCCAGTGCTTTGGCCACCTCATGCGAAGAGTTGACTCATTGGAAAAGACTCTGATGCTGGGAGGGATTGGAGGCAGGAGGAGAAGGGGACGACAGAGGATGAGATGGCTGGATGGCATCACTGACTTGATGGACGTGAGTCTGGGTGAACTGCGGGAGTTGGTGATGGACAGGAAGGCCTGGAGTGCTGTGATTCATGGAGTCGCAAAGAGTCAGACATGACTGAGCAACTGAACTGAACTGAAGGAGAATGTACAGAAATGTATTGTTCGGCTTTACTGGAAAAAAAAAAAAAAAAGAAACAGTGGGCAGTCTGGAACACCAGGAAGTTTGTGCCAGTTGTCTGGAATCCATGATGGATTCATTAACATTCAATTAGGAAAAACTCCAACAAGAACTTAATTTTGTTGCAACATATTTGCCATATCTAGAAGCCAGCCATTCTATGAAATCTGCATCCTAGGCAAGGTCCCCGCATTTGTTTTGACTGGAGAATCATACTCACCATATTTTTGATCTGAAACTGCTATGTTGCTGAAGCCTAGGCCACAGTGGGCATAAATTAAGGGTGAGTTGAACTGGAATGGACCAAACGTTAGTTATGTGCTCCTGAAAATGCTGTTTTCCTCCATTTTCAATTCTATAAGTTGTTCAGGAATAATCCTTATGGGCACAAGCAATATCTGCATACCCACTTACTATAATACTCTCATCTTAAACTACACAGTAATAATTTCATAGATTAATTCTCATTCTCAAGCTTGTGGACAAGTCTCTATATCCCTCCACAGAATCCTCTATGGCCCAGAACGCAGAATGGAATTTGATTCAGTGTACTTAGTCATGTCTACATAAGCCTAGCTCTAACAATTTAAAGCTGGAAATTCCCCTGTGCTCCATAGAACAAGCACGCTCAGATGCCTTGCATTTTAACTGCAATTGAAATTATTCTGCACATAAATGCTTAAAAAGACTGAAAATATCCATTTTCTTACCATCAAATCTTTGCTTCAGCCAAACATTCCTAGGAGATACTGCACCTGTATTGCAAATTAGCAACAGCTTGCAAATTTCACTACCTGAGCCTGCATACATGCCCTTGGAATTGTGACTACTCTCTTGGCTACCTGGTGTTGGAGAGGTCACCCGTCTACTTTTCTTATAATTGAATTATCTCTGGATCGTGCCCACCTATTTTGATTTCTGTACCCTGCAGTATATATGAGATTCTCTTCCAGCCCCCAAAGCAGCCACTCATCCCTCTTTTCCTTTTGCATTTGCCTTTGCTCACATAAACTCATTTACCTTTACATGTTTGCATTCCCAACACCTTCCCCAAGATTTGTTTACATTTTCCTACCTCTTTACTTTTCTAAACATAGCCATTGAACCATGAACAAAGCTTCTTCCATAAACAGGACTCACCACCAAATTCAAAATACCATAAAGCCCAAGGCTTAAAACTTGTCAGGCACTAGAAATCATTAAAATCAAAGCTCCACTCAAATCCTATAAGGTCCAAAGACACATAGCTAGATTCCACAAAAAGTCACTTCTATATACTTTGTGTTTTCCTACTCTACAAAGTCTACAGTCATGCAAAAGATATTGGTGTCCCCAACAGAGCACCTCTTCCCTGTTGAGGCTCAAAAAGTATTAAAAATGTTTAAAAGAATAACTAATTAGGTAAGGAATAAAATATGACCACTATTTTTTATAGCAATTGGATTAGAGAATGCAGTTAGTATGGAATACAAATGGGCCTTATAACTGAATTCAAGGAATTAAGGAATTACATCTATTGAATTACTAACAATATCAAGCCAAAGAATTGGTCTCCATATATGTAGTCTGGCTAGTTACATTTGTAATATGGAGAAGTAGAAGACAATCCATGATTTCTATTAGTGCAAAGATAGTAAGAGAAAGAGGAGAGACTGAGCTATCAATGCCCAGAATATTCTGCCCATAGAGTGAACTGGTTAATGGGAAAATAAATGACAAAGATCTTAAGTTCTTGGAACTCTAAGCATGCGGAAAAATTTATCATGATTAGAGGTAATTCTTTTAAGTAGGTTTAAACAAGTTTATCTTGTAAAAACTTCTCTTGGAAACATTGATTTGTTGCATCTTAGCTGCATTAGCAAAAGTTCTGGGGAAATCAAAACATCAAAATTCTATTATATATTTGTTTTAAGAAGATCAAAATTAGGCTATTAGGTATTTTCAATTATAACCACATTTAAATTAAAAAAATAAAGATCTCCTTTCCTTTTGGAATGAAAAAGCTGGAAGAAAAATCTCACTCAATAAATGAGAAATGGCTACAAAAAATATAAATTTGGAGAGATATATGTCTCTGAGGAGACAGAAGGGATGCCAGGGACTGATTTACATGTGAGAGAACTTAAGAGGAAGACATGACTGATACTAAGTGAATAAGACTAAACAGAACTAATGTAAAGAAATGTGAAAAGAATGCATGTGATCTGCAGTGACAGTATAGGACCCCTAGTGAAAGTGAAAGTAGCTTAGTTGTGTCTGACTCTTTGTGACCCCATGTACTACACAGTCCATGGAATTCTTTAGGCCAGAATACTGGAGTGGATAGCTGTTCCCTTCTCCGGGGAATCTTCCCAACTCAGGGATTGAACCCAAGTCTCCCACATTGTGGGCAGATTCTTTGTCAGTTGAGATACCAAGGAAGCCCAGGAATACTGGAGTAGGTAGCCTATCCCTTCTCCAGTAGATCTTGCAGATTCAGGAATTGAACCGAGGTCTCCAGCTTTGCAGGTGGATTCTTTAACGCCTTTACCAGCTCTTTACAAGCTGAGCTACCAGGGAAGCCCATAGGACCCCGTGGAGCCCCAAAAAAGAGGTAAATCATAGTCAGTTGCAGGATCCTTGTCACAAATCTTCATTAGAAGCTTATAAGAAAGACTATAGTAGTGAATGAACCCAAAGAGAATCTCTGTCCCTCAATGCCTGCAGGAAGAAATTTACTGCTGGTGCTGGAAAGATTCTAAACTCTACCCTCTTTGTGCATTCACTTCTCATACTGAGGAAAAGCCTTCACCAGAGAGAAGAGCAACAGATTCTGCTGTTGCCAGATGCAAGTGAAATTTGATTATGAGTTGGAGAAGGATAAAAGAAACCCTAAAAACTTAGGGGAGTATCAAGAAATATTCTAGAGCTCAGGATCCTATATCAATATTATTAGAAATCTATTTTTTCTAGGGGAACACACTTTTTCCCACACAAAACCCACTACAGATTCAAAAATTGAGTCTCATGGGGAAGACAGGAGGAAACACAAAAAGTCCTACACATGAGGTAAGGATACTTTCTCCAAAAGCATACTGGCAAGCACTAAGTAACAAAAAGCAACAGGTTAACACTGAGGGAGGGGCAAGTTAATGGAGAAGATACATTCTTTGACACAAATTTATAGAAATTACAACATCACTGTTCTGGCTGTGCTCAGTTATGTCTTACTCTTTGCTGCCCCATGGACTGTAGCCTGCCAGGCTCCTTTTCATATTGATAACATGTACCTCTGATACAAATCACCAAGAAAGAGCATATCACTTTTGTGATATTCTTACCAAAAATGCATTAGCTCAAAATAAGCATAAGAAATATCAGACAAGTCAAATTTAGAGATATTATATAAAATAACTGACAAAGACACTTCAAATGTGCCAAGGTCATGAAACACAAAGATTGAGAAGCTGCCATAGATGGGAGGAGATCAAGGAGACATGACAACTAAATGCCAAGTGAGACTATGGATTAGACCCTGGAATCATAAAAGATATATTTAAGTACAGATAGCATTTTAGTTAGTAGTATTTTTCCAATGTCAGTTCCTCAGTTTTGATAACCATGCTGTGTGTGTGCACACTCAATCATGTCCGATTCTTTGCAACATCGTGGACTGTAGCCTGCCAGGCTCCTCCGTCCATGGAATTGCCCAGATAAGAATGCTGCACAGGGTAGCCATTTCCTATGCGATAGTTATGTAAAATGTTAGCTTTAGGGGAAGATGGGTAAAGAATACACAGGAACTCTCCTGTGACTCTTCTGTAAATCTACTATTACTTCAAAATGTTAAAAAAAATAAATTACCAATACTGGGAATAAAATTGGTCCATCAATAAAGATTTTGCAGATATTAAAGAAAAACTAAGGGGAGATTAAAAAGAAACATGTTAAAATGTTTGACAATGTGTATGAATGTATAAGTTACTTGAATTATAGAAAGCATCAATAGAAATTAAAGAATAATCCAAATTGTCTCATTTTAAATGAATTAAATTTATATTTAAAAACTTTCCCACAAAGAAAGTTCTAGACCTAAATAATCTTGCTCATTAATTCTATATAGTATTTAAGAAACAATCCCTTTTTTACATTAGAGAAGGAGGTAGGAACACATGCCCAACTGATTTTTTTAAGGTAAGAATTATCCTGATTTCCAACCAAAGAAAGGAGTTATAATAAAACTGCAGAATAACTTTCATGGACATAAATGCAAAAACTTCCACAAAATATTAGTAAATATAGATAAATATAAATATTTATGTACTTCTTCAACAAGGTTATATTAAGGATATGCAGAGCAGTGCAAGGGAAAGCTGATACTATACGGTGAAAAGGTGGAGTCTGCTCTGTTAACTTAAAGTTGTTCAACATCTGAAAATCAATCAATGTAGCTCAAAGCACAGACTGGAGATGAAAAAAATATTATAATTTCAACTGATGCATTTGACAAAATTCAACATCAATTTATCATTGAAATAATCTATAAGGGGGTAGGAATTAATGTGAACATTTTCAACCTGATAAATAGTGTCCTTGAAGAATGTATAATTAACCTGACCTTTAGGATGAAACACTATGTTCCCTTTAATATTAGCAGCAGGATAATGATGTGAGTCTTCATAAATATTGCACTGAAAGTTCTAGTCAGTGCAATAAGGTATGAAAATTTTAATAAAATACAGAATAAAAAGTGAGAAGAAAATTATTTTTCTTCACAATTGACAGGATTTTCTATGCAACACATTCTAAAGAATCTGCAAAAAAGTCTATTATCAAGTAGTGTTATATTATCAAGGATACTAGATACAATATTAATGTATATAATTAATTATGATAAAAAAGAACAATTGAAAATTAGAATTTTTAAAATTACAGTAGCATTGCAAAAAGTATGAAACACTAATCATAATTTTTACTGAGACTGTAAAACATTTATATGGCAAATTAAGCAGGAACTAAATAAGTAGGGCAGTATTCTTTGTTCATGGATCAGATTGCTCAACATTATAAAGATGTCAATTCTCCTCTAATTAACCCATAAATTAAATGCAAAAATAATTCTGTAATAAATGCAATTTCTTTGCAATATCAGCAGGTTTTAAACCTGTAATCAACAATATTTTAGCAGAAATTGTCAATGTGAATCTAAACATTTTGTGAAGAAGTGAAGGAACTAGAATAGTAAAAACAGTTTAGAAAAAGAAGAAAAGAGTTGAAGTACATATAATTTAAGGATCTATAAAATTATAATAATGAAGGCAGCATAATTTTATTAAAGTGATAAATTCATAGATCAATGGAAGAGAATAGAGACAGGAACTAGACCTACTTGTATATTGTCAGCTGATTTTCAAACATAATTCAATGGAAGTGTTGGAACAATTAGATTAGCACTGGTAAAAAGCATCAATCTTGATCTATATCTTCTTCAAAGCTACACTGAGTATATATAAGACACTTTGGTCAGGACCTTTGTCTACATAAGCAATTTGAAGCAGCCCAGATCAGAACTTGAGCAACACTCTGACAGATCATTCATAGCCATTAGTGTTCCAGGAAAAGAAAAAGGAGAAATATTCAAATGAAAAAATTGAAAAAAGAATGGTTGAAAACTTTGTAGATCTGTTAATGTCTGAAGACATTCTAGATTTGTTAATCTCCTAAGTCTACAGATATAGGAAGCTTAGTACAATCAAAATAATGATCATAATAAATAAATTCAAAGAAATAAATAACCAGAAAATAAGAATCATTTTTTTAAAACCAAAGAAAAAGAAAAATCTTAAACTAGCCAGCAAGAAAAGATGCATAATCTACAGGGCAGTAACAAATTAAATAACAGAGGATTGCTCATCAGAAGCCAAGAGTTTGGAAGGAAATAACATTTTTCAAATGCTGAAAGAAAAAGATGGGCAACCCATAATTATCTAGTGAAAATATTCTTTTGGAATGCAGGAGAAAGACACTGTCATACGAAGAAAAATTAAGAAAATCTCTTGCTATCAGAAAAGGAAAAGATATACCCATCTGAATGCAGAGTTCCAAAGAATAGCAAGAAGAGATAAGAAAGCTTTCTTCAGCGATCAATGCAAAGAAATAGAAGAAACAATAGAATGGGAAAGACTAGAGACCTCTTCAAGAAAATTAGAGATATCAAGGGAACACTTCATGCAAAGATGGGCACAATAAAGGACAGAAATTGTATCAATCTAACAGAAGCAGAAGAGATTAAAAAGAGGTGGCAAGAATACATGGAAGACTGTACAGAAAAAGATCTTCATGACCCAGATAATTAAGATGGTGTGATCACTCACCTAGAGCCAGACATCTTGGAATGTGAAGTCAAGTGGGTCTTAGGATGCATCACTACAAACAAAGCTAGTGAAGGTGATGGAACTCCAGTTGAGCTATTTCAAATCCTAAAAGTTGATGCTGTGAAAGTGCTGCACTCAATATGCCAGCAAATATGGAAAACTCAGCAGTGGGCACAGGACTGGAAAAGGTCAGTTTTCATTCCAATCCCAAAGAAAGGCAATGCCAAAGAATGCACAAACTACTGCACAATTGCACTCATCTCACGCTTTAGCAAAGTAATCCTCAAAATTCTCCAAACCAGGATTCAACAGTCCATGAACCACGACCTTACAGATGTTCAAGCTGTATTTAGAAAAGGCAGAGGAACCAAAGATCAAATTGCCAACATCTGTTGGATTATTGAAAAAGCAAGAGAGTTCGAGAAAAACATCTACTTTTGCTTTATTGACTATTCCAAAGCCTTTGACTACATGGATCACAACAAACTGTGGAAAATCCTTCAAGAGATGGGAATACCAGACCACCTGACCTGCCTGTTGAGAAATCTTTATGTAGGTCAAGAAGCAACAGTTAGAACTGGACATGGAACAAGAGGCTAGTTCCAAATAGGAAAAGGAGTACGTCAGGGCTGTATATTGTCACCCTGCTTATTTAACTTATATGTAGAGTACATCATGATAAACACTGGGCTGGAAGAAGCACAAGCTGGAATCAAGATTGCTGGAAAAAATATCAATAACCTCAGATATGGAGATGACACCACCCTTATGGCAGAAAGTGAAAAAGAACAAAAGAGCTTCCAGATGAAAGTGAAAGAGGAGAGTGAAAAAGTTGGCTTAAAATTCAACATTCAGAAAACTAAGATCATGGCACCTGGACCCATCACTTCATGGCAAATATATGGGGAAACAATGAAAACAGTGACAAACTTTATTTTGGGGAGCTCCAAAATCACTGCAGATGGTGACTTCAGCCATGAAATTAAAAGATGTTTGCTCCTTGGAAGGAAAGCCAAGAGCAACCTAGACAGCATATTAAAAAGCAGAGACATTACTTTCTAACAAAGGTCCATCTAGTCAAGGCTATAGTTTTTCCAATAGTCATGTATGGATGTGAGAGTTGGACTATAAAAAAAAAAGAAAAAAGAAAGCTGAGTGCCAAAGAATTGATGCTTTTGAACTGTGGTGTTGGAGAGACTCTTGAGGGTCCCTTGGACTTCAAGGAGATCCAACCAGTCCATCCTAAAGGAAATCACTCCTGAATATTCATTGGAAGGAGTGATGTTGAAGCTGAAACTCCAATACTCTGGCCATCTGACACGAAGAACTGACTCATTGGAAAAGTCCGTAATGCTGGGAAAGAGTGAAGGTGGAAGGCAACGGGGACAACAGAGGATGTGATGGTTGTATGGTATCCCTGACTAGATGGACATGAGTTTGAGTAAACTCTGGGAGTTGGTGTTTGACAGAGAGGCCTGGCGTGTTGCAGTCCATGGGGTTGCAAAGAGTCAGACGTGACTGTGACCTGAACTGAACTGAACTTGCTACCAGAATTGCTGTAAAATAACTTCTAATGGAATTTCTTTAGTCATAAAGGAAGTTTAAAAGGTGGGATATATAAATGTTTATTAATGACAAACCTTGATTTAATGACTTATTTTAATTAGATTGTATCAACTGTTTTTTGTTGAGCTATGAAACTATTAGCTGTTAATTTATTCTCCAGACATTCTGGACTTCACCCAATCCATGAAATAAACAAACTTGTATTAAGTGTCTGGATATCTATAAATGCTATTAACTTTGTAAGACACAGGATTAATGTCTACCTGTCCTTCAGGTCACAAATGAACAAATTTTCTCTGGTTAATTTCCTGAAGTCTCCAAGGTATTAATAATAGTTTATATGTTTCTACATATGCTACTGCTACATGGCATTTCTTTTATTATAATACTTATCACTCTTTAAGTTACTGATTTATTATAAATTCTCTGAGGAAGGATTGTGACTATCTTTCAACATTTTATTCCTTCATCTATCAGACTACTGGCCCATAATAAACACATAAAATAATCAAATAATAAGTATGATATAATAGGTACTTTCTTACTGTATCTTTTTTAAATACATAAATAAATTTAAGAAAGTATAAATGCTTTTTATCACACTAAATTGCAACTTTTTAATTTTGCTCTTATGAAATCCTGAAATCATCAATTTTAAATGAAAATAAAGTAGAGTATCTATTGAGCACTTACTGTTATATAGATTATCTCATTGAATTCTCACAACAATTTATGAAGTTGGCTCTATTACTTTTCTTACTTTTATAAGGGAGAAAATTGAGCCACAGAGAGGTTAACTCCCTCTCCTAAGTCATAACTGGTAAGTGACTGGGCAGGGTTTGAATAAATGAAATTTTAAGAGGTAGTTCAACAATTCATTATTTTATAATTCTTTGTTTTTAGTGCATTTAAAAGATGAGATTGCTTCTAAGAAAATTACTCCTCAGTTGACATTTTCACAATTGGTTATTTTTCACATTGTCCATTTCTCCTAGGTATTATGTTGTGTTGTTATAGATAAGTCAAGAATAGTAGTCAAGTGTATGTGATGCTTCGCCACATTTTTAAGTGTTAACAAAAATACACAATTATATGATGACATTCAAATGTACTTTTGGAAGTGCCAAGATTAGATTGCAAATATGACCTTAAATAATCTTTACTATCAGCACATAGTCAAGCCATTGTATAACGTTTGACTTTGAAAGAATCAAGTGTATAAAAATAACATTTATTTCTCACTATGTATTACATACTTTTATGAGAAGTATATGTAATTAAATTAAACTTTTATCATCCCAGTATGTAAGATAATGTTTCCCTGTTTAGTAGAGGAAAAACTGAGTACCAGAGAAAAAACTTAAGTTGTTCAACAACACAGGCAATTGTTATTTGTGAAGACTGCATACATTTGTATGTTTGGAAGGACTTACCAAATTCCCCAGAGCATACTCACAATGAAGTTTTATTTAAATGTTACAGAATGAGAGTATACAGACAAGCACTGAGAATGTGTGAGACATCCAGGAAAAATCTCACTAAGGTCCTATGAACACATGGGCATGATTTGTCTCTGCATTAAAAAACCAGTTTTTTGGTGTGTGTCCTGATTCCTGGCTTCAGAATAGCTCAGGACACAAGTTCCCCAGAAATGGGGTCTTTTCATGCCCCTCTGACCAGCTAGTCAAACCCGGCAGTCTAACCACAGAGGTCAGGTGAAAAATACCAACCAACAAACCAGCTCTGGGTGTCACCATGGGAGTTTCGCACCTTATAAAAAGCCCATTATAAATTCCATTGCCCTGATATTAGCCAAAAGTCAAGGTCAGATATGCAGGCATCCCCAGAGGTAAGAGCTAGCATTTCTATATCCAGTTGTAAATGAACATTATTGTCCACCTCATTGGAACTTAGATTTTAATCCCAGCATTCTGGTTCAAGAGACCATGTTCTTAAAATGACATTACTCAGGTAACAGGAGAAATTTACTGTTCCTTTGGCCTAATATTACTTATAAAATGTGAAAAACCCAGTCTGGGAGAGGTAAATTGATATGCTATTATTAATACATAATTTCATCATAATGTTAATAACTGACATTTACATTATAAAGTAGATAATTTTATAAGTATTCCCATTTTACAGGAAAGGAAACTGAGGCTTAGAGAAGGTATACAATGTTATATAACTGTTTTTAGAAGATATATCCATCTATCCATCCCCACTACTGCTTTCATGACAAGTTTAAAATCTAAAGCTAGGCTGCTTGGTTAGTATTCCTGGCTCAGCCCCTAACTGTTTTTGTTTTTGACCACATTTCTTTACTGTTTTGTGCATTAGTGACCCTATTTCTAAGCAGGAATAATAATGGTACATACGGGCAATATTATCTTCATTGCAAGGATCAAATGAATTGATATACAGGTGACACGTAAAACTGTGCCAGGAATACAATTAATGCTTTATCAGCATTAGCTATTATTACATATTCAATATATGTTTATGGAGTGTTTACAGGACCTGTTCTAGACATAGGGGATATAGTCATGAATAAACCAGACAATGTTAATCCTTTCAAAGAGTTTACATTCCAGTGGGAGAAGACAGATAATGTCTAAACAAGTAAATATGTACCATATTAAGTGACAATAAGTACCATCAAGAAAATTAAACAGATAAATGTTTTACAGGTCAATGAATGAGCCTGCTGTCATATATATATATATATATATATATACATATATATTTATATATATGTATATATATGTGTGTGTGTGTGTACCCATATGAGGCCAAACCTAATAAAAACTAGGAGAGATGCAATCATCTGGGAAAGAAGATTACTGCCAGAAAACAAACTGCAGAAGTGCTGAGGCAGGCTTGCGTTTGGATAGTACAAGGGTGCAAGGAGCAGCAAAGGAGGACAGTGTGGCTGATACAGCAAGAGGGCGGGGCTGGGGGAGGGCAGATCATGTAGAACTTGTTCACCATGAGGACTTCAAGCTTTATTAAAAGCATTTAAGCCAGATTAATAACAAAATTTGTTATATTTTAAAACAGTCTGTTGGTTCCTGTGTGTAAAACAGAGAGTATATGTGAAAAGTGGCAAGGATGAGCATGTACTCTTTGAGGAGGACAGACAATTGCTCAGGTAAGAATAGTAGATTTATATACAGGTAGGTAGTATAAAATTGAGTGTACTGAAATGGTCACACTCAAATTTAACCAGGGTCTGTTTAACTTCAAATCCCGTGAGTCTAAGACCAGACACAGGAGAAATAGCTTTACCTCCTAACTCTCAAGATTCCATCGGATCAGATCAGATCAGTCGCTCAGTCATGTCCGACTCTTTGCGACCCCATGAAGCGCAGCACGCCAGGCCTCCCTGTACATCACCAACTCCCGGAGTTCCCTGAGACTCACGTCCATTGAGTCAGTGATGCTATCCAGCCATCTCATCCTCTGTTGTCCCCTTCTCCTCCTGCCCCCAATCCCTCCCAGCATCAGAGTCTTTTCCAATGAGTCAACTCTGCACATGAGGTGGCCAAAGTACTGGAGTTTCAGCTTCAGCATCCTTCCTTCCAAAGAAATCCCAGGGCTGATCTCCTTCAGAATGGACTGGTTGGATCTCCTTGCAGTCCAAGGGACTCTCAAGAGTCTTCTCCAACACCATAGTTCAAAAGCATCAATTCTTCAGTGCTCAGCCTTCTTCACAGTCCAACTCTCACATCCATACATGACCACAGGAAAAACCATAGCCTTGACTAGATGAAACTTTGTTGGCAAAGTAATGTCTCTGCTTTTGAACATGCTATATAAGTTGGTCATAACTTTCCTTCCAAGGAGTAAGCGTCCTTAATTTCATGGCTGCAATCACCATCTGCAGTGATTTTGGAGCCCAGAAAAATAAAGTCTGACACTGTTTCCACTGTTTCCCCATCTATTTCCCATGAAGTGATGGGACCGGATGCCATGATCTTCGTTTTCTGAATGTTGAGCTTTAAGCCAACTTTTTCACTCTCATCTTTCACTTTCATCAAGAAGCTTTTGAGTTCCTCTTCACTTTCTGCCATAAGGGTGGTGTCATCTGCATATCTGATGTTATTGATATTTCTCCCAGCAATCTTGATTCCAGCTTGTGCTTCTTGCAGCCCAGCGTTTCTCATGATGTACTCTGCATATAAGTTAAATAAGCAGGGTGACAATATACAGGCTTGACGAACTCCTTTTCCTATTTGGAACCAGTCTGTTGTTCCATGTCCAGTTCTAACTGTTGCTTCCTGACCTGCATATAGGTTTCTCAAGAGGCAGATCAGGTGGTCTGGTATTCCCATCTCTTTCAGAATTTTCCACAGTTGATTGTGATCCACACAGTCAAAGGCTTTGGCATAGTCAATAAAGCAGAAATAGATGTTTTTCTGGAACTCTGTTGCTTTTTCCATGATCCAGCGGATGTTGGCAATTTGATCTCTCTAACTATGGAACAAGATTCCATAGTTACAGCTAAACCATATCTGCTTCTCCAACTGAGGAAGGACTCTGCTGATGTTAAGCACTTTCCCCACAATGTGCTATATCCTATTCTCTCTCCCAGGGCCTCAAATCATTCTGTATTCTTTTTCTGGGAAAGCTCATTCCTATTCTCTTAATTATCATCTATACATGGATGCATTGCAAATCTGTAACTCCACTTGAAATTTAACATTCTCTCAAGGAGAAGGGGACGACAGAGGATGAGATGGCTGGATGGCATCAGTGACTCGATGGATGTGAGTCTGAGTGAACTCCGGGAGTTGGTGATGGACAGGGAGGCCTGGCATGCTGCAATTCATGGGGTCGAGAAGAGTCAGACACGACTGAGTGACTGAACTGAACTGAACTGAATTGAAGACTATTTATAATTTTCTATGGAAAAAAACAACAACAACAAAACTTCAGACAAAACCAAACCACCTACTTCTTTGTCTTTCAGGCATAGTAAACTCAAAACCAAATTCAATATCTAACACTCTCTGTCTAACCTGAGTCTTCTTATTATCCAACAGGCAAACCTAAATTTATGCTTCCTCTATTCTGGTTGCTATTTCAGTGAATGTTAACAATGTTTCAAAAACAGATACCAAGGCACATTGATGACTAGAGATGAAAAGATGTTTAAGTTATATATTGGCTTTAAATAATCAGTAATAGCTGGCAGGATTAGAAAATGAGAAAGCACAACAGAGTTTACATCTCATATCTCTTTAACACAAACATAATAGGAGTTCAGTGTAATTATTCCTTTCTCATGCAAAGATTCCTTTAAGCAAACTGAAATTACATTGATGGTTGGAAGGGTATCTGAGCATGTGATTTTTATTCTAAATTTTGAGTAAAATCCCACATAGCATGTTATATTACAATACAGGATAATAGTTTCAAAATTTTTTAATATCATATATTTAATTACAGGACATCTATTTGTTTGAGAGACAATAAAAGTATCTTGGGTCAGAATGGATCTTAAGGTCTCTAACTTGGAGGTTACAATTAAAAATATCTCAAACAATGTAGGATTCTATTCTAAAACAACCCTTGACAGACTTTTAGACTCTGCATGAGCATGTTCAACAATGTAGTAATGAAGAACTCTTGTGGTGGCTAATGGATTTTAAAAATTCTAATTATTAGACAATTCTTTATTTCTTATTAAAAAGGAGTTATGGAGTTACTTGAGCAGAGAAACATAATGAAATCTGAAGTACTTAGTATGCTGTTCACACATTTTTACAAACTAAATCTAAATAGCTGCTCTACCTGCTTCATTGTTTATCTTTTAAATGAACCTAGCATCCCTTCACGGAGAAGGCAATGGCACCCCACTCCAGTATTCTTGCTTGGCAAATCCCATGGATGGAGGAGCCTGGTAGGCTGCAGTCCATGGGGTCGCGAAGAGTCCGACACGACTGAGCAACTTTACTTTCACTTTTCCCTTTTATGCATTGGAGAAGGAAATGGCAACCTACTCCAGTGTTCTTGCCTGGAGAATCCCAGGGATGGGGGAGCCTGGTGGGCTGCCGTCTATGGGGTCACACAGAGTCGGACATGACTGAAGCGACTTAGCAGCAGCAGCATCCTTTCACAAGTGTAACCAGGGTAAATATCTCTAAGTCAATTTCACATTAGTTTTTCTGCTCTCTATCTGAATAAGAACAAGTTTTATCCTCACTATATCTAGTCTCTGTATCTGTAAACAAAAGATTGGTTATAACAAAGTCCATCTCTTAAGTAAATGGAGAGAATTAAATGAATTAATATACATAAAGTGCTTAGGACAATGCTTAGAACAAGTGATCAATTTATGCTAGGCATTATTATTGTCATTGTTATTTTTTATTAATATTATAATTTCTTTCTCTTATTCCCTACTTTTAATTCTAGTCCATTCCTTTGACTCTTGTTGGCCATATATTCCCATGGATAGGACTTATCTTCGGCATTTGTCATCTGATTTGATTTTTGACATATCCCAGACTGTGATTCCTGGTTTTGTCCTTAAGCTTCACCTGCAAAGTCCAAGTCTCATTCCACCAGGAGCTGGCAGTTAAAGTGAGAGAAGAACATTCCTGGAGTCAAAAATGCTCTAGGGCTTCCAACTGCTGCAGGTTCACATACAAAATCTGAGCTCACATTTCTAAGGAGAGAATTTTTTCACTTCTAAAATTCATATCAGCTATCACTCTTTGGTACAGAATGCAAGCTGTGCATTTCTAACCTCCCAACTTCCATCTTCATGGGCTATTATCTGCACAATTCTTGCTTGGTAAGCTTTTCAGTGTTCTTTGAGACTGTCTGTTGCTTTTGTTAAAATAACAAATAATGAAGATCTAAATCTTCAGGGCATTCTAGGAAATGCATATCTTTAATGTCTAGCAACAAAGCCAGTGCTTCCTTTCCTGACATCTTGATGCCTATTCTGCATGGACTATTAGGGGTCCAGGGCGGTAAGGTTCATCAAGAATTTTCTACCAATATCTTTTGTCCCTTAGAGGCCAGTGTTTTGGTGATCCTCAAATCTACTGATGTTTTCCACTGCTTTCTTAAAACCCAAGTAAAGGTAATTGAATATTCTGGATTTATTGCTGTATACCACTTTTGGCATTAATGGATAAGTATGAATCTCTCCTTGTAAATGTTGTACATGGCCATTTAGGAGAGAGCTCAGAGAACTTCCTGTGCAACTCAGCAGTTTATTTAGATACTCATCACTTTAAATTTTATTCAAAATAGCTTTTGAATATATTTTAAAGTATTTATTTTTAAGCATAGATAACTATGCTTGAGTTATCTTCATTGTACTTATTTGTAATAAATATGAAGTACAACTGGTACATTCATTCTTACCTGCTTTTCACAACTAAATCGATGCCTGAACCACCATTAGCACTTCAATCCTATTGCAGTCCTTGAGTCAATCCTGTATTTAAGGGTCCTATCCAGATATGACTTTCAAATTACATAAATATATTCTGCATATAACTTTTAAAAAATTATACAAAAGTCTAGGATATTGCTTCTAAAACCATCCATAAAGAAAAGCCAGATTTTCTTCATCCATGAAGAAAAGCCCTGGATTAATTCTACTATAAGACACATACACGAGCAAAAAAACTAAGAACTAGAAAATGAAATTTAGAAAAATATACACAAATTATAAACCCCAAATTTTACTGTTAAAGTTACATTTCAATAAATAAAATTAAAGTTTATCATAAAAATTAAAAATAAGCACATAGGCAATAGAGAAAATGGTTGTATATTCACAACTGTTTGATATTCTGCAATGCACCTGTGGCTGATTCATGTCTATGTACAGCAAAAAACATCATGATATTGCAAAGTAATTATTTTCCTATTAAAATAAATTAATTAAAATGTCATAAATGAAAAGAAATTAGTCATATTTAAGGTATATTTGCACATTTTGAACATTATGCATATAAAGTGTTATGAGTTTGCTTATTTGTCTTACCTAAGTTGGACTGATGGCAATGATACAGTATCTGACACTTTACAGTGAAAATTTCTATGTTTTATTTTATCATCACTCATAGGAGAAACCAATCTAACTAAATATATAACTGAGAATAAAAGAAAAATTCTAAAGCAATTTCAGCAACCTCAGGATATTCTTTTTAAACTTTTACTGAAAATGAAGCAAAAGTTGGGATGATGTATTTTTTCATTTTCCATTATTTATCAATATCTAAAACCAACAATTTATTTTATAAAATATAGCTAAATTAAATAATAATTTGATGAAAAGAGTAAATTATGGATTTTTATTACTTTATTTTTTCTTCTGGATTAAGAAAATTGCCTAATGTTATATTCTTTTTACTAATTTGCTCTCGTCTCTCAAAATATCAGGTTACTTTTTTGTGTGTCATATAACATAACTTAATCATGGAAGTGATATTCCATCATATTCAGAGGTTCTGCTTACATAAAATAACAAGGGTTATTCAATGGTTTTGGTCATTGGCAGTCATCCTAGAATTCTGCATTCTTTTTCCTTTCTAAAGCCAATGCTTTAAATACATAGTTGGCAAGTAAAATATACTTATAAAAGACATTTTAAAATATACTATAAATATTACATTATTTTATGTAAGAATTAGCAGATTAATTTTGATGACAAAAAACAACAAAATTCATGCCTAAGCCTTAGTATGGTCACCAAAATACTGATGATCTGAATTCAGACTGGATGTTTCTAAACCAGTGGGCTTGATTTAATGGAGGGAGCTAATATTTGGCTTTAACAACAGCAGTTTAGCTTAAGTACTAGATATAATATGATCTTTTATTTTAATGTAAGCAATTTTAGTTTTTCCTAATCCATATTGGCATACATGCTTTGCTTATTACTTTCTAAATGGTGTTAAGTACCAGCTAAAAATTTTATATCTTAAAAATAAATGTAATCTATTTTAAAGAGATATATGAAAACACATTTGGAGAATCACCTGGCAATACTGTTAATAGATTCACATGTTTCTTAGAAAGATTTCACACTCTATGGTAAACTTCAACTTTTTAAATCATTTATCAGCATCTCTGTATTCATATACTGAATCCTATCCCAGGGAATGAACTTTAATTTCTACCATCTGTGCCTTGGCCAGGAATGTCCATATTCCTTTAATGCATAAATACATTCCAGATATTTCTCATTCTGTTAGTAAGAGCTGTGAAGCACAGAAAATAATGTTTCAAAGAGGAACCACGGGGGATCATTTATTGCTCCAGCACTTTGAAAAATCTATGAAATTCCTTTATGGCTTCTTCATTATATTTTCAATGGAACAATTAGCTTGAGTGGCTACAAACACTGAATTTTCATGACCACATTAGCCTTTGAAACCAAATTATTGAATGTATTATTCTGTATGCAAAATATAGTGGGATGTGGCAAGTTAGCGATTAAAAAGCATAAGTAGCCTCCAACTGGAAAACTAGTTGAGAGTTAATTTCCTAACAGCCTATCTGGTCACACTTTATAACCCACTAAGTTCACATAATTCATTTTTTTGTTCCAAGGGTCCATTTTGCAAGTATTGAGAGTAGTAACTCTGGCCTTACAAAGAAAAAAAAAAAAATATATATATATATATATATTTATATATATATAAATTATATATATATATTTATATATATATATATTAGTAAAGCTCTTGCAACGAGCAATAACATCTCAAATACAAAAGTAGTCCCTTGAAAACTTTGGTTGCTATTTCTAAAGGTAATAAGACATTCTCATGTCCAATTCATTCAAACACACACTATAATTACCACAAAATTACAAAGAGCACAAATTTACCACCAGTTGAAGTTATTCCCCATTGTTTGACAGAGGGAAAGTGTGATGAATATTATAGCTTTACTTTTCCTGGATCTTATCTGTTTCATATTAAAATTCTAGGATGTTCGGGTAACACATGTATGTTTTGATTCTAAACCAATGATTAGAATTTTCTATAAATAAAAATGTAGTAACAAGTTTAGATTTTGGGCCACCAAGTCTGCATGACAACTACTGGACTCTGCCTTTGTAGCATGAGAGCAGCTGTGCACAATGCTTAAGTGAATGGCCGTTCCAATAAAACTTTATTTACAAAAAAGCTGGCTAATGGAATTTGACCCTCAAGACCTACTTTGCTAAAGCTTGCTTAAATCAAAAGAATAAGACCCATGCCTCCCATTTTCTCAAACTGAAACTACTTTCATGGTTGAAGAGGCAGTCATATCAAGAAATAAACATATTATTCTTTTTGGAAATACATTCTATATTCATTGCAGCAATTCTACTTCATTCAATGACCTTGGGGTTATGTATCAACTTGACAACTCCACTGTGCTTAGATATATGGTCAATCACTGGTCTGGATGTTGCTAAGGAGGTAAACTTTTTGAATGACATTAACATTCAAATCAGTTTGAGTAAAGCAGATTATCCTCCATAAAGTAGGTGGGCTTCATCTAATTAGATAGTTAAGTCATCATCTCTGAACATACCGTTGTGTCCATGTCTGCTGAGTTGTATCTGACCCTTTGGGATCCCATAGACTATAACCAGGAGGCTCCTCTGTCCATGGGACTTCCTAGGCAAGAATACTGGAGTGGGTTGCCACTTCCTTCCCCAGGGGATTGGCCTCATCAAGGGATCAAAGCTGCATTTCCTGCACTGGCAGGTGTATTCTTTACCAAGCGAGCCACTTGGGCCAGGCCCTGTTCCCAAGTGCAATTATAGAAGTTAGATTCATATGTATCTTTATGAAACATTACTTTTCACTTAAATAACTATTCTCCTGCAGTAACATTATTGATTTGAACATATTGTAAGTGATGCATAGATGTTAATTGGTAGGCTTCATTACAACAGCAGAAGTTTACACAGAACTTACAAATTGTTAATATTATGTCTTCAAATAAAAAAGAAGCCAAATTAATTCCAACAATGATTTAATTTTTTCAACTAATTCATGGAATCAAAAATCTTTTGGAATTTCACTCTGGTTAAAATCAAACATCTTGTGTTATAGGGATTATTAATATAAATTCAGTTGGAAAGCTCAAAATTCAGACAAATCATTTTTGTAATAACACAAGCACAAGTTTTGGTATAGCACATGATCTTGATAAACATATCACTTAGGAAATTAGAAAAATATGAAGTAAATACATGCAATTATTAGGAACATAAAAACTGCATCTAAACAAGTTGTAATATTAAAGTAAAAATTGTCAAAGTTTAAAATGTTTCATATGCCTATTATTTTTGTTATATAAAAATGTTGAGATAAAACATATATATATATATATATATGAATGAAATAATATGTTTTCTTTCTGTAGCCTTCTATCAATAAGACTTTGAAAATATTTGTACCTTTGAGGAACTACTTTATAAATTAATCTAGCTGCTATTTTAACATTACAGGTTTTGTGCATATTCTAAATTTTGGCTACAATTTGTTTCAGTTCAGTTCAGTTGCTCAGTTGTGTCTGACTCTTTGCGACCGCATGAAACCCAGCACTCCAGGCCTCCCTGTCCATCACCAACTCCCAGAGTTTACCCAAACTCATGTCCATTGATTGGATGATGCCATCCAACCAGCTCATCTTCCGTCGTCCCCTTCTCCTGCCATCAATCTTTCCCAGCATCAGGGTCTTTTCCAATGAGTCAGCTCTTCACATCAGGTGGCCAAAGTATTGGAGTTTCAGCTTCAAAATCAGTCCTTCCAATGAATACCCAGGACTGATCTCCTTTAGGATGGAGTGGTTGGATCTCCTTGCAGTCCAAGGGACTCTCAGGAGTCTTCTCCAACACTACAGCTCAAAAGCACCAATTCTTTGGTGCTCAGCTTTCTTTATAGTCCAATACTCACATCCATAAATGACTACTGGAAAAACCATAGCCTTGACTAGATGGACCTTTGTTGGCAAAGTAATGTCTCTGCTTTTTAGTATGCTGTCTAGGTTGGTTATAACTTTCCTTCCAAGGAGTAAACATTTTTTTAATTTCATGGCTGCAATCACCATCCACAGTAATTTTGGAGCCCCCCAAAATAAAGTCATCCACTGTTTCCCCATCTATTTGCCATGAAGTGATGGGACTGAATGCCATGATCTTTGTTTTCTGAATGTTGAGCTTTAAGCCAACTTTTTCACTTTCCACTTTCACTTTCATCAAGAGGCTTTTTAGTTCCTCTTCACTTTCTACCATAAGTGTGGTGTCATCTGCATATCTGAGGTTATTGATATTTCTCCCCGCAATCTTGATTCCAGCTTGTGCTTCATCCAGCCCAGCATTTCTCATAATGTACTCTGCATATAAGGTAAATAAGCAGAGTGACAATATACAGCCTTGACATACTCCTTTTCCTGTTTGTAACCAGTCTGTTGTTCCATGTCCAGTTCTAACTGTTTCTTCCTCATCTGCATACAGATTTCTCAAGAGGCAGGTCAGGTGGTCTGGTATTCCCATCTCTTTCAGAATTTTCACAGTTTATTGTGATCCACACAGTATGTTTTTCTGGAACTCTCTTGCAATTTGGTTAATATTAGTTGAAAGTTTTCAGTCATCACAGATAAATAATGGGGTCAAATAACAAGATTTTTGTTAACTAAAATGGATGTAAAGAGTGATCCCAAAAGAGATACAGATAATTCTACACAATAATGAAAGAAATAGTACAAGCTTAACGAATGAGATTTTAAAATTCTATCTTTGAACTTTGTTCTATCTCAGCCTTAAGAGGAAAATATAGTATTTTTTCCTACCATGTTAAAAAAAAAAAGTGTGTACACTTTACTGGCATTAAGTACACTCACATTTTTTAGAAAACTTCACCACCATTTCCTAACCATTCATTTTCCAAAGCTGAAAATTTCTGCCCATTAAACAATAGCTCCTTAGTCCTCCCCTCCATTTCTAGGCCACAACTGAGATAAACATGTCTACAGGACATTTGAGCTGTCATGTAGATACTGAATCCACTCTCCTCCCCCTATGCAGGTGAAGAAGTTAACTACATGATGACCAGACTATAGCCATGATATAAGCTGCCACAATTCTGAGAACTGGCCTCAAAGAAAAGGAAAAACTGACCCTGGAACTGAAGATTAACTGTGATAAAAACATTGTGGTACATATACACAATGGAGTATTACTCAGCCATTAAAAAGAATACATTTGAATCAGTTCTAATGAGGTGGATGAAACTGGAGCCCATTATACAGAGTGAAGTAAGCCAGAAAGAAAAACACCAATACAGTATACTAATGCATACATATGGAATTTAGAAAGATGGTAACAATAACCCTGTGTACGAGACAGCAAAAGAGACACTGATGTACAGAACAGTCTTTTGGACTCTGTGGGAGAGGGAGAGGGTGGGATGATTTGGGAGAATGGCATTGAAATATGTATAATATCATATATGAAATGAGTCGCCAATCCAGGTTCGATGCACGATATTGGATGCTTGGGGCTAGTGCACTGGGATGACCCAGAGGGATGTTATGGGGAGGGAGGAGGGCGGAGGGTTCAGGATGGGGAACACATGTATACCTGTGGCAGATTCATTTTGATATATGGCAAAACCAATACAATATTGTAAAGTTAAATAAAATAAAATTAAAAAAAAACAATCAATATGATGCTCATCAGATCAGAACATGACCAATTTTAAGATGACTATGAGAGCTGACTGTGCCATTTCTGCATATAGCCCCTCCCTCTGCATCTAAAGTCTCTTGAATGCTGATTGCCAGTAGGGGAAGTCAGCCTTTGGACAGGAATGACCCCCACATTCTGTTGCCAGCCTTTAAAGTTAAGTTAAAGCAAACTTGCTTTCCTTTCCTTTCTACGAGTCTTGCCTCTTTATTGACTTTAGAGCTGTGAGAAACCAGACCCCACTTTTGGTAACACTATTTTTTAATGTTGAAATAAAATCTAGAGAGACTATGATACAAACTGTGGAAAATTCTTCAAGAGATGGGAATACCAGACCACCTGACCTGCCTCTTGAGAAATTTGTATGCAGGTCAAGAAACAACAGTTAGAACAGGACATGGAACAACAGACTGGTTCCAAATAGGAAAAGGAGTATGTCAAGGGTGTATATTGTCACCCTGCTTATTTAGCTTACATGAAGAGTACATCATACAAAATGTCAGGCTGGATAGAGCACAAGCTGGAATTAAGATTACCAGGAGAAATATATATCAGATATGCATATGACACCTCCCTTATGGCAGAAAATGCAGAACTAAAGAGCCTCTTGAGGAAAGTGAAAGAGGAAAGTGAAAAAGTTGGCTTAAAGCTCAATATTCGAAAAACTAAGATCATGGCATCCAGTCTCATCACTTTATGGCAAATAGATGGGGAAACAATGGAAACCATGACAGACTTTATTTTCTTGGGCTCCAAAATTGCTGCAGATGGTGACTGCAGCTATGAAATTAAAAGATGCTTGTTCCCTAGAAGAAAAGTTATGACCAACCTTCAGTTCAGTTCAGTCCAGTTTAGTTTCTCAGTCGTGTCCAACTCTTTGCAACCCCATGAATTGCAGCACGCCAGGTTTCCCTGTCCATCACCAACTCCTGGAGTTCACTCAAACTCACGTCCATTGAGTCCTAGACAGCATATTAAAAAGCAGAGACATCACTTTCCCAACAAAGGTATGTCTAATCAAAGCTATGCTCTTTCCAGTGTCATGTATGGATGTGAGAGTTGAACCATAAAGAAGGCTGAGGGCCGAAGAATTGATGCTTTTGAACTGTGGTGTTGGAGAAGACTCTTGAGAGTCCCTTGGACTGCAAGGAGATCCAACCAGTCAATCCTAAAGGAAATCAGTCCTGAATATTCATTGAAAGGACTGATGCTGAAGCTGAAACTCCAGTAATTTGACCACCTGATGTGAAGAACTGACTCACTGGAAAAGACTCTGTTTCTGGGAAAGATTGAAGGCAGGAGGAGAAAGAGACAACAGAGGATGAGATGGTTGGATAGCATCACCAATTTGATGGACATGAGTTTGAGCATGCTCTGGGAGTTGGTGATAGACAGGTAAGCTGGCCTGCTGCAGTCCATGGGGCTGCAAAGTGTCAGATGTCTGAGTGACTAAACTGACTGTGGAAATCTGACTGTGGTGATCTTTGATATTGTAGCATCTAAATTTGGCAAAATTCAAAAGAATCATAGAAACAACTTAAGTGCCACACTTTTTTCCAGCAAAAGTATCCATGTATAATCTTTTTTGTTTAATTCTCTTTATATAGTTCAATCAACCAGAACTCCTACCTAAAATGTAGCAATGCATGAAAGGGGTTGAACGATGTGCGCTCCCTTTAGACGTTCATATAAAAGGAAATAATGCTATTAACTATGCTTAATCTGAGATTCTTAAAAATTAATATTAATATATTTTAAAGTATACAGCAAAGAAATACCTATCTTCAAGGTTTGGGGTAAGATCTCATACAAATCTCATTTTCTGTCTAAATAATTCTATGTATCCATTTACTTATCATTAAAAATCATGCACAATGTGTTGTTTAGTTGCTAAATTGTGTCCAACTCTTTGAGACCCCAAGAACTGTAGTTCTTCAGGCTCCTCTGCCCATAGCATTTCCCAAGCAAGAATACTGATTGTTATTTTTCAGTCACTCAGTCATGTCTGACTCTTTGCCACCCCATGGACTGCAGCATGCCAGGCTTCTCTGTTCTTCACCATCTCCCAGAGTTTGCTCAAACTCATGTCCATTGAGTTGGTGATGCCATCCAACCATCTCATCCTCTGTCAACCCCTTCTCCTCCAGCCTTCGATTTTTTCCAGCATCAGGGTCTTTTCCATGAGTCAGTTCTTTTCACCAGGTGGCCAAAGTAATGGAGCTCTAGCATCAGTCCTTCCAATGAATATTGAGGATGGATTTCCTTTAGGATTGACTGGTTTGATCTACTCACTGTCCAAGGGACTCTCAAGAGTCTTCTTCAACACCACAGTTAAAAAGCATTAATTCTTCAGTGCTCAGCCTTCTTTATGGTCCAACTCTCACATCCATATATGACTACTGGAAAAAAACATAACTTTGACTAGATATACCTTTGCTGGCAAAGAATACTAGAGTGGTAGGCATTTCCTTCTCCAGGGGGTCTTCCTGGTCCAGGGATCAAACCTGTGTCTCCTGCCTGGCAGGTGGATTCTTTACCACTAAACTGTCTGGGAAACCCATGTATAATAGCAGACACTACCTATAATATAAATTCCATTCCCTATCTTAAGGTAAATGAGAGACTTATAAGAGAAGTGTCAGTGTATTCCATGTTCATGGTGTCCCCATTTCACTGCTTCAAGTTCACAGGGACAATCCCAACAGAACAGTCCATAGACTCTTAAAAAGATTCTTTTTTTTTTTTTTTTTTAAACTTTACATAATTGTATTAGTTTTGCCAAATATCAAAATGAACATATTCTTTAAAACTGAAAGAACAGAGTGTAGCAGAAAACAGTATAAAACCAGCTGTTTTCATGGTCCCAGACATCAGGCTTGCTTTGCTTTGTTACATTTTAGGCATTTAGGAGATTCATCATATTTCTGTAAGATGAATAATTGTGTTCAGACATAAAAAATTATAGACTGAAGATTTTGAGTATCTTCTGTAGTCAGACAGCTAGGCTTTGTGTAAACAAATGGAATTAGAAAAAATTGCTTACAGTTATAAGACAATAAACTTCAACAAAATGTTGACCATGAGTTAGGAATTTGCAAATCTCTGAGAACATTTAGCAGACTGTCAGCAACAAAAACACATTAGAAAACCTGTGGCCTTACTATGCCCCAGTGATATTAAATAAACTGTAAATCATTTACTGAAAATTATTAATGGAATTGAATATTATAGTTAATTGATTTATTCTTTCATTTGTCCTATCTTCTTAAATTTTTTCATTGAAGTATATCTATTTGTAAGTTCATACTAATAGAAATGTTAAAGATGAAGTAAAAAACTCTTGATTATCCAAGCTAATATGTTTTAAAGAAAAATCCCTTGATGTTAGATTATAATTCCAGTTTTTGTATATGTACTTTCTTTTATCTTGTGTTTGTAGATGTCATATCTGACAATGTAAATCTAGTCACTATTGCTTTAGTAAATAAGATTAGTTTGTTTGACTTACACTGCATTATAGAATCAATGTCTATCTTATAATAATAAATGAGCTGTATATTAAGCTTTATTTCTTCTTACTATTTATATGGTAATTGAATTCTTTGAGTCTTTAAATTTAAAACAGCCGTTTTATTGGTGGTCAAAAGGCAATAGTAAGAATATACTAACTGCATAACTTAACTCTGATTCAGTTCAGTTCAGTCGCTCAGTCATGTGTGACTTTTTGCGACCCCATGAATTGCAGCACACCAGGCCTCCCTGTCCGTCATCAACTCCTGGAGTTCACTCAGACTCATGTCCATCGAGTCGGTGATGCCATAAAGCCATCTTATTCTCTGTTGTCCCCTTCTCCTCCTGCCCCCAATCCCTCCCAGCATCAGAGTCTTTTCCAGTGAGTCAACTCTTCTCATGAGGTGGCCAAAGTATTGGAGTTTCAGCTTTAGTATCATTCCTTCCAAAGAACACCCAGGACTGATCTCCTTTAGAATGGACTGGTTGGATCTCCTTGCAGTCCAAGGGACTCTCAAGAGTCTTCTCCAACACCACAGTTCAAAAGCATCAATTCTTCGGCACTCAGCTTTCTTCACATTCCAACTCTTACATCCATACATAACCACTGGAAAAACCATAGCCGTTAACTAGATGGACCTTTGTTGGCAAAGTAATGTCTCTGCTTTTGAACATGCTATCTAGGTTAGTCATAACTTTCCTTCCAGGGAGTAAGCGTCTTTTAATTTCATGGCTGCAATCACCATCTGCAGTGATTTTGGAGCCCCCCAAAAGAAAGTCTGACAGTGTTTCCACGGTTTCCCTATCTATTTGCCATGAAGTGATGGGACCAGATGCCATGATCTTAGTTTCCAGAATGTTGAGCTTTAAGCCACCTTTTTCACTCTCCTTCACCTTCATCAACAGGCTTTTTAGCTCCTCTTCACTTTCTTCCATAAGGGTGGTATCATCTGCATATCTGAAGTTAATGATATTTCTCCCGGCAATCTTGATTCCAGCTTGTACTTCCTCCAGCCCAGCATTTCTCATGATGTACTCTGCATATAAGTTAAATAAACAGGGTGACAATATACAGCCTTGACATACTCCTTTTCCTATTTAGAACCAATCTGTTGTTCCATGTCCAGTTCTAACTGTTGCTTCCTGACCTGCATACAGGTCTCTCAAGAGGCAGGTCAGGTGGTCTCATATTCCCATGTCTTTCAGAATTTTCCACAGTTTATTATGATCCACACAGTCAAAGGCTTTGGCATAGTAAATAAAGCAGAAATAGATGTTTTTCTGGAACTTTCATGCTTTTTTGATGTTCCAGCAGATGTTGGCAGCAATGCAGAAATACCTCCTGGGATAGAAAATACAGTTGTTATTATTCTATATTTTTCTATGGAACATATGAAATGATTAATATGTAACACCAGTGTTCCCTTTCCTTTACTGTATGATGTGAAGTCACTCAGTCGTGTCTGACTCTTTGGGACCCCATGGACTGTAGCCTACCAGGCTCCTCAGTCCATGGGATTTCCAGGCAAGAGTACTGGAGTGGGTTGCCATTTCCTTCTCCAGAGGATGTCCCTCACCCAGGGATCAAACCCAGGTCTCCCACAGTGTAGGCAGATGTTTTACTGTCTGAGCAAGTGAATCTAATATCCTTTATTGTATAGGTGATGTTTATAATCTGGGAACTTGGTATAGTTTCTCTACCTTCTCGTATCCCAAACTCCAACATTTTGTTCACAGGAATACCGTTCAAATTAAAATAATGAAAAAATTCTCTAAGAAGAAAATATAAAACCTCTCTCCTCCCCCTATTAAATAGAAGTAAGAGAGACAATGGATGAGTCATCTGAGAATTTAAAATTGCAATTTTTTTTTAAGAGGAGCATTTTAAAGTGTTCCTTCTAAGAAGACAAAACTACATTTGATAATTGCCTTCCTACTTGCTCAATAATAATAATTTAAGAATCATAAAAATAAAAGAAGCAGAACATGCAAGCAACTACTAGAGAATATAAACTGCTGAGAACTTTCATTCTTTATAAGAGACAAATATTATTTATTATTCTTATATAACCTGTATATAACCTTATATAACCTGTATCTCAGAGAAGGCAATGGCACCCCACTCCAGTAGTCTTGCCTGGAAAAATCCCATGGACAGAGGAGCCTGGTAGGCTACAGTCCATGGGGTTGCTAAGAGTCGGACACGACTGAGCGATTTCACTTTCACTTTTCACTTTCATGCATTGGAGAAGGAAATGGCAACCCACTCCAGTATTCTTGCCTGGAGAATCCCAGGGACGGGGGAGCCTGGTGGGCTACTCTCTATGGGGTCGCACAGAGTCGGACACGACTGAAGCAACTTAGCAGCAGCAGCAGCAACCTGTATCTAACCTTATATAATGAGAGGGTCTACCCCACGTCCGAGGCCAGGGACGGTGGCCAAGAGGAGCTACTCAACACCCAAGGTCAGGGGCGGAGGCCAACAGTGCCAGGCTGCGATGGTGCAGGACCAGACAGGAGGAGCTACCCCATGTTCAAGGAGTGGCAGCTGCACAGGAGCAGAAGGGCAGGGAGGAGCTACTCCACGTTCAAGGTCAGAAGGGGCAGCCGTGAGGAGATACCCCTCATCCAAGGTAAGGAGCAGCAGCTGTGCTTTGCTGGAGCAGACGTGAAGAGATACCCTATGTCTGAGGTAAGAGAAACCTAAGTAAGACGGTAGGTGTTGCGAGAGGGCATCAAGGGCAGACACACTGAAACCATAATCACAGAAAACTAGTCAATCTGATCACACAGACCACAGCCTTGTCTAACTCAATGAAACTAAGCCATGCTTTGTGGGGCCACTGGATGGGCAGGTCATGGTGGAGAGGTCTGACGGAGTGTGGTCCACTGGAGAAGGGAATAGTAAACCACTTCAGTATTCTTGCCTTGAGAACCCCATGAACAGTATGAAAAGGCAAAATGATAAGACACTGAAAGAGGAACTCCCAGGTTGGTAGGTGCCCAATATGCTACTGGAGATCAGTGGAGAAATAACTCCAGAAAGAGTGAAGGGGTGGAGCCACAGCAAAAACAATACCCAGTTGTGGATGCGAATGGTGATAGAAGCAAGATCCAATGAGGTAAAGAGCAATATTGCATAGAAACCTGGAATGTTAGGTCCATGAATCAAGGCAAATTGGAAGCGGTCAAACAGGAGATGGCAAGAGTGAATATCAACATTCTAGGAATCAGCGAACTAAAATGGAAAGGAATGGGTGAATTTAACTCAGATGACCATTATATCTACTTCTGTGGGCAGGATTCCCTTAGAAGCAATGTAGTGGCCATGATGGTCGACAAAAGAGTCCAAAATGCAGTACTTGGATGCAATCTCAAAAATGACGGAATGATCTCTGTTCATTTCCAAGGCAAACCATTTAATATATCGTAACCCAAGCCTGTGCCCCAACCAGTAATGCTGAAGAAGCTGAAGTTGAATGGTTCTATGAAAACTTACAAGACCTTTTAGAACTAACACCCCCAAAAGATATCCTTTTCATTATAGGGGACAGGAATGCAAAAGTAAGAAGTCAAGAAACACCTAGGGTAACACACAAATTTGGCCTTGGAATACGGAATGAAACAGGGCAAAGGCTAATAGAGTTTTGCCAAGAGAACACACTGCTCATAGCAAGCACCATCTTCCAACAACACAAGAGAAGACTCTACCCATGGACATCACCAGATGGTCAACACCAAAATCAGATTGATTATATTATTTGCAGCCAAAGATGGAGAAGCTCTATACACTCAGCAAAAACAACCAGGAGCTGACTGTGGCTCAGACCATGAACTCCTTATTGCCAAAACAGACTTAAATTGAAAAAAGTAGGGAAAACCACTAGACCATTCAGTTCAGTTCAGTTTAGTTCAGTTCAGTCGCTCAGTCGTGTCCAACTCTTTCGACCCCATGAATTCCAGCACGCCAGGTCTCCCTGTCCATCACCAACTCCCAGAGTTAAGCCAAACCAAAGTTCACTGAGTCAGTGATGCCATCTAGCCATCTCATCCTCTGTTGTCCCCTTCTCCTCCTGCCTCCAATCCCTCCCAGCATCAGAGTCTTTTCCAATGAGTCAACTCTTCACATGAGGTGGCCAAAGTACTGGACTTTCAGCTTTAGCATCATTCCTTCCAAAGAAATCCCAGGGCTGATCTCCTTCAGAATGGACTGGTTGGATCTCCTTGCAGTTCAAGGGACTCTCAAGGGTCTTCTCCAACACCACAGTTCAAAAGCATCAATTCTTCAGCACTCAGCTTTCTTCACAGTCCAACATTCACATCCATACATGACTACTGGTAAAACCATAGCCTTGACTAGATGGACCTTTGTTGGCAAAGTAATGTCTCTACTTTTGAACATGTTATTTAGGTTGGTCATAACTTTCCTTCCAGGGAGTAAGTGTCTTTTAATTTCATGGCTGAAATCACCATCTGCAGTGATTTTGGAACCCCCAAAAAGATAAAGTCTGACACTGTTTCCACTGTTTCCCCATCTATTTGCCATGAAGTGATGGGACCAGAAGCCATGATCTTAGTTTCCTGAATGTTGAGCTTTAAGCCAACTTTTTCACTCTCCTCGTTCACTTTCATCAAGAGGCTTTTTGGTTCCTCTTCACTTTCTTCCATAAGGGTGATGTCATCTGCATATCTGAGGTTATTGATATTTCTCCCAGCAATCTTGATTCCAGCTTGTCCTTCTTCCAGTCCTGTGTTTCTCATGATGTACTCTGCATATAAGTTAAGTAAGCAGGATGACAATATACAGTCATGATGTACTCCTTTTCCTATTCAGGTATGACCTAAATCAAATTCCTTATGATTATACAGTTGAAGTGAGAAATAGATTTAAGGGACTAGATCTGATAGATAGAGTGCCTGATGAACTATGGACAGAGGTTCATGACATTGTACAGGAGACAGGAATCAAGACCATTTCCAAGAAAAACAAATGCAAATAAGCAAAATGGCTGTCTGGGGAGGCCTTACAAATAGCTGTGAAAGAAGAAAATTGAAAAGCAAAGGAGAAATGGAAAGATATAAGCATCTGAATGCAGAGTTTCAAAGAATATCAAGGAGAGATAAGAAAGCCTTCATCAGTGATCAATGCAAAGAAATAGAGGAAAATAACAGAATGACTAGAGATCTCTTCAAGAAAATTAGAGATACCAAGGGAACATTTCATGCAAAGATGGGCTTGATAAAGGACAGAAATGGTATGGACCTAACACATGCAGAAGATATTAAGAGGTGGCAAGAATACACAGAACTGTACAAAAAAGATCTTCACAACTCAGATAATTAGGATGGTGTGATCACTCACCTAGAGACAGACATCTTGGAATGTGAAGTCAAGTGGGCCTTAGAAAGCATCAGTATGAACAAAGCTAGTGGAGGTGATGGAATTCCAGGTGAGCTATTTCAAATCCTGAAAGATGATTCTGTGAAAGTGCTGCACCCAATATGCCAGCAACTTGGAAAACTCAGCAGTGCCTACAGGACTGGAAAAGGTCAGTTTTCATTCCAATCCCAAAGAAAGACAATGCCAAGGAATGCTCAAACTACTGCACAGTTGCACTCATCTAAAACTGTGGTAAAGTATATGTTCAAAATTCTCCACCAGGGTTCAGCAATATGTGAACCATGAACTTCCAGATGTTCAAGCTAGTTTTAGAAAAGGCAGAGGAACCAGAGATCAAATTGTCAACATCCACTGGATCATCAAAAAAACAAGAGAGTTCCAGAAAAACCTCTATTTCTGCTTTATTGACTATGTCAAAGCCTTTGACTGTGTGGATCACAATAAACTGTGGAAAATTCTGAAAGAGATGGGAATACCAGACCACCTGATCTGCCTCTTGAGAAACCTATATGCAGGTCATGGACATGCATATAGGACATGGAACTGGACATGGAACAACAGACCAGTTCCAAATAGGAAAAGGAGTACGTCAAGGCTGTATATTGTCACCCTGCTTATTTAACTTATATGCAGAGTACATCATGAGAAACGCTGGACTGGAAGAAACAGAAGCTAGAATCAGATTGCCTGGAGAAATATCAATAACCTCAGATATGCAGATGATACCACCCTTATGGCAGAAAGTGAAGAGGAACTCAAAAGCCTCTTGATGGAAGTGAAAGAGTAGAGTGAAAAATTTGGCTTAAAGCTCAGCATTCAGAAAATGAAGATTATGGCATCTGGTCCCATCACTTCATGGGAAATAGATGGGGAAACAGTGGAAACAGTATCAGACTTTATTTCTTGGGGCTCCAAAATCACTGCAGATAGTGATTTAAGCCATGAAATTAAAAGACACTTACTCCTTGGAAGGAAATTTATGATCAACCTAGACAGCGTGTTCAAAAGCAGAGACATTATTTTGCCAACAAAGGTCCATCTTTTCAAGGCTATGGTTTTTCCAGGAGTCATGTATGGATGTGACAGTTGGACTGTGAAGAAGGCTGAACGCCAAAGAATTGATGCTTTTGAACTGTGGTGTTGGAGAAGACTCTTGAGAGTCCCTCGGACTGCAAGGAGATCCAACCAGTCCATTCTGAAGGAGATCAGCCCTGGGATTTCTTTGGAAGGAATGATGCTA
The DNA here is from genome assembly GCF_029378745.1 of Bos indicus. Lineage (NCBI taxonomy): Eukaryota > Metazoa > Chordata > Mammalia > Artiodactyla > Bovidae > Bos > Bos indicus. The sequence goes on from NC_091765.1 coordinate 75,721,626, forward strand.
AAGCTTAAACTTCAGTACTTTGGCCACCTCATGCAAAGAGTTGACTCATTGGAAAGGACTCTGATGCTGGGAGGGATTGGGGGCAGGAGGAGAAGGGGGTGACAGAGGATGAGATGGTTGTATGACATCACTGACTCGATGAACATGAATTTGAGTAAACTCCAGGAGTTGGTGATGGACAGGGAGGCCTGGCATGCTGCGATTCATGGCGTTGCCTAGAGTCAGACACCACTGAGTGACTGACCTGAATTGATATAACCTGTGATAACAGGAGGTGCTAGAAAAATCCCTGTTACTAAGTGATAGAGAACTTTCCTAAATTTCATTTTCAGGATTGCTAATTTTCAAATTCATATATTACAGAAGCTTGTGGAGAATAGTGGAAAACAGTCTGTAGAGACAGAAGAGGACTTTATTATCTGATATGGTTTAAAAGTTTAACATATAAGATGTATGATTTGGGCCAATGTTTTAAAATCTCTAGACATTTAAGTGGCTGAGTATACACATACTATTCATAGAACATTTACTCTGAGCCAGGCATTGTGGGTTGTATGCCTTCACATGATCCATAGGCATTTTATGTACCTTTTCTGAAATATATCTTATGACAATGTAATAAACTTGAGCAAAAACTAGCATTATCTTATAAATTGGGATTATTTTTGAGAAAGCATAGCAATTTTCTCCAAATAATATGCAAGTAGCAAAGCTAGGATATGAAAGTAATAGTTCCATCATCCATGAATTTATAACAACTATGTTTCATTATATTAATTTATCAAAAATGATATGTTTATACATATATATTTTCATTGATGTATAATTGCTTTACACTGTTGTATTTTTTGCTGTACAGCAAAGTGAATCAACTATACATATACATATATCCATTCTTTATTGGATTTCCTTCCCATTTTGGTCATTACAGAGCATAAAACTATGCCTGGATTATGCTCAATAAACTTTAACAATTACTGTGCAGTATTCCATAGTAATTGCTATTCCTAGTATTCCAATACTAACATATTCTATAGTAATATTATTACAGTATTCCAAAGATCAAATTTCAGCAACAGAGGTTCTCTAGAATTTAGTTAAAAACAACTTTTTTTTCTCAGTGTGTTTCCTACCAGCTATCTTCTAATGTAATCCTTTAATGACAGATTACAACCATAAGAATATTTAATATAATAGGTTCAGGAAAGTTATATTATCCTTTATACTAAGAATTATAATGTTAATTAAATAGAAGGAAGAACAAGGTCATGTTTCTGGTTATCTTGCAAGAAATAGATAAGCAAATGCAGGCTGCCTTGTGACCCTGTTACATAAAATAATAGAGTACTTTAGAAAAAACCAGTCCAGAAGAACTTCCAAGATAGCAGAGGAATAAGACAGGAAGAGCACATCCTTCCCCACAAATACATCTGAAATCCATCTGCATATGGAACAGATCTACAGAACACCTTTTGAACACAAGCAGAAGACCAAAAACTTCCAAAAAGGCAAGCCAGTCTCCTTAGAATAAGAGCATTTGGGCCTTCTTTGGGGAGAACAGAATTTCCCACAACATGCTGATGGCCATGTTTAATCACTTCATTCATAAGGTGGTTAAGAAAAATGACAGTGCTCAACAGCAGGAATTCATCCTTCACACTGCTGGGCTTTATCTTCTTGTTCTGGAAGTAGCAGACAGGGTAATTCAATCAAGTTTTCCACCCACTGCTGTTTGATAAATATGTTCAGATTCTAAAAAGAGTGGGCTCAAGAATCCAGCTTAGATGAGAAAAGAAAAAAGAGCAACCAAAAAACACTGAGGCCAATCCAAAGAAGAGAAGAGGGAAGCCCTGCAAGAAAGAGGTGATAAAGATGGATGAGGTTACTAAAGAAGAGGATGAAGAGACAAAGGAGATGAAGAGATTTTTTTCTTCTTCTGAAGACCATTGTCAAATTCTAAATGCCACCTCTTATGTTTGAAGAGCTTTCAAGACTTCTTCCCAAGTTCTCCCTAAAAGAGAAGCCAGAGTGTATACATAATTGTGTAGAAAGTCTTTGTTGCATTAGCTAATTTTGAACCAGTTGTTCATGAATTTCATGTTATACAAGCTGGAAATCTCCATGAAGCAAAATATATACCAGAACTGGCCTATCATGGGTTGTATTTGCTTTACTTCCCTATTCACAGAGAAGGAAACAAGATTCTCAGATGTGTTTTCCATCAAATGGTCTCCATAATATTAATGAGACAAGTGAGCAAAGACTGCCATCACAGCCCCCTTGCCATCATGTCTCCAGTTGTCAGCAGTAGAAACCTGGTCATCCAGCTTGTAAGTTCTGGGTGAACTAAAAGAAACTGTATACATCCAGTCCTACAACACATCTGTGGCAAGGTGTTCAATAAATCTGAATATCAAACCTATGACAATTGCACTCATCTTACACACTAGCAAAATAATGCTCAAAATTCTCCAAGCAAGTCTTCAAAACTGTGTGAGCTGAGAACTTCCAGATGTTCAAGCTGGATTTAGAAAAGGCAGAGAGACAAGAAATCAAATCACCAACATCCATTGGATCATCGAAAAAGCAAGAGAGTTCCAGAAAAATACCTACTTCTGCTTTACTAACTAGGCGAAGACCTTTGACTGTGTGGATCACAACAAACTGTGTAAAATTCTTCGAGAGATGGGGATACCAGACCACCTGACCTGCCTCTTGAGAAATCTGTATGCAGGTTAAGAAGAAACAGTTAGAACTGGACATGGAACAACAGACAGGTTTCAAATAGGAAAAGGAGTACACCAAGGCTGTATATTGTCACCCAGGTTACTTAACTTCTATGCAGAAAACCTCATGTGAAATGCCAGGCTGGATGAAGGACAAGTTGGAATCAAGACTGCAGGGAGAAATATCAATAATCTCAGATATGCACATGACACCACCCTTATGGCAGAAAGCAAAGAGGAACTAAAGAGCCTCTTGATGAAAGTGAAAGAGGAGAGTGAAAAAGCTGGTTTAAAACTCAACATTCAAAAAACTAAGATCACGGCATCCGGTCCCATCACTTCATGGCAAATAGATGGGGAAACAATAGAAACAGTGATAGACTTTATTTCCTTGGGCTCCAAAATCATAGCAGATGGTGACTGCAACTATGAATTAAAAGACATTTGATCCTTGGAAGAAAAGCTAGACCAATCCAGACAGCATATTAAAAAGCAGTGACACTACATTGCCAACAAAGGTCCATCTAGTCAAAGCTTTGGTTTTTTCAGTAATCATATATGGATGTAAGAGTTGGACCATAAAGAAAGCTCAGCACCAAAGAATTGACGCTTTTGAACTGTGGTGTTGGAAAAGACTCCTAAGAGTCCCTTGGACTGCAAGGAGATCCAACCAGTCCATCCTAAAGGAGATCAGTCCTGAATATTCATTGGAAGGACTAATCCTGAAGCTAAAACTCCAATACTTTGGCCACCTGATACGAAGAACTGACTCATTGGAAAAGACCCTGATGCTGGGAACAATTAAAGGCACGAGGAGAAGGGGAAAAAAGAGGATGAGATGGTTGGAATGCATCACCAACTTGATGGACGTGAATTTGAGCAAGCTCTGGGTCTTGGTGATGGACAGGGAAGCCTGGTGTGCTGTGATCCACGGGGTCACAAAGAGTCGGACATGAATGAGCAACTGAACTGAACTGAACTGAAACCCATATGGCTCATCCTCTGGGCCAGCTGCTCAACAAGCTTCCTTGTGAGGAATATGCTTCTTTCATGGCCTGAATTTATGAATTAGTACCAGATGCTAATGTCTTTTCCAGGTTTCACTCTAGATGTTGCCTTGGCTCTTCTGGAACTACCTGATAAGAGGTAGATGACCCACTTCCCCTTGAGCATGAGAAGTTCCTGAAGCATAAGTTCTTGGTTCAGGAAATCTTGTTTGTCCACTGTATAGACAAGGACCCAATGGTCCACAGCAAGGCTGTGTCCAATTTCACACACGGCCTAGAGTCCTTTGTCACGTCCCCATTGGACAGCATGCAGGCATTTCTGGATAACACTCCTTCAGTTTCAGGAGTAGAGAGCCACCAAAAGAGTGCTCAGAAAAATTCAACAGAAAAGGATTTCATGATGATGCTGAGGAACAGGGTTAGTGATGAGAAGACCAACGTCAGGAAATCTGCAGTCCAGGTCTTAGTGAACATCTTGGAACACTGTGCTATCTTGTGTATGAGAGAGAAGCTGCCTGTCCTGCATAATCAGTGTTTTGGTATCACCATGTCTGTCAACAAGCAGACTTTGCAATCTCTACCGAACTGCTGATGGTCCAATCCTGGTGTGTCCATCTACAAAAGGTCTGGCTGGAGGGGTTTATCCTGGCTGTGATGGACAATGAGAGCTCCTGTCTATGCCCACCTCCAGCTCTCACACCAAGATGGGGACACTATTCTTGACAAGGTCCTCATGCTGTAACCACAGCTTTCCCAAGGTGATGATGGCTTGTCCTCTGATCACAGAGGGCATGACTCGCATGAACCTGAAAGAGGGACTAGAAGGTGGGCATAGGCAGGAATGTTCTCAACAACATCATCTTATGTGACCTCTGTGCCCACTACACAGCCCCAAGAAACAAGTACATCCCCAACATCCGCACACATCTGAAGGACCTGAACACTTTCTTCCAGAAGCAGACACTACTTTTGTTCACCCGACCCCTGCAGGAGGACTTGGTGAAGTGAAAGTGTTGCCTGTTCCTCTGTTTCATTAGCACACTAGTAGACCTGAACCCAGAGGTCACCAGCACCAGGGCAGTCTGTCTGGCCCATTGCTCCTGAAGAGGAACCCAAACATATTTTTCCAGCACCTCATTGAGTGCATTTTCCTCTTCAATAACTTTGAGAAACACAAAACTTTCACTAGGCTCCCCCAGGTGGAGAGAGAGAAGTGGCTATTCTCCCTGAAGGGGAATATGGACAAGGAAAAGTAGATGAAAATCTACAAGTTTCTCCCGGAACACTACTTCACGGATGAGCAGGGGTCCAACATCACTTCCAGAATCTTCAGCTACATCCTGGTATACTTCACTGACAGTGACCTCCTGTGGACACAGAAGACAGCAAACTCCTCTCAGACACATTTGAGGTGCTCAGTTTGAAGGAGATCAGGTTGCAGACATTGAGGGCTAAACCAGACAAGGACCAGCTTGTGGAGGAGGAGGACCTGGCCCAAGCCAAAGTGTTCATGTAGGAGGTGCAGAAGGAGCTTGTCTTAAGTTCAAAGGAGGAATTTCCTAGAAAGTATTATTCCAATTATCATCTCCCTGAAGTCTGCCCTAGAGAAAAACAAGATCCCAGTGCTTTGAGAACTCATGCACTACCTCAGGGAGGCAATGTGGGATTACTGAGATGAAATCAAGGGCTTTTTTTTACAGTTGACAAGCAGCTGGTCATAAAACTTGAGTAGGACACCAGGCGCTACTAAGAGCAGCTGACTTAGGAGTAGGAGCTGGGGAGGTAGGCAGCCGCAGACAGGGTGGCCTCAGGTTCCAAGGAGGCACAGGTCAGGTAGGTTGTTCCAAGTTTGGAAACAATGTCAACTCCTGCTGGCCAAGAAAGACTCCATGGTCACTGCTGCGGATCATCCGTCCACATCCAGGGCCCATGCTACCCACGTGACTGCATTTCTGTTCCTGGTGCCCAAAGACAGGCTCATGTCAGTGAGCACCAACATCATCCTGAATTCCTTCAAGAAATTTGGGGAGTTATGCAGCTGGTCTTGTGGCTAGGGAGTAGAGCTATAAACCTTCGACATGTGTCCTGAGAGCCTGGGTAAGCTGGGCAATGTGACTCCTTAAAGGGCTTAGAGATGGAGTCCAGAGGAGCTATTGACCTCGAAAGGAAGCGAGGGATCAGGACCCCTGAGTAGACCATCCAGAATGTCATGTTCTGAGAGGAAATCAGCTATGTCTCTCACTGGGGTCCATCTTTTTCCCCCAGAGGCCAGACCCTCCCAACCTGGTCCAGTAGGCTCACCCTGGGAAGTCAGAGGCAGACAAAACCTGGGGACAACATTCTGTGTCTGTCACTGCCTGACTTGCAGACCACACAGCCATCCCAGACTTCCCAGTGGAATGTGACAGTCCCCAGGAAGTTGGACTGTGAGGCCTACAAGAAAAAGGCAAGTGACCACCTCTCCCTGGAAGCTTCCATCAGGAGAACCAGGGCCACCTATCTGTTTACCTGTGTGGCTGGTCAATACCTAGTTTGGAACTGTAAGATATAAGATACTAGAGAAATGCCTCATGCATTTAATACAAATTTAAATATTTGAAAATTATTTGGCTTATTCTATTAAGTTCTATTCTGATCCTAATCCTGAGCTTTCTCTTCTGTAAATCCAGCTTTTGGTAGCTGTACCTAGCTTTCTATATCTGATGTTAAAATCCTACATATAATATATTTCTGCATCTCCTGCATTGCAGGCAGATTCTTTATACATTGACCCATCTAGGAAGCCCTAATATTTTTCTAATGTTATTTATATTTTGCAAACTTTTTGAAGTTTGTTCAAGTAAATAAAGGTGGTTGTTGTTTGGTCACTAAGTTGTGTCCAACTCTTTAAAACTCCATGAACTACAGCACTCCAGGCTTCCCTCTCCTTCACTACCTCTAGAGTTTGCTCAGATATATGTCCATTGAGTCCATGATGCCATCCAATTATCTCATCTTCTATTGCCCAATGAGTGTGCTCTTTGCATCAGGTGGCCAAACTATTGGAGCTTCAGCTTCAAATGAAGCTTCAGCATCAGTCCTTCTAATGAATATTCAGGGTTGATTTCTTTTAGGATTGACTGGTTTGATATCCTTGCTGTCCAAGGGATTCCCAAGAATCTTCTCCAGTACCACAATTCACAACCATTATTTCTTTGAATTGATTAAGGTTAAGCATGAAAAACGGAGAAGGCAATGGCACCCCACTCCAGTACTCTTGCCTGGAAAATCCCTTAGAGGGAGGAGCCTGGTAGGCTGCAGTCCATGGGGTCGCCAAGAATCGGACAGGACTGAGCGACTTTACTTTCACTTTTCACTTTCATGCATTGGAGAAGGAAATGGCAACCCACTCCAGTATTCTTGCCTGGAGAATTCCAGGGACGGGGGAGCCTGGTGGGCTGCCGTCTATGGGGTCGCACAGTGTCGGACACGACTGAAGTGACTTAGCAGCAGCAGCAGCAAGCGTGAAAAAAAAACAAAAAAAGTCCAAAGTTTACATGGCAGAAAACTGATTTTCAGCTTTATTTGAATGCACAAGCTAGATAAGTTTCTGTGGTTAAAATTCAACCCTGATTAATAAAATTTGATTAGGTCAGTTCAGTTCAGTCGCTCAGTCCTGTCCGACTCTTTGCGACCCCATGAATCACAGCACGCCAGGCCTTCCTGTCCATCACCAACTCCCGGAGTTCACTCAGATTCAAGTCCATCGAGTCAGTGATGCCATCCAGCCATCTCATCCTCTGTCATCCCTTTCTCCTCCTGCCCCCAATCCCTTCCAGCATCACAGTCTTTTCCAATGAGTCATCCTTATATTATTACTCCCTTCCCCATTCCTTCTTGCCTGGTTAGATCATCCAAAGAAGCCTAACAAATAGTCCAATAAATATTAATTCAACTCCCATAACTCAGTGTTTAGAAAAAAAAATTATACAAAATTCATTTCACTACTTATATCTTTTTTAAAATTTATCATTTTCCATAAATTATTTTACATTTGAATAATCATGTACCCCAAGTTATATTTCAAATCTTTCTTACTGATGTTATTTACTTGTGTGTTCATACCTTTATTTATTCAATCATTCACTATCCAGGCACTGGAATGTCTACAAAGAATAAGACACAGCTCATGACCTAGAGGAACAGTATAATGGGAAGGGTGCCTGGCAAATGGACAACTATGATACTGAGAAAAAAAGCTAGCCCAGTTCTGTGGAATTGCAGAGAAAGGAGAATCTAACTGTACAAGATGGATTACTACATAATGGATTACTTAGGATTTAGCCCTCAAATAGGGTTTGTTTTAGATTAATATATATTTCCTAATCATCTATCTTTTCTGACATAACCAGACTTCAAATTGGCAGTTAAATGAATTGTTATTTCAGCTGTAACAAAATAATTCTGGATTCTATCTTGAAAAGTATTTTTTTTTAAACTTTATGGGAAGTGAACTAGAGGTATTAACCAAATCCTGTTTAAAATGTCAAAAGCAGGGAGTATTAAAACAATGAAATTTTCATCTTCTCTTGCTTAGTTTTCAGACGCTCTCTGCAGGAAGACCTTGATCACATCTATGTAATAAAGACACTAAAAGTTTAAAAAGAGGAAGTGGATACCATATGTTTATCTAGGAAATCACAACATTAACAAAAACAAATGAATAAACAAACAAATATTCTCATGGTGAGTGAGTAAAGAGCTTGATGTTGATATGTTTTCTCCAATAGAATGCCACGTCTTATTTTACCACAAGCATTTCTATAAAACATAGTAAAGAAAAAAAAAAAAAAAAGAGTTCAAGCCATTTTGTGGCTGCAAAAGTCAGCTTACACAGCATATTATTTCCTCGCGTCTGTTTACTCCTTCAGTTTTAGGGGTCATTAAAGAGACATAAGATGATTTTAAATTTTGGATATTAAAAGAAAACCTGAAAATATGCATAAAGCTTTAAAATTTGTTTTCTTAAACAGATTCAAGTCTTCTTGATCCATCAGTTGAGAGTCTTACATGATAAAAGATTATTGCCATTTCTTTAAAGAAAAACAAAACAAATTCTCCCCTTGTTTGGGAAAAATGTTTTCCATGTTATTGATTTTTAATTTATTGTTAGACTCAGAAACTTATTGTGACATAATATAAATTGACATAAAAAATATGGTTCACACTAGCCAGATTTTTATTCAACATTTCAAAAAATATTTCTAATTTTTACAATTCAATCACATATACTTTTTACTAGTTTTAATATTATTTCCATATGTATCTCTAACTTTTTGTTTGATATATAAAACTGATTTTTTAAAGTTGACAGTTATTAAATCAAGGCTTAAAGCAATGAAGGTAGTCAGAAGCCTTTATCCTAAAGACTTAACTTTAATTAATCAGGTCACCTATCACCTTGACAAGTGAAAAGGGCTTTCAGAGTAAAGACCCAGACTTTATAATTTTATAGAGTGATTATGAGCATGATTTTAATCTGGTGACATTTACATGGGCTAAGTTACAAGATAAAGATCATCTTTCTAAGACTCGCTGGAGTTAATTTATGGGTTTAAAAGATGATTAATAATGCTGTGACAGGAAACAAGAAAAAGAGAAAATGTTTCCTGGAACTCCTTTCTCCTATTCTCCAAGACAGGGTCAAAGGTATGATTTGCCCAGGTGCAATCCTGCACAAATAAATTCTTTTCTGTTTATGTCTCTCCTACCATCTGTTCCCTCTTTTGAGTTAACTACTCCTGTAGGGGAAGAAACGTTTCGATGATAGCGAGACACACAACAAGGTCTTCTAAATGTGTCTCTACCCACTGTGAAAAGTCATGGTAATCTTTTAAATTGTTTTATTTTTGGAGAGTGAAAACACAGTAAAGTGGAATCATACTAATGAGACAAAATGCATAAACATATTATTTTGTTAAAAAAAATATATATATATATTAAGAGGTTTTAGGTCAGTGAAATTACTCTTTGTGATATTATAATGATGGATATATATTATCATACATTTGTCCAACCCCCAAAAATATACAACACCAAGGCTGTATATTGTCACCCTGCTTATTTAGCTTATATGCAGAGTACATCATGAGAAACGTTGGGCTGGAAGAAGTACAAGCTGGATTCAAGATTGCCAGAAGAAATATCAATAACCTCAGATATGCAGATGACACCACCATTATGGCAGAAAGTGAAGAAGAACTAAAGAGCCTCTTGACGAAAGTGAAAGAGGAGAGTGAAAAAGTTGGCTTAAAGCTCAACATTCAGAAAACTAAGATCATGGCATCTGGTCCCAACACTTCATGGCAAATAGATGGGGAAACAGTGGCTGACTTTATTTTTTGGGGGCTCCAAAATCACTGCAGATGGTGATTGCAGCCATGAAATTAAAAAACGCCTAGTCGTTGGAAGGAAAGTTATGACTAACCTAGACAGCATATTAAAAAACAGAGACATTATTTTGTCCACAGAGGCATGTCTAGTCAAGGGTATGGTTTTTCCAGTAGTCATGTATGGATGTGAGAGTTGGACTATAAAGAAAGCTGAGCACCGAAGAACTGATGCTTTTGAACTGTGGTGTTGGAGAAGAGTCTTGAGAGTCCTTTGGACTGCAAGGATATCCAACCAGTCCATCCTAAAGATCAGTCCTGGGTGTTCATTGAAAGAACTGATGTTGAAGCTGAAACTCCAAAACTTTGGCCACCTGATGCAAAGAACTGACTCATTTGAAAAGACCCTGATGCTGGGAAAGATTGAAGGCAGGAGGAGAAGGGGACAACAGAGAATGAGATGGTTGTATCGTATCATCGACTCGATGGACATGGGTTTGGGTGGAGTCCGGGAGTTGGTGATGGACAGGGAGGCCTGGTGTGCTGAGGTTCATGGGGTTGAGAAGAGTAGAACATGACTGAGCAACTGAACTGAACTGCAAGCTACTTATTCTGTACTTAGAAAAGAACACCTGTTCTCCAAATTCTATGGAGTAAATCAGTGGTTTATTCTTGTTTAGTTGCTAACTCATATCTGACTCTCTTGCAATCCCAGGGACTGTAGCCCACCAGGCTCCTCTGTCCATGGGATTTCCCAGGCAAGAATATTTGGGTAGGTTGTGATTTCTTTCTCCAGGGGATATTCCTTATCCAGGAATGAAACTGCATCTCCTGCATTGGCAGGCAGATTTTTTACCACTGAGTCAACTAGAATCTCAAATCTATGGTACACGTTTCAAATTCATCCTGGAGTTCTATAATATGTGGGACATAGTGACATTAATTTTTTTGTGGTGTTGGAGAATACTCTGGAGGGTCCCTTGAACTGCAAGGAGATCCAACCAGTCCATTTTAGAGGAGATCAGCCCTGGGTGTTCTTTGGAAGGAATGATGCTAAAACTAAATTCCAGTACTTTGGCCACCTCATGTGAAGAGTTGACTCATTGGAAAAGACTCTGATGCTGGGAGGGATTGGGGGCAGGAGGAGAAGGGGATGATAGAGGATGAGATAGCTGGATGGCATCACTGACTCGATGGACATGAGTCTGGGTGAACTCCTGAAGTTGGTGATGGACAGGGAGGCCTGGAGTGCTGTGATTCATGGGGTTGCAAAGAGTCGGACACGACTGAGCAGCTGAACTGAAATGAACTGAAACCTAAGAAAAATGTTCAATTAAAGGTAATATTGTTTAAAAACAATTTAGTTCAGTTCAGTCACTCAGTTGTGTCCAACTCTTTGCAACCCCATGAATCGCAGCACGCCAGGCCTCCCTGTTCTTCACCAACTCCAGGAGTTCACTCACTCTCAAGTCCATCGAGTCAGTGATGCTATACAGCCATCTCTTCCTCTGTCATCCCCTTCTCCTCCTGCCCCCAATCCCTCCCAGCATCAGAGTCTTTTCCAATGAGTCAACTCTTCATTTGAGGTGGCCAAAGTACTGGAGTTTAAGCTTTATCCTTCCAAAGAACACCCAGGACTGATCTCTTTTAGGATACACTGATTGGATCTCCTTGCAATCCAAGGGACTCTCAAGAGTCTGCTCCAACACCACAGTTCAAAAGCATCAATTCTTCAGCACGCAGCCTTCTTCACAGTCCAACTCTCACATCCATACATGACCACAGGAAAAACCATAGACTTGACTAGACGGACCTTTGTTGGCAAAGTGATATCTCTGCTTTTGAATATGCTACCTAGGTTGGTCATAACTTTCCTTCCAAGGAGTGTCTTTTACTTTCATGGCTGCAGTCACCATCTGCAGTGATTTTGGAGCCCCAAAAAATAAAGTCTGACACTGTTTCCACTGTTTCCCCATCTATTTCCCATGAAGTGATGGGACCAGATGCCATGATCTTCATTTTCTGAATATTGAGCTTTAAGCCAACTTTTTCACTCTCCACTTTCACTTTCATGAAGAGATTTTTAGTTCCTCTTCACTGTCTGCCATAAGGGTGGTGTCATCTGCATATCTGAGGTTATTGATATTTCTCCCGGCAATCCTGATTCCAGCTTGTGTTTCTTCCAGCCCAGCGTTTCTCAGGATGTACACTGCATATAAGTTAAATAAGCAGGATGACAATATACAGCCCTGATGTACTCCTTTTCCTATTTGGAACAAGTCTGTTTTTCCATGTCCAGTTCTAACTGTTGCTTCCTGACCTGCATGCAGATTTCTCAAGAGGCAGATCAGGTGGTCTGGTATTCCCATCTCTTTCAGAATTTCCCACAGTTTACTGTGATCCACACAGTTAAAGCCTTTGGCATAGTCAATAAAGCAGAAATAGATGTGTTTTTTTTTGAACTCTCTTGCTTTCTTGATGATCCAGCGGATGTTGGCAATTTGAACTCTAGTTTCTCTGTCTTTTCTAGAACCAGCTTGAACATCTGGAAGTTCATGGTTCACCCATTGCTGAAGCCTGGCTTGGAGAATTTTGAGCATTACCTTACTAGCATGTGAGATGAGTGCAATTGTGTGGTAGTTTGATCATTCTTTCGCATTGCCTTTCTTTGGGATTGGAATTAAAACTGACTTTTTCCAGTCCTGTGGCCACTGCTGAGTTTTCCAAATGTGCTGGCATATTGAGTGCAGCACTTACACAGCATCATCTTTTAGAATTTGAAATACCTCAACTGGAATTCCATCATCTCCACTAGCTTTGTTCATACTGATGCTTTCTAAGGCCCACTCGACTTCACATTCCAGGATGTCTGTGTCTAGGTCAGTGATCACACCATCGAGATTATCTGGGTGGTGAAGATCTTTTTTGTACAGTTCTTCTGTGTATTCTTGTCACCTCTTTTTGATATCTTCTGCTTCTGTTAGGTACATACCATTTCTGTCCTTTATCGAGGCCCTCTTTGTATGAAATGTTCCCTTTGTATCTCTAATTTTCTTGAAGAGATCTCTAGTCTTGCCCATTCTGTTGTTTTCCTCTATTTCTTTGCATTGACCTCTGAGAAAGGCTTTCTTATCTCTTCTTGCTGTTCTTTGGAACTCTGAATTCAGATGCTTATATCTTTCCTTTTCTCCTTTGCTTTTCACTTCTCTTCTTTTCATAGCCATTTGTAAGGTTCCCCAGAGAGCCATTTTGCTTTTTTGCATTTCTTTTCCGTGGGGACGGTCTTGATTCCTGTTTCCTATACATTATCATGAACCTCAGTCCATAGTTCATCAGGCACTCTATCTATCAGATCTAGGCCCTTAAATCTATTTCTCACTTCCATTGTATAATCATAAGGGACTTGATTTATGTCATACCTCAATGGTCTAGTGGTTCTCCCTACTTTCTTGAATTTCAGTCTGAATTTGGTAATAAGGAATTCGTGATCTGAGCCACAGTCAGCTCCTGGTCTTGTTTTTCTTGACTGTATAGGGCTTTTCCATCTTTGGCTGCAAAGAATGTAACCAATCTGATTTTGGTGTTGACCATCTGGTGATGTCCATGTGTAGAGTCTTCTCTTGTGTTTTTGGAAGAGGGTACTTGCTATGACCAGTGCATTTTCTTTTCTTTTTTTAAATTTTATTTGATTTTTAAACTTTACAAATTGTATTAGTTTTGCCAAATATCAAAATGAATCCACCACAGGTATACATGTGTTCCACATCCTGAACCCTCCTCCCTCCTCCCTCCCCATACCATCCCTCTGGGTCATCCCAGTGCACTAGCCACAAGCATCCAGTATTGTGCATCGAACCTGGACTGGCAACTCATTTCATACATGATATTATACATGTTTCAATGCCATTCTCCCAAATCATCTCACCCTCTCCCTCTCCCACAGAGTCCATAAGACTGTTCTATACATCAGTGTCTCTTTTGCTGTCTCGTACACAGGGTTATTGTTAGCATCTTTCTAAATTCCATATATATGCATTAGTATACTGTATTGGTGTTTTTCTTTCTGGCTTACTTCACTCTGTATAATAGGCTCCAGTTTCATCCACCTCATTAGAACTGATTCAAATGTATTCTTTTTAATGGCTGAGTAATACTCCATTGTGTATATGTACCACAGCTTTCTTATCCATTCATCTGCTGATGGACATCTAGGTTGCTTCCATGTCCTGGCTATTATAAACAGTGCTGCGATGAACATTGGGGTACACGTGTGTCTTTCTCTTCTGGTTTCCTCAGTGTGTATGCCCAGCAGTGGGATTGCTGGATCATAAGGCAGTTCTAGTTCCAGTTTTTTAAGGAATCTCCACACTGTTCTCCATAGTGGCTGTACTATTTTGCATTCTCACCAACAGTGTAAGAGGGTTCCCTTTTCTCCACACCCTCACCAGTGCATTTTCTTGGCAAAACTCTATTAGTTTTTGCCCTGATTCATTCCAAATTCATTCCAAATTTCATTCCAAGGCCAAATTTGCCTGTTACTCCAGGTGTTTCTTGACTTCCTACTTTTGCATTCCAGTCCCCTATAATGAAAAGGACATCTTTTGGGGGTGTTAGTTCTAAAAGGTCTTCACAGAACCGTTCAAATTCATCTTCTTCAGTATTGCTGGTTGGGGCATAGGCTTGGATTACTGTGGTATTGAATGGTTTGCCTTGGAAACGAACAGAGATCATTCTGTCGTTTTTGAGATTGCATCCAACTACTGCATTTCGGACTCTTTTGTTGACCATAATGGCCACTCCATTTCTTCTGAGGGATTGCTGCCCACAGTAGTAGATATAATGGTCATCTGAGTTAAATTCCCCCATTCCAGTCCATTTGAGTTCGCTGATTCCTAGAATGTCGACGTTCACTCTTGCCATCTCTTGTTTGACCACTTCCAATTTTCCTTGATTCATGGATCTGACATTCCAGGTTCCTATACAATATTGCTCTTTACAGCATTGGACCTTGCTTCTATCACCAGTCACATCCACAGTTGGGTATTGTTTTTGCTTTGGCTCCATCCCTTCATTCTTTCTGGAGTTATTTCTCCACTGATCTCCAATAGAATATTGGGCACCTACTGACCTGGGGAGTTCCTCTTTCAGTAAATACACTTAAGTAACAATAAATATATACATTTAATTTCCATTCAGTAGATTAGAAACACCAACTATGTGAATTAAGAGAGGCCACTGAGTCTTTTGTTCTATGCATGATAAACTTTTTCCTGCACATACACATCTTCAATACATTTCAGTTGCTTAGTCATGTCTGACTCTTTGAAACCCCATGGCCTATAGCACGACAGGCCTCCCTGTCCATCACCAACTCCCAGAGTTTACCCAAACTCATATTCATTGAGTTGGTAATGCTATCCAACCATCTCATGTCCATCGTCCCCTTCTCCTCCCGCCTTTAATCTTTCCCAGCATCTGAGTCTTTTCCAGTGAGTCAGCTTTTCTCATCAGGTGGCCAAAATATTGGAGTTTCAACATCACTTCTTCCAATGAACACTCAGGACTGATCTCCTTTAGGATAGACTGGTTGGATCTCATTGCAGTCCAAGGGACTCTCAAGAGTCTTCTCCAACACCACAGTTCAAAAGCAGAAATTCTTTGGCATTCAGCTTTCTTTATAGTCCAACTCTCACATCCAAACATGACTACTGGAGAAACCATAGTCTTGCTAGGCAGACCTTTATTGGCAACGTAATATCTCTGCTTTTAATATGCTGTCTAGGCTGTTTACAACTTTCCTTCCAAGGAGTAAGTGTCTTTTATTTTCATGGTTGCAGTCACCATCTGCAGTGATTTTGGAGCCCCCAAAAAATAAAGTCTGACACTGTTTCCACTGTTTCCCCATCTATTTCCCATGAAGTGATGGGACCAGATGCCATGATCTTAGTATCCTGAATGTTGAGCTTAAAGCCAACTTTTTCACTATCCTTTTTCACTTTCAGCAAGAGGCTCTTTAGTCCTTCTTCACTTTCTGCCACAAGGGTGGTGTCATCTGCTTATCTTAGGTTATTGGTATTTCTCACAGCAATCTTGATTCCAGCTTTTGTTTCATCTAGCCCAGGGTTTCTCATTATGCACTCTGAATATAAGCTAAATAAGCAGGGTGAAAATATAAAGGCTTGACACACTCCTTTTCCTATTTGGAACAAGTCTGTTGTTCCATGTCCAGTTTTAACTGTTGCTTCCTGACCTGCATACAGATTTCTCAGAGGCAGGTCAGGTGGTCTGGTATTCCCATCTCTTTCAGAATTTTCCACAGTTTTCTGTGATCCACACAGTCAAAGGCTTTGGCATAGTCAATAAGGCAGATGTAGATTTTTTTCTGAAACTGTCTTGCTTTTTTGATGATCCAGCGGATGTTGGCAATTTGATCTCTGGTTCCTCTGCCTTTTCTAAAAGCAGCTTGAACATCTGGAACTTCACAGTTCACATACTATTGAAGCCTGGCTTGGAGAATTTTGAGCATTACTTTGCTAGTGTGTGAGATGAGGGCAATAGTGCAGTAGTT
Organism: Bos indicus; assembly: GCF_029378745.1. Lineage (NCBI taxonomy): Eukaryota > Metazoa > Chordata > Mammalia > Artiodactyla > Bovidae > Bos > Bos indicus. Next base: position 75,738,295 of record NC_091765.1, read on the forward strand.
TGAGCATTCTTTGACATTTCCTTTCTTTGGGATTGAAATGAAAACTGACCTTTCCAGTCCTGTGGCCACTGGTGAGTTTTCCAAATGTGCTGCATTGAGGGCAGCACTTTCACAGCATCATCTTTCAGGATTTGAAATAGCTCAACTGGAATTCCATCACGTCCACTAGCTTTGTTCATAATGATGCTTCCTAAGGCCCACTTGACTTCGCATTCCAGGGTGTCTGGCTCTAGGTGAGTGATCACACCATCGTGCTCATCTGGGTCATTAAGCTGTTTTTTGTACAGTTCTTCTGTGTATTCTTGTCACCTCTTCTTAATATCTTCTGCTTGTGTTATGTCCATACTATTTCTGTCCTTTATCGAGCCCATCTTTGCATGAAATGTTCCCCTGGTATCTCTAACTTTGTTGAAGAGATCTCTAGTCTTGCCCATTCTATTATTTTCCTCTATTTCTTTGCATTGATCACTGACAAAGGTTTCATTATCTCTTTGCTCTTCTTGGGAACTCTGTATTCAAATGGGTATATCTTTCCTTTTCTCCTTTGCTTTTTGCCTCTCTTCTTTTCACAGCTATTTGTAAGGCCTCCTCAGAGAGCCCTTTTGCTTCCTTGCATTTCTTTTTCTTGGGGATGGTCTTCAAACCTGTATCCTGTACAATGTCTTGAACCTCTATCCACAGTTCATCAGGCACTGTTTCTATCAGATCTAGGCCCTTAAATCTATTTCCCACTTCCACTGTACAATCGTAAGGGATTTCATTTAGGTCATATCTGAATAGTCTAGTGGTTTTCCCTACTTTCTTCAATTTAAGTCTGAATTTGGCAATAAGGAGTTCATGATCTGAGCCACAGTCAGCTTCTGGTCTTGTTTTTTGCAGACTGTGTAGAGCTTCTCCATTGTTGGCTGCAAAAAATATAATGAATCTAATTTTGGTGTTGACCATCTGGTGATGCCCATGTGTAGAGCCTTCTCTTGTGTTGTTGGTAGAGGTTGTTTGCTATGATCAGTGCATTCCTTTGGCAAGACTCCGTTAGCATTTGCCCATTCTTCATTCTGTACTTCAAGGCCAAATATGCCTGTTACTCCAGGTGTTTCTTGACTTCCTACTTTTGGATTCCAGTCCCCTATAATGAAAAGGATATCTTTTTCACATGTTAGTTCTAAAAGGTCTTGTAGGTCTCCATAGTACCATTCAAATTCAGCTTCTTCCCATTACTGGCTGGGGCATAGACTTGGATTACCATGATAAAAATACACAAGACACCACTATTAATCTCACAAGAAGATCATTACCATCTAGTCATAACTGCCTAAGAATATTCTTGAAAAGAGAGGCATATTCTCCCTCATCTGGCCCCCCAGCAAATTTCCCAAAACCTTTACTACTTGTCTGTACCTGCCCATCACCTGGTTGCTCTAACTATAACTTATCTGTCCCCAGAGGTCAAGGTCTCCCCAGCAGATCTTTTTCAGTGACATTTTTTCTTCACAACTTACATATCTCAATATTCGACAGGAGATGTTGTCACCCCCTTAGTCTTTGTTGCTACATTATCCAGAAAGCCAGCATGGCCTTTTTCTTTCTTTGGAATACTAGTCCTCAAAGGTAGTGACCTCAGTATTCTTTACCATGATATGATGCTTGGTAGTAGTGGTTTAGTCGCTAAGTCATGTTGGACTCTTGTGACCCCATGAATTGTAGCTTGCCAGGCTCCTCTGTCCTTGGAATTTCCCAGGCAAGAATACTGGAGTGAGTTGCCATTTCCTTCTCTAGGGGATCTTCCTGGACTAGGGATCAATTCCACATCTCCTGTATGGCAGGTGGATTCTTTTCTGCTGAGCCACCAGGGAATCCCTGATATGATGGTTAGATAACTAGAGTTTGCTTTCCTGTTTATAACAGGCATTAGATTGCCTTCATTTTTGTGTCCTAAAAGACTTTTGCTGATGTTAAATAACTTCTGTCCTGTGCTTCTTATCTACGATTCTGCTCTCAGTTGAGTCACTAGTTTCTTCAATTTTACCTGGGTGATTTAAGTACCCCAATGATTTTGTATATCTATGTCTTAGCTCTGGCTGTTGTCTTAAAATCCAGGGATTGGGTAGCTTAAATAAAATATAAATTTATTTACCATAGCTCTAGAGATGGTAGAGAATCCTAGACCAAGATTCTGGCCAATTGGTTCTTGGTGAGAGCTCTTTTTCTGGCTTGCACATGGCTGGCTTTTTGATGTACCTTAATAGAGAGCACAAGCTCTTTAGTCTCATTTTATAAGGGCACTCATTCTGTCATTAGAACCCCATTTTCATGACTTCACATAAATTGAATTGCTTCCTTAAAATTCCATCTCCAATCACGATCACATAAGGGCTTCAACTTATGAATTTTGGAAAGGACCAAGACATTCAGTCCATAATCACTTATTAATATATAACTCTACAAAGTTAATTTAAAGAGGCAGTCAACCACCTTATATCTAGCAAATTCTAGCTTTAACCTACACTCTCCAGAAACACAAACCTGCTTATAATCCCTGTACTCAAAACCGACTGTTTGTAGGTTGTATCCTTCATAATTTTGTTCCCGTCCCTCTGTAAATGCCATTCCTCATCACCTGACCTTTACATATACAATATCTACTCTGCTTTAAAACTCAGATCCCTCATACTGAAAACCTTTCATTGCTATTTATATCTTGTCTTCCAGACTAGGTAAGGTGAATCTGCTACTATGACTTGTCTCGTATTAAGATTTATATTTGCAGTGTCCAGCACCCAAACTCAACTGATGGTTAGTAAAACAATGCATGAAAGCCCATGAGATATTTTTGTTGTTGTTGTTGATCCCAAGGTACAAAGAGAGCCAAGGAGAAAAAAAATAATGACAAAAATAATGGGCTAGGTAATAATGAGCTAGGATTAGTTACTCTTCAATTAATGCTGCCCACTTCTTCCTTGTCTCTTATTTCATTGGGGGTGGCAATGTTCCATGTGCCAGGGTATGAAACATATTTGCTCTGTCACTTGCCAGTAATTAGCATATGAGTGAGCATATGACACATGCTTGGCATTTAATTATGGGAAGTGGATGTAGGTCTTCCAGGCATGACTTTCTTCTCCAAGCAAAACAGATAAACAATCCTTTCCATCTTTCTGTTTCAATAACTGAAACAAAGAAATGGTACTCAGAGGCTACTGCAGTTTTCTTATAACCAAAATTAATAAATAAAAATAGACCAGAGAAGTGAATATGGAGAACTTATTTGTTCAAGTGTTGTATCAGGTCTGGAATTTCCTAGCATGGACTACCTGTAACATGGAAATGCAAATTTCTATTATTTAACATACTTCAAGTCAAGTATCTTTTCTTGCAATGAAATGGGTCCTATGTGACTCAAATGGACCTCAAGTAATAGATTTTCACCTGTTAAGAAGGACATCTGGACAGAGATATTTCCTCCTGTTAGGTCCCCTTTTACCTGGCTTTCAGAAGCAACATTGGAATTGGAGGTCTTAGGTACAGATTTTCCAGAATGTTGCCCATTTTATTTAGGCTTTTATAGGGACTTTGTACTTTGTTTCCAGCAAATACTATCTTTTAATAATAATGATAAGTTTCTATTGCCAACCAAGGAATTTCTTCCCTTTGCCTTCCTACAACAGGAGTTCATTTCTCTGAGAAAGTGGTGCAGGGCAAGTCCTTGCACTCACTGATAAATGGTTGCAGAGGCATGACCAATGAAATAGATAATACAATCAAACCACTGTTTGATTAAAATACTATTAAGGACCACAGTATTTTAAATAGCTTACTATTTCTCTTCAGAAGAGGTCAACTATCCCAATACCTATGATAAAGGACAACTTTCTTCCTTTGAAGGAACTCTATTTTTTATTAAGCACCCAGCATTGATAGAAAGTACCTTTTCCCTCTCCTTTTGCTCACATTATGATGCCCTCATGTTCTTAACAAATCCCCCTGCTAAAAACCTCATCCCCTGCAAAGGAGAAGGTTTTCTCATTATAGAGATAAATATTAATAATAAAAGGTAATACATAACATCTTTAAAATAAAACATGTATCAGTGAATATTGCTAAATATATTGCAATAATAGAAGTGAGCCTTTTGGATAGGACACATTTGCTTTTTTTCTTTTTTTTTTAGGACACATTTTCTGTTTTGAAAACAGACTACCTAAGGCACCACTATTGATAACTTTTTTGTAATTTTAGGTATTGCTTAATTACAACATAAAGAATACTGTTAGAAAATGCTCCTGCTTTCAAAAATCTTTTTATATCTTATATGCTTTATGTCTGACTTTTGAGAATTTTAAAGGCAGGATATATGTTGTTAATTATTGTTTATTTAGGCAGAAGACCTGACTCTTCAGAGTGACTAACAATATAGATTACAGATATACAGTGTTTCAAGATATTTTAAAAGACATATTCAATGTACAAATATGTTTTTATTACTTCTTTCCACTACTAGTGCTGCTATTTTAGTCATTAAGTCATGTCTGACTCTGTGACCCCATGAACTGAAGCTCACCAGACTCTTCTGTCCATGGGATTTCCTAGGCAGGAATATTGGAGTGGGGAGCCATTTCCTTCTCCAGGGAATCTTCCCCACTCAGGGATCAAACCTGCGTCTCCTGCATTGGCAGATGGATTTTTACTTCTGAGCCACCAATAGAGCCCTCTTTCTACTATAGACAACTAATACTTTAAAAATAATTACATAACAATGCTCTAAAGAGCATTTATCAAAGATGAGAAGTATGCATTTAAAACAAACTTTGAATTTAAAAATAAAAAGGCAATATGCTTTACTAACATTTAATATTTTGACTGATAATGACACGTTTTCTGAGACCATATCTACCAGAATGTCATGTGTGATGCTCAGAATAGGTTATATCCTTAAGGAAGTGTAAAGTTCCATGAGGTAGTAGGTGAAAATTGTACCATCTATAGCTTCTTTTCTCTCATTGTGTTTTGACAAAGTACAGTATACATATGCCAGATTAACATGATTTATATGTTATAACGGCTAGCTTAAGCTACATAAATCTTGAAAATGAATAACGACCTAAGGGTCTTAAAATATTCTTGTAAGGAAACAGCTTATTAAAAATAGCACCAGTGATTCAAACACAATGAGAAAAAAGCAGATAGGACATTTAATATATCCCAGTTAAAGCTTTTCATCTGCTATATCATGAGACAAAATGATTATTTTAATTATATCTGATAAAAGATTGGCAACAGATGGAAAATATCAGATTATTGGAAAAAGGGATTTATATTTAAAAATAAACAGTGCCCTATCTTGTGGTTTAATTTCTAAGTTAAGAATGTGCTCGATGCTGGATGCTTGGGGCTGGTGCACTGGGACGGCCCAGAGGGATGGTATGGGGAGGGAGGAGGGAGGAGGGTTCGGGATGGGGAACACATGTATACCTGTGGTGGATTCATTTTGACATTTGGCAAAACTAATACAATTATGTAAAGTTTAAAAATAAAATAAAATTAGAGAAAAAAAAAAAAGAATGTGCTGAATTTCTTGTGATTAGAAATATATTTATAAAAATATATCCTCTTAAAGACTTCTGAGTGTTCTGATTAAGTTTATAAAACATATGCCATATAAGGATAGTCACCCCATATACAAGTTAACATATTTATATTTTAGAGTAGTGGTTAGTAACAATTTAGTAACTAATAATAGTAAAATAATAAAATAGAGAAAAATAGTAAAATACTAAAATATTTAGTAAAATAATTTACTAAAAAGTATTTAGTAAAAGGTTTGGAATTTTTTTCTGAAATTTGAATACCACTACTCTAAGAGATGACACACTTAATAAGGGTTTTAGTGAGAATGTGAATTCAATTTACTCTACTTTTAATTGAGTAATAAGGACTTCAATCTAAATCTAGTAAACAGTCTATAAATTTCACTATTTTTAAAGTAAAATATATTAATTATACAAACTGGAAACTGTTTTTTTTAAAATACTTATCACATAATTCCAATGCAATTAGTATCTGACAAAACTGATTATAATCTGCTCAGTTCAGTTCAGTTCATTTCAGTCACTCAGTCGTTTCCAACTGTTTGCGACTCCATGAACCACAGCATGCCAGGCCTCCCTGTCCATTACCAACTTCTGGAGTTCATCTAAACTCATGTCCATTGAGTCGGTGATGCCATCCAACCATCTCATCCTCCGTCGTCCCCTTCTCCTTCTGTCCTTAATCCTTCCCAGAATCAGGATCTTTTCCAATGAGTCATCTCTTCTCATCAGGTGGTCTAAGTATTGGACTCTCAGCTTCAATATCAGTCCCTCCAATGAACACCCAGGGCTAATCTCCTTTAGGATGGTCTGGTTGGATCTCCTTGCAGTCCAAGGGACTCTCAAGAGTCTTCTCCAATGCCACTGTTCAAAAACGATGCTGTTCAAAAGCATCAATTCGTTGCTGCTCAGCTTTCTTTATATTCCATATCTCACATCCATACATGACTACTGGAAAAACCATAGCCTTGACTAGATAGACCTTTGTGGACAAAGTAATGTCTCTGCTTTTTAATATGCTGTCTAGGTTGGTCATAACTTTCCTTCCAAGGAGTAAGCATCTTTTAATTTCATGGCTAAAATCACCATCTGCAGTGATTTGGAACCCCCCAAAATAAAGTCAGCCATTGTTTCCACTGTTTCTCCATCTATTTCCCATGATGGGACCGGATGCCATGATCTTGGTTTTCTGAATGTTGAGCTTTAAGCCAACTTTTTCACTCTCCACTTTCACTTTCATCAAGAGGCTTTTTAGTTCCTCTTCACTTTCTGCCATAAGGGTGGTGTCATCTGCATATTTGAGGTTATTGATATGTCTCCCGGCAAACTTGATTCCAGCTTGTGCTTCTTCCAGGCCAGCGTTTCTCATGATGTACTCTGCATATAAATTAAATAAGCAGGGTGACAATATACAGCCCTGACGTACTCTTTTTCCTATTTGGAACCAGTCTGTTTTTCCATGTCCAGATCTAACTGTTGCTTCCTGACCTGCATAGCTGTTTCTTTTTTTTTTTTTTTTTAATTTTTTTAATTAATTTTATTTTATTTTTAAATTTTACATAATTGTATTAGTTTTGCCAAATATCAAAATGAATCCACCACAGGTATACATGTGTACCCCATCCTGAACCCTCCTCCCTCCTCCCTCCCCATACCATCCCTCTGGGTCGTCCCAGTGCACCAGCCCCAAGCATCCAGTATCGTGCATTGAACCTGGACTGGCATCTCGTTTCAATGGCATTGAAACATGTAAAATATCATGCATAGCTGTTTCTTAAGAGGCAGGTCAGGTAGTCTGGTATTCCCATCTCTTTCAGAATTTTCCACAGTTTATTGTGATCCACACAGTCAAAGGCTTTGGCATAGTCAATAAGGCAGAAATAGATGTTTTTCCAGAACTCTCTTGCTTTTCGATGATCCAGCAGATGTTGGCAATTTGATCTCTGGTTCCTCTGGCTTTTCTAAAACCAACTTGAACATCTGGAAGTTCATGGTTCATGTATTGCTGAAGCCTGGCTTGGAGAATTTTGAGCATTACTTTACTAGCGTGTGAGATGAAGGCAATTGTGTGGTAGTTTGAGCATTCTTTGACATTGCCTTTCTTTGAGATTAGAATGAAACCTGACCTTTTCCAGTCCTGTGGCCACTGCTGAGTTTTCCAAATTTGCTGGCATATTGAGTGCAGCACTTTCATAGCATCATCTTTCTAAGGCACTATCAAAAGACCAAGAAGTGGGTGGTTCCCCAACTGTTGAAATGACCTTCCCACTTATTAGCATATGAAATCATCCAGCTAGGAAACACTAACCACAGCATATTCCCTGGCCTCTGCACTCACCCTCTGTGATGGCCCACACCCTGTGGAGTATGCTTCTCTCTAAACCCAAACAAATGCACCTCTTACCTATCTCTGTGTCTCTCACTGAAATTTTGCAATGAGAAATCAAGAGCCTGAGTTCATTATGTCTTAAAACCAGGCACCATGGGTTTTGGCCAGGCTCAAATCCCAGGAAAGGGGAGCTGAAGGACAGGGGGGAAAAGCAGCAGGGAAAAACGTGCCAAGGAATCCCCTTCATAACCTGCCAGGAAATCTGCTAAATACCTGACCTGTGCTCACAGTTTCCATTGGCCTGATCTGTGACACAAAGAAAATTAAGGCCAGAAGAACCCCCACCCTCTTGGGCAACAACTACTAAGGCACAGCAGATGTAGAGCGTTCAGGACACCCTGGTGCATCCACTATTGCTCACCTATTCGTGGGGGGTTCAAGGAATGAGAGATTATATAGGAATTAAGATTTTGTTAGCCATATGTCCTTCCAGTCATAAGGGTGAGGACTTTCTACCTCAACCAGAGGTTTCCTGGAATCTCAGACTGAGCTGTGTGAGCTTTCTGCTGAGTTTGTTTTTGCTGTCCTGCTTTCCATCATGCTGTGCTTCCTGTCATTTCCACTGAGCTGGGTTTTCTTCGTGTTCAGCTTCCACTGTGGGAGCTTTCACAGAGTTGGGCTTCTGCTGTGTTTGGCCTCTGCCTTGCAGGGGCCAAACTGAGGTTGTTTCAGCCAGTTTAAATCTGAGAAATGGCACTATATATGTTGGGAGAGTTTGTAATTTCCTCAGTTCTGTCTTGCCACAACAAAAATTTGAAGCGAGGGACAGACCCAGTGTCACAGCTCAGCTTTATTTGGTAAGCAAAGGAAAATCCATCCTCGAGGAGTGAGGTTGGGCCAACCCAAAAGACACAAAGAAAGCCAGAGGCTCAATTTTTTTATATGTTTTTTTTTCTGCTCCCCCTTAGCCTGCACTATGTAAATTGGGCTAGGCAAGAGGGATGTTTGTTTCACCTGAGCTTCCCACTCTGGTCATCAGACCTTTCCTTTGTTCTACTTTAGCGGGCTTTTCCTTTCTTTGTCTTTTAGCCACTTCCATTTTGGCCTCCTTAATCCTATTCTAACTACCTAACATGTCATATAAATTTATACTTCATATAATTCTTCTTGAGTAATCAAACCAAATTTAGAAAAAAATTTCAGAGTATTTATCAAAATCATTATGAAACTGGTGATATAATAAAATTTCTAAATACATCTATAATTTTGATATGTTCTAAAAGAGAAATATACTTTTTATGTTAAAGGTAGACATGGCTAACAAACACATGAAAAGATGCTCAACATCACTCATTATCAGAGAAATGCAAATCAAAACCACTATGAGGTACCATTTCATGCCAGTCAGAATGGCTATGATCCAAAAGACTACAAGTAATAAATGCTGGAGAGGGTTTGGAGAAAAGGGAACCCTCTTACACTGTTGGTGGGAATGCAAACTAGTATAGCCACTATGGAGAACAGTGTGGAAATTCCTTAAAAAACTGGAAATAGAACTGCCTTATGATCCAGCAATCCCACTGCTGGGCATATACACTGAGGAAACCAGAATTGAAAGACACACGTGTACCCCAATGTTCATCGCAGCACTGTTTATAATAGCCAGGACATGGAAGCAACCTAGATGTCCATCAGCAGATGAATGGATAAGAAAGCAGTGGTACATATACACAATGGAGTATTACTCAGCCATTAAAAAGCATACATTTGAATCAGTTCTAATGAGGTGGATGAAACTGGAGCCTATTATACAGAGTGAAGTAAGCCAGAAGGAAAAACACCAATACAGTATACTAACGCATATATATGGAATTTAGAAAGATGGTAACGATGACCCTGTATATGAGACAGCAAAAGAGACACTGATGTATAGAACAGTCTTTTGGACTCTGTGGGAGAGAGAGCGGGTGAGATGATTTGGGAGAATGGCACTGAAATATGTATAATATCATATATGAAACGAGTCACCAGTCCAGATTTGATGCACGATCCTGGATGCTTGGGGCTGGTGCACCAGGACGACCCAGAGGGATGGTATGGGGAGGGAGGAGGGAGGAGGGTTCAGGATGGGGAGCACATGTATGCCTGTGGCGGATTCATTTCGATGTATGGCAGAACCAATACAATATTGTAAAGTTTAAAAATAAAATAAAATTAAGACTAAAAAAAAAAAAAGGTAAAACTATCCTTCCCCTAAATGAAAAATTAAAAATGATTGTTAATTACTTCGTTTTTTTTACCAGAAATTAAATGATGCTCTATGGTTCTAATATATGTCATTTAATATATGTTGGACATCTTTCTATTGCAGCATATAGAGAATGATTGATTTTTTATAAATTCAAAGCAGTCCATTAAATGGGCACGTTTTTATTTCTTTACTTAATTTTCCCTTGGTAAACAAATTGAGAAACATTAAAAATTCAGCAAATAAATATCTTTTTTCACTTATCAGATTACTTTCTAAACTCCTAATATCAAAATGTCTAGGTAAATAAATGCACAGCTAATATTCTAGAATTGGTACACATAAAAATCTTAATTGAAAAACATTTCCACCAAGAGTAATTATTATTTTGTACAGATTTCCAGCTCATTAAAATTGTTGTGTACTTCATTTTCACTGCATTTGAATACAAAACAATTTTTTTTTAAAATTTTATTAGTCATGTTATTCTAGATTTATTTAGTCTAGCAAAACATGGTGCACTGGAGCGACCCAGAGGGATGGTATGGGGAGGGAGGAGGGAGGCGGATTCAGGATGGGGAACACATGTATACCTGTGGCGGATTCATTTCAATTAAAAAAAAAAAAAAAAAAAACATGAGTATAATATTTAAAGACTCGTACAATATTTCAGGAGAAAATCAGTAAAACTTATTGAATTTGTTTTTGTTACAAAATATAATTTTAATGTGTTTCCAATTAAGATATTTAATGAGTAAAATAATAACTGACGTATTTCGTTTATAAACATCTCTAATAATTTGCCCAACCAGAGCTTGAACAAAGAAAAACATTATCCTCCTTGACTATGTGTTCCAAAAGCAACAAACATTCTTTAAACATATTTAGAAGCTTCATTATGTCCGAATTTCTAACCTACAATGTTTTTGGAAATATCTCATTCATTCATCCATCTATGAATAACATATACCTTCCAATCTTTCAATTACAGTGGTAAATACTAAGACCCCATAGATGTGTCAGACATGACCTCTACCCTCTAGGACTTAATAGAAACTGATTCATTCTGTTAAAAAAGAAAAAAAAAAGAAAGAAAAAGATACATATTGTAGAATCAGGCAACTTTAATAATACTTTCTACATACTTACATCATACAGGATTTATTCCTTGAATGAATGTGTGAATTACACCATTCTCTCATTACCAACCTGAAATATTCAAATAACGAAGCATTCAGTGTGTCTTCAGAAACCCTCCATTTTAGTGTTTAATGTTTAATAGTTTTGGTATATATTTTACCCATCCTTCTCTCTGCTTCCATAGAGAAGCAATATTTTCATGACCATCAGATTAACTGTTAATCTATATGTAGAAATGTCAGTCTGTCATTCCCTGTTTCCTATCCAGGTTTGTATCATGAAAACACTGTCCATTACATATTTGGTACATCATAGTCTTAACTGAGGAATTAGTGACATACTGAGAGGGATTAAAAAAAACAAACAACAACAACAACAAACTCATTCACTTGTATACGTGATGCTCATCTTATCTCAATGTATTTTGCCCACAATTTGCTATGAACTATTTTATGGTAGTAAACACACACTACTTTCATATCATGCCCATTTGGACAGGTAGAAACTTCTCTGTTTAAAATGGATAACTAACAATGACATCGACGATGAAGTCAGATTGATTATATTCTTTGCAGCCAAAGATGGAAAAGCTCTATGCAGTCAGCAAAAACAAGACTGGGAGCTGACTGTGGCTTGGATTATCAAAACCTTATTGCCAAATTCAGACTGAAATTGAAGAAAGTGGAGAAAACCACTAGACAATTCAGATATGACCTAAATCAAATCCCTTATGACTATACAGTGGAAGTGAGAAATAGATTTAAGGGACTAGATCTGATAGAGTGCCTGACGAACTATGGATGGAGGTTTGTGACATTATACAGAAGACAGGGGTCAAAACCATCCTCAAGAAAAAGAAATACAAAAAAGCAAAATGGCTGTCTGAAGAGGCCTTAGGAATAGCTGTGAAAAGAAGAGAAGCAAAAAGCAAAGGAGGAAAGGTAAGATATACCCATTTGAATGCAGATTTCCAAAGAATAGCAAGGAGAGATAAGAAAGCCTTACTCAGCAATCAATGCAAAGAAATAGAGGAAAACAACAGAATGGGAAAGACTAGAGATCTCTTCAAGAAAATTAGAGATACCAAGGGAATATTTCATGCAAAGATGGGCTTGATAAAGGACAGAAAAGGTATGGACCTAACAGAAGCAGAAGATGTTAAGAAGAGGTGGCAAGAATACACAGAAGAACTGTACAAAAAAGATCTTCATGACCCAGATAATCATGATGGTATGATCACTCACCTAAAGCCAGACATCCTGGACTGTGAAGTCAAATGGGCCTTAGGAAGCATCACTATGAACAAAGCTAGTGGAGGTGATGGAATTCCAGTTGAGCTATTTCAAATCCTGAAAGATAATCCTGTGAATCCTTTGGCCACCCAATGCAAAAAGCTGACTCATTTGAAAAGACCCTGATGCTGGGAGGGATTGAGGGCAGGAGAAGAGGACGACAGAGGATGAGATGGTTGGATGGTATCACCAACTCGATGGACATGGGTTTAGGTCAACTCTGGGAGTTGGTGATGGACAGGGTGGCCTGGCATGCTGTGGTTCATGGGGTGCAAAGAGTCGGACACGACTGAGCGACTGAACTGAACTGATCAAGGACACATTATATAGCACAGGGAACTCTGCTCAATGTTACTTGTCAGCCTAGATTGGAGGGATTTTGGGAGAGAATGGATACAAATATATGAGGGGCTGAGTCCCTTTGCTATCTACCTGAGACTACCACATACATTAACTTCCTAATTTGTGCTCTTATACAACTCAACTCCTGCCTTGTGGATTACATGTATGTCTCTTTGTAAGACATGCACCATGAAAACAAAGACCAGCTCTCTGTTTTGGTAGCTTTAATCCATAGCACTGTGCCTCCATTACAAAAAACAAAAAGTTTAAATAAAATAAAGTGAAATCAACAATAAACCTTCTCCACCAGAATGCTAAAAATATGCATAGTGATTTTCACTATTTCAACCAAGTAAAAGTAAAAGTATTTTATTTATATATGGTGGGCAAGATGAGAATACACTATATATATATTCTCACTCTGAATATGTATTTCAAAAATCTTTGGGTGTCCATATTACTGGTATAATATAAGTAAGAAGTATTGTTCTATAGAATTTTGTAGGGACTGAAAAAGAATGAGATGAGTTTACACAGAGAGATAAAGTGCTAAAAGGAACAGCAGGTGAAATGGGAGATATGTTTGAACACTAGTGCTTCCATGGTATCTCACTTGGTAAAGAATCTGTCTGCAGTCTGGGAGACCCGAGTTAGATCCCTGGGTTGGGAAGATCCCCTGGAGAATGGCATGGCAACAAACTCCAGAATTCTTGCCTGGAGAATCCCCATAGAAAGAACAGCCTAGCAGGCTACAGTGCATGGGGTAACAAAGATATGACTGAGCCACTAAGCACAACACAGTGTACTTCAACAGTCAGCATGGCAGTGGCAGAGAATGGATGGAAATTGTAGGCAGATATGCTGATCAACTGCTCTCCTTTAGGATAGATAAGCAACAATCCTGGATCTTTTGCAGATACTTATGTTGTGCTCCTCAACTCAGGCAAAATAAAATTATACATCCTGAAGCTTCAGTTCAGTTCAGTCACCCAGTCGTGTCTAACTCTTTGCGACCCCATGGACTGCAGCACGCCAGGACCCCCTGTCCATCACCAAATCCCAGAGTTTACTCAAACACATGTCCATTGAGTTGGTGATGCTATCCAACATTCTCATCCTCTGCCGGTACCTTCTCCTTTTGCCTTCAATCTTTCCCAGCATCAGTGTCTTTTCCAGTGAGTCAGTTCCTCACATAAGGTGGCAAAGTATTGTAGGTTCAGCTTCAACATCAGTCCTTCCAATAAATATTCAGGACTGATTTCCTTTAGGATGGATTCGTTGGATCTCCTTGCAGTCCAAGGGACTCTCAAGAGTCTTCTCCAATACCACAGTTCAAAAACATCAATTCTTTGGCGCTCAGCTTTCTTTATAGTCCAACTCTAGCATCCATACATTTCTACCAGAAAAACCATAGCCTTGACGAGACAAACCTTTGTTGGCACAGTAATGCCTCTTCTTTTCAATAAACTGTCAAGGTTGGCCATAGATAGTCTTCCAAAGAGCAAGCACCTTTTAATTTCATGGCTTCAGTTACCATCTGCAATGATTTTGGAGCCCCCCAAAATAAAGTCTGACACTGTTTCCACTGTTTCCCCATCTATTTGCCACGAAGTGATGGGACCAGATGCCATGATCTTAGTTTTCTGAATGTTGAGCTTTATGTCAAATTTTCCACTCTTTTTTCTTTCACTTTCAGCAAGAGGCTCTTTAGTTCTTCTTCACTTTCTGCCATAAGGGTGGTGTCATCTGCATGTTTGAAGTGATTGATATTTCTTCTGGCAATCTTGATTCCAGCTTGGGCTTCATCCAGCCCAGCATTTCTCATGATGTACTCTTCAAAAAAGTTAAATAAACAAGGTGACAATATACAGCCTTGACATACTCCTTTTCCTATTGGAAAAGGTTCCTATTTGGAACCAGGCTGTTGTTTCATGTCCAGTTCTAAGTGTTGCTTCCTGAACTGCATACAGATTTCTCAGGAGGCAGGTCAGGTGGTCTGGTATTCCCATCTCTTGAAGAATTTTCCACAGCTTGTTGTGATCCACATAGTCAAAGGCTTTGCCATAGTATGTAAAGCAAAAGTAGATGTTTTTCTGGAACTCTCTTACTTTTTTGATGATCCAGTGTTTGTTGGCAATTTGATCTCTGGTTCCTCTGCCTTTTCTAAAACCAGCTTGAACATCTATAAGTTCACAATTCACAATTTTGTTGAAGCCTGGCTTGGAGAATTTTGAGCATTACTTTACTGGTGTGTGAAATGAGTGCAATTGTGTGATAGTTTGAACATTCTTTAGCACTTCCTTTCTTTGGGATTGGAATGAAAACACCTTTTCCAGTCCTGTGGCCACTGCTGAGTTTTCCAAATTTGCTGGCATTTTGAATGCAACACTTTCACAGCATAATCTTTTAGGATTTGAAATATCTCAACTGGAATTCCATCACCTCCACTAGCTTTGTTCATAGTGATGCTTCCTAAGGCCTACTTGACTTCACATTCCAGGATGTCTGGCTCTAGGTGAGTGATCACACCATCGTGGTTTTCTGGGTCATGAAGATCTTTTTTGCGTAGTTCTACTATTTATTCTTGCCACCTATTCTTAATATTTTCTGCTTCTGTTAAGTCCATACCATTTCTGTCCTTTGTTGAGTCCATCTTTGCCTGAAATGTTCCCTTGGTAGCTCTAACTTTCTTGAAGAGATCTGTAGTCTTTCCCACTCTATTGTTTTCCTCTATTTCTTTGCATTGATCACTGAGGAAGGCTTTCTTATCTCTCCTTGCTATTCTTTGGAACTCTGTATTCAAATGAGTATATCTTTCCTTTTCTCCCCTGCTTTTTGCTTCTTTTCTAGTCACAGCTATTTGTAAGGCCTCCTCATACAGCAATTTTGCTCTTTTGTATTTCTTTTCCTTCGGGATGTTTTTCATCCCTGTCCCCTGTACAATGTCACAAACTTCCATCCATAGTTCATCAGGCAGTCTATCAGATCTAGTCCCTTAAATCTATTTCCCACATCCACTGTATAATTGTAAGGAATTTGACTTAGGTCATACCTGAATGGTCTAGTGGTTTTCCCTACTTTCTTCAGTTTAAGTCTGATTTTGGCAATAAGGTTTTTGTAATCCAAGCCACAGTCAACTCCTGGTCTTGTTTTTGCTGACTGTATAGACCATCTCCATCTTTGGCTGCAAAGAATATACTGAATCTGATTTTGGTACTGACCATCTGTTGATGTCCATGTGTGGAGTCTTCTCTTACATTGTTGGAAATGGGCATTTGCTATGACCAGTGCATTCTCTTTGCAAAACTCTATTAGCCTTTGCCCTGCTTCATTCTGTACTCCAAGGCCAAATTTGCCTGTTACTCCAGGTGTTTCTTGACTTCCTACTTTTGCATTCCAGTCCCCTATAATGAAAAGAACATTTTTGGGGGAGTGTTAGCTCTAGAAGGTCTTGTAGGTCTTCAAAGAATAGTTCAACTTCAGCTTCTTCAGCATTATTCATCCTAGAGCTCAAGTCACTTAACCTAGATGGTATCTTTAGTAAGTTGAATGTGTTAAGGTATTTTAGAACAATTATCAACTGTAATTTTTTTTTTCTGTTATACATTCACAACAATGACTGTATGACAAAGCCACCAAGCAACTAAATCCTACCCTTTCATGAGCCTTCAAGAACACCCTCAGTAAACATTTTAAGTGGACTCGTTAATTTATACTATTGTAGAACTCAACTCCTGCCTTGTGAATTATATGCCTGTCTCTTTGTAAGACATGCTTCATGAAGAGACCAGTTCTGTTTCTACAACTTTAATCCATGGCCCTGTGCCTACACTCAGCATGTTCTCTGTACCTGCTTAATCAGGGACTGTTTGGTTAAATGACAGAGTGAATGATGGATTAAATAGTTTAAGTAAGAGAGATTTTACTTTTCATCATGATCTAACAAGGAGAGAAGGAAGACCCATGTCCTCTGCTGTGGTATGAAGAGAATCATTAAGCTACAGGTGCCCCTGCTTTGTTTATTCAAGTAGCAGCTTCTCCATTCCTTCAGCAGGTAATGCCAGATACTCCATCACTGACAGCCCCAGGGAAGCCCACTTAAGGGGTAACTGCCACTTTAGAGGGGTCTCATTCATAGAAAGAGCAGGCTACCCAGTCTATTTTCTATATATTTATCATACAATTTCTGAACATAAACCAGTACATATAAAAAAAAAAATTGCATTGAATTGTATTGTCCTCTCTGCCACAGCCAGGGTTGTTGGGTAGTATAGATGCACATTAGAGAGTTACAGGAGTTTGTTTGAAAATAGAAAAAAAGAGAGATGCAAGGTAATGTAAGTAAAATCATAAAATGAATTTTATGTATCATTAATTCTGATAACTGATTTTATTGCTTTGGAAAATTATTATGGCAGTCTGCTACAAAATATGTAACCTAATTTAAATTTCAGAACACAGTTTTTGGCAAATCACTAGAAGCAATATTTTTAATCAATGAAGTGGATCTAATTTGGATTTCAGATGCACAGAGAGTGAAGTTTCCTAAGGTAAGCACTTTGTATTTCACAGCTGTGTTTTAAATGTTGTTTCAAGGAGCAAAATTAAATAATGGCTTTTAATTTATATACAGAAAACCCACAAAAGATCAAAGTCTAAATTATTTCCTTGTTGCAGATTTTAATTGATATTTTATACAGTCATTGCAGTTCCCAGAAATATTTTATGACCACTGCGCCCAATAGTTTTGCCAAGAACCAGATGATGTTTAGGGGTTCTGTTAGAAAACCCAGTAAATATTGCTTTAGGAATTAGGATATTTAAATTGCGATCACTTGGCTCAAACCAACAACCTAAGTTTACAAGTTATTGATTCTCAAAAGTTTAAAGCAGGAAAGACAGGACCACATTGTTTCCTAAAGTTTAATTTTTTCCAGTCAGTTCATACTTTTTTGATGGCATCACCTTTTTCAAAAGGTTTGGCTACACCAAATATCAATGCTACAAATGTAGGTCTCATACAGTGGAAAAATAAAATTTTTGCTTTCCTATTTGCTCAACTACTAAGTGTTGCTACATGTGATAAAGGCAATGTTCATATCAGTTGGTTGACTACCCACTGTGAGATGCAGGCAGCATTCACAAAATCCTGGCTTTGTTTTATTATTCCTAGAGCAATCACCCATGATACTAGCATATAAAGCTATCCACTGTGTTTAACCTAAAACCTAGATGAGGTCAGTGGCTGTCAGCATGGAATGAGAGCTAGTAGTGTATAAACTGGCCCTTCCTTTGGACATCTTTGAGGAAGGCAAACATCTTTTCAAAAATGATGCCTGTATGATGATGGCAGGAAGAGTTAATTAACTCTGCTTCTTGATGGAAGATCACAGCCTTTAAAATCATTGGGCCAAATTTTGTTTTTACTTATGTATCTATTACTCCTGATGAAGTCAAGATGTACATAAATGAAAGCAGAAGGTGGCCCAACTCATTCTAGATACCAGCATGTTTTAGCTTAGTCTTAAAATGGCTTTATATTTTGAATGAAAAAGACATGTCCAGAATACCAATTTTTAGGACCTGTGATTTACAACCTGTTTTTCTATTAACATAACATTCTTTACTGTCTGAACCACCAGGAGCCTCCTGGTAAAGAATTTGCCTGTAATGTAGGAAACACGGGTTTGATCCCTGGGTCTGGAAGATCCCCTGGAGAAGGGAATGACAACCGACTCCAGTATTCTTGCCTGAAAAACTTCATGAACAAGAGGAACCTGACAGATTATGGTCCATGGGTCACAAAGAGTTGAACAAGACTGAGTAATTATCACTTTCACCTTCTTTATGGGCTTCCCTGGTGGCTCACTGGTAAAGAATCTACCTGCCATTGCAGGACATGTGGGTTCAATCTCCGGGTCAGCAAGACCCTCCTGGAAGAGGAAATAGCATCCTACTTCAGTATTCTTGTCTAGGAAATCCCATGGACAGAGGAGCCAGGCGGGCTATAGTCCACAGGGTTGCAGAGTAGACCACTTAGTAACTGAACAGGAACCTTTCTTTAGGATGTACAGAAATAGGTGAGAAGACTTAGCTCCCCTCAAGTGACTTTAACATGATTTGGTGCAAAAAGTACGGTATTTTCAAAATGATGTCAGGAACCAATTTGCTAGGTAGTCCTCAGACAAAGAGCAGGTCACCTGAGTATCCTGGGGAAGTTATCCCCTGAGGAAATGAAATGTCTGATCCTCTGAGCTGACTGAACACACTCTGATAACTGAATTGAAGAACTTTTGAATAGAACACAAGAGCTTCATTTTTCACAATACAAGTTCAAAATGTTCAATCTTTGTCGTGTAGAGCAATTCCAGGAAATTCAGTATGCCATCATCAAAGGGGAAGTAAGATAATCAGGAAATCATAAGAGACTATTGATGATTTAATCTTTTCAATAACAGACCACATTATGAAAGGCACAAGTTTCATGCAATAGCAGCAGCTAGAGAGGATGATACTCTGATAAATACCCTATAATTAGGTGATATTATTTGAAAAATCATAATATCCTCAAACTATCAGAGGACATAGAAGAAATGCATTTGAGTTTCTTCAGAAGGTGGTGAAACAATATGGTTCATACCATATGGTTCATCCTTTTTTTTAAGATAGTGGATCAAAATACATAGAATAATTCCACAATAATATATGAATACTGTATATACTTATATGCATTAAAGGAAAATAACCAGAAGGAAATAGAGCAAAATACTGAATGTTTGTCATAGGAAAATTAAGATTCTCTTCATTATTCCTATGTTTTTTATCCATTATAATAAAATGAAATTCTTAAATATTAGAATGGAATATAATTAAAGAATTGTATTTTAAATATTTGTGCAGTGAAACTATAGTACATGTAGGCATCTAATTTATAGGTTAAAGAATACCTTAAATGTAACAAAGTGAAATTTGTTGTCATTTAATCAGGAAGATCATTTTTATACATGAGTGCACTTAAATGGAACATTCAGATCATTTCAGTATGTGCTTACCATTTGCCAGTCCTATCCTGGATAATCGGAGAAGGCAATGGCACCCCACTCCAATACTCTTGCCTGAAAAATCCCATGGACGGAGGAGTCTGGTAGGCTCCTCCATGGGGTCACTGAGGGTCGAACACGACTTCACTTTCACTTTCACTTTTCACTTTCATGCATTGGAGAAGGAAATGGCAACCCACTCCAGTGTTCTTGCCTGGAGAATCTCAGGGACCGGGGAGCCTGCTGGGCTGCCGTCTATGGGGTCACACAGAGTCGGACACGACTGAAGTGACTCAGCATCCTCGATAATAGGATACCCAGAGTTTTTTGAACTCTATTAATAATTCACAAATTATGTTAAAATAAAGCATGTTATTTAACCTTTACAACTCTGTAAACTTTTCAGTTCAGTTGCCCAGTTGTGTCCAGCTCCTTAGGACCCCATGGACTGCAGCACGCCAGGCTTCCCTGTCCATCACCTACTCCTGGAGCTTGTTCAAACTCATGTCCATCGAGTCCGTGGTGCCATCCAACCATCTCATCCTTTGTCATCCCCTTCTCCTCTCACCTTCAGTCTTTCCCAACATCAGGATCTTTTCCAGTGAGTCAGTTCTTCCCATTAGGTGGCCAAAGTATTGGAGTTTCAGCTTCAACATCAGTCCTTCCAATGAATATTCGGGACTGATTTCGTTTAGGATGTATTGGATGGATATCCTTGCAGTCCAAGGGACTCTCAAGAGTCTTCTCCAACACCACACTTCAAAAGCATCAATTCTTTGGCACTCAGATTTCTCTATTGTCCAACTCTCACATTCATATGTGACTACTGGAAAAACCATAGCTTTGACTAGACGGACCTTTGTAGGCAAAGTAACATCTCTGCTTTTTAATATGCTGTCTAGGTTGGTCAAAGCTTTTCTTCCAAGCAGCAAGTGTCTTTTAACTTCATGGCTGCAGTCACCATCTGCAGGACTCTGGAACCCCCCAAAATAAACTTTTATTTTCAACAAATGTGCAACTGAAAAAACAAAGGATTCAGTCACACAGTTATAAAGAGGGAGAGGCAGAAATTAAAACCACAGTTTCCCCTGCCATGCTTAATTTTCTTTCTACTTTAAAATTGCTTCCCAATAATTGAAATAAAAGATTCAGTCTTTTTGATTCACTATAGCCTAAATGTATTATAGAAAATATTGAGATAAAGTGACAGCAATGACCAGAGACAAATTGATTCCAAAAAATGAGTATGCTCCCTGCACTATATGAAGGTACCAGAGAAGGTGGAAAATGTTAACAGAACAGCACATGGCACATTTTATAGGCACAGAAAGACTAGTGCGAATGATGTAAAGGGAAGGAGAGACAAAGAGGAGTGAGATGTACTTAGAGAAACAGGCAGAAGCCCTCATCAGACGAAGACAATGTCAAGAACTTTAGTCTTCATCACACAAGACTATAAGTATCAATATGTTCAAGACTAGATTAAGTATAAGATTCTAATTTAAAAACATGGCTATACTATGGAAAATTGTAAGAAATATGTCAGAGAGGAAAGGAAATGATTAGATTAGGAGCTTTTATAGTATACAAACTATATATAATGGTGCTGAATATGTGACTTATGATGGTCGTGATTATGCCTTAATTAAACCAGGGAGGGACAGCCTCTGAGTAATCACAGGATGATTAGCATACCCGTCCATTTATTAGCCGACCAAAATGTCCACACAAGTCACTTAGGAAGAAACCCATTGGTCTCTATTATACAATTATCCTCAAAGCTGGGCCATATTAGTTAATGACTATCCACTATCACTGACAGACTTCCCCTGGTGGCTCAGACTGTAAAGTGTCTGCCTACAATGCGGGAGACCCAGGTTCAACCCCTGGGATGAGAAGATCTCCTGGAGAAGGGAATGGCAACCCACTCCAGTATTTTTGACACCCCCCCACCAAAAAAAAAAAAAAAAAGCAGCTCTATGAATACCTAAAAGACCTTTTAGAACTAAAACCCCCCAAAAATGTCCTTTTCATTATAGGGGACTGGAATGCAAAAGTAGGAAGTCAAGAAACACCTGGGGTAACAGGCAAATTTGGCCTTGGAATACGGAATGAAGTAGATCAGATCAGATCAGATCAGTCGCTCAGTCATGTCCGACTCTTTGCGACCCCATGAATCGCAGCACTCCAGGCCTCCCCGTCCATCACCAACTCCCGGAGTTCACTGAGACTCACGTCCATCAAGTCAGGAATGAAGCAGGGCAAAGGCTAATAGAGTTTTATCAAGAGAACGCACTGGTCATAGCAAACACCATCTTCCAACAACACAAGAGAAGACTCTACACATGGACATCACCAGGTAGTCAACACCGTAATCAGATGGATTATATTCTTTGCAGCCAAAGAGGGAGAAGCTCTATACAGTCAGCAAAAACAAGACCAGGAGCTGACTGTGGCTCAGATCAGGAACTCCTTATTGTCAAATTCAGATTTAAATTGAAAAAAGTAGGGAAAACCACTAGACCATTCAGGTATGACCTAAATCAAATCCCTTATGATTATACAGTGGAAGTGAGAAATAGATTTAAGAGACTAGTTCTGATAGATAGAGTGCCTGATGAACTATGGATAGAGATTTGTGACATTGTACAGGAGACAGGGATCAATATAATCCCCATGGAAAAGAAATGCAAAAAACAAAATGGCTGTCTGGGGAGGCCTTACAAATAGCTGTGAAAAGAAGGGAAGCAAAAGCAAAGGAGGAAAGGAAAGATATAAGCATCTGAATGCAGAGTTTCAAAGAATAGGAAGGAGAGATAAGAAAGCCTTCCTCAGTGATCAATGCAAAGAAATAAAGGAAAACAACAGAATGGGAAAGACAAAAGATCTCTTCAAGAAAATTAGAGATACCAAGGGAACAATTCATGCAAAGATGGGCTCTATAAAGGACAGAAATGGTATGGCCCTAACAGAAGCAGAAGATATTAAGAAGAGGTGGCAAGAATACACAGAAGAACTGTACAAAAAAGATCTTCATGACCCAGATAATCACGATGGTGTGATCACTGACCTAGAGCCAGCCATCCTGGAATTTGAAGTCAAGTAGCTAGTGGAGGTGATGGAATACCAGTTGAGCTATTTCAAATCCTGAAAGATGATGTTGTGAAAGTGCTGCACTCAATATGCCAGGAAATTTGGAAAACTCAGTAGTGGCCACAGGACTGGAAAAGGTCAGTTTTCATTCCAATCCCAAAGAAACGCAATACCAAAGAATGCTCAAACTACTGCACAATTGCACTCATCTCACATGCTAGTAAAGTAAAGCTCAAAATTCTCTGAGCCAGGCTTCAGCTGTACATGAATTGTGAACTGCCAGATGTTCAAGCTGGTTTTAGAAAAGGCAGAGGAACAAGAGATCAAATTGCCAACATCTGCTGGATCATCGAAAAAGCAAGAGTGTTCCAGAAAACTATCTATTTCTGCTTTATTGACTATGCCAAAGCCTTTGACCTTGTGGATCACAATAAACTGTGGGAAATTTTGAAAGAGATTGGAATACCAGATCACCTGACCTGCCTCTGAGAAACCTATATGCAGGTCAGGAAGCAACAGTTAGAACTGGACATGGAACAACAGACTGGTTCCAAATAGGAAAAGAAGTATGTCAAGGCTGTATATTGTCACCCTGCACATTTAACTTAGATGTAGAATACATCATGAGAAATGCTGGGCTGGAAGTAGCACAAGCTGGAATCAAGATCCCTGGGAGAAATATCAATAACCTCAGATATGCAGATGACACCACCCTTATGGCAGAAAGTGAAGAGGAACTAAAAAGCCTCTTGATGAAAGTGAAAGAGGAGAGTGAAAAAGTTGGCTGAAAGCTCAGCATTCAGAAAATGAAGATTATGGAATCTGGTCCCATCACTTCATGGGAAATAGGTGGGGAAACAGTGGAAACAGTGTTAGACTTTATTTTTCTGGGCTCCAAAATCACTGGAGATGGTTATTGCAGCCATGAAATTAAAAGATGCTTACTCCTTGGAAGGAAAGTTATGACCCATCTAGATAGAGAGACACTGATGTATAGAACAGTCTTATGGACTCTGCTGGAGAGGGAGAGGGTGGGAAGATTTGGGAGAATGCCATTGAAATATGTATAATATCATGTATGAAAAGAGTTGCCAGACCAGGTTCGATGCACGATACTGGATGCTTGGGGCTAGTGCACTGGGATGACCCAGAGGGATGGTATGGGGAGGGAGGAAGGAGGAGGGTTCAGGATGGGGAACATATGTATACCTGTGGTGGATTCATTTTGATATTTGGCAAAACTAATACAATTTTGTAAAGTTTAAAAATAAAATAAAATTTAAAATAAAATGAATTAAAAAAAAAAAGCAGAGACATTATGGATGTGAGAGTTAGAATGTGAAGAAAGCTGAATGCGGAAGAATTAATTCTTTTGAACTGTGGTGTTGTAGAAGAAGACTCTTGTGAGTCCCTTGGACTTCAAGGAGATCCAACTGGTCCATTCTAAAGGAGATTAGTCCTGGTGTTCATTGGAAGGACTGATGCTAAAACTGAAACTCCAATACTTTGGCCACCTTATGTGAAGAGTTGACTCTTTGGAAAAGACTCTGATGCTGGGAGGGGTTGGGGGCAGGAGGAGAATGGGACAACAGAGGATGAGATGGTTGGATGGCAGCACTGACTCGATGGACATGAGTTTGAGTGAATGCAGGGAGTTGGTGATGGACAGGGAGGCCTGGCGTGCTGTGATTCATGGGGTTGCAGAGTCGGACATGACTGAGCAACTGAACTGAACTGAACGGATCCACTATCACTATCAATTATAAAGCAAAATAAATATGATCCATTAACTCCAGAAATTTATATTTATTTTAATGGAAATATGTATTTTTACTATAGCATATGTGATATTTCTAAGAAAAAATGTGTGTTCATATTAATTTCTGTTTTATTCATTTAAATAAGTATCACTAAAAACTATTTGATATTTGACCTTAATTACATATGTACCCATTTGCTGATTGAATCATTTTGCTATAGGACCTATGTGATTTTTTACTCAACAGTAGGATATTTATAAAACTAAATGTTTTCTTACTATTTTGTGTATAGTCAAGAATAGGTTCTTGATCAAAATATTTGAAACAATTGAACTGATTAAACATATGTCAAAAGCCGAACTCCACTTTACCATTGAAGCTTACTTAAATTACTATATAGCCATGACTCAATAGGCTAATCTTGCTTTCTAAGGACCTGCTAAATTGCTGTACCTGAGAATGCTTAAGAGCTTATTATCAACTATGCATTGAAAGCCTCTGGGGAGACTTGAAAATGCCCCACTTTGCTGAGGAATCCATCTGTTGTCCCTCTAGATTTACACCACACCCACTGCCAGGCAATGCCTGTAGTGCACTCCTTGCAGCCAATGCATGAGCACTCCGAGGGTGCAAATGAAGACCAACGCTTTGAGGATTCCCCTAGTAGTCCAGTGTTTCAGAATCTCCTCCCAAGGCAGAGAACATGACCCCTGGTCCAGGAAGATTCCACCTGCCTTGGCACAACTAAGTTAGCACAGCCTAGCTAAGCCAGCACACCACATGCCACAACTACTGAATCCATGTGCTCTAGAGCCCATGCTCTGCAACAAGAGAAGCCACTGCAAAGAGAAGCCCACACACTGCAACTAGAGAGTAGATGTCGTTCACAGCAACTAGAGGAAGCCAATGAACAGCCATGAAGATCCAGTGAAACCAATTAAAAAAAAAAAAAATGGGTTTGCATTGCAGGACTTATCTGATGAGTGACTTTGGCTCTAGGACTCCTAGCTGATCTTGACAAACTTTCTTGAATGTGCTCTGGAAAGTCTGAGACTATTTATCTTCAAACATCCTACTTTTCCCTGTTATTTTTCAACATCTTTATAGTTATGGGCTCTCTGCACTTTCTTAATTTCTCTCCTTTTTTATTTTTAACCTGCATTCCCTGTAATCATTCACTCATATGTCTAATTCTGTCTTTGCATATGTTTCTCAGAGGAACCCTACAAAGGGCATTGCCAATAGCCATCTGAGAAAACAGGCAGGATAACAAAAAGCTGGCAAGACCCCAACTGGTGATGTTTTAATTACTAAAGAGTTCACTGCTGGCGACCTGCAAAGATATTCCAGGAATATCCAAGAATACCCAAGGGGAATTGCCTCCTAGGTACAATGATGTCAGATTTTAAAAATACATGGGTAAATGGGTTCTGACCCCAGTTTCCAATGTGTGTGGATGTGGGGGAGGGGTTACCCCACACCACAAAACAATTCTCTGCCACCAACTGGCTGTCTCACAATTCCACTCAATTCTGACACTGCTGCTGCTGCTGCTGCTGCTAAGTTGCTTCAGTCATGTCCGACCCTGTGCGACCCTATAGATGGCAGCCCACCAGGCTCCCCTGTCCCTGGGATTCTCAAGGCAAGAACAATGGAGTAGATTGTCATTTCCTTCTCCAATGCATGAAAGTGAAAAGTGAAAGTGAAGTCTCTTAGTCGTGTCTGACTCCTAGCGACCCCATGGACTGCCGCCAACCAGGCTCCTCCATCCATGGGATTTTCCAGGCAAGAGTACTGGAGTGGGGTGCCATCGCCTTCTCCAATTCTGACACTATCTACCTAGAAATAGTATCAGATTCTGCAGACTTACCTGGTGGCTCAGTGGTGAAGAATCCCCTGGCAATGCAGGAGACACGAGTTTGTTTTTGTGTCAGAAGCTCACCTGGAGAAAGAAATGGCAACCCACTCCAGTATTCTTGTTAGAAAAATCCCATAGAAGAGGGACCTGGTGGACTACAGTCTATAGGATCATAAAGAGTCGAACATATGACTGAATGACTGAACACACACCACAGGTCAAGGGCTCAGCACCACAATACCTCCAGCATACCAATGGCAAATGCAAGCTTATTTTTCTGGCCAATCAGCTATAAACTGGGATTCCCACTCTCTCGTTGGCTTGATTAAATTGCTAGAGCAGAGCGGCTCACAGAACACAGAGAAATATTTCACTTGCTTAGATAACAGCCAGATGAAAGAGATGCAAAAGGCAGGGGATAGGAAAAGGCCTCAAAGCTTCCATGCCCTCTCTCTCCAAGAGCATGACTCTCCCCAAGTTTCCACATGTTCACCAACTCAGAAGTTCTACAAACCCCAGCCTTTTGGGTTTTTATGAAGGCTTAATTATATAGGCATGGTTGATTAAAAAATTGGCCACAGGTGCTCAAACTCAATCGCCAGCCCTTCTCTCCTCTTTGGAAGTCAAGGGGTTAAGACTGAAGGTTCCAACCTTCTAATCACAGGGTTGCCTCCTTTGGCAAACAGTCTGCATCCTTAGGTGGGGTTCAAAGGTCACCTCATAACATAACAAAAGACACCTACAAGGCTTTCAGCACTTAGGGAATTCCAGAGGTTTTAGGAACTCAGCCAAGAACTGGGATGAAGACCAAATGTATATTTCTTATTATTGATCACAATATCACAAGAGGGGGGACAATGTCTATAACGATAGTAGTTATCTCAGGGTTAGAGCTGAGTTGTGATAACACATTGTGGAGAAATAATGAGAAACTGAGGGTTGTTACCAAACAGGTAAAAGCTACATATGAAAGTCATGGGGGATCTTTTATTCACTTACAAAGAGGCAATTTTCTCCTAGAATGATTAGACACAGTTGAGCAGCAGACTGAGGTCCAGATAGAATAACAGAGCTCGTGTGACAATTTCCAGCTCAAGTAGCTCATTATGCTAAAGTCAGACCCTTATTGTTAAAACCTGCACCCTAGTAATATGGGGATGAGATTTTATAGGAGACAGAAATCTTTAACCCTCAGGCTCACAGACTTGCTTAACCCACTTCTTCCAGCATCACCCTCATGCTGGAAGATGCAAGGGAAGACTGTCTCCAAGAGTCAATAAGTATTCAGCTCAGTTGTCTCCATCTCCTCTCTTGGTTTCCAAGTGAGGAGAGTGCTAAGGTGCTCTAAGTGCTTAGGTTAGAGTCCCTAAGTGCTAAGGTTAAATTGAAGGAAAAGTCAGCTATGGACTTTCAGTGCCTGTTAAGCAAAGGAAGAAACTGTATTCCAATAGAGCTGCCAGGGACTAAATATTGAGTCAAGAGTATCTCTGTGACCAGTTTAGAATATACTTGATTACTTGGACCAGAATGTAAGACTGGGTCCCTAAGAAGTCATTGATTGGAAAACACTTTTTTTCTTGGGACATCAGACTTCAACAGATAAGATGCTGGAGAAAAGTCACTGCTGGGGTAGCTCTTAAAAGCGAAGAAATAGATGATCAACACTGAATGGAGTATAAGCCCCTGAGTTGTCATGGCAAGTGGTACAGAGAAATAGAGGACTGAAAGTAGTAGAAATAGTGAGATATTAATAGATTATCATGTGAAGCCAGACTCACAGAAAATAATTTTTCACAGGAGATCCCAGAAGACAATCTGTTCATCAGCACTACAATAATCCATTTATTAATGGAGTACTGTCAACATTAAGAAGGTCAACAGTGACTATGTAAGCTAATCCTGAGGTTATGAGAGTAGCCAGAGAACAATGATTATACGGATGGAGATGAATATAGCTGTAAAGTAAAAGAAACCAGGTAACAAAATTCAGAGCTGTAAGTTGTCAAAAGCCAAAATTCTGTGTTAGCTTAAATATCAGCTTTGTAGAAGGATATTCAAGGAAGATTGACACATGGTAAGTCTTGAAACAGGAAAATAGAGCATGATGTCAGTGGGGAAAAAATAGATAGGCAGTCAACAACTGTGATCCTTAATATCTATAACCAGAAAAAAAGTAAGAACAGAATATCAGGAGGATGAAGGCAGTTCTGTCAATGAAAAGACATGATCTGTTGTTCAGTACCTAGACCAGACCCAATTTTTATGTCAAAATCTCTGATTGAAGAAGTATCTGGGTCCTTAGAAGAAAAGTCCCTGCAACACAACTGCAAGAATCCCTCTGTGTCCCGCAAAGGGACCTATGGTCATTTAACCAGGTGACTTTACAGTGAGAAAATGAGAATAGTCAGACACTAAGGGACAAAGAGTATAATACCTGAAGACCCACACATCAAATTATCTTCCTGTTGAAATGGCATATTAGATAAATTTCTGCTCAAAGAGGAAAAAAGCCAATAGGTTTTGAGAGCCTATAATTTGTTACCTGCTAAGTCACTTCAGTTGTGTCCAACTCTGTGACCCCATGGACCATAGCCCACCAGGTTCCTCTGTTCATGGGATTTTCCAGGCAAGAGTAACAGAGTGGGTTGCCATTTCCTCCTCCAGGGGATCTTCCCCAACCAGGAACTAAACACGAATCTTTTACATCTCCTGCATTGGCAGGCAGATTCTTTACCACTAGGGCTACCCATGGTGGCTCAGATGGTAAAGAATCTGCCTGCAATGCAGGAGACCCAGGTTCCATCCCTGGGTTGGGAAGATCTCCTGGAGAATGGAATGGCAATCCATTCAATTTTTGCCTGGGAAATACCATGGACAGAAGACCCTGGCAGGCGACAGGCCATGGGGTCGCAAAGAGTAGGATAAAACTGAGCGACTTAGATACACACAACTCATTTAATAAAATTTCTTAATTTTTAAATTTACATTACTGTATTATTAGATGCATGATTGGTAGGCACCTTGGCATGTCATACAAAGCATGGTGTTTAGGCAGGCACCTTGGCATGACATACAAAGCATGGTGTTTAGGCCCAATGCATCCAGGGACCCATATAATGGATATTCTTCCAGTCTTTAGTGAATAATTGGAATTGATACACTTGGCAAGGTAGTAACCTAAACATTTTGTTCTTGACCTATGTGGTAAAAGCTATCATAGCATGAAAGTCCACAGAGAAATCTCTGAACCTGTACTCTGTCACACATTGACTGAGGTAGCAAATCCAAAACCATGAAGTGTTCTGGAAGGAGAAAGAGATATGATGGAGCTTAATGTCATGATTCAAGATGTCAATGACACATAGTTACTAATACATATCATACCTACATATATTTTGCACTTTAGTCTCTGTAGAAGTGGAAGGATCTGAAGAGTAAGTATAGACTAGTGTAATAAGTAGTACCCCACTATAAACAGCCAAAGGAGAGGGGAATGAACAAAGTTGATCTACAGATAGTTTAGCTTGCTATATGAATGTAAAAAAAAAAAAAAAAAAGTAACCTTGAAAGATAATGGAGAATGTCAACTTTCCCAATAGGTGGAGCTGTAAGCATTGCATTGTTCATATACTTTATGTAGAACAGGAAGTACTCCAATATGGGGACATGATAGATATACAGATGTTATGAAAGTGAAAAGTGAAAAGTGAAAGTCACTCAGTTGTGTCTGACTCTCTGCGACCCCATGAACTATATATGGTTCATGGAATTCTCCCTGCCAGAATACTGGAGTGGGTAGCCATTCCATTCTCCAGGGGATTTTCCCAACCCAGGGACCAAATCCAGGTTTCCCGCACTGCAGGTGGATTCTTTACCAGCTGAGCCACCAGGGAAGCCCACAGATGATATAGATATAGATGAAGATATAGATATATATTCTTGGGTAATGGTCAATGGCATGGTCATCAGAGCAGGGCCTGAAGGTAAAAAGCATGTAATATTGACAACAAAGATATTTGGAACTGAAGTATATGGATGGACATTAGGAATGGGCACAAAGAGTAAGCATTTTACCATACATTGATGGCTACCAAGAATCACTCAGAAAACAAGAGGCATTTTGTTAAGTCAGCAAACGACTTGACCAATAAATAGTAGTGAGCCATCACCCTTTTTTGGTCTGGACTGGCGCAATGAGCACATGGGAAAAGTGGTCATGGTGGCATAAAATAAAGCTATTATAGCATACATTCTATACCTGAAGGGCCAACAGTTCATATACAGAGGATGGACAACTATTTCATATATTGAATGCCTTTCTCTTTCTTGCCTACAGATCCTTAACCAGCAGCACTATTTGAGGTATTATGAGATGTCTGATCCACAGGAATGTAATACACAGAACATAGCATCTGGTCAGATAATGCTTCATCTTGAGAAAGGTGAGTGCATCCATAAACATAGGGTCCTGGGGTCTACCAATAGAATAAAGTATTGTACCATCCAGAAAAGGTTGACTTTTTAGAAAACTGGACTTGTACAGCTAAAGTGCCAACTCAGAGTCAACTTTCTGAAAGAATGGGATGATATTTTTCAATATGCAGTGTTATGTATAAACTCAAGGACCATCCTATGGTGATAATCACAAGACAAATTGTGGGTCCACAAACCAATGAGTGGAACCAGAGGTGACTCCATTTACCATCACTCAAAATGACCTACGGAAAAGTGTGTACTTCTTGCACTCACAATTTACAGGGTTGAAAGTCCTGGTCCCCAGAAGAATGTACTCTTGCCAGGGGACACATCAAGTGCTCCAGTGGACTACTCTCTATGGCTATAGCCTAAGAACTTTAGAGTACGCGTGTTCAGGGACCAGCAAGTAAGAAAAGTTAATCATCACAACAAAAGTAATGGACCCTGATCACAATGAGAAAGTGTGAATGATTTTACACAGTGGAAACAAGAAAAAATTAATATGCAATCCATATAATTCCCATGGGTGCCTCCTCATATTCCCTTACCCCACTGGAAATGTGAAAGGACATGTTCAGAAATACTGGCTTGAAAAATACATTTTTGAGAAGATAATTTTGAGGTATTTCCCATTAGGTCTTCTTCATTTTGTTTTCGGGAATCAAACTCTTTTTGTTGTTGTTGTTGTTATTGTTGTTTGTTTGTTTGTTTTAGATACATCCCACTGCTTGTGGGGTCTTAGTTCTCTGACCCCTCAGGGACCAGACTTAGGCCCTTGGCAGTGAGAGTGCGTAGAGTTCTAATCCCTGGATTGCCAAGGAATTCCAAAAAAAAGGCATTTCCAATAGCTCAGACACTTCAGTAATGAGTTACAGTACCATGTAAGCCACCAAGATCTGCAAAGGAGATAGCTGAGGTTTTTTTTTTTTTTTTTTTGCATTCACTTTGAAGCCTTGCAGCCAACTTTAGCAGAGGGGAGTATTTTGTACTACAGATCTTGTTCAAGGCTTCTCCTTCAAAAAGAGAAACTCATGGGAATCATATAGAAGCAATTGCCTAAACTTGTGGAGTATATATAATCTACATGATTCAAGGAGTGAGTAGTGGCAGCCATGAAAAATATGTAAATCAGACCTCTTGTCGGTAGCATGCTTGACTGATGTCCAAGCACCCGCCTCTCTGGATTCACCATCATGTTTTTGCTAAGACCACAGCTCTCATAGTCTTCTCCCACATACTGACTGAGTACTGTGGAGATGCAAATACAAGTCTATTCCTGCAAGTTATGGGCTCTTTATGGGAAAACTTTGACTCCAGGACCACCATCAACCTGGCTGAATGTTTCCTAGAAATGCACTGTAGTCTCGAGATTCTTTCTACTCAATTCCTTTTTTTTTTTTTTTCCCTCTCTCCTGCATATGTGTTAGACATTATCACAGTTTGCAGGCTCTTTCTATTATCTCACTCCTCTTTATCTTTCACCAATGTTTCCCTCCATACATTTCTTGTAAGTCATATCCCAGTTTGATGTTTGTATTTTGGAGATCTCAAATTAAAGTAATCTGCAATGAACTGGACACATAAGACATTGTCTGTCATGTTAACAGTAGTCATATAAAGTAAATGTTATCATCACAATCATGTCAATGAGAAAACTGTGGCTCTAGGAGCACATTTGTCTAGAGTAAAAGAGCTGGAAGATTATAGAACAGTCTTTTTGAATCTAAGACCAATTCACTTTCCACTGTACCTAGAAGTGATTCTTGGCTTTTAGCCCTCAGTTAATTATTACCAAGTCCTTTGGAATCCAATCACTATTTCACTGTAGTCATTTTCAGCTGAACTTAAGCTCCATAATCCTTTTTACTCTCTATCTTCCATCCACAATGGCTTTTTCCATTTTTATTAAATGTATAGTCTATCCTTCTAAGTGTCAAAGAAAATCTCCCTGCCACCTTCTTTCTCCAGTTAATTTCTCATGATACACTAAATATCATCAAATATTTCTTCAGGAATATCTCTTCTGGCCTCCATTACACTACATTCAATATTGAATTATTATGTAAATAATCCCAACCTTTCCCTCACTCATGTAGTCCATTGGTGATAATCTCTGACTTCTTCATATCTTTGTTTTATCAACATCATACAATATAGTTACCACAATAGATATTCACTAATCTATTACTGAAAGACTGAATAAAGGACTAAATGAATACCTCATGCTTTTTAACAAGTGGTTTTCAGAACATAT
This sequence comes from Bos indicus, assembly GCF_029378745.1. Classification (NCBI taxonomy): domain Eukaryota; kingdom Metazoa; phylum Chordata; class Mammalia; order Artiodactyla; family Bovidae; genus Bos; species Bos indicus. The sequence continues at coordinate 75,771,712 of NC_091765.1, forward strand.
GTTGTGTTTGTTTCAAAACCCATTCTAATCAAAAGGGATGATTAGAAATAGCTGACATACACCTTGTGCTTTGATCATCATACTTGCTAATAAATTTCATTCACCCTGTAGTAACTACTAAAGACCAAGTTGAAAAACTAGGAAATTAGCTAATGAGGTGGCTACAAATGGCAGCACTGTTAAATTTTGTTTACTACTGGAAATGATTTTGACAAGCAGGACATCATCAAGTTCTTCCTTTTTATTGTTTGTTTTTTTTTTTTTTCTTTTAATACTATCACACAAATCCAATTTTAGAAAATAAGAAAGGTAAAATTTGTCAACTTGGATAAATAAAAGTACTGATATTTATTAGTATTCAGTTTCCCTTAATTTCTACGTACAGGAAGGATTGAACTTCCTCAACCTTCCGAATTTGGATGTGGCCACCAAAGTTATGACCATGAAGTGTGACTGGAAGTGAGGATGTTTCCAGTTCTCACTTGAAGTTCTATGGGCACCTAAAGCAGAAATCAATATGACAGAACATTTTTTCCAGGATCCATGAGTGCCTAGAGCTGAATTCTAAGCCATCGAGAAAGAGCAGGAAGAAACATTTGCTATTTTAAGCCACTGATATTTGGAGATTATTCTTCCACACATTAAAACATATTCAATCCAGACTCTTACACTATGTTCACATGTATTCCTAGATAAGTGTAGAAGTTGTGGATAGGAGGGAATATCTACATAAAGACATTTTTTTAAATTCTTAGCTAAGTGCTTAGTTGTTCAGTCATGTCTGACTCTGTGTGATCCCATGGCTGTAGCCATCCAGGCTCCTCTGTCCATGGAGTTTCTCCAGGCAAAAATACTAGAGTGGGTTGCCATGCCCTCTTCTAGGGTATCTTCCTGCATTGCAGGAGGGTTCTTTACTGGCTGAGCCACCAGGGAAGCCCAGCTAGGTAAAATGGAGGGCACACAACTGCATGCATGCATGCTAAGCCTCTTCAGTCATGTTTGAGTCTGTAGCCCTCCAGGTTTCTCTGCCCATGGAATTCTCCAGGCAAGAATACTGGAGTGGATTGCCATGCCCTTCTCCAGGAGATCTTCCAGACCCAGGTATGGAACTCATTTCTCTTATGTTTCCTGCATTAGTAGGCAGTTTCTTCAACTCTAACGCTACCTGGGAAGCCCAAACAACCATACAGAGCAGTAAATGAGCACACTATCTTCACAGCTATTGAGGTCTTAGATGCCATGTTTTACAGCTAAAAAAGTGAGTGACATTTAAAGTCATGAAATGTATTTGCAAAGAAAGAGTTCTTAAATGTTTACTATGTAATTGAGTCTTTTTTTTTTTTTTTTTGAGTCCTTTTTAAGAGTGATTATTATGAAAATTGGGCTTCCTTGTAGTTTAGCTGATAAAAAATCCACCTACAATGCGGGAGACCTGGGTTTGATCCCGGTGTTGGGAAGATTCCTTGGAGAAGGGAAAGGCTACCCACTACAGTATTCTGGCCTGGAGAATTCTATGGACTGTGCAGTCCATGGGGATGCAAAGAGTCAGACATGACTGTGCCACTTCACTTTCACTTTCATTATGAAAATTAGCTGGAAAGCAATTAATTTAAAACCTCATAAATGACCAGAACAAATATGACCTCTGAAATTGAAAAAAAAAAGTTATTAATATTTTATGTTTTTTGCAATAGTCCACTGTGATATTTCAGAAGCATGAAGATTGTTTGTGTGTGTTTATTTTTATTCTACAACAACATAAATATGTAATAATATTTTCCAAATGGAAAAAAAAATACTGTGCTCTATATGCTCTTTCATTCACTTAAAGTATACTTTTTTTTTTTTTTATTCTTCCAATTTTATTTTATTTTTAAACTTTACATAATTGTATTAGTTTTGCCAAAGTATACTTTTAATGTTGATGCTTTCCACATAAAAGACTAAAGGTTATAAGAAAAATGGAATAACATTTTAAGCTATAACTGAAATACATATTTTCACATATATAGTTTTCCATAACAAATGTATCCATATAATTAAAAATCTCAGCATCTTAATTTATCCCCTCAACTTCCCTTTTGCTCAAAGAGCAGAAGTAAGAAAATGTATTTCTCTATTTCTCTTCTATCTTCCACACCTTGTTTTGATGGATCAGGTAACATAGAGAGTACTGCCTTCCTGGTGTTGATAAATGAATACTCTCACAAGGTGAGTGTGGAAAGTTTAAAAAATATTGCTTCTTAAGGTTTGTTTAACTTCTATAAACAACTCCTCAGGAAAAAAAATTTTATTCATTTTCTTGATTCTGAGAAAATAACACATTTTTTACTCACAAAGTTGCATAGCTAATAAAAATGTTTGAGTTAACTTCATAGTCACCAGGATGACATCGAGCCCATTAATAAATAACTGAACAAATCATACCTTATCATATACATTCCTCATTTAAAAAATTGTTTTAGCATTGTAGTCCTAATTTATTTTACCAAAATCTAATTTAAACTTCACCATGTAAAAATTTGTGTAAAAATAATTACAATAATCATAGCATCATTTTCAAGATAGCAAAAAAAAAGAACAACAAAAAAGGAAATAATTCAAATGGTGATTGGATAAACATAATGTCATATTTCTATATAAGGAAATACTATTTGACAATGAAAATAAATGGAATAGTCGTATATACTGCTAATGGACAAAGGACAAACCTCTGAGATATCAGGTCAAAAAAAAAAAAAAAAGAAATCAAACATGAAATAAATACACTGTACAATTAAATGTATGTTAAATGTATGCAAAAGACAAATCTAAAGACATAGATAGTAATTGCCTAGCATGGGGAGGCAAGGCAGGATTAATTATAAACAGCATTTGGGTTAATGGAGTGTTCTAAAACTGAATACTTTGGGAATATTTTGTTTGTGTGTGTGTGTGCAAAATTTACTAAAAAGTGTTGCTAAATTTAGTAAAAATCATCTAATTGCACATTTAAAATGGGCAAATTTTATGGTATATAGTTTTTAAAGTTTATTTTGTAAATGAAGGATAATTGCTTTACAGAATTTTGGTGTTTTCTATCCAAACTCAACATAAATCAGCCATGCTGCTGCTACTGCTGCTAAGTCGCTTCAGTCGGGTCCGACTCTGTGGGACCCCATAGATGGCAGCCCACCAGGCTCCCCCGTCCCTGGGATTCTCCAGGCAAGAGTACCGGAGTGGGGTGCCATTTCCTTCTCCAATGCATGAAAGTGAAAAGTGAAAGTGAAGTCGCTCAGTCGTGTCCGACTCTTAGCAACTCCATGGACCTGCAGCCTACTAGGCTCTTCCATCCATGGGGTTTTCCAGGCAAGAGTACTGGAGTGGGATGCCATAGGTATACATATATCCCCTCCCTTTTGAACCTCCCTCCCATCTCCGTCCCCATCCCACTCCTCTAGGTTGATACAGAGACCCTGTTTGAGTTTCCTGAGCCATACAACAAATTCCTGTTGGCTATCTATTTTACATATGTCAATGCAAGTTTCCATGTTACTCTCTCCATACATCTCACTCTCTCCTCCCCTCTCCCCATGTCCATAATTCTATTCTCTGTGTCTATTTCTCTACTGCTGCCCTGCAAATAAATTCTTCAGCACCATTTTTCTAGATTCTGTATGTATGTGTTAGTATACAGTATTTATCTTTCTCTTTCTGACTTACTTCACTCTGTAAAATAGACTCTAGGTTCATCCATCTCATTAAAATTGATGCAAATGCATTCCTTTTTTATGGCTGAGTAATATCCCACTGTGTATATGTACCACAACTTCTTGATCTATTCATATGTCGATGGACATCTAGGTTGCTTCCATGTTCTAGCTATTGTAAATAGTGTTGCAATGAACAGTGGGATACATGTGTCTTTTTCAACTTTGGTTTCCTCAGGGTATATGCATAGGAATGGGATTGCTGGGTCATATGGTTCTTTTATTCCTAGTTTTTTAAGGAATCTTCATACTGTTTTCCATAGTGACTGTATCAATTTACATTGATTACACTGTTATACCACCAACAGTGCAAGAGCATTCCCTTTTCTCCACACCTCTCCAGCATTTATTGTTTGTAGACTTTTTGATAACAGCCATTCTGACTGGTGTGAAGTGATATCTCATTGTAGTTTTGAATTGCATTTCTCTATTAATGAGCCACGTTGAACATCTTTTCATGTGTGTGTTGGCCATCTGTATGTCTTCTTTGGAGAAATGTCTGTTTAGGTCTTTTTCCCACTTTTTGATAAGGTGGTATATACTTTTTATAGCAATAAAGTTGTTTTTAAAAATAATATTATTGAGGAAACTACATATGAAAGACAGACAAAAACAAAAACTAAAACAATAGAGTCATATATAAAAAATATATATATGGAAAAGTAAAAGATCAATGGTTGGCAGGGGTTAGGGGAAGGGAAGGGAGGCAGGACAATGAATTTTCAGGGAAGTTTTAAAGCTATTGTGTATGATGAGGGTGGATAGCATGTTATGGAAAAACCTGACTGAAACTTTTGGCCAACCTAATACATATATGTATAACTGAATCAGTGTATAGTACAGAAGAAAGAAATACAACATTGCAAATCAACTATACTTCAATAAAATAGATTTAAAAAATAATTGCAATGTTGATCAGTTTTTCATACTAAAATTATAAATTTGAAATATATTAAAAGACAAAAAAAGACACATCAGTTCTGAATAATCTACCTGTCTTTCTTGTAAAATTTCCAGCCTCTAATGGTACATACAATTCAGAGTATGTTTCTTGTTTTCTCAGAATTTATATAGTGATATAGCTATATCTATTCCTGTATGTACACATTCACACACACATATTGCAAAATGAATAAAACTTTTATATATATTTAAAAAAGAGTTTCTGATCAAATATTAAAATTAATAATAAATCAATGATAAACCCAATTCTGCAGTTATATGAAACATACACAGATGTGTTTTTTTGTTTGTTTGTTTTGACACTTGAATGGGTAAAACTCTTCTAAAAAATAGTGTTGCAATATATTTCAGACTTCTTAAAAATGTTCTCATCATTTGACACAATAATTTTATTCTTAGGTAATAATATTAAGAAAAGTTAAAATATAGTATTATTTCAATAATCACATTGTAAATAATAGCAATAACAAAATAAAATCAATGGTTAACAGTTAATGTGTTTTTTTTTTTTTTTTTGTCTCTCACAGTATGGTTATCTCATTACATATAAAAATTGAATTTCAAGCTATGATTCACTGATGAAATAATTTGATAGTATTATACTAATGAAATGTTACATCCCTTAAACCTAGGTATGAATATTAGGAGGAAATACAGAAAATGTTTATAATCTAATGATGTTATTTAACAACTAAAAAACTTGCAATCATCATACTATAAAAATTTCCCAAGATATAGTTAAGAACTGGAAAAGCATGAAAAATTAGAAATTTCCAATTTGTTGGGATACTGAAATTGTGGATATTCATGTGTTTTTAAATTTCCTTTATTGATAAAATTTTGTTTGTATATTAAGTAGAATACTTGGTATTATAGTAGAGTATAATAATATAAAATTTCATAATGTATTTACCATTTACCATGGATTTCTAAAATTTAGAAATCTGTTCTTCATATCTACTCACTGTGATTAATCTACTTTTACAGATAAAGAATTGGAAAGAAGAGGCATTTTAAGTAACTTCCTCAAGATCACACAACTAATGGCAGAGCCACTACCAATAACTCGGTCAATACATGTACAATGAACTCATTTTGTGAAATTATCAACTATATCTAGACTTCAAATTATACTACAGTGAGTATCTATAAGTGGAAGGTTTTTTTTAAATAACATATTAAAAAAATTCTGTCAGTACTATTATTAAGAAGTAAGCTTTAAACTATTCTATGGTAACTATTTAATCTTTTATTTGTAGAGATTCTCATAATACAAGCTGATACTGATGGTACATTGTCTGAGATTCATAGAGTAGGAAACATCAATTTTTGATAAATTGAAAAAATAAACAACCCTGAGGCTCAGGAAGGTTAAATATTTTTCATGGTCATATCGCTAGGAAGTAGGGAGGATGAAATCAGAACCTTTCCTATGACAGTCTGCACTCTGGCCACTCTGCTTTACTGAGGTGTCTCCTAGATTTTCCTTTCATTCTGTATTCTCCATTGGGTTTCCTTATCTGAGCAATACCATGTTTAATTTCCCCAGATAATTAAAGTTTCTGAATTCTGTTCTAGGAAGGTTTCAGGTGGGAGAAGAGCAGGAAGTTAAGAGCATAAGGAGCTTACTTTTATTTTTTATCACACCGAACTCCCTGTAATTCAGGAGTAAGAGATGGACAGAATTGTTAGTCTCAAACCCAAGGATGAAATAAAATTTTTCCTTTTTCCTCAGAAATGTAGCTCATTAGAAGAACTTTACTTTTTTCCCCCACAGAAGAGATAAGATTCTTTCCTTCCTAGTCTTCTATTTTCCCATTGGTAACCTCAATCTAGTGTTTGAAAACAGAAAATGGACTCTCATGTTGCCACGCTGCCTAGATGTCTTTGTCAACTCAAGTTCCTTTAAAGGACTTGACATTCTTGAAATCAGTGTCAGTGTCATGACATAACAATTTTAAAACCATATACTCTATGTTAATTCTAATTTAGACGACACATTTGATTACTTTTTAGCTACCCTAGTGGCTCAGACACGAGTCTGCCTGCAATGTGGGAGACTTGGGTTCAGTCTCTGAGTTGGGAAGATCCCCTGGAGAAGGAAATGGTGACCCACTCCCCAGTATGCTTGCCTAGAGAATTCCATGGACAGAGGTGCCTGGTGGGTTATAATCCATGGGATCTCAGAAGCTGGACATGACTGAGCGACTAACACGTTCACATTCACATTCACATTTTTAGCTATACCAAGCTTCTTTAGATTGCTATTATTTTGTAACTAACTGAATAGATGTTTTAGATGTTAGTTTTAAAATATGCAATGTAAAGGAATAATTGCTACTTTTTAGTTTTGAGGCTTATTGAATGTTTGGGGTATACTTTTAAAATAATGCATTTTAACCAAAAATCAGGTATAGAATATTAGAAGGAATCCCAGCAAATAAAGATCCTAAAGCTTAAGTTACATAAACTTCTTGGTAAACCAACCTTTACTGATGTATAGTGAATGCTTTTCCAATAGACTTTATGTAAAATGCTTTTTGTGCATTATTTCATTTTTTTGTTCATAGTGACCATGTGAGGTGCATACTTTTATTAACCACAGTTGACGCATAAAGACACAGAGGCAGAGAAAAATTAATATACTCTTAGCAAATGGTGGTGGAGAAGGAAATGGCAACCCACTCCAGTATTCTTGCCTGAAGAATTCTATGGACAGAGGAGCCTGGTGGGCTGCTGTCCATGGGTTCGCACAGGGTCAGACACGACTGAAGTGACTTAGCCTGCATGCATGCATTGGAGAAGGAAATGGCAACCCACTCCAGTATTCTTGCCTGGAGAATCCCAGGGACGGAAGAGCCTGGTGGGCTGCTGTCTCTGGGGTTGCAGAGAGTTGGACAAGACTGAAACGACTTAGCAGCAGCAGCAGCAGTAAATGGTGGAGCTAGAATGGAACCTAGGAAAAGCATTTCCTAGATTCCTTAAAATATTAATTATTTTGCTGCTGCTAAGTCACTTCAGTCGTGTCCAACTCTGTGCGACCCCATAGACAGCAGCCCACCAGGCTCCACCATCCCTGGGATTCTCCAGGCAAGAACACTGGAGTGGGTTGCCATTTCCTTCTCCAATGCATGAAAGTGAAAAGTGAAAGTGAAGTCGCTCAGTTGTGTCTGACTCTTCTCGACCCCATGGACTGCAGCCAACCAGGCTCCTCCTTCCATGGGATTTTCCAGGCAAGAGTACTGGAGTCGTGTACCATTGCCTTCTCCGTGATTATTCTAAGTGATGATAAATGAAACAGAACAGACTCACCATTTTGCCCAATAGTTTATCAAAGGTTGTGAAAAGGACGCTAAGTTCAGAAAAGTTAAGTGATTTACCCAAGGTTAGATAGCTAAGCTATTTGTCATAAAGTTAAAACTGAAATTTTAAGTGACATGTGCTTTTTATCTCAGTTACTTTTCCTCTCAATATGTCTACCAGGAGCAGATTTTAAAAGACAATGGCAAATCACCAGGACAGTCAGCCATGTTGACTGTTTCATTTTAAAATGATTTGCTCTCCAGCAATTCCAAACTTAGCCATTTTATTTTTCACTCAGCCTTTATATATATCTTTTGATATTTCCAGTCACAGACATCTAGGCCATACAAAGTCATAATGTCAGGTTCCATTTGTTCTTCTGCCCATTTCAATTTTGTTTCTGCAGAGCTTTCAATTCTGCTTATTTTTATCCTAGCTTTGGAGTTGGTTACTTGCTTCACTGTCTGTCTAATTTAGAGACTTTCTCTCTTGTCCCACTGTTAATTCAGTGACATATCATTTGAAATTGATTTGTCAGTCTTACAAATTTTCATTCAACATCATTCACATTTTGCTTATTTTTATAGAGACCCTTATGCTGTCTTTAACAAGAGAATATCTCACTGAGTTGTAGAAATATGTGATGTATATGAACAAGCATATAAACACAATCATTATTTCCATGATTTACTTCAGTCCAGTCTCCCTATCCAAAACAAGTTTTATGTTATCAGGTAAATTGATGAGAGTGAAACATGTAGCTGACTGTATTTATAGTTTATAACTAACTCCTTGAAAAACATTAAAACTACAATATTTATTTTATTGGAAAACAAGAAAGGTATTTCATATATTGTAAAACTTGATCCAATACATTTTCAAATGATCAGAGGGAAAAAATAAGCTATGATATATACTAAAATATAGAAAGCACATAATTAGAAATTTTACTTCACCAATATGATATTGCCTGAAACACAGGAAATATCAACTACATCCCAGGAAACTGGGACTGTTGGTTTAACTGGTTAGGTTTTGTTCCCCTTAAAAAACATGTAGATAAAGAAGTAGCAGAAAGCACTATAATTTTTAAGGAAATATTTAAAATGTGATAATATTGAATGTATTACAGTTTTGTGATATATAAGCTTTGAAAGTTAGATTAGAATGCATGTATTATTGTTGGTTCAGACAGTAAAAATCTGCCTGCAGTGCAGGAGATCTGGATTCAATTCTGGGTTGGGATGATCCCCTAGAGAAGGGAATGACAATCCACTCCAGTATTCCTGAATGGAGAATTCCGTGGACAGAGGTGCCTGGTGGGCTATAGTCCATGGACTCCCAAAGAGTGGGACACGATTGAGCAACAAACACTTCCGCTTTCACCTTTCATCATTGTACAAAGTAAACATTGAAAGTTGGATCAAATCAGTACTTTAAAAATCACACTTTCTTCATACTCAGTGAAGTAAATCAGAAAGATAAGGAGAAATATTATATGATATCCCTTGTATGTGGAATCTAAAAATAAATGATACAAATGAACTTACAAAACAAAAGAGATTCAAGGACTTAGAAAAAGAACTTATAGTTGCTGTAGGGGAAGGGATAGTAAGGAACTTTGGAAAGGTCATGAACACACTGCTATATTTAAAATGGATAACCAACAGAGATCTACTGTGTAGCACATGAAACTGCCCAATGTTATGTACTAGCTTGATGGGAGGGTGGCTTGGAGGAGAATCAGTTCAGTTCAGTTCAGCTGCTCAGTCGTGTCTGACTCTTTGTGATTCCATGGATGCAGCACACCAGGCTTCCCTGTCCATCACCAACTCCTGGACTTTTCTCAAACTCATGTCCATCGAGTTGGTGATGCCATTCAATCCATCTCATTCTCTTTTGTCTCCTTCTCCTGCCTTCAATCTCTCTCAGCATCAGGGTCTTTACTAATGAGTCAGTTCTTTGCATCAGATGGCCAAAGTGTTGGAGTTTCAGCTTCAGCATAAGACCTTCCAATGAATATTCAGTACTAATTTCCTTTCAGATTGACTGGTTGGATGTCCTTGCTGTCCAAGGGACTCTCAAGATTCTTCTTCAACAGCACAGTTCAAAAGCATCAATTCTTTGGTACTCAGCTTCCTTTATAGCCAACTCTCACATCCATACATGACTACTAGAAAAAGCATAGCTTTGACTAGATGGACCTTTGTCATCAAAATAATGTCTCTGCATTTCAGTATGCTGTCTAGGATGATCATAGCTTTTCTTCCAAGGAGCAAGCGTCTTTTAATTTCATGGCTGCAGTCACCATCTACAGTGATTTTGGAGCCCAAAGAAATAAAGTCTGATACTATTTCCATTGTTTCCCCATCTATTTGTCATGAAGAGATGGGACCAGATGCCATGATATTCATTTTTTGAATGTTGAATTTTAAGCCAGCTTTTTCACTTTCCTCTTTCTCTTTCATCAAGAGGCTTTTTAGTTCTTCTTGGCTTTCTGCCATAAGGGTGGTGTCATCTGTATATCTGAGGTTATTGATATTTCTCCCAGTAATCTTAATTCCAGCTTGTGCTTCATCTAGCCTGGCATTTCACATGATGTACTCTGCATATAAGTTAAAAGAGCAGGGTGACAATATACAGCCTTGATGTACTCCTTTCTCAATTTGGAACCAGTCTATCATTCCATGTCCAGTTCTAGCTGTTGCTTCCTGACCTGCATACAGATTTCTCAGGAGGCAGGTCAGGTGGTCTGGTATTTCCATCTCTTGAAGAATTTTCCATGGTTTGCTGTGATCGACACAGTCAAAGGCTTTGACCTAGTCAATAAAGCAGAAATAGATGTTTTTTCTGGAACTCTCTTGCTTTTTTGATGATGCTATGGATGTTGTCAATTTGATCTCTGGTTCCTTTGCCTTTTCTAAATTCAGCTTGAACATCTGGAACTTCATGGTTCATGTACTGTAGAAGCCTGGCTTGGAGAATTTTCAGCATTACTTTACTAGCGTGTGAGATGAGTGCAACTGTACAAAAAAGATCTTCATGACCCAGATAATCATGATGGTGTGATCACTCATCTAGAGCCAGACATCCTGGAATGTGAAGTCAAGTGGGCCTTAGAAAGCATCACTACAAACAAAACTAGTGGAGGTGATGGAATTCCAGTTGAGCTATTTCAAATCCTGAGAGATGATGCTGTGAAAGTGCTGCACTCAATATGCCAGCAAATTTGGAAAACTCATCAATGGCCACAGGATTGGAAAAGGTCAGTTTCATTGCAATCCCAAAGAAAGGCAATGCCAAAGAATGCTCAAACTACCGCACAATTGCACTCATCTCACATGCTAGTAATGCTCAAAATTATCCAAGCCAGGCTTCAGCAATACGTGAACTGTGAACTTCCAGATGCTCAAGCTGGTTTTAGAAAAGGCAGAGGAACCAGAGATCAAATTGCCAACATCCGCTGGATCACCAAAAAAGCAAGAGACTTCCAGAAAAACATCTATTTCTGCTTTATTGACTATGCCAAAGCCTTTGACTGTGTGGATCACAATAAACTGTGGAAAATTCTGAAAGAGATGGAAATACAAGACCACCTGACCTGCCTCTTGAGAAATCTGTATGCAGGTCAGGAAGCAACAGTTAGAACTGGACATGGAACAACAGACTGGTTCCAAATAGGAAAAAGAGTACGTCAAGGCTGTATATTATCACCCTGCTTATTTAATTTATATGCAGAGTACATCATGAGAAACGCTGGGCTGGAAAAAGCCCAAGCTGGAATCAAGATTTCCAGGAGAAAAATCAATAACCTCAGACATACAGATGACACCACCCTTATGGTAGAAATTGAAGAGGAACTAAAAGCCTCTTGGTAAAAGTGAAAGTGGAGAATGAAAAAGTTGACTTAAAGCTCAACATTCAGAAGACGAAGATCATGGTATCCGGTCCCATCACTTCATGGGAAATAGATGGGGAAACAGTGGAAACAGTGTCAGACTTTATCTTTTTGGGCTCCAAAATCACTGCAGATGGTGACTGCAGCCATGAAATTAAAAGATGCTTACTCCTTGGAAGGAAAGTTATGACCAACCTAGATAGGATATTCAAAAGCAGAGACATTACTTTGCCAACAAAGTTTCGTCTAGTCAAGGCTATGGTTTTCCCAGTGGTCATGTATGGATGTGAGAGTTGGACTGTGAAGAAAGCTGATCGCTGGAGAATTGATGCTTTTGAACTGTGGTATTGAAGAAGACTCTTGAGAGTCCCATGGACTGCAAGGAGATCCAACCAGTCCATTCTGAAGGAGATCAGCCCTGGGATTTCTTTGGCGGGAATGATGCTGAAGCTGAAACTCCAGTACTTTGGCCACCTCATGTGAAGAGTTGACTCATTGGAAAAGACTCTGATGCTGGGAGGGATTGGGGGCAGGAGGAAAAGGGAACGACAGAGGATGAGATGGCTGCATGGCATCACTGACTCGATGGACGTGAGTCTGAGTGAACTCTGGGAGTTGGTGATGGACAGGGAGGCCTGGCGTGCTGCGATTCATGGGGTCGCAAAGAGTCAGACACTACTGAGAGACTCAGCTGAACTGAACTGAACTTGAGCATTCTTTGACATTACCTTTCTTAAGGATTGGAATGAAAACTGACCTTTTCCAGTCCTGTGGCCACTGCTGAGTTTTCCAAATTTGTTGGCATATTGAGTGCAGCACTTTCACAGCATCATCTTTCAGGATTTGAAATAGCTCAACTGGAATTCCATCACCTCCACTAGCTTTGTTCATAGTGATGCTTCCTAAGGCCCACTTGACTTCGCATTCCAGGGTGTCTGGCTCTAGATGAGAGATCACACCATTGTGGTTATCCTGTTTTCAGGAGGAGAATAGATATACGTATATATATGGCTGAGCACCTCAGTCTTCACCTGAAACTACCACAACATTGTTGATCAGCTATACCCCAATATAAAATTAATTTTGTGGTTAAAAATAAAGAAAATAAAAATCACACTTTCTTTTATGTGAAATCTAAGAATATCTGATGTTCATAGCAGATACACTGAACCTGTTCCATTCAAAACATGATTAGACATTTGAGAGCCCTACTTACTCCTGTCACTGGCACTCTCCTCCATGGCCTCAGAGAGGGTGTCTGAGACTCTATAGTTTCTGTGCAGTATAGTAAGAAAATCCTGGCTTTAAATGTGTTTTCAAATTTATAGAATTGTAAAAGTCTTTTGACACATTCTTGCCCTTTCAAGTCCTATCTCCTCCACTTGTGGAAAAAGGTTCTCTGTAAGATGAAGTAAGTCAGTACACACTTTTTAGTGATGGGTCACTAACATTCTGCTATGAATGGGAAAATGTTTTGCACTCGACATCCAGGCAGATTTTTCTGTGAAGCTTGTTTTAACTGTGGATTTTAAAATTCCTGACATGCATGACATCACAGTTATGAAAGTTTTCACCTATATTTACTTGTATTCAAAGGCAAGGGATTGAGAGGGAAAGAGGCTTTTACACTTGCTTGGTGTGGGAGTGGGCAATAATAATGAGAATTTCTCCTTCACAGTAAAATTTAAGTGCTATAGAAACCCTGAAAGCATGCAAGGATTCCCAGCAGTAACACAAATTGTAATATTCATGATGGCAATCAACACAGCAATGCCAATTAATCACAGAAACGTGATTCAGTTTTCTCATCTGGCACATTCAATGAGAAAATAATTGAAAGGAAAGCCAGAGAAATGAATCACAGTGAATAATGTGTAAACATATTCAGATAGTGGCCCCAATTATAGTTATTTTGTTGAATACAGTATTGTTATTAAAACAGATCTATACAAACTTTGGCACTTGGCATAAGACAACTGATACATGGAAAACTTTCTTCTCAATCCTCATTAGTAGAGGTGATTGAAAGCAGTGTGCAGTTATCCAGTGAGGAAAGCAGTATAATAAATGTCTATGTTAACTCTTCTACTATGTGTAATTATATGGTCCTGAACATCTTGTCATCCAGCAGAACATTATGGTGACCCATTATATTAATGAATAATAGCAACTGGACTTGAGCAGAAAGTGGCAAATTCAGTGGACTTCATAGAAAGACACAGGTAGGAGAGGAGGTATAAGAAAAAATTGCAGAAAAAACAGAGAGAAAGGCCTGTAAATTTTTTTGGAATTTATTGGTTTAGAACAGACTACCTTATTCTCTTTAAGGTACAAGATGAGTGCCTGCACCTCATGTTTCCTGTCACTAAGAAAGAGGCACAGCCCTTGGAATTTTATTATACTCTTCTACATCATTTATTGGGCAACTTCAACAGTTGTCCAGTTTCAAGTGAGACTCAATACAAAATAAGTCTTAAGAATGTTCTGGCTGCAGAGAAGCTACTATCTTATTTGGGACTTAAGGATCAGGGCTCCCCTGGTGCCTCAGTGATAAAGAATCCACCTGCCAATGCAAGAGACATGGGTTTGACTCCTTATCTGAGAAGATCCCACATGCTGTGGAGTAACTAAGCCTGGGCACCACAACTCTTGAGTCTGTGCTCTAGAGCCTGAAAGCCACAACTACTGCAGCCCACACCCCCTAGAGTCCATGCTCTGCAACAAGAAAAGCCACCACAATGAGAAGCCTGCACACTAAAGCTAGAGAGTAGCCCCCGCTCACCACAGCTAGAGAGAAGCCTGTGCTGCAATGAAGACCAGCACAGCCAAAAAATATGTAAAAAAAATTATACAAAAAAAAAAATGATTCAGTAGATTCACTCTTGCTAGCTGTATCCATGGTGAATAAAGATGGCCTGTGGAGTTAGGAATGCCACTGAATAGACCCCTGGGGTTATGAAACAAGGTGATATCCTCCTCAGAAGACAGTTCTTTTCTACAAAGAGCTATTGGTATCCATGTAGAGAATAAGCCTTTGATAATAATACACTAATTGACTAGGTGGCCATAGCTAGCCATGAGGAGCTATGTGTCATTCGATTCCCCAATGCATAATGTTAGGGAGTCATAGCAGAAATGTGTTGCATAATGGTAGTAGTTTTCTGCTTATAAGCAGAAACTAGCCTGATCAGGGGCACAAGACACAAAAAAATCAGTTGTCTCATAAACATAAATTGTTCACATTCATAGTTCTCGTATCATGAATGTCTTTTGCAACAATACCACACATACAGCTTCATGGCAAGATCCCAACAATCAACTGATATAAGAAGAAAAGATATGACCCGTTATGAAGAGATTCATGTGAAATGTGGAAGTAAGCTGGGCAAAAATATTTGCTAGCTTCCCTGTCTCTACATGTTCATCATGGACAGGGAGTCTTCAGTTCAGTTCAGTTCATTTCAGCTGCTCAGTCATGTCTGACTCTTTGCGACCCCATGAATCACAGCACACCAGGCCTCCCTGTCCATTACCAACTCCCAGAGTTCACTCAGACTCACGTCCATTGAGTCAGTGATGCCATCCAGACATCTCATCCACTGTCGTTCCCTTCTCCTCCGGCCCCCAATCCCTCCCAGCATCAGAGTCTTTTCCAATGAGTTAACTCTTCACATAAGGTGGCCAAAGTACTGGAGTTTCAGCTTCAGCATCATACCCTCCAAAGAAATCCCAGGGCTGATCTCCTTCAGAATGGACTGGCTGGATCTCCTTGCAGTCCATGGGACTCTCAAGAGTCTTCTTCAATACCACAGTTCAAAAGCATCAATTCTTCGGCGATCAGCTTTCTTCACAGTCCAACTCTCACATCCATACATGACCACAGGAAAAACCATAGCCTTGACTAGATGGACCTTTGTTGGCAAAGTAATGTCTCTGCTTTTTAATATGCTATCGAGGTTTGTCATAACTTTCCTTCCAAGCAGTAAGTGTCTTTTAATTTCATGGCTGCAGTCACCATCTGCAGTGATTTTGGAGCCCAAAAAGATAAAGTCTGACACTGTTTCCATTGTTTTCCATCTATTTCCCATGAAGTGATGGCACCAGATGCCATGATCTTTGTTTTTTGAATGTTGAGCTTTAAGCCAACTTTTTCACTCTCTCGCAGAAGGCAATGGCACCCTACTCCACTACTCTTGCCTGGAAAATCCCATGGAAGGAGGAGCCTGGTAGGCTGCAGTCCATGGGGTCGCTAAGAGTCAGACACGACTGAACGACTTCACTTTCACTTTTTACTTTCATGCATTGGAGAAGGAAATGGCAACCCACTCCAGTATTCTTGCCTGGAGAATCCCAGGGACAGAGGAGCCTAATGGGCTGCTGTCTATGGGGTCGCACAGAGTCGGACACGACTGAAGCGACTTAGCAGCAGCAGCAGTTTCACTCTCCTCTTTCTCTTTTATCAAGAGGCTTTTTAGTTCCTCTTCACTTTCTGCCATAAGGGTGGTGTCATCTGTATATTATTACTTTTACTATTAACCTACTTGCAGAATTTGTACTCCCCATCTCTGCAAAAGTATACTCTGTTAGATAATGAAGTCCATGTTACAAAGAGTTCAACACTTCTATCAGAGTATACTATAATGCTTTGACTGAACTGGTGGCTGACTGTATTTGCCACCTGCCCATTTTGTACTCCTCGTGCTAACAGGCCAGGTGGCAGAAAAGTAACTTCTCTATTGGCTGCTCTAATCAACCCTCATAACTATGAAACGATATGGTTGTGAACACGTAATGGAGACAAGGAAGTATGCTTGCAACATATTATCACATAGAATGCCTCTGCCCAGTGATAACTGCCAATGGACAACTGCAGCAACATGCACAAGGCAAACAAGTGTCTATGTATCTCATGATGAAGGTCTGGGTCACCCTCATAAAATCTAGAATGGATTTTGCAGGTGTTTGATGATGAACGTTAAGTATTATCCTAGCACCAACTGCAGAAGCAGTGATTGTAATGTGTTTGGTAAACCTCTCTAAGTTTTTAAAGCAATTACAACTGATCATATCTTGACGGTTTAGACTGCCTCAGAGGTGCCAAAGCTTAGGACAGAATTGCATTACACCTATTATAGCAGGAGCCACACTAACTTCAACACTCAGGTCAGATACCATGAGAAAACAAAGATTGTGGCTTTCCCACATGTAAGCCAGATCTTGATTGTGTGGTTGAGTAAATGCTCTGTTGGGTGATCCATGATCATTGAAAGGGAAAATCAAGAAGTTAAATTGTAAATTGGTTACTTTTTCTTCCCCACATAGACTTTTCTGAGAAAATTTATTTACTTTATCTGAAGATATCCAGCAGGACTGAGTGACCAACTGTTTTTCTGTGACCATAAAGTCAGTTTGATAAGACACCAATTTATATTTTCTTTCTCCCTTCTCTTTCTCATGTTCCTTCTTTTCTGTTCAGGATCTGTAGAGATGGCCATCAAAAAAGCAAGAGAGTTCCAGAAAAACATCTATTTCTGCTTTATTGACTATGCCAAAGCCTTTGACTATGTGGATCACAATAAACTGTGGAAAATTCTGAAAGAGGTAGAAATTCCAGACCACCTGACCTACCTCTTGAAAAATCTATATGCAGGTCAGGAAGCAACAGTTAGAATTGGACATGGAACAACAGACTGGTTCCAAATAAGAAAAGGAGTACGTCAAGGCTGTATATTGCCACCTGCTTATTTAACTTATACACAGAGTACATCATGGGAAATGCTGGGTTGGATGTAGCACAAGCTGAATTCAAGATTGCCAGAAGAAATATCAATAACCTCAGATATGCAGATGACACCACCCTTATGGCAGAAAGTGAAGAAGAACTGAAGAGCCTCTTGATGAAAGTGAAAGAGGAGAGTGAAAAAGTTGGTTTAAAGCTCAACATTCAGAAAACTAAGATCATGGCATTCAGTTTCATCACTTCATGGCAAATAGATGGGGAAACAGTAGAAACAGTGGCAGACTTTATTTGGGGGGGCTCCAAAATCACTGCAGATGAAATTAAAAGATGCTTACTCCTGGGAAGGAAAGTTATAACCAACCTGGACAGCATATTAAAAAGCAGAGACATTGTCAAAAAAGGTCCATTTAGTAAAGGCTATGGTTTTTCCAGTGGTCATGTATGGATGTGAGAGTTGGACTGTAAATAAAACTGAGCACTGAAGAATTGATGCTTTTGAACTGTGGTGTTAGAAAAGACTCTTGAGAGTCCCTTGGACTGCAAGGAGATCCAACCAGTCCATCCTAAAGGAGATCAGTCCTGGGTGTTCATTGGAAGGACTGATGTTGAAGTTGAAACTCTGATACTTTGGCCACCTGATGCAAAGAGCTGACTCATTTTAAGAGACCCTGAGGCTGGGAAAAATTGAAGGCAGGAGGAGAAGGGGACGACAGAGGATGAGATGGTTGGATGGCATCATTGACTCAATGGACGTGAGTTTAGGTAGACTCCAGGTGTTGATGATGGACAGGGAAGCCTACAGTGCTACGGTTCATGGGGTTGCAAAGAGTCGGACACGACTGTGCTGAACTGAACTGAACCTTAATTAGGGCTTCCCTTTTATAGTTCAATTGGTAAAGAATACACCTGCAATGCAGGAGACCCCAGTTTGATTCCTGGATTGGGAAGATCTGCTGGAGAAGGTATAGGCTATCCACTCCAGTATTCTTGGTCTTCCCTGGTGGCTCAGCTGGTAAAGAAATCACCTGCAATGTGGAAGAGCTGGGTTCAATCCCTGAGTTGGGATGATCCCCTGGAGAAGGCAAAGGTTATCCACTTCATTATTCTGGCCTGGAGAATTCCATGGACTGTATAGTCCATTGGGTCTCAAAGTGTTGGACACAATTCAATGACTTACACCTTCACTTTCAACCTTAACTAAATGTAACATGTCAGCTTAGTCTTAGCATCTGTTTTCTAAGAACCTCAGGTTAAATGTGAGCCACAGTTAAAGAAAAAGAGTCCTCTTTTGACACAGTGTTTTACTTCCCAAGGTGGATGGCTGCTACAAAACTGTGTTTCTTCATCCCAACACTCAGTACCTAATTTTGAATATCTTGCACAGAAAATTATCCTTCTCCTAAGTTGATTTTCTCTCAAAAATTCCTCTTTAATGTCTTACTATAGTATGTTCTCTAACAAGCTACCCTATCTGTTATCAATACATTTACAGATCTCAAGTAAAGTTGTTGACCTGAACCAGTTCTTCCCAATTTTGTATCCAGGTCCAAATATATGAGACCTTTTTTTTATGATGTAGAACATAACTGTTAAGGAAACACTTGCATTTTTGCATGAAAAAATTTTTTGTTTAATATCTTGATGGTGTGTTGATGATGTGCATATACTCAGCTATGTCTAACTCTTGCAACCCCATGGACTGTAGCCCACCAAGCTCCTCTGTCCATGGGATTTTCCAGGAAAGAATACTGGAGTAGAATGCCATTTCCTACTCCAGGGGATCTTCCCCACCCAAGCATCAAACCCTCATCTCCTGTATTGGCAGGAGCCAAATATCTTGATACTTGATACTTGTTTCAAAAGTTTAGCAAACACAGTCATGGACTAAACTAAGTGGTTTCCTTGAAAAAGGTATGCACTTAAACCTTAATAATTTAATCACAGTTAACTACTTAATCCTTGGTTCTTCTGAAAATATTAATAAAAATTTTCATCTCCAATTTGTAGTTTCATATTTATCATTCTAAAATTCACTTAAAGTCCTCTAAGAATAATGTGAAAATAAGTAAAGGAAAATGACAAGACATTTGGAGATTCTCTGCCACTGCTGAATCCGTGACAGTGACATTCTTGTTTTTTCAGATCAGGTCACTATGGTAACCAACTGAAAAGGATTATATCACTGCCAGACTGCCTCGTTCTCTCTAAAAAGGTGGCACGTGTTTTTATTTCTTTTTAAAACATTCTTTAACATTTAGATGAGATGAATACCTGGAGCCTTCTCTAACTCAATCCTGTCTATTTGTAATCAAAATTTAATTAGCCTTGTTCTAGGGCTCCAATATTCTGGGACATAAGACATGAATGTTCTTTCAAATAGAAGTACATATTTGTAAAAGTAATGAGCTCAATAAGTTTTCTAGCCAATAAAATTTATACTTTTGAAAATATACATACATGTGTGTGAATAATACATGTAACTAAGTATAAATATATATGCTTATTACATATTTAAATATACAAATCAATGTATACATAAACTAGTGTGTGTGCTAGTATATGTGAGTGCACGTATATGTAAGGAATAAGGGAGTAAATGTCAACACAGAGAATGTTAACATTCTAACAAATTACAGAGATTTTCTCATAGTATCCAATAATGTACCCTATGCATACCATACATAGACATAGACATACACAGGTTTTGACTGGTTGTATCTGTGTATGAGATTATCTGGTTGACATTGATCAGTTAAAAATTCCTAGGATTGGACATCATCCTTTTATTGGTAATCTGAATAATGGGAACTAACTCCTGGAGCAAAGAAATACGAGAAAGTGGCATAACAGATATTGTATAATATAGACCCACTTCTATTTTTGCTGACTTCCTCATTTTATTTTTATATGTCTATATTAACTTGTGAACCAAGCTATCAATAGTTACGAGATGTCTGTAAAATAGTAGTCATTCAATATAAAATATTGAAATTGATTTTCTATACAAATAAAAATCTTATATTTTGTTTAATGTCTAATATAGTTTATAGCTAACTTCACTGTTGTCTCTGCTTCCTATAGCAAGTGCTTAAAAGATTGTACTGTCTTCTAGGAAGACCACAAATATATGTAACCAGTATCTTTTTAAATGTCAGTTTTTCATTTTTTAAAAAATGTTAAATCTGCTCCAAATAAAGACACAGCAGCTACTATATTTAGAAACTGTAGGTTTGGATATGAACTTAGTGTAAGTATTGAACCCTGGAGACTAGACACAAGGCATTAGAGAACTCAGCAGAAAAGGAGTTTAAAATGTTTGAATAAAACAAGTATGGCTCTAAGTCATATTTTCTACCTACTTCCTAAGTGACTAATGTATATTTCACTGCACTACCTCCACCCATATGACTGTGGATTTTATGAGTATATACATCTAGTGATTTAACTGATTCTGATAAAACTAGTTAGCACTACTGTCCTTCAGTTCAGCTCAGTTAAGTCACTCAGTTGTCTCCGACTCTGTGACCCCATAAACTGTAGCATGACAGGCTTCCCTGTCTATCACCAACTCCAGGATCTTACTCAAACTCATGTCCATCGATTGAGTGATGCCATCCAACCATCTCATCCTCTGTTGTCCCCTTCTCCTGCCTTCAATCTTTCCCAGAAACAGGGTCTTTTCCAGTGAGTCAGTTCTTTGCATCAGGTGGCCAAAGTATTGGAGCTTCAGCTTCAGCATTAGTCCTTCCAATGAATATTCAGAACTGATGTCCTTTTTGATTGACTGGTTGGATCTCCTTGCAGTCGAGGGACTCAGGAGTCTTCTCCAACCCCATAGTTCAAAATCATCAATTTTTCGGTGCTCAGCTTTCTTTATACTCCAACTCTCATGTATATACATGACTATTGGAAAAATCATAGCTTTAACTAAACAGATCTTTGTCAGCAAAATAAAGCCTCTGCTTTTTAATATGCTGTCTAGGTTGGTCATAGCTATTCTTCCAAGGAGTGAGTATCTTTTAATTTCATGGCTGCAGTCTCTCTGTCTAGCAGATCTAATCCCTTGAATCTACTTGTCACTTTGACTGTATAATTGTAAGGGGTTTGATTTAGGTCATACCTGCATGTTCTAGTGGTTTTCTCCACTTTCTTCAATTTCAGTGTGAATTTTGCAATAAGGAGTTCATGATCTAAGCCACAGTCAGCTCCTGGTCTTATTTTTGCTGATTGTATAGCGCTTCTCCATCTTTGGCTGGATAGAATATAATCAATCTGAGTTCAGTATAGACCATTTGGTGATGTCCATGTGTAGAATCTTCTCTTGTGGTGTTGGAATAGGGTGTTTGCTATGACCAGTGCATTCTCTTGGCAAAACTCTGTTAGCTGTTTGACCTGTCTGTACTCCAAGGCCAAATTTGCCCATTACTTCAGGTATCTTTTGACTTCTTACTTTTGCATTTCAGTCCCCTATAATGAAAAGGACATTTTTTTTTTTTGTTATACTATTACAAAATTATTTCATTATTCTGTATCTTCTGTCCTTAGATACAAAATAAAAGGAAGGGAAAAAAATACATTTCTAGTACTTATTTATCTTAAAACTGAAAGTTTGTACCGTTTGGCACTTTTATCCTATTCCTCTGGTAAACATAAGTCTGGTATCATTTTCTGTGAGTTTGATTTTTGTTTGTTTGTTCTCTGAAATAGAACTGACACACAGGACTATATACAACACTACATTGATTCCTGGTACACATAGTGTTAGTGATCTTACTATGCATAGCGATCTTACTATACATAGTGATCTTACTATACAATACAAAATGATTATGTCACATTATGAAAATTTAAAATAATAAAATAACTATCATTTATTGATGATTTACTATGTACCCACATTGACTTCTATGTGTCGCCTCTAATTCTTTATGGGGTAGATATTACTATTTAAATTTTATAAAAGAGGATACAGGGGCACATAAAATATCAAATCTTTTACATATACTCACTTAGCTAGTGAGTAGTAAAGTCAAGATCTAAAACTATAGGTTTTTAACTCCAAATGTCACATCTGCTATAATTCCATTTTAACCTAGCTGTTGCTACAAGACTTTTCTTTGCTCATAAAGAATCTTTTAGCTGTGTGTACAAGATTTCTTAATGTTTGGTTACCATCATTCTGCTTCTAGAAGAAAAGGAAGGATAGCAATTGTGAGCTCAATTGCTCACGTGAGATGTGGGAAGATAATCAGACTTTTAAAAATGATTACTTAATACTAAAGAAATAAAACTATTCATCATTAAACATTATTTGCCTGGAAACATATTGCCTTAAGTAAATATATCAAAGATAAAATTGTAAGACACTAGATCATAGGTATATTTTAGATTCTAGGTGAGCTAGAACAGCTGAGACAGTAATAGTCACCACTTTCCTTGAATGGGTAATCCATGCCAATGGACCAATGAAGAGCAAGCTGCTCTGTTCACATTGGGGAGAAATGAGTGCAGTAGAGTCTCTGCTTTTGTAGATGGTGGAGGAAAGAGAATGCTATCAAAGGACTGAGATATATCATGGCACATCCTTTCCCTGATACCCTATTTTTTATCTGCACACATCTTGACAAAACCATGGGCATGATCCAAAATTCTTATATTTCAAGGGGAATCACTAATACACAGAGAGCTGTGAACCACTTTTACATGCACAGGTAATATCCAAGGACTTTTAAACAGGCTGGGAGACGTGAACAATAGTTGGTAAACATTTTTGTTTGTTTGTTTTTGGTCTAACACATACAATTAACTTCCTTGATAGCTCAGTTGGTAAGGAATCCACCTGCAATGCAGGAAACCCTGGTTGATTTCTGGCCTGGGAAGATTTTCTGGAGAAGGGATTGGCTACCCACTCCAATAATCTTGGGATTCCCTTGTGGCTCAGCTAGTAAAGAAACCATGTGCAATGCAGGAGACCTAGGTTCCATCTCGGGGTTGGGAATATCCCCTGGGGAAGGGAAAAGTTACCCACTCCAGTATTCTTGCCTGGATAATTCCATGAATAGAGGAGCCTGGCAGGCTACAGTCCAAGGGGTGTAGTCCATATACATAGTCCATATATAGTCCATATATATAGTCCAAGGAGTCACAAAGAGTCGGATATGACTAAGCAACTTTCACTTTCACTTTTCACATACAATTAACAAATCTGTCTTCTTTATGGAAAGGGGTTGGCTTGATTGTTCTATTTGCAGATTGTTCTATTTGTCTTAAACTCAGAAATCCAACATTTAATTACTTAAATTAGAAGTTTTCCCTGGTGGCTGAGATGGTAAAGAATCTGCCTGCAATGCAGGAGACCAGGGTTCAATTCCTGGGTCAGGAAGATGCCCTGGAGAAGGAAATGACAACCCATTCCAGTATTCTTGCCTGAATAATTCCATGGATAGAGGAGCCTGGCAGGCTACAGTCAAAGGGGTCTCAAAGAGTTAGACATGACTGAGGGATTAACACTATAATACGTAGGATATTTTTCATGTGGTGGTCTTGCTACTTTTATATTTTCTGTGTTGCTACTGTGTTCACAATCATAATTTTAATGGCTTCACACAATCAAAATTATATTTATATAATTACCTTAATGAAAAATATTTAACAGCTGCTGTTGTCTCCCTTTCTTAGACAATGCTAAATATTCATTATATGGAAATCAGACAGGACATTCATCCTTTTCCTTGTGTCATTTAATATCCTCAGAGAGATTCAGAGAAGAAAGAATGTTGGCTGTGTGCTTACCATTTAAAGTGTTCAAAAGGTAGTGTGCCACAAAGCAAGAGGCATTTTGTCCCCTTGATGGTCACTTTTCTACATATAATTTTAGAAATATGTACCCTATTATATCATACTTTTCTTGAGCTTGACATGAAGGAGAGTACAACACTTTTTTTTTTTCTGAAAAATTACAGTTAAAAATAAATTTTTTGCCTTGATTTAGAAAGCTACAAAAAAGTTCATTAGGACTGTCAACACAAATTTTTGCATGAATTCTTTTTGCTTAGCTTTATATTGTCATATTTTTAAAGCTATGTCTTCAGTATTAAAACTATAGAAATTTCACAGATAGTAATATTCAGATAGGAAACTGCAAATCCTATTTTTCAGGTGTTTCTGACAAAACTATTTTTGATGCAATTCATGTGACTTTTAATTGTTGCCTATGGAAATGTGTGCCTGGATCATAATTGAACTTATAGTCATTCAGGGCTTTATTTATTTTGTTGGTTGTATATGAAGCAGTATTTCAAATGATGTTTGATTCCAAATATTAGTGCCTAGTATCAATATCCACATAGAATATAAATGGCTGATTTCATATATTTTTATATTTGCAATTTCCTAATCCAGATTATTTTGAATCCAGTAAGAAGCTCAATTAGCAATTTTTATACCACAAAGCAATTTTGTATAATTAAATATTAACAGGCATGTAAAACCATTTGATATTTGTTTCTTCAAAAATATATTTCAATGTTAAGCTCAACATTCAGAAAACTAAGATCATGGCATCTGGTCCCATCACTTCATGGGAAATAGATGGGGAAACAGGGGAAACAGTGTCAGACTTTATTTTTGGGGGGCTCCAGAATCACTGCAGATGGTGACAGCAGCCATGAAATTAAAAGACGCTTACTCCTTGGAAGGAAAGTTATGACCAACCTAGATAGCATATTCAAAAGCAGAGACATTACTTTGCCAACAAAGGTCCATCTAGTCAAGGCTATGGTTTTTCCTGTGGTCATGTATGGATGTGAGAGTTGGACTGTGAAGAAAGCTGAGTGCCAAAGAATTGATGCTTTTGAACTGTGGTGTTGGAGAAGACTCTTGAGAGTCCCTTGGACTGCAAGGAGATCCAACCAATCCATTCTAAAGGAGATCAGTCCTGGGTGTTCATTGGAAGGACTGATGCTAAAGCTGAAACTCTAATACTTTGGCCCCCTCATGCGAAGAGTTGACTCATTGGAAAAGACTCTGATTCTGGGAGGGACTGAGGGCAAGAGGAGACGGGGACGACAGAGGATGAGATGGCTGGATGGCATCACCGACTCAATGGACATGAGTTTGAGTGAACTCCAGGATTTGGTGATGGACATGGAGGCCTGGCGTGCTGCGATTCATGGGGTTGCAAAGAGTCGAACACAACTGAGCGACTGAACTGAACTGAACTGAAGCTATTTATGTACTATGTTTTCTAGCTTTCACTGAGTTAGACAAGGCTGTGGTCCTAGTGTGATTAGATTGACTAGTTTTCTGTGAGTATGGTTTCAGTGTGTTTGCCCTCTGATGCCCTCTTGCAACACCTACCATCTTACTTGGGTTTCTCTTACCTTGGACATGGGGTATCTCTTCACAGCCCTTCCAGGAAAGCTCAGCCATTGCTCCTTACCTTAGACGAGGGGTATCTCTTCACTGCCACCCTTCCTGACCTTCAACATGGGATAGCTCCTCTAGGCCCTCCTGCACCCATGCAGCCACAAACGCTGGACTGGAAGAAACACAAGCTGGAATCAAGATTGCCGGGAGAAATATCAATCACCTCAGATATGCAGATGACACCACCCTTATGGCAGAAAGTGAAGAGGAACTCAAAAGCCTCTTGATGAAAGTGAAAGTGGAGAGTGAAAAAGTTGGCTTAAAGCTCAACATTCAGAAAACGAAGATCATGGCATCCGGTCCCATCACTTCATGGGAAATAGATGGGTAAACAGTGGAAACAGTGTCAGACTTTATTTTTATGGGCTCCAAAATCACTGCAGATGGTGACTGCAGCCATGAAATTAAAAGATGCTTACTTCTTGGAAGGAAAGTTATGACCAACCTAGATAGCATATTCAAAAGCAGAGACATTACTTTGCCAACACAGGTTTGTCCAGTCAAGGCTATGGTTTTTCCTGTGGTCATGTACGGATGTGAGAGTTGGACTGTGAAGAAGGCTGAGCGCCGAAGAATTGATGCTTGTTAACTGTGGTGTTGAAGAAGACTCTTGAGAGTCCCTTGGACTGCAAGGAGATCCAACCAGTCCATTCTGAAGGAGATCAGCCCTGGGATTTCTTTGGCAGGAATGATGCTGAAGCTGAAACTCCAGTACTTTGGCCACCTCATGCGAAGTATTGACTCACTGGAAACGACTCTGATGCTGGGAGGGTTTGGGGGCAGGAGGAGAAGGGGATGACAGAGGATGCGATGGCTGGATGGCATCACTGACTCGCTGGACGTGAGTCTGAGTGAACTCCGAGAGTTGGTGATGGACAGGGAGGCCTGTCGTGCTGTGATTCATGGGGTCGCAAAGAAATATGTCGCAATGAGTCGGATACAACTGAGAGACTGATCTGATCTGATCTTTTTAGCTTTATTGGTATATAATTGACTCTCTTAGCAATTGACATATAATATTGTATCATTTTAAGGTATATAGCATGATAATTTAATAGATGTATACATTGAAAAATGACTGTAACAATAAGGTTAGTTAATGTATTCCTTACTGCATGTAATTATTTTTTTATGGTGAGCATATTTAAAGTTTACCTTTACAAATTTTGGAGTATATAAAACAGTGTTGTTAACCTATAGTCACTACTGAAAATCAGATGTCTAAAACCTTTTTATTTTATAACTGAAAGTTTGTCACTTTTGACTAACATCTGTCCATTTTCTCTATCCTCCAGCCCCTGATAACCACCATTCTACCTTATTTCTATGAGTTTGGCTTTTTTACACATTCCACATACAAGTGAGATCATGCAGTATTTGTCTTTCTCTGTCTGACTTATTTCACTTAACCTAATTGTTTGGCTATGTTTATTTACATAATATTTTGTATTACATAAAAAAAATCAATGTAGTAGCAACTAAAATTAATCAATTTTATATGAGAACTTTTCCTTGGTCAGAAGCAAGAGCAAGTTAAGTTACCAAAGTAGTACAGGACATTTTACCTATTATTTTGCCTGTAAAATTAGTTAAGTATCATCTAAATAATATTTGTAAAATTAATAAGTTGATTAAATAACAGAATCACTCACAAAATGTTGACTGATAACAAGAATCAGCATGTATTTTTGTTTTTACTTTCCAATTCAATATTAGAGACCTATGTGATATATAACACCAATTATGGTATCATATATCTATAATAGAATCAATACACAGATATGTTTTATATTTATGAAAGTTTCCTGAATTATATTACTGAGACTATATTACTATATATAAAAAAGATTACAGCTTGCAGGTTTCTGCAACCCTTGTTTCTATGTGCAGTTGCATACCGGGGATGATACTAGACAGGATATGCTAGAGGATGATGTTGGCCAGGACACCATGCTTGCAGTGCTTGGTGACATCTTCCACAAATCAAGATTTGGAGATTACATGTCACTCTTGATACACTGAGACCTTATGGCAGTCAAAGTTCCATGAAATTTAAAAGAAGTCATCCATGTAATGACACTATCCTGGTGTTATTAATATTAGACATTTTAGGATGAAATTTTCCACTCAAGCATTTTGAACTAGAATCCACCTGATGCCACTGTGACCTCTATCAGACATATCTGATGCAAAGTTAGGTATATGTTTCTAAGATTGTTCACTTGTTTATCTTTCACTCAGGACAGGATAAGTCGGTGAATCATGCTTACACTTGCCAGGAAGCCTTCGTCCATCACAATTTTTCTAAGAGGTAGAGGATTTCAGATGGATGATATTAGTAAAGTGAAACAAAGACTGTGAGTTGCAATATTGAAAAGAGCTTGTTCCAGATTTGATTAGAGGTCAGCAGGGTCTTAGCCTCAAGATCAACACTGTGACTCTTTGTTATCATTTATCTGGAACAGCCAGGTAGTTCTGTCCTGTTTATAGGTGTAATTATTAATAGTCTTGCTTCCACTCTTACATACTACACTGGATGATAAGTTATATAATCACACTACTTACAAGACCTCTTGATATTTCATCTCACTATTCCATGGCCTGATATAAAGTTTTCTAGTTACATGCCTAAGGGAATTTTATTCAATGCCCTCTCTTCCATGAGTACTTAGGAAATTTAAGGCAGTGTTTAAGATTTTAGGAACTTCTTGCATAGAAAGGAATTTAATTTTAATACCTCAATCATGTGATAGAGTAGGAAAAAATCTTTGATCATTACAATGGAAAATAAACATTTACATTTCAGCTTTTATACTAGTATCTGCTATAAACTTTGTCTTACAAAATATTTTAATTTCCTAAAAAATATATAATTCATTATTTGTAACCTTGCTTTTCTTATTATGCTGTGTTTTGTAAGAAGTCAAGTGGTTTTTAAAATTTCTAGTTTTGCACTATATATCTTAACTCTGGAAACAATAGTTTCAAAAGTTGGTGTTCAATAAATATTTGTTAAATGAAAAGAAATAAGGGATACCTTGGCCCATCAGTTTCCAATGATGAGAAGGAAATGTGATAATATGTATAAATTTTGGGGAATGTAATAGGCTCTAAATCACTTTGTCTTTCTCCTTCTAAAGCACTTACAGATAGTGTTAAGTATCTTTTATCTTAGAAGAGAAAAAAAACTACCAAAACTTTTTTGGTCTTTGTGATATACATTTTGCTAAATTTAACTATTCCTTTTGTCAATTACAAATTGGAACTTGCCAAGGGCTTTTAGCATCTGCCTCTGAGATTGAATCCTGTGCTGCTGCAGCTATTGACCTTCTACACACACTGAAGGGGAGCTGGGGTGGAGAATGAGGCACTTTGAGCTCCAGGAAAACTGGTGGAACAGGTCTTTAGATAGATATTTTTAAGGAACTGATTGCATGACCCCAATCTTTGTTTTTGTTCAGTCAATAAGTTGTGTCCAACTCTTTGCCACCCCCGTGGATTGCAGTGTGTCAGGCTTCTCTGTCTTTCACTATTTCCTGGAGTTTGCTCCTTACATCTCCTCCTATCCAGAAAAGCACAAAATCCTTTCATGGTGACATCAGCTCCTTGTGACTAGTAGAAAACCTTTTGTAAAATAGCTACTTGATTGCACTGAACTTGTCCTTCACCAAAATCTTATACCTTGATCTTCTCCCACTACCTGTTTGGAGCAGTGTCTCAGAGCTACCTGAAGTGCTGTCTCCCAGGCTGCAGTTCTCTAAATAAAATTTAATTTTAACTCTCATGTTGTGTATCTTTTTGACACTTTTTATTATATCATTCACTATTATTGTTTTAAATTGTTTAAACTTTGGTCTTCCCTGTAGCTCAATCGGTGAAGGCAATGGCAACCCACTCCAGTACTCTTGCCTGGAGAATCCCATGGACGCAGGAGCCTGGTAGGGTGCAGTCCATGGGGTCGCTAAGAGTCAGACACGACTGAGTGACTTCACTTTCACTTTTCACTTTAATGCATTGGAGAAGGCAATGGCAACCCACTCCAGTACTCTTGCCTGGAGAATCCCACGGACGCAGGAGCCTGGTGGGCTGCCGTCTACGGGATCGCACAGAGTTGGACACGACTGAAGTGACTTAGTTGACTTAGCTGTAGCTCAAATGGTAAAGAATCTGCCTGCAGTGCAGGAGACCTGGGTTCAATCCCTGGGTTGGGAAGATTCCCTGGTGAAGGAAATGGCAACCCACTCCAGTATTCTTGCCTTGGAAATCCCATGGACAGAGGAGTCTGGAAGGTTATTGTCCATGGGATTGCTAAGATTCAGACATGACTGAGTGACTAACACTACTAAGTTGTTTAAACTTTAAAAATGCTTAGTTTGAGGCCATTAAAATATAGAGACTGAAGCCACATCCCCCAAAACTAAGTCCCCTTGTATCTATGAATAACCTCTCCCTCTGAAAGTTTATTCCCTTTCCTGTCCTGCCCTTGCTCCCCACAGGACCCAGGTGACAAAAGGGGGGATTGAGACTGAACAGAACCCTATGGAGTCCTCCTTGGTACAAAAACTCTTCTCTGTCCCCTCATTTATTTTTTTGTATAAAAGGTTTTCATCTTCTAGGAGTTCCCTGACTTCCAAAGAGCAGATTCAAGGAGTTATTAATTAGAGAAGTGATGAAAGGCAGAAACACAGGAAAAGCTGTTAAACAAGATAGTTTAAACAATAATTCTTCAATAAAAAGAATCCTAGTTCCTCCTCAAGGGATATACATAACAATCTTTGAGTTATTCTGCAGACACTAAGATCCATCCACCCCCAGGTAGAGGATGATGACTACATGCTGACCACAAGCATGTGACTCCAGACTGGTTGAAACCAAGAATTGATGTTTAAGATTTCTGAAACATCATCCTATTACTTCACTATCAACCAATCAGAAAAAGTCCATAGGCTTCAAGTGAAGTGAAGTGAAGTTGCTCAGTTGTCTCCGACTCTTTGCAACCCCACGGACTGTAACCTACCAGGTTCCTCCATCCATGGGATTTTCCAGGCAAGAATACTGGAGTGGGTTGCCATTTCCTTCTCCAGGAGATCTTCCCAACCCAGGGATTGAATCCGGGTCTCTCACATTGTAGACAGACGATTTACCATCTGAGCCACCAGGGAAGCTCTATAAGCTTCAACACTCACCCTAAATGTTGGTTCTAAAAAATTTCCCTGAAAGTCATCAGGGATTGCTGGTGTTTTAAGCATGCGCTTCCTGTTCTTTTTACTTGGTTTTCTTCAATAAACACTGTACTTTTTTTCATTACCACTGGTGTCATTAGATTGACTTTGCATGCTGTAGGCAAGCAGGTCCAAGTTCTGTTTAGTACCAAGACTATAGGCCATTTTCTATTTTCTATACTTTAAAGAAAGAATACATCTATGAGATGCTTATGGCATTTCCAAACAGATGCTCAAAATGATACAGATGATATATTGTGCTAAAATATTGCCTCCTAGACAAATTTTTCAGTCTTTAATCTATAAGCAAAAAAGAAAAAAAGTCAGTAATTCAGATTAACATGCAACTTTTGCTCCCCACAACATTAGCAAGGCTGATTTCCAAAAGTGGTTAAGGATTATAATTTATAAAGTGTTTTTTAATCTCCAGGGCCATAAGTATACTAAAACATTTTGGATTATTTATTATACTGATTTCTGGCATTGCTTAATCTTCCAGCTAACCTGTTCCACTTCCACTGAAGAGTTTTTGGGTATAAAGTGCTTAGGGAGTTTTCATCAGTACAAATGTTCTGAATGCTAAATAATATTATAAAAAGTCAAAAGACAAACAACAAAGTAGAAAAAACACTGAACACACATAGTAAATTGCCAAGTTTCTTAATTTTTAGAAAGATTACAACTCATTCAAACAGAAAAGTGGAAAAAAAAAAAAAAAGCAAAACAGGAAAACAAACACAATATGCCATAGAGGACAATAGGCAGAGAATATGAAGAGAGTAGGGGTTTCTCTCATAGCCAGTCGGTAAAGAATCTTCCTGCAATGCAGGAGACCCAGGTTTGATCCCTGGATTGGGAAGATCCCCTGGAGAAGGAAATGGCAACCCATTCCAGTATTCTTGCCTAGAGAATCCATGGACAGAGGAGCCTGGTAGGCTATAGTCCATAAGATCACAAGAGTCAGACACAACTGAGCAACAACCACCACCATGAAGAGAGTAACATTCAAAAAAAAAAAAAAAAGCTATCAAAAACTATTAAGCATATGAGCAGATGGTCAACTCTGTGAATAACTAAACAAGAATGAAATGAAACAAGAAATAATGTTTACCAATATAGTTTAAAATATATGAAAATGCTACTGCTACTAAATATTGTTTGAAAGTGAAAGTGAAGTCGCTCAGTTGTGTTCAACTCTTTGAGACCCCGTGGACTGTAGCCCACCAGGCTTCTCCATTCATGGGATTCTCCAGGCAAGAATACTGGAGTGGGTTCCCATTTCCTTCTCCAGGGGATCTTCCCAACCCAGGGATCAAACCCAGGTCTCCCACATTGCAGGCAGACACTTTATCCTCTGAGCCACCAGGGATGGTGTGGGAAAATGTAGGTAAATTAAATACACTGTGAACTTCTGATGGTAATCTAACTATGCACACCTTTTTGATGATTATTTGCAGTAATTTAATGTGGGGGACTACTTGACCTAATATTCCAATGTTTCTTGCCAACCTTAAAGAATGACTTATATAATGTGCATAAGGCAGCTTGTGAAAAGATCCCCATTTTAACATTACTTATACTCCCCACATATTGAAAACTTATTAGATATTAATCACTAAGTGCTTGATAAAATATAATGAAACACCAAATATCCAACCAACAGAATAGGATGGTTGTGCATTCACTGATATGGAAATATCTCCAATCTATATTATTAAAGGAAAATGCACAATATTCATACATTCTATATCTCAGAGTCTTTCACAAGAATTTGTAAAGTACCCCCAAAACAACCCTGTGAATTATATACTAGTATTTATTTCAGAAAGTGATATAAAGTGAAGTTGCTCAGTCATGTCCGACTCTTTGCAACCCCATGGACTGTAGCCTACCACACTTCTCTGTCCATGGGATTTTCTAGGCAAGAGTAGTAGAGTGGGTTGCCATTTCCTTCCCCAGAGGATCTTCCCAACCCAGGGATAGAACCTGGGTCTCCCACATTGTAGGCAGATGCTTTACCATCTGAGTCATCAGGGAAATCAGAAGGGGAAGCTAAAGATTTTCTTTCTTTTTCTTTTTTTTTTTTTTTTGATATAGGGAGGTCACACACATGCAGAGTGATCAGCAAATAATGTATATTCAGCCATTATAACATACTTGCTTAAAGTATCTGTTTATGTATCCTAGTCTGTTCCATAAATTGAATTCTACTTTTAGGTAATGACATTACACTGGTACTGACATTACACTGTCATAGTTATTACACAAAGAATTTTGATGTATGATTCACTTGACATTTAATGTTCCACATAAGTCTTAGAGTAAGAAATCAATTGAAATTTTAATGGAATTGCTGTACACGTGTATATTAGTGTTTGGAGAGTTATTATTTATATACTTGTTGAGTCTTTTTGTATTTGTATGCTGCTGCTGCTGAGTCGCTTCAGTCGTGTCCGACTCTGTGCGACTCCGTAGATGGCAGCCCACCAGCCTCTGCTGTCCCTGGGATTCTCCAGGCAAGAACACTGGAGTGGGTTGCCATTTCCTTCTCCAATGCATGAAAGTGAAAAGTGAAAGTGAAGTCGTTCAGTTGTGTCCGACTCTTAGTGATCCCATGGACTGCAGCCCACCAGGCTCCTGTGTCCATGGGATTTTCCAGGCAAGAGTACTGGAGTGGGGTGCCATTGCCTTCTCCGTGTATTGGTATGGTTCCATTTATAATATTCAGATCTTTCTAATTGTTGATGTCATTCTTTTTGTTTACATGGATTTTGCACATTTACTGTAAAGTTGATATCACATTATATTACATTTATGATTTTATTCTGTTAGAATTTCACTTCTGTTATAGCAAATATATTTTTAAAAATTTTGTTGCTGTTTTATTTGAGCACAATGCAATAATTGTAAATATTTTCCTCTGATCATTGATTACTTCTATCTCTGTGAGCTCCCTTTTCCACTAAGGTCTTCAACTGCAAATTTTCCTACTGTGAGCATTCTCAGAGTCCAATGACCAAGGTTGAAGAAGTATTGATTATCTTCTCATTACTGTATTAGTCACCTGAAAGTCAACTTTTTTTGCCTTTATTGAAGAATACTTGACAAATAGAAATTATGTATATTTAAGATGTACAAATTGATGTTTTGATACATGCATACATTGTGAAATAACTGCTGCAATAAAGCTAATTAATATATCTATCACTTCACATAGCTTCCATCTTCTTTCTATTTTCCTTTGTGATGAGAATACTTAAGAAAGCACCCCTTTTGTTGTTCTGTCATGAAGTCCTGTCTAGCTCTATGTGACCTCGTGAACTGAAGAATGCCAGGCTTCTCTGTCCTTTACTATTTCCGGAGTTTGTTCGAACTCATGTCCATTGAGTTGGTGATGTCATCCAACCATCTCATCCTCTGCTACCCACTTCTCCTTTTGCCCTCAATCTTTCCTAGCATCAGGGTCTTTTCCAGTGAGTTGGCACTTCACATCAGGTGGCCAAAGTACTGGACCTCAAGCTTCAGCATAAGTCCTTCCAATGAATATTCAGGATTGATTTCCTTTAGGATTGACTGATTTGATCTCTTTGTTGTCCAAGGGACTCTCAAGAGTCTAATCCAGCACCACAGTTCAAAAGCATCACTTCTTCAGTGCTCAGCATTCTTCATGGTCCAACTCTCACATCTGTACATGACTACTGGAAAATCCATAGCTTTGAATTTATAGACCTTTGTAGGCAAATTGAAGCCTCTGCTTTTTAATATGCTGTCTAAGTTTGTCATAGCTTTTCTTCCAAGGAGTAAGTATCTTTTAATTTCATGGCTGCAATCACCATCTGCAGTGATATTGGAGCCCAAGAAAATAAAACATGTCACTCTTTCAGACTGGATGCCATAATCTTAGTTTTTTGAATGTTTAGTTTTAAGCCAGGTTTTTCATTCTCTTTTACCTTCATCAAGAGGCTCTTTAGTTTCTCTTTGCTTTTTCTGATTAGAGTGGTATCATCTGGATATCTGAGGTTGTTGATATTTCTCACAGCAGTATTGATTCCAGCTTATAAGTCATCCAACCCAGTATTTCACGTAAAGTATTCTGTATAGAAGTTAAATAAGCAGGGTAACAATATACAGTCTTGACGTACTCCTTTCTCAATTTTGAACCAGTCCATTGTTCCATGTCTGGTTATAATTGTTGTTTCTTGTCCTAAAAACAGGTTTCTCAGGTACCCCTTTACCAAATATATATATATATATATCTCCCCCTTTCCAAATTTCGGGTATACAATTTAGTATTGTTAACTATCGTTGCTTTGCTGTACATTAGATTTCAGGAAGTTTTTCATATTGCTTAACTGGAACTTTATATTCCTTGACCAACATCTCCCAGTTTCCCTCTCCCTCTAGTCCTGGCAATCACTATTCTACTTCTTGTCCCTGTGACTATTATTGATTCTTCATGTAAGTGAGATCATGCAGTACTTGTCTTTGTATGTCTAACTTATCCTAATTATCAGACTCTAAGTTTATCCATGTTATCACAAATGACAATATTTCATTTTTTTAATTGAATAATATTTTATTGTTTATATAACACATTTTCTTTATTCATTAACATACTGATGGACATTTAGGTGGTTTCAGATCTTGGTTATCATGGATAATGCTGCAACGAACACAGGAGTGAAGATATCTCTTTGAAATCCTGATTTCACTTCCTAGGATATATTCCCAGAATTGGGATTCAGTTCAGTCGCTCAGTCATGTCCAACTTTTGCAGTATCATGAACCACAGCATGCCAGGCCTCCCTGTCCATCACCAACTCCTGAGGTCCACCCAAACCCATGTCCATTGAGTCGGTGATGCCATCCAACCATCTCATCCTCTGTCATCCCCTTCTCCTTCCACCCTCAGTCTTTCCCAGCATCATCCAATGAGTCAGTTCTTTGCATCAGGTGGCCAAAGTATTGGAGTATCAGCTTCAAAATCAGTCCTTCCAATGAATACCCAGGATTGATCTCTTTAGGATGGACTGATTCCATCTCCTTGCAGTCCAAGGGACTCTCAAGAGTCTTCTTCAATACCACAGTTC
This sequence comes from Bos indicus, assembly GCF_029378745.1. Lineage (NCBI taxonomy): Eukaryota > Metazoa > Chordata > Mammalia > Artiodactyla > Bovidae > Bos > Bos indicus. The sequence goes on from NC_091765.1 coordinate 75,808,104, forward strand.
AAAAGCATCAATTCTTCAGTGCTCAGCTTTTTCACAGTCCAACTTTCACATCCATACATGACTACTGGAAAAACCATAGCCTTGATTAGACGGACCTTTGTTGGCAAACTAATGTCTCTGCTTCTTAATATGTTGTCTAAATTGGTCATAACTTTTCTTCCAAGGACTAACTGTCTTTTAATTTCATGGCTGCAATCACCATCTGCAGTGATTTTGGAGCCCCAAAAATAAAGTCAGACACTTTTTCCACTGTTTCCCTATCTATTTGCCATGAAGTGATGGGACCGAATGCCCTGATCTTAGTTTTCTGAATTTTGAGTTTTAAACCAATATTTTCACTCTCCTCTTTCACTCTCATTAAGAGGCTTTTTAGTTTTTCTTCACTTTCTGCCATAAGGGTGGTGTCATCTGCATATCTGAGGTTATTGATATTTCTCCTGACAATCTTGATTCCAGCTTATGCTTCCTCCACCCAGTGTTTCTCATGATATATTCTGCATATAAGTTAAGTAAGCAAGGTGACAATATAAAGCCTTGACATACTCCTTTTCCTATTTGGAACCAGTCTGTTGTTCCATGTCCAGTTCTAACTGTTGCTTCCTGATCTGCATACAGGTTTCTCAAGAGGCAGGTCAGGTGGTCTGGTATTCCCATCTCTCTCAGAATTTCCCACAGTTTATTGTGATCCACACAGTCAAAGACTTTGGCATATTCAATAAAGCAGAATTAGATGGTTTTCTGGAACTCTCTTACTTTTTCGATGATCCAGCAGATGTTGGCAATTTGATCTCTGGTTCCTCTGCCTTTTCTAAAACCGGCTTGAACATCTGGAAGTTCATGGTTCACGTATTGCTGAAGCCTGGTTTGGAGAATTTTGAGCATTACCATACTGGTTTGTGAGATGAGTACAATAGTACCATAATTTCAGCACTGTGATATTGCCTTTCTTTGGGATTGGAATTAAAACTGACCTTTTCCAGTCCTGTTTTCACTGCTGAGTTTTCCAATTACTAGATCATAAAATAGTTCTAGTTTAATTTTTTGGAGAATTTCCATGTTTTTTCCATAATGGCTGTACAAATTAATTTCATTTAACTGCATACAAGTTCCCTTAAACCTCATCCTCATTTACACTTATTATCTTTTGTGTTTTTTTAACAAACATTCTAAAAGGAGGTATTAACACATTGTGGTTTGTTTTGCATTTCCCTGATAATTAATGATGTTAAACATATTTTTATTGATCTGTTAGGTATTTACATATCTTCTTTGGGGAAATTCGTATGTTTTGTTCATATACATGTTGGCTACTTGTATGTTTTTATTTTGAGAAATGTCTGTTTAAGTTCTTTGGCCATTTTAAAACCTCGATTATTTGTTGTTTTGCTTATATATTTTAGATATAAAGCCCTAATTTGATGTATGGTTTGCAAAGATTTTCTCTTATTCTACAGGGTTATTTCCTTTGCTGTGTAGAAGCTTTTAGTTTGATTGTATGACCTAACATGGGATTCATCCTGTGGAATGGTCCATGTTTCTTGAGAAGTATGTGTATTTGTCTGTTGTTGATTGGTAAGTTCTATATGTCTTTTAAGTTCATTTGGTCTATATTATTCAAGTCAGCTATTTATTGAGTTTCCGTTTGGATGTTCATGTATTATTAGAAATGAGATATTAAAGTCTTCTTGTATTGTCATATTGCTATCAATTTCTCCCTTCAGAGCTGTTAATATTTGCTATATCTGTCTATCTCTCTATTAAGTTCTCTGATGTTGCGTGTGTATATATTTATAATTTTTTGTATCTTCCTTTTTTAATTGACCATTTTATCATTATATTATTTCTTTTTTGTCTCCTGTGGAAGTTTTTGAGTAAAAGTCTACTTTATCTAAGTATTGCTACCTTTGCTGTATTCTGGTTGCCACTTACATGGAATATATTCCTCCATCCCTTTACTTTCAGCCTATGCATGTCACTAAATCTAAGTTGAATTTATTATAGACAGCTTATATCTGGATCTTGTTTTTGTTTATTTGTTTGCATTTATCTATTCAACCACTCTAGACTTTTTCATTGGAAGGATTCGTGAATTTACATTTAAAGTAATTATTCATAGATGAAGACTTATTATTAAGTTTTGCCATTTTGTTAATTGTTTTCTCTCTGTCCTTCTCTTCATACATTCCTTTGATATTTGATCCTTTTTTAATAGTGATATACTTTTATCTTTTTCTCTATATCTTTTGTGTATCTATACAAGGTTTTTCTTTGTGTTTAACTCAAGGCTTATATAAAATATCTTGCAATCATAACCATGTTTTACCTAACATACTAAGTTCCAAATATATGTCTCAAAATGTTTGTCTAGGTTTGTCAGAATTTCCTGGGAACCTGATAGGAATACAGCTTTTCAGTCAGAAAACAATATTTACTGAATCAGAATAGGGGGCGTGTGAGGTCTTGGCATTTATATTTTAATAACCCCTCCCAGGTGGTTACTATCCACATTACAGTTTGAGACTTATTGCACTTATCTCTAGTTATTCTAATTTAATATACAATGCTGCTTTACCTGGGTGACTTATTTATTTCACATTTGCTCTCTCTGCTTACGGTTTCTCTCCTACTTATTTCCTCTTTTATTCTCCTCCCAACTCTTCTAGGTTAAAGCCTATTCACCTTTTAAGATGAAAATCTTGCTATACTTATTAGGGAGATTTTCTGGTCTCTCCCAAGTATATTTTGGCACTTCTTACTTTTCAGACTCTTTCACCAATTAATTGTCTCAGAAAACTACTAAATTTTATTGTGCCATTTGTTCATTTAACTTTCTTGAAAAGACATTGCCTCATTTTTTGTTGTTCAGTCACTAAGTCGTGTCCGACTTTGAGACCCCGTGGACTGCAGCATGCCAGGCTTCCCCTATCTTGCACTATCTCCCATAGTTTGCTCAAACTCATTTCCGCTGAGTTGTCCATGGAGTCACCAAGAGTTGAACATGACTGATGATGTATTTAGGCAGTAAATCAATTTTTTTGTTGTTTGTTTCTATTCAGTACTCCAATCGTCCAAAAAGAAATTGAACTGCAATGTTAATATATTTAAGGTTATGAGACAATCTGTGAAGTGTTGCAATTTGTGGCATCATGGTAGTGTAGTTGCAATTGGTTGGTGTTGGTGCTCAGTCGTTCAGTAGCCCAGCAAGCTTCTCTGTGGACTGGACTATAATTTGCCAACCTCCTCTGTCCATGGAATTTTTTAGGCAAGAATACTGGAGTGGGTTGTCATTTCCTACTTCAGGGGACCTTCATGGCCAGGGGCTCAAATCCATGTCTCCTGCATCTCTTGAATTGGCAGGCAGATTCTTTACCACTGTGCCACCTGGGACAATGGTAAGTGGAACTACAAGTAAATATGGAACACAATTTTTAATAGACACATATTTAAGGTTCACTCAAGTCTCCATGTGAGTCCACAAAGAAGCTCATGTCCATCTACTGTCCTCTTTTTTATTCAATCGTTATCAATGGATTCCAAGGAGGAGTTACTTCTTCTATACGAGTTTTAGCACTAAGGCTTTAGATAATTAAAAATGATAGAATTGGGACAGACTGCTAAACATAAACAGAAGGATAAAAAGACATCTGGCATAACTAGCAGTGAATAAACCAGATTTAACTAACCTGAATACAAAGTACACTGAAACATCATGAAAAACTGAAAAAATTCAATTGAAAGGCAATTCTGCTGATATATAACTTAGAATATTTTTCAATTGAATTTTTATTAATTGGGATATTTCCATAAAATGGGATATTTGGTTTTTAGATTTATTCTGCTCCTGCTGTTTATTTCTCAGTTGAAGGCATAATCCTTTGTTTGTGGCACTGAAATTGGCTTATGTAGAGATGATTATGATGTACATTCAGAGAATTGTGACTTCAGGTGAGAAATAAGCAGCAGGAACAGATGAACTCTTAGCAACAGAGAAACTATTTTCATGCAAATATCCCCACAGTGACAGAAAGATGAGAAAACAGAATTACAGAACACAGAAGGCTTATAAAAATATTATTTCATAATATGGAATCATTTTCTATTTTTTATGTAGAAGAATAAGAGGGTTTTTTAGAAATATATTTGTAGGTTTATAAATATCATTAAACTAGTCCTCCAAGAGAAATTATATTCACTTGTTTATATTACTAAATCAAATCCATGATCAGCAGGCGTGCCTATTCAGGTATTTTTGAAAGTCAGAACTATAAGCACTTCTATAATTTAAGCATTTAGAATCCAGGAAGCTAATTCATCCAGTAAAATGAGAACTTGATATGTGGATTGATGATATGTGTTTGGGTTTGGCTGTTTTGTAAAACAATCTGTCTTTAAACAGGAAAAAGGATTGGAAGGCAGAGTCATCTGGACTAGATATAATGGCATACATACTATCCAAATGACAACAAATTAAGATAATCAAGTCTAAGCAGACTAAACCTCAATATTGCCCTGGAATTTCCTTTAATCCTTGTCATTTGTCATTTCTTAAGTGATGATATGATATGAAAGACAGGTTGTAGTAATACCCACCATATGCTATTTTCTACACTATTTGGACAAACATCCAGAAAGTATGTGATTATGCTGCCAAAGAAAAGGCATACAACTTCACAGTTTTCAATCATGCAGTACTTTGTAACTTTTTCTTCATGAATGTAAGTCATTGACCTTTATAATAAATAAGAATTTCAATTTTATAAATGAAAGTGGAATAATATTATGCACACCTGCCCATACCCAATTTCTTTCAATTAAGACTAAATATTGACTATGCTAAAGCCTTTAACTGTGTGGATCACAGCAAAATGTGGAAAATTCTTAGAGATGGGAATATCAAACCACCTTACCTGCCTCCTGTGAAACCTGTATGCATGTCAAGAAACAAGTTAGAACTGAACATGGAACAACGGACAGGTTCAAAATTAGGAAAGGAATTTGTCAAGGCTGTATATTGTCAAGCTGCTTATTTAATTTATATGCAGAGTACGTAATAAGAAATGCCAGGATGGAAGAAACACAATCTGGAATCAAGACTTCAGGGAGAAATATCAATAAGCTCAGATATGCAGATGACACCATCCTTATGGAAGAAAGTGAAAAGGAACTAAAGAGCCTCTTGATGAAGGTGAAAGAAGAGAGTGAAAGAGCTGGCTTACAAATCAACATTCAAAAACCAAAGACCATGGCATCCAGTCCCATCACTCCATGGAAAATAGATAGGGAAACAATGGAAACAGTGACAGATTTTATCATCTTGGGCTCCAAAAACACTGCAGTGACTGCAGCCATGAAATTAAAACACGTTTACTCCTTGGAAGAAAAGCTATGACCAGCCTAGACAGCATATTGCAAAGCAGAGACATTACTATTTCTACAAAGGTCTGTATAGTCAAAGCTATGGTTTTTCCAGTAGTCATGTATAGATGTGAGAGTTGGACCATAAAGAAGGCTGAGCGCTGAAGAATTGATGCTTTTGAACCGTGGTATTGGAGAAGACTCTTGAGAGTCTTTTGGACTGCAAGGAGATCCAACCAGTCCATTCTAAAGGAAATCAACCCTGAATATTCATTAGAAGCACTGATTATGAAGCTGAAGCTCCAATACTTTGGACACTTTATGCAAAGAGCCAAGTCATTAGAAAAGACCCCGATGCTGCGAAAGATTGAAGGCAAGAGGAGAATGGGACAACATCGGATAAGATTGTTGTATGGCATCACTGACTCAAGGGACATGAGTTTGAGCAAGCTCCAGGAGATGTCCAAGAACAGGGAAGCCTGGTGTGCTTCAGTCCATGGGATCACAAAGAGTGAAACACAACTGAGAGCCTGAACAACAACAAAGACTAAATATAAGACTCAGGTACTACATATAGATCATAGTACAATGGCAGAAAATGGTTAAGAGCTAGAATCTAGAGATACAGGTCTAAAGCAAAATCTGGGCTCTGCCACCAGATGAAGACAGTTTCATCACCAGTCCCATCAGGTATTCTGTGCTCACAGTAGGAGTGAAATGAGGAAGTCATCTCTCCCTCTTTGTTTCCCTCACTCTTATTCTCTCTGTTTATCTCTCTCTTCTTTATAGATAAACTCCTTTACCTGATGTAGATTCTTACACCAGCACTAGCTTATCTCTATATTTCTGATTGCTGTCCCTGTTGACTGCAAAAGATTCTCATGTCTTTAAGGTGATAGATGTGCTACTATCAATGGATGCTAGAAAAGGGTTTTACATTTTGTTCCTATGAATAATTTTGAGCATCACTTCAGTAGTCACACCCTTAAAAGCATGTAATAGCATCCCTACATTTACTATATCAAAAATTTCCTGTCACCTAAAACATATTCAGTGTATTTCATTTTGTCTCTTTATTAATCACTATAATTGCTTTTCAAACTTTTAACTTTCCTTTCATTTTGTTTGAGTGCTTCAATGTTCCTGGTTCTTTCCATTTTATGTCAATTGGTAGTTCAGTAGTTTACCGAGTATCTATAGTTGATTAGACACTAGATCAGACTCTACATATTCAGTGGTGAAAAACAGAGGCATAATGCCTGCCTTCGCAGTACCTACAGGTCAGTGGGGAAAAGAGAACTTCAAACATGTAGCCATCATAAAGTTTTTGAAGTGCCATTAAGCAAAAATGAGCAGATATTAAAAGAGCGCAATGGAAATGCATTTGAGTAGTAAGGAACTCTGTGTGAAAGTGCTGAGTAGACACTAAAAGGAGTCAAACTGTGAGGTCATATGTGAGGTTTTTCAGAAGAGTATCTCACAAAGAGAAAGCATATACAAAAATCCTAGGTAGGAAAGATCTTGACCTTTTTTTGTCCCTTTGATTTTTGAATTTTATAAAGTGAGGTCAGTATTTTGGATACTAATGGTCAAGAGGTATGTTGGAAAACATGAGGTTAAAAAGTAATGCAGGATCCAGATAGAATTAGACTTTGTAATCTATGCTATGAATGGAGCAATTGAGAGACTTAGAAACGGTAGGGGAAGAAGGAAGCAAAAGGAGTTTAACTGGCTTAAGATCAAGGGAAGGAACATTGGGAAGGTACTCTTTGAGGAGATTTCACTTACACTGGATTCAGGGTTCACCAGGGATTTCTTTAAGAAATCTCTTACATGGGTGCAATATTGCTTTATTATTATCATAATTGTGATGTCACTGTCACAACTATATCTTAACTCTTAGGAAACATGACTTTGGTCCTGGAAATGCTTAGGAAACACTACAGAGACCCAATCAAGCAGTTTATGTCCCATGACTACCAGATTCTTTTAACCCTCTTCAGGAAAAACTGCATTTCCTTACATGATTTCAGCTTAGGCAGGATGCCTTAACCTTGTTATCTGTAACAGTGCTGTCCTTTGTTAAATCTTACCTGGGTTCAAGCTTTAAAAAGAGAAGCTTATACATAAAATAGCATAAATTTGGAAGAGATTACCAGAACATTTCTCACATTTGTAAGTTAGTTTTTTTCTGAAAGGATTGAATATCAACTTATAAACTCTATTTTATTTCCATATGGTTTAAAAGTCATATAAATTCAAATAAATAGAATTGGTGTTTTAGTAACTAGGAAATAAACTGACTGTGATAAAGAGATTGCAAAATATAGAGCAAAAATATACAGAAGTGGGTTTTTTAAATTGTTTTTCTCCTCATATCAAAACTCACAGGGAACTATTCAAGGCTGAGCATCAGCTCTGTTCTGTGAGTTTACCCAGGGACTCAGGGTCCTTCTATGCTTCACCATCCCCTAGGGTGTTTTGTTCATCCATAGCATAACAGGTTTGTGGGTCATATCCACATACAGCCCATTAGAATAGGTGAAGAGCAGGGAAAACAAATACCCAACTATTTTAAAGACAAAAGTCAGAAGTTGTATATGCTAATGGTAGAACTACTTAGATGATCATGGAAAGCTACAGGGCAGGTTTGGAAATGTAGCTTTAACTGGGCAGTTATGAGACCATCTAACTCTCAGGTAGGAGGATAGGTCCAGATCACCAAAAGGAAAAAGGAATGAATGGATATTGAGAAAAACAAGTCTCTAATACTAGGAGTATTTTTAAAACACATAATCACTGCCATGTTCTATTTCATAACTGACATTCAAAATATCACCTATTCTTCAATGTGGCAGATATAATCATTGTCTTTCATATAGATGTTATTCCTCTAACTGAAGCATTCTTAATATTTTTTTGAACTTTCATTTATCAACTTTTCCAGAAAATTTTTCCTGAAATTTATTCTCTACTCATTCCTCCACACAACACAAAACCATACTGATGTTAGGTAGCTAATCAGACATAAATGAGACTCAAACTATCCTGAAAGGGGTTATCTTTCCCTCACCTCCCTGGACACTGGTAATCAGACCCTGGTAATCCTCTTCTAGTCAAGGCCTACCACTGAGTTTGCAGCCTTATCAGGACCAAATGAGATAAAACGACCAGCACAGGTACACCATGACCTAAAAATGAGACAGGGTTCATTATGCCATATTTGTAATAAATTGGCATTGTGGGTTTTTCTTCCTGTGACGTCTTAGGAGTATGTGCCTCTGCACTAGAAAAACAGTTATAAAACCTGAGTCTGTCAATCAATTTGTTAGTCAAATGATGCAGGATCACAGAGAAGAACCACTACTCTAAAAAAAAAACAAACCCAACCTTCATCCATTTTCAGGCTGTTTCTGGTTTCTACACAGCCCACTCTCATTCATTCTCAAGAGCATACTTCCACTTTGGCTTAATAAAACTATTGCTACTTAAAATTGCTCTGTCTCTCAACTGAACAATTTTCCTTGAATAGGCAATAACCAAGGAAACCACCATTTTGCTGGTGACACAAGCACAACTTAAAGTTGTGCTCATTTATAGATTTTTATTCAACTAATATTTAATAGGCACTTACTCAACATTCAGAAAATGAAGATCATGGCATCCAGTCCCATCACTTCATGGGAAATAGATGGGGAAACAGTGGAAACAGTGTCAGACTTTATCTTTTTGGGCTCCAAAATCACTGCAGATGGTGACTGCAGCCATGAAATTAAAAGACGCTTACTCCTTGAAAGGAAAGTTATGACCAGCCTAGACAGCATATTCAAAAGCAGAGACATTACTTTGCCAACAAAGGTCCGTCTAGTCAAGGCTATCCTTTTTCCAGTGGTCCTGTATGGATATGAGCGTTGGGACTGTGAAGAAGGCTGAGTGCCGAAGAATTGATGCTTTTGAACTGTGGTGTTGGAGAAGACTCTTGAGAGTCCCTTGGACTGCAAGGAGATCCAACCATTCCATTCTGAAGGAGATCAGCCCTGGGATTTCTTTGGAAGGAATGATGCTAAAGCTGAAAGTCCAGTACTTTGGCCACCTCATGCAAAGAGGTGACTCATTGAAAAAGACTCTGATGTTGGGAGGGATTGGGGGCAGGAGGAGAAGGGGACAACAGAGGATGAGATGGCTGGATGGCATCACTGACTCGATGGACGTGAGTCTGAGTGAACTCCGGGAGTTGGTGATGGGACAGGGAGGCCTGGCGTGCTGCGAATCATGGGGTCGCAAAGAGTCAGACACGACTGAGTGACTGAACTGAACTGAACTGAACTGAACTACACTACACACACACACACATATTATAAATCGTATGGTAGATTTCAAATACACACCGGTGTTCAAAATACACATGGTCTCTCTTTCCATGAAGCCTGTATAGATCAGTGGAGAAAATAGACATTCAAAACACTCAAATAAGGTAAAACTTGTTATAAGCAACTGAGGGAAATAAATAGTGCTATGTGGCACACAATAGAAAGGTTTTCTTTAATCAAAGTGCTGTAGGGAGGATTTACTAAAGGACTTTCGGTTAAATGGAGATCTGTTGAAGAAAGTCAGAGTTACATAAATGAAGGAGATAGATGAGTGTTTCTGCAAGAAGGAACAGCAGGCTCTAGAGCCCTGCTGTGGGAGTATGCCTGAGACTGGTGTGGAGAAACAGAGGAAGATGAGTGAGAGTAGGGAAGCGCAAGGATTTGAGATGAGCTCAAGAGCCAAGCAAGGAATTGTTAGCTTGAGCCTTGAGACCTTGTTAAGGGTTTCAGTGTTTATCATTAGAGCATTGGATTGCTGTTGACATGATTAAGTAGGAGAGAGAAGTAATCAGATTTCCACTTCAAAAAATTCTTCTGAGTACAGTGTAGAGAATGGTCTCTTGAGGATAAAACAGTCAGCATAGAGATTTGTTATTTTCTAGAAACCCAGGTAAGAGTTGACTATTAGTGGATATATCATTCTCCAAGTACTATTTTACATCTCTGGAAGTTGTATCATATTTTTGAAGAAAAAAAAAACAGATTTGCTATACATTTTGTAGTAAACCAATTCTAAAAAGAACCTGAACCAATATAGCATGTAAAATGGTATTTCTCAGTCATTAGACATTTAAGATAATTTTCTAATGTCTTCATGAAGTAAGACATATAATAGATCTGAATTTGAAGGTTGGTATTTAACTAAAGAAAGATTTTTTAAATCAATGACATTATTTAAATTGAAAACAAAGGAAGATTCAAATGGAAATTATGTATGACTACTTTGCATATATAGATGAATATGAGAATTAAAAGAAATTTGAATGCTTTATTAATCTGACTGTATATTAGAAGCCTCGGCTGTAATTAAACTATATTTTTAGATATGGATAAAAGAAAACAAAAGGGAAGCATTAAAGAGTTTAAGTTTGTTTTAACCAAAAATCACCCACCATATCTCATAAATTCAAATATATATTTAGGCTTGACATAGAAAATGAAAGTCCCTTTGCTTAACTTTTATCTGATTTAACTCTTTAGCCATATTTTTTGTTGGTGTTTTGTTTTCTAAAGGGATTGTTGAACATTTAAGTATTTTACTTCAGGATACATTTTCAAAGATATAAGCTTTCTGATAACTGTTTAGCAGGGAACAAAGGAACATTTAGAGGTAGCAGAATTTAGGGAGAGAATCTAACCTCTCTTAGGGAGATAGGTGGGTCCAGTGAGAATTTGTTACGTCAAAAGTTTTAAAGGTGAATGAATGGGAGTTTCAGAGTGTGTTATTTTTCCTTGACACAATTTCCCCCTTAAAGTGCACATTTCATGATTTCTTATATTTGATTCTAATACAACAATTTTCTCTGAATGTAGTTGAAAGTAATTAGACCTCATCTAAAATGTTTAAAATGCTAATAAAAGTAAATGAGGAAAGAACAGTAGGTTTAACACTGCCTTCAATAATGAATATTTTATCTATTTATTACAATCAAAATATAACTTTAGAACTGATTATAATCACTTTGATTTGGGTAGTCTCAGTAGCAAATAATTTTCATTAATTATCAAGAGACCAAAACGGTTATATTACATGGAGGTTCTAATTCAGCTTAGAATAATAAATAATACTATGTAAAATGAAGGGGGAAAAAAAGGTCTGTTATTTCATGCATTCAATCAAAAGTATTGCTCTTCTTCTATATGCAGAATATTTTGCTTGTCAGGAAGTTGAATGAAAATCCTAAGGCTTTCTGGAGAGGCAGACTTGGTTCTGAAAATGTGTCTGTGTTATGGTTAATTTTATGTGTCAACTTGGCTAGGCCATAGCACTTTACTATTTGCTCAAAGACCAGAACAGATGTTGCTATGAAGGTATTTTTTTAGAGGAGATTAACATTCACATTAGTAGCCTTTGGGTAAAGTAGATTATTCTCTATTGTGTGCATGGGCCTCATCCTTAAGAATGCCTTCAGTTGAATGCCTTAAGAAAGGTCATCTAAGGAAAAAGTAATTATGCTTCCTGATGACAGAACATCAACTGTTGCTTCAGTTTTGGACTTGCTAGCTTCACAATTATGTGAGCCAATTTCTTAAGTCTTTCTCACTCTAATATATAAGTAGACAGATAGATAGAGATAGATACATATATAGCCATAATTTAAATATCATATTGGTTCTCTTTCTATGGAGAATCTTAACTAGGGAACAGTATTTATGCCATGTGGTCCGTAATTGGTTTTCAACAATGTGTGTTACTTATGATGACCGTTATGATGATGATGATGACAATGACTATGCTGAGATGAAATGAAATTAGAATAAAATGGCTTAAATAGCTGTTACTGTTATATTATTTGAAAATTTTGCTGCTAATGGCATTTTTTTGTTTTTCATATATGTTTGTAACCAAGGAGGTTTACACTACTTCAAAAATTTCTTGATCAATTTAACACTGAAAGACTGTTTTGTTTTGATTTTGAGAAGAGAACTGTATCATTCATAAGTGTCTTTAAGTTGTCATCCATGGTACTGTGATAAACAAATTTCTAAATGACCTCAGTGATGGAGAGACTATTAAGTCCAGGGATCTTGCCATGACTCAGGGTGGAAGTGGTAGAATAATGTTAGGAAATTTGTCCTAAAAGTGAAGGAGCATTCCCTTTATCCATTCACCCATCAGTGGACATTTAGCTTATCTCTACATGCAATGGAATATGATTCAGCATTAAAAAAGAAGGAGATCTTGCTATATGGGACAATATGGATGAACCTAGAGGACTCTAAGTGAAATAAGCCCATCACAGAGGAACAAATACTATATGATTTGATTTATATGAAGAATCTAAAATAATCAATTGCTTAGACACAGAGAGTAGACTAGTGGTTGCCAGGGATGAGGCAAAGGGAGAGATGAAGAATTGTTCCTTGATATGTATAACATTTTAGTTATACAAATAAGTTCTAGAGATCTGAGGTACCACATGGTGCTTATAATTAACAATTTAGTATTGTACATTCAAAAATGTGTTGAGTAGGTCTCATGTTAAATGTTCTTACAACAAAAACAAACAAACAAAAAAGGCCAAGAGGAAACTTTTGGAGGTGATAGAAGTGTTTATCACCTTGATTTTTGTGATAGATTCACAGAAATAGGTATATCTCCAAACTCATCAAACTGTATACGTTAAATACATCTTGCTTTTTTTCCCCCCATAAATACCTCAATAAAGCTGTTTTATTCAATCCCTGGTCCAGGAAGATTCCACATGCTATGGAGCAACTAAGCCTGTTTGTCACAACCACTGAACCCATGCTCTAGAGCTCATGAGTAGCAACAAGCTCGTGTGCTACCGTTACTGAATGTTCAGCAACAATAGAAGCCACTGCAGTGAAAAGCCCACCCACTGCAACAAAGGGTAGCCCACGTTCACAGCAACTACAGAATGCCTGTGTGAGGCAATGAAGATCCAGCATAACCAAAAATTAATAGATAAATAAAATTTAAATCATGAAGGAGAAAACAACCTTCTTCAAAAATAGACTCATAGGCCAGAATGCATTAAATCATGATGAAAGTGGAAAAGCTGAAAAGGGAGACCACAGTCCACCAACATTAATGCAGTAAGAAAGCAAATTTGATGGTAGCCCAAGAAAATTAATACCCTTGCTACCTACTAGTAGCTTGATCTGAGAAAGTCACCCACTCCTGCCCTACTTACTTAACTTACTTCTCTTATCTACACATACAAAAAAAATAATAATAATACCAATCTTACAAAGCTGTTGTATCTATTAAACATAAAGATACATATTAAGGAGCAGTTCTCCAATGTTAATTATAAATAGAAAGGCTTCATCTATATTGTTCACCTCCATATTTTGAGAGATTAGAACTATAAGTCTCAATGCAATTTATTACTAATTAATGAAATCAAAAGTCAGGCATAGTGAATACCTCATGGTAGGTGATAAGGCTGTGCTGGCTGCTCTTTCTACACCTGATAGTTCCGATGAGCATGAATAAGGGTAGAGAGAGTAAAAATGTTTGTATAAGTCAAGTTACCCTGGGAAAAGTTCTAGCTGGTGTTATTTGTTAAATAATAAATCAGTAATTAACACACTAAAGTGCTGTGCAGAAGAAAAAGAGATCAATGGGATGTAGAATAAATGGAAAGGACATTGTACAAAAGGGGAGGCTGCTTAAGGTCTTCAAGGATGAACATCATTTGGAGACAGGCAGCTATTTAGCACATTTTTATTGTTCACTGTAAGAAAAGAATCATAAATGCATTCTCTTCAAATTGGCAAACTATAGTAATTGCTAAACACCTTGTTCATTAATCTCACCTTAAACAACACTCATTGACATTCTCGTTCTTTAATGTAAGTGTCACCCATGAAATTGCCTTATGGGAAAATGACTGCTACTGGCAGCAAGAGTAAACAATTCAAATTGGTTAAAACATTATTCTCAACCACTTTTAGGTATCTGTGAGAAACTGAAAGAGTCTTAGTGAATATGTCAGATGTACAGTAATTTTATTGATGTCCTGACAGGCTGTCATGCTTTCCATATGTGTGTGTGTATTATTAGCTCAGTTGTGTCCAGCTCTGTGACTCCATGAACTGTAGCCCACCGAAGCTCCCTGTGCATGGAATTCTCCAGGCAGGAATACGAGGAGTGGGTTGCCATTCCCTTCTCCAGTGGATTGACCCAGGGATCAAACCCAGGTCTCCTACATTGCAGACAGATTCTTTACCATCTGAGCCACCGGGAGAGATATTTGTGCCACTTCTTTGAACTACAGGCACAACAAATAGATTACCTGTGCTTTCAACTGTTCAAATTAGCTGTTTTTCATTCCCTGAAATTTCTTTAAAACTTGAAGCATTGGAACTTTGCCATTCTTACCAGTACATCTTTATGGGGAATATAGAAAAGAATAATTTATTTCTGTAAATGTAAAAAAAGGTCCATTTCCCAAATTTACTTATCATGTGAGTGATTATATGCAGTTTAAAAGAATCCTGTTATAATCTGTTAATACCTGCATGTGATCCTTTAGCTCCTCTCCTAATAGGACTGTTGAAAGTATTAAGCTAAATCCTAACATGACTTTCTAGTTCTAATCTTTTAGAACCAAAAATCTTATGAGTCTCTTTCTGATTTTTTTTCCCAAACACATTAGTATTAGCTAGGACAAATGGGATATTATATTATCATTCACAAATAATGTCTGGTTTTTCTGAGGTTCTATAAATGCTTTCCACCTGTTAGATTTGCTCTTATGACTTGATTTGGCCAATGAAATGTGACAGAAAACTATAAGTACTAGCATTGTTTTCCTCTGCCTTATCAGTTAACAATTTTCCAGGACAAAAGTTATTCCATTAGCCTAATTTCCAAAAACAGTCAATGCAAAAGATATCCATGGTCAACCCATGGTAGTTACGCAGAAGTGTGAGACATGAACTTTTCTTGTTGTAAATTACTGAGATTTAGGATGAACTTTTCTTGTTGTATATCACTGAGATTTTGTATTGCATGTGGTACCTTATCATGATGCATGAACATAGGTTCTTCATCATGGTTTTACTCTTTCATGTCATAAATATTTTGAATGCTACATTGAATCAAGTACTGAGGTTCTAATGGTGAGCAAAGGCAAATATTTTCTTGCAATCCTGGACCTCAGTTTGGAATGAGTCTGTGTCATGATGCTATTTTGCTACTGCTTCCTCTCTCTCTTCTTTTAAAATATATGTTCAACATGCTTACTATCACAGACTCAACTTTTAAAATAGCAGCTTCTGCACATTAAGGATAAAAGGAATATGAAAAAAAATGGGAGAGCAGCAAAAGGACAAGGAAGGAAGAGAAGGTAGTATTTTAGTCCATTGGAAATTTCTCAGATGTGTCTCTGTGAGGACTGATCAAAGCAGATGAGGTTGGAGCCGTTTATCTTCTTTTTCTCTTCCTCTCTATAGGAAGATTCAAATTATCCTTTGGGCAATTTTATTTTATGTGGTACCTGAGGCTTAGCACTGAACTTCCTTATTGCTAGGTTTAGGATTAACAGTATTTGGTAACTGTTGTGTGTGCTTCCTAAGTAGCTTCATTCATGTCTGACTTTGCAACCCCATGGACTGTAGCCTGCCAGGCCCCTCTGTCCATGGAATTCTCCTGGCAATAATACTGGAGTGGGTTGCCATGCCCTCCTCCAGAGGATCTTCCCAACCCAGGGATTGAACCCACATCTCTTGCATCTCCTGAATTGGCAGGTAGGTTCTTTACCACTAGTGCCACCTGGGAAGCCCTTGATAATTGTCAATAAGTCTAAAACAAATCTGTGTAAGTATAGATGTTCAGTTGTGAAGCAAATTATTGTCTTGGAAATTTCTGCATTATTACAACAATAAATCTCATTGCAACTGCAAATACCTCGCTTGTAGGTTGACTCTTACATATATATAGATGATTAGTTGTTATATTGTTATATATAATCTATTATTAATTTTATCTATGCAATGTTGTTGTTTAGTTGCTAAGTCATGTCCAACTCTCTGCCACCCCATGGACTATAGCCCTCCAGACTCCTCTTCCCATGGGATTTCCCAAACAAGAACACTGGAGCAGGTTGTCATTTTCTTCTCCAGGGGATCTTCCCAACCCAGAGATTGAACCCGTGTCTCCTTCATTGGCAGGCAGATTCTTTACCACTGAGACACCTTGGAAGCTCTATCTATGCAATACCTCTCTATATTGTAAAGATATATACCTTATTAATATGTTCAGTTCAGTTCAGTCGCTCAGTCGTGTCCGACTCTTTGCGACCCCATGAATCACAGCGCGCCAGGCCTCCCTGTCCATCACCAACTCCCGGAGTTCACTCAAACTCATGTTCATCAAGTCGGTGATTCCATCCAACCATCTCATCCTCTGTCATCCCCTTCTCCTCCTGCCCCCAATCCCTCCCAGCATCAGAGTCTTTTCCAATGAGTCAACTCTTCGCATGAGGTGGCCAAAGTACTGGAGTTACAGCTTTAGCATCAGTACTTCCAAAGAACACCCAGGGCTGATCTCCTTTAGAATGGACTGGTTGGATCTCCTTACTTATCTATTATATCTATATATCTATATCTATCTATTTAAACTATTAATAGTTATGGTCTAAATATTCAAACAGATTTATTTCCAATTTTGATTTTCCCAAGAATTTTGAAATCCTGACAAATGCATAGTTCTGAGAAAGATAAAGTGTGGGCTAAATTTTTTTCTGTATTTTTCCAACATAATGAGTAAGTGAAAATTAACCCTGCATAGAAGCAGATCCTTAGAACATAAACGTTTCTCCCAGGCCACAGCCAAGGCCATTATGTAGCTGCAAATATAACTAACTCCCTCCTTCTGAACAATGACTGCTTTTACTTTTTTACTAATACCACCTTTCCTCTCACTTGATCATCCTTTCTCCTGGATAAAAATGATTAAAACATCAAACCAAAACATCTGCCCACATTTTGACAGCATCCAATCTAGATCTGGTCCCTACTTCTCTAATTTCTTCATAAAATTACTGAATGTCACCCAACCCCTAGAAGTCTTCTGAATTCCTTCTTGCTAAGGTGACCTCAGTTTCCCCTGGTGTACGTACTCTCTTGCTGCAGACAGATAAACAAACTGACTTTGCCTGAGTACAAGAGTGTCACTTTTTTTTTTAAAGAGTGTCACTTTTGATCTTTGCTTGGTGGATCTGAACAATAATGATAGAAGGGCTCAAAGGAATTTTTTACTTAGTGGTTAAACACACACACACACACACACAGATATGGTTCCTTAAATGTTGATAAATCTGTGCATCACAGGGAAAAGTATTTGTGTATTTTGTGTAGGAAAGTGAATTTTTCTGAGAAAAAAAGCATTTTAGTGCCATTCAAATTTCAAATGAATGAAAAATGTTCCTTTGTACATGTTTCAAAACCTCTGAAAAGAATCCGTTCTCTTTTGGCTGCCTTACAGGATTGGTCATGTAAGGTGTTGAGCCATTTTTAAATGGTGCTCAGAATACAACTCAGTGGGGACAGACAGAGAGTCCTGAGATGATCAATCATATTGCATTTACTGCAAAACCCAACATTTTTGTTGTTTATTCTTTCTTGTTATTTCAACCCCATGCTTCCCTGGCAGAAACAATGAACTGAATGGGACATATTCTGAGAATTTTACTAGCAACAACTATATGTCAGACATTATTCACCCAAAGTATATATTCCAATGAAGAAATAAATAGGATTTATACATTTTCCCTAAGAAAGAATGAAAATGTCTCAGTGTTTAGTTTCCTAGTAAGAATGTTGTGAATGCTTTCTGCTATAGTCACAACTTGAGATTTGTTACCTTAAGGATATAAAGGAAGACCATAAAAAAGATTCATAACCTCAAATTACATTAACCGTACATTAAGGGAGATGCACAAATCCCAAGAAATAATGAAATGTCAGGGTTAGAATCATCCCTTTTCAGGTTTAGTGCTCAATCTCCTATGATCTTGCATAAAATGCTATTGCTGTTCACCTTACTATTAGGAAGTGCAATTGATTTGCTTGCAATATTTATTAGTGCATTAGTCATGTACATTAGCACCAAACTGGAAACAAATAATGCTTTACTTCCCCAAGTCTGTGGCAAACCAATGCAAGTAAAAACATAGGTGCCAATATAAATAAAACTGTGACTCATGCTCCTGAAATATCCTTTCTCTGCCCAGATTTACCAGAAAAAGTTAGAGAGATAAACATACTTCAATCATTCAATCTCTGAAAAGTTAGGACAGTTCAGATTAGTCAGGCTATTTTTCGTTCTTTCAGCTTTCTGTCCTTTTGACAAATTATCCATAAGAGGTCACAAAGATAAACCCAAACTGAAAGGAATCTTTTGCCTAATATTAGTAAATAGTGATAGTGAAGTTGCTCAGTTGTGTCCGACTCTTTGTGACCCCATGGACTGTAGCCTACCAGGCTTCTCCATCCATGGGATTCTCCAGGCAAGAATATTGGAGTGGGTTACCATTATATTAGTAAATAGAATAGACTAAAACTTGAGGCTATTATTTTGCGAAATATTTATCTCAGTTCAGATTGTCTTCCCAAATCTTGCATTAGACTTGGTTGTTTGTTTTAAAGATGAAAGAAAACTATATCTTCAATCGAATAAAGTTGTTTAAAACCCTTTCTCTCATGACAATTGACCGCATCATTGCCACCCCCACTAGCACCATCCCATCTGTGTCTAGACCTAATTTAAGCCAATTCTGTGACTGCCTACTTCAATTTCTGTCTCTGGTCACTGGCATGTAGTTGTTTTTTTTTTTTTTTTTTCTGTAATAGAAACTAAAACACATTTCCCAAAGGACTTTGGATTTCCTGATGTCTTGGTTCTCATCATTCTGAGTTCTCTCCAATATAAATCTTGCCATTTGCAACCATACCCTGTCTCCCGATCCTTCCTTGACTTCCCATGCAGGTGAACCTCAGGACTACCCACTCCCCTGCTCTCTTGGGGAGATCAGAACAGTATTAACACATGCCATTTATAAGAACAGTTCTAAATGTTATACTGAGGGTTTATGTATTTTATACTAAAATCATATCATTTACATTTTCACTTTGATTTAGCACAAGAGTCAAATCACACTATTTTTCAAATGGTCCTAATTCTAATATTACTATTTGAGACTTTATAATCCAAACTGAGCTATTCAATATAATGAACTGCCATCATTAATTGGGTGTCTGGTGTGTTTCGGTCCCTGACACATTTTTTAAGTGGCACAAAATTTTCATAAAATAAACATCATTATCCCTGGTAACATACTGTAACTCTTAACAATAGGCAGAACCATACCTCCTGTTGGACATGCTTTCTGCAATATGACTTCTCTACTCCTCATCAAATTGTCTAGTCTATTCTCCACCACCTAAACTCTGGTGGGGCTCTGTGAGTTCTTTAATAAAGAACACAGCAGGAGTGGCAATGTACCATTTCACTGTACCAGACATTCACTGGCCTGGCAGCTTCTACTTCCTGTCTCTCAGAAATCAGTCACCATGTAAGATGTTGTGACATCCCTAAGCAGACCATACTGTGAAAAGCTCGATTAAAAATAAAGATTTAGAAGGATGAGATGTGACATAGAGAAAGAGAGGCCAAGAGCACTGAAGTGGCAGCCGTGGTCAGGGAGAAATCCCATCAGAACTCAATGCAGAGGCAGAGTGCAGGCCCCAGATATTGTGAATCAGATACCACAGTCCCCTTTGCTGGGACCAAATTCCTTTGTCTTAGAACTGTGAGCATATGAACACGGTTGTTTAACCTCTAATCCTGGGGTGGCTCACTACACAGAGTTGGAGAGCCAAAACATCAGTTTTGAAGAGGCAACAAAGTTCAGAAAAAATAAGAAATTTATCCAGGTCCACAGAGATTTAAGGTGGCTAAGTCAGTATTTGAATCATATTCTCCTGAATATATATGCTGTTATCTTAACCATTATGTAATACAGGACCTCAAAATATATATTTATGAAGGTTGTTTTTCTAAGGAGACTCAAATTGTAAGTAGTACTATACGTACATTACTTAAGAGAATAATCTCAGTTTATGGGCTATAGCATATGTGTTTATAAGTAAACAGATGCTACTAATTACAAATTTATTTTATCTATTTATTGAAACAAGTTTACAGTCTATACGTGGAAGCACTTTGATTTTAAATATATATTTTAAAATAGAATTGCATAATTTTCTTTCTTTAAAAAATTACATTCATTTAGATCATCACTAATTGCCTCTAAATTTCCAAAAGTATTTTTAATTATATTCCAGACCAAATGTACTTAAATTATGCTTTCTATAAGTCATTTATTTATTGCTCAGCTTAGAAAGGATGTCAAAAGACAGGTGTTAGCTTACATTTTCTGATATTTAAAATCCAGGTAAACTAACAATAAGAACAAAATCTCTGAGAAACTGGAAGGCCTCAAACCCAAGGCTTTTCCTTTTACTTATGTACGCCTGCTTTAAACAACGTCTCCAGGGTTTGAAAACAAGACCTATGATCAAATTTGACAAATTTCAAGTCTGCCCCACCCCACCCCACCCCCAACAATTACAACAGAAAAACTCTGCTGACAAAGTTTTCATCAATCTTGATGGAGGATTTGAGGAACACAAAACACACAATTTTGCTCCCAGAATACTTGTTCTTCAAAGTTTTCTTCATCTATCCAGAGTTTTCTCTGTATTTTTTGCTCATATAGAGTGCAGTTTTACAAAACTCTCTGGCTTCAATTTTTGTTTAGTTTCCCCTTCTTACCCATTTTTAACTTTTCCTCCATAAACAAACCAAAGTAATGATCCTTCTTTTTTTTTTTTTTCCTTTTTAAAGCACTGATCTTTTACCCCTTCATGGATCACAGCCTTGTCATGGTGAAGGGGCTTATGTAATTCAGTGAAGCTATGAGCCACGCCATGCAGGGCCACCCAAGACTCATGGGTCACAGTAAGAGTTCTAACAAAACGTGATCTGCTGGGGGAGGAAATGGCAAACCACTGCAGTATGCTTGCTGTGAGAACCCCAGAACAGTATGAAAAGGCAAAAAGATATGACACTGGAAGATGAATACCACCAATCTGAAGATATCTAATATGCCACTGGGGAAGAACAGAGGGCAATTACTAATCGCTCCAGAAAGAATGAAGTTGCTGAGCCAAAGTGGAAAGTGGATATGTTTGGTGGTGAAAGTAAAGTTTAATGCTGTGAAAAACAATATAGCATAGAAACTTGGAATGTTAGGTCTATAAATCTAGGTAAATTGACATGGTCAAGCAGGAGATGGCAGAATTGAGCACCAACATCTCAGGAATCAGTGAACTAAAATGGAAGGAATGGGTGAATTTAATTCAAATAACTGTTATATCTACTGCTGTGGGCAAGAATCCCTTAAAAGAAATAGAGTAGCCCTCAGAGTCAACAAGAGTCCAAAATGTGATACTTGGATGCAACTTCAAACATGAACGAAATAATTTTGGTTTGTTTCCAAGGCAATGGCAATCCACTCCAGTACTTTTGCCTGGAAAATCCCATGGACAAAGGAGCGTGGTAGGCTACAGTCCATGGGGGTCACAAAGAGTCGGACATGACTGAATGACTTTGCTTTCACTTTCACTTTTCCAAGGTAAACAGTCAACATCACAGTAATCCAAGTCCATGCTCTAACCAATAATGCTGAAGAAACTGAAGTTGAAGGGTTCTATGAAGAACTCTAAGACCTTCTAGAACTAACACCATAAAAGCTGTCCTTTTCATCATAGGGGACTAGAATGCAAATGTTGGAAGTCAAGAAATACCCAGATTAATAAGCAAGTTTGGCTTTGCAGTACAAAATGAAGCAGGGCAAAGGCTAACAGAGTTTTGCCAAGAGAACACACTGGTCATGGCAAACATTCTCTTTCAACAACACAAGAGATGCTCTACACAGGGGACATCACCAGATAGTCAAGACCAAAATCAGATTGACTATATTCTTTGCAGCCTAAGATGGAGAAGTTCTATACAGTCAGGAAAAACAAGACCTGGAGCTGATTATGGCTCAGATCATGAACTCCTTATTGCAAGTGTAATTAAGTGAAAGTCATTCAGTCCTGACTGACTCTTTAAGACCCCATGGACTATATAGTCCATGGAATTCGCCAGGCCAGAATACTGGAGTGAATAGCCTTTCCCTTCTCCAGGGGATCTTCCCAACCCAGATATCAAACACAGGTCTTCTGCATTGCTGGCAGATTCTTTACCAGCTGAGCCACAAGGGAAGTCCAAGAACTAGAGTAGGTAGCTTATCCCTTCTCCAGTGGATCTTCCTGCACTTACTGCAAAGTTGAGGCTAAAATTTTTAAAAAGTAGGGGAAACCACTAGGCCATTCAGGTATGATCTAAATAAAATCCCTTATGATTTTACAGTGGAGGTGATGAATACATTCAAGGGCTTAGATCTGGTAGACAAAATGCCTGAAGAACTATTTAAAAAATTGTACAGGATAGTTACCAAATGATGATGCTGTTAAAGTGTTGCACTCAATATGCCAGCTAATTTGGAAAACTCAACAGTGACCAGAGGACTAGAAAAGGTCAGCTTTCATTCCAATTCCAAAGAAAGGCAGTGCCAAAGAATGTTCAAACTACCACACCATTGCACACCTCTCACACGCTAGCAATGTAATGCTCAAAATTCTCCAAGCTTCAACAGTATGCAAACTGAAAATTTCCAGATGTTCAAGCTTAGAAAAGGCAGAGGAACCAAAGATCAAATTGCCAACATCTATTGGAGCATTGGAAAACCAAGAGATTTCTAGAGAAAATCTACTTTTGCTTCATTGATTATGCTAAAGCCTTTGACTATGTGGATCACAACAAACTGGGGGAAATTCTTTAAGAGATGGGAATGCCAGACCACCTTACCTGGCTTCTGATAAATCTGTATGCAGGTTAAGAAGCAACAGTTAGAAGCAGACATGGAACAAGGTGGCAAGAATATACAGAAGAGCTATTCAAAAATATTTTAAGGGTAACCATGATGGTAGGGTCACTCACCTAGAGCCTGACATCCTGGAGTGTGAAGTCAAGTGGTCCTTAGGAAGCATTACTACAAGCTAATCTAGTGGAGGTGATGGAATTCCAGTTGAGATATTTCAAATTCTAGAAGATGATGCTGTTAAGGTGCTGCATTCAACATGCCAGCAAATTTGGAAAACACATTGGCCACAGGACCGGGAAAGGTAAGTTTTCATTCAATACCAAAGAAAGGTAATGCCAAAGAATGTTCAAACTACTGTACAACAGATTCTATTTTATTGGCTCTAAAATCACTGAGGATGGTGACTTCAGTCATGAAACAAACCTAGACAGCATATTAAAAAGCAGAGACATCATTTTGTTGACAAAGATCCATCTTGTCAAAGCTATGGTTTTTCCCAATAATCATGTGCAGATGTGAGAGTTGGACCATAAGGAAGCGTGAATGCCAAAAATTTGATACTTTTGAATTGTAGTGCTGGAGAAGACGATTGAGAGTCCCATGGACAGCAAGGAGATCAAACTAGTCAATCCTAAAGGAAATCAACCCTGAATATTCATTGGAAGGTCTAATGCCAAAGCTGAAACTCCAGTACTTTTGCAACCTGACTTAAAGAGCCAACACACTGGAAAAGATCCTGATGCTGGGAAAGATTTAAGGCAAAAGGAAAAGGAGGTGGCAGAGCATGAGAGGTTAGATTGTATCACCCATTCAATGGACATGAATTTGAGCAAACTAGGTGATAGTGAAGGACAGAGGAGACTGTCCTATAGATTTGCAGAGTCGGACATGACTTTGTGACTAAACAATAACAGTAATCTTTTAAGTGTTTTTTCTTTTGTGTTTGGAGTTCCTGCTGTCACATATTCCAAAAGTCTAGGTTTTCTGCTCTCATGTATCTTTAAAATTATTTTCCTTAATAAAATTTCCTTTTAATGGAATTTTGGTGCTATCAGTGAAAAAAATACTATATTCACCACTTCTGTCTTGGTTCTGACCACTCACTCTAGTTCTAAAAATTTTTTGGAAGTTACTTAACACAGCTTTAGCTTTCATGAAATAAATATGTAAGAACAGCAAGCTCAAAATCTTGCAGAGGAAATTAAGTTGAATAAGGAATACTAAGCCTAATGCGATGAAAGAAATTCATAAAATTCTTTCCTTCCTGTAAATCCTCTGCCACTTTTCCTCATGCCTTGCTCCTAGCTATTAAAATCAATCTAGAGTGTCTCTTCATCTTTGAAATAAATGTTACAGAATACCACCAAGATTCCTGTGATTTCTCAAAAAATTTTTCTTATCCTTATATTGTCTATTAGCTTTCACTCTGGACTGTGGATATGCCTGGTTTCACACAAAGTGTAACCTGTTCTCTAGGTAAAAATACAAAAAAGTCAGGAAATCTTGTTCATTCTATTTATATTCTGCATTCCTAAACCCATAGAAAAAAAATTATACCCTTAGAGAACCATTTTAGGTTACTATGTTAAATGGACCGTGCATAGCAATCATGTGGATAGCATTCACAAAGACTATGGTATTTTATGTTTTTCACAAACAAAAATTATATTTGAAAAGGTATAAGAAAATTTCTTTGATATCAGTTCAGTTGAGTTCAGTTCAGTCTTTCAGTCATGTCCGACTCTTTGCAACCCCATGAATTACATAATGCCAGGCCTCCCTGTCCACTAACTCCCCGAGTTTACCCAGACTATGTCTACCGAGTCAGTGATGCCATCCAGCCATCTCATGCTCTGTCATCCACTTCTCATCTTACCCCCAATCACTCCAAGCATCAGGGTCTTTTCCAATGAGTCAACTCTTCACATGAGGTGGCCAAAGTATTGGAGTTTCAGCTTCAGCATCAGTCCATCCAATGAACATCCAGGACTGACTTCCTTTAGGATGGACTGGTTGGATCTCCTTGCAGTCCAAGGGAAACTCAACAGTCTTCTCCAACACCACACCTGAAAAGCATCAATTCTTTGGAGCTCAGCTTTCTTCCCAGTCCAACTCTCACATCCATACATGACTACTGGAAAAACCATAGCCTTGACTAGATGGACTTCATTGGCAAAGTAATGTCTCTGCTTTTTAATATGATATCAAAGTTGGTCATAACTTTCCTTCCAAGGAGTAAGCGTCTTTTAATTTCATGGCTGCAATAACCATCTCCAGTGATTTTGGAGCCCAGAAAAATAAACTCTAACACTGCTTCCACTGTTTCCCCATCTATTTCCCACAAAGTGATTGGACCAGATGCCATGATCTTCATTTTCTGAATGTTGAGCTTTAAGCCAACTTTTTCACTCTCCTCTTTCACTTTCATCAAGAGGCTTTTTAGTTCCTCTTCACTTTCTGCTATAAGGGTGGTGTCATCTACATATCTGAGGTTATCAATATTTCTCCCAGCAATCTTGATTCCAGCTTGTGCTTCTTCCAGGCCAGCGTTTCTCATGATGTACTCTGCATATAAGTTAAATAAGCAGGGTGACGACAATATACAGACTTGATGTACTCTTTTTCCTATTTGGAACCAGTCTGTTGTTCCATGTCTGGTTCTAACTGTTGCTTCTTGACCTGCATATAGGTTTCTCAAGAGGCAGGTCAGGTGGTCTGGTATTCCCATCTCTTTCAGAATTTTCCACAGTTGATTGTGATCCACACAGTCAAAGGCTTTGACATAGTCAATAAAGCAGATGTAGATGTTTTTCTGGAACTCTCTTGCTTTTTTGATGATCCAGCGGATGTTGGCAATTTGATCTCTGGTTCCTCTGCCTTTTCTAAAACCAGTTTGAACATCTGGAAATTCACAGTTCACATATTGCTGAAGCCTGGCTTGGAGAATTTTGAGCATTACCTTGCTAGTGTATGAGATGAGTGCAATTGTGCGGTAGTTTGAGTATTCTTTGGCATTGCCTTTCTTTGGGATTGGAATGAAAACTGACCTTTTCCAGTCCTGTGGCCACTGCTGAGTTTTCCAAATTTGTTGGCATATTGAGTGCAGCACTTTCACAGCATCATCTTTCAGGATTTGAAATAGCTCAACTGGAATTCCATCACCTCCACTAGCTTTGTTCATACTGATGCTTTCTAAGGCCCACTTGACTTCACATTCCAGGATGTCTGGCTCTAGGTGAGTGATCACACAATCTTTGATATAGTTAAAGCTAAAATGAAGCTGTCATATCAGGCACAGGATATTTATTGGCTTGATTTTGGATTTTAGAAAAATTTGTACATACTATTGTAATTAACACAATTTTAATGAAAATAATTGCCATGTTGTTCACTGTACAGTTCATTGGAATGATGGACATTTAAAGTTTTATGTTTAGCTTTCTTTGTAGCTGTTACATCTGTGTTACTATATTACTGTTCCTTATTCTTAACAATTAATAAGTTAAAAAGCCATTTGAATTAAAGATGTAAGAAGTCAGAAAAATAAAAGATGTATTATCAATAATATTCCATATCTCTTGTTTGAATAGGAAATCTTTTCTGCTTGGAATCACAAAAGGTGTTCATATGCCTGTTAAATTCCTCTAAAATATTTGCCAGGGTGAGAACAAGGCCCCTTCTCATTATCATTCCAAACCACTGCCATCAGTGGAGGGAGATTAAAGGCATAAGAGATGCAGAAATAATAACAGTAGATGAGATGTGGACTATGTTTTTCATTTAACTGGAAAAATTAATAATTGTATGACCTAGAGCTATGAAGAGTGTAAAAATGGGTGGAAATGTTTATTTTAATACTTAGTATGGTAAATGCCTGGTGCTTCTCTGGTAGCTCAGCTGGTAGAGAATCCACCTGCAATGCAGGAGACCCAGCTTCAATTCCTGGGTCAGAAGGATTCCCTGGAGAAGGGATAGGTTATCCACTTCAGTGTTCTTGGACTTCTCTGGTAGCTCAGATGAGAAAGAATCTGCCTGCAACACAGGAGACCTGGGTTCGATCCCTGGGTTGGGAAGATACTGGGTGACATCAAAATTTATAATACGGTGAGCCTTTGTGATTTCAAATAAGTTATCTTTAACCCTCTTTGCATATATGTGTGACTACCAAGACATTCAGTATTCCATATCTATGTTCTAGTTCTTAGTAGCCTAGCATGATGAAAATCTTTGAAAGAGTTATATGGTCAAAGTTCATGACAGTAAATTTGGACAATTCAAGACATAGTCCAGGTGAAACCAAAATTCTCCTGAGGTGTTTCCAAAGGTGGTTGGAAAAAGAAAAATCTATTTCCAGAAGAAAAAAAAAATTAATTTCATGGGCTAGGAACTGTATTATTTCACTTTGGAATAACTGAATGCCAAATGTCAGTGACAGGAAAAATTTGAGTAGTAAAATATCAATTCTGATATAATTGTTACTTATGATACTCTCTAACATCTTCACTCTTGCACTTATTCTATTGGAGAATTAAACGGAAATGCCATCATTATTACTCCATCTTTCAAGTTTTTAATGGCAGTTTAATTTCTGGAGTTTCCAAGAAATCTATATTGTGTTTTGTTATTGAGAAAAAAAAATTACACAGGATAAAATGCACAGATCTTATGCACATAACTGATGAGTTTTTGCCAGTGGATGCACCCACACAATCATCATCCCAAATAAGACATAAAACTTTTCTATCTGCCATGAAATTTCCTTCATGTTTCCTTCCAATTATTTTTTTTTTGAGTTACTACCTAACATCCTGTTTCACAGTGCAGCAAAACTTCTCTAGATATGAGAAACCAAGTTTTTTTTTAATGCCAGAATGTTGTGAATTTTAACCCAGTTCCTCAAATCTCCTTCATGTTCCCTTCCATTCACACCCAAATCCACCTTCACTTAGGGATACTCTGTACTGCTTTATTATTCTAAATCAGTGGTGCTTCTACTTGAAGAGGCAAATAGTGTAACAATGTGTAGCTTTCAGGAAATACCTCATTATAAATCATAAATGCACAATCTTCCAGTCCTTGCTCAGAAATCTGGTTATTTGGATATATGAGTCAATATTTCTGGGCCTTGGAAAGCCATTACAATCTATTGATCAGAACAAGCCTCATAGTAATCAGATGGTAAATTAAATCTGACCTTCATTTAACTCTAAGTAAGGCCAGAACTATGGTAAAGAAAGCTATGGTAACATTCTGTCTATGAAACAGACGTTTGAAATAAATAGCAGTTCACAGAGGCTGAGTAAAATAAAAGACTAGATCCACGTGAGATAAATTTCTAAAAGAGATTATTATCATGTAAAAGCAATATGTATCTACTCATCATCTTCCTTCTAACAAATTATTCAAACACATATTAACTATTTGCTGGTGAAAAGCTCACTTCAATTAATTCAGAATTTGGGGAAAAAATTTTTGGAATGAAGGACGCATTTGGAGGAAATTTCATTACACTATTGAAACAGCATTATAAATAAAATTGCTGCAAAATGAATAAACACTGGTGTTATTTATTCAATTCAACAATTATGCCTTGATTCACTATTTAACTATGTGGTTGTTTAATGTTCATCTCACATATGGTGACACAGAAGAATATTATTGACATCTTGATTAAGCATAATAGGTGATGTAGATAGATATTGCTTATTTGGAATGCTTCTTGTATCTCCTGTTCAGTTCAGTACAGTCACTCAGTCATGTCCTACTCTTTGTGACCCCATGGACTGCAGCACACAAGAGTTCCCTGCCCATCACTGAGAGTAAGCACTCTCGGTGCTTACTCAAGTTCATGTTCATTGAGTCAGTGGTGCCATCCAACTATCTCATCCTCTCTTGTCCCTTTCTCCTCCTGTCTTAAATCTTTCCCAGCATTAGGGTCTTTTCCAGTGATTCAGTTCTTCTCATCAAGTAGCCAAACTATTAGAATTTCAGCATCCATCCTTCCAATGAATATTCAGGACTGGTTTCCTTTAGGATTGACTGGTTTGATCACCTTGCAGTCCAAGGGATTCCCAAGAGTCTTCTCCAATGCCATAGTTCAAAAGTATCAATTCTTCAGTGCTAAGCCTTCTTTATGGTCCAATTCTCACATCTATACATGACTACTGGAAAAACCATATCTTTGACTGATGGAACTTTGTTGGTAAAGTAATGTCTCTGCTTTTTAATGTGCTGTCTAGGTTGGTCATAGCTTTTCTTCCAAGAAGCAAGCATCTTTTAATTTCATGGCTGCAGTCACCATATGCATTTAAAGTGATTTAAATAAAATCTGTCACTGTTTCCATTGTTTCCCCATCTATTTGCCATGAAGTGATGGGACTGGATGCCATGATTTTAGTTTTCTGAATGTTGAGTTTTAAGGCAACTTTTTCACTCTCTTTTTTCACTTTCATCAAGAGGCTTTTTTAATTCTTCTTCTCTTTCTGCCATAAGAGTGGTGCCATCTGCATATCTGAGGTTATTGATATTTCTCCCAGGAATCTTGATTCCAGCTTGTGCTTCATCCAGCCTGGCATTTCGCATGATGTACTCTGCATAAAAGTTAAATAAGCAGGGTGACAGTATACAGCCTTGATGTGCTCCTTTCCTGATTTGGAACCAGTCTGTTGTTCCATGTCCAGTTCTTACTGTTGCTTCCCAATCTGCATACAGATTCTCAGGAGGCAGGTCAGTTGGTCTGGTATTCCCATCTCTTGAAGTATTTTCCACAGTTTGTTGTGATCCACACAGTCAAAGGCTTTGGTATAGTCAATAAAGCAGAAATAAAGGCTTTGGTATAATCAACAAAGCAGAAATAAAAGTTGTTGTTTTTTTTTTTTTTCCTGGAACTCTCTTGCTTTTTCCAAAGCAAGAGATCCAACAGATCTCTTTCAATCCAACGGATGTTGGCAATTTGTTCTCTGATTCCTCTGCCTTTTCTAAATCCAGCTTGAATATCTGGAAGCTCACGGTTCATGTATTGTTGAAGCCTGGCTTGGAGAATTTTGAGCGTTACTCAGCACGTGAGATGAGTACAATTGTGCTGTAGTTTGAACATTCTTTGGCATTGCCTTTCTTTGGGATTGTAATGAAAACTCACTTTTTTCAGCCTGTGGTCACTGCTAAACTTTCCAAATTTGCTGGCATATTGAGTGCAGCACAACATCATCTTTTAGGATTTGAACTAGCTTTGTTCATAGTGATGCTTCCTAAGGCTCACTTGACTTCACATTCCAGGATCTGGCTCTAGGTGAGTGATCACACCATTGTCATTATCTGGATCATGAAGACCTTTTTTGTATAGTTCTTCTGTGTATTCTTACCTCCTCCTCTTAATATCTTAATATTTTCTGCTTCTGTTGTCTCCTGTAGAAGACCAATAACCTCACCAAACATTCCATTTCTTATTTTATAGAATATATACTATATTCTCTCTATATAAAAAAAATATATATATATTATAGAATATATAGTTTATATATATATTCCAGGCCAATAATTAGGAGGGCCAAATAACTACTCTACCATTGAGCTGTGCATCTAAATGACTTGTTTTGCTTTTTACTAAAAACATGTTAAAGTTAGTATATATAACACTCCAGTTCTCCCTTCCCCTGAGTATGCAACTCTTTTATAGTATAAATGATCTATGATATGTATGATCTATGTTATATGAGGTACACATAACACATACTGGCTCAACTTTTATTTATGTTCTTACAGTTGAGAGCAATTCTAAAAAAAAAAAAAAATCCTACATGAACATCTCTGTCACAGAATCTGTTTTCAAAGGTACTGACTAGGACCATGAATTTCTCCTCATTGCACCATTCTAGCCATCAAACACAGTATCCAACAGCCTCAGTCTTCAGCAATTGTTTTGGGTTTTTTTTGCCACACTCTTTGTTCTTCATATAGCTGAGGCATTCTCAGCTTTCAGTACTTCTTCTTAGAGAGCTTTCCTGACCATCATACACTTACTTAAAAATTCTGAAAAACATTACATTCTTTGGAAGAGTTTTGTAATGAATAACAAGCTGATAATTTATTCAAACATTTTTAACACAGCAAAAATATAATAAATAGCATACATTAAAACAAAAGCCTTACTTACTAATCAAGCATTAAAAATAATGTAAAGTGTTAGTTGCTCAGTAGTATCTGACTCTTTGTGACCCCATAGACTGTAGCCTGCCAGGCTCCTCTGTCCATAGAATTCTCCAATCAAGAATATTGGAGTGGGTCACCATTCCCTTCTCCAGGGAATCTTCCTGACCCAGAGATCAAACCCAGGTCTCTTGAATTGCAGGTGGATTCTTTTCTGTCTCAGACACCAAGGCAAGTAGTAAAAATAAATAAATAAATAATGTAAGGGGTGTAATAATTTTGGTACATAGTCACTTAACTCCTTAGTTGCTGCTGCTGCTGCTAAGTCACTTCAGTCGTGTCCGACTCTGTGCGACCCCATATATGGCAGGAGCCACCAGGCTCCCCCATCCCTGGGATTCTCCAGGCAAGAACACTGGAGTGGGATGCCATTTCCTTCTCCAATGCGTGAAAGTGAAAAGTGAAAGTGAAGTCGCTGAGTCATGTCCAACTCCTAGCGACCCCATGGACTGCAGCCTACCAGGCTCCTCTGTCCATGGGATTTTCCGGGCAAGAGTGCTGGAGTGGGGTGCCATTAACTCCTTAGTATCTATCCCTAATACTTCTCTGGTGGCTCAGTAGTAAAGTATCCACGTGCCAATACAAGATATGCAGGTTCAATCCCTGGATTGGAAAAATCCCCTAGTGAAGAAAATGGCAACTCACTCCAGTATTCTTGCTTGGGAAATCCCATGGACTGAAGAGCCTAGCAGGCTACAGTCCATGGTGTAGTAAAGAGTCGGGCACAGCTTAGTGACTAACAACAACAACAATACTATTTCACAGGTACCATATTTTTTTCTTTTCAGAATGCATTTTTAAATATATTCACATTTGTTTCATATTGCTTGCAATATTATTCAAAGTTGAATTTTATGGTTACTAAATTTGGCCTTATAGACATCATTCATTGAATTTTCTCTACTGGCAATAATAGTTTTAACTAATAGATATTCTCTGTTGTTGAAGTACTTAGAAATCTCTGAGCATATTCTGTGAAATTAAAGATACATTTAATTTTAATATTTTTCCATTTAAATGGGTAAATATTTCAGTCCACTGATTTATTTTCATAGATATGCACTTTTGGCCTTCATTCAAAGTGCCTTTTTTTAATAAACATTCTTGTAAGACAAATCCCCTAATTTTTTTTTCCCTCTATGACTATACATATTTTGCCTAATTTAGATGCAGCAAATAATAAACTTTCTCAGTTTCATTCAGTCCCACCACAGAATATAAATTCATCCATTTAGAAATACAAATTCCAGCAAAAATATTTTTACCAGAAATTGAGACATTACAAATTGCAATTCTGTAATTTTGAGTTAAATCTGCTATACTTCCTGAGTTCTCTATTGCATTTGTTTAACTCCTTGCTTTTTACAGATACATTATAATGTCTGCCTGTTTGCAAGACTATCAATAATTCCATTTCTCTAAAAGCTTTGGAAGTTGAATTGTCCTTGAGCAACTGAATACCTTGATTAAAGATTTCCAAACAAAGTCTAACCAATGTTCAGAGGATTCATTTACAAAATCCAATGCCATTGTTTTACACTTAGGTTGATTTATAAAATAGTTCCTCAAGTTGTGAGGAATCTATTTCATAAAGTAATTATTCAGTTGTTGTATCTCCTTACCCTTCCTCAATCTGTGATTGTTTCCAATTGTTCCTTGCCTTTCATGACCCTTGAATTTTTGAAGAGGACTACTAAATTATTTGTGAGGTGTCTTTCGGTTTGGATTTGTCTCATGTTTTGTTATTAGATTTAAGTTCTGCATTTTCGACACAAATACAGCCAAAGTGATCGTATGTCCTTTTCAGTGAAATGCATCAGATGGCCCAGGTCTATGATCTTGACATATTTATTATGGGTGATGATAACTTTGAAGATTGTTTTAAGTAGTTGTCTGCCTGGTTTTTCCATTTTTTCCATTGTAATGTTGCTATATTCCTTTTGTAATTAAAAAAAGGAGATATGAATTAAAACTATGCAGACATCCTATTGCCAAATTTTGCTTACTGATTTTATTATCCCTGGATGGTGCTTGGCTCCAATAATTATTAATCTGATATTTTGATTAATAGTGATTTTATATTTGCCTAATTACTTCTATATTTTTAATTTGAGTTTTTTTTTCTAATAGAGCTATCTCTTCTCTTCCATATTTATTATTCAGTTATTATATAAGTATGAAATCATAGATATTTACTTTATTCTGTTGATTATAATTTGATACTACCATTATTTATTTTGTTGCTTAAATTATTCCAGTTTGGCCATCAGGATGTTTCTTCAGTTTAGCTTCATTTTTCTTTTGGCATGATCTCATTCTTTTTGGAAGAATTCTGGGTTTCCAGCACCACAAGGTATTCTTACCCTTTGTATTTTCTCTAAAACATCTCTGGAATCATGTACTACTTTAAGTAGTCCTGTTTATTTTTAATTGGAAATGGTAGTTAGAAACCATGACCTGGACACTAGCTGTATTCACTGCTACTGAAGTATCATTGCTCTTAGGCCTTTGGACTGGATTAAACATAGAAACTCATGTAGGTACATTTGTGTGTATGGATATATGCATATATATATATATATTCCTACACAAAAAACTGTACATGCACATATTCATACTAATTTCTATGTCTATCGATCTATATAATATTATCTCTATATATTTACATATTTAAAATATATGTATCTATATATCTGTCAAGCTGATACTTCTAATTCAGCACCACAGGAATTATGCTAGCCTCCTTCTTTTCATTTACTTATATTATAAATAAAAAAACTATAATAATTATGACTTTTTTCTCCAATAATGAAAAACATTTCTTAATATATGCTTATAATACACAAATATAATTATCTGCAAACATTTATATATTTGCTCCTTATTGTACACACTTAGAAATACTTTCAGAATAGCTATTGCATACCCTCTTCCAACAACACGAGATAACTATATACATGGACATCACCAGATGGTCAAGACCAAAATCAAATTGATTATATTCTTTGCAACCAAAGATGGAGAAGCTCTATTCAGTCAGCAAAAAGAAGACTTGGAGCTGACTATGGGGCAGATCATCAGCTCTTTATTGCAAAATTCAGGCTCAAATTGAAAAAGTAGGGAAAACCACTAGGCCATTCAGGTATGACCTAAATCAAATCCCTATGATAATATACTGGAGGTGAGAAATAAACTCAAGGGATTAGGTCCTGTAGACAGAGTGCCTGAAGAACTATGGACAAAGGTTTGTAACAATATTTGAAGGTGGTGACAAAAACCATCCCCAAGAAAAAGAAATGCAAGAAGGCAAAGTGGTTGTCTGACGTGACCTTACAAATAGCTGAGAAAAGAGAAGTGAAAGCAAAGAAGAAAGAGAAAGCTACATTCAACTGAATGCAGAGTTCCAAAGAATAGCAAGGAGAGATAAGAAAGTCTTCTTAAGTAAATGATGCAAAGAAATAGAGAAAAGAACAGAATGGGAAAGACAAGAGATCTGTTCAGGAAAATTGGAGATACCAAGAGAACATCTCATGCAAAGATAGGTATAATAAAGGACAAAAGTGGCAAGAACTTAACAGAAGCAAAAGAGGTGAAGAAGAGGTGGCCAAGAATACACAAAAGAACTGTACAACAAAGCTCTTAATGACCCAGATAATCACAGTGGTGTGATAACTCACCTAGAGCTAGAGATCTTGGAGTAAAAGTCCAATGGGCCTTAAGAAGCATTACCGAGAACAAAGCTAGTGGAAGTGATGGGACTCCAGGTGAGCTATTGCAAATCCTAAAAGATGATGCTGTTAAAGTGCAGCATTCAATATTCCAGCAAATTTGGAAAGCTCAGTGGTGCCCACAGGACTGGAAAAAGTGAGTTTTCATTCCAATTCCAAAGAAAGGTAAAGTCAAAGAAAGTTCAAATTACTGTACAACTGTGCTCATTTCACATGCTAGCAAGATTATGCTCAAATCCTTCAAGCTAGGCTTCAGCACTGTGTGAACCAAGAACTTCCAGATGTACAAGCTGGATTTAGAAAAGGCAGAGGAACCAGAGCTCAAATTGTCAACATCCATTGAATCATATAAAAAGCAAGGGGATCTCAAAAAACTCTACGTTTGCTTCATTGACTACATGGAAGCCTTTGAATGTGGATCACAACAAACTGCGGACTATTCTTAAAGAGATGGGAGTACCAGACTACTTTACTTGCCTCTTGAGAAACCTGTTTGCCGGACAAGAAGCAACAGTTAGAACTGAACATATGACAATCGACTGGTTCCCAATTGGGAAAGGAGTATGTCAAGTCTGTATATTGTCACCCTACTTATTTAACGTCTATGCAGAATACATCATACAAAATGCTGGGCTGCATGACTCAAGTTGAAATCAAGATTGCTGGGAGAAATATCCACAACCTCATATATGCAGATGATACCATTTTAATAACAGAAAGTGAAGAGAAACTAAAGAGTCTCTTGATGAAGGTGAAAGAGGAGTGAAACAGCTGGCTTAAAACTGAATATTAGAAAAACAAAGATCATGGCATCTGGTCCCATCACTTAATGGCAAATAGATGGGGAAAAAGTGGAGACAGTGATTTCATTTTCCTGGGCTCCAAAATCAATGGCAGATGGTGACTGCAGCCATGGAATAAAAAGACAGTTCCTTCTTGGAAGAAAAGCTATGACAAATTTAGCCAGTGTGTTAAAAAGCAGAGACATCACTTTGCTGAAAAATGTCTGTACAGTCAAAGCTATGGTTTTTCCATTATTCATGTATGGATGTGAGAAGGCAGAGGGCCAAAGAATTGATGCTTTTGAACTGTAGTGCTGGAAAAGACTCTTGATAGTCCCCTGGACAACAAGGAGATCAAACAAGTCAATCCTAAAGGAACTCAACCCTGAATATTCATTGGAATGACTAGTGCTGAAACCAATGCACCAATACTTTGGCCCCCTGATGCAAAGAGCCAACTCGTTGGAAAAGACCCTGATGCTGGGAAAGACTGAAGGCAGGAGGAGAAGGGGATGACAGAGGATAAGACATTTGGATGGCATCACTGATTCAATGGACATGAGTTTGAGCAAACTCAGGGACATGATGAAGGACGTGAAAGCCTGGCCTGGTACAGTTCATGAGGTTGCTAAGAGTCAGACACAATTTAGCAAATGAACATCAACAATTCCATACCCTGCAGAAGACAAATTTACTAACTAGAGTATGGAATATACTCAAATAAATTGTATTGTATGTATATATTTAGGGAGATTATGAATTCTTAAATACATTTTGCTACCAATAATTCCTATTAAGGTATTATATATCATACTTCAGAAAAGAAGAGTAAAGAATGAACTGGCATGAAAAGTAGACAGCTTGATGAATTTCTAGATTTTACCATATCTTTAAGGTGCTATTTTAGAAAATATCTAGTATTTATTCAATGACTCTCCTAAGAATACACAAAAGTCTTCACTTGCCTGAGCTATAAAGTTGAAATCTACCTTTAATATTAAATTTTCTATAAGTGAAAAAAAATATATCCATCATATTGAATGTGCATATTTAGTTTATACTTATTTCAAAATTATATTTTAATTCAAGTTAAGAGAAAAGTAATAGTACTGGGTTATGTTATTCCTAAATGAGAACAGTAAATAACAAGTAGCAAATCACTATTGTTTCTGTTGGCTCATTATACTAACATTAGTCATGGTGAATTATTTTGATATTATCAGTAGAGGTGTTAAGATATAATACTACCAATAGGAAGAATTAATCATTTCTCCAGCAGTTCAGTGTCTTATAAATACTTCTATTATAATTTTTGAAATCATTATTCATGACATGAACATGCAACAAGATGAGAGAAATTAACATTTAATTCAATTGTTTAATAGAATATTGTAAATGTATTACATTCTCTGAATAATGAAGATGGATTATTGAAGACAATGTCAGCCCTTCTTTTATCCTTCAGGTTTATCTTTTCCTCCATAAAGTATTCAATAGTTTGTTTTTAAAATCTATCTGTTTTGTATTTCATTCCAAATTTTCACAAGGTAGACATAGACAATACCTATCATATCTTTGGAATTATATTTTAATTGGTGTGTTGTTTCATATAAGAAACAAATCTCCTAATATTCCTAATATTAAATATTGAAAAATAAAAGTATATTTACTTGTTCCATATAAAGAATATATGTTCCAAAATATAAACATCAACACACTATATACACCTATGAATTGCAGTGCTAAAATACATCTTTCGGTCTCTTTCTATATTTAAATTTTGAATTTTATAATCAAAGAAAGTTATGCCCAAATACACATTCAGGAATGGAGGCAATAGAGGAAACATTTGTTTTACTGTTTTGGTTTTTTTTTTAACATGTTTGGAAATTATATATCTTTTTTTTGAAAGAGCTAGGAAATTAGTTAGTGTTCTAAATGGATAATTTATCTTCCAAGAAAAAGAAAATATGTTTTTAGATAATTTTCTACTTCAGGATCTTATTTCAAAATAATAGAATGATCCTGATACTTCATCAGTAGTGGTTTGTGAGGCCCATTAATTTATAAATTTTGTGGTAGAAATTCAGATTATAAACCTCCCCTTTGAAACTGAAGAAGCAAATTTGTCTAGAACACTGCCTTGATGATAGCAATTTAAACTATTTTTTGTTTATAAACAAAATCAGTTACATGAATTGGACAACAGGGAGACTGAATGGCATGGGGAACTCTACTTAAAACTCTGTATGACATATATGGGAATAGAATCTAAAAAAGAGTGAATATATGTATATGTATAACTGATTCACTTTGCTGTACAGCAGAAACTAACACAACATTGTAAATGAACTATGCTCCAATATTCACCAAAATATAAAACCTACAGATTTATTTTAATAAAATATATTGGAGGTTCATGCATGTTTTCTAAAATCAGCTTCCTAGTAATTTTGGGTTTGTGGTATGGTAACATATTTAGTGCAAAATAATATTTTTAGGCACTACATCTGTTCTAGATGTTCACAATATTTTACTGTGCTATAATTCATTTGTAGGTTTTTATTATTTATTTTATATATAGTCAGTTCAATCAGTTCAGTTCAGTCGCTCAGTTGTGTCTGACTCCTTGCAACCGCATGGACTGCAGCATGCCAGTAGTGTGAACATATCAATCCCAATGTATTCTTTTCATTCCCTCTTTGCCCCTTAGTAATGATGTTTGTTTTCTACATCTGTGATTCGATTCTCAATTTTGTAAATAAGTTCATTTGTACCATATTTATTTTAGATTCCACATGTAAATGATATGATATTCATCTTTCTCTGTCTTACTTCACACAGTATGACAATCTCTAGGTCCATCCATGTCACTGCAAACAGCATTATTTTGTTATTTTTTTATGGCTGAACAATATTCCATTATATATATATACACACACACACAACATCTCCTTTATCCACTAAGGAAACTATAAACAAAACAAAAAGACAGCTCACAGAATAGGAGAAATTATTTGCAAATGGAGGGACTGACAAGGGATTAAATTCCAAAATGTAAAACTAATTCATGCAGCTCAATAGCCTCCAATTAAAATAAATAAATTTATATTAAAATAAAAGCCAATCAATCCTATCAAAAATGTGAAGATCTAAATAGTTCAATAAAGAAGATACAGAGATGGCCAAGAGGCACATGAAAAGACACTCAACAACACTAATTATCAGAGAAATTCAACTCAAAACTACAATGAAGTATCAACTCACACTGGTGAGAATGGCTATCATTAAAAAAATCTATAAACAATAAATTCTGGAGAGAGTTTGAAGAAAAGGGGACCCTCATACATTCTTGGAATGTAAATTAGCATAGCCAATATGGAGAACAGTACGGAGGTTCCTTGAAAAACTAAAAATAGAGCTACCAAATTATCCCTCAATCCTAATCCCAGGCATATATCTATAGAAACTTTAATTCAAAAAGATACATGCACTCTTGAGTTCATTGGAACACTATTTACAATAGCCAGCACATGGAAGCAACTTAAATGTCCATCAATGGAGAAATGGATTTAGTCTTCAATTTAAAGTAATAGTATAACTCAAAATATTCTCAGGCTTCTGTTACTGAACCAAACTTGGGTCCACTTGCCTGTGTTGCAGGCAAGTCAGTCTACCTGCACTCAGTTGTGATGGAGGAAGGTACAGTGTTATTGCAGAGCCAAGCAAGGAGAAAAGGCAGCTCATGCTCATAATATCCAAACTATTCCAAGGTTTTCAGGACAGGGTTTTCAAAGAGAAAATGAAGGAGAGGGTGGAGTGTATATGATCAGCTCATGCACAATTTTCTGATTAGTGGTAGTGAGGTAACCAGGTGAGGTCACTGGAGTCAACATTATCAGTAATCAGACTCCAGCCAGTCTAAAGCCTATGGGCTCATGGTCATCATGCAGTTAGTGTCTTTCACCTGGTGTGTGGTTTAGTATCTACAAAACACCACCAGGATATGGCTCAGGATATTATCAATAGCACTTGAGGAGGAAATAAATGTACTTGACTTTATTTTATGACCAAATTATTTTTATTTTGTCGTGTTTGACTGTTTTCCTTTGTTTCTGCATTTTCTCATTTCTCTGATCATTTTCTTTTTGGTAATCAGGGAAATTCTAGGATACTAAAGCTTTTCTACCAACAAGGAGCAAGGCAAATAGGGAGGGGGAAAGGTCCATCCTTGGAAATGCCCCACAAGATTCTGCTCAGTTTCACTTCTACTCTATATTTTAGTGGCCACTGTACTTTAATTTCCCAAAAAGGAATTGGCTGGCCCAAATTTAAAAAGGACTTGTGAAAAAGACATTAACAACTTTATATAAAATTTTGTATACTATTTATGTAGCAGATACTTTTTGACCTACAACTACTGGTGTATAAGCCACTTCTTAAAATCTTAGTTTACTGTCATAATTTGTAAAGAAAAATAGCAAATGACTATTTAAATAAGTTTTTTTTTTTCTTTTTCTTTCTCTCCTTTTCTTTTAATACACAGGTCTAATGAGGTGCAAAGGGTATTGCATTTTGTCAAGCTTATCTAAAGCATACAATCTTCATCTCTCCTTCATGCCACAGTGAATTAAGTAGATAAACATGTCATAGGAAATTAAGATGGATGATAAGCTTGTTGGCACCATCTTGAAGGCACAAGACATCATCACCCTCTCCACAGGTATTTGGCTAAAATACTCTGCCCTCATATTGTCAAGCAGCACCTTGAAGAAATATCATACACACTGTTGAAAGCAAGAGGAAGTCAAAGAAAATATGACTCATAGTTTACTTATTGCATACATAATATGGTCTTGACATGAACTTGAAAAGATTATGTAAAATATGCACAGTACTTAACACATATTTACAGACATCAACTCAAGCAACCTCCTAATGGATTAGAAAATATTTTTCCTTTATTTTGTTGATAAGGTCACAGAAGAAAAGGAGAAATAAGTTAGCTGCCCTCACTTTCATAAGATCTAAGTCTAAATGTATTTTACTGTCTCTATTTGTCTATATAAAAGAATATTTAAAATATTAATATAAAATCAAATCTGAATTTTTTTTATTTTTTGCATGAAATCCAAATCATTTAGAAAGAAGGCACAGTATAGTTTAGACAACTGTTCTTTTTTTTTTTTTTTCATATCAAAGCCAGCTATACTTAGAGAAAACTGAATGTTAGAATAATTCTCATATTATTTCAAAGACTAATTTGAGAACAGCTTCTTCATTAAAAGATATAAAAAGAAACAGCCAAAATTAAAACAAACAAATAAAAAGGTCTGCTAATATTTGCTGGAGATATACTTCACCATTTTTTCTTTTCCTGAGAATATTTACATAATTGAAAATGTTGACTGTAAATGATACACATAATGCTAATGAAATGACAACTTGGAGAAACATACGCAAAGTTACTTGAACGGGAATTCAAACAGGACTTCCATGGTTGTCCTTTGGTTAAGAATCCACCTACCAAAGCAGGGGACACAGGTTTGATCCCTAGTCCAGGAAGATTCAACATGCCTCAGGCAACTAAGTCCCTTCAACACACACTCCACAAATACTGAGCCTAGATGTTCTACAGATCATATTCCTCAACAAGAGAAGTCACCAAAATGAGAAGCCCACTCACCTCAACCAGAGAGTAGCCCTTGTTCACAAAAAAACAGAGAGAAGTCTGCATGCAGCAATAAAGAGCCAGCAAGCCAAAAATGAATAAATAAATAAATAAATGACTTCTTAAAAGAAATATTCAAACAAATTCTATTTTAGCAAGTTAGAGATACTAATAGAGAGCTTGTATTTCCTTCCTTCATTCTTTGCTTCCTTCATTTCACCCTTCTGTCACCACTGGAGTTTCAGCTTCAGCATCAGTCCTTCTAGTGCATATTCAGTACTGATTTCCTTTAGGATGGACTGGTTGGATCTCCTTGCAGTCCAAGGGACTCTCAACAGTCTTCTCCAACACCACACTTCAAAAGCATCAATTCTTTGGCACTCAGTTTTCTTTATAGTCCAACTCTCACATCCTTACATGACTATTGGAAAAACCATAGTTTTGACTAGATGACCTTTGTTGGCAAAGTAATGTCTGTTTTTAAATATGCTGTCCAGGTTGGTAATAACTTTTCTTCCAAGGAGCAAGCGTCTTTTAATATCATGGCTGCAGTCACCATCCACAGTAATTTTGGAGTGCAAAAAATTAAAGTCTGCTACCGTTTCCACAGTTTCCCCATCTATTTGCCATGAAGTGATGGGACCAGATGCCATAATCATAGTTTTCTGAATGCTGAGTTTTAAGCCAACTTTTTCACTCTCCTCTTTCACATTCATTAAGAGGCTCTTTAGTTCCTTTTTAGTTCCTCAGAAAGTGATCACACTTTCTGACATAAGGGTGGTGTCATCTGCATTTCTGAGGGTATTGCTATTTCTCTCAGCAATCTTGATTCCAGCTTGTGCATCATCCAGTTCAGCATTTCTCATGACGTACACTACATATAATTTAAATAAGCAGGGTGACAATATACAGCCTTGACACACTCTGTGCCCAATTTGGAACCAGTCTGTTGTTCCATCTCCAGTTCTAACCGTTGCTTCCTGACCTGCATACAGATTTCTGTATGGAGGAAAGGTAGGTCAGGTATTCTGGTATTCCCATCTCTTAAAGATACTTCTACAGTTTGTTGTGGTCCACAC
Source organism: Bos indicus (assembly GCF_029378745.1). Lineage (NCBI taxonomy): Eukaryota > Metazoa > Chordata > Mammalia > Artiodactyla > Bovidae > Bos > Bos indicus. The sequence continues at coordinate 75,850,982 of NC_091765.1, forward strand.
AAAGGCTTTGGCATAATAAATAATGCAGACATAGATGCTTTTCTGGAACTCTCTCCTTTTTTGATGCTGCAGCAGATGATGGCAATTTGATTGCTGGTTCCTCTGCCTTTTATAAATCTAACTTGAACATCTGGAAATTCACAGTTAACATACTGTTGAAGCCTGGCTTGGAGAATTTTCAGCATTACTTTACTAGCAGGTGAGATGAGTGCAATTCTGTAGTAGTTTGAACATTCTTTGGCATTGCCTTTCTTCGGGATTGGAATTAAAAATGACCTTTTCCAGTCCTGTGGCCACTGCTGAGTTTTCCAAATTTGCTGGCATATTGAGTGCAACACTTTCACTGCATCATCTTTCAGGATTTGAAATAGCTCAACAGGAATTCCATCACCACCACTAGCTTTATTCATAGTGATGCTTCCTAAAGTCCATTTGACTTCAAATTCCAGGGGTCTGGTTCTAGGTGAATGATCAGTTCAGTTCAGTTCAGTTGCTCAGTCGTGTCCGACTCTTTGCAACCCCGTGAATTGCAGCACGCCAGGCCTCCCTGTCCATCACCAACTCCCGGAGTTCACTCAAACTCACATTCATCGAGTTGGTGATGCCATTCTTCTATCTCATCCTCTGTCATCCCCTTCTCCTCCTGCCCCCAATCCCTCCCAGCATCAGAGTCTTTTCCAATGAGTCAACTCTTCGCATGAAGTGGCCAAAGTATTGAAGTTTCAGCTTTAGGATCAGTCCTTCCAATGAACACCCAGGGCTGATCTCCTTTAGAGTGGACTGGTTGGATCTTCTTGCAGTCCAAAGGACTCTCAAGAGTCTTCTCCAACACCACAGTTCAAAAGCATCAATTCTTTGGCATTCAGCTTTCTTCACAGTCCAACTCTCACATCCATACATGACTACTGGAAAAACCATATCCTTGACTAGACGGACCTTTGCACACCATCGTAATTATCTGGGTCCTGAATATTTTTTTGTGTAGTTCTTCTGTGTATTTCTGTCACCTTGTCTTAATATCTTCTGCTTTTGTTTGGTCCATAACACTTCTGTCCTTTATCGAACCCATCTTTGCATGAAATGTTCCCTTGGTATCTCTAATTTTCTTGAAGAGATCTCTAGTCTTTCCCATTCTGTTGTTTTCCTCTATTTCTTTGCATTTGTCACTGAGGAAGGCTTTCTTCTATCTCCTTGTTATTCTTTGGAACTGTGAATTCAAATGGGTGTATCTTTCCTTTGCTCTTTTGCCTTTAGCTTCTCTTCTTCTCACAGCTATTTGTAAGGCCTTCTCAGACAACCATTTTGCCTTTTTCCATTTCTTTTTCTTGGGGATGGTCTTGATCACTGCCTCCTGCACAATTTCAGGAACTTCCATCCATAGTTCTTCAGGAACTCTGTCTATGAGATCTAATCCCTTGAATCTATATGTCACTTTACTGTATAATCATAAGGGATTTGATTTAGGTCATACCTAAACGGTCAGTGGTTTTCCCTACTTTCTTCTATTTAAGTCCGAATTTTGCAATAAGGAGTTCATGATCTGAGCCACAGTCATCTTCAAGTCTTGTTTCTGCTGATTGTATAGAGCTTCTTTATTTTGGCTGCAAAGAATATAATCAGTCTGAATTCGGTATTGTCCATCTGGTGATGTCATGTATAGAGTCTTCTCTCCTGTGGTTGGAAGAGGCTGTTTGCTATGACCAGTGCATTCTCTTGGCAAAACTCTGTTAGCCTTTGACCTGCTTCGTTTTGTACTCCATGACCAAATTTGCTTATTACTGCAGATGTTTCTTGACTTCCTACTTTTGCATTCCAGTCCTCTATAAAGAAAAAGACATCTTTTTTGGGTGTATTCTAGAAGGTCTTATAGGTCTTCATAGAACCATTCAACTTCAACTTCTCCCTCATTATCACAATGGCACCCCACTCCAGTACTCTTGCCTGGAAAATCCCATGGATGGAGGAGCCTAGTAGGCTGCAGTCCATGGGGTCGCTAGGAGTCGGACACGATTGAGCGACTTCACTTTCACTTTTCAGTTTCACACATTGGAGAAGGAAATGGCAACCCACTCCAGTGTTCTTGCCTGGAGAATCCCAGGGACGGGGGAGCCTGGTCGGCTGCCATCTATGGGGTCGCACAGAGTCGGACACAACTGAAGTGACTTAGCAGCAGCAACTGTGATATTGAATGGTTTGTTTTGGAAACTAACAGAGATCATTCTCTAGATTTTGAAATTGCACCGAATACTGCATTTTGGACTCCTTTGATGATTATGATGCCTACTCCATTTCTTCTAAGGGATTCGTGCCCACAGTAGTAGATATAATGGTCATCTGAGTTAAATTCACCCATTCCAGTCCATTTTAGTTCGCTGATTCCTAAAATGTCAATGTTCAGTCTTGCTATCTTCTGTTTGACCACTTCTAATTTCCCTTGATTCATGGACCTAGCATTCCATGTTCCTATGCAGTATTGTTCTTTACTGCATCAGACTTTATTTCCATAACCAGTGACATCCACAACTGGGTGGTGTTTCTACTTTGGTCCATCCCTTCATTCTTTCTGGAGTTATTTCTCCACTGCTATCCAGCACCATATTGGGCACTTACCAATCTGGGGAGTTCATCTTTCAGTGTCCTATCTTTTTGCCTTTTCATACTGTTCATGGGGCCCTCAGGGCAAGAATATTGACGTGATATGCCATTCCCTTCTCCAGTTACCATGATTTGTTTGAACCCTCCACCATGTCCTGTGTGTTCCAGGTGGCCTACATGGCATGGCTCATAGTTTCATTCAGTTGGGCAAGGCTGTGGTCCATGTGTTCAGATTGGTTAGTTTTCTGTGATTGTGGTTTTCATTCTGTCTGCCCTCTGATGGAGAAGAATAAGAGGCTAATGGAAGCTTCCTGATGGGAGAGACTGACTGAGGGGAAAATTGAGTCCTGTTCTGATGGGCAGGACCATGCTCAGTAAATATTTAATCCAATTTTCTGTTGATGGGCAGGGCTGTGTTCCCTCCCTGTTGTTTGATCTGAGTCCAAATTATTGTGGAGGTAATAAAGATAATGGTGACCTCCTCAAAAGGTCCCATGCAAGCACTGCTGTGCACTGCAGTGACCCCAACCCATAGCAGGCCACTGTTGACCCATGACTTCGCTGAAGACTCCTGGACTCTCACTGGTGAGTCTGGGTCAGTCACTTACGGGGTCACTGCTCCTTTCTCCTGGGTCCTGGTGCACACAAGGTTTTTTTTTTTTTTTTCTTTTTTTTAAACCCAGATGAAACCTTTTAGTCAACTCAATATATACCTATATTTATATTCTCATATATAGCATATAATAGCCACTCCAGTACACTTGCCTAGAAAATTCCATGGATGGAGGAGCCTGGTGGGCTACAGTCCATGGGGTCACAAAGAGTCGGACACAACTGAGCGAATTCACTTCACTTCACCCATATACACATAAACATGAAGCAAACTACTGTGAACTGCTTGCTTTTTCACTTTCTCTTCTGTGAACTCCTTTTAACTCATGTTCTTCTCAACCTAAGAAATGCATATCAACTATCTTTCATTACTATCATTGAGATATAAATTTAACTTGTCAAATGTTTGTGTTTTGAGCTTCCAAGTCAAATGCTAGATTTAAAAGACTGGACTGTGCCAAGAACACTATATTTATAACTTGGGGGAGTACTTTCCACATGGAATAAATTAAATATTATTGATGAAGTGATTATTTCTTTTGAAGGATGAAACTACTCAAACTGATTATGTTCACCCTATCCCCTACCCTCTATAATGATATCATGAAGACAGGAAATATAAAAAGAATAACCACTAACAAAATATCTTTTAATAGGGTAAGTTGCTGAGGAAGTGGAGTGATCTGATCTTGCTTTGCATAGAATGTATCACAGAATCTGAGATGTACTTGAAACCTTTGATGTGAAATTTACCTTTGAATTTATATTATGCTAACCTTAGAAGAGTAGTTGGCTCTCTTTGTATTTCACATGAAAATTCGTCACCCTGGCAGCTTTGAAACTACAAACAAAATTTTATGAAGACAAATGCAGTCAAGTACCATAAAAACAAACAAAAGTGTTGGCCCAAACTTGTTGTGTAGCAATCACATGTATATTGTCTACAGCAACTTGTGCTGTTAGATTATAATATTCATAATGTCTTTCAAGATTTTAAACATCACAAGCAAACGTTTATACCCATCAGTTGCAGAGCTTTGTAATTAATACTGATATAATTTTCCCCATAACCTTATATAGGACTGGGAAGTGAGAACATCTGAATATATAAAATATTAGCATCTGAAGAAACATATTACCAGGTTGTTTATTAAAAATGTGTTTCTGTCTAGTTTAGTATCAGTTCAGTTCAGTTCAATAACTCAGTCGTGTCCTACTCTTACAGACCCCATTGACTGCAGCACGCCAGGCTTCCCTGTCCATCACCAGCTCCCGGAGTGAATTCAAACTCATGTCCATTGAGTCAGTGATACAATCCAACTATCTCATCCTCTGTCGTCCCCTTATTCTCCCGCCTTCAATCTTTCCCACCATCAGAGTCTTTTCAAATGAGTCAGTTCTTCACATCAGGTAGGCAAGGTATTGGAGTTTCTGCTTCAGCCATCAGTCCTTCCAATGAATATTCAAGACTGATTTCCTTTAGGATGGACTAGTTGGATCTCCTTGCAGTCCAAGGCACTCTCAAGAGTCTTCTCCAACACCACAGTTCAAAAGCATCAAATCTTCTATGCTCAGCTTTCTTTATAGTCCAACTCTCACATCTATACATGACTACTGGAAAAACCGTAGTTTTGATTAGACAGACCTTTGTTGGCAATGTCATGTCTCTGTTTATAAATATGCTGTCGAGGTTGGTCATAACTTTTCTTCCAAGGAACAAGCGTCTTTTAATTTCATAGCTGCAGTCACCATCCAAGGTGATTTTGGAGTGCAAAAATATAAACTTTGTCACTGTTTCCAGTGTTTCACCATCTATTTGCCATGAAGTGATGGGACCGGATGCCATGATCTTAGTTTTATGAATGTTAAGCCTCAAGCCAGCTTTTTCCCTACCCAATGATTTACTATTATGATTAATAACAAAGAAAATATCACTAAACATTAAATATACCTCATTTAATATATACTGTATCCTTAGGATAGAATCTTAGAAGCAGGCTTATTAACAAGTACACTTTGAAAAATAACTTTATTGAGGAATAAGTAATATTAAAAATAAATTATAAGTATACACAATTTGCTGACTTTTGACTTTCATGTTATCACAACGTTTTTTTAAGATTTAAGACATGCCTATGGTAAAGCGTCTGTCTACAATGCGGGAGACCCGGGTTCAATCCCTGGGTTGGGAAGATGCCCTGGAGAAGGAAATGGTAATCCACTCCAGTACTGTTGCTGGGAAAATCCCATGGATAGAGGATCCTGGCAGGCTACAGTCCATGGGGTCTCAAAGAGTCGGACATGACTGAGCAACTTCACTACCACTTGCAACATTTACTTGAGCCATTAGTCAATACCGCTTCCTTTCCAAGGAAGCCACTACTCTGCTCCATGTCACTGTGGATTATTTCAGACCTTTAGGTAAAGTTATGACCAACCTAGATAGCATATTCAAAAGCAGAGACAGTACTTTGCCAACAAAGGTCTGTCTAGTCAAGGCTATGGTTTTTCCATATGTATCTCCACGGAGATCCAACCAGTCCATTCTGAAGGAGATCAGCCCTGGGATTTTTTTGGAGGGAATGATGCTGAAGCTGAAACTCCAGTACTTTGGCTACCTCATGTGAAGAGTTGACTCATTGGAAAAGACTCTGATGCTGGGAGGGATTGGGGGCAGGAGGAGAAGGGGACGACAGAGGATGAGATGTCTGGATGGCATCACTGACTTGATGGACGTGAGTCTGAGTGAACTCCGGGAGTTGGTGATGGACAGGGAGGCCTGGCGTGCTGCGATTCATGGGGTGGCAAAAAGTCGGACACAACTGAGCGACTGAACAGAACTGAACTGAACTGAATCATACACGGTGTACCATTTGCATACATCTTCTTTTGCACATCAAAATGATTTTAAACTGTATCCATTCTTCTGTGTGTATCAATAGTCCTTTTACTTTCATTGCTGAATAATAACATTGTATAAATATACTACCATTTGTTTATTAATCCACATTCAGTGGAAATTTGATTTTCCTCAGTTTCTCATTATTATGAGTAAAGTTTCTCTAAATACCTAAATAAATTATTTTTATGGTTGTGTTTTTAAGTCCTTTTGCCAATAGGAGTGGAATTTTTGAGTGACATGTTATTTGTGTGTGTGTTTAAATAACAACAACAACAACAAAAGAAAACCCTGCTAACTCTTTCCTCAAATGTAACAGGAAGTTCCAATTGCTCCACAGTTTTGGCAACAATTAGTTACTAGTTATTTTAATTTTAGTTTTATTTTAGGGTGTGGGTCAGTTCAGTTCAGTGGCTCAGTTGTGTCCATCTCTTTGCAACCCAGTGAACCGCAGCATGCCAGGCCTTCCTGTCCATCACCAACTCCCGGAGTTTACCCAGACTCAGTTCCATCGAGCTGATGATGCCATCCAGCCATCTCATCCTCTCTCGTCCCTTCTCCTCCTGCCCCCAATCCTTCCAGGCATCAGGGTCTTTTCCAATCAGTCAACCTTTCACATGAGGTGGCCAAAGTATTGGAGTTTCAGTTTCAGCTTCAGTCCTTCCAATGAAGGGCTAATCTCCTTTAGGCTGGGCTGATCTCCTTTGGATCTCCTTGCAGTCCAAGGGACTCTCAAGAGTCTTCTCCAACACCACAGTTCAAAAGCATCAATTCTTCGGCGCTCAGCTTTCTCCACAGTCCAACTTTCACACCCATACATGACTACTGGAAAAACCATAGCCTTGGCTAGACGGACCTTTGTTGGCAAAGTAATGTCTCTGCTTTTTAAAATGCTATCTACGTTGGTCATAACTTTCCTTCCAATGAGTAAGTGTCTTTTAATTTCATGGCTGCAATCACCATCTGCATTGATTTTGGAGCCCCCCAAAATAAAGTCTGACACTGTTTCCGCTATTTTCCCATCTATTTCCCATGAAGTGATGGGACCAGATGCACAGATCTTAGTTTTCTAAATATTGAGCTTTAAGCCAACTTTTTCATGTAGTGGTGTGTAAATTTGGATTTTTCATTGATAACATGATTTTGAATTATTTTTAAATTATAATTTTTAACATCTTTTATATATATTTAATAACTATCTGTATACTGTATCTTGAAATACTTAGCAATGAATTATCTCATCATTATTTTATCTGAAAATGCTTTTACTTCATATTTAAAGATATAGATATTATTTCCTTTTTGGTGTTTAAATGTGTTATTTCGCTGCTCCTGACTTTATGTATTTCTATTGAGAAATCTGTTGCATAATTTTTTTTTGTTTACTTTTATGTATATGTCTCATAAAAGACTTCTCATTATCACTTATTTCCACTGAATTTATTATTTTATCCAGAGGTGTGTGCTCATCCTGTTTAAAGCTTGCTTAGTTTCTTGGAATTATGGCTTTATAATGAAGGAGGAAAGGAACAGACCAAACTGACTCCACCTTAAAAAAGAAGGAAGCTCCATCTTACATTCCTAGTAAACTTTGGACTATGTGCTTGGTAGGCATGGAGAACACATAGCTACAGCTGAACAGGCCTCCTGGACTGATAGACACCAGATTCCATACCAAGATTTCCCTTCACCAGAAAGAACATAATAAATCCCTATGTAGTCAATCACCTCTGTCTTTATGGAATCCATTGTGTAGGCTGCAATGTATATAAACAGTTGACCCTTCTGATTATGAATCATGGCTGCAACCTGATTGTATCTCCCTTTAATATTTTCCAGGCTCAGTTCAGTTCAGTTCAGTCTCTCAGTCATGTCTCACTCTTTGTGACCCAATGACCTGCAGCACACAAGGCTTCCCTGTCCATCACCAACTCCCGGAGTAAATTCAAACTCATGTCCATTAAGTGGGTGATGCCATCCAACTATCTCATCCTCTGTTGTCCCCTTCTTCTCCCGCCTTCAATCTTTCCTACCATTAGAGTCTTCAAATGAGCCAGTTTTTTACATCAGGTAGGCAAAGTACTGGAGTTTCTACTTCAGCATCAGTCCTTCCAATGAATATTCAAGACTGATTTCCTTTAGGATGGACTAGTTGGATCTCCTTGCAGTCCAAGGGACTCAAGAGTCTTCTCCAACACCACAGTTCAAAAGTATCAATTCTTCTGTGCTCTGCTTTCTTTATACTCCAACTCTCACATCCATACATGACTACTGGAAAACCATAGCTGCTTTGACTAGAAAGACCTTTATTGGAAAGTAATGTCTCTGCTTTTTAATATGCTGTCAAGGTTGGTCATAACTTTTCTTCTAAGGAGCAAGCATTTTTAAATTTCATGGCTGCAGTCACAATCTACAGTGATTTTGGGGCCCCCAAAAATAAGGTCTGTCACTGTTTCCATTGTTTCTCCATTTATTTGCCATGAAGTGATGGAACCAGATGCCATGATCTTAGTTTTCTGAATGTTGAGTTTTAACCCAACTTTTTCATTCTCCTCTTTCACTTTCATCAAGAGGCTCTTTAGTTCTTCTTTGTTTTCTGCCATAAAGGGTGGTGTCTTCTGCATATCAGAGGTTATTGATACTTCTCCCAGAAATCTTGTTCCAGTTTGTGATTCATCCAGCCTAGCATTTCTCATGATGTACTTGCATATAAGTTAAATAGGCAGGGTGACAATATACAGCCTTGACATACTCCTTTTCCCATTTGGAACCAGTCTGTTGTTCTGTCTCCAGTTCTAACTGTTGCTTCCTGACCTGCATAAAGATTTCTCAGGAGGCAGGTCAGGTGGTCTGATATTACCATCTCTTGAAGAATTTTCCACAGTTTGTTGGGATCCACACAGTCAAAGGCTTTCACATAGTCAATAACGCAGAACTAGATGTTTTTCTGGAACTCTCTCCCTTTTTCAATGCTCCAACTGATGTTGGCAATTTGATCTCTGGTTCCTCTGCTTTTTCTAAAACCAGCTTGAACATCTGGAAGTTCATGGTTCACATATTGCTGAAGCCTGGCTTGGAGAATTTTGAGCATTACTTTGCTAGCGTGTGAGATGAGTACAATTGTGCCATAGTTTGAACATTGGGATTGCCTTTCTTTGGGATTGGAATGAAAAATGACCTTTTCTAGTCCTATAGCCACTGCTGAATTTTCCAAATTTTCTGGCATATTTAATGTAGCAATTCCACATCATCATCTTTTGGATTGAAATAGCTCAACTGGAATTCCATCACCTCCACTAGCTTTGTTCATAGTGATTCTTCCTAAGGCCCACTTGACTTTGCATTCCAGGATGTCTGCCTCTAGGTGAGTGATCACACCATCGTGATTATCTGGGTAGAGAAGATATTTTTTGTATAGTTCTGTATATTCTTTCCACCTTTTCTTAATATCTTCTACTTTGTTTGGTCCATACCATTTCTGTCCTTTATTTTCCAGGCTAGGTTTAAGGAATTTGGGGATGTGGGCTTGAGCACATCCACTTAAGTAATATAAGGTTTTCACAAAGGTACGTCGGGGTCCCTAGGAAACTCTGCCTCAAACGTGCCAGTGTAACAAACTGCACTCCACTATCCATGCTGTCCTTCTGAGTGAGTAGGTTTCCTGAGTGTTTGGCTATAACAATAATTTGCATCAAGTTTTGAGAATAAAATTAGTCATTTTATTTTTGCAAACCTGTCTCTTTCTCAGAGTTATATTAAAGAACTAGTTTAGCTCCTACAAGTTTTGAGCCTCTGATTATTATTTTAAGTCTTTTAAACTTTGTACTTCATCTTGTATAGTTTATGATGCTATTTTATCAGGATTACTAATTTTTTTTCTTGAAGAGTGTAATATATTACAGAAATCATTAAATGAATTAATTGGTTTCTTTTTTTTATTTCTAGAGGTTCTATTTGTGTCATGGCTTTAATTTTTCATTATGTTTGTATTTAGATCCTTGAACACATATATAATAATTTGTAAGTATTTCCATTGATTCTTTTTTTTTTTTTTTTAATTTTAATTGCACCCCTCTCCCGCAATATGGTTCATATCTTCCTGCTTCTTCATCTGTCTTGTAGTCATGCATTCTGGGGAACAAATTCATTCCAAAGGACAATGTAGATAGTGGAGTGCAGTTTATTACACTGATGGGCCTAAGGCAGAGTCTCCTCTTAGCCAAGGACCCCGACCAGCTTTTTTGAAAACCTTATATACCCTAAAGTGTACATGCCCAAACCCACCTCCCCAAAATCTCTGAAACTAGTCTGAACAAAGGAAAAGAAAGATACAATCCAAGTTAACCCTTGGTTCATATGCCTTAAGCCTAGGTAATTAAACAGTAGACAATTATCAATGCGCCTGTGATCATACCCCAATAAGCATAATAGAGTTTATGATTCTATTCAGTTACACAGATAATTAGGATATTCTTTTAGGTGACGGAGAGTCTAGGTACAAACCCTGGGGCTCTTCCATCTAGGGAGTCTGGTTTTCCAGTTGGTATGTCGTTTCCATAGATACATAGCTCAAAGTCCACATTTTAGCCCAAAATGGAGTCCTGCTTTCAAGATGGAGCCTATTCTGTTTATTTTCTCCTTCATTCCCTGCTCTTGATGCTCTTAACTGATAGCATGAGCATCTCTCATAGGGATATATTGCACCTTGACTCTCTGATCTCCAATTTGGAAGAACGACACCAACTCTGGGTTACAAAGTTCATAATACATTGTGAAATGCAGGGTCCACAAAGCAGAACTATCAAGGCAACCATAACAATGGTAAATATAGTTTTCCACCAATCTCCCTTCACCCAAGATAGCACCCAAGTCCAAAAAGGAAGATTATCATCAGACATAGCTTTTACCTGACCTTTCATGCCATCTAGGGTGGCCGATATATTGCCAGATAAATCAGGAATATATACACAACATTCAACTGCAATTATAGCACAGGTCCCTCCTTTTGCTGAAACTATGGTTAGTCTAAAGATATCAGCAAGTCATTGTAGCAGCAGTTGATTGTAGAGTTTCATTTCTTTTTCTTCTTTAAGATGATCTTTGTTTCACAGGGATCAGTGGGGTCCTATTTTGTAATCCACTTGGCGTCCTCTGGGTCTGCGTGGTATGCTCTCTTCAGCCTCCTGTGTGGATCCAGGGAGTGGCACCTGCAACTTTGACTGCCATAGGGGTGGTTAGAAAAACAGTATATGGACCCTTACAGTGTGGGGCCAAGGAGTCTGTTTCCAGTCCTTGACCCACACCTGATCCCTGGGCACAGAATCGTGAATCTGTTTCACAAAGGGGAACGGCACCCTTTCTTTTACAAAGGATCTTAGTTACCTGATTTATTACCTTACCCAGTTGTTCCATCTGCTGTGAAATCTCATCTCCCTTTACCTGATGCAAATTTGTTGACACCTGTTTTATTATGAGAGGGGGCCTCCCATACACAATTTCATACACAGAATAGCCATGGGACCGTGGGGTCATCCTGAGTCTGAGCAGAGCTGTAGGAAGCAAGTCCACCCGGGAGCAGTCTCTATGATCCACTTGGAGTGTTTCTTTTAAGTGTCTGGTTGGTTCAACCCACCATTCCAGAACTCTGGGGCCTATATGCCATATGTAATCTCCACTTGATATTTAGAGCTATACATACCTGTTGAATTAAGTCAGAGGCAGAGCTGTCGTCTGATCCTATGCCAGTTAGCAACCCAAATCTGGGGATTATTTCTCAAAGCAGATGGTGAACCACTTCATTTGCTTTTTCAGTTCAGGTGGGGAAGGCCTCTACCCATCTTGAGAAGGTACATACCATAAGTGTCAGCAGGATTTAAAGTCTACTTCAAGTGCCTTTTAACTATATTCCTGGAGGTTTTTGTTTATGTCCAGGGGCAGCATTGATATTTTTCATTTTTGGTGGCCCTTTCTGCTTCAGCTAGCTGGTCTTGGGCCAGGATATACTGTGGGAGAGTCAAAGTTAACTTAAGCATTTTTGAGAGTACAAAGGTCCTGATAGATACCCCACCAGCAGCCCTAAATTTCTCAGCCACATGTTTTGTGGCTTTATCTGCTAGTCTGTTTCTCCATGTTTGTGGGGTGTCTTCTTTTTGGTGACCCCCAACAATGCATCACTGCTACCTTTTCAGGTTCCCATACAGCATCTAATAGAGTCAAGATTTCTTCTTTGTTTTTAATGTCCTTTCTATTGGCTGTCAGAAGACCACTTTCTTTATATAAAGCCTCATGTACATGTAAAGTAGCAAAAGCATACCTGGAGTCTGTGTAAATGTTTGTCTTCTTACCTTTTGACAGCTGGAGGGCCCGGATTAGAGCATAGTTTGACCCGTTGAGCAGACCAGTGTGATGGCAGAGAGCTAGCCTCAACGATGGTTTCTTTCATGACTACTGCATATCCTGACAGTTGTTGTTCTTGTTTCACCAGGCTGGTGACTTTGGTGTACAGGACCCAATCTGGGTCTGGGATTGGCTGGTCTCTCAAGTCAGGTCTACTGGCATAAACTTCTTCTAGGATTTCCTTGCAATCATGTGAAGGCCCACCTTCTCCCACAAGAAGAAGAGTGGCTGGACTCAGGGCGTGACAAGTAACATGGAGGTTCTCAGTAGTAACATGGGGGTTCTCACATAACAGTCCCTGGTATTGAGTAATCTTTAATGTCAACAGCTATTTATGGGGGTCCCTTCGCAGGACAGTATTGACCTCATGTGGGACTTTTATCACATCTTGGCCCAAAGTCAGCTTGATTGCCTCCCAGACCAGTAAGGCAACCACAACTGCTGGTAAGCATCCCAGCCACCCAGTGGCAACATTGTCCAGCCGTTTTGAGAGATAAGCCATGGGTCTGTCCTGTGTTCCCATAGTCTGAGACAACACTCCCATAGCCACCTTGTCCTTTTCAGTCACATAAAGAGTAAACGGCTTGGCAAGGTCTGGCAGTCCAAGGTGGGTGCTGACGTAATTGTACCAGGTTTGAGTTCTATTACCAATCGGACTTGTTTTTCAAGCAGCAAGGCGGGGGGTTGCCTTCTGCCCAGACCTCAGGGAATTGTTAACTCTCTCTCTCTCTCTGTTTAGCCCATCCGATTTTCCTTCTGGAAGATCATGCAACCTCCATTCATCTTGAGGCGTTACCAAAAGGAAGAGTAAATGGGTGGTTGAGCCCAAAGAGTGGGTCTTTCATAGGGGGAAACGTCACTTGTGTCCTCAATTTAGACAGCAAGTGTCTTCCCAACAAAGGTACTGGGCATTCAGGGATATGTAAAAATTCATGAGTCACTTGGTGTCCTCACATCTGACATTTTTGGGGTAGGCTTGAAACACAAAGGCTGCATTTACCACCATCTGACACCCAGCAGGCTCTGGATCTACTGGCATATAGAATATAGGCCTCACGAAGTCTTTCATAGAACTCAGAGGGTGATTTCCTTTCCCTCAGAATCACTTCAGAGGGTTTTGGCATACTCATAGCTTTTAGGGCCCCCTCTTGAGGCCTTGTGGAATACCCGCCTGATGTCTCTCCAGGTGACCCCTCCCTTCCTCTGTGTTACAGTCCCAGTTGGGCCTCTCATCAGGGGTTGCTAGTTCTGCCCACATCTGCAGGTTTTCAGTACCCTCAGGTGCCATTTCTCTTAATCATTTTCTGGCCTCAGTTAGGATCCTTTGTCTTTCCTCAGTGCTGAAAAGGGAGACTAATAGTTGGATTTTTTCATCCCATGTACAGTGGTGGGTTCAAAAGATAGTCTCCATTAGCCTAATCATGGCTTGTGGCTCCTCCGAGTCCTGTGGAGTGTGTCTCTGTCAGTTTAATATATCCGTAGAGGAAAATGGCTGGCAATAATAGGCTACAGGGGACAGATGGTAGTACCCACATGCGTCCTGAACCGGAGGCTATTGTAGCTCTTTGAGGGGCATCTGTAGTGGGGTTCTTTCCCCCTATTCCTTGGCAGAGTGCAGCCTCTGTCTAATTCCTGTGTTTTCTTCCCCCTTCCTATCAGTACTCACCACCAGAGGTGGATATAATCCAGGAGATCCAGCTGAGGTGGAATCCTGGGGGCGTTGACCAGAGGTCTCCATCGCTGGGATCGGAGCCTGCCGAAATGGCAGCTCTACAATCTCCACGAGAGCTGGTGAAATCACACTGGCTGCTGCAGGAACTTCACCTGGCCCTGGTTTGGGCATTAAGTCTGCCTCCAGTCCTGGTGGAACACTGGGTGGTGGGCATGTCAATGTCTATCCCCATCCAAATTCTGTATAATTTGTTTTTTATCATTAGTCAATTGTTGTGCCATTAATATTTTTACCTTTCCCTTCTGGATATAGAACCTCATCCAAGGAGGAGGGTCTTGAGCTAACCTTACCCATGAGTCAATATATGGATATTGATCCGGGTGTTCCAGCTCTCCTGTGACTACTGTATAGACTGCTTCCACTATTTTTAAGTTCATGGTGTCCTCTCGTGGGCATCCTACCTCCAAAGGGGTCCATTTGACCTCACAGAATATGTGGAGGCGGTTAGGCGTCATCTTCACCCCATGCTGCTGCTGCTGCTAAGTTGCTTCAGTCGTGTCTGACTCTGTGCGACCCCATTGATGGCAGCCCATGAAACTCCTCTGTCCCTGGGTTTCTCCAGGCAAGAATACTTGAGTGGGTTGCCATTTCCTTCTCCAATGCATACATGCATGCTAAGTCGCTTTAGTTGTGTCCGACTCTGCGACGCTATGGACAGCAGCCCTCCCGGCTCCTCTGTCCACAGTATTCTCCAGGCAGGAATACTGGAGTGGGTTGCCATTTCCTTCTCCCTCTTCACCCCATAGTCTCCTCCAAATCCCTTCTTTAAATTTTTAATCATACACTCCAATACAGTTGCCTTAGTTTCATTTCCTCCCATCTTGCTTACCTTTTTGGACTGTCTTTTCCTTTTCCTTTTTGTTCTGTCTATGAAATTGCCAGTACCTTATATATTTATTTTCACTCAATGAAACACTTATATTGTCATTCTGCCTCCTTCTGTATGAAGTGAGAAGAGCCTTATCTGCCAGATCCCAGAGGGAGAAGGGGGATCAGCGTGTCTTCACCCGCCTGTAAGCACGGCCGAACCAGAACACCACGTGGTCCAAGACTGTTTCTCCCTTAACTTTTAAAGTCCATTCTGCCTTGGTGGGCTTGATCAGGTGCAGATGAAAACACAGATGGGTTAAATATTCCACGTCCCAGGCCATCTCCAGAAGAGCCAATTCATACTAACTTATGTATCCCCCTCCTTCTAGCCTGACAATTCCGAGGGGGTCAAGAATTTCACAGCAGATGGGACATCTCCTTGGGGAGGGCAGAATACAAGCACACAAAGACCAAATATTATCTCCTGGCAATTGCTTGGTAATAATTTTCCCCAAGACGGCTTGGACACCACCTCCTAAATGACATTCACTAATTTCCTTCCTAATCCCTAACATGCTCGTCAACCTGTGTACCAAGCAATTGCTGCCACCTGCCTATTCCAGTCTCCTGTGGGTCCATGACCCTTCTAGTCCTTCCCAGAGGGGTTATCAGACCCCCTCTTCCACTCTGCTGGGTGGGTTCCTCCTCACCTGAGTGTTCAGTTCCTCTGCTGCCATCCACTGCCTGCTAACATGAAAGGTCCAGGCGTTGAGAAGCAGAATCCTTCCAGAAGGGCGAGGCACCTTCCCCCCTTTAGAAGATTCAAGTTGCAAAGCCTCGGAGTGGTCCCAAATGGGACTTGTCTCCTCAAGGTGAGGAGTTTCCCGGCCAATGCACCAAATGTTGTAGCCACTCGTTCCGGGAAACAAACTCACTCAGAAGGACAATGCAGATAGTGGGGTGCAGGTTATTACACTGGTGGGCCCAAGGCAGCTCTTAGCCAAGGACCCCAACCAGCTTTTGTGAAAATCTTATATACCCTAAGTGTACATGCCCAAACCCACCTCCCCAAATTATTTGAAACTAGTCTGAACAAAGGAAAAGAAAGATACTAAGTTAACCCATGATTCGTATGCCTTAAACTCATGATTCATATGCCTTAAGCTTAGATAGTTAACAATGGACAATAATCAATAGGCCTGTGGTCATACCCCAATAAGCATAATAGAATTTCTGATTCTATTCGGTTACACAACAAATAATGTGTATTATTTTAGGCGACGGAGAGTCTAGGTACAAACCCTGGACTCTTCCATCTGGGGAGTCTTCCAGTTTTTCCAGTTGGTGTGTTGTTTCCATAGATATTGGGCATATAGCTCAAAGTCCACAGTCTGGGCCAAGATGGAGTCCTGCTTTCAAGATGGAGCCTGTTCTGTCTGTTAACTCCTTCAGTTTGATTTAATTTGCTTGGATGCTTCTCATTGTGATATTAAGTTGAATAGTGTGTAGACTTAATTGTATGTTTCTAACAACTGTTAAGCTTTGGTTTGGCTGGCAGTTAAGGTGTTTGTCAATAAGTTTGACCATTTCAGGGCATTTTTTATGCTTTTCAGAAGATTGGTCTAATAGGAGCCATCACTATGAAATTGGTTTAACCGTTATGTGGTAGCCTGACCATGTGTTTTCTACTGAAAACCCTGGCTAATTTAAGAGTTTTCTTCAATATAGCTCCTCAGATTTCATATGCCAACTGGCTCTTCATGAACTGTATGAAACACTAAAGTTACATTGTCTTGTAGCTGTTTATCCAATAACTGGTCTTTGCCTAGTCTTATGGAAGCTTTCAGTATGAAAGTTCAGCTAAGCCAATGCATAAGTGCATCACCACTTAGAGTTTAAAGACATCCAGACAGAAATTTTAGTGAATCCATAGTTGAAATTCTAAAAATAATTTTCTGTGCATCTTTCTCTTCTTAGTAATCTATCCTACAAATTCCAGCTGCCTCATATTCCTCAAACCCTCAGCAAGACAATCATGATTTGCTTATCATTCATGAGAGGCAGGAAATTACCCTCAGTTGGAAGGCAGGCTCACCTAGTATCTTTCCTTTCTTGCAGAAATCATGGTTGTGTGCAACCTTTTATCTAATATCTAAAAACATAATTTCTTTGTATACATTATTCAGGTTTTTAGTTGTTCTCTTGAGAAAGTATGTATGATACTAGATATTTTACCACAGAGAATAGAAGAAATATGAATGCTTTAAAAAGTTTTTTAAAATAATGCACAAAATTTTGAAATGCAAATCATGGGAAAAAATGTACACATTTCTTATAAATACACTTTGAATTTCATTTAAGGATATCTTTAATACACAATAACTTTGTTTATATTTGCATTTGTAAATTATGCTGTACTGGGTGAACAATGTCCCCCCAAATTCACATTTATCCAGTAGTTATTAATGTAAACTTACTTGGAAGTAGGGTCTTTGCAGATGTAATAAAGTTAAAATGAGATCACTGAGTTAGTGTAGGCTGTAACTCCAACGTCTGTGGTTCTTAAAAGAAGATGGAAATTTGGACACACAAAGGGAAGACATCCATGCTAAAGCAGAGACAAAGCTTAAAATGATGTGGCTACAAACCAAAGAATGTCAAGTATTGCCAGCAGCTTCCAGAAGCTACATAAGAGATGTGGAATAGAGTTTCCCTCCGAGCTACCAAAATGAACCAAAACTTGATTTCAAACTTCTGTCCTTCAGATTGTCAAATAATTAGTTTCGGTTGGTTTAAGCTAGAAAATCTGTAGTATTCTGTAGGTAGGTAGTACATATGATATTGAATATAATTGTGCATCATTTTATAAGATTTTATAATAACTTATAATTTAAATAAATTTTTAATTACTCTTAATTATATGCTTTCATATGACATTTAATTATTTCAGAGTAATTCACTGTAATGATTTTCTATCATCAGTCATCTATTATTAGACATTAAGATAGTTTTCCATTCTTTTCTTATCTTAATAATACCATATAAAACATGATTGGAGAGAAGTACTCTTGGTAATTTATAACTATTTCCTTAATTTTTAATTTCTAAAATATACTTAGTGTGAATATTTTCAGATTCCTGAACAAATTTTCAAATTTCCAAAAAGTAAAAACATGAGAAGGTTTATATCAGAACATTCATGCTAACACAAAGCACAATCCCTTATATTAAACTTTGTTGTTTAGATACCTGAATTATAAAACAAAAAGTTATTATTGCCTTGTTGTGCATTTATTAGATTACTAATAATGTTTAGCATTTTTATATGTTTTATGCAATTTCTGTGTCTATATGTCTGACTTATGTAGTTCTTTTACAGAAAATTTGGGTACTGGGTAATTATATTAATTTGAATTATAATAAATTTTTATTTACTTTTTAGGGGTTGGAGATTCTCCTCCTTTAATCATAGGACCTATATTATATATTGCATTTGCAAATTTAACACAGTTTAAGACTCAAAAGTAAGAACAACTATTATAATCAACTACATTTTGCTTTAATTTTAATTTTTTTAATTTAAAAAATGTTTTAATTGGAGGATAATTGCTTTGCAATGTTGTGTTGGTTTCTGATGTACAACAACATAAGTAAGCCATAACTATATATATGTTTCCTTTCTATAGAGTCTCCCTTCCACCCGCCCTTGATCCCACCCCTCTAGGTTGTCACAGAGCACCAGGTCAGGCTCCCTGTGCTATGCAGTAGCTTCCCACTAGCTATCTGTTTTACATGATAGTGTATACATATATCAATGTTACTTTCTCCACTAGTCCCACGCTCTCCCTCCCCCACTGAATCTATAAGTCTATTCTCTACATCTGCATTTTATTTTTTTGTTTAATTTTAGATCCCAATTCATAAGTTCAGAAAAATTGTTTAAAGCTGTATCTCAATCTTCAGAGATTTTTTCATGCATGTCTTTGAGATGTATATCTTTCTCGTGTAAATATGAATAAATTTACATATACACACATATGTAATTGATAGCATATGTGTGTGTGTGTGTGTGTGTGTGTGTGCTCTATCGAGTCAGACTCTTTGAGATCTCATGGACTGTAGCCCACCAGGCTCCTCTGTCCATGGGATTTTCCAGGCAAGAATACTGGAGTAGGTTGCTATTTCCTATGCCAGGGAATCTCCCCAACCCAAGGGCTGAACCCACATCTCTTGCATCTCCTGCATTGGCAGGTGAATTCTTTACCACTGTGGCACCTGAGAAATTCAATTTGCTAGGTATGAAAAAGTAATTTGGCACATTCTAATCGGTGAAGTTGACTAAAGGTTCAGTAAGATTTCTGATGAGGTACATATATATATCCTTTTTATCATCGGGAACTGGAATGCAAATGTAGGATGGCAAGAGATACCTGGAGTAACAGGTAAGTTTAGCCTTGGAGTACAAAATGAAGCAGGGCAAAGTTGAACAGAGTTTTGCCAAGAAAACATACTAGTCATAGCGAACAACCTCTTTCAACAACACAAGAGATGACTCTAAATATGGATTTCACCAGATGGTCAATACCAAAATCAATTTTATTATGTTCTTTGTAGCTGAAGATGGAGAAGCTCTGCACAGTCAGCAAAAAGAAGACCAGGAGCAAACTGTGGCTCAGAGGAACCAGATATAAAATTGCCAACATCTGCTGGATCATAGAAAAAGCAAGAGAACTCCAGAAAAGCATCTACTCTTGCTTCATTGACTAAGCCAAAACCTTTGACTCTGGATCACAACAAACTGTGGAAAATTCTAAAAGAGATGGGAATACCAGATCACCCTACCTGCCTCTTGAAAAAAACCTGTATGCAGGTCAAGAAGCAACAGTTAGAAGACATAGAACAACAGACTGGTTCCAAACTGGGAAAGGAGCATGTCAAGGCTGTATGTTGTCATCTTACTAATTTAAATTCTATGCAGAGTACAACATGCGAAATGCTGATCCAGATGAAGCACAAGCTGGAATCAAGTTTGCTTACAGAAGTATCAATAACCTGATATATGCAATTGAAACCACCCTTATGGCAGAAAATGAAGAGGAACTAAAGAGTCTCTTGATGAAACTGAAAGAGAAGAGTGAAAAAGCTGCTTAAAACTCAAAGTTAAAAAAACAAAGATCATGGCAACTGGTCCCATCACTTCATGGCAAATAGGTGGGAAAACAGTGTAAACAGTTACTGACTTTATTTCTTGAGCTTCAAAAACACTGCAGATGGTGACTATCGCCATGAAATTAAAAAGCTTCCAAGGCTTGCTCCTTGGAAGAAAAGCTATGACCAACCTAGACAGTGTATTAAAAAGCAGACATCACAGTGTATTAAAATACTGACAAAGCTCCGTCTAGTCAAAGCTATAGTTTTTCCAGTAATCATGTATGGATGTGAGGGTTGAACCATAAAGAAGACTGAGCCCCCAAAGAATTAATGCTTTTGAACTGTGGTGTTGGAGAAGACTCTTGAGAGTTCCTTGGACTGCAAGGAGATCAAACCAGTCAATCCTAAAGAAAATCAATCTTCAATATTCATTGAAAGGATTGATGATGAAACTGAAGCACTAATACTTTGGCCACCTGATGCGAATACCTGACTCATTAGAAAAGACCCTGATGCTGGCAAATATTGAAGGCAGGAGGTGAACTGGATGACAGAGGACAAGATGGTTTGATGGCATTACCGAATAATGGACATGAGTTTTAGCAAGCTCTGGGAAATGGTGAAGGAGAGTGAAGCCTGGTGTGCTGCAGTCCATAATGTCTCAAAGAGTTCGACATGACTGAGCTACTGAACAAGAACAAAGGGATGTTGTTTAACAGACATAGAGATGAAGCAGGATGAAAGATTACTAAATCATTTTTAAACACATTCTGTGTTAGTGTCAGCATGGCATTAGGATAATTTTTTATGGTGATTTGAAAAATACAGCTGCATAGTCCATAAAAATTTTTAAAAGTCACAATTTGTGTGAAAGTGAAAAAGTGAAAGTGAAGTCGCTCCGTTGTGTCTGACTCTTCTCTGGACTATAGGCCATCAGGCTCCTACATCCATGGGATTTCCCAGTAAAGAATACTGGAGTGGGTTGCCATTTTCTTCTCCAAGGGATATTCCCAACCCAGCGATCAAACCCGGCTCTCTTGCATTGTAGGCAGACGCTTTAATCTCTGATCCACCAGGGAAGCCCAATTTGTGTGAAGGTGGTAGTTATTGCTATATATCAATGGGCACATGAAAGACAGCAATCACAGTGTGTATGGAATGAGAAGAAAAGTTATAATTAAGAAATTATTGCACTCAAAGTTGAAAAACTTTTTATTTCCATTTTACAATTTGTGTTTTATAATGGTGAGCATATTATTCAATGTCTATCAGAGCTTCAGTCTACTTATTTGTAAATGTCTAAGTGGATTCTTCTTTATAAGGTTATTTAGGAATCAAGTAAGCTTTTAAAAATGTGACAACTACATTACAAAATATAAAATATTTGTTAAAAGTAGTACCTGATAAGTATGCTGCTGCTGCTGCTAAGTCGCTTCAGTCATGTCCGACTCTGTGCGACCCCATAGATGGCAGCCCACCAGGCTACTCCATCCCTGGGATTTTCCAGGCAAGAACACTGGAGTGGGTTGTCACTTCCTTCTTCAATGCATGAAAGTGAAAAGCGAAAGTGAAGTCGCTTAGTTGTGTCCGATTCTTCGCGACCCTGTGGACCGCAGCCTACCAGACTCCTTCATCCATGGGATTTTCCAGGCAAGAGTACTGGAGTGGGGTGCCATCGCCTTCTCCTCATGATAAGTATAGTCCATCAGATAACTAATGGTAATGGCAGCCATGGCCCAAAGAATATCATTTCTATTGGTACATTACTCTTCTAATTTATTCTGAAAATTCATGAGTGTCTATGGATGCTCTTTTTGTTTTTTTTACCTAAGAGAGAGAAAAAAGTCAACTTAACCATAAGCTATAAAAATTTAACTACTAATAATCAGTATCAGTTCAGTTCAGTCACTCAGTCATGTCCGACTTTTTGTTACCCCATGAAGGACAGTACGCTAGGCCTCCCTGTTCATCACCAACTCCCAGAGTCCACCCAAACCCATGTCCGTCAAGTCGATGATGCCATCCAACCATCTCATCCTCTGTCGTCTCCTTCTCCTCCTGTCCTCAATCTTTCCCAGAATCAGGGTCATTTCAAATGAGTCAGCTCTTCTCATGAGGTGGCCAAAGTATTGGAGTTTCAGCCTCAAAATTGATCCTTCCAAATACACCCAGAACTGATCTCCTTTAGAATGGACTGGTTGGATTTCTTTGCAGTCCAAGGGACTCTCAAGAGTCTTCTCCAACACCACAGTTCAAAAGCATCAATTCGTCAGCACTCAGCTTTCTTTATACTCTAACTCTCACATCCACATGTGACCACTGGAAAAACCATAGCCTTGACTAGATGGACCTTTGTTGGCAAAGTAATGTCTCAGCTTTTTAATATGCTGTGTAGGTTGGTCATAACTTTCCTTCCAAGGAGTAAGCATCTTTTAATTTCATGGCTGCAATCACCATCTGCAGTGATTTTGGAGCCCAGAAAAATAAAGCCAACAACTGCTTCCACTGTTTCCCCATCTATCTGCCATGAAGTGATGGGACCAGATGCCATGATTTTAGTTTTCTGAATGTTGAGCTTTAAGCCAACATTTTCACTCTCATCTTTCACTTTCATCAAGAGGCTCTTTAGTTCCTCTTCACTTTCTGCCATAGGGTGGTATCATCTGCATACCTGAGGTTATTGATATTTCTCCCGGCAATCTTGATTCCAGCTTGTGTTTCTTCCAGTCCAGCGTTTCTCATGATGTACTCTGCATATAAGTTAAATAAGCAGGGTGACATTATACAGCCTTGACATACTCCTTTTCCTATTTGGAATCAGTCTGTTGTTCCATGTCCAGTTCTAACTGTTGCTTCCTGACCTGCATACAAATTTCTCAAGAGGCAGGTCAGGTGGTCTGGTATTCCTATCTCTGTCAGAATTTTCCATAGTTTATTGTTATCAACACAGTCAAAGGCTTTGGCATAGTCAATAAAGCAGAAATAGATTTTTTTTATGGGACTCTCTTCCTTTTCCCATGCTCCAGTGGATGTTGGCAATTTGATCTCTGGTTCTTCTGCCTTTTCTAAAACCAGATTGAACATCTGGAAGTTCACAGTTCACGTATTGCTGAAGCCTGTCTTGGAGAATTTTGAGCATTACTTTACTAGTATGTGAGATGAGTGCAATTGTGTAGTAGTTTGAGCATTCTTTGGCATTGCCTTTCTTTGGGATTGGAATGAAAACTGACTTTTTCCAGTCCTGTGGCCACTGCTGAGTTTTCCAAATTTGCTGGCATATTGAGTGCAGCACATTCACAGTGTCTTCTTTCAAGATTTGAAATAGCTCAACTGGAATTCCATCACCTCCACTAGCTTTGTTCGTAGTGACACTTCCTAAGGCCCACTTGACTTCACATTCCAGGATGTCTGGCTCTAGGTGAGTGATCACACCATTGTGATTGTCTGGGTCAAGAAGATCTTTTTTGTACAGTTCTTCTGTGTATTCTTGCCACCTCTTCTTAATATCTTCTGCTTCTGTTAGGTCCCTACCATTTCTGTCCTTTCTTGAGTCCATCTTTGCATGAAGTGTTCCCTTGGTATCTCTAATTTTCTTCAAGAGATCTCTAGTCTTTCGCTTTCTGTTGTTTTCCTCTATTTCTTTGCATTGATCTCTGAGGAAGGCTTTCTTATCTCTTCTTGCTATTCTTTGGAACTCTGCATTCAGATGCTTATATCTTTCCTTTTCTCCTTTGGTTTTCACTTCCCTTCTTTTCACAACTATTTGTAAGGTTTCCTCAGACAGCCATTTTGCTTTTTTGCATTTCTTTTTCTTGGGGATGGTTTTGATTCCTGTCTCCTGTACAATGTCATGAACCTCCATCCATAGTTCATCAGGCACTCTGTCTATCAGATCTAGTCGCTTAAATCTATTTCTCACTTCCACTGTATAATCATAAGGGATTTGATTTAGGTCATACCTGAATTGCCTAGTGGTTTTCTCCACTTTGTTCAATTTCATTCTGAATTTGGCAATAAGGAGTTCATGATCTGAGCCACAGTCAGCTCCTGGTCTTATTGTGGCTGTTATAGAGCTTCTCCATCTTTGGCTGCAAAAAAAAAATCAATCTGATTTTGGTGTCGACCATCTGGTGATGTCCATGTAGTATTTAAATATTTAGTTTACTTATTGAAATGTGTCCATCCATAAAGGTTATATTGAAATCCTTACCCTCATAAGGTAACTCTATTTGCAAAAAGAGTAGTTGCAGTTTTATTAGTTACGATGAAGTCATATTAGAGCAGGGTGGGCCTCTGACACAATGTGACTTGTGTCCTTGTGAGAAGTTGGCCATATGAAGACAAAAAGACATGGAGAGAATGCCCTGTGAAGACAGAAGATTGGAGTGATGCATCTGTAAGCTACAGGACACCAAAGGTTGCTAGCAAACCATCTGAAGCTAAGGAAAGCAAGGAGTGATTCTGCTATAGGTTTCACAGAGAGCATGGCCCTGTTGACACTTTGACTTCAGCTTTTTAGCTTCCTGAAGTGTGAGAAAATAAATTTCTGGTGATTTAATATATGTAACTTCTGATACCTTTATTATGGCAGTCTTAGAAAACTAATTGGAGAAGGCAATGGCACCCCACTCCTGTACTCTTGCCTGGAAAATCCCATGGATGGAGGAGCATTATAGGTCGAAGTCCATGGGATCGCTAAGAGTCGGACATGGCTAAGCGACTTCACTCTCACTTTTCACTTTCATGCATTGGAGAAGGAAATGGCAACCCACTCCCGTGTTCTTGCCTGGAGAATCCCAGGGACAGGGGACCCTGGTGCGCTGCCATCTATGGGGTCTCACAGAGTCGGACACAACTGAAGCGACTTAGCAGCAGCAGCAGCAGGAAACTAATACAATTTATCAGACTCATTCTAGAATATAATGTTTTCATATTTGATCAACATAGTGTTACTCACAGGGAACAACTAACCCTATAAAATCACACAATAAGTGGAAAAACAGAAATTAAAGTCATGTTTTATGTAAGCTCAGTCCTCTTTGAACCAATAATATAAAATATTGTAAAATGATATAGGGTTTTTGTCTAAGAATGTACAGGCACCCAATGGGCTACGATCCATAGAGTCACAAAGAGTTGGATATGACTTAGTGACTAAACAATAACAGCACATACCTATACCAAAATTTGTATAGGCAATTTCCTTTGAATTCAAAACTATTGTCTTAGAATTATTTTTAAAATAACTAATTTGGCACTCTTGGATTTCCCATGTCTTGGTCCTTGGTTTCAGGTCCACAGAACACACTCACAAAAATAAAAACAAAAAACACAAACAAAATCAACTCATAGGTTTACAAGCTAATGCTTATCTTTCCTTCTTATTTACTGTCAAATACAAAAAAGATTAGGAAAAATACTGAAGCAAGGCTTAATGCCACCTTTCTAGCTTCTGTTGGTGCTTAAAACAATGACTGCCATGGATGAAATTTTTAATGAGTATCTGTTGAATGAATCAATGTTCTATACTGTGACCCCTGCACCTATACTTACACTGGCTTAAGAAAAGCAAAATGAACTCTCTCTAAAAGCTTTGAAAATAGAGTAAATACAATTCAAAAGGAAAGGAGCAAGCACAAGGATGAATATATGGCAAGTCTATGCATTTTTTTTTTTGGAATAGCACATTTTAAAAATGGAATATAAAATCTCTTCTGCTATATATCAGTGGGTTCTAGTTATATGGATGAAAATAAAATAAAATGAGTACTACAAGAGGAAATAGACACACTTTTATGTGGGAGTTTATGTTTTGCACTTTGTGTCTATAGCTGTTGTCATATCTCTTTATAAACCAAGTCAGTTTTATCCACATTTACCAGCATGTCATTTAACATACAAAGCCATAGCCACATGTCAGGAAGTATGCCTACTTTCCAAAGCTGCTGTTATACAAAACACACAAAAATGGTCAGAACCTTCTCTGGGTCATAGAGTTATAACCCAGCATAACCACTGTGTCTGGTCATCGCCAGTTAGGAAAACTTTTATATTAAGATTTCTAACACATATTCAATATCTGGGATTAGGGCATTCTTGAGTGCTCAGTTGAAAGTAGTTATTTCAAGTAGATCTTCAATTAAGCATATTTACAAGAGGGGTAAATCAAAAGGACATTTGAAGAAAAGTTTCAGTTGCCCTTTTCTCTTCTTCAGTAAGTTTGTTTTACTTCATGACCCTGGTATTACAAAAAATAACTGAGCAGAACATTGACTGTAAGACATTGTCAGGACATTTCCTATGTGCAGTGGCTAGACAGGAAATTTTCATTTCATACACCATTTGAGCCTAGCTGCAGTGATTTCACAAAAGTCAGCAGGGTTTGAAAAGTTAATGATAAAGAAAAGCATTTGTTTTTGTTATTTTGAGAAAGTACTTGAGTGTTTAAAACTAGAACCTATGGAGGGTGGTTAGCCATGGGAAAGTGCAAAATTTATTTCACTTTATTTGTCACTGCTTATATTTATATCACATTTAGAAAAAAAAAACTATCATGGAAATAATATCACAATGAAAATTGCATCAAGAATCATGGTAATAATCAAAATATGAAATATGAGTGAAATAAGCACACAATATGTAATAATACATATACTACTGATAAAAGCAAATCAAATGTTTTCCAATTATAGTCACTACAATAGCCACTTCTTTTCTTCACTTAAATACATGAAATTTGCTGTAAGTTTATTTATTTATCTATTCATTCATCCCAAAGATATTTGTTAATATATTTTTAACAGTAGGAAATATTTGAACAATAAAAAGACAACTATACCTGTGATTTGTAAAGTTACATCTGATAATGGGTAACACCATTGGAGATTGTTTCTATATCATCCTGAAGAAAAAATTTTTGCTGTTAATTAGAAGGCTATAGAACTATGAGATAAGATAAGTTTTGATATGCTAATCTTAACTTTCATAGTAAAACTGATGATTATGCATTGTTAATTTTATCTCCCGAATGGATCTCCTAACAACAAACTGTATATGCTTCTGCCTTGATCAGACCAAAACCACTCATCCTCTTGACTCTTGCTACAGCCTTCTGATGTGAAGAGCTGACTCACTGGAAAAGACCCTGATGCTGGGAAAGACAAAAGGCAGGAGGAGAAGGGGGTTACAGAGAATGAGACTGGTTGGATGGCATCACTGATTCGACCAACATGAGTCTGAGCAAACTACAAGAGATAGTGAAGGACAGAGAAGCCTGGCATGTCGGAGTCCATGGAGTCACAAACAGCTGGACACGACTTAGTGGCTGAACAATAATAACAGCTTTCTGACCCATGTTCCTGTCTCCACTTAACTCTTTTCTCCTGACCTTTCCAGCACTCCAAGATTTCAGAGGCATTGTGTATGTTAGTTGTTGAGTTACATCAGACTCTGACCCCATGCACTGTAGCCCTCCAGGCTCCTCTGTCCATGAGACTCTCTAGGCAAGAATACTGGATTGGTTTGGCATTTCTTCCTCCAGGCGATCTTGGAATGGGTAGCCGTTTCCCTTCTCCAGGGGAATCTTCCTGACCCAGGGTTCAAACCCATGTCTCCTGCATTGCAGGCAGATTTGTTAGTGTCTGAGCCACCAGGGAAGCCCTGGTAACAGTGAGCTAAAGAATTCTTGTGTGGGTCCATACTAAGTCACTCTGTTGTGTCCAACTCTTTGCAGACTCCATGTACTGTACCCCTCCAGGCTCCTCTGACCATGGAATTCTCTAGGCAAGAATACTGGAGTGGGTTGCCTTGCCCTCCTCCAGGGTTCAAATGCATTACACCTTAAAGAAAAATAAAGTACTCTTTCCAACTGAGGACTTGTATTAGTTCCATGTTTCCTAGAGAATGACTTTGCACTTCCTTACTTATTCTAGTTTTTCATAGCCAAGCCATGGGGCTTAATCTTCTGACATTCTTACACTGTATACCCTAAATTACACTCACCAAATCCTTTAGATCTCTACACAAACCCATAAAAGTCCTCAACATGCTATCTCTTTACTCCATTCTTATACACATGCTTTTTCTCCTCTTTAAAACTCTACCCCATTTTTTTCTGGAAAGCTCCAATACATTATGTAAGACCCAGTTCAAATCTAAGGTCCTCTGAAAAATAGTGTCAAATTCCTCAGTAGGGAGGCATTCCCTTTTCTGCTTAAAGTTTTTCATCTATCTCTAAAATATCCTTGATCACACCATGCTACATTTCACTTTATGTCATTTTTTTTTTTTTTTCTCTTAGTGGTACTGTCCTATTTTTAGTTTGTATCTACATACAGCATGTAAGATGGAACTCAGAGTGCTCACTTTGGCAGAAAATATATTAAAATTGAAGAAATACAGAGCCAGAATCCCAAAAAGGGATTTCTTTATCTCACTAAATAACTTTGTTCTGTATGTAATGAAATATCAAAATCCATTTTTATTTCATCTTTCATATTTTTCTATCATCAAAACATTGCATTAATAACATATATTGTTGAACATACATTTCATAGTTAATCATTTGTTCTGCAATGTCAGTTCAATTATCAATAATAGTAACATATTTTATATGATAGCATTGATGTTTCTGAATATGTAACTCTATTTCTAACAGATGCATATTACTAAACTGGTTTTCCCACTAAGCAACTTGAACAATTTGGCAATGACATTCCTTTTCTTCTTTCATGTGAAAAATTGTTACAATTTTAATATTTACAGATTATCACCTCTAATATAGGGGAAAACATAAACAGAAACAAAATAATAGGGAATTCTGATCTTCCAAGAAAAGATAAGATTGTTGTAAGCAATAGTTTTAAAATAGAATAGGCTAAAAGGAATATTCCAACTTTTTATCAGCCTAGTAACATTTGCTTCAAAAATCTTTTCACTGTAAAATCATAAATTAAGTCATTTTCTACCTATTACTTAAACTGCAAAAATATAAAATACAAAACGGAAATCATTTCTTCACTCAGAAGTTACTGTCTTTTTGATATCTTTTAAAACGCACAGTATATAGCAGAGTTATTTGTAAATCTTATTTAAAACATCTTTCAGTAATTCCTGATTATTTCTAGACTAAGTTAGCATTTCACTGTGAATGTAAAGATGAATAAAACAATAATTACTCATGGCATACTATGTGTTAGGCTTGATGAGAAGTGTGAAACACAGAGCTCAGTGGAAACTGATGAAGTGCCCTTATTCCTCATGTGAGGCTGGATGTGAATGAGGGCAACAGATATCAATAAAAACAAGCCAGCAGTCACATAGATGTAAATCTCAGAAGGTTAAGTACAGTGAAGGAAATCGGCATGGATCTGAGAAGATGGGTTTGGCATATGCAAATCTAATTAGATTTGCTAACTAAGAGAAGTAAGTAAGGTCGCTCAGTCGTGCCCAACTCTTTGTGACCCCATGGACTGTAGCCTACCAGGCTCCTCTGTCCATGGGATTCTCCAGGCAAGCATACTGGAGTGGGTTGCCATTTCCTTCTCCAAACTAAGAGAAGTCCACACCAAAAAGATGAGTTTCAAATCAATAACCCCGGAAGACATAAAGTGAAGGTAATGTGTTTACTCCAAGAATTTTCATATTTCAGGAAGAGTAAGCCAAAAACGAAGATCATGGCACCTGGTCCCATGGGAAATAGATGGGGAAACAGTGGAAACAGGGTCAGACTTTATTTTCTGGGGCTTGAAAATCACTGCAGATGGTGATTGCAGCCATGAAATTAAAAGACACTTACTCCTTGGAAGGAAAGTTATGACCAACCTAGATAGCATATGGAAAAGCAGAGACATTATTTTGCCAACAAAGGTCCATCTAGTCAAGGCTATGGTTTTTCCAGTAGTCACGTATGGATGTGAAAGTTGGACTGTGAAGAAAGCTGAGTGCCGAAGAATTGATGCTTTTGAACTGTGGTGCTGGAGAAGACTCTTGGGAGTCCCTTGGACTGCAAGGACATCCAACCAGTCCATTCTAAAGGAGATCAGCCCTGGGTGTTCTTTGGAAGGAATGATGCTAAAGCTGAAATTCCAGTACTTTGGCCACCTCATGCGAAGAGTTGACTCATTGGAAAAGACTCTGATGCAGGAAGAGATTGGGGGCAGGAGGAAAAGGGGACGACAGAGGATGAGATGTCTGGATGGCATCACCGACTCAATGGACGTGAGCGTGAGTCTGAGTGAACTCCGGGAGTCGGTGATGGACAGGGAGGCCTGGCGTGCTGCGATTCATGGGGTTGCAAAGAGTCTGACAGGACTGAGCGACTGAACTGAACTGTATGCACATTTAAAGGGAGACATATCTGATGCAATATAAATAAACATATCTTGGCTGAAGACAGTTAAATATTTAATTAATTTATACACAGTCAAATTTTTCTGAAATAGGCAGTTTTTAGGACCAGTTACTGATTTTTTTGACATCACTTTGCAATTTCAGATTGTAATAGAAATAGCTTTTTCCTCATTCATCATATAGTTGCAAATGCTTTCTAAGTTTTTTAAAGCTATTTTTCAAAAAGATAATTATGTGCTGAAGCAATAAAATTGTGATAAATGCTTAGGTGGGAAGTGTTCCTATATGGAGAAAGAGAAGTACTAATGGAGCTAGAGTTGAGAATGCTAAAGTGGGAAAGACAGAAGCCATACTGGGGGAAATTTCTGTTTCAGATAATTAACATATGCCAAGAACTACAGAAATTAAACAGCTAGCTTTTATAAATGCAAAAGCTGATATTACCACCTTCCGTCTCTCAACTCCTACACACTAAGTTGGGAGTTGAAAGACATGGAATTGGGAGCTTAAAACAAACACTTCTGGAAATGGTCACCATCAATATAAATCTATTAGTAAATATGGTTCATTGGAGGTCTGCTAACATACTGAGAAAGAGTATAGCGGGGTCCTTATGGAGGAGTTAGGGGGAATAAGTACAAATCTTTCTTGTAGAAAATGCAATCGTTTTTCTAATCACACAGGTATCTCTGGAATAATGTAGACATATATGATATGAAAATTGATCGTGAACTAAATATTTCCAGGACCCAAAAGAGCTCTTGAAATGCAGGAAAGGACTCATATTCTTTTCAAAAGATTGAACATTTTTATTATCAATCAGGAAATGATTCATAATTTTAATGTCACCGAATAAATTCATCCAAAAAATTGTGTTGGATTTGAAACTTTATGTATCCAGGAGAAGCAAGTATTCATGATTATAAGGCACTATGAAGTCTGTGATGTAGCTTTATCATATTAGCCACAAACAGGTAAGTTATCCCCAGTTGATAGTTGTTGTTATTGTTTGTTTTGGCCTTATTTTTAATTTGCAGCTATTTTGAACAGAGTTGCCATGAAGCACAAAACTATTTATAAACATCATACTGATTGATCACAGTGTAACACATTTATGGATCAATCTAGATCAAAAACTAAGGAAGTAGAAAATGGAATTATTTTGAAAATTATATCCATAGGAAGACAATACTAAGACTGGAAATGCTGAATTGCTACATCTCCCCCAAAATTAATTTTTTTTTTCTTGTGTGCTCAATTGCTTTAGTTGTGTTCAACTCTTTGTGACCCTATGGACTGTAGCCCACCAGGCTTCTCTGTCCATGGGATTCTCCAGACAATTATACTGGAGTGGATTGCCATGCCCACCTCCAGGGGATCTTTCCAACCCAGGGACTGAATCCACATCTCTTAAGTCTCCTGCAGTGCAAGCAGGTTTCTTTTCTTTTTTTTTTTAAGCGCTAGAGCCACTGAGACCCAAATTTGTCCTTCGTCTTAGACACTAGTAATCTCCATTTTAACTGCTTATTAGTCTCAACCCAAAATGTTAATTTTACTGCCACATGTCCAAAAAGCATCATTTCTACTTTGTTTTTAAGGACTTGAATATTCTTGGAAAATAAAAGACTTGTTTCTGTTTCATTTTATGCTTAATGTTTTACCTGAGAGAAACATAGTGATGCAGTTAAATTCAATCATGGATCAAATACTCCTATCAGAAGTTCAAAGATTATATATTTGGATTTCAAATCTGAATGAAAACTTTTTGAAATGAAAGAAAAGTATTATTTTTATAATATATTCTGATTTAATTACATTTTATAATGCCTTCCATTTTGCTCCATACAAATTTTTTCGTAGAGAATAAATACTCTTTATCTCATTGAGAATAAATTTATTTCATATTCGTTCTATATGGTTATGATAATATGCTACAATTTTAGGAAGATAATTAGTTTTTGCAATTTCTGGTTTCACAGTTTTTCCATGTAAAATCACAGTGGTTTAACTTCTACTTTTAAAAATATTAAATTTATCAGTTTGGAAATAAGTTTATGTACTGTGTTTAATATTTGGAGTGACTTACTTTTGCTTTATTTCAGCCATATACAAATGTCATTAAACACAAGTGTCATTTTGCACTTCTCTCTTAAAAACTTGGTCCCATCTCTATGACTTCAGCAGGTATTTAATAAGAATTCATAAAGAACATGCAAGGGAACAAACTTTCAAAAAAACATGAATTCATGATGATATGGCTGGCCTATTGAAGGGTAAAATTATGCTGAGATTTAACAATGCAGTTAACATAAAGAGAAGTATTTATTTATGTAAGTCAAAGGAGAAAATTTTGTGTTGGAAGACACAGTCCAATATTGTTGATGATGATGAAAATAGTGTTTTAAGTATTCAGTATGCAGGGCATGCATGATGACTCATTAGGCAGAGAAAATTATTACTGCCCATTAAA
The DNA here is from genome assembly GCF_029378745.1 of Bos indicus. Classification (NCBI taxonomy): domain Eukaryota; kingdom Metazoa; phylum Chordata; class Mammalia; order Artiodactyla; family Bovidae; genus Bos; species Bos indicus. The sequence continues at coordinate 75,883,997 of NC_091765.1, forward strand.
GAATTAGCTTTCAGACAAATGGAAAAGTTGATTACTGCACCTCTGAGTGGCTGATTCCTAAAATTATATAATTAATGAATGTATGAAATATTTAATTTCATACATAAATATCTGTGAAGAAAAATTAATTGTTTCATACAATATAAGTAATTCATTTTACATGCAGGATCAAATATTAAATCTGAAATCATAAAATAGTTTTTCATATTATTTGTTCATGCCAATTTTGTAGCAAAGTTATTAACACTTCTATATTTTCAGAAATTATTTAAGTGGAAAATTTTGTAATATAGATGATACTGCTAATATAATTAAAACCAAACAGTTTTGTGTATATTAACTGTATGATAAAAATGTTTTTGAGGTCCACAGGCTCAGAGAGTTTGGATTAGGTATCCTAAATTTTTATTGTAGAATTATTTTACAAGAAAGATAGTGAAACAAGCTGGTTAGATTTAGCTACCTTGTATTAGGTAATAGCCAAATTTCTAAATATTTTATAAGATAAATTCGGTAAGCCACATATATTTTATCCATTGTGTACCATAGCATACAATATAAAACAATACTTATCAGAATGCGAGACCTTCAGTCTTAAAAATTATAACAAACACATCTGAGCTTAAGTTATCATGTAATACTTTCTTATATTTTACAGCAAAGTCTAAGATTTGGATTTTGTCATAGCATTTCTACTAACACAAGTTCCATACCTTCAAAATTATGCTGAAATGTTGAAACTATTATCAGTTATCAAAGTTCAAATTAATTTAAAAAATTAAAATGACAAGTCCATTCTTTAAAATATAAATAAAAATTCTTATCTCATAGAGGGAATTTTAATTAAATAGCTTGAAGTGATGCTTAAGAATATATATAATAATCTATCCATCTATCTATAGATACCTCTCTCTATATACATATACTACTGCTGCTGCTGCTAAGTTGCGTCAGTCGTGTCCGACTCTGTGCAACCCCACAGACAGCAGTCCACCAGGCTCTGCCATCCCTGGGATTCTCCAAGCAAGAACCCTGGAGTGGGTTGCCATTTCCTTCTCCAATATATATATATATACACACATATATATGTGTATACATGTATATGCATATATATACATATGTATATATATATATGCATATATATAGTACCTATTAAAATGGGTTGCCATTTCCTTCTCCAATATATATATATACACACATATATATGTATACATGTATACATATATATGTGTGTATATATATATATGCATATATATAGTATCTATTAAAATACATACAGTATATACATACTATACATATACGAAATATATAAAATATATATGTAGCTGTATTGTATACTATATTTAGATATGTTATATATATGTGTGTGTGTTTATATAATAGTATTAGTAATAATATTTATTATGGTTATTGTAATTCTTTTCTTGCCATTGCAATGTCAAAAGTTCTACCTGGCTAAGAGGTTCCTATTTCCCCATCAGATCATTTTGAGATAATTGGGTCTTTCCTGAGTCCTATTCTCATTAGATCAGCCTGTGGATCCTAACTGATTAAGCTGCAAATCCTTCTGCAAACTGATGACTGAATGAATGTGTGCAGTCTGATTCTATCCCATTATGTTACCTTGCAAATTTAACCACTTTCTATGCACTCATTAATTATGAGCAGTTATAGTATAAAACAATGGAGTCCATGGAAGCAGTATAGATTATGATCATTGTTTATGCACTGTATAAAACAAAACAAACAAAAACCTAAAGAACTTCTCTAACAAGCTTAATCAAATGTTAAATCATGGAAGAATTCTCAACTAGAGCATGTTGGCAATACAAATGAATCTGAAACTCAAAATTCTGGCCAAAAAAAAGCTGTCACTAACATTCTATTTGCTTTTCAATGGATAGAGCAAATCTTAATGGGTCAGTGTTCTTACTAATATGTGATAATGGGGAGAGAGGGATTGAATGATCATTAGGAAGTGAGAGACATTGTCTATGCAAAATATTAGATATAGAATGAAGTCAAAATGATATGTTAACTTACACTCAGTGAAAACAAGGAAAAATAACTTCCTTTCAAAAATTCTGGAAAGTTGACTTTTTTTTGGAAATCTTTGTCTGTTTGTCATTCTTAAAGTCCATAGGGATTCCCCAGGCAGAAATACTATAAAGGATTGCTATGCCCTCCTCCATGGGATCTTCCCTACCCAGGGATCAAAGCCAGGTCTACTAAATTGCAGACAGATTCTTTACCATCTGAGCCTCCAGAAAAGTCTATACATACACACACACATACACACACAAAGGATAATAAAAGGGAAGAGTTACTCCCTAGCTGACTTAATTTTCTGAATGTAACATAGTGAGAAAACAATAATATATACACTGAAGTTTTTATTCCTAAATAAAAAGTAAAAATTTTGATGTGAATATAAAAATTTCTTATTTGATGTGATAGGTCTTATTTGATGTGAATATAAAAATAGAATCCATCTTTCTTAAAAAGGTGATTGTCTATGACATAGACAAATGTTCGAAACTAACCATTGCACAAATTGGTGGATAATAACTATTTATCTATCATATAAACACTATTTTTCATAATTTGAAAGAATGTACTACAACAAAAAGAAAGAACAAAAGATTCAAGACACAGTAATGTTTATTTTGGACAGGTATTCCAGATTTAAATGTTAGCAGAGATTACTTTTTTCTTTGGTAAATATCCTATTTTTAAAAACTGGCTGGTCATCATACTTTGAATGGTGTACTACCAGGCCAGATGCAAGAGTTGGACTGTGAAGAAAGCTGAGCACCGAAGAATTGATGCTTTTGAACTGTGGTGTTGGAGAAGAGTCTTGAGAGTCCCTTGCACTGCAAGGAAATGCAATCAGTCCATTCTAAAGGAGATCAGCCCTGGGTATTCTTTGGAAGAAATGATGCTAAAGCTGCAATTCCAGTACTTTGGCCACCTCATGCAAAGAGTTGACTCATTGGAAAAGACTCTGATGCAGGGAGGGATTGGGGGCAGGAGGAAAAGTGGACGACAGAGGATGAGATGGCTGGATGGCATCCCCGACTTGATGGACATGAGTTTGAGTGAACTCCGGGAGTTGGTGATGGACAGGGAGGCCTGGCGTGCTGCGATTCATGGGGTCGCAAGGAGTCAGACATGACCGAGTGACTGAACTGAACGGAACTGAACTGAGAGATTACTTTTTTCTTTGGTAAATATGCTATTTTTTAAAACTGGCTGGTCATTATACATTGAATGGTATACTCACAGACTATATATGCTTTCTCAGAGCGGATGGCTTTGGACTGATTTTTGAGAAGGAATTACCATTCCCTTCTGTGAGTTTTAAGTAATCGGAATAACTCTTAGAACGATCAAAAGAATATGAATACAAAGCTGACTATAGTGTAAGATGCTCATAGCCAAAGATTCAGTGGTGAAATTCCATTCTTATTTCCATCAAACATCAGATTTATCATAGGCTATATTCAAGAAAGCAAATTATAGAGATTTTTATGTATTATATACATAATTTCTTGACCAAAGTTGCCTCTACTAATTTTAACCTTTTATTTCTCTTTCTTCTGTTCGTAGGATTATTGTAGAATGAAGTTCTATGTCATTCTGTATTAAAGATAAAAATGAATAAGAAAAGAAAAAGAAAGAAGGAGGAAAAGAGGGGAGGAGAAAGAAAAAGGGAGAGACAACAAAGGAAATGGAAAAGCAATGTTTCTTCATCACAATATATTACATTACTCTGAAAAGTGAAAGTGAAGTTGCTCAGTCCTGTCCAACTCTTTGCGACCCTATGGACTGTAGCCCACCATTCTCCTCTGTCCATGGGATTTTCCGGACAAGAATACTGAAGTGGGTCGCTGTGTCCTTCTCCAGGGGATCTTCCCAACCCAGGGATCGAGCCCAGATCTGCCGTATTGCAGGCAGACTTCACTCTCTGAGCCACCAGAGAATACTCTTATTGTACTTAATAAACTCTTTTGCTTGCTTGCTACATAATGCAATATCAATTTTTGGATAAATGCATCAAACAAAATGTCCTAAGATGGCAATAGTTAAATGACACTATGTTGTGCACTTGACATGAACATAATATCATATGTCCACTATCATACTTCAATTTACCAAAAAAGAATGGTGCCAGGGAAATATACCAGAAGTCCACATCAAGCAGCCCCCTTTTAAGTACCCCTCAAGACTGAATTGCATATTCAACTTGAGGGAAAAACCCTAAATAATTCCAAAGAATTATTGTGCTTACTCTATAAATTTCTGTTTTAATACAATGCTCAGCAGAATGTATTTCTTTCCCTGTGTTCACATATCATATTGACTGTAACATCTAATGAGGTGGGGGTAAGGTTTTCCTCAACTGCTAACTTTTCACAAAACTTTCTAATGATCAGGCAGAATAGCATTTCCCACTTATTTAAAACTTTTTAATGATCATTTTTCCCCCAATGCTTAGCAAAGCAGCTGTTTTTCCCTCAGACTGAGGTTTATGCCAAGTTTAAAATGTTAATGTTTTTAAGCCATGTGCTCAAGAATTAAGTATCTCCAATTTCCAAACTGGAAGATCTTGGCAGCTTTCACTCACTAAATAAACTCACTTAGAAAGAGACTTCTAACATAGAAGGAAGAAAAGGAATCCCAGGCACTTCTCTTTGTCAACTTTGTGACCTTCCTAAATGGCCAACAATATTAAGGTTCCTTTTAATGATCTACAATTAGTGGAATATGATTTTAGTGGTTGGCCTAGGTGGTTAGTTTTTAAATTAACAAAATTAGATTACTGAGCAGGATAAAAAGAATAGGATAATTATAACTAAGACTGTGTAATACCAAGATACTTGATATTATAAAAGCAAATGGTTTTAAATAAGTTCAAGGTTCTTAATTTTGATAAATTTGTGTAAACCATAAGATGGTCTTTCAAATTTAAAGATTACTATAAAATTCTATTTGTTCTAGGGAATAAAATTCCCCAGGCTCTGTGAAAGTTATATCTAACATTTGTTTTGTCTTCAAGTCTTTTTTAATAACTACATTTTAAAATTTACTTTTTTTGGCATACATCTCTGTGAATTATAAATGTGTAGATTCATGTAACCATCTAGAACAATAAGCATATATAACAGTTCCCTCACCCCCCAAAACCTCCTTTGTGTTATACCTTTAAAATAATATTTCGCTATCTCTGTTGCTGCTGCTGCTAAGTCACTTCAGTCGTGTCCGACTCTGTGTGACCCCGTAGATGACAGCCCACCAGGCTCCTCTGTCCCTGGGATCCTCCAGGAAAGAATACTGGATAGGATTGCCATTTCTTTCACTATCTCTAAAATCATACAAAGAAGGATAATTTTATCGTTTTGAGAATACCATATGTGTGTTAGTCACTCAGTCATGTCCGACTCAGTGAACCCATGAACTGTAGCTTGCCAGGCTCCTCTATCCATGAATTTCTCCAGGCAAGAATACTGGAACGAGTGGCCATTCCCTTCTCCAGGCCATCTTCCTGACCCAGGGATCGAACCCAGGTCTCCTGCATTGCAGGCAGATTCTTTACCTTCTGAGCCACCAGGGAAGCCTGAGAATACCATATAATGTCATAGAATATATAACTTTATATCACTGGCTTCTTTCATTCAGTATATCTTGAAGGTGAATTCAAGTTGCTACATTTATAAATAACTTATTTTTTTTGATGAATATTATTCCACTGTATGGATTTACCAGAGATTATCACTTGTTGAAAAACGTTTGAGTTCTTTCTAGGTTTTGGTGATTGTGAATAAATTTGCTATAAAGATCTAAGGGCAGGTTTTCCTGTTTGTATACATTTACATTTCTCTAGAGCAAATAACAGAAGTGGAAATATGTCACACAGTTAAGGGAAAAAAAAAAAAAAAAAGCTACTGGGTAATCCCAAGAACAGAATGAAAATGTCAGAAAAATAGCTGAGAAAAACTGGGAATAAAATTACGTACATCAGAGGGTTCTAGTGAAGAATTACAACATTTGAGATGTCATAGCCCCTGATGTGGTTCTGAAAAAATCTTTGTTTCCACTGACACATGACAAATGCAAAATACCACTGTTAACAAAAGCTCTTAAAATCAATTATTCCTTAATTCTCCCTGGTCTAAAAAAAATCAAAATGTCTCTAAATAAAATTTTAAAATATTGATATTACTGATATATTCAGTGGTCACTATGTGTATTTTTAACTTTTTATTGTGTTCAGGTAAATGAGGGCTTCTGGTGATCACTATTCTTAGATTGTTAAAGGTTGTTTAGATACAAAATGTGAGATTCTATGTTATATAAATTTGATATTTATCAATGTGAATTTTGGCAAATAAATAATATTAGATATCTATTTTTGAAAGCAGCACAGCCATTTTTATTAGTAAAATTTACATTTAGCATTTTTTCCTGTTGTAATTTAGTGGAGTTCTAACATTCTTACATATATTTCACATCTTTCCTTCTGTCTCAACAAAGGCAAAGTGTTATCCTGGTACATTTTCTAACAATGTCCTTGTATATATAATGAGTCTGGAAAATCTTTGTTGGTGTGTGTTCATTTTACAAATGGAGAGTTTTTCATTATAACTTCTCTTTTGAAATAAATGTTACCAGTGTTTTGAATGATCATGAGAAACTTGGCCCCAGGGCTGTTGAGGTCAACAATAGCACTGAATGAAGTGTCTGGTTGGAAAGAGAAACCAATCCTGGCTCACTTTGCATCAGCATCCTTTGAGAAGGCTTTCCAACCACTAACATTTGCATGATAAATTTATGGACTCTGGCTCTACCAGCTTGATTGAACACATTGCATTTTGCTAAGAACAGCATGTCAACTAGCACAGTCAGCATCCATATACATCTGGGAAAACTGCAACTGTTAGAATTGTGCCATGGGACTGAAGACAAGAAAAGCTTTGTCAGCTGTCAGTTAGACATTTTGCTCACTATCTATTGATGGATGAAAATGTTGCTAATATTCAATGTGGTGTTTCATATATTACTCTTTGGATTCTGACAGCTCCAGAGGTAAAGAGAGAGGTCAAGTAAAGGCACAGGAACAAGAGAAATACCCAGCCTTAGTCCTAATACTTCAGGAGATGAGGAACAAAAGAAAATTACAAGCACAAAAAGTGGGTCTGAGAAAGCAGCTGGAGGTTGCTTGGCAGAGAGTAATGCTACAGGGCAATGATTCACTTTAGAAAATATCATTAGTTCCTCTGTCACGTGCAAAAAGCAGGCAAGATATTATGTAATAATGCATTTCTTGCATTATCTGAAATAGCTGCATAATGTCAACCAGTTCTGAAGACTGCAGGGGTTTGTCTACAGACCATTCTGCTTGAGAGTTAATTTTATTATATTATCTGCATAATTTAAGAAGAATTTTTAAAAATGATTAAAGTACCTATTTGACCTTTCAATTTAATTTTGCATGGTATAAATCGCATTGAAACTAGGTTTTTAAAATCTGAGGTCAATGGTCGCAATGAATAGAAATAAGAATATAAATTTTGGATCTTCCTTCATAGTTCAGCGGGTAAAGAATCTGCCTGAAAGACAGGTGACCGGGTTCGATTCCTGGATCAGGAAGATCCCCTGGAGAAGGAAATGGCAACTCACTCCAGTATTCTTGCCTGGAGAATCCCATGGACAGAGGAGCCTGACAGGCTACAGTCCATGGGGTCACAAGAGTTGGACATGATTTAGCAACTAAACCACCACCACAAAAACAAATTAAAGAAAAATAAAATGAGAACATCAGGAAAGCCTTTTTTTTTTTAATCTACTCCAGAAAGGGATCAGTTATCTTGCTAGGAATAAACAGGGATATAGTCTTACTGCAGCATTGGATAAGTAATTTTAAATGGGTATAGGGAGGTTTGATATAATACAACAAAATTTGTTCTTGGACATCTGAAAGTAGCCGACAAAGGAAATTAGTACACTTTATGTCTTTAGTACCAATCATCAGCTATACTACCTTTTAATGAAACAGGACATGAGGATGGGAATAAGGTTCAGGAATGTGTAGAGACTGAGATGTAGTAGGACTGAGAAATCATGATGCTCAGTGCTGACATGGAATTTCAAGTTCAGGTGAAATTCAAGGTTGTAGTTTTGTCAGAAATTCTAGATGTAAGTTTGGTTATAAATAAAATAAGAATTTTGAATCTAAGACATTGTTCTTTTAAATAGGCATCACAGATTACTTGCTTTGTATAACTCTTCATGGTGTAGAATGACAACAAATTGACACGTGTATGTGTTTCCCCCATGTGCTCATGAATGCTTTTGAAAGAAATTTATCCTCTAATTCTTAGACTAGCTTGCTTATGTTTTTATTCTCCTAGAATAAAGGTATCATTTAAACCTGTTGAAATATCACCCACTGCAGATTCATTAAAAACTAAAAATAATAATTGTAAACTTAGAGGGACATACCACACCAAGTTGTCAAGGTCAGCATTAGAATACGCTTGCGTGTTCAGTCGTTTCAGTTGTGTCTGACTCTTTGCAACCCTATGGACTGTAGCCCACCAGGCTCCTCTGTCCATGGGATTCTCCAGGCAAGAATACTGGAGTGGGTTTCCATGTCCTCCTCCAAGGGATCTTCCCAACCCAGGGATCGAACTCATATCTCTCATTTCTCCTTTTTTACCACTAGCATCACCTCAGAAGCATTAGGGTATAGTGCTATTGAAATCATGGTCAAAAAAGAGAAAAGGAAATTGTTAGAAAGCCAAGCCACTGAGTACATAATGGAGTATAATCAAGAGTTGATACTTGGAGGAAAAAAAAAAAAAAAGTAAAATGTACATAGTACTGAAGACAAAGCAGAAAGAAAAGGAAGGCTTCTGGCCCGAGTATCCAGATATCAAACTGCATGAGAAGAGCAGAGACATCCTTCAGACAGAATCCAAAGGTGAATTATGTGATACTTCTACCAGGACATGTATTTTTTACAGGCCTATCTGCCCATCCCAAGGTTTTGTCTTGCTATATGTTCAAGTAAATAGATTGCTTGTTTGGAGACTTGAATGTGATCCATGCCTTCATAGGGAAAGCATATTTGTATAATATTAGAGATCTTTTTCTACTGTTTCATAAAGGAAGTGCCTAGTAACCAAAATATTTTTCCAAACTCATAAAATAAAGTAATTGTGAAGCATTACAGGTGAATTGTATACTCGAGGAAAGGAAATAACAGTAAACATTAAAGCTTTAAAAAATTTTTATTCTACTTCTCTCTGTCCATTCCTCATTTGCCACCCCCCTTCTCTTTTTCTTCCTCTTTCTTTTAAATTCATAACTCCATTTAACCTTCCTTCAAGGTATATGATCTCTCAGACTCACTACTTTTGGAGTGATTTGTTGGTGGTTCCTGTTCTGTTATGGGAGTAACCCTGCTTTTAAAGCCTTCCAGGAATAGGATGCAAAAAAGAAAGAAGTTGTTTCTAATTTAGTTACAGTAGTGTAAGCCTTCAAGGCTCACATAAACTCCAGCTCAGTATACTGTGATAGCAAACCATACAGAAGTTTGAAAGGAAAGCCCTCACTGGCAGTAAGAACAGTTTCATGGAATACCTCTTGAGATATATAGTTAATCAAAAATAGTAGGCATCATATGTTTTTCTTAGCAATTATCATTATTCCAGCATATGTCAAGGCTGTATATTGTCACTATGCTTATTTGACTTATACACGGAGTACATCGTGTGAAATGCCAGGTTGGATGAAGCACAAGCTGGAATCAAGATTGCCAGGATAAATATCAATAATCTCAGATATGCAGATGACACCACCCATATGGCAGAAAGCAAAGAGGAACTAAAGAGCCTCTTGATGAAAGGAAAAGAGGAGAGTGAAAAAGCTGGCTTAAAACTCCACATTCCAAAAACTAAGATCATGGCATCCAGTCCCATCACTTCATGGCAAATAGATGTGGAAACAATGGAAACAGTGAGAGACTATTTTCCTGGGCTTCAAAATCACTGCAGAAGATGACTGCAGCCATAAAATTAAAAGACTCCTATTTCTTGGAAGAAAAGCTATGATCAACCTAGACAGCATATTGAAAAGCAGAGAAATTACTTTGTCAGCAAAGGTCCATTTAGTCAAAGTTATGGTTTTTCCAGTAGTCATGTATGGATGTGAGAGTTGGACCAAAAAGAAAGCTGAGGGGATGACAGAGGATGAGATGGTTGGATGGCATCACTGACTCAGTGGACCTGGGTTTGAGCAAGCTCTGGGAGTTGGTGATGGACAGGGAAGCCTGGCATGCTGCAGTCCATGGGGTTGCAAAGAGTTGGACATGACTGAGCGATTGAACTGAACTGAATAGATGTTAGCTATTGAGTCATACAGATATTAATGAGCACAAAAAAATACAGGTAACACCTGTTGTTGGCAAAAGGGTTAGAATCAGGCTCTAGGTTCCCAAGTCCATTCTCTTAACCTCTGTGCTCCACTGCCTAACTGTCATTTAATAGTGAATGTCTCAGATTGTTCTCAAATTGTTTTAATATGTTCTATGAATATTTTTAATATGTTTAATATTTTCTCATTGTTTTAATATGTATTAACACTTTAAATCTTCATAGAACCTAGGAAATAGGGCCTATTATTCTTCCCATTTTGTAGATAAGCAAACTAAGATACTTATCCAATATGCAATAGATATGGATTATAAATGAAGAGAGTTTAGCTCCAGAGTCTTAATAACCTTAATTTGTAGGAAGCTAGTAGTTAAGAGTGGAATTTAATTCTTGAATAAATGAAAACATATCTAAGAGGTAATTGGCATGGATAAAGTCATGCAGTTCCTGTCTTTAAGGATTCAGAGTCTAGTAAAAACAACAATTATAGAGAATATTTGGAAAGAGTGTTCGATGAGAAAAATCAGTCTTGAAAGTTATATACACTCTACAAGGGATTTTCGAGCATAGAATTTTGTTAGAATTTTGCAGCTGGGAAAATATCTTTGCCAACTTGTGCCCTTTTAAATTTAAAAATAAAGTATTGTGTCTCAAATGTCTTTAATTCTATTCTAAAATTCTTTGGTTTAAGCAAAATAAAAAAGAAAACTTCTAAGTATTAGTAACTTTTGACACAAGTGCTTTACAAATTGAAAACTTTGGATTATTACTTATTTAAAAGGAAGGTGAAGAAAAATGTGAATTTTTAAATTAATATTTAGAAAGTTTGTTACTTTCATATTTATTCTATGGTTATTTTTACTTAAAATTTTTCATATAAATATTTAAGTCTTCACAGTTTAAGAAATAATTTTGACAGCTGACTGTAACTTCACAAATCTAGTTTTAATCGACTAAAAAAATTTCCTTAAAATCAAATGCATATCTGAAATTATTATCTTTCCTTGTTAAAAATGAATAAAATGCAAACAACTCCAGAATCACAAACAGACAATTTTCAATGAAACTTGCTGTTGGAAGCTGTCATTGTTGACTTAACCTCAATGTTTTAGGGCTGAAAAGCACTAAAGACTTAACCAGATTCAGGCTACTGATGTATTAGTCCATACAATGATAATCAGTTGGAACTTGTATATCTGATAAAGACCTCCTCACTGAGTGATACAAATTCCAATGATTTCCAAAGTCGTTACAGCTTCCTAGGTGGCACTAGTGATAAAGGAACCTGCCTGCCAATGCAGGAGACATAAGAGACTTGGGTTCCATCCCTGGGTTGGGAAGATGCCCCTGGGGCAGAGCATGGCAACTCACTCCAGTATTCTTGCCTGGAGAATTCCATGGACAGAGGGGCCTGGCGGGCTACAGTCCATGTGGTGGCAAAGAGTTTGACACGACTGAAGTGACTTAGCACACAAGGCACACATTATTTATTCCTCTGAGGACATTATTTAAGTGAAAGATACCATTTCTGCATAAAGGACTTGCTTCCTAAAGGACGTAGCTAAATTAATTACATGTATTTCTGATTATTAGTGGGGTTTAATGACGGTATATATTTATGCATTTACTATCTTATAATGTTTACACAATCTCCTTAGTAAACATAATGTTTCGTACATGACATCTTATTGCTCCTTATAAAGGGACATCTAATTTGCTCATCTCTGGTTTCAACTGAAGTTATTAGAAAATAGATTAATTCCATAAAGCTGATTTTCATATTTCATAAAAATGTGAGCATATTAAGATGGAGAGAATTTAAACACACACATATTCACCTTTCAGGTTTAATTTAGTTCCAGAAAAAAAATGCAAATTTTATCAAATATATTTATGCTCCCACTTTGGAATAAAAAACTATAAAAAGGTATACTAAATATTATAATAAAGTTGCATGAGTCCTAAAATATCTCTATATAAAGAGAAATTGATTGCTCAAACTAAAATTGAAAGCTAAAAGGATATTGACATGTGAGTTGTTCTGATGCTGGTATACTGATGTATTAAGCTATATTCTAATAAGTTCTGAATATTAATAAAATACCAAAATTTTTAGTCCTGCCTTTACCAAAAATTATGTGATTAGACAAGTCATTTAATTTCGCTGGACCTCAAGTTCAGTACCTATAAAATGAAGTACTAGATTTGAAGCCCATTTTTATCTTGAAAATCTCTGATTTCATTAGAATACTCCTAGAGAGTGAAGTTCGTCTAGTCAAGGCTATGGTTTTTCCTGTGGTCATGTATGGAGGTGAGAGTTGGACTGTGAAGAAGGCTGCGCACCGAAGAATTGATGCTTTTGAACTGTGGTGTTGGAGAAGACTCCTGGGAGTCCCTTGGACTGCAAGGAGATCCAACCAGTCCATTCTGAAGGAGATCAGCCCTGGGATTTCTTTGGAAGGAATGATGCTAAAGCTGCAACTCCAGTACTTTGGCCACCTCATGTGAAGAGTTGACTCATTGGAAAAGACTGTGATGCTGGGAGGGATTGAGGGCAAGAGGAGAAGCGGATGACAGAGGATGAGATGGCTGGATGGCATCACTGACTCGATGGACATGAGTCTGGGTGAACTCCGGGGGTTGGTGATGGACAGGGAGGCCTGGCGTGCTGCGATTCATGGGGTTGCAAAGAGTCGGACACAACTGAGCGACTGAACTGAACTGAACTGAGAGAGTGAAGTTATTTAGAAAATGTATACACGTTGATTTCTGATTCCTCTGGCTTTCCTATACCCAGCTTGTGCAGCTGGAAGTTCTCAGTTCATGTATTGCTGAAGCCTAGCTTGAAGAATTTTGAGCATTACCTTGCTAGCATGTGAAATGAGTGCAACTGTGAGGTAGTTTGAACATTCACTGGCATTACATGAAATACATGCTGCATGAAGATAATATATATAAAGTTTAAAATCGTATGCCAGTGAAACAAATTTCATCTAGCACCTTAATATTCCTACAGATTTTTTTTTGTTTGTTTTAATTCCAACACTTTCTTTATATGGAACACTAAACTTGAGAACTTTCTGAATTGAAAGGAAGATTTGCCTTTAGCATTCCAGTTTTTAGGCATTGTGAAAACTGTCTACTTAACCTCTTTTTCCCAGACCTATAGCATTGTCTCTATAAATTTTACCACCAACTTAAGTGATAAGACAGAAAAATGGCGGGGAAGGATGGAGGGAAGGAGGAGGAAGTGGAGGGAGAGGAGAGGGAGAGAGGAGAAAATGATACTAAGATACAGAGGAGAAACAGAGGGAATATTTGTCTTCCTAAGTTTGCATAAGACATGTATATCTATAGATACATATTTTTTCCACTAAGTATTCACCCTGTCATCTCAAGGCTGTGGTAAATTACTGATAGTCATAATTTTTAACCTTCATTGTGTCAGTAAATTTGGTCTATATTCTGTCTTAAATATTGAAAGTCTGACTGCTTTGACCAATGGAATAGTGTAGAAACTATGCTGTGCCAGTTTCTGGTTCCAAGTCTTCTGACTGGCATCTTTCATTTTCTGTCTCTCAGAGTACTTCCTTTTAGGACTCAGCCTCTATTACTATGAGCTCTCCGTATAGATTAGAGTAAGTTTCTATAGCTGAGTTTCTATATCATCTTTCTCCTTCTTCCTCTGCTCCCCCTCCATCTCCTTTTCTCCTCCTTCTTCTATATTTAAATTGGCTGTATGTGATTATTTTTCAGCTGTAATTGAATCTATATATATGTATGCCCCAGACTATTAGTTTCTGTACACTTTAAGAAACTACCTAATAAATGGAAAGCCCTTGGGATTTGGAATCCTTTTGATCTGGGGCTTGATGTTGTCTTGTCATTTATTATCTTTAAGCAGTTGTCAGTTCCTTAACATTTACCCAAATCAGTTTTATTTTTTTACATTTGCTAAAAATTTCATCAGTAATTTACACTGAGGATTAGATAAATGAAATTTACGTGTTGATAATAATATCCCTTGCAAAACTGAGGTGAAATTAAAGAATCTATTTAAATGTCCCAGTATCAGAGAGTGAATAATGGTAACTTCTGTTACTCCTATTGTTTTTGTTAATAAAATATTTTCTACATGTGAGTAATGGTTAAAAATGGAACAAGAAGGTAACATCTTTCAAGATTTATTTTTATGGTGGTATTTCTTGTTTTAGAATGAACGGTAATATATATTAGTGAATCAGACATAAATAATTGAATATAAATAACAAATAGAATGGTAGATTTATTTGGATCTGCTGTTTAGAAGGTCTGCTGTTTAGAGTGGATTTCCTGAGGCTACTCCAAGCATAATGGTGTTACATGAGTTTCCTGGAACAGATCATGAAATGAGCGATAGAAAGTAGAAGCTTTGTTGTGGAGTACTCTTACAATATACATCAATAAAGAAATGAGAAATTAGATTGAGAGGGAGAAGAAGACAAATACCATGATGACAATGGGGGATTCAGCTGACTCTATGAGGAGCTCTGGAGTTTGGATGGGGCTTCATCATTGTTCCAAACTGAGGCACAGAAGTTAGACATTTGTACCCCCTCTCCATCATTGGCCAGCAGCTGACCTCAGGCTGTGTTCTAGCAAGGACACCCTCTGAGCTATTAGTTTCCTATGGCTGAAGGCAGTTCCCAGTTGAGTGATACAGCTGTGAATGGTCTCAGCCCTCCTATTGCCATACAGTGGGATAATGGTTGCCCAGGAAGTATCATGTAGTAAATCTGGACACTTTCACAATATCCACTACAATACCCTGGATCCAAACTACTTTTATGAGACTTACAAGGATTAGCAATTTCTTTCTAAAAGTTTGCAAAAATTATAAAATAAATATCTTTGATAACACTTACGAAAATGCTTAAAATCAAAATTAGGAAACATAATCTGTTCCTTATACAATTACAACTGTATTTGAAGTGGCCAGAAATGTAATACAGATCTCTAAAAGATTTTTTTTTTCTCAAACAAGGGCCCCAGTGATGTACTACATTGTAATTAACACTGAAATTCTGGGAATTACTTTGTCATTTCCAGGCAGTATGGTTCCAAAGCTGGGAAGTGAACACTGTACATGAAATGATTGATTTCCCATGGATTCCAATGGGCTGAAGTTCCTTCATTATGCAAATTAATAAAATTCAAACTATACAAAACATATATTAGTCATTGATGATTAATTCATCCACATCTAGGTACTGAGAGTCTGGGCTACTTAAGCCACACAGATTTTTTAACCTTTTCCATTTAATATTTTGTGTATATATTCTCCTTCATAGTTATAATTCAAGACTGGTAAAAAGTGTAAGGAAATTCTAAAACTATCATATAGTATGAAAATAATTCAGTATTTATGGATAATTTTTGATGTCTTGAATAATTAATTAGAAGGAACTCAAATGGAGATGATGTTATTCTATTTTGGGGGACAGCATAAAATAAACATTTAAAAAGTACTCATATAAAATGATAATTTTTGTAGTTATATAAAATTTAAAAGCCAATAAGTAATAGGAGATTCTACTCTGTAAAAAGTGCTTATCAAACATTTACAATTAATATCTGTGATGGTAAAGGGAAAGAAACACACTTCAGCAATATCTATATATCACAGTTCAAAGTGGCCACCAGCCAAGCGTTACTTTGAAATGCCTTGTTGTGATGGTGTACCTGGGGGCCTCCCTTTCTCCTTCAGACTAAGTTTAATATAAAGCAAATCCCACCACAGCTGTCTTCAAACTCTCTAGTAACATGACCCTGTGGGAAGATGATCTTTGATGTTAACCCCCATCAAAATGACAGTTCCCCAAAATGAGAAGTCAATTCCCAGGAAAAACAATAGAAAATGTGTTCGGAGGTGAATAGAATACTGAAGTTTTGAATGTTTAATACTAGTGACCTATTGAACAACATTTTAATTATTTTATGTAACAAATTCATTTTTCAGGATAGCTGTAATTTATGACTATTAGCATAGTATAATGCTCTCATTCCCTATATTTGTTTCAAGGAACTAGAGTTTTTTCTGCATGTTATTTACACACATAAAACAAACAATCATCCGCTCTTTGTGCTTAATACATCATGGACTGAAATGTCTTATGTCTTTGAAGAGGCTATATTTTTATCTACCTCTGTCTATGTCTATATTTTTATCTCAGTGTTTAAATACTAGCAGCTTATGAGATGTGATATTGATACTAACACTTCAATAGAACTGAAGTTTTGGTGGATTTGAGAACAAAAAACAGAACTATGTTAGATTTAGCTCAGAATATAAGCTCATGTAAGGTTGCCTGAATTATATTAAAAATGAGAACTGTAATAAGTGGGTTCAACAAGCAGTTCCCTAGGCTGTTATTTTATCCACTTGGTACATCCCAACTGCCACATAGCAGAAAGGTCTTAATAATCTAGTTTAGGAAAATAAAATAGATGATTGAAGAGATTATTAAGATCATTTGATCTAAAAGAAAACATTATTGTCTCAATCCTTTGGTATTTCTAGTATAATCAATGTTCCCCATGACTATTTCAGTTATTATTATTGTTTTTATTTCCTCTTCATTTTTATTTTTTGAATTTCTATATGTGTGTGTTTATATGTGTATGTGTGTGTGTGTATATATATATGTGTGTGTATATATATATATATATATATATATATATATATATATCACTTCAGTTCAGTTCAGTTCAGTTACTCAGCCATGTCTGACTCCTTGCTACCCCATGGACCGCAGCACACCAGGCCTCTCTGTCCATTACCAACTCTGGGAGTTTACCCAAACTCATGTCCATTGAGTTGGTGACGCCATGCAACCATCTCATCCTCTGTCATCCCCTTCTCCTGCCTTCAATCTTTCCCAGCATCAGGGTCTTTTCAAATGAGTCAGCTCTTCACATCAGGTGGCCAAAGTATTGGAGTTTCAGCTTCACCTTTGTCCTTCCAGTGAACACTTAGGACTGATCTCCTTTAGAATGGACTGGTTGGATCTTCTTGCAGTCCAAGGGACTCTCAAGAGTCTTCTCCAACACTGCAGTTCAAAAGCATCAATTCTTCGGCACTCAGCTTTCTTTATAGTCCAACTCTCATATCCATATATGACCACTGGGATAACCATAGCCTTGACTAGATGGACCTTTGTTGGCAAGGTAATGTCTCTGCTTTTTAATATGCTGTATAGGTAGATCATAACTTTCTTTCCAAGGAGTAAGCATCTTTTAATATCATGGCTGCAATCATCGTGTGCAGTGATTTTGGAGCCCCAAAAAATAAAGTCAGCCCCTGCTTCCACTGTTTCCCCATCTATTTGCCATGAGGTGATGGGACCGGATGCCATGATCTTAGTTTTCTGAATGTTGAATTTTAAGCCAACTTTTTCACTCTCCTCTTTCACTCTCATCAAAATTCTCTTTAGTTCCTCTCTGCTTTCTGCCATAAGGGTGATGTCATCTGCATATCTGAGATTCCTGATAATTTTCCTGGCAATCTTGATTCCAACTTGTCCTTCATCCAGCCTGGCATTTCACATGAGGTTCACATAGAAGTTAAATAAACAGGGTAACAATATACAGCCTTGATGTACTCCTTTTCCTATTTGGAACCAGTCTGTGGTTCCATGTCTAGTTCTGTATAAATCCAGCTGAATTATCTGAGTGTAAATTATGGATATTACTTAGATAACCTAAAGTAATTAACTGTGTGAAGAGAGAAGCTACTGTGATTAATACAGTTAAGGCTAAATTTTAGAGTCTCAGAAAGTTCTCTTACAAATTTACAAAAACTGAAAATAATTATTTTTTATATAATCACAACATACATTTATTTATATCAAAAGAAAATACTGAACATGACTAAAGTAACTGAGCACACACACATAAAGAAAATATAAATTTATTAAAGTAATCAACATATTCTAAAAACTTTGAAAGAAAATACTGTGTTCTAATCTATCACAACTAGAATTTTAACTGTTTTGTATATTACCTTTATTATTGAAACACGGCTAATACACATTCCTATATTCTATTCCACAGTAACATATAAAACAGTCTTGTCACTTAAAAAGCAATGTAAATATGGCACAAAGTACATAAGAGTAGGTTTATTTCTGTGTCTGATTTCTGTAATTGTGAGAGCTCTGAGGACAGTATTTTCCTGATAAACACAGACATTAAAAAGTTGACCTTTGCTTTCTTTTACAGATGAAGCCTGTTGTCCATACCTTCTCCTTATACTTTCTCCTTTAAAATGGACTTTTACTTATCAAATTGGTCCCTAAGTTGCTTGGTTTAAAAGAGGACCACAGCAACTGTATGTTCAGGTGTCAAGGTAGAAAAACCCATCTGAGATCTAATGGGGTCTAACTCTTGTTTAAATAGTTGAAGGACAAGAGTCAGTCTCAGCCTGCATTCACACTGCTCTAAGGGAGTCAGGAAGCAGTGCGTTCACAAATCTCTCATTCTTACAATCACATGGTATGTTTGCAGTCACTCTCCTAAGGGCAAAAAGGGATTGTAGTTTCCTTTCTAGTCACTGAGTCAGGGGCAAAAGCCTCAGATCTACTCATAAAATGGAGCACACTGCCTGTTCTAGCTGTATGAGATTGAGTTCAAATCCTGCCTTTACAGGCTGTGATTTATTAGGACCCAAGTAACCACTAGAATTTCTATGCTGGTAAAATAGCTTTACAGTAATGCCAGTCTTTACAGTTAACCCAAAGATGGGTTAACTGAAGAGCACTTGGCATTCTGCAAGGACTCAATAACTACTAACTGTAATAATAATCTTCTCCCATCCTGTAATAATCATTTATATTTATTAAATTGAATTGAAACTTGCTTTTCCAAAACAACAAAACAGTAACAATTTTTTTAATATATACAGAGGGAACATCTTATAGCAGATGAAGATGTATATTTCTCTTCTCTTTCCTCAAAACTAAATGTGGACACACAAAAAAGTAATTATTATATATTATATGGTAACATCTTAGTTTCTATTGGGCCAACATTAACAAAATTTTATTGGAATGAAAACAGAAAAGTGATTTTTGAAAGAATACTTACTTCAAATATTTACTTTTGAAGTAAAGTATTTACTTTTCCAATTGTCTTTCTATTCCCCTTGTCTTTCTATTCTCAAAATTTACTTATTACTTATTGTCCAATTCAAGTCCATATTTTTATTATATTTCTGACTCAGTCTCTTTAGGCCTATTCTGTTATTTTTTCACTTATTTTCTGTATCAGACATCTGTATATTTCATGTTGTATGTAAATTTAAATTATTAGGGTTTATCCCTATGTGCCCATGCACAACAAATTGTCCCAGAAAAGAGACATATTCCACACTATTTTTAAATCACTAATTTGAGTACAGAGCAATGTGCACATAGATATTCACTAAATTCTTACTAAATGAGTAAATTGAAGAGGAAACAAAAAAAAGATTGATCACAAAATTACATCTGGAAGGAACAGCATGCCCGGAAATCATCTCATGACTGCACACATAATTTTTGCTAGCATTATGATGAAGGAAACAAGTATATTACAAAAACATGAAACATAGCAGATGGTTGGTTTACACTTCATATCACTCACTTGATACCTTGGTGCTGAGAAATTATTTGATGATATTTAATAGTACTTTTTCATTTTTTATTTGATCTTTAATGAATTTAATTGTAGGGATTATACAGAGGTATTTACGTATCTTCCTTATATATTATACATGTGTGTGTAAGTTAGTCGCTCAGTCATGTCCAACTGTCTGTGTCCCCATGGACTGTAGCCCGCTATGCTCCTTTGTCCATGGAATTCTCCAGGTAAGAATACTGGAGTGTGTAGCCATTCACTTCTCCAGGGGACCTTCCAGACCCTGGGATTGAATCCAGTTTTCCCACATTGCAGCTGGATTCTTTACCATCTGAAAGATGGTAGGGCTACCAGGGAAGCTCTACGGCTCAGATGGTAAAGATGTAATACAAATGTTGTTTTGTTAAAAATATTTACCTACATTAAATGTATAATGATATAGCAAGAAAATGAAAGACTTGTTAGGACAAAACATAGAAATATAATTTAGTAAATATTCCATAAAAAAACAAAAATAAAATGTAAATTTTTCAAATCCTTTTTAGAATTAATGTAGTCTAAAATCATCAAAACTGATGCCAGAAGAAATCAATACTGAAAGAGTAATGATACAAATAAGCCAATTAAAATGAGAAATTTATCAAAGACTTAGCTCTAATAATGGCTCTGGACCAGAATTTTTCTTTCAAAAAGAGAATGAACACACAGTTTCCTTAATATATAAATTGATCCCAAACAAAGAAAAATAGGAGAAAACTATAAGTTTTACAAAACTAGCATAAACTTTAAAAATGTGCATGCCTGAGTATGTTTACATACATATATGACAGATATGTACATATATTGGCCCCCACACACATACATCCCAGAATAATCTCACTTAAAAATATGAGTATAGAAAATCTAGTGATAAAATTGCAAAAGAAATTAAATTCAACAAAAAAATGTCAAGAAAGATTTTCATAACATAAAACATACATTATATCAAATGGTTCAATAAAGATAGACAATAATTATAAAGAAAATTGTGATTATGTTACTGAGGACACAAACACAAATGGTTAAATTTTAGACATAATATAATATTCACATGCAACTGACACAAATATAATCAGATAATATGGATACACTGAAATATAATCAGATAATGATTCATTGATTTGAAAGACCACATTTAAGAAACTATAATACAAATATTTAGTCTTAACTTGTCTCTTTCACAACTTCATTTTTCTAATCCAAAATTAAATAGTTTGGTTTGTATTAACATTACTATCACATATTTAGATAAATATTACATGCTTAGTAAAAATAGAGAAGTTTGGCAGAACTATACTCTCTTCAAAAGTTTCTTTGCAATTCCTACTCTTACTCTAATTTTACAGGTAAACTTTAGAAATAGGTTTTCTGGTTCTAAAGAATTTTTCAGAACGAACTGACTGATACTACTTTAAATCAATAGCATAGACTGGAAATAATTGAGGTATTTAAATAGTTTTGCCATGCATTATAAGTAATTCTCTGGATTTTTGTCTCTTCTATATAAGCTAGTAAATATCAGTACATTATTCCCATAAATCTCTTATTAGGTTTATCCCTAGGTGGATTTCCCAGGTGGTGCAGCACTAAAGAATCCTCTTACCAGTGCAAGAAACTTGGGTTCAACCCCTGGGTTGGGAAGATCTTCTGGAATGGGAAATGGCAGCCCAGTATTCTTGCTTGGAAAATTTCATGGCACAAAGAGTTGGACAGGACTGAGCAGATAGGTAATATGTATATACACATATATTTCCTAGTATGAACTAAATTTCTTATATAGCTATTTTGATAACATATAAGAAAGTTGTTATTTATTTTATGTGGATCTCTAAGTAGCCATGTTTTATACTTTCTTATTTGGAGAAGGCGATGGCACTCCACTCCAGTACTCTTGCCTAGAAAATCCCATGGATGGAGGAGCCTGGTGGGCTGCAGTCCATGGGGTCGCGAAGAGTTGGACATGACTGAGCGACTTCACTTTCAATTTTCACTTTCATGCATTGAAGAAGGAAATGGCAACCCATTCCAGTGTTCTTTCCGGAGAATCCCAGGGACTGAGGAGCCTGGTGGGCTTCTGTCTATGGGGTCGCAGAGAGTCGGACACGACTGAGGTGACTTAGCAGCATGCAGCATCAGTTCAGTTCAGTTCAGTCGCTCAGTCGTGTCTGACTCTTTGCGACCCCATGAATTGCAGCACGTCAGGCCTCCCTTGTCCATCACCAATTCCTGGAGTTCACTCAAACTCACGTCGATCCAGTCGGTAATGACATCCAGCCAGCTCATCCTCTGTCATCCCCTTCTCCTCCTGCCCCCAATCCCTCCCAGGATCAGAGTCTTCCAATAAGTCAGCTCTTCACATAAAGTGGCCAAAGTACTGGAGTTTCAGCTTTAGCATCATTCCTTCCAAAGAACATTGATCTCCTTTAGAATCGACTGGTTGGATCTCCATGCAATCCAAGGGACTCTCAAGAGTCTTCTCCAATACCACAGTTCAAAAGCTTCAATTCTTCGGCACCCAACTTTCTTCACAGTACAAGTTTCACATCCATACATGACTACAGGAAAAACCATAGCCTTGACTAGACCGACCTTTGTTGGCAAGGTAATGTCTCTGCTTTTGAATATGCTATCTAGGTTGGTCATAACCCTCCTTCCAAGGAGTAAGCGTCTTTTAATTTCATGGCTGCAGTCACCATCTGCAGTGATTTTAGAGCCCCCAAAAAAATAAAGTCTGACACTGTTTCCACTGTTTCCCCATCTATTTCCCATGAAGTGATGGCACCGGATGCCATGATCTTCATTTTCTGAATGTTGAGCTTTAAGCCAACTTTTTCACTCTCCACGTTCACTTTCATCAGGAGGCTTTTGAGTTCCTCTTCACTTTCTGCCATAAGGGTGGTGTTATCTGCATATCTGAGGTTATTGATATTTCTCCTGGCAATCTTGATTCCAGCTTGTGCTTCTTCCAGCCTAGCTTTTCTCATGAGGTACTCCGCATGTAAGTTAAATAAGCAGCATGACAATATACAGCCTTGATGTACTCCTTTTCCTATTTGGAACCAGTCTGTTGTTCCATGTCCAGTTCTAACTGCTGCTTCCTGACCTGCATACAAGTTTCTCAAGAGGCAGGTGAGGTGGTCTGGTATTCCCATCTCTTTCAGAATTTTCCAGTTTATTGTGATCCACACAGTCAAAGGCTTTGGCATAGTCAATAAAGGAGAAATAGATGTTTTTCTGGAACTCTCTTGCTTTTTCGATGATCAAGCAGATGTTGGCAATTTGGTCTCTGGTTCCTCTGCCTTTTCTAAAACCAGCTTGAACATCTGGAAGTTCACAGTTCACGTATTGCTGAAGCCTGGCTTGGAGAATTTTGAGCCTTACTTTACTAGCGTGTGAGATGAGTGCACCTGTGTGGTAATTTGAGCATTCTTTGGCATTGCCTTTCTTTGGGATTGGAATGAAAACTGACCTTTTCCAGTCCTGTGGCCACTGCTGAGTTTTCCAAATTTGCATAAATAATTATGCAATAAATAATAAATATAAATAATTCTTATAATTTCTGAAAATGAAGAGAATCTTCATTTCACTTATTTTCACACTTTCATGTATTTTCTAGTTTTATTGCTTTTATTTAATTTCTAATTATCTCAGATTTTACATTCAAGAGTAGTTATGGTAGTGGGTATCCTAAAATCTAGTTTCTGAATTCAAGGGTATCCTTCTACTGATAATATTTTGTTATAAATGAGAAATATGGTATATTTATCATAAATGTACTCTACCAAAACAAGGACTTTATTTCTATTCTATGGTTGTTAATAATTTTTATTGAAATTTATTTGAAATAAATATTTAATTTTAATATATTTAAACTATGGAGATAATGATACAGTTATTCTCACTTAATTATTTAGCATATTGAAATGCACTTTCAGATTCCTTAATGTTGAACCATCTTTATCTTCCAGCAACAAATAGCTTTATTTTCTTTTAAATGTTCATTTTGCAATAAGTTCAAATGTATGGAAAAGACAGAATAGTATTAATAATTACTACAAACTATAAATTCCCTATATTGCCTTTATTATTGTCTCTTTCCTTCAAATAAGATGAAGACATGTTGTCCTTTTATCCCTCAATACATATCAGTGGATATTTCCTAACAGGGCAGTATCTCACATTTTCAATATCCACAAATTAAAAACAGAAGCACACAAAATTAGATAATATTTTCAACAGAATAATAATGATACTAAAGTGTATCAGAACTTAAGGAATGCAAACATCAGTGCTTAAAGAGAAATCTATAATTTTGCATGCTTATATTTATAAAGAGAGAGAGGTGCAAAATCTGTAATCTAAGCACTCACAACAAGAGACTACAAAGACAAGAAATCTTTGTAGAAGACTAAAGTGAGAATAAGAATGGGAACCCATAAAGATAAAAGTAGAAATTAAAGAAAGAGAAATATAAAAAATTACAATTTTTTTCTTGAACTGATTAGTGTATATGCTTCATACATAGTAAGACTGAAAATCACACAAAAAAACAGAATACCGAGATAAGAATTTTGAGTGGCATTTCTACAGACTTACAGAAGTGTGCAGCTTATTTTCCAAAGAGCTGCTCTTTTTCTAGATTTTTAAAAATAATTCTATTAATGTCTGTGATCAGATATAATCTTATTACCTGAGCTGCTTCAATTCTCTACACAGTCTCTCATCCTCCAACAGATTACTTAGATTCTTTCATATGATGACTTTAGAGATTCAAACTTACTAAAAGAGTGAGCCTCAGTGTGCAAGCATTTTTGCAGACTGCTTAAATCATTTTGCCTAATGTTGCATTGGGTAAAGCAAATCATGTGACTAAAGACCAATAGGAGAGGTAAGGAAATAGATTCTACTTCTTGTTGGGGGCCGTGAACCTTCAGACTACAGAAATATGGCTCAAAGCAGTGGGGATTTGTGACTTTTTTTTCTCGTACAATGAACTGCACAAAGATACTACTATAAGGATATATTGCCATTCTTACATATTAATTTAGGAATAAAGTAAAATCATTTAATGTTGTCAAATATATATTGTGAATTAAACTTCAGTAACTTTCAAACATTTTTATTACTGCATCTGACTTTTTAATCTTATAATATTCTAATCTTTTAGATAGTGAGCTCTCTGGAAAAAAAAAAAAAAGAAATGTATTTACCTTGATTTCTAAATAATAGCTCAAAATCTTGGCATGGGGTAAGTACTCATATGTTTATAGAAAGAATTAATTATCTTTCAAAAATTTAAGCACAGAATTAACTTATGACCCAGAAATAAAAATAAATATATGATCCAGAAATTCAACTCCTAAGTATGTACCCAAAGAATTTGAAAGCAAGTATCCCAAATTTGCTTGGGCTACCATAACAAAATACCGTGGACTTTATGGCTTAAACAACAGAAATTTACTCACAGTTGGGAGGCTAGAAGTCAAGATCAAAGTGATTTCTGCTGAGGCCCCTCTCTTTGGTTTATAGAACCCATGTTCTCCTTCTGTTTTCACATGGTCTTCCCTCTGTGTCTCTGTGTCCTAATGTTCTCCTCTTAAAATAACACGAATCACAATGGACTAGGGCCCCACCGTAATGATCTCACAAACCTTAACTACCTCATGAAAGGTTGTTGTTGAATCACATGAAGACACCGGGATTCTTGGCCCCCGGAGGAGAAGAATTCAATCCGGGGCCAGAGACGAGGCTTGATCACTTAGAGCTTTTGTGTAATAAAGTTTTATTAAAGTATAAAGGAGATAGAGAAAGCTTCTGATATAGGCATCAGAAGTGGGCAGAAAGAGTACCCCCTTGCTAGTGTTAACAATGAAGTTATATAATCCAAAGAATATCTGGAGGTTGTAAAGACCTCATCAGACCTACTCCCATAATTTACATTTTAAGATAACACTGTCCTTAGGCAAGATACATCCTTGTAAAGACCAGGTCTACTCCCATAATTAACATTTTAAGATAACAGAAGGTTGAATCCAAAGATATATTATTGTTATATAATCCTAAGGAATGTGGAGAAAGAAAAAAAGTTTGTCCTTTCTTCCTCCTTGAGAATTCCAGACCCCTCTCTCCTTGGGGACCCCTAGCTTCCCTATCAACCTGCCTAGGACCTGACTCTCTCACTCATTAGAGGCCTTATCTCTAGACACAGTCATATTCTGAGGTATTGGGATTAAGGACTTCAATGTGAATTTGAGGAAGCACAATATAGTCCCTAACAGTAGAATTCAAATATATATTCTTAAATCAATGTTTATTATAGTTTTATTCACAATAGACAAAAAGGTGAAAATACTGAAATGTCCATCAAATTAATGAATAAACAAAATGTGGTATAAAACATGGATGTTTTTAATTGTATCATTTAAAATATTTAAAAAATGGAAATGGTATAAATAACAAGAAACAAAAGAATAATGAAACTATAGTACATCAAATCCAAAAAATTTTATAGTCTTTAAGAATGTAAATAGAGTATAGATCATCTTATATTTTTATGATAAAATCAATATGCATGTAGAGAATTTAAAAATTAAAACTACATACAAAATATAAAGGAAAAAATCCAGGGTTGTTCTTTTTCATCTTACAATACTCTTAAAATTTTTACTGTTTTCTGTATTAGCTAATTAAATGTGCCCAAGCTGGTACAATTGTAATTCACACTGTGTACAACTGACATCAATAACTTAAATTTACTAGTCTGTAGACTGATTTTACTTTTATTTTGACCCATGGAAAACTCCCCAACTACAAAACTGGAAAGCAAATAAAGCACATTTAAAAAGGACTTTATTGAATTGAACTGATTATGTAATGGTAAGGTAAAGGATTTTAAGTTCTCAGGGAGTATTACCACATTATGTGACATATAGCTATCCAGCGTTATTGTCTGTAATGAAAAATACAGGCGAAAATTTAAAAGGATCAAAAATCTTAAGATTCACCTTTTTTTTCATGGCTAAGATTATTAAATTTTCAGTTTCACTGGATGAATAAATCTTAGCAAGTCATATGCAATGCAGCAAGATTTACCTTGTAAAGACTAAGTCAGAGTGAAAAGATACAGTACATTGAACAACCAGTGACTTATTCAACATACAAGTTATTTGGAAAATAACTGAAATACCTGAGATCTGTTAAGTCAAACTAAAGAGCAAACAGAGAAAGCTAGAAATAATAATATCAAATTCTATAGAGTAAAGCCAGGATTTACAAATCACGTAAGTACACAATTCTTTATAATGACAGAATTTAGTGTTACAGCCAATATTAAAAGCAAACTTGGACTTTGTTTTCCCCCTTTATGCACATTATTTTACCACCATTGTAAGTTTTTATTTTAATGTACAAGGTTTTTTGTTAAGGTACTGATTCAATTTGGTTTAATTGAATATATATATATATATATATATATATATATATCCATCCAAAGCAAAAATTCTCTATTTAAGTTTCACTGTCTGGATGTTTTAATCTACCTCTTTTTTTTTTTTTTTTTTTTGTCCTTTTAGTCTACCAGTCCTTTTTTATGAGATAAACAATTACCCAGTTCTTGCGCACCTTTCTGAGATTAACATCATTTTATATTCACTGGACCAACAGGTCAAGTGAGGCACAGAAAGGTTAAAAGGTGTCTTTGGTTTCAGGTTTTCTACCAACAGAGTTATGGAAAAAGATTTAAACTTGATCCCTGGGTATCTTTTGCTCTGATCAACTGAGTAGATAAGCATTCTTAATTACGTTTTGATGATGACATGAGACAACAGTTTTGTTACCCACATTAATATTATTTCTGACAGAATAATCACAGCCTGTTTAATGTCATTGTGAGACATTATTAATAGCATTTCCATTTATAACTTGTACACATAAATATATCAAGGTTAATTTCGCTAGTCTTGTGACTTATCTAAAGGAAGATTGAACCAGTTTTTCAATCTTTCTGAGTTTCATAAAATCTCTAGGGTTTAAGTCCTATGACCTTTATTTGGTTACTGATTTCGAATTATGAAATGGGTCATGCTACTTTAACCAAATCAATGCTAGTGCTCTCAGTTCTACAGATAGAGCTCTTGAAGCATCCTCTCTAACTCACTTCTAAATATGAATGCTTCAGGCTCCAATCTTGCTACCTCTTCTCTTCTCTATCCACACTCCCCATCTGCACTCTTTTATCTAACCCCATGACTTTAAAATGCTATTCTTGGTTCAAAATTCATTTCTTCAATTTCTACTTTTATCACCAAACTTTTATACTCAGATGATAATTATAATTAATCTTAAATATCTAATTATTGCTTCAAAAGTAACATATATTAAATGGAACTCTTGACTTTCACAGTTTCATCTTTTATCAGGAGTCAGGTACTGTAGTTAATGATCATTTCAACAGAAACAGAATATAGCCATGACAATATTGAAGTGATTATTAGGCATTCAGTTCAGTAAACTACCTTAAAGTAAGAATAGAGATTACACTAAGAACTCTGAAGAATGCTACTATTCCATGGGATTGTGTAAGCTTACCTGGATACATTCAGGAGGAGACAGAGAAGAAAGTTCTCTAGTAGCATATGATGTAAGATAGATCTTAATCGACTGACCCAATCAAACAATTAAAGCAAATGGAAAAAAAAAGCAAAAAATAATGTTCTGAAAAAACTGTCATTGGGAAGAAAGTAGTGTCAGACAAAGCAAATAAAATAGAAAATGATCAGAACACACATACATATACAGCAGCCCCCCCCACACACCACATTAACATTAAAAGGTGATAAAATATTTTTTTCCTTATTTTCATAAAAAATAGCCCCTTGTCTCCACTTGAAAGGATATAGACTGACTGCTTTAAATATTTAGATATTAGGTTCTTACACACGCAAGTACAGAAACTGAATTTTCTAAAGATAGGTTTTTGACCAAAAATTTTAGCAAAGTAAGAATATGCATATGAAGAAAATAAAAGGTATTCAGTGTGTACTTGTTCATACATAATAGACATACATACCATGTGTTCTGAAAAATAATTGATGATAGAATAAAATATTTTAAAATTTTCTTCTTAGTAATATCCAAGATATATGACAGCTGTATTTAGTAAGTTGCTAAAATTTTCTTCTTTAAATGTTTTATTTTCTGAAAAGTGTAAAAATAATCTTAATAGTTATATCTCCCAACTTCTAAATTTAACATATAATTTAGGTGTTAAAAAATAGGAATCCTATTCCTCCAAGTTGTAAATAATACTTGGATTTACCTTTCACAGACAAAAATCTGATAAGCGAAATTAAGCATCTGCATGATTGACTTTGTGCCATCATTTTAAAATATGGCTCACTTATAAGCTTTCATTTTTTTCTACATATTCCCTATCAGAGTGTGTGATTAGTCTATTGAAATAGCAACTCTGATGAGACACAATGCAAAATCTGGGGTTACATTATTTGAGAACTTAAATCTTTGTAAAATATAATTGAAATAGCTCTCTGTGAACCTATTATTGCAGTTTTTGAAGGATTCTCCACAACCCTCACCTGCTTCTTTGGCATCATTTTAAATAATATTCAATGTTTGCCGTGCAGTGACTTTTAACAATGAAATTCTACTTGTACAAATACAGGCATAAAGTATAGTTAGTTGTCCCTTAGGATATAGGAGGTATTGGTTCCAGAACCACCCCCTCCCCATGGATACCAAAATCCACACATGCTCAAGTCTCTATAAAATGGCATAGTATTGTATATAACCTAAGAACGTCTTTCCACATATACTTTAAATTATCTCTGGATTACTTATATAATCTAATACAGTTCAAAGACTATGTAAATAGTTGCCTGTGTGCAGAAAACTCAAATTTTGCTTTGAGGAACTTTCTGAAATTGTTTTTTTTCAAACATTTTAAATATGTGACTGCTTAACTCTATGGATGCAGAACCCTGTAAATACAGAGAGCCCACTGTATTATGTGAAACTCTATAAAACATTCCTGGCAAATGGTAACAGAATAAAGTAAATGAAAGTAAAATCAATAACTGTCCCTACCTCATGACCGCAACATGTCCTTCAAAAGTAGGTTACACAGAGCCATGACTGAGCAGACAGGTTTGGTGGAACTTTGTCATGCCCTTTAAGTACAAAGAAGGCAATGGCACCCCACTCCAGTACTCTTGCCTGGAAAATCCCATGGACAGAGGAACCTGGAAGGCTGCAGTCCATGGGATCACTGAGGGTCGGACACGACTGAGCGACTTCACTTTCACTTTTCACTTTCATGCATTGGAGAAGGAAATGGCAACCCACTCCAGTGTTCTTGCCTGGAGAATCCCAGGGACGGGGGAGCCTGGTGGGCTGCTGTCTATGGGGTTGCACAGAGTCAGACACGACTGAAGTGACTTAGCAGTAGTAGCAGTAGCAGTTAAGTACAGAGGGAAACATTTGCTGAAAAAGTTTAATTTAGCTAGTCTCAAGGCTGAAAAAAAAATCATAGAAATCATCCTTGTTAGGGTCTTCCTAATACTTGAAAAAACATAAAATGAAAGAAAAGAAAAATGTCTGACATTTGGTCAGAATCAATCTCAAATTTGTATATAAACACCAAATAAGATAGCCAAATTAAAATGACACTGGAAATTATAATCCACTTTTCTTTATATTGAGATTTTCCAAAGTGGCACTATCAGCATTTTGGATTGGATAATTCTTTGTTACAGGGCTGCTGTCCCATGCTTTGTGAATGCTTACCAGTGTTCATGGTCTCAGTGACTCACTGCATGCTAGTAGCAGACTCCCAGAACCAGTGAAAACTGACTACAGATACTACTAAGTGTCGTTGGGAGCAAAATGCCCTCCTTTGAGAAACACTGGTCTGTAATAAAGTCCATTACATGGATTTTTTTTTTTTTTTTCCCCTTTTTACAGCATAGTTCAAATGAAATCTAAGGACTGTAGCTATATATTTAGATAAGCAATTGGGAGTTTTCTGGTTTCATCAAGAAAACTTTCTATAGGTCTACTATGCACTGAATGTTTGTGTCTCTTCCAAATTCCTGTGTCAAAGCCTTGATTCTCCCCTGGGATTTGGAGGTGGCGTCTTTGGGAAGGTTTAGATGATGTCATGTGGGTGAAGCCTCCATAAGGGAAATAATGGAGCCCTTACAAGTGACACCTTGATCTTTAACTTCCCTGTCTCCAGAATTGTGAGAAATAAATGTTTGTTTTTTAAGCTACCCAGTCTATAGTATTTTGTTATAGCAGCCCAAACTGGGTAAGATATGTTTTATTACTTAAAATGTACAAAAAAAGTGTCACAGCTATAGGCTTTATTTCAAAATGACACTACAGTTCATGATCAATGATGTAGATGGTAGTATAGCAACATGTCAGTCAAGTTAATGATTTTGAAGCATTGATTAAACAGTCAATAAAATTTCTACATCTAAATCAGATATGCACTAATTAATATTGATGATAAAGTTGGTCCATAGTATTGACCATGCTTTTCTATTCTATTGTAAAGCATATAAAGACACAATAAGAGATGGACAAAAATTTTTTCTACCATGAAAACATTAAAATTTTAGATCTTAAATATATATATATTAACTTTTTCATGAATTTCTGCTTAATTAGAGATAAAAATATTTCTGTAGCATGTAAATAAATATACCTCAAATCAACAACAAATATCTAATTTACTATGAAACAGTAAAATCATTATCATTACATTAAAGAGAATAAAATTGCTTCATTTTATATATTCACACACTTTTCCTTCAAAAGCCTTAATAGTAAAATAAGATACATGAAATTAAAATAACAAGGATAGGTAAAAAATAGTGGAAATTTAGAACAACTAAAAAAATACCGGAAAGTAATTTTAGAAAGGAACAAGTAAGTTTAGAGAGGATGATGGCTACAACATAAATATATGAAAATCAATCTATTTTCTTTATATTAACATTAATATAAAGAACACATAATAAAGCCTACATTCATGAATAATGGCAAATATAATGTAAACTAAACAGAAATAAAGATAAAAGGAATATATTAGTCTTTAAGAAAATAAAAAATAAAACTGCTGTGTTTATAGAATAAAATATAATTTCAAAGAAAGATTATCTTCATGGATGGGAAACCTGAATAATGCAAGAATTATATTACAATAGTATCTAGTGCCTATTGGATGTCTGATACATAGTGCACATTATAAATATTTTATATAAAATGTCCCAATACCATTCACAAGTATTCTATGAAGTTGTTACTATGATGGAATCTAAATTGGTATAATTATACCTTTATAATCAATAGATAAAGGAACCAATCTATGAAATTAAGTGAAATCTGAGCTCCTAGCCACTCCTTTATTGCTTTTCTATTAGATATTGGAAAAGAAGTAGTTTTTACTAGTTCTGTCATAATAAGGTACATTTATTTTCACTGAATCTGAAAATGATTACAATTCTATAATCAATATATACGGAATGTCTAATATGGCAGGAAATGTTCTGAGCTTTGGAGATATTGAGAAAATAGTGTTCTGCTTTTTTTGACCATATAATGGTTGTTTGAGGACATTATATAAATATATATAATGTATATATTAATAACTAAATATATATAATTTAATTAATCATAAGCCCAATATAATTAGGATAGCAAGGTGATTTAAAAGTAAATATCTATTAGTGTGTATAAGATAGCATGAGCTGAACACTTCATTTATATACTTCAGCTTTTAAAAAATACTTTAGTTCCTCTTATTTGATGTTATTTTAGCTATAATATATAGCCATACTATATAGACATTTCTGCCACTAATTCTTGAAAAATTGTATACTCTGCCATTACAACTGTTTTTCTAAACTGAAAGATTAAAGGGAAAAATAGAAATGAAACAAAACTTGTGGCAAAAGCTTGAATGATGTATAGTGATAGGTAAGACCAAAATCAGTTTATATTTATCCTTATACTTAATATGCTTCCTCCCACCCCATGTTCATAATATATACTAGCAAATAGGGTATTTAAAATAGTAATTATTATTTGAGAAAACATCAGGAAAAAATTAAGAAATAAAATGTACTCTTCAAGCAACGTTGATTTTCACTTTAATTTGAGGATTGCCTGAGATACAAGTGAACGTTGTTTTTTTTTCCTAATACCTTAAAGTAGTTCTGAGAAACAGTCTGCTAAATTTAAATATAATATTATTTGTATCATTGTTGCTACAAATAGATTAAAAGAACATTCCTTTAACTAATTTGGAAGATATGTCTCTAAACTAAAATCAATGTTTCACATAATTAAAACAACAATATGGTAATACATCTACTATTATAATGATTGAAAATGTAATCTTAACACTTCAAAATTTATGCAAAGTAAAGTTTCATAAGTGGTGGTCTATCAATCAGGAATTTTAAAGTTTCAGTAATTTTTTGTTAAAATGATAATTAAAAAGTTAATCAGGCTGGTCCGATGGTAGTGGGTTACCAGAACTTATTAACATTAGTGTCACTAAAGTTGGTATACAACCCCCCACTGCTAAATTTGACTGGCTTAAAAAAAAAAATAAAAAATAAAAATAAATAGTTAATCAAAATTATTTTAGAGCCCAAATGACAATAGGAATAGAACTTGCTTTCCTTTGTCACTTTTATTGTGACACTTTTATTGTCACTTTATCAATTGTGATGTCACAATTGATATCAGTCCAGATCCCAGAAGAATGCATGCTAATGAACATTTCAAAGGAGCACTGTTGCCATTCTGAATCCACTAAATACAAGATGAGAACAGGAAGACATAATAATACGAGCCCTGGTATTTAAAGTGAGGTTTACTTCTTATAATTCAATCTAATGGCACTCTTCCTTGGATGGTCAAAGCAAATTCTAGAATTCTTCCTCTAGAATTTCACCTGCCTCTTAATGGGAAATAATAAGGGAACTTCAGCAATAGAAACAGGTAATGGGCTCTCTCTTGTGATGTCAGTTCTTTCAATCATGGTGGCTAGTGATACTGCCATGAGAAAGCAATTGTTATTTTTCTCTCTGTATTGTTGTTTCCCATCAAATGGGAAAAACTTTTCAGATGTCTTGGTAGAAATCATATCATGATATTTATCTACTGTAACTTCCAAGAAAATTTATTTGACTATATTTTTTATAAATCTCCAAGAAATAGCTTCAAGTTTGGTGTTAAATAAAAACTTCCCAAACTGAAGGGAAGAAACTGAGACAGAGAGAGAGAGACAGAGAGAGACAAAAGAGAGACAGAGAGAAAGAAAGAGGTTTAATAAAAAAATACAATTTTGAGAAAATAGATTTCCCTTCTTTTCATATTTTTGTATAAGGCCATTAGCAAAAAAATATGTAATGGATTAACCAAGAATGGTTGATTCATACTAAGCAACAGAAGTGAACAATTTAATTATGTGGGTAATTATGAAAATATATGCCGTTAAATTCTTTGGAATTCGTTATTCTTAGGAAGGACTGATGCTGAAGCTGAAACTCCAATACTTTGGCCATCTGATGCAAAGAACCAACTCATTAAAAAAGACTCTGGGAAAGATTAGAGGTGGGAGGAGAAGGGGACAACAGAGGATGAAACAGTTAGATGGCATCACCGACATAATGGACATGAGTTTGGGTAGGCTCCAGGAGTTAGTGATGGACAGGGAAGTCTGGCGTGCTGAAGTCCATGGGGTCGCAAAGAGTCTGACACAACTGAGCAACTGAACTGAACTAATGCAGTTAAAATTTATTTTCAACTTGAGTGTGGAATAGCTATATAACTGACAATATTTTAGAACTAGTTTTAATTCTAGAGATATTTGAATACAGCGTTTGTCTCCTACATCTAAGGTTGCTTGAAGAATAAGCCAAATCCATGACAGATTTGGCTGTGATAAATCATTTTTATATGTAGATTCCCAAGATTTTTAAGGGAAAGAGTACTAGAAATAGTTCTGAATTTTTTTTTAAGTCTTACTAAGAGCAGACAGATCAGGAAGTATCAAACAACAAAATTTGATTTACCTGATTCTAAAGTAGACAACGTTAATTTCTGTAACAAAATTACTATTATTCTTATTTTACCTATGTGGAGTGCAAAGCAGACCGAGCTTATGTAATTTCACCATGGCTGCACAACTAGTAGGGAATGGGTTTGATTTAAACAAAATCAGTCTGGCATAATATTCTATGCCCTGGCCATTATACTCTGCTGTCCTACATTTAGAAAGTAGGGTTTTGAGACCTGAGAAATCAAGTTACTTATCAAAGTAAGAAAGTGACTTATTTAGTGCAAATTCCAATCCCCCATTATGCATCCATATATACCAATCATAGTCAATTATTACTATTTCAGTACTATATATGCATCATATACATGCTGTCTCTCATCCAACATGTCTTTCTCATAATGATTTTGATGACAATGAAGAAATATTTTTAACAATAATTTAAGTTTATTTAGCACATTCTTTATGAGGTATGGAAAGCTGACAGAAAAACAGACATCGATCTTATTCCATGTACTTAGCAACTGTGAAAGCAGCTTAGGTTTCTGAAAATAGCTGACAAATTACCCAGGAGAACTTAGGTTCAAATCATACTTATATATCAGTTGAAACTGGAAATGTCACCAGAAAATGGTTTTTCTTTCACCTATTTGACAAGAGATTAGATTTGGTTTTATCTTATCGAAATTATAAATTGCCAAATTAAACAATGTAATTTTGTTCTCCTAATGTAATTACACTCTTCCCTTCCCCTAATGTCTTTATGGTGCTTTTCCTCTCAGGGAATTGAGGGATGGGGGGTGGTGGGGAAAAGAAATGATAGCTAGTTTAAGAGTTTTATTTTTAGTAACCATCACTTTTAGTCTATAAAAGTGGTTACTTTTAGTAACCATCACTTTTACTATAGTAAACACCATTGATAAATGCATTGCACTCTGTGATTATTCCTATTGCCAAATGACAAATGTGATTTTTAAAAAGAGGTGATAGAAAAACATTTATATAAAGTCGATATATCCCCCTGATTCTAATGCACCCCCCAAATGATTCCATAAGCTGAGCCCAAATCATTCTCTTTTCACTTTTACCTGCTTTTCAATTGTCAGTTTAAAAGAGTCAGCAATATATATATATATATATATATATTATTTTATCGTATTCTTCCTATGAAAAATGATGGAAATTTTCACATGACAGTTAGTAACTGAAGATGTTCCATAGGGACTAATATTCAGTGTGCTAGTTCAAGCAAGAATGTCTAGATACAATTATTGAAGTCATTTCCCATTGCACTGCAGGTATCCTCTAAAGATGAGGGGTGAATTGATTTATTTACTGCTCTCTTCCAAAACTTGAATTTGATGAATAAACCAGTTTGCATCCAGGTGAAGCTCTCTTGCACATTAGATTCAGCCTCTGCCTACTTCATCGTCTAAAAACAGAGAAGAAATTCTCTTTCCCCTTTCCTTAATCTGGACAGTAAGGTCTATCATAGTGTAAGCTTTCCATTAGAAGCATATTCATTATCTGATATAGTGAAAGAAAATTTTTTAAAATTATTCATATATACTAATTTATTTGAATAATATAATTAAAAATCAGAGATTCACCAGAAATCAAAGTTAATAGGAACAGGAGAAACTTGACAGATGGAGATTTTCAAAGTCATGGTCTGATGTCAGTTAGTTCAAGCTGTAGATTTGGGAGAGAAGAGTACAAACAAACATACCATGCTGTGATTCTGTTTCATTCCTTTAGGTAAACAAGGATTTCAAATATGCTAAGTGTCCTCATTGGGATTTCAAGTCATCTTATAAATTTCAAAACACTGAAAATGAAATATATGCTGTAGTAACCGAATGGACTAGAAACAAAAATAAGACAAAGATATTTTAACCCGGGCTGTAACTTATGACACAAGTTAGAGTACAGAAACTAATTAAGTAATGGAACAGAATTAGCATGCATTTAAAACTATATATCATGTGTTATTCTTGATTCATTTACTTTAAATGCAATAAGGAAATAATTTACTTTCCCTCATTTTCTTCTGGATCATTTCCTCCTGAAAATAGCTAAATATGCCTAGAATTCACAAACTATAAAACACAGTCAGATGTTTTTATTAAAAACTGATATAGATTATAATCGTCTCCAATTTAGTTTAGCATTGGACCCTGAGATTAGCTTAATGGATTCTACTGTATGAGGATTCAGAGTTCCAAATCTCCAGAAAGGATGAAAAAATAAATTTTCTATTTCCCCTCTATCAATTGTGTAAACTTTGAAGTAATCTCAAATCTTATTTTATCAATTTCTTACCATTTTTCCCTGCCCCTGCTGGTTACTTTTATTATTTCCACCATTACTTTTGCTGAGGTCATTTATTTCCCTACTTTTTGGGTTTTGAGCTTTTGAAAACACACAATAGTTTCTCAAAAAGTTAAACATGGAATTATTATATGATCCAGAAATTTCACTTCTGGCTTTACATCCCCAAAAACTGAAAGTAAGGGCTCAAACAGATACTTGTACACCAATGTGCATAGAAGCCAAATGGTGGAAACAACCCAAATATCTATCAACAAATTAGTGGACAAAATGGGGTATATGCATATGATGTAATGCTATTCAGCCTTGAAAGTACTAAAATTACAGCACATGCTATAACATGGATGAACCTTGAAAACATTTGCTAAGACATAATCTAGACACAAAATGAAAAATGTTACATGATTCCACAGATATTAAACATCTAGATAAAGGGAATCCATTGAGACATAAAATAGAACAGATGTTACCAGAGATGAAGGCAGGAAGAATGAGGAGCTATTGATAAATGAGCACAGAATTTGTATGAGGTAATGAACAACTTCTAGAAATGGATAGTGGATTTGGAAACTCCCCAGGTCAGTAGGTGCCCAATATGCTACTGGAGATCAGTGGAGAAATAACTCCATAAAGAATGAAGGGATGGAGCCAAAGCACAAATACCCAGCTGTGGATGTGACTGATGATAGAAGCAAGGTCCGATGCTGTAAAGAGCAATATTGCATAGGAACCTGGAATGTCAGGTCCATGAATCAAGGAAAATTGGAAGTGGTCAAACAAGAGATGGCAAGAGTGAACGTCGACATTCTAGGAATCAGCGAACTGAAATGGACTGGAATGTGTGAATTTAACTCAGATGACCATTATATCTACTACTGCGGGCAGGAATCCCTCAGAAGAAATGGAGTGGCCATCATGGTCAACAAAAGAGTCCGAAATGCAGTACTTGGATGCAATCTCAAAAACGACAGAATGATCTCTGTTCGTTTCCAAGGCAAACCATTTAATATCACAGTAATCCAAGTCTATGCCCCAACCAGTAATGCTGAAGAAGCTGAAGTTGAACGGTTCTATGAAGAACTACAAGACCTTTAAGAACTAACACCCAAAAAAGATGTCCTTTTCATTATAGGGGACTGGAATGCAAAAGTAGGAAGTCAAGAAACACCTGGAGTAACAGGCAAATTTGGCCTTGGAATACGGAATGAAGCAGGGCAAAGACTAATAGAATTCGGACAAGAAAATGCACTGGTCATAACAAACACCCTCTTCCAACAACACAAGAGAAGACTCTATACATGGACATCACCAGATGGTCAACACCAAAATCAGATTGATTATATTCTTTGCAGCCAAAGATGGAGAAGCTCTCTACAGTCAGCAAAAACAAGACCAGGAGCTGACTGTGGCTCACACCATGAACTCCTTATTGTGAAATTCAGATTTAAATTGAAGAAAGTAGGGAAAACCACTAGACCATTCAGGTATGACCTAAATCAAATCCCCTATGGAAGTGGAAGTGAGAAATAGATTTAAGGGCCTAGATCTGATAGATAGAGTGCCTGATGAACTATGGAATGAGGTTCGTGACATTGTACAGGAGACAGGAATCAAGACCATCCCCATGGAAAAGAAATGCAAAAAAGCAAAATGCCTGTCTGGGGAGGCCTTACAAATAGCTGTGAAAAGAAGAGAAGTGAAAAGCAAAGGAGAAAAGGAAAGATATAGGCATCTGAATGCAGAGTTCCAAAGAATAGCAAGGAGAGATAAGAAAGTCTTCCTCAGTGATCAATGCAAAGAAATAGAGGAAAACAACAGAATGGGAAAGAGTAGGGATCTCTTCAAGAAAATCAGAGATACCAAGGGAACATTTCATGCAAAGATGAGCTCGATAAAGGACAGAAATGGTATGGACCTAACAGAAATAGAAGATATTAAGAAGAGATGGCAAGAATACACAGAAGAACTGTACAAAAAAGATCTTCATGACCCACATAATCACGATGGTGTGATCACTGACCTAGAGCCAGACATCCTGGAATGTGAAGTCAAGTGGGCCTTAGAAAGCATCACTACGAACAAAGCTAGTGGAGGTGATGGAATGCCAGTTGAGCTATTCCAAATCCTGAAAAATGATGCTGTAAAAGTGCTGCACTCAATATGCCAGCAAATTTGGAAAAGTCAACAGTGGCCACAGGACTGGAAAAGGTCAGTTTTCATTCCAATCCCAAAGAAAGGCAATGCCAAAGAATGCTCAAACTACTGCACAGTTGCACTCATCTCACATGCTAGTAAAGTAATGCTCAAAATTCTCCAAGCCAGGCTTCAGCAATATGTGAACCGTGAACTTCCAGATGTTCAAGCTGGTTTTAGAAAAGGCAGAGGAACCAGAGGTCAAATTGCCAACATCGGCTGGATCATGGAAAAAGCAAGAGAGTTCCAGAAAAACATCTATTTCTGCTTTATTGACTATGCCAAAGCCTTTGACTGTAGGCATCACAATAAACTGTGGAAAATTCTGAAAGAGATGGGAATACCAGACCACCTGATCTTGAGAAATCTGTATGTAGGTCAGGAAGCAGCAGTTAGAACTGGACATGGAACAACAGACTGGTTCCAAATAGGAAAAGGAGTTTGTCAAGACTGTATATTGTCACCCTGTATATTTAACTTATATGCAGAGTACATCATGAGAAACGCTGGACTGGAAGAAGCCCAAGCTGATATAAAGATTGCTGGGAGAAATATCAAGAACCTCAGATATGCAGATGACAACACTCTTATGGCAGAAAGTGAAGAGGAACTCAAAAGCCTCTTGATGAAAGTGAAAGAGGAGAGTCAAAAAGTTGGCTTAAAACTCAACATTCAGAAAACAAAGATCATGGCATCTGGTCCCATCACTTCATGGGAAATAGATGGGGAAACATTGGAAACAGTGTCAGACTATTTTTTTGGGCTCCAAAATCACTGAAGATGGTGACTGCAGCTATGAAATTAAAAGATGCTTACTCCTTGGAAGGAAAGTTATGACCAACCTAGATAGTATGTTCAAAAGCAGAGACATTACTTTGCCAAAAAAGTCAGTCTAGTCAAGGCTATGGTTTTTCCTGTGGTCATGTATGGATGTGAGAGTTGGACTGTGAAGAAGGCTGAGTGCCGAAGAATTGATGCTTTTGAACTGTGGTGTTGGAGAAGACTCTTGAGAGTCCCCTGGACTGCAAGGAGATGCAACTAGTCCATTTTGAAGGAGATCAGCCCTGGGATTTCTTTGGAAGGCATGATGCTAAAGCTGAAACTCCAGTACTTTGGCCACCTCATGCAAAGAGTTGACTTATTGGAAAAGACTCTGATGCTGGGAGGGATTGGGGGCAGGAGGAGAAGGGGACGACAGAGGATGAGATGGCTGGATGGCTTCACTTACTCGATGGACGTGAGTCTGAGTGAACTCTGGGAGTTGGTGATGGACAGGGAGGCCTGGCCTGCTGCGATCCATGGGGTCGCAAAGAGTAGGACACGACTGAGCAACTGAACTGAACTGAATATGACAGAACATGTAAGTAACATGTCCCATGGATTATTGTATCTCTTCAAATGTCAATAAGACCCTCAGACCATTCAAGATTGAACTCCCAGTCTCTCTCATGCTACTCAAACATGGCCTTCCTCCCATTTTAGCCATCTTAGGAAATGGCTCTCTCATTCATACATTTATGATAACTAGAAACTAAGGAGTCATTGCCATCTCACTCACTTTCAACTAACATAGGCAGTCTCTCAAAAGGTACTTATGGTTTTGCTTTCGATTATCTCTCCATATTCATTTTCTTAAATCTCCTACTACCTATACCACCCTTTTAGAAATTCAGCTATTTTAAAAAACCTGTTTTTTGAATCCACTTTTGTCCTCTTCTAATACATCATCCTCATAGCAGCCAAGTATTTTTGAAGGTAAATTCAATGATATCAGCTTCCTATCTTAAAACTCACAGGGCTTTCTCATTCTTCCTTTTATAAAGAAATGAAATCTCTTTATGGTGCCGCTGTAAAGAATCATCATTCTACTCTCTGCTTCTATGGTATCTTAAATGGAATCATGTGGTTTTTAATCCTTCTGGGACTGGCTAATAGTGGCCATCAGAAGGTGAGTATCTTATACAGGTGGCTAATAAACACATGAAACGATGCTCAACATTGTTCATTATTAGAGAAATACAAATCAAAACTATATGAGATATCATTATACACCAGACAGAATGACCATCATTAAAAAGTCTACAAACAATAACTGCTGGAGAGAGTGTAAAGAAAATGGAACCCTCTTGTATTGCTGACAGGAATGTAAATTGACACAGCCACTAAGGAAGACAGTATGGAGATTCCTTAAAAAACTAGGAATAAAACCACCACATGACTCAGTAATCCTATTACTAGGCATATATCCTGAGGAAATAAAAACTGAAAAAGATGTATGTATCCCAATGTTCACCGCAGCTCTGTTTACAATAGCTAGGACATGGAAGAAACCTAGATGTCCACTGACAGATGAATGAATAAAGAAGTTGTGGTAATATATACAATGGGATATTACTCAGCCATAAAAAGGAAATATTAGCATCAGTTCTAATGAGGTGGATGAACCTTGAGCCTATTACACATATACATGTTCCATATATATGGAACCTAGAAAGATGATATTGATTAATTTTTTTTCAGGACAGCAATGGAGATACAGACAGAGAACAGCCTTACAGATACAGTGGGGAGGAAGGAAAGGAAGGTGGGGTGTATGGAGAGAGTAATATGGAAACATACAACATGTAAAATAGCCAATGGGAATTTGCTGTATGATTCAGGGAACTCAAACCGGGGCTCTGTAACAACCTAGAGGGATGGGATGGGGAGTGAGGTGGGAGGGAGGTTCAAGAGGAAGGGGACATATATACACCTATTGTTGATTCATGTTGATGTTTGGGAGAAATCAACACAATACTGTAAAGCAGTTATTCTTCAATTAAAAATAGATAAAAATAATATAAATTAATTAATATCAAAAAAGAAGGTGAGTCTCTTAACAAAGCCCACTTCTGTAGATATTAAGCTCTTGGGCTTCTCAGGGAAAGATGTGTGTCCATCCTATTTGTTCAGCTCATTTGGTGCCCACACATATTCCAGAGCATTTCCACTTTGGAAGATAGGGTGACAGTGTATGAAAATCTCTAGCCCAGAAACTACTAATACCTCTTTTTAAAGTTGGCAATTAAAAAAGAAATGAAAACTAAGTCATTTTGGAATTTAGAATAATTTTAAGGCTTATTTTCTTTGTTTTCAAGACAAGTAAGGGTCATGGTTGAATTTTATCCATATATTCCTAAAAACGGTTACCTAACATAG
The DNA here is from genome assembly GCF_029378745.1 of Bos indicus. Taxonomy (NCBI): domain Eukaryota; kingdom Metazoa; phylum Chordata; class Mammalia; order Artiodactyla; family Bovidae; genus Bos; species Bos indicus. Next base: position 75,926,939 of record NC_091765.1, read on the forward strand.
TGTAACATCCAAGATATAGACAGGCCTAAACTGAGATATATATGGCCATATATTAAAAAAAAAAAAAAAAAAAACACAGAAGGATAAGAAAGCTGAAGGAAACAATTAATAGTCCATCAGGATGGAATGGATATCATGATTAAAATTCTCAATGTCCACATCCCACACTCTTACATGGACAAACAAAACACAATATAAATATGTATATAATAGTTTTAACTTTAAAAAGTGTTAGGAGTATATGTAAGTCACTTGAGAAGAGGTACTATAGCTAATCTTTGCTGATGCTCAAAAGTTGTCAATGATATGAATGAAAATATACTTGTTTCTGTACATGGATACTGAATACCCAGAAAACACTTTTTGTTCTTTGTTAAAAATGAAGAACCTTATTTTAAAATAGTTATATGTAAATTTCAGATCCCAGTGTGCTAAAATACTTATTGAAATGAAATATGTAGATAATTTCATTTAGGTAACATTGTTTCTATTTTTATTCAGCTGGCTTATATACTGCAACTAGCCATTTTTCCTAGCTTTAGAAACCATAACTTGAAGCTGTTTAGGACCTTAGAAAATTTTCCTTAGATAAAAATCAATCAACTTAGAGAATGTGAACTGTTATTCTAATTATTATTACTTAAGTGATTTATCATTTGTATTATATTTCAAATTTCCTAAGGATTAGATGTAGCATTGTACAGATTTTATTTAAATCAAACAATCATAGAAGTTCAGCAAAAGGTTAGCCAAATCTAGCAATTAGCAATAAGAAACAAAAAAGTCTCAGAAAAGTTAGAAAGTATGTACATTAAGTAAAAAAGGATCAATAATGAGAGCTTTAAGTCCTTCATGAGAATTTTAAAAGTTGTTAATAGAAAGGAGAGGAAAGAAAATGGTTTTCATATTAGAATATTGAGACAACTTTGGGAAATTTTCTATTCCTAAGACAGTTTTCATAGAACATCAGATGGTACCCTTGACAAAGATTGACATCTAAAATGAGAAAGTTAGAGCAAGTAGAGCACTTCAAGCCCAATAAATCACCAGAACCATATGGTATATATCCAAGATTTCTGAAGGAAAAAAGTGTGAACTAGCATACAGAGGAAAATGATAGTGTGAAGCATAGCCTTAGCAGTAGCATCTGTTTTTATAGACTGGAAGATTATTTATTATGTAGAAAATAAAGGGAAATTTTTAATGTTAAGTAAAAAATTATGTTCTGCCTGTGTTAATCTTGAATATTTCTGTGCTACTCTGTATCTTTTCTGGATTTTGTTTAGCATCAAGCTTTTCTGGCATCTCTCTTTCTTATCTAGCCTATTCTTCCGACCATACATGGTGTGTGTGTTGTCCAGGGTGAAAGCAGGTTTGTTAGTGTGCTATCACATTGATCCTCTTTCATAAAACTGATTTTTTGTGTTTGTTCTCCCTCCTGTGCTTATCTTGTTGTCTTTTTTTGAGTGATAGTAAATTAGAATATACTTGATTTCAAACAGAGTTGGTATGGCTTCATTTGTTTTTCAACCATTAGCTCATTTCTGTTACATGGCTTTGGAATTCAGTTAGGATCCAAAGCATCTACTAATTTGCAATTGGAGAAAGTGAAAACTCAAAGGACTAATCATAAATGTATGAGCTCAATAAAATTTTACACATGCATACACTACTGTAGTGTTAGTCACTCAGTTGTGTCCAACTATTTGCGACCCCATGGGCTATAGCCCACCAGGCTCCTCTGTCCATGCAATTCTCCAGGACAGGATACTGGAGTGGGTTGCCATGCCCTCCTTCAGGGGATTTTCCTGACCCATAGGTTGAACCCTGGTCTCCTGCATTGCGGGCAGACTCTCTACCGTCTGTGCCATCAGGGAAGCCTTAATGTAACCTACAGCTAAATCATCATTAAGCATACTGCAGTCCTTTAAGATGGAGAAGGAAATGACAACACACTCCAGTGTTCTTGCCTGGAGAATCCTAGGGATGGGGGAACCTGGTGGGCTGCCGTCTACGGGGTCACACAGAGTCGGACACGACTGAAGTGACTTAGAAGTAGTAGTAGTAGTAGTAGTCCTTTAAGAAGCTTCCTTTTACCCTTACCAATCAGTATTACCCTGAAGGTAACCACTATCCTGAATTCTAATACCATCGGTTAGTATTGCCTGTGCTAAACTTCAAATACATGAAATTACACCAAGTATTTTCTGGCTTCTTTTGCTCCAAATAATGTCTCTGAGGTTCATCAATGCTGTAGTATCTATCCATAAACTAATTTTATTTTTATTTCTAGATAAAATTTCATCTTATAATGCACCATACCTTATTTATCCACCATTCTATTGATAGAATTTTGAGCTAATTCTATTTCTGTCTCTTAAATGTAAAGTTGCAATAAATATTCTTGTATTCTTGTGTTTTGCAAACGCATGCACTGTTTTCACTTGATTCTAAACTTAAGAGTGAAACTGTTAGTCATAGAGTAAGCCTGTAATCAAATGTAGTGTTGCATTTAACACTCAAATAAAAGTATATATGAGAGACTGATGGCTTCACATATCATCAACACTTGGTATCATCAGTCTTTTCACTTTAGCTATTGGATGAGTGGGTAAAGGATGCTCATTGTGATATTAATTCACATTTCAATGAGGAGTAATGATGTTAACACAGTTTACGATGTTTATTAGCTATTTGAATATCCTCTTTTTCAAAGTATCTATTGATGTTTTTCTCATTAAAATATCAGGTCTTTAATCTTTCTCTGATTCTAGGAGATATATATTCTGGTCTTGAGTCCTTTGTTAATCTATCATCTATCTACCCATTTATTTATCTATACATGGATGTTATAAATTTTACTGACGCTCAGTGAGACTTATTTTGTGCCCTTAAAATACTGTTTTAAAAATCTTTTTCTACCTCAAGATCATGTCAAAATTTTCCTATAATTCATCTAATGCTTTATTGTTTTACATTTTACACTTAGATATATGATTCTTCTTGAAATATTTTTGATATACAATATGAGGAAAAGGGTCAATGTTTATGTTTTTCCAAAGCAAAGCCTGATGGTTCTTGCACTATTTATTGAAAATACTATTTTTTTCTCACTGAATTTCACTGGTGTCTTTGTCCTAATTCAAATTAAATAGAATTTTCTATAATATTCTATTATTCAATCCCCTGTCTTTGCCACTGAAAGGAATATAAGTCCATAGCCCATAATCTTCTAATATTCCACTGGCGTTTCCAAAGATTACTTGGAAAACAAAACGTACATACATAGAATGGGAGAAATGGGAAAGGGGAAAACTTACTTCTGTCATAGGAATGCATTTGCTAGATTATATTAGCCATACTGAAGAAATGTAAAAATGTGCCGTCCATATTACAGTCAGAATCATCTTTAAAAGCATGTATCACATAACCATAGTTCTGATTGAACATCTCCTGTGCTTCCTATTGTACTTGGCCCAACGTGTTATCATATTGTGGTCTATGGTAAACTCTCCAATCTCATCTCTAACCACTTTCCTATGGCTATCATGCTGTATTCAGCTAGCTTGTTTTTCCTTAAACAAGGCAAGTTTTTCCCATTCACATTTTACCTGGAATGCTGATTCCCAAGTTTGTGCTCTGCTGAATCAGTTTTTTTATTCTCGTGTCAAGTTACATTTCCAATTCACATTTTCCTATTTTATTTTATTAAAGTCAACTCCTGACAGAATCTCTACGTACCCATTGCATTGATACATATATTTTTATTGTTGTTTAGTTGTTTTCTATTCATTTATGCATTTGTATAAATTAATTATATTTTAGTATTTTTAGTATATTTACATGTTATAATAATATTTCTTATAGCTCGTATTTATTGACAATTTATGTCTTTATTCAGGCACAAGAAAATACAATTGTAGACAATAACACATTGAATATTCTTAGACTGATCTTTTAATATAAAAAAGTGTTTTTTTAATTGTAATAAACACTGACAGATTAAAAAATAAATCAAATATAACTCAGGTTTAGGCTGACTATGTAGAAAACTTTGGACTCTCACCTAGACACTAGCTACCTTTAAATAAAAAAGAAAAGCATTAATCCAGAATGATTAAATCTTATACAAATGGCAAAGAACTATATAATAGCTTAGGATTTTTATTTGTTGACTATTTAAAGGATATGTGTTCATATGAGTGCCTGTGTCTGTGAGTGTATTTCCCTTTAGAATTTACATCCTTTGAACAATTATAGTCTTACAAAAATTGTCAAATTATTTTCCTCCCCTCCAGGCCCATTCTGTTTATTTCAACCATGAAAGAAATCATAAGCTAATTTTTCAATAATTTTTGGAGATCTCAATGAAGTTCATTTTAATTCTCAACATTAGACATGTTCAAATATTTCATCCCTTCTTAAAAATATGCGGTAAAAATCTTAAAGTCCCACTTAACAGAGAGAAGGCAATATGTATGATGAAAGTATTTATTAATAGGATGAATAAGATGAAACTTACCCTTATCTATTAAAACAGAATATTAGATCCTCTCTTTCCAGTCAATTACTGTTTTAACATTCTATAATTTTTATGCATTTAAAATGAAAAAACAAGCTACTTACTGATATGCTTCATGACTAAGTTGAACTCTATCAATTAGCAGAAACAATCCTGGTGGCTTCAAATCTCCTTAGCAAGAAGTCTGATATTCCTCCAAAAGTGGCCACTGTTCCTGCCTGGGACACAAATATGCAGCAGTGAACAAATGTAGATGTTCACTTGACTAAAGTTCCAGCAATGTGTTCCAGAGTGAGTGACAACAAAGACACACTTTCAGCAGTGCTGGCAATCCCTGAAAGTGACTGGAATGAGTCAATTAGGTCCTTAGTGATTTCTGCTCAAGGAAACTGAGGTGCCTCTGGCAAAAACAGAAGATAGTATTGCCAGCCAGGAAGTGAGATCTTACAAGACTGTGCAGGAGAAAACAGAGCAAGGTAAGCCATATCTTTCAGTACGAAAACTTGAGACTGATAACAAGGAAAATGAAGCATAAGTGACTTCTAAAATGTGTAAAAAGAAAACGTATACTCCATTCATGTCCCAAATGTATGAACTGCAAGAGAAATGGATATCAGCAAAGAAATGTACTCCGGATGTACTGAGAAAGAAATGTCTCCTAGGGCAAAATACCACAGTTGACAAAAGGGTTGTTATATTTTCCATCCACATTTTTTAATAACAAAGAGGTAAGCTATTTGGGTAACAACATCTTAAAAATTGGGAAACTGTCTCTTAAATGAAATAATTGAATTTATCTTATCAAGTAATGAGAAACTGTAAATTTGTATATGATATTTTAACTCAAGAATGTTGAATACTATATTTTTTGTGTTTTCTAGCAAGTGATTATTTCCTTGATGCTATAATAGAGAGTTTTACAAGTAAGGTTAGGAAATCCCTTGGTAAAACAAGTGGTATATAATATATATAATATATAATATATATAATATATAAAATAATATATATAATTATATATATATTATAATATATATATATATATATATATATATAATATATAATACCTATATATTAAGCAAAGTTTCTGGTTATGTTGATAAAGAAAAAGACTAAGGTAGCTCCAAGTCCCATTCAGACAGAAATCTCTAAATTAAGATTGTCCCACTAAAACCTAAAATTTTCTATGAAACTTTAGCAATTTGGTCAATGCCTCTTTTTGGGGGCTATATTGTTCCTTTTGGAGATTCTGTAGTTTAGGAAATAATTTAAATGTAAAGGAAGGAAGAGTATATTATTTGCAAAAGTTTGGATATCACAAGTGAGTCTGACATAGGGAATCCCTAGGGTGTTTAAATGTTTATCAAGAAATTTGTTTTTAAAACGTGATTGATGGAGCTGACCCTGAAAATGAATATTTCTAGAAAGTGAAAAGAATAATAAAAAATGTGTTATAATCTTGCTTAGTTTTTTTTCTTTTAATCTGCAACTGAAAAAATCAAATATTCTTAAGCTAAATATTTTGAAAAGTCTATATTGAAAGTTCTTGCTTTAAATGTGTCATTTATTCTCTCTAAATGTATATCTAAAGAGACATTTTCCCTTGTTACTAATGAAAGTCAGTATAATCTAGTAGAAAGAGTATTATTTGGGCTTATATCCTTGAACTATATAGAGCAAAATAGGTTATCTCTGATCACCCAACTCTTTGTCAATACACATGAAAGACTAATTCTGAACTTAGGTGAAACTAAATTTTTGTAGACATTTGGTATTATGGGAGTCAAAAAGTAGATAATAGTTCTTTTTATTTTACTTTTATACCTTTTGTATTTTCTAATGCAATAACTGCAGCAGTCTTTTTAGAAGTAAGAAATGTTTATTAAAACTATTAATACATCAAGAAACTTTAGGAAACTAGAAGAAAGAGAAAATTGAATTCAAAATAAGCATAAGAAACTAAGACTTAGAAGAGAAGTCAATGAAATTGGAAATAGGAAATCAACAGAGAAAATCAACAAAACCAAAGCCTGATTCTGTCAATATGCCTTTAGCCACACTTAACTGTGAAAGAGTACCACAAATTTTTTCTAGAAAACATAGGATAAATCTTCATGATTTTGGATTAGACAAAGGTTTCTTAGATATGACATCTGAAACATAAAGCTACAACAGAAAAAACAGGTAAATTTTACTTTTCAAATTAAAAAAAAAAGTGTTTTAAAGGACCTCATTAAAAGAGTGAAAGGCAATCCAAAGAATAGAAGAAAATATTTGTAAATAATATACCTGATAAGAAACTTGAACCAAAAACATATAAGACAAAACACTTACAACTCAATGAGTGAAAAGACAAATAAACCTGATTTAAAAATGGATGATGGATCTGAATAAACATTTCTTAATGGAAGATTTATAAATGACCAATAAGCACATTAAAAGATGCCCTCCCTCATTAGCCATTAGAGAAATGCAAATCATAACATCATAAAATATCACTTTATACCCATTATGAGGAGAATAATAAAAAAGTCAGAGAGATACCACAATTTTTTATTAGAGTGTGGAGAAATTGGTACATTCATACTCTACTAGAGAGAATGTAAAATGGCTACACCATTTTGGAAAACATTCTGGCAGTTTCTCAAACAATTAAGCATAGCAGTACTGTATGAGCCAGCAGTTTCATTTCTAGTTTTATACCCAAAAGAAACAAAAATATATTGCAACACAAAACATGTACATAAATGTTTATATTGCCATTATTCATAATAGCCCACACCTGGAAATAACCCAAATTCCATGAATTGATGAACGGATAAACAAACTCTGGTATATCCATAAAATGGGCTGATATTCAGCCACAAAGAGAAATAAAATACTGATGCTTGTTGATATAGGGACCTTGAAAATATGCTAAGTAAAAAAAATTTATTACAAAAGACCACATATCATATGATTTCTTTTATATGAAATGTACAAAACAAAGAAATCTATGGAGACAAAAGGTAGATTAGAGGTTGTTAGAGTAGTGGGAGGAGATTAATAGGAGAGAAGATAGTAGATGACAGGCAGAGTTTCTGTTTGATGTGGTAAAAATGGTCTAAATTTACTTTGCCAACAAAGGTCCGTCTAGTCAAGGCTATGGTTTTTCCTGTGGTCATATATGGATGTGAAAGTTGGACTGTGAAGAAAACTGAGCACCGAAGAATTGATGCTTTTAAACTGTGGTGTTGGAGAAGACTCTTGAGAGTCCCTTGGACTGCAAGGAGATGCAACCAGTCCATTCTGAAGGAGATCGGCCCTGGGATTTCTTTGGAAGGAATGATGCTAAAGCTGAAACTTCAGTACTTTGGCCACCTGATGCGAAGAGTTGACTCATTGGAAAAGACTCTGATGCTTGGAAGGATTGGGGGCAGGAAAAGAAGGGGACGACAGAGGATTAGATGGCTGGATGGCATCACAGACTTGATGGACATGAATCTGGGAGTTGGTGATGGACAGGGAGGCCTGGTGTGCTGCGATCCATGGGGTCGCAGAGTCGGACACCACTGAGCGACTGAACTGAACTGAAAGGTTGCACAGACCTGTGAATATAGTAAAAATAATGAATTTTATACTTTAAAAGAATGAACTGTATGGTACGTAAACTGTAACTCATGCAGCTATTTTTAAAGTAAAAAAAAAAAAAAAAAAAAAAAAAGTCATTTTGAGCTGCTATAACCAAAAGAAAAAGCAAAAGAAAATAAAGCCCTCCCCCCTACCACCACCACCACAAATATATAGTGCTGCTTTCTACATGCATTTTTTCCTCATCTGCATGGTTAAATGAGCTTGTCTGCACTTATCAATCGAGGCCATGAGAAGAGGGAAAGAAGGTTAGAGCAGAGAGCTTAAAGAAGATGATCTGAAAATTTCACATATCACTTTTACTTAAAACCATTGGATCAAGCTTCCATGTCCAAAGCTAAATCTACAGAAGGTTGGGAAATCTCAGTGTTTATGCACTCAACTAAAACATGGAGGTTCTGTTGTCAAAAGAAAAGAAATAAGGTCAAACAGAAAGACACAGATTGAGCGGGAGGGAGAAAATATTGATATATTTGGTTGCCTCTATTATAATTTTAGTTTCATCTCATCTCTTAGGATGGAAATTAATTTTTCATTATAATTATAATAAAATATAAACTCTAACCATGGACCATAAGGCTTTGTATTTTCTGACCTTCCTCATTTCTGATCTTATCTCTGACTGCTATCCTCTTTGCTAATTAGACCAACAAAAACTAACTTTCTCTCTGCTGCTGCTGCTGCTGCTAAGTCGATTCAGTCATGTGCAACCCCATAGACAGCAGCCCACTAGGCTCCTCTGTCCCTGGGATTTTCCAGGCAAGAACACTGGAGTGGGTTGCCATTTCCTTCTCCAGTGCATGAAAGTGAAAAGTGAAAGGGAAGTCACCCAGTCGTGCCCGACTCTTAGCGACCCTATGGACTGCAGCCCACCAGGCTCCTCTGTCCATGGGACTTTCTAGGCAAGAGTACTGGAGTGGGGTGCCATTGCCTTCTCCAAACTTTCTCTCTAGTCCCTTCTATTTTTTGTTTTTAAATTAGGATTTTTATATAATGTCATTATCTATTCCTTTAATTGGAAAACACTCTCTTTCACAATATCCCATGGTTGGGCTTTTCTCCCCATTCAGTTTTTAGCCCTTTAGAGATATTTTCCATGGCCATCCAAAATAGATTATACCAGTTGCTACTGCTCTCTTTACTCTGCACTTTTCCCTCCAATAGTAATAACCTCTAACTGTAATTACTGCTTGTGGAAGAGTCATATTTATTCCCTTGTTTAATAACTATAATTAGTCCCTTGAACATGTTCTTGTTTATATATTTATATACTTAATATCAATATTTTCCAATGATAAAAATAGATTGTATTTTTCAATAGACCTGACATGACACATAATAGTAATCATTTATAGAATGAGTGAATAAAAATAAAATTGGATGTGATGGTAGGAGTAGTTGTTGTTTAGTCTCTAAGTCCAGTCCAATTCTTCTGTGACCCAATGGACTGTAGCCCACTAGGCTCCTCTATCCATGGAATTTTCCAGGCAACTATAGTGGAGTGGGTTGACATTTCCTTCTCCAGGGGGTCTTCCCCATCAAGGTATCAAACCCGTATCTCCTGCACTGACAGACAAATTCCTTACTATTGGGAGCCTCCAGGGAAGCCCTCTCGGGTAGTTGTTGTTCAGCGGCTATGTCATGTCCAATTCTTTGCAACCCCACGAACTGCAGCATGCCAAGCTTCCTTGTCCTTCACTACCTCCCTGAGTTTGCTCAAACTCATGTCTATTGAGCCAGTGATGCCATTCAACCATCTCATCCTCTACCCCCTGTCCTCTTTCCCTCAATATTTCCTGGTATCAGGGTCTTTCCCATTGAGTCAGCTATTTGCATCAGGTGATTAAAGTATTGGAGCTTCAGCATCAGTCCTTTCAATGAATATACAGGATTGATTTCCTTTAAGATTGACTGATTTGATCTTCTTGCTCTCCAAGGGACTCTCAAGAGTCTTCTCCAGCACAACAGTTCAAAAGCATCAATTCTTCAGTGCTCAGCTCAGCTCCAGCACTCAATTCTTTATGGTAAAACTCTCACATCCACACATGACTACTGGAAAACCCATAGCTTTGACTATAGGGACCTTTGACAGCAAAGTGATGTCTCTAGTTTTTAACATACTCTCTAGGTTTGTCATAGTTTTTCTTCCAAGGAGCAAACATCTTTTAATTTCATGGCTGCAGTCACAGTCTGCAGTTATTTTGGAGCCAAGAAAATAAAATCTGTCACCATTTCCACTTTCCCCCCATCTGTTTGACATGAAGTGATGGGACCAGATGCCATGATCTCCTTTATTTTAATGTTGAGTTTTAAGCCAGCTTATTACTGTCCTCTTTTACTTTGACCAAGAGGCTTTTAGTTCCTCTTTCCTTTCTGTCATTAAAGTAGTATCATCTGCATATCTGAGGTTGATATTTCTTCCTGCAATCTTGATTCCAGTTTGTGCTTCATCCAACCTTGCATTTCGTGTGATATACTCTGCATAGAAGCTAAATAAGCAGGGTGACAAAACAAGTACTTGATGTACTCCTTTCCCAATTTTGAACCAGTCCATTGTTCTATGTCCTATCCTAACTGTTGCTTCTTGTCCAGCATATAGTTTCTTAGGATTCAGGTAAAGTGGTCTGGTATTCCCATCTCTTGAAGAACTTTCCACAGTTTATTGTGGGCCACACAGTCAAAGGCTTTAGCATAGCTAATGAAGCAGATGTGGTTTTTTTTTTTTTTTTCAATTCCCTTGCTTTGTCTATGATCTATTAGATGTTGGCAATTTGATATCTGATTTCCCTGCCTTTTCTAAATCCAGATTGTACATCTGAAAGTTCTCAGTTCACATACTGCTGAAGCCAAGCTTGAGGGTTTTGAGCACAATCTTGCTAGCATGTGAAATGATTGCAATTGTACCGTAATTTGAATATTCCTTGACACTGCCTTTCTTTGGGACTGGAATGAAAACTGACTTTTTCCAGCCCTGTGGCCACTGCTGAGTTTTCCAAATTTGCTAGCGTATTGAGTGCAATACTTTCACAGCATCATTTTTTTTAGGATTTGAAATAGCTCAGCTGGAATTTCATCACCTCCACCAGCTTTGTTTGTAGTGATGCTTCCTATGGCCCACTTGACTTCACACTCCAGGATGTCTGATTCTAGGTGAATGACTATACCCTCATGGTTTTCTTGGTCATTAAGACCTTTATTGTACAGTTCTGTGTATTCTTGTTATCTCTTAATCTCTACTGCTTCTGTGAGGTCCTTACTGTTTCTGTCCTTTATTGTGTCCATCTTTGCATAAAATGTTCCCGTGGTGTTTCCGATTTTCTTGAAGAGATCTCTAGTCTTTCCCATTCTATTGTTTTCCTCTATTTCTTTGCACTGCTCCCTTAAGAAGTATTTATCTCTCCTTGCTATTCTTTGGAACACTGCATTCAGTTGGGTATGTCTTGCTTTCCCTTCTTTTTTCAGCTATTTTTAAGGCCTTCTCAAAAAACCACTTTTTTTCTTGTATTTCTTTTCCTTGAGGATGATTTTAATCACTGCCTCCAGTGCAATGTTACAAACCACAGTTCATAGTTCTTCAGGCAGTCTGTCAGATCTAATCCCTTTAACCTATTCATCACCTCCACTGTATAATCATAAGAGATTTGACATAGGACATACCTGAATGGCTTAGCAGTTTTCCCTACTTTCTTCGATTTTAAGCCTGAAGTTTGCACTAAGAAGCTGATAATCTCAGCCACAGTCAGCTCCAAGTCTTGTTTTTTGCTAACTGTGTAGAGTTTTTCCATTTTGCTTCAAAGCAGTAGTACATGGAACCTCCCCCTCCAAAAAAAAAAAGAAAAAAAAAACAGGAAAGGAATACCTTTTCTAGTGTTGGACTAGAAGAGGATTGATTTCCTGGAAGAAATGTCCAGACACCTACAGTAACATTTTAATGTGGCCAGATGAAGGAAAGACTGAAAGTTTTAAAAGTTTACTTTTCGTGTTAAATAAAAAGTATAGCCATTCAAGGATCTTAACAAATTATACTGGGGTCACATTATGCACTACAAGAATAGGATGATAAAAGTCAATACTGGGGAGGTTGTCAGGCCCAGTTTAAAACAGAATTATTTACAGAGTGGTTTTCATTATGTAAAATAAATCCCCCATGCCACATATTCCTCATTGTTCAGGTCATTGAAGTGTTTAAAATGTTTAAAAACTATCTCACAAATGTAAAAATTCACCTCACACAATTTTTATGTACAGATAACATTGCTTCATAGCATCTTGTGAGTTTGTTATTGTCTTGTTTCATCAACTAATAGTCTCTTCCATGTATTCACAGCATAGAATCCTAGAAAATTCCATACCAAATTTTATGAGGGGAAAAGTTTTAGCATTTTATGTCCAAAGACAATCATTTAGGGCCTATGTATAAAATGTCCAATGTAATAGGTGAGAGAAAATGTCTCTGAAAACATACATGAAGGAAACAGAATCCTTGTAATCTCAAACTTTCCATGGCAGATATTTAATTTGCTTTTTCAACAGTAGCTTAATCCTTTAATACCTGTGTTTCTTTAACAATGCGTAAAACTTCCAAAGCTGGGGCTGAATCGTGTCTTTCTAAAGCTTCCTACGGAGAACTGCTCCTAATAGCCCAGTAGTGATGGAGGGTTTCTTTCAGTTCCTTGGAGCTGCAGGCTTGAATGTTGACAGGAGGAGCTCACCTTTTATCCTTCTGATGGGACAGCACCACAGACAGGCTTTGCATTGATCTTCTGAATGAGATGAAAAGGCTTCATCTCTATTCTGTATCCACATTTTAACTTTTATTAATGCTATGTTACGTTATATTAGAGAGCATATTTTGAGACATATCAGGTTAGGATGGAGGCTCCAAAATAAAAAGGTACAATCACCTCATTGTTAAAACCGAAATTATTTACCATCTTTATTGCACTATTTTTAATTGGAAAGAGAACTTAAATTTTTTAAACTCCAAATACAACTTCTCATCTCCTTTTTATTTAGGAGAAACACATCTTAGAGAGCTCCTCGGTCACTTCTGATATGATCGCATGGTATGGCCCCCAGAGTGTCAGAAGCACGATCCTCTGCTACTACTGCTTTAGACTCCTTATCATCTGACGTGTTCATCCAGAATAGATATCTATGCTTATGGCAGGGTCAGTCCCGCCCTCATGAGACTGTTTACAGCAGTATTTGTGTAGGTGTGAGACAGGTACTTCTCTTTAATCTCACCCAGTAGAGCCAAGATGCCACAGAAACTAACAATGACATTGTATTGTAAGTTCAGGAGTAATAAGAAGGAACTATCACACAGAAAGGATCTTAGAGCTACTTCACAGGCACCCAGCATTTGTAGGATTGTCTCTCATGCTGGATACTCTTCAGTTTCAGGGTCATGAAATCCTTATCACAGCCCTGGGTATGCTTCAGTGTCTTCTACTTTCTAGGGTAGGCCAAACAGTCTCCAAATTCAAAGTTAGGAATATATTTTTCTTATCTTCAGTCAGAAAATCTGTTCTCCCACAATTAGAAATATTATCTAGATCTATGACTCCAGTTGAATACAGTCTAATATTAATTCTTCTAGCAAACTCTGAGTAATCCAGGTTTAAGTAAACCTTATGGAAAACATCAGAAGCCCATTTAACTGTGGTGCATCAAGGGCACCATTTTTTTTTTTCTTTTTTTTTAACTGCTCATTAAGAACTTTAAAAACCTTGGGGGTCTAGAATCATTTGATTATGCTTTGAACTAACAGACTTTTGATAGATTATTATATTTTGTACTTAATAATAATTATAAAATATAATAACATGACCAAGAATCCCCTCACTGAATCATATATGTATATATATATATATATATATATGTATAGTATGACATAATTTGATTAACTCTCAGACTTTAATAATTCATTTGCCTTCACTAAGATTTTGAAAGCTATTTCCACTTGGAGATTTACCTTTAGGTTAAGGCCAGTGTTCTTGCCTGGAGAATCCCAGGGACGGGGGAGCCTGGTGGGCTGCCGTCTCTGGGGTCGCACAGAGTCGGACACGACTGAAACGACTTAGCAGCAGCAGCAAGGCCATTTCACATTATATGATGGGGTGTTCAAGTAAATATAATGAAAAATACTCTTTGTTCTGAATACTATGAAAATAGAAGGATCCTTTCACTTTGGATGGCCATCTGAATAGCTAAGAACTTGCAGAAAGCTGTATCAATGTCCTCAAGGCTTTTTCTTTGTTCTCAATCTCTTTAAAAAGAACCAGCTAAAATGATAATTTATAAACCATTTAAAATACGTAGAACAATTTTTTTTCACATTAAAATTTTAGACTAGTACATTACACACAAAGAACAGCATCTTTCATTGTTTTCCTTTAAAACTTGCAAATGAAAGTTAGAGACACAATATCAATATTCTCACTTAAAGGAGCAGTTTATAGATGTAGTACTTCACTTGCAAATTAGAAAAGAAAGCCTAATACATAAGGGAGAGAAAGATATAAAATATATAAAGAAGTAATTTCACTTGTTTTGGAGATAAAATCTTAATACTAAGTAACAACAGTTAAATGATTCATCAAAAATGCTCAAAAGTAAAAATTTATATTTTTCCAAAATTTCTCCAGATTTTACACACGAACTAGAGAATATGCTCATGTGATCATATAGATCAAATAGCATCTCATTCTTTTAGGGATTGGAGACTTCTGATACAAAGGGTATCATTATGACTTTTGGAGGAGAAGGCAATGGCAACCCATACCAGTACTCTTGCCTGGAAAATCCCTTGGACAGAGGAGCCTGGTAGGCTGCTGTCTATGGGGTCACATAGAGTCGGACACGACTGAGAGACTTCACTTTCACTTTTCACTTTCATGCATTGGAGAAGGAAATGGCAACCCACTCCAGTGTTCTTGCCTGGAGAATCCCAGGGACGGCGGAGCCTGGTGGGCTGCTGTCTATGGGGTCCAACAGAGTCGGACACGACTGAAGAGCCTTAGCAAAAGCAGCAGCATGACTTTTGGATTCCGGGATTCTGCTTAGATAGACTGACCACAAATTGCCACTGAAAATCGAGACATTTTGAGAGTGATTGGAGCACTGTTCGTAATTACGTCAAGGCAAACCAAGAATACACTTGGTAGATCCTCTAGGGATAACCTACGCTGTTTCTGAAAACAAGTCAGCTATTTTCATCCTTTATCTACTGTTTCTCATACCAGCCACCATTTTAGCCTAATGTTCTCAGAAATTAAAGTGAAAGTGTGAGTTGCTCAGTCATGTCCACTCTCTGTGACCCCATGGACATCAGCCCAGCAGACTCCTCTGTCCATGGAATTCTCCAAGGAAGAATACTGAAGTGGGTTGCCATTCCTTTCTCCAGGGGATCATCCTGACCCAGGTATCCAGCCGAGGTCTCCTGAATTGCAGGCGGATCCTTCACCAACTGAGCCACTAGGGATATTCTCTGAGTTATCTTAGTGACTATCTTATCAAGTGCCTACCCCTAAAATTAAATAATATCTCACATGAAATGCCTGCCACTCATAGTAAAGTTAATAGCTCTCCAAAATCCATTCAGCAAACAATACAATTATTGCTTATTCTTCCTTAAATTTTGAAGTTACCTATCTTGTTTTCTGGAAAAGAAAGAAGTCAAAGATTCCTTAGGCTTCATAGCACAAAATATATGGAGGACAATCTTTATTGGAAGCTCCATCTGTACAATAGTAATATAAATACATCATATAATACTTATCAATTAAAATATTCTTCATTGTTAATAAAAAGTATTAGAGAAAATTTAAATAAGTAAAATACTATGGGATCAGCTTTCAATATATAGAGAAAGTTGAGTGATATTCCAGTCAGTGGAAAAGTAAACAAAGGATATGATCCAGGGAAACTTGCTTAAGATGGGAGTTGACCTAGAATATAGCATAGGGAAAAGAGATAGGAAAAAGATGTTTCCATCCTAATGGAAAACACATTGCACAGAAAATGCAGTGGTTAGATTGTGCACATTCTTCAATGTCAGTAACAGAAGTTAGAGTTTTATTCTACAGGCAAAAAAATGTGTCATAGGCTATTTTAGATAGAGCAGGAGAGTGACATGATCAGCTCTGAAACTTTGGAAGATTGTGCTGACAACATTGTATTGGCTGATTTTAGAAGGGGAAATTCTAGAGAAAGAATTTCAGGGTCATGTGGCTGACAGAGAGGAATAAAGCACTGTTGTGAAGGAGCTGCATCCAGAGGAGACAAAATAGAACAATGTGATACAGTCTTCTGCTTAATTCAGAAAGTTCCCAATTACATGTTCCTGCCATTTATTTTTATTTAATATGATGACAAAACATATTAAAGATCATGACAGGAGTTATGCCTGTGAAAACTGATATATAAAAGCATGAAATAGAATTTACTTAGAGTTTATTGCTCAGTTATTAATAAATAAAAATGAGGAATCAGAGGCTTCTCAATAAAATGGATATTACTTAATAAAAATCAGCTTGGGCACCATAAAAAATAATATGTTTTTGTATGTACAACTTAAATGTTATAAATGATGATATTATTATAAACTGTTCCAATGTCCATGTGATGTAGTTTGAAATGAAACTTTGCTTTAGAAATAATTTTTTAAAAGCATTTTGAAGAGTCCATTGCAATTCACTTAACTTTATTATAATTATGATACTCTTAAAGTTACAATAGTACCAAAGTCTAGAATTAGATTTTAAACTAGGGCACTGGTAATGGAATAAAAAACATGCGTAGGTGGATATGAAAACCCTAATAGAGGTAGAACAGTTAAAATGTCAAATAACTTGCTTACATTTAGGGAATTATCATAATGATGAATTTCTGGCAGATGAAGTTATATATTGCATATATATGTAGTTATATATTGCATATAATGACCCTATATGTGTATGCTACCTGGAATGAAAAGGCTCTACTCTTTAAAGGAGGAAAGATCAAATGAAATGGAGAAGAATCTAAAAGTTTTTGTAACATGCATAGTGTGTACCAAATTTGTACTGTCAACCTTATAATACCCACTAAAATGAAAAAGTAAATGCATATATACATAAATAGAAAGATAGTATATATAATAAAGTTATAAGGAAATAAACTTGAATTCTAAAACATTTCCAACAACTACTAAAATAAATAAGTAAATACAAACATACATAAATAGAAAGATAGTGTATCGAATAAAGTTGTTAAGGAGATAAAATTGAATTCTAAAACATTTCTCAAATAGTCCACTCTCTGCTTCTTATTATTCAGTTTCTGTCAGCAAGTCAAACATGCAGATGTCTGATTTTTGTTGTCAAATTCTCAATATTAAGAGTTTGCTGATCATGAATGTTTCCTGATTATAACAATTGCTCATAGATCTGAACCTACCTGTAGTATTGGGAACTTTTCAGGGTGTGTGTGTGTGTGTGTGTGTGTGTGTGTGCACGCCTGCTCAGTTGCTCAGTTGTGTCCAACTCTTTGTGACCCCAGGAAACTGTAGCCTGCCAGGCTCCTTGTCCATGGGATTTCCCAAGCAACAGTACTGGATTGGATTGCCATTTCCTTCTCCAGGGGATCTTCCCCACTGAGGGATTCAACCCATGTCTCTTGCATTGACAGGCAGATTCTTTACCACTGTGCCACATGGGAAACCCAAATTTTCAATGCCATAGGCAATTTTCTGACTGTAGAAAAGGCAATAATACACTGGTGGCCCAATTCTGCAGCATTACTCTGTAAGTCAATCCCGATAACTGAATCTACTGTGTCTTTGTTAAGAGTTCTTTGTGATTATTCTGGACTTTCTTCTTTAACATTTAATACACAAGGGCTTCCTTGGTGGCTCAAATGGTAAAGAATCTGCCTGCAATGCAGGAGACCCAGATTTGATCCTTGTTTGAGAAGAAACCCTGGAGGAGGAAATGGCACTCCATTCCAGTATTCTTGCCTGGAGAATTCATGGACAGAGTTGTCTGGGAAGCTATAATCCATGGGGTCACAAATAGTCGGATATGACTGAGCAACTAATACACACACACACACACACACACACAAGCTACCCTAAAAATGAATATAAAGTATTCCAATGGCTCAAACAAGATCTTTCTCTCTCTCTCTGTCCCCTAACAGTCCAGAAATATGAAAACAGTAGTACAAATTATCCAGAAAAATCTGTTCTAAGTGGTCAACCAGAACCCCTATTTCCTTCTTTTCTGTTGTTCTGTTCTCCTCGAAGGTACTTACCTCATCTGCATAGTTAAAGTGGTTCATGAAGACTCCATCAGTATTCTAGCCCATAAGATTAGGAAAAGTAAAAGTGGAGATCAAGTAACTGTCTTGTACAGAAGACATACAGAAACTGCAATTCCTAGTTATATTTAATTGGTAATCACCTAATTATAAAGCCTTAACTGCTGAAAGCTAAATTAGGGAGTAATGTCACATGAGTATTGTGTGCTCTGTCAAAACTTGGATTTCTGTAACTACAACAAAGAATAGGAGAATAGGTATAGGGGGACAATGGCAATCTCTGTCACAGTGAGTTGGGATAAATTATTTTCTCAGTAGTGGAACGTAAGCTGAATTGCCATCATTTCTACAATAGTGTACTCTGTAAGAATATAATCCACTTATTCCTTCAGTAAGTACATATTGGTGCCTACCATATTCTGGTCCCTATCACAGAATGCTTAGAGAATAGTGCTATAGGCAGGCAAGTGGACAGTAAATACAATGAAATAATACAGTTAAATTTTGAACCCATATTTGTGGGTCATGCCATTTAATTTTTACATGCTCTAATTTTGTAATCTTTGCAATTAATTACTCAAAAAAGTACTTATTATATTCCTTTTAAGGTTAAGAAATCTGAGACACAGACAGCTTATATTACTTGTCTAGGAACACTGCTGCTGCTGCTGCTAAGTCGCTTCAGTTGTGTCTGACTTTGTGCGACCCCATAGACAGCAGCCCACCAGGCTCCCCCCTCCCTGGGATTCTCCAGGCAAGAACACTGGAGTAGGTTGCCATTTCCTTCTCCAATGCATGAAAGTGAAAAGTGAAAGTGAAGTTGCACAGTCGTGTCTGACTCTTCTCAACCCCATGGACTGCAGACTACCAGCCTCCTCCATCCATGGGATTTTCCAGGCAAGAGTACTGGAGTGAGGTGCCATCGCCAGAGGTACCTAAATTAAAGATCCTGGATTAAAAGTCATATACTCATTCCAGATGAATGCAATTACCTATTATATCATATTGGCTTTCAGAATGTATTACAAACCATGAAAGTACAGAGATGAAGCAATTAAAGAATGCAGAAGATACATGTAGCAGGAAAAACTAAACCAAAGTGATGGTTAAGTTTTATTTTTATTTATTTGTGGTTGTGATGTAAAGGTGGAGGGTATGGTACATTCATACAGTGGAATATTTCTTAGAGACAAAAAGAACAAATTATAGATACTTTTAAAAGCAGGTATGAATCTCAAAAACATAAAAGCATACTATGATTCTAGATGAATGAAGAACTAAAAGGAATAACATAAGCTTAGTGTATAAAAAAAAATATCAGGCCAGCAGTAGCCTTTAAGAGTGGGGCTGACACACTGACACACTGAGAAGGGGCAAAAGAGATGTTTAGGGATGATGGAAATGTGTATATGTGAGAATAGATTGTTAAATTTAGTTATATTTTACAATTAAAATTTCACCTTTTACTTAATGTCTATTTTATTTCTAATTAGTAGGTTTTATACTTTAATAGTCATGAGGATAAGACATTTTGTAATACTTACTATGTATTTAGGCCTGGGCAGATGAAGAAATATATTAAGGTTAAAAATCATTAAGGTGGAAAATCATCAACAATTGTTTTCTCAGCAGATATAGGCAATAGAGAAATGGGAGAAGATGGAAAAAAATCAAGAATCACTGCCTGATTTTTGGCTCGATCAAGTAGAAAATGCCTGTTTACTAGGTGCTGTTTACAAAGATGAGCAAAGGGAGAAAGAGGTAGGGAAATGTATTTCAGAGCAGCATTGATGAGTATTGAATCTAAGGGAGTGGATGCGATCTCCCAGGTGTAGGGTAGAAATTAAGAAGACCAAAGGAATCTTTTGGAGTACTGATATTTGTGAAAAAATATGCTACATAGAGAATCACTCCAGAAATAAATTGCAACCAGTCAAATGAAATGATTTTTTTTTTTTTTTGTATTATACTGTATCCATTCTCAAACTTAACCATGTCTCAGCATCACCTACCTAGAAGGGTTTTTAAAATATAGATTTTCATAGATTATTGTATCCTACCTATAGTTTCTGACTCAGTACATCTAAGATAAGTAGAGTTAGCATTTGATTCTAAAATAATCTTATATTTTGCTGTTGCTGATAGTTTAGATCACAGGTTCAGAATAACTATATTCTACAGAAGATATTATAAAGATGCTCCATTTTTGATGCATCAATATCATTATTAATTATCACAAGTAAACAGAAAGAAGGGTTTGCCATAGTAAACTTGGAAGCATACATGAAATTAATTTAAAAAATTATAACACACATATAT
The DNA here is from genome assembly GCF_029378745.1 of Bos indicus. Classification (NCBI taxonomy): domain Eukaryota; kingdom Metazoa; phylum Chordata; class Mammalia; order Artiodactyla; family Bovidae; genus Bos; species Bos indicus. The sequence continues at coordinate 75,947,709 of NC_091765.1, forward strand.
ATGTACATATGCATATAAATATATACATAGATAATTACACATGCAATGACATGTATTCTGTTGAAGGAGTAATCATTAAGCATTTCCATAATGATATGATATAACAGTGTATGCTTGAATCATTTCACTCTATTTCAACCATCTTAACATTAATTATGCCACAAAAAATGATTGACTATAAATATAACTATTATGGTGTCATATTTGTAACCATTTCTTTTTCTAGCTATTGGCAAAAAAGTTTTAGCAAGACTAGAAAAAGAATTAACAACAGTTAGTAACTTAGAAAGCAAGGATATTGGAAATGAAGAGAGAGATACAATTCTTTTTCAAAGAATGGGTTATGGAATTATTACTACACAAGGATGTCTGTTAATTTTATCAAATAGGCTTCCCACATCCTGATTAGAGTATTTCTTTCTTTTTTTTCTTTGTATTACTTTTAAGACAGAGATTGCAATAGAAAGTTTATCAATTTTGAATATTTTCCAAAACTTTTAGAAAAATAAGGAATAAAAATTAGTTGTAAATCTACTTAAAGATTCATTGAAAAAAAATGATAATTAGAAACATGAAGAATCTAAGTAAATACTGATGAAAGGGAAAAATGACTCAAATAAATAGCATGACAATAAAGCATAGACATTCCTTCTTAGAAAAAGTCATGCATGAGTATCTTTCACAAAGCTCATATGCAATGCTAATGTGTGGAGTTTATAATTATGTATGCAATTATACATGCATGTATATATATATATATATATATATATATACATTTATATATAAAAACTTTGATTCCTATTTCTTAGTACTAGTGGGGATTGAGGGGAAAACTTTAAAAAGTAAAAAAATTAAGAAAAAGCAAAGCAATGAGAGTCATAGGGATGGATATTCTGAAATAATTTAAATCATATACTTTAGTTTAGCCAGAAAAGCAGCAATAAAAAACAAAGCCATTAGAAAGCAAATAGGCTTTTTGGGGGATGTGGGGGACAAGGATGTAGGCTTCATACAAATTAAAATGGAGAAAGCTATAATAAAAATAAGTATTTTATTTCATATATTCTAAAGTAGCAGAAACATGAATATAGCCTACATATTCTAAAGTGGACAGTATTTTACTTAAAGTTTAAATATATAACATATGCATGATAATATATAACAGAAGCCATATATTCCTTCTATTTGGACTTATTAAATTATCAATGTACTAAATAAACTATATGTTATATGGATGTCATCTTTATCTGCCAAATCATCTTTAAAAACAGTGTCCAGTAAGTCCTTGATCAAGTGACTGCTACACTGATTCATTGATTTATTTAAAAATAAAAATTTAAAAGGTAAGGAAATAAAAATGTATTTCCAGTAAACATATGTACCTCATTGTGCTTGTTAATAGCAAAGAAACTTATCTTTTTTAAAGATATTACATAGTTTCATATTTTTTGATCAAATATTTACCTTATTTATAAATCTGTTTATTTTTTAAAAAATATTTGCTGAGAAACTATTATATGCATGCATGCTAAGTCTCTTCAGTTGTGTCCAACTCTGTGTGACCCTATGGACAAGCAGCCCACCAGGCTCCACCATCCACAGGATTCTCTAGGCAAGAATACTAGAGTGGGTTACCTATTATATACCAAGTATAATTAATTCTGGAAGAAAATGAATAAAGTAAAGAATAAATACACAACTAAACTTTTGTTTTTATGTATCTGAGGTTGGGAAGATAAACATAAGCAAATAACTAAGTGAAACACATAATGCATCAAATGATAAAAAGTAAAATTGAGAAAATAAAACTTGGGATGTGAAAATAAGAGACAAGAAAAGAGTTAGGTGAGATGGTTAGGGAACATCTGAAGAGATGAAATTTGAGTGAAGTGGAGGGAGATGAAAGAGGAATCCACGTGAATATCTGGGGAATTGCTTTCCAGACAGAGGTACAAGTTCAAAACCTCCGAAGCAGAGGTATGCCTAGTAAGTTCATAAAAGAGCAAGTAGGTCAGCACTGCTAAAGAAAAGCTCATGAAGGGAAAGAGTAGCAGAGAATGGGGTTAAAGAGTCAACAGTAGCAAGAATTTCAGAGTTCTGTAGGTTCTTGCAAGTGTATGCAGAGGAATCCACTTGAGGATAAGGAGATGTGATGTAACCTAACCTGTGTTCAGCAAGACTGTTCTGAGTGCTGTGCTGTTTATTAATTGAGGGACTAGGGTTGGAAGAATATAAGAATGTGAGCTACTGAAGTGGGTATTGCAATAATGCAGTCGAGATATTTTTGAAGGTGCACTTAAGATAGCAGCAATAGATATAGCAAGAATTGTTCTGATTTTGGATATTTTGAAAACAGAGCCAACATGATTGACTAACAGCTTGGATATTAACAGTGAGAGAAATCACAAATCAATATGATATCAAAGTCATTTGATCAGAGTAGCTGTTCACAAGGGCATGAGGATATGATGTGGGTTACAATGAAATATTTATTTAGTTTGGTCAATGAGTTAGATGTCATTAAAGTATTGTTTCTAGAAGGAAAAACAGAGCAATTAGTAACTGGAGAGCTGGACATTTGAATTTGAGGTTATAGAGGTAATATGGTTACTGGAAATAAGATGTATTCAGAAAATGTTAGAGATTTTTTTTTTTGTTTTTTGTTTTGTTTTGTTTTTTTGCTAAAATCAGGAAGACTGTATGAGGAAGAGGATGCAGGAGGATCAGTTCTTTTCAACATGCTAAGTTTGCGATGCCTATTACCAATGCAAGAGGAGATGTCCAGTAGGCTGTAAAATATAGGGCTTGTCATCATGCATACACATAAATAAGAAGAGAGGAGTTCTAAGAATAGATTACTGGAACAATGTTTTTATGACTAGGAGATAAGACGAAACCATCAATGAAAAGTGAAAAAGTGAGGTTAGTGAAACAGAAAAAGAAATAGAAAAGTATATTGATCCAAAATTCAAATAATGCAGATATTCTACTTAATGGACTGTCAAAAGCTATTAATAGACTAAGAAATATTAGAATGACAAATGGGCCATTGTGTTCAGTGGTGTAGTGGACAAGCGTGAGAAGAGTCTAGGAATGGTGGGGCTGGTAGCCAGAGCTAATTGCATTCACGAATGAATGAAAGAACTAGAAAACAGGGGTTGTTAACATTTTCAGTGTGAAAAGAGTTAAAAGAGAACAGAAGCAGGAAGTTAGGAAAGTCTTGTCACTTGTTTTTAATTTGTTTTAAAACGGCAGATTTTAAGTTTTATGTACCTGTGGGAAAACTTGTTATACTGACAAGAGAGAGAGGGGAAAGAGAAGTACTGGAGCAATATCTTTGATTAGATGAGAGGAAATGGTGCATAACTAGAGAGGTGACAGTATCTAGAAGCACAGTCATTCATGTTAATAAGAGAAGGGGAAAGGCAAGAGAGAGAAAAGTTATAAAATAATCATCTGAGGAGGCATCAGACTGAAAGGATTTGTAAAATATAATAGACTTCCTAGGCAACTCAAAGTATCCACTTAAGGTTAATAGTCATGATTATAATGTGAATTCATTAAGCATAAATTTTTTTGCTAGTCAACTGTGTTCAGCTGCACAAGTCCAGCTAGAAGTTTGCATTTGTCTTTGAAGTTTTGCCAGCTGCATTTGACCATATACTTGATTTGATGGTGCTTGTAAGACTTTGATTAAAATGAGAAATCATGGGTCATCAAGAAAATGAGGATATGATGTATGTTATAATGAAATATTTGATTTGTCCAATGAGCTATATATCATTACAATCATGTCACTAGAAGAAATAAAATAGAAACAAGTTAAGAACTAGAGAATCAGACATTTGAATTTGAGGGGATAGAAAAGATATACTTACTGGACATAAGATTCAGGGAAGTGCTATCCAATAAAGACTGATGTGATGATAAGACTGTTCAAATAATCACAGTAACCATTAGCAAATTTGGCTATTGAATCCTTGATATGTGGCTAGTATAACTAAGGAACTATTGATAATTTATTTTAATTAACTTAAATGTAAATCCTACATATAGCTCTTGGGTAATTTATTGGACAATTACTAGTCAAGGGGATGAATAAAAGAATGAGTGGCTGAGGAAGAGTGGAATAATAGCACAAGCACAGCTGGAGAAAGGGAAAGTGATCTAGATATGAGGGGCTGAGGTGGACAAGGTGAAAATAGATGAATTGTCTTTACACTAATAGATAACAGATGATTTAGTCTGAGGATGTGTGGCTCAGATTTGGGACACTTTAGAAAAGAAAGAGAATACTCAGGATTCCAGTACCTAGAGTGACAATGAGGTCCAGTTGAATAAGATGTGTGAGAAAGAAAATATCCATTCCCACAGTGGTATGCATCAGAAGTCATGATCTCAAAGGAGAGTCACATTTCAGTTGGAGTAATAAGGTGAAGGAAAGCTTCAGGCAAGAGACTGAGTATATATAAGATATTTTGCTGAAAAGAAGCAGGTTAAAGGTGGAATGGTAGAATGATTCTTTAAATTTATAAGAAGTATGAGTTAGATTAAAATATTAATAAGCCGTATTTTATTGGGATGAGAATATAGGGAATGAGGAATGACCTGGGGATCCTAGACATCTTATAAGAACTGCTATCAGTTGAGTTCAGTCGCTCAGTCGTGTCCGACTCTTTGCGACCCCATGAATCACAGCACGCTAGGCCTCCCTGTCCATCGCCAACTCCCAGAGTTCACTCAGACTCATTTCCATTGAGTCAGCGATGCCATCCAGCCATCTCATCCTCTGTTGTCCCCTTCTCCTCCTGCCCCCAATCCCTCCCAACATCAGAGTCTTTTCCAATAAGTCAACTCTTCACATGAGGTGGCCAAAGTACTGGAGTTTTAGCTTTAGCATCATTCCTTCCAAAGAAATCCCAGGGCTGATTTTCAGAATGGACTGCTTGGATCTCCTTGCAGTCCAAGGGACTCTCAAGAGTCTTCTCCAATACCACAGTTCAAAAGCATCAATTTTTCGGCGCTCAGCTTTCTTCACAGCCCAACTGTCACATCCATACATGATCACTGGAAAAACCATAGTCTTGACTAGACAGACCTTTGTTGTCGAAGTAATGTCTCTGTTTTTCAATATGCTATCTAGGTTGGTCATAACTTTTCTTCCAAGGAGTAAGTGTCTTTTACTTTCATGGCTGCAGTCACCATCTGCAGTGATTTTGGAGCCCAAAAAGATAAAGTCTGACACTGTTTCCACTGTTTCCCCATCTATTTCCCATGAAGTGATGCTACCAAATGTCATGATCTTCATTTTCTGAATGTTGAGCTTTAAGCCAACTTTTTCACTCTCCACTTTCACTCTCATCAAGAGGCTTTTTAGTTCCTCTTCACTTTCTGCCATAAGGATGGTGTCATCTTCATATCTGAGGTTATTGATATTTCTAGCAATCTTGATTCCAGCTTGTGCTTCTTCCAGCCCAGCATTTCTCATGATGTACTCTGCATAGAAGTTAAATAAACAGGGTGACAATATACAGCCTTGACGAACTCCTTTTTCTATTTGGAACCAGTCTGTTGTTCCATGTCCAGTTCTAACTGTTGCTTCCTGACCTGCATATAGATTTCTCAAGAGGCAGCTCAGGTGGTCTGGTATTGCCATGTCTTTCAGAATTTTCCACAGTTTATTGTGATCTACACAGTCAAAAGCTTTGGCAGAGTCAAAAAAGCAGAAATAGATGTTTTTCTGGAACTCTCTTGCTTTTTCGATGATCAAGCGGATGTTGGCAATTTGATCTCTGGTTCCTCTGCCTTTTCTAAAACCAGCTTGAACATTTTGAAGTTCACAGTTTATGTATTGCTGAAGCCTGGCTTGGAGAATTTGGAGCATTACTTTACTAGCGTGTGAGTTGAGTGCAATTGTGCGGTAGTTTGAGCATTCTTTGGCATTGCCTTTCTTTGGGACTGGAACTGCTATAATTAGGGGTAAAGAGCATAAAGAGATTAATCCTGACTGTTCCAGTACAGATAAATTTTTCTATACAGTCTTGGAAAGTTTAGTATAACATATTTTCATTCAATAAATGCTAATTAACAAATGATCATGTGTGAGATATGAAAATATCCTAGAAATAATTGGACAGTACATAAAATAGACATAGTTCCCACTTGTATAATCTGCAAAAAATACCTCTTAGAGTAATAAATTCCAAAGATTTATTTTTTGGTCTTTAAGTGAATAATTTTTGTGTGGTGTATCCTTTTCTTTCCAGACATGACTGACATGTCATTTGTCAGCCTTCATTAAAAAAGAATTGGTGGATCCTTTAACTCTCTTAAATCATCAGTCTTGATTTTATCCACTGAGATTGCAAATTATTTTAGTTGTCCTTTACAAGCCATTCTATAGCTGTACTATGATTTTTTAAAACTCCTCTTGATATACAAGGGAAACATGGAGAGTAGCTATCAGGACTACTTGATACAGAAGAAGAGTGAGGACAAATATAATAAATTGAACTATTATTCCAAAGGTTAAAATGCCATCATCAGAAAACTTTATTCTAAATGTTAATCCATCAGTTTTACAAAATTATTAGAAAGTGTTTTCTGTTTTATTTTTAATCACAAAATTCTATTATCCATTTTGAACACAGAAATAAACTGTGCTGTCTTTCACAGAAAAACCACAGTGGTGATTAACATCCTGTGTTGGAAAGTAACTATAAGATTGAAAGACTTTTAATACTTCCAAATCTAAATTTTCAATCCTAATAACTAATTGATAAATGCAATAGACTTTTACCCCCGTTATTTTCTTATTTCTCTCTCATGTTGAAGCCTTTGATGTTTCCTCTCTAAAACTATTTCTTTGGACTTTTATGACACCATTCTCCCTTGGTTTACTCACCATTTTTTCTCTGTATTTATCTCAATGCTTTCTCCTAAAACTTGGTGTTCATAGATTCTATCTTTCTCCATCTCATTCCCAAGTATTCATGTTCTCTCTGCTCTATCAAATTGATGACTCCAGAATGAATACTTATGATTTGATCTCTATCTCGAATTTCAAATCTGCCTTGAATGATCTAGCATAAGATAACCATTTTCAAACATGAACTCATTTCCCCCTTCCAAATATGTATGTTCTCCTATGTTTGTTATTGTCTGTAGTAGACATTATAATCCTAGCCATTCTATCTTCAGACCAGAAACCTGGAGTCTTCAGATTTTTATTGTTACCCTTTCCAGATATTTTTTTCTAGATATGTATCTTTTTTACAGAGGACTTCCTTCTTTCGATTTCCAGTGAGTGATGTCTAGTAAGGATTAAAAATGTCTGCCAAGTTGTGTTTAATGACTGAAACACTTAACATCAATGTTTTATGTGACATTTCTTCATTCTACTCTAATTTGTCAATGGTTTACAAAACATTCTCATTTAACAGTTTTGTTTTCATTTTTTAAAATGTATTTTTCAGACTACCTTTTAATTTTAGCTTTTAACCTTTATAATAAGTGAAGCTTCCAATTATAGCATAATACTAAACTAAATTCAAAGATGGAAAATTGTTTACCAAAATGTACAATCTACTTTGGCCAATTCACTTATCTCCTACATAAATTTCTTTATTAAAGTATAACCAGATGACTGGAATTTTCTTGACACAAAGAAAAAAAGTAGAACTTAATTAGAAAGAAAAAATATTTGCAACATAATAATAAATTAATTATTATAGGCATTTTTCTTTTTTTCATGTTCTCAACATAATAGTTACGTTAAAAGGTAGGTGATGTTTCAAATATATATTTCAACCTTTGTTAAAGTTTGTCAAAATTTAAACAATAAGTTTAGACAATAAATAATTCACTTTAGACAATGAATTTAGGCAATAATCAAGTTTAGAATTATTTGTCCTTATGCTAAATACCTATCCTTTCTCTCTTCTGAATGGGATGAAGGTTAATTATCTTGTGTTGATCTTTGTATACTTAAAGTATACACTTAAAAATTTCAGCCTGATATCATTCTTTTTTTCCTATCCAGAAATCTAATTAAACAAAATTTGACCCCATCTCGATTTCCACAGCAAATTTAACCTCATGTGAAATAATATTGCACTAACCCCTCTCCTCTATTTACTGAATTTAAACCTTGTAGTTTTTAGGGAAAGAATGTAATTTCCCTTGTTCCATTTTTTTTTTCCCCTAGTAGAAACATGTGATTTTTAGATGACACTAAACTATTAAAAAGAACAACCTCTGGAAAATTCACTATTTTTTTTTTTTTTCTTTCCTCCACTTGGGATTGCCATGCGAAAGTGATTCCGGCTACATGTTTCAACTCTACTGATGTAAGGTTTTGTTTGGGTCTCTCTTAGGTCTAGTATAAGGTAAGGCATGAGAAACAGTAGTGGTAGCCAGCTCTTCTGACCACAAAATAAATCTTATTCTTTAAGGAGGTTATCAAAATGACAATTGACAGTTTATCATCATTTCTGTGTCCCCATGTCTTATTTAACATTTGGTTAAAAACACAGAAAGAAGGAAACAATTTGCTGTTGTTGTAGTGGTTCAGTTGCTAAGTGCTATCCAACTCTGCAACCCCATGGACTGTAGCCCACCAGGCTCCTTTGTCCACGGGCATTTGCAGATAAGAATACCGGAGTGGGTTGCCACTTTCTTCTCCAGGGGATCTTCCAGGACCAGGGATCAAATGCACATATCCTGCACTGGTAAGCAGATTCTTCACCACTTAGCCACCAAGGAAGCCCAATACTTTGTATTGAATTTCTACAATTATTACAGTATCTTAGTGATATAATGGACTATTGAGAAGAAGAAAAAGAAAGAAAAGAAGAACATTCTCCTTGGCTTTCATCCAATGCCCAGGTGCCCATTAAAAAGGATTCAAGATAGCTTTCATGATGACAATTTGCTTTCAAACAAATATCCTCTGTACAAGTTAGACAGTTATTTAAATAAACACAAAATGTAAGCTTTTCTTTACCCAGTATTTTATACAGCATTTTTTTGGCCATTTATAAATTCAAAGTAAATCATGTTTTCCTTCTCTTTCTACAAGTTCAGATCTAACATGAGTAAAATGGTTATAATGACAGTTGGCAGTTCCAAAATATCTCTCTAAAATTTCTTCATAAACAGTTACCATTTATGTTTCTATGAATAACTGTACATTAAAAAGGAAGAAAACATAATTGAACTGAAATAACAATTTTCATACAACACCAGTCTGTCTTATAAAACCTTTTTTAATAAATGCTTTTTCAAGGAAACTTTGTTATTGCATGACCCATGTAGTTCATCCAATATGATAATTATATTGACTATACAATAAAACTAAGCACTTTAGACAGAATAGAAAAGACTTCATTGTTAAATTTATTATATTACCATTTATCATTCTTATATCTTGGAATGTACTTGATTACCTGCAGCTGAATAATAAGATAGTTAAATAAGCCCACCTTCATAGCAATCCAATTTCTAAACATATCTAGCTGTATAACCCTGGTTGATCTGTTTAAACTCCTCAATTCTCAGATATTTAATCTATAAATTGGAAAGAACAACATTACTTATGGAGTTATTGTAAAAAAAAAAAAGCAACTAGACAATTAAGTTGAAATCAGATACAAAATAAGTACTTAGCAAATCTTTGCTATTATTTTAAATATAAACTTGGAGGATAAGGGATCACAAATTATTCATTTTTCCTGGATTAAAAGAAACTAATTTCGGATTTCCCTGGAGACTCTACGCTTCCGCAGCAGGGGGCACAAGTTTGATCCCTGGTCTGGGAAATAAGATCTCACATGCCACATGCTGTGAAAAAATAAATAAATAAGTAGTGCTAGAAACACAACAAATTTAGATCACTTGAAAATTAATGTCCACACAATGTTTTCACAAACCACAAACTGATTTATTATTTAGTGCTGCCATGCTAAGTCAAATAATTGAATCATTTGGCTTCCAGACCGGCAGACAGGTATACAGTTATACCAGGAAAATCAGTTCCTACTTATCCAACTACAGTAGAATTTTAAATTTCAAACTAGTTTCAAAAGTAATGTTCTAATTAAAGGAACAATCATAGACATTTGTAATAGGAGAAAACTGAAATAGTATTTCTGTGTCCTAAAGCCACTGAGGAACAAGAATGTCAGAAAAATCAGTATAGATTAGTAGCAAAGATAACTTGATAGGAGTCACAAAATGAATATTCCTGAGAAGTGCAAGAGAGGCTGCACTGCACAGAAAAAAAAAATCGCAATAAAATGCATGTGACTGCTGTGCTAGAAATCAATCTGAACCTCCATTCATAACGTTTTCATATACATAGAAATGTGGCAGTTCATGTTTTGGAACATTTAAATAATTGAATTGAGATAAATTTGGCATTATTTTTCAATTTTTAAAATTATATTTACATTAAAATTGTACATTGGTGGATAATTCATACTTGATGTAAGTGTACTTTGCTCACATAAAAAGAGATTTAGGTTTCTAGAGTAGGGTCTTAGACTAGATAACTACTGCATATGTAACAAATTTATTGCATTTCTGAGATAGAGAGGTTGGTAGAGTTCATTGGAAATTTATTTGGATAAAATGGGAAAATAGGAAGAATTTTTTAAATACACTACTACATCTACCATCTACCTATAACAATCATTTTCATTACTCTATTTGAACAAGAAAATATTAAACTGATTATTGGAAATGTGATTATGTTTTTTGCATGTAATAATTCTAGTGGTTAAAAATTTTCCTCAAAATATTATCATAAATTATACCAAGTAGAACAATGGTGTCAGTAGACTCTTCAGGGAAGAATCATGAAGATAGGACCTTGAGTGATATAGATTAATACTGACCAAATGTATCCATTTTAATTGCAATTTGCATAATTTGTAGATAGATAAACCATAAATAACAAATAAGAACAGAAATCCAGGCTGATTTAAGTTTGGAATCCATTTACATTCACTCTTGAATGAAGCTATATGACTATATATGAATTACCTTGAAGTATCTGAACTTGGAAGAATTAGAGCTGAATTTCAATCTTATTTCTGTCAACTTCTAGCTTCATCTTTGAATGAACTGTTTTTTTTTTCTTAAGTTTTTTTTTTTCCTTAATCGCTATTTTCAATGAGATAGTGATATGTATAATGGAAATGTTTATTGAGAACTCTCTACTTGCCAGATTCTATTAAAAAGAACATTTTTAGTACATGTTCTGTCATTTATTTTGTGTCCTCAAACTCCCACAAGCTAAGGGAGAAATTCAGAAATTTCCATCCCTGGCCCATTAAAGGAGTCAGAAAACTGAGCAGCAGTCAAATTACACATTTAGACAGAAAGAAAATGGGAACTAAAATCAACAGTTAAGTATTCAATGGAATCTGAAATTTTTTCTTTAATGTCTGGGAGGTCCATGGAAAAATACTGAGTTCTCAGAATTAATAAATTAAAAGCAATAAAATGAAAGAAGGAAGTACCATTACAAAACAGACTTAGGTCACTTATTTTTACTAGTTTTATTTATTTATGATAATACTTCATAATATAGAAATTAATGTTCCATAGCAAAATATATAAAATTAATGACAGAATATCAGACTTTTAACTTACACAAAGCTATCAGTCTTTTAAGAAAAGAGTGAAAGCGTTTAACTTCTAGAGAGAGAGAATTTGGGTCTTGGAGATTGGTGAAATTAAAGTAGAGTTCAATAATATTTTAACTAAAATATTACTTGTATTTATTAAGAATTTACTTATTTTTTTATGTAAAGAACTTAATACATATAAACATAATAATATGAGAGCTAATTTACAGTAGATGAAAGAAAGGCATCAGAAAACAGTATATAAGAAGTTACAAAGGAATTGTAAAGGCAAATAGATCCAAGAAAATTAAGATTATAAGATTGTCTTTATATATTGCCCTTTATTTTCAGCTGGTTTAAGAGAATAAAAGCTAAAAATTTTACATAAATTTACTTGAAACATAAGGTATATTTGTAGGTGGTGTAGTACATAGAATGCCAAATATAACTTTGTTTTCCTCACTCATTCCCATTAAACTGTATTATGAGTGGTATCAACTCTTATCTCTCTGCTGAAAATATCTTTATTATAAAATATTTATGAGATTGAATATGGAAAATCATCCAATGAATGGGTGATACAGAAGATACAAGATAAGTAGATTAGAAATGAAAGATAATTCCTGAATGGTGGGCAGATGAGAGATGATAAAGGTTAAGAAAGAATCACAAACACAATGTATCAAACTGTTGAATGTTGTAAGAAAAATAACAAAATATATTGATAATATTAACTAGGAAAGAATGACAGATAACCTTAATGTTAAAATGGTTTCATGCTTTGGAGAAAGCTTTGCAGTACAATCTGAGCTAAAATAAAATGTTGCATTACCTCCTAGGCCATTGTTTTGGAGCTTCTAGGAAAATAATTAGGAATACTCTGGAGGGATGTTACATGTAAGTGGCAGAGGAATGGTACTGTGAAAGTGGAGGAATGGGATTTATTGGAGCTAATTTCACAAATTCACAGTGAATTGAAGTCTCCAGATGGCACAGTGCAACAGAATAAGAATTAGAGAATTAGTGCAAGGAAAGTATAGGCAAGAGCAAATGCATATCTTATAAGAGGATGCTAAATAAAGGACTTCCATTTTAAAGTTGTAGCCTAAGATGGCAGGAGTGGCAGGGCCTAACATTGGAAATGTCTATCATGAAAAGAAGAAATTTCAGATCATGTTATAAAGGGCCCTTGAATATAATAGTCATTAGTCTGATGAACTTGGGCAGCATGTTTTCAGAAGAAGAAGCACCAGAGGCAGAGGAATTATGAATGATTGTCTTGTTAATGGGTGCTCAGAGCATTAAATGAAATAATAAGTAAATGCTTTATGAATCAGAACAAAAATGAGTATTTTCCAGAAGTAAGGATAGGTGGAAAGAGCAGGAGTTCTGTAGTCAGACAGTGAGGGCTATGGGTACTCATCCTCCATATACCATTAAAATACCTGCAATTTTAGGAAGGTTACTTAATATTTCTGTAGTTCAGTTATTTCGTTCTAAAATGTGAACAAAAAGTCATGTCTTTCTGAGACAACTAATGAGCTAGCAATAACAAAACACAATAGGTTCTCTCTAAGTGTGAATTCTTTCACTTTGTGCCTTGGTCCTTTTTTATGTTTCTTGTGATACTGCCGTATGTCCCCTCTTCCTGAGAAAAATATATCTTTGCATTTTTCATTCTGTCAGTATGATCAACTCCTACTCTGTATCTTTTTTTAAATCACAGCCTTTGTGGGGGGTAAAAAAAAAACACCTAAACATTTTTTGAGGATAGTTTTATTTTATTCTGCTTTATTTTTTATTGATTTAGAGTTATTACAATATTAATTTCATGTTAATTTATATTAATTTCATCACTGAACCATAACAATGATTCAATACTTTTGCAGATTATACTTCTTTGAAATTTAATAAAAATAAAAAAAAAATCCTGTATTTCCCTGTGCTACACAAGTAGTTCAGCATATGTTGAGTGATCTGATAAATAAGTTATGCTTGAGAAAAAGTCACAGTTAATAGTGTTAAAACTATTGTTACTGGTTCTGATAAATATTTAAAACCATATCATGACCAAATTAATTGGAAACTTTTAAGGAAAGACAACCAAAAACTCATCAGTTTTGTGATTAATAATAAACATTTACTACTACTTAACCAGTTATGTCGGAGAAGGCAATGGCACCCCACTCCAGTACTCTCGCCTGGAAAATCCCATGAACGGAGGAGCCTGGTAGGCTGCAGTCCATGGGGTCGCTAGGAGTTGGACACAAGTGAGTGACTTCACTTTCACTTTTCACTTTCATGCATTGGAGACGGAAATGGCAATCCACTCCAGTGTTCTTGCCTAGAGAATCCCAGGGATGGGGGAGCCTGGTGGACTGCCGTCGACTGGGTCGCACAGAGTTGGACATGACTGAAGCGACTTAGTAGCAGCAGCAGCAGCAACCAGTTATGTACCCATTTTAAACTCATCTCCAAGAAAAATATATTTTTATAGTAAATAAGGTATATATTATTGTAAGAAGTGGGGAAAATAGAATTTGCCTTGTAGAGACTAACTGAAATGAATAAAGCAGTTAATCTGGAAAACAATGAGTATCATAATTGAGTGAAAAAAATGAGTATATAAGAATACATCCAGCAATATACTTTACATGTAGAAAATATTCCAGTTTCACCAAAGGAATCACTTCACTAAGAATTACATTTTATTTATTCAGTGGTATGCCAGAACCCTGATGATGGGGATACTTGACTGAACTGAACTGCACTTGCCTGTGCCGCTTGTGCAAATGACATCAAACACAGCATGTGCAAATGACGAGACACCTTTATTTGTTTTAGCTTATGTTAGCACAATGTTTGTAAACATTGTATGAGGACAAGTTGTGTTAAGTGTAAGATTTGGGGTGAATTTTTATGTGCCTCCTGAGGCTCTATCTTTGTCCAAACTGTAATGAAAAGGGGACAGTTTCCAATATCTATATTTTAAGCCCACAATTTCTCAGTGGTAAATTAAAGAAAATTGATGAATGAATGTCTCTAAAATCTGTTTGAGGAACAAAGTTTTCTCAGCAAGAAGCAAGAAATGTAGAAACCTTTTATTTCATGAAAGCAGTCCCATTATATGAATATGGTCTTGCTATTCCAGCATTATGATAAAATGTTGTCCTTGGAATTTCCAGACAATTTTTGGAATGTAACTTTTGGAATTACATTTTCAGTAAAAAAAAAACAGTAGATGTAATGTTACTGTTAGGCAAACATGCCATGTGTATTCCCCCATTTCGTAACCTTTATTCTTGTTGGTCTTCAATCATGTTTCTAATTTGGAGTGAATAGAAAGCAAACATGTCACTGTCTGGCAGGGACAGATACAAACTGTGACATCTTTTCTACTCTTCTCAGTTAACGCTTATACAGTATCAACAATGTATGTTGATACTGGGCATTACAAAACCAGTAATTTAGAGAGCCTCGGCTGTCTAAATCACTGAATGGAGATCTCTGATCAGATCATAACTCCTATTTTCTTCCAGAAGAAGTAATTCTTTATGTTTTAAGTCAAATTTTTTTTTTTACTGTAGCATCTCTGTTTACCCTATATCTAGGGATAGCCCTATATCTAGGTGGATAGGAATAATGAAAGATGGGGTCACATAACAAATAATTTGGGCTTCCTTGGTGGCTTAGATGGTAAGGAATCCACCTGCAATTCAGGAGACCTGGGTTCAATCTCTGGGTTGGGAAGATCCCTAGAGAAGGGCATGGCAACCCATTCCAGTATTCTGGCCTGGATTATTCCATGGACAGTATAGTCTATGGGGTTACAAAGAGTCGAACAAGACTGAGAGACTTACACTTTCACTTTTCACCAATTAATTTGTGGAGCTGTTTCATGAAAGTTTGTCATCAGAATTTAAATTCCATACTATTTTTCTCTCTTCTTGAAGTGATCATAAAGTTAGTAGGAGATATGTGGCTGTATTTGTCTTCTTGGAGATACTAATGATTCAAGAAAGCTTAGATAACTGTTGAAAGTGGTTCCAGAGAATTTGGCAAGGGATAAAAAGGGACGAATATTAAAGATTTGGATTTATTAAAAGTAACACATTTTTAACCTATACACAAATTAAAAGAAGGAATGGATGAAGATACATACATAGTGTAGTATAAGGCCCAAAATTTCAAGTGTTGCCTTGAAATCTTTGAGGTCCAAAGGACCCCCAAGAACTAATCATGAATTCCAATATTCTTACAAGATGTAAGCCTGTCTCTCTTAGCACCTGCTAGTTCACTCTGATCCTGAGGGCAACACCACTGTGGCTGTGTGTGCTGTGCTTTCTTAAGGCTATGGATGTATGTAACCGATAAACTGTGGTCAATCTCATCTGTCCAGTGTAGGATGTTGTGTATTTGGAAATTTCCCACTACTTACAGTAGGAAATTCCTCCTATATCAACATGGTGTGTCAGAACACACACACACACACACACACACACACACACAGGCACACATTGGATTAAGCTTTTACAGAATTCAACTAACATCTTTAACGAGTGAAAGGTACCAAACCTAGGAATTGAAAAGAAAAAATAAAAAACAAAAAGGAAGAGATATATGCTATAGGAAATGTACTAGATTTAAATAAAAGTTAACAGAAAAAATGCCTAGCATCTTTTAGAAAGATGGGAAAATGACTGATTTCAGTAAGTATAAAATTATTTTGGAAAAAAATTTTCATGATATTCTCAGCAGTAGTCAAAAATGAGAGGCAAAATGAAACATGAGATATATTCATAGTTGGCGAGTAGTGAAATAGTTGTAATAGAAGGACATTCAAGAATAAAAAACAAAAAAACTCTTAAACTTACATTTAGCACATGGTAACAAACATTCTGAAATATGTCATCAATCATAATCATAGATAACAGAAAAATTTAAATACAGGGAGCTATTATCATTCACCAAGTAATCTACAACCTGCCTTTTGTATTTAAAAAGATAAACACTACCTCACTATACATTTTGCATAGCTTTTTTAATGTAATCCCAAACGTGTGTGTGTTTTTTTTAATATAATATCCAATGTGAGTTTTGTACCATGGACTGTCTGTTAAATATAATTCCACATAGGAATAGAGTTGAGTATACTTACACAAGTAAGACTAATTAATACTGAAGTTGTAAAAGACGTAAAGTTATGATAATGTCTATGACCAATAAATGATATAGAAAAGAAAAAATACTTATTTTTAAATGTGAGGACAATATTATAATGAATCATGACAGTTTTCATATGCATGGCTACAAGAGAGTAAACCAATGCCATTCATTTGATCCAGCTGATTGTTTGAGATTCTCAATACAACTTTCTGTCTGGAAAATAGATTAAATTAATCCTTAAGTAATTTCTGTAGTTGCTATACTTGTGTAAGTGTACTCAAATCATTCTAAGGTTATAATTTACGTATTCAACTCTTTTGTGCTACCGACACAGAAATTATAAATAAGCAATATTTATTTATGAGCAGTATTAAAAAGTGAGCTTATGTCATGTCTCTATCTGAAAATTAGTGAATTAATTCAATCTTTTGGTTTATATGTATTTGTATGGTAATAGAAGAATGGTAAAGCTTAAAAAGTAAAATAAGTAAGAGGCATGTTTTAACCAGATGATGGATTGGCATGTTGCCACTGATGCCTCTGTACTATTCCTGTATTCAAATATCTGGAATATATAACAATCTATCACTTGAGAATGGCAAGAATCATCTTAAATATAGAACTCTAGGAAGTAGAATTGCACTAGGGTTTCTCAATAGATGTACCATGGGAACTTATGGTAGTATATTAAGGACATAGACACTTTAATAAATTTCTGAATCTCTGTAATATTCTGGAAATACATGGTGTTTTATACTAATGAAATGTTAGAACTATCAGTCCAGTTCAGTTCAGTTCAGTTGTGTCCGACTCTTTGCGACCCCATGAATCACAGCATGCCAGGACTTCCTGTCTATCACCAACTCCCGGAGTTCATCAAGACTCACATCCATCGAGTCAGTGATGCCATCCAGCCATCTCATGCTCTGTCGTCCCCTTCTCCTCCTGCCCCCAATCCCTCCCAGCATCAGAGTCTTTTCCAATGAGTCAACTCTTTGCATGAGGTGGCCAAAGTACTGGAGTTTCAGCTTTAGCATCATTTCTTCCAAAGAAATCCCAGGGCTGATCTCCTTCAGAATGGACTGGTTGGATCTCCTTGCAGTCCAAGGGACTCTCAAGAGTCTCCTTCAACACCACAGTTCAAAAGCATCAATTCTTCGGCGTTCAGCCTTCTTCACAGTCCAACTCTCACATCCATACATGACCACTGGAGAAACCGTAGCCTTGACTAGACGGACATTTGTTGGCAAAGTACTGTCTCTGCTTTTGAATATGCTATCTAGGTTGGTCATAACTTTCCTCCCAAGGAGTAAGTGTCTTTTAATTTCATGGCTGCAGTCACCATCTGCAGTGATCTTGGAGCCCAAAAATATAAAGTCTGACACTGTTTCCACTGTTTCCCCATCTATTTCCCATGAAGTGATGGGACTGGATGCCATGATCTTTGTTTTCGGAATGTTGAGGTTTAAGCCAACTTTTTCACTCTCCACTTTCACTTTCATCAAGAGGCTTTTTAGTTCCTCTTTATTTTCTGCCATAAGGGTGGTGTCATCTGCATATCTGAGGTTGTTGATATTTCTCCCAGCAATCTTGATTCCAGCTTGTGTTTCTTCCAGTCCAGCTGGAATATGGATGTACTCTGCATATAAGTTAAATAAGCAGGGTGACAGTATACAGCCTTGATGTACTCCTTTTCCTATTTGGAACCAATCTGTTGTTCCATGTCCAGTTCTAACTGTTACTTCCTGACCTGCATACAAATTTCTCAAGAGGCAGGTCAGGTGGTCTGGTATTCCCATCTCTTTCAGAATTTTCCACAGTATATTGTGATCCACACAGTCAAAGGCTTTGGCATAGTCAGTAAAGCAGTAATAGATGCCTTTATGGAACTCTCTTGCTTTTTCGATGATCCAGCGGGTGTTGGCAATTTGATCTCTGGTTCCTCTGCCTTTTCTAAAACCAGCTTGAACATCAAGAAGTTCACAGTTCATGTATTGCTGAAGCCTGGCTTGGAGAATTTTGAGCATTACTTTACTAGCATGTGAGATGAGTGCAATTGTGTGGTAGCTTGAGCATTCTTTGGCATTGCCTTTCTTTGGGACTGGATTGAAAACTGACCTTTTCCAGTCCTGTGGCCACTGCTGAGTTTTCCAAATATGCTGGCACATTGAGTGCAGCACTTTCACAGCATCATCTTTCGGGATTTGAAATAGCTCAACTGGAATTCCATCACCTGCACTAGCTTTGTTCGAAGTGATGCTTTCTAAGGCCCACTTGACTTCACATTCCAGGATGGCTCTAGGTGAGTGATCACACCATCATGATTATCTGGGACATGAAGATCTTTTTTGTACAGTTCTTCTGTGTATTCTTCCCATCTCTTCTTAATATCTTCTGCTTCTGTTAGGTCCAATCCATTTCTGTCCTTTATCAAGCTCATCTTTGCATGAAATGTTCCCTTGGTATCTCTATTCATCTATATTTTAAACACTTCCAGTGTCTATAAGATGCTTGTGCACCATGTGCAAGTGCTTTTATGGATAGGAAGGTTATTATAATGTGTGATTATGAGTTCTCACAGGAGTTTCTAGAGGTATTTATAAAGAGCCAACAGTTCTTGTGATGCCATTTACTTAATGACTTTTGGTTAGAGTTTTTTTTTATTTATTTTATTTTTAAACTTTACAATGTTGTACTAGTTTTGCCAAATATCGAAATGAATCCGCCACAGGCATACATGTGTTCCCCATCCTGAACCCTCCTCCCTCCTCCCTCCCCATACCATCCCTCTGGGTTGTCCCAGTGCACCAGCCCCAAGCATCCAGTATCGTACCTGGACTGGCGACTCATTTCATACATGATATTATATATGTTTCAATGCCATTCTCCCATATCTTCCCACCCTCTCCCTCTCCCACAGAGTCCATAAGACTGTTCTATACATCAGTGTCTCTTTTGCTGTCTCGTACACAGGGTTATTGTTACCATCTTTCTAAATTCCATATATATGTGTTAGTATACTGTATTGGTGTTTTTCTTTCTGGCTTACTTCACTCTGTATAATAGGCTCCAGTTTCATCCACCTCATTAGAACTGATTCAAATGTATTCTTTTTAATGGCTGAGTAATACTCCATTGTGTACATATACCATATCTTTCTTATCCATTCATCTGCTGATGGGCATCTAGGTTGCTTCCATGTCCTGGCTATTATAAACAGTGCTGTGATGAACATTGGGGTACACATGTCTCTTTCCCTTCTGGTTTCCTCAGTGTGTATGCCCAGCCGTGGGAATGCTGGGTCATAAGGCAGTTCTATTTCCAGTTTTTTAAGGAATCTCCACACTGTTCTCCATAGTGGCTGTACTAGTTTGCATTCCCACCAACAGTGTAAGAGGGTTCCTTTTCTCCACACCCTCTCCAGTATTTATTGCTTGTAGACTTTTGGATCGCAGCCATTCCGACTGGCGTGAAATGGTACCTCATAGTGGTTTTGATTTGCATTTCTCTCATAATGAGTGATGTTGAGCATCTTTTCATGTGTTTGTTAGCCCTCTGTATGTCTTCTTTGGAGAAATGTCTATTTAGTTCTTTGGCCCATTTTTTGATTGGGTCATTAAGTTAAAATAAATGCTAATACAGGGAAGAATACTTACTCAAAGCCCCTTGGCTTTACTTCTATGCAAGCTGATATGAGAACCCACACTCACTTCTCTTGGTGTCAACAAACTATGCCAAGACAAGCCGGTGCATGGTACCCTCACTAGATCCATCTCCCAAATGAAATGAGACAAGCTAGTTTTCCCTCTCTGCTCTCTCAAGCTATTTTCAACCTGTTGAAATTCTGCTCTACTTTCTCCAGGAAGCCTCATATTGTGAGCAATAAGCTTTTCCACACTGTCTTGGTGCATGTGTGGTATCATCAGTCTTGACAGTCAACCAATATTTTGGAAGTGGGGCTTATTCTGATTCTGTAGAATGACTACACAATGAATGAATGAATAATAATTGAAGAAATTTCACTAAGAAAAAAGTATTATTAAAATAAATTAAATAAATAAAATTAATAAAATTAATTATGACACTGTTCACTCTATTTTCAATACTGTTTTTGTCATTTATTTCTCCAAGCCAAAGCCAAATATAGCTGTTTATATATTTGCTTCTGCTTAGGATGTAGAAATTTCAAGAATATCATGCCTATCCCAAAAATAAGAAAACAATGGATAGACTCCTCCAAAGAAAGGGGCAAAATGATCCATTGCCTCTGGGTGATGGGTAAAACTGAAAACTTTTTTGTTGTTGTTGAAGGAGAGCTAAGAAAATCTCTTGAACTCAGAACAGTGAATCAATAGAAAGAGATAAATAACCTACCTCTACAACTGGTAATTGTAATAATCAATTTTCCTGCATCATCAAAGAATCCTCTATGCATAATCTCTAATTATTGTTATTTATTGAGTGTTTTGTCAATATTTATAATACTATATTTTTCTTTCTTAAGATTAATGTATCACTATATTTCAATAATGTCAATGCTATTATGTATGTCCCTTAGATTTTATTCTTTTAACCTCCTTAATCGATCAAGGATCATAATAGGTGCATTTAAATATATTAGTAATATGTTTCTATTTTTCTCTGCATTAATGTCTTATTTTTTAATGAAAGCTAGTTATTTAAATAGTGTTGCATAGATATCTAAGACAAGTTCACCTCATTGCAAATTCCTCCACTGATATTTTATAAAGTATCATTTTAAATATATTTAATATTTTTGCCTAATAAACAAAATAAATAATGACTTTTTTTGTTTTTTGGTTTTCACTTTTACATTTGTCTGCTATACTTTCCCCAACCCTTATGTTTTCAATACTTTCTAAAGCATTACCTTAAGAAAGTCTTGTAATGAGATAAAATTGACATTTTGCTTTGAGCCACCTGTACAAACCCACACACAGTGAGGAAACGCCATAATAAAGAGAACTCCACAAACTGCCAGAATACAGAAAGGACACCCCAAACTCAGCAATTTAAACAAGATGAAGAGACAGAGGAATACTCAGCAGATAAAGGAACAGGATAAATGCCCACCAAACCAAACAAAAGAGGAAGAGATAGGGAATCTACCTGATAAAGAATTCCAAATAATGATAGTGAAATTGATCCAAAATCTTGAAACTAAAATGGAATCACAGATAAATCGCCTGGAGACAAGGATTGAGAAGATGCAAGAAAGGTTTAACAAGGACCTAGAAGAAATAAAAAAGAGTCAATATATAATGAATAATGCAATAAATGAAATTAAAAACACTCTGGAGGCAACAAATAGTAGAATAACAGAGGCAGAAGATAGGATTAGTGAATTAGAAGATAGAATGGTAGAAATAAATGAATCAGAGAGGATAAAAGAAAAACGAATTAAAAGAAATGAGGACAATCTCAGAGAACTCCAGGACAATATTAAATGCTACAACATTCGAATCATAGGGGTTCCAGAAGAAGAAGACAAAAAGAAAGACCATGAGAAAATACTTGAGGAGATAATAGTGGAAAACTTCCCTAAAATGGGGAAGGAAATAATCACCCAAGTCCAAGAAACCCAGAGAGTCCCAAACAGGATAAACCCAAGGAGAAACACCCCAAGACACATATTAATCAAATTAACAAAGATCAAACACAAAGAACAAATATTAAAAGCAGCAAAGGAAAAACAACAAATAACACACAAGGGAATTCCCATAAGGATAACAGCTGATCTTTCAATAGAAACTCTTCAAGCCAGGAGGGAATGAATCTTATTTTCTTGAGTTTATGTGTAAGATTGAAAGTGGGAGGAGAAGGGACAACAGAGGATGAGATGATTGGATGGCATCACCTACTCAAAGGGCATGAGTTTGAGTAAACTCTGGGAGTTGGTGATGGACAGGGAGGCCTGGTGTGCTGTAGTTCATGGGGTTGCAAAGAGTTGGACATGACTGAAGAACTGAACTGAACTGATGTGTATGTTTACATTTATTCTGGTTGATTGGTTTACTGTTTTTTGTTCTAGTTGTTGTTTAGTCACTAAGTCATGTCTGAATCTTTTGCAATCCAGTGGACTATAATCAGTGAGGTTCCTCTGTCCATAAGATTTTCTAGGCAAGAATACTGAACTGGTATCACCATTTTCTCTTCCAGGGAATCTTCCTGAACCAGGGATTGAATCTATGTCTCCTGTACTGGCAGGCAGATTGTTTACCATTGAGCCACCAAAGAAGCCCTTGTTTAAATGGTTAACATCTAAAACCTAAATTTACATGTTACCTTTCAATCTTTTATTTCTTTGGACAATATCCATCAACTCTTACATGAGCACAATTAGGATATTTCCTTTTTAATTTCCTTCCTATTTCTTTCTTCTGCAAAAACAAAGATTTAGTTATACTGACTATCATTCTTTTAGTTTTTTTGAGTTGATTTATACTATAGGGAAATTACCTTAACTTCTACTAATTTAATTGCAAAAACCATCATACTTGTACTATCTCATGCTTTCATCTTTCTCCTCTAAATCCTTTATAGCTAATAGTTTATCCTCTAATTTAGGTATTATACTATTAACTTTTTACTATATAATGATATTATTAATATTTTAGTCTTATTTAAATTCTTACTCAATACTCTAAGTTGATTTCGGGTACCTCCAAACTCTGCCATTGTTCCTTTTAATAAATCAGTTGCTTAAAGTTTGAAATTTAGATACATCTTTAAGAACATATGAGAACACTAAACCCTCAACTACTGCTTATCAAAAATGCATACCTATTAACTTTAAAATGAAAAATAGTTTGAATTATACACAGTTTTGGGGTCACTTTCTTTCCTTAAGGCTTCTCTGGTTTTTAAGGCATTGCTGTGAAAAAACTTAGAATTAGCTTAAATTCTTTTCATTATATCTTGGCTTCTTCATAATAATTTAAGATATTTCTCATTATCTTTAAATTCCAAGAGTTTTTAAGACAATGTCTTTGTGATAATTACTTTTAAATTTTTATTCTCCTAAACTCTCTTGTTTTCAATCTTTTCTGAAGTACTTTAAAGGACCCTGATAAATCCAATTCCTATTGGCTAACAAAGGAACATTTGATTCATCAATTAGTTTTGAAAATAATTGGACTATAGTGCATCAAAGGCTTGTCTGGTGGCTCAAAGCGTAATGAATCTGCCTGCAATACAGGAGACCCATGTTCAATCCATAGGTCAGAAAGAGCCCCTAGAGAAAGAAATGGCAACCCACTCCAGTATTCTTACCTGGAGAATTCTATGGACAGAGGAGACTAGCAGGCTGTAGTCTATGGGATCACAAAAAGTTGGACACAACTGAGAGACTAACTTTCTTTTCATACTACATCAAATGTCATAATGATGCTAAAAACAAACAGTTATTCCTTGATCATTTTGTAATTTACAAGGAAACAAATTCATTATTATTATTATTTTTTTAATGACAAACAATTAGAAAAAATGATCCATTTTTACTGCCTCTCCTGTAGGGTAACAGAGTAGTTGAAGAGAGAAAGTTTCTCTTCCTAGAAGTACTCCAGCTCTTAACTGAAGACACTTATGTACTACGTAATGAATTAATTAATCTAAGCAATGATCATCAAAGGATTCTAAGAACACACACACAAGAATCATACATTTCACATCTTCTGATGGAAATATATAGCACCTTCTAGGACCCTGATGGGCTACATACAGTCCATGGGGTCGCAATAGTAGGACACAACTTAGGAACTAAACCCCCAAACCACAGCCATGAAGCAATTTTCCTCAAATTTTAAACTCAATAGTCATTTTTCTGATTTTAGTGTCAATTTTTAAGAGATACATCGCAAGAAAAGTATATTAAGCCATAGATAGGAAGCAAATCCAAATCATGAAAAACTTTACAAGGAAAATTATCTGGCTTTTCAACAAATACCACGACAAAAATTGCAAGGGGAAAAGACAGGAAAGGAGTGCAAGGGACTAAAACAGACTCTGAGACATAGCTAATTCTAACATACATAAAAGAAGTAATAGAACAATTTTGAGTAATTTGAATATTGGTAATATTAAGATACTGTTGCTTTGGTATATGATTAACAATAGCATTGAATCAAATTTAAAAAGAAGAATCCTGGTCATTGATAAATACATAAAAGCCAATTTATCGATGAAATTATATAATTATCTTGAAATTTTCTTCACAATAATATAAAGGGGCTTGGGCTGGTGGTAGAGGAAAAGGCATATTATTTATGAGTTTGCAAGTTTTGAAGCTTTGTAAAGGGCACGTGGACTTACTTTACTATTCTTTTTCCTTTTGTGCAAGTGTTTACAATTTTCTTTTAAAAAAAGCAAAAAGCATAATTCCTTATTAACAAATTTGCTCTTATTTTGAAAGTCAGAAGGTACAACCAAGAAAAACGTGCTCTACATTTTCAAGAAACAATTTTTGGGTCCACATCTACAGCTGTGACTATGTGTTATAGAGTAGAATATGTAGTAATTATGTGCTGTAGAGTAGAACATGAAGTTAAATGAAATAAATGAGCAAAGTTGATATCTACTATTGCATATTAGATGATTTTTCTTTTTTGGGTAAGTGCTTGTGTCCCTAATATTATTTTGACATCTTACTGAAAAATTTTCAAGGGTAATTGATAAGAATAATCTATATATGTTATAGGAGAAGGCAAAGGCAACCCACTCCAGTACTCTTGCCTGGAGCATCCCATGGACGGGAGAGCCTGGTGGACTGCAGTCTATGGGGTCGAATAAAGTTGGACACGACTGAAGTGACTTAGTAGCAGCAGCAGCAGCATATGTGTTATAAACATCTACTTACAATACCTATATGTAAGAAAAGAAAAAAAGCATTATAATATTTTAGGAAAGAGAAGGATTTTAATGAGATATCATTCATGCTACTAATCCTCACAGATTGTATACTTTATTTTCTCACTTAATCTACATCAGATAAAAATAACTTGCCTTTCTAGGTTGACTTACTGTGCAAAATAAGTGATTCAATAAACTCTTCTGATTACTTCTTATAGATTTTATTATGATTTTTGGATACATTTAAAGTTGTTTTTTATTTATATAAAATATAATTGTATCCTTTGAAATATGCCTTCTGTGACTTGTAATAAATTTAAAATATAAACAATCTCTTAATCACCCAAGCATGTCATGATATTGAAAGGACAAAATATTCTCAAAAGTCTTCTTTAGACACCATAAACAAAATGCCTGAAATAATAATAAATAAGTGCTGAATTATCTGCTTATGTAGCCAATAATTCTTCCAGAGCATATAATACTCTAAGAAAAAATTAACATGTATTTCTTAATTCCTAGTGAACACTATATTAATCTGATAATAAGTTCTTAGCTAATCTACTGAAGTGTTTGCGGAGGTCATACTGATATTAAAATAATTTTATTGTGGCCTTATGTAAGAAGAACTCATCATTATTACATGGCTTTAAAAGACCTTAGTAATGTTACATGATGATAAAATAACAGATTAAATAATGATGAGAATTTGAATAGGAGATCAAAATACACAAAAGAAATGCAAATTTCCAAGATAAATTCCTGACACTATGATTATTTTAATCCTCAGTACTCATGTTATTATTTTTAAATTAATGACCATTTACTTATGTGGGCTATGTGTGTGTATCTGTTTTGACAGTGGGAAAGGGAAGAAAGAGAAAGAATGAAGAGCGGAAGTGAAAATAGATTGGTGGGTAATTTAGGAGCTTTCTTACATTTTAATATCAATCAGCTATTACAAGTAATTATTTTTTAAGATATGCCATGGAATTCTGTTTTCAAGAGGAATCAAACTGTCAAATGTTTTTGAGAGCTATTTTAATTATCTGGGTAATTATTTCTTTACCAGTTCTCTATGACTACTATAGGCAAAACGTGGTCTCCTTTTTTATTTATAGACAGAATCAACTCTTCAGAAGTTATCTTTGAGGCAAGCTTCAATAAATAGTTCTCAAAATAAATACTAGAGTTTGTCCAAACTAAATTTATATAAAGCTTTTGCAACATCATGTTCTGTGTACTTTCAAAAAAAAATCATTGTTACATAATATTTTGAATGTGTATTTTAGAAATTTCAGGCAAAAAATAAAAAAAGAAACTTTTATTTTCTTTCAGCATGCCTTCATGATTGGGTTTGATTTTTCAGTGATCATTCTTTGTCAAATTTAATCCAACACAGCACAGAACTGAAAGAGAATGCAACATGACAAAGTAACTTCTCTACAGAGAACAAAAGTTTTCAACTGAGAGAGTAACATCCATGTATAAAAATACACATATGACTCAAGGAAGTACTGAGAATCTGATAATACAAGATGATACTACTTGTCTTGGTGAATCTAATCATTGTCTTACATTAATCTAACTAAAGGGGTATCATTTTAGGTGGCATTTAAGTTATTTTCTCTGGGACATTGTCTCTTAGACAATAACTTAAGACAGAACCCATTGGCTTTAATCATCGTGTACCTATTTTTTCATTTTTATATATTTTTTTCTGGTATTTTGAGAAAATAAAATTGCGAAGAGTAAAGAAAATATCTTCAGCAGACTGGAAATGGTTTGAACAAAAGATGCATTTCCATTTTCCTTTCTTAAGCCAGAAGCAGCAATGGGCAAAACCTTTACAGGATAAATCACATGAGCAATCCCTGGTGTGGAGATGGTAACAGTTTTTCACTTCAGATTGTCAATGTGTTTGCTTTTGGGAATGCAGTAAAAAGATCAAGTTACCTAAGCTCCCCAGTGTGCTGCACTGAAATCAGTGCATTCCCTTGAGCAAGGAGAATATTTGTTTTGATATCAGCCTTGTTGGGCTTCTTATTTAAGTGGGCAAATTCCAAGCAGATACAACTGTGTCATCTTTATTATGCTGAATGCAAATGCTCCCCAGAATGTTGTAAAATAAATAGCTGTTATATGAAGATAGTAAAACAGTAAACTAATGACACTCTTTTTAAAGCATCTACTTATATGTTTAAACAAATTAATCAAAGTACAATAAAGTAAATAGGGTAGAAAAATGAACTACATGAAAAATAAGGAATAGGAAGAGAACTACAAGCAATACTGCAATATGATTAGAAACACAGTGGTTGTGTATAAAGTACATAGAAATGGTCATTGAGATCTTTGATTAGCTTTTCCCAATTGCTTGGGTGGTTGAGCAGAGAAATTTGACTACTGATTGGGTTATCCAATCTGGTTGCTAGGATGACCTAATAGTTAGACCAATCATTTACAGTCCAGTTATTTTGATTACCTCTGTGACTCAAATTGCCCATTTCATAAATTTACCCAGTGCTCAGATCACAATTTGTAAGTGACTGAGATGCTCAGTCACCCAGTGCTCAGATCACAGTTTGTAAGTGACTGAGATGATCAGTCACACAGAAATAATCAGAGCACTAAATTGGTGAATGAAATAAAGAAACGGGAAGAACCCTGGTTCTAAAACTCTAAAAACTAACATAAAGAAGTGTTCTCCTCATAATATAAATATCTCAAGTGTTGTTATTATTTAAAATTTGAAGAAAATTTTTGAAACTTCTTTTAGCTGACCAAAATCAGATTACTGAGAGAACTCAGGAAAAATCAGTTTCTTTCAGTGCATATCAATGAGAAGCACTGTGTTATTTATGATAGTTGAATGGCATTATTTAACTCATTATACTTATACTACAAATTAGGCATTTGTTTAATTGAAATGTGCCCAAGGAAACATTTTGCAAATTTCTTACACATCTGGTTACTGCTAAACTTCAATTGTCATAAAATATAAACTACCTCACTAAATATTGTAGGTACCATCACTTCTCTTTTCTCCCAGCAGCTTAAGAATTTAAAATACTTTATTTATTTATTTATTTTTTCCAAAACGGTATTGAGGGCAAGAAGGGTATTGTCCATAAAGACTGATCCTTATAAATTGTGCAGACACAAATCTACCTTGGGTATGTATTTATCAACATTTTAAAAGTTCAGTTAATGGTATTTCCTTGTATGTGTTCATACTTTAAATTTATAGATCTTCCTCCTCTTCCCCCACCTCCAGTCCTGATTTTGGCAGCTTTTCTCACATAGCAACAAACCTCTAGATACCAGCATTTTGCCAGATATACTAATACACTTTCCTTAGTCTTTCAGTTAGATGTTTTCTCGAGAGAATTTTTGCAAAATAATTTCGCCTTAAACATCAAATATATCCATCTGGTAAGTCAATGTTAGAAGTGAAAAAAAAAATAGATCCTCTGTTGAGAATTATATAGGGTTTTAACATCATTTAGGCTTTTGTCTTTAATGTTAGAAAGTAGATATTTTATTTGTGTTGCTTTTGTCCAAAAATCAGCCAAGAAATTGAGGCACAGAAAATAAGAAATCTCAGTTTTTGTTAAAGAAAAAAAAAAAAAAAAACACTCTGTGCCATCTCCCTGGAGTTTCTTAACCCATTTTTTGTGATCCAATGACAAGAAGATACTTGTGGTCTCGGACAAGCACAAAATTTACTTTCCCAATATTTTTATCCTTTGCGGAGAACAGAAAACAACCTACAGACTAAAATCCTACAATGAGCAAGCCCTTGGGGACCCTGGGAGAGAGAAACTGAAGACTGGAAAGGACAGAGCAGGAGTGGCTGCACAGACTCTGGGTTATTGGTTTTCTTTTATGAAGTATTCTAAGCCCACTGCCTTGACACACAGATTGTTACTCAAAATTACAGCTAATTTGGGTACTACCTCAGTTTAGAGTTTAGACCTTTCTCTTAGAACTTATACAGAGATGCTTACAAATAATTAGTACAAATTTAAATAAACATTCACTTTATAATCTTTATTGAATCTTCAAGCTCAATCCCTGAGTCAGGAAGATCCTCTGAAGGAGGGCACGCAACTCATTCCAATATTCTTTCCTGGAGAATCCCATGGATGGAGTAGCCTGGCAGGTTACAGTCCATAGGGTCACAAAGAGTCTGACATGACTGAAGGAACTTAGCACTTAGCACTATAATCTTCACTAAAGTACTAATACAATTTGGATTTCTCAAGAAGCAATATGTATCTAGAAACGCTCTCAGAAGCAATGCCTGAAGGATAAGAAAAGGAAGCACAATGTCTCTGGTGACCTGCAGGAATCTGTGAACCTAGGGTAGCCCTTCAGAGTTTTACTCTGTTTGTGAAAGGGCCAAGTCTATATACTCTCATAGAATTATTTTAAGTGGGCCACCCTAAGAGGAGAGAATGATCTTAGGAAGTGGTTTTGTGTAGTCAAAGGAAATTTCCAGAGGACTACTGCTGAGGCTTATGGTCAAAACCATTCTCGGAGGCTAGGAAGATATTCCTTTAGTCCCAGGAGGGCATGTGGGTTTAGCAAAATACCATTTTCTACAATGAAAATCCATGTCCACAAACACAAGTTCATTTATGCCTAACTGAAGATGAAACTGTTATAATGCTGTAGAGGATACAAAGGAGTGCTCTATAAAACATTTGGGGGTGGGTTGGGGATGGTAGAGTAAATGAGAAAATATTGGATTGATTTAAATCCATTTCTAATCCATAAGACTTTGAAATGAACAGCTAATTCTTTTGAGAAGTGAAGGTAATCATCAAAAGTTTTGAAAATAAGCATTAAGATTTTAAGATTCAAGAAACTTCCATATTCCTGATTGGAAAACAAAAAAGAAATGTTCAAGCATCAGCTGTAATAAAAAGATAGCTCTCAGTTATTTGGAGCACACAGTTTGAGTTGTTTTGATGCAGGCACAGTGGTAAGTACTTTACATATGTTAATGTAGTGGTCTCCATACATTTTCCTAAAGCTACAGAGCAATTTTTAAAAAATAAACTTGAAAAGAAAACCTTTGATGGTAAAAGAGGTAGCAAAGCAGCTAGCTGTCCAAAGAATTAAAAAGAGATAAGCAAATCAGTCTTCTCTTTCTTCAAGCCATCTAACAAGTATTTCTGGGTTTCCTCAGAGTTCCAAGGAAAGTTCTGTTAAATCTATCTAAAACATATTCAAAATGTATTTAAATTTGCTCATATGAAGAATATCATTGTCTGCCTTAGAATATGTATTTTTAGAAAGCCTTCAACTGCCTCCTTTTCTAATTCTTGACATTACAAAATTCACTTTCCATAACTTTGGCAAGGGAATCCTTTAAAATATGGATTAGATATTATGATTTTTTCCACCTAGTTTCACTTATCAATATGTCCATGACCTATAGAATGAAGTATACCATATAATATATGCTCAATAAATAATTGTTGATGCCAGTGATTTGCCCAAAGATGTCTTACAATACTAAATATAGAGTTACTATATGATCCTGCAATATCACTCCTGGGCATATATCTGGAAAAAACTATAATTTGAAAAGATACATGCATGGCAGTGTTCATCATAGTACTACTTACAATAGCCAAGATGTGGAAGCAACTTAAATGTCCATTGATAGACGAAAGGAAAATGAAGTCCTGGTACATATATACAATGGAATATTTTCCAGTCAAAAAAAAAAAGAATGAAATAATGCCATTTGTAGCAACATAGATAGACCTAAAGATGATCATACTAAATGAAATAAGCCCCAAAGAAAAAGACAGATATGATATGATGTCACTTATATGTGGAATCTAAAAAAAAGATACAATGGATTTACTTATAAAAACAGAAATATACCCACAGACCTAAAAACTAAACCTATGGCTATGAAAGTGAATTGAAGTTGCTCAGCTGTGTCTGACTCTTAGCGATCCCATGGACTGTAGTCTATCAGGCTTCTCTGTCCATGGGAATTTCCAGGCAAGAGTACTAGAGTGGGTTGTCATTTCCTTCTCCAGGGGTTCTTCCTGACCCAGGGATGGAACCCAGGTCTCCTGCATTGCAGGCAGGTGCTCTACCCTCTGAGCCACCAGGGAAAGGGAAGAGGTAAATTAGAAGTTGGGATTAATATATACACACGATGCACGATACTGGATGCTTGGGGCTGGTGCACTGGGATGACCCAGAGGGATGGTATGGGGAGGGAGGGAGGAGGGAGGAGGGTTCAGGATGCGGAACACATGTATACCTGTGGAGGATTCATTTTGATATTTGGCAAAACTAATACAATATTGTAAAGTTTAAAAATAAAATAAAATTTAAAAAACAAAACAAAACAAAATAATATATACACACTACTCTGTATAAAATAGGTAAACTAAAGGACTTCTCAGATTCATTTTGATATTTGGCAAAACTAATACAATTATGTAAAGTTTATGGACACCTTATCTTTGACAAAGGAGGCAAGAATATACAATGGATTAAAGACAATCTCTTTAACAAGTGGTGCTGGGAAATCTGGTCAACCACTTGTAAAAGAATGAAACTGGACCACTTTCTAACACCATACACAAAAATAAACTCAAAATGGATTAAAGATCTAAATGTAAGACCAGAAACTATAAAACTCCTAGAGGAGAACATAGGCAAAACACTCTCCGACATACATCACAGCAGGATCCTCTATGACCCACCTCCCAGAATATTGGAAATAAAAGCAAAAATAAACAAATGGGACCTAATTAACCTTAAAAGCTTCTGCACATCAAAGGAAACTGTTAGCAAGGTGAAAAGACAGCCTTCAGAATGGGAGAAAATAATAGCAAATGAAGCAACCGACAAACAACTAATCTCAAAAATATACAAGCAACTCCTACAGCTCAACTCCAGAAAAATAAACGACCCAATCAAAAAATGGGCCAAAGAACTAAATAGACATTTCTCCAAAAAAGACATACAGATGGCTAACAAACACATGAAAAGATGCTCAACATCACTCATTATCAGAGAAATGCAAATCAAAACCACTATGAGGTACCATTTCACACCAGTCAGAATGGCTGCGATCCAAAAGTCTACAAATAATAAATGCTGGAGAGGGTGTGGAGAAAAGGGAACCCTCTTACACTGTTGGTGGGAATGCAAACTAGTACAGCCATTATGGAGAACAGTGTGGAGATTCCTTAAAAAACTGGAAATAGAACTGCTTTATGATCCAGCAACCCCACTGCTGGGCATACACACTGAGGAAACCAGAAGGGAAAGAGACACATGTACCCCAATGTTCATCGCAGCACTGTTTATAATAGCCAAGACATGGAAGCAACCTAGATGTCCATCAGCAGATGAATGGATAAGAAAGCTGTGGTACATATACACAATGGAGTATTACTCAGCCATTAAAAAGAATACATTTGAATCAGTTCTAATGAGGTGGATCAAACTGGAGCCTATTATACAGAGTGAAGTAAGCCAGAAGGAAAAACATAAATACAGTATACTAACGCATATATATGGAATTTAGAAAGATGGTAACAATAACCCGGTGTATGAGACAGCAAAAGAGACACTGATGTATAGAACAGTCTTATGGACTCTGTGGGAGAGGGAGAGGGTGGGAAGATTTGGGAGAATGGCAATGAAACATGTAAAATATCATGTAGGAAACGAGTTGCCAGTCCAGGTTCGATGCATGATGCTGGATGCTTGGGGCTGGTGCACTGGGATGGCCCAGAGAGATGGTATGGGGAGGGAGGAGGGAGGAGGGTTCGGGATGGGGAACACATGTATACCTGTGGCGGATTCATTTTGATATTTGGCAAAACTAATACAATTATGTAAAGTTTATAAATAAAATAAAATTAGAGAGAAAAAAAAAGAAAGAAAAAAAAATAAAGTTTAAAAATAAAATAAAATTAGAAAAAAAAAAAATAGGTAAACTAAAGGACTTCTTGAGTGTAGCTCAGTCGGTTAAGAATCTGCCTGCAGTGCAGGAAACCTGGGTTCGATCCCTGGGTTGGGAAGATGCTCTGGAGAAAGAAATGGCAACCCACTCCAGTATTCTTGCCTGGGAATTCTCATGGACAGAAGAGCCTGGTGGGCTGCAGTCCATGGGGTCGCAAAGAGTTGGGCATGACTGGGCGACTAACACTTACTTACTTACTTACTTACTTACTTACTTACTTACTTCTTGTGTAGCACAGGGAACTCAATATTTTGTAATAGTTTATAAGGGAAAAGAATCTGAAAAAAATACCATGCTGTACAGCTGAAACTAAGAAGACATTGTAAATCAACTATATTTCAACAAAATTAAATTTAAAAACATAATTTCAAAAAAAAAATGTTGAATGAGAAGATATTGCTCTGCAGTGTCAAGTTATTTCAGTTGTGTCCAACTCTGTGTGACCCTATGAACTGTAGATGGCCAGGCTCCTCTGGCCATAGGATTATCCAGGCAAGAATACTGGAGTGGGTTTCCATGACCTCCTCCAGAAGATCTTCCCAACTCAGGGACTGAACCTCATCTTCTGCATTTCAGGCAGATTCTTTACCACTGAGCCACCGGAGAAGCCCAAGAAGATATTATTCAATATCAATACAAAAAATCTTGAATGGTTTTCTATCACATTTAGGCTAAAATATAATCTGCTATTACCCTCAAAGTGAAAGGGAAAGTCCCTCATCGTGTCCAACTCTTTGCAACCCCATGGGCTAAACAGTCCATGTTCTCCAGGGCAGAATTCTAGAGGGGGTAGTCTTTCTCTTCTCCAGGGGTTCTTCCCAACCCAGGATCTAACCCAGGTCTCCCGCAATGCAGGCAGATTCTTTACCAGCTAAGCCACAAGGGAAGTCCTGGAGGTACCTCATATGGTCTATTTCTATCTCTTCAGCCTCATCTTATATCATATCTATTTTATTCACTTTATTCATTCTAATATTAAGTCCTAAATATCATAGAACATTCCCTCTTCACAGAACATACTGTTCCTTTTTCACAGGACATAATGTCCCCCTTTTCCTACTCAACCATCTAGACTTTTGTATACCTAATTTCTTTACTATTTTGTTTCATACTAAAAATCACCTCCTCACAGAAATTTTCCCTTGTCATTCAAAATAAATTAGACCTTAAATAAATTCATACCATCCAATTTTTTCCTTGATGGCATTTGTAATGCTCTTATTATATATATGGATATATATAGATAGTTCAATAATGTAAACTCTAAAATATATATCCATCTTCCTTTTTATGCATACCCAATTTCTCACAAATTTGCATACATGTATATGCATATGTGTGAGGAGGCATGCACATGTACACAAAACACACTACATGTGGTTTCATGGCATCATGATTTAGTGGAAAGTTGGGACTAAGTTGGCAGCACAGACTATGAGAATGTGTAAATGTCTTCCTTTTTCTTTAGCTTTCCAAAAGGTAAGTGAACAGAATGAAGTTTGTCTCGTTCATATGAACGCTGTTGAAAATCAGTTAAATTATATCAATGAAAACAATCTCATGATATACAAGGAAAGTGTCTTAGTTCTTGTTGCTTTAGTAAATTACTATAGACTGAGTGGCTTAAACAATAAACATTTTTCTCACATTCTGAGACTGTAAAAGATCAGAGTATCAAGATGGTCAGGTAATAGGGAGAAACCTTTCCCAGGTTTTCTCATATGGTGAAGAAAGGAGAGGAGCCAGGCTGTAGTGTCTTCTTTTATAAGGGCACTATTCCTACTCACAAGGGCTTAATCCTCATCACCTAGTTACCTCTCAAATGCCTCACCTCCAAATACAATCATATGGTGGGGTAGTTAATATCCCAACATATGAACTACACAAACACTTAGTTCATAACAGAAAGCATACTAAGATACCAACAACATCATGTCCCTTAGAGGACCGGATTAAGTAGATATCATTTTCAGTTCAGTTCAGTTCATTTCAGTCACTCAGTCGTGTCCAACTCTTTGCAACTGCATGAACAGCAACACGCCAGGCCTCCCTGTCCATCAACAACTCCCGGATATTACCCAAATTCATGTCCATCGAGTCGGTGATGCCATCCAGCCATCTCATCCTCTGTCGACCCTTCTCCTCCTGCCCCCAATCCCTCCCAGCATCCATCCGGGTCTTTTCCAATGAGTCAACTCTTCACATGAGGTGGCCAAAGTATCGGAGTTCCAGCTTCAACATCAGTCCTTCCAATGAACACCCAGGACTGGTTTCCCTTACAATGGACTGGTTGGATCTCCTTGCAATCCAAGGGACTCCCAATAGTCTTCTCCAACACCACAGTTCAAAAGCATCAATTCTTTGGTGCTCAGCTTTCTTCACAGTCAAACTCTCACATCCATACATGACCACTGGAAAAACCATAGCCTTGACTAGACGGACCTTTGTTGGCAAAGTAATGTCTCTGCTTTTCAATATGCTATCTAGGTTGGTCATAACCCTCCTTCCAAGAAGTAAGCATTTTTAATTTCATGGCTGAAATCACCACTTGCAGTGATTTTGGATCCCAACAAAACAAAGTCTGACACTGTTTCTACTGTTTCCCCATCTATTTCCCACGAAGTGATGGGACCAGAAGCCGTGATCTTCGTTTTTTGAATGTTGAGCTTTAAGCCAACTTTTTCACTCTCCTCTTTCACTTTCATCAAGAGGCTTTTTAGTTCCTCTTCACTTTCTGCCATAAGAGTAGTGTCATCTGCATATCTGAGGTTATTGATATTTCTCCCAGCAATCTTGATTCTAGCTTGTGCTTCTTCCAGCCCAGTATTTTTCATGATGTACTCTGCATATAAGTTAAATAAGCAGGGTGACAATATACAGCCTTGACATACTCCTTTTCCTATTTGGAACCAGTCTGTTGTTCCATGTCTATTTCTAACTGTTGCTTCCTGACCTGCATACAAATTTCTAAAAAGGCAGGTCAAGTGGTCTAGTATTCCCATCTCTTTCAGAATTTTCCACAGTTTATTGTGATCCACACAGTCAAAGGCTTTGGCATAGTCAATAAAGCAGAAATAGATGTTTTTCTGGAACTCTCTTGCTTTTTCCCTCATCCACTGGATGTTGGCAATTTGATCTCTGGTTCCTCTGCCTTTTCTAAAACCAGCTTGAACATCTGGAAGTTCACAGTTCATGTATTGTTGAAGCCTGGCTTGGAGAATTTTGAGCATTACTTTACTAGCATGTGAGATATGTGCAAATGTGCAGTAGTTTGTACATTCTTTGGCATTGCCTTTCTTTGGGATTGGAATGAAAACTGACCTTTTCCAGTCCTGAGGCCACTGCTGACTTTTCCAAATTTGCTGGCATAATGAGTGCAGCACTTTCACAGCATCATCTTTCAGGATTTGAAATAGCTCAACTGGAATTCCATCACCTTCACTAGCTTTGTTTGTAGTGATGCTTTCTAAGGCCCTCTTGACTTCACATTCCAGGATGTCTGGCTCTAGGTGAGTGATCACACCATCATGATTATCTGGGTCATGAAGATCTTTTTTGTACAGTTCTTCTGTTATTCTTGCCACCTCGTCTTAATATCTTCTGCTTCTGTTAGGTCCATACCATTTCTGTCCTTTATTGAGCCCATCTTTGCATGAAATGTTCCCTTGGTATCCCTAATTTTCTTGAAGAGATCTCTAGTCTTACCCATTCTGTTGTTTTCCTCTATTTCTTTGCAGTGACTGCT
The DNA here is from genome assembly GCF_029378745.1 of Bos indicus. Lineage (NCBI taxonomy): Eukaryota > Metazoa > Chordata > Mammalia > Artiodactyla > Bovidae > Bos > Bos indicus. The sequence continues at coordinate 75,985,132 of NC_091765.1, forward strand.
GAGGAAGGCTTTCTTATCTCCTTGCTATTCTTGGGAACTCTGCATTCAGATGCTTATATCTTTCCTTTTCTCCTTTGCTTTTCGCTTCTCTTCTTTTCACAACTATTTGTAAGACCTCCTCAGACAGTCATTTTGCTTTTTTGCATTTCTTTTCCATGGGGATGGTCTTGATTCCTGTGTCCTGTACAATGTCATGAATCTCTGTCCATAGTTCATCAGGCACTCTGTCTATCAGATCTAGGCCCTTAAATCTATTTCTCACTTCCACTATATAATCATAAGGGATTTGATTCAGGTCATACCTGAATGGTCTAGTGGTTTTCCCTACTTTCTTCAATTTTAGTCTGAATTTGGCCATAATGAGTTCATGATCTGAGCCACAGTCAGCTCCCAGTCTTGTTGTTGCTGACTGTATAGGGCTTCTCCATCCCTAATTGGGCATGCTCTGAGAATCTGATCTCCATTTTGTTTGCATAATTGTAAGAACATGAATTTTTTAAACAAGAGGGATACAATAGAAAGATACTAGAGATTGTTTCTAGTTTTAACATCTTTTAAAAATGAGTACAATATCTCAAAGATGAAAGTCATTGGTTATCGGCCTCATGGGTAGAAACAGCTGTGTTGGCAATAGAATTCAGGTCCCTTGATGTCCCATCTGTTGCTCTTTGCCCTAGACTGCACCGGAAAAGGATGAGTGAACAACATTGTTTCACAGCTCAGAGATCAAGAGCCATCCACCTTATGACAATAGGCATCTTGTTAATCCAGTACGATGAACATTAAATAAAAAGGTGGTGTCTAGAAATAGAATCACTTCTGAAAAAACATTTTTACAATATAACTTTAAAACTATTTTGGCAGATCACTATTCACTTCCATGACCACTTCTGTATGATACAAATATTCTTAAGGTAGTAAATGATCCATTTTAAACTGTTAACCATGTAACAAGAAAGATTTAGCAGTATTTACTGGTTGATGTTTTTGAACTGTGTTGGAGAAAACTGTCAAGAGTCCCTTGGACTGCAAGGAGATCACAAACAGTCCATCGTAGAGGAAATCAGTCCTGAATAGTCACTGGAAGGACTGATGCTGAATCTGAAACTCCAATCCTTTGGCCACCTGATGTGAAGAGCTGACTCATTTGAAAAGTCCCTGATGCTGGGAAAGATTGAATGCAGGAGAAAAAGGGGACGACAGAGGATGAGATGGTTGGATGGCATCACTGACTCAATGGACATGAGTTTGAGTAAACTCAGGGAGTTCGCCATGGACAGGGAGGCCTGGTGTGCTGCAGTTCATGGGACAGCAAAATCAGACATGACTGAGTGACTGAACTGAACTGAACTGAATGGGCTTTATTGTTTAACCAAACACATTTCTTCTTACTTAAACGATTGCCTGTTTGTAGATCTCAATGCACCTCAACAGGAGAATTAAACTTTGTCCTATTCTGTCTAATGGAGCTTCCTTATCACTTCAACTCAAAATTATTTTGATAATTTGAGATTGGTATTAAATCACTATGGTTAAAACACTTTACTCTTATTTCCTAGACTATCTTTCCTATATTAAACAATTCAACATAGATACTGTGGTGTAAAAACAAAACAAAACAAAACAAAAAAAACAGCATTAGAACCAAACAAGCAAATTAAAATTGATTCTTTGTTGTTAATTTACCAGGTATAAAATAATCTCAAGTAACTTAATTAAACTTAAAAGCCTTTGCACAGTGAAGGAAATCATCAACAAGACAAAAAGATAATCTCCTGAATGGAAGATATTTACAAGATATATGCCTGATATGGGGTTAATATCAAAAATATAAATAGAGCTCATATAGGTCTTCCCTGGTGGTTCAATGGTGAAGAATTCACCTACCAACACAGAAGACACTGATTTTATCCCTGATCGGGATAAAATCCACATGCTTTGGAGCAACTAAACCTGTGCACTTCAACTACTGAGCCTCTGCTCTAGACCACACGAGTCACAGCTAATGAGCCTATGTGCTGTAACTATTGAAGACCATGTGCCCTAAGCCAATGCTCCACATCAAGAGAGGCCACTGCAGTGAAAACCCACTCACTAAAACTAGAGAGCAGCCCCACTCTCACAGCTACCCCCATACAACAAAGACCCAGCACAGCCAAAAATACATAAATAAGTTTAAAAAATAAAGAGCTCATACAATGCAATATCAAAAAGAATCACCCCATTTAAAAATGCACAGAAGACCTGATTAGACATTTTTCCAAAGAAGATATAAAGATGGCCAACAGGCATAAGAAAATATTTTCATCATCACTAATAAATAGAGAAATATAAATCAAAATCAGCAGTTATCATCTCACACCTTACAGAATGGCATTCTCAAAAATTCAATGAATAATAAATGTTGGTGAGGGTATGGAGAAAAGGGAACACTGTGGTGGGAATGTAAACTACTATAGCCAAAATGGAAAACAGTACAGCAAGCCCTCAAAAAATTAAAAATACAACTATCATATGATCTAGCAATTCCATTTCTGGTTATATATTCAAATTTGAAAAGGTATGTGAATCCCCATATTCACAGTACAGTTCAGTTCAGTCACTCAGTTATGTCCACCTGTTTGTGACCCTATGGACTGCAACATGTTAGGTCTACCTCTCCATGGCTAACTCCAGAGTTTACTCAAACTGATGTCCATTGAGTTGGTCATGCCATCCAGTCATCTCATCCTCTGTCATCCTCTTCTCCTCCTGTGTTCAATATTTCCCAGCATCAGGGTCTTTTCCAATGAGTCAGCTCTTCACATCAGGTGGCCAAAGGACTGGAGTTTCAGCTTCAACATCAGACCTTCCAATGAATAGTCAGGACTGATTTCCTTTAGGATGGACGGGTTGGATCTCTTGCAGTCCAAGAGACTCTCATGAGTCTTCTCCAACACCACAGTTCAAAAGCATCAATTCTTTGGCTCTCAGCTTTATTTATTGTCCAACTCTCACAGCTATACATGACTACTGGAAAAACCATAGCTTTGACTAGACAGAGTTTTGTTGGCAAAGTAATGTCTCTGCTTTTTAATATGCTAAGTTGTCATAACTTTTGTTACAAGGAGCAAGTGTCTTTTAATTTCATGGCTGAAGTCACCATCTGCAGTGATTTTGGAGCCCCCCTCAAAAAGTGTGTCACTGTTTCCACCATTTCCCCATCTATTTGCCATGAAGTGATGGGACCACATGCCATGATCTTCGTTTCCAGAATGTTGTGCTTTAAGCAAACTTTTTCATTCTCTTCTTTCACTTTCATCATGAGGCTTTATAGTTCTTCTTCAATTACTGCCATAAGGGTGGTGTCATCTGCATATCTGAGGTTATTGATGCTTCTCCCAGCAGTCTTGATTCCAGTGTATGCTTCATCCAGCCCAACATTTGTCATGATGTACTCTGCATTTAAGTTAAATAAGCAGGGTGACAATACACAGCCTTGATGTACTCCTTTTCCTATTTGGAACCAGTCTGTTGTTCCATGTCTAGTTCTAACTGTTGCTTCCTGACCTGCATAGACATTTCTCAAGAGACAGGTCAGATGATCTGATATTCCCATCTCTTGAAGAATTTTCTAGTTTGTTGTGGTCTACACAGTCAAAGGCTTTGGCATAGTCAATAAAACAGAAGTAGATGTTTTGCTGGAACTCTCTTCCTTTTTTGATGATCCAGTGGGTATTGGCAATTTGATCTCTGGTTCCTCTGCCTTTTCTAAATCCAGCTTGAACATCTGAAAGTTCATGGTTCATGAACTATGGAAGCCTTGCTTGGAGAATTTTGAGCCTTACTTTACTACCGTGGAGATCCAACCAGTCCATTCTGAAGGAGATCAGCCCTGGGATTTCTTTGGAAGGAATGATGCTAAAGCTGAAACTCCAGTACTTTGGCCAACTCATGCGAAGAGTTGACTCACTGGAAAAGACTGTGATGCTGGGAGGGATTGGGGGCAGGAGGAGAAGGGGACGACAGAGGATGAGATGTCTGGATGGCATCACTGACTTGATGGATGTGAGTCTGAGTGAACTCCGGACGTTGGTGATGGACAGGGAGGCCTGGTGTACTGCGATTCATGGGGTCACAAATAATCGGACGTGACTGAGTGACTGAATGGAACTGAACTGAAGATGAGTGCAGCTGTGTGGCAGTTTAAACCTTCTTTGTCATTGTTTTTCTTTAGGACTGGAATGAAAACTGACCTTTTCTGGTCCTGTGGCCACTGCTAAGTTTTCCAAATTTGCTGGCATATTGAGTGTAGCAGTTTCATAGCATCATATTTTAGCATTTGAAATAGCTCAACTGGAATTCCATCAGCTCCACTAGCTTTGTTCGTAGCGATACTTCCTAGGTTGGTGATCACACCATCGTGATGATCTGTGTCTTGAATATCTTTTTTTTCTAGTTATTCTGTGTATTCTTGCCACTTCTTCTTAACATCTTCTGCTTCTTTTAGGTCCATATCTTTTCTGTCCTTTATTAAGCCCATCTTTGAATGAATTATTTCCTTGGTATTTCTAATTTTCTTGAAAAGATCTAGACTTTCCCATTCTATTATTTTTCTATTTCTTTTCATTGATCACTGAGGAAGGCTTTATCTCTCCTTGCTATTCTTTGGAACTCTGCATTCAAATGGGTATATCTTTCCTTTTCTCCCTTGCCTTTTGCTTCTCTTCTATTCACAACTTTTGTAAGGCCTCCTCAGATACCCATTTTGCCTTTTTGTATTTCTTTTTCTTGGGCATGGTCTTGATCCCTACCTCCTATACAATGTCAAGACCCTCTGTCCATAGTTCTTCAGGCACTCTGTCTATCAGATCTAATGCCTTGAATCTGTCACTTCCATTGTATAATCATAAGGGATTTGATTTAGGTCATACCCGAATGGTCTAGTGGTTTCCCCTACTTTCTTCAATTTAAGTCTGAATTTGGCAATAAGGATTTCATGGTCTGTGCCACAGTCAGCTCCCGGTCTTGTTTTTGCTGGCTGTATTGAAATTCCCCATCTTTGGCTGCAAAGAATATAATCAATCTGATTTTGGTATTGACCATCTGGTGATGTCCATATGTAGAGTCATATGTATTGTTGGAAGAGGGTGTTTGCTATAATGATACAGAGAATACTTAGCTATTCCCAGTGGGGAGAGAAGAAAGGGAGAGAGAGAAAGATATGGGAAAGGAATTAAGAGATATAAAGTACTAAGAATAAAATAAATAAGATACAAGGATATTGTATACCTGCAACTAACATTGTAAATCAAAAAGCTTCAATAGCAAAATTGAATATTATTTATATTTTAAAATGTTTTGAAATAATTTCAAACTTACAAAAATTTGAAAGAATAGTGAAAAGTAATGTTATATAAAAACACAATTATTATGTGATTATATTAAGCTATTTCTAGATTCCTCAATTCAATTTTTCACACACATATTTTTGCATATATATATAAACCATAAATCACAAATACATGTATATCTGTATGTATGTGTGTTCATATCCACACATTTTTATACATTCATGTACCTTCCTGGGGGATTATTTGTCAGAGTACATTATTATTAGAGATTATTATTTGACTATTATTAGAGTACATATAGTATAATGTCTTTTTATGCCATAACATTTCACAACTGTTAAGAAAAGGACTATTGTATTAGGGTTCTCCAGATGAACAGAACTAGTAGGAGACTTCTAGTATTAAAAAGGAGAGCCATTACTTTGCCAACAAAGGTCTGTACAGTCAGAGCTATGTTTTTTTCAGAAGTCATGTATGGATGTGAGAGTTGGACTATAAAAAGGGCTGAGCGCTAAAGAATTGATGCTTTTTAGCTGCAATATTCAAGAAGTTTCTTGACAGTCTCTTGGACTGCAAGGAGATCAAACCAAGCGATCCTAAAGGAAATCAATCCTGAATATTCACTAGAAGGTCTGATGTTAAAGTTGAATCTCCAATCCTTTGGCCACCTGATGCAGAGAACCAACTAATTTGAGAAGACTCTAAAGTTTGGATAGATCAAAGCAGGAGGAAAACGGGATGAAAAAGGATGAGATGGTTGGATGTCATAACTGACTCAAGGGACCTGAGTTTGAGCAAGTTCTGGGAGATAGTGAAGGACAGGGAAGCCTGGCGTGTTGCAGTCGCTGACGTCTCAAAGAGTTGGATGTGACTGAGTGAATAACAGTGACAAATAATAGACACTATTTATTATAAGAAAGTGGGACACAGGATTATGGAGATGAGAATTCCCATAATCGGTCCTCTGAAAGCTGGAGACCCAGGAAAGCTAGATAATTCTAAGAATCACAGAACTGATGGTGTAAATCTCAGTACAGAACAAATGAACGTGTTCAGGCAGACACATAAAATTCTCCCTTCCTCTACATTTATGTTTTACACATGCCCTCAAAGAACTGGATGTTGCTTACCAAAATTGGTGAGAGCAATCTGCTTTGTACAGTCCACTAAATAAAATGCTATTTTCTGCCAGAAATATCTTCCCAGATACACCCAGAAATCACGGTCACCTCCTGTCCCAGTAAAGTTAATGTACAAGGTAATCATTAGAAATCCACTCCTTGTCAACTTCACACTCATCCACATCTATCTACACCATACTTAATTCCAAAAAAAGACAAAACAAGGAAGAGTTGGCAAGAATACAGACAAATTATACAAAAAAAAATCTTCATGGCCCGGATAATAATGATGGTGTGATCACTCATCTAGAGGAAGATATTCTGGAATGTGAAGTCAAGTGTGCCTTAGGAAGCATCACTACGAACAAAGCTAGTGGAGGTCATGGAATTCCAGTTGAGCTATTTCAAATCCTGAAAGATGATGCAGTGAAAGTGCTGCACTCAATATGCCAGCAAATTCAGAAAACTCAGCAGTGGCCACAGGACTGGAAAAGGTCAATTTTCATCCCAATCCCAAAGAAAGGCAGAGCCAAAGAATGTTCAAGTTATCACACAATTGCACTTATCTCACATGCTAGTAAAGTAATGCTTAAAATTCTCTAAGCCAGGCTTCAGTAATACATGAATGTGGATTTCCAGATGTTCAAGCTGGTTTTAGAAAAGACAGAGGAACCAGAGATCAAATTGCCAACATCTACTGGATCATCGAAAAAGCAAGAGATTTCAAAAAAAAAAAAAAAAAAAAAACACATCTATTTCTGCTTTATTGGCTATGCCAAAGCCTTTGTGTGGATCACAGTATACTGTGGAAAATTCTGAAAGAGATGGGAATACCAGACCACCTGACCTGCCTCTTGAGAAACCTATATGCAGATCAGGAAGCAACAGTTAGAACTGGACATGGAACAACAGACTGGTTCCAAATAGGAAAAGGAGTATGTCAAGGCTGTATATTGTCACCCTGCTTATTTAACTTATATGCAGAGTGCATCATGGGAAACGCTGGGCTGGAGGAAGCACAGACTGGAATCAAGATTGTCAAGAGAAATATCAATAACCTCAGATATGCAGATGACACCACCCTTATAGCAGAAAGTGAAGAAGAACTAAAGAGCCTCTTGATGAAGGTGAAAGAGGAGAGTGAAAAAGTTGGCTTAACGCTCAGCATTCTGAAAACTAAGATCATGGCATCCAGTCCCATCACTTCATGGCAAATAGGTGGGGAAACAGTGGAAACAGTGGCTGACTTTATTTTTCTGGGCTCCAAAATCACTGTAGATGGTGATTGCAGCCATGAAATTAAAAGATGCTTACTCCTTGGAAGGAACGTTATGAGCAACCTAGACAGCATATTGAAAAGCAGAGACATAACTTTGTCAACAAAGATCATCTATTTAAGGCTGTGGTTTTTCCAGTGGTCATGTATGGATATGAGAGATGGACTATAAAGAAATCTGAGTGCCAGAAGATTGATGCTTTTAAACTGTGGTGTTGGAGAAGACTCATGAGAGTCCCTTGGACTGCAAGGAGTTCCAACCAGTCCATCCTAAAGGAAATCAGTCTTGAATATTTATTGGAAGCACTGATGCTGAAGCTGAAACTCCAATCCTTTGGCCACCTCATGTGAACAGCTGACTAATTTGAAAAGCCCCTGATGCTGGGAACGATTGAGGGCAGGAGGAGAAGGGGACAACAGAGGATGAGATGGTTATATGGCATCACTGACTCAATGCACATGGATATGGATGAACTCTGGGAGTTGGTGATGGATAGGGAGGCTTGTCGTGCTGCTGTTCATGGGGTCACAAAGGATCAGACACAACTGAGTGACTGAACTGAACTGAAGGTCATAATTCTGCCTAATATCATACATCTCTCCTATTTGTTGTAATTCATTCCCTAAGTTGTCTCTGACTCTTTGCAACCCCATGGACCACAGCATGCCAGGCTTCCCTGTGCTTCACTATTTCCCATATAGGAGCTTCAGCTTTAGTATCAGTACTTTCCTCTCTCCTGTCTACATCTGAAAACTAATTCTTTCTGTGGAAGAGGAAATAAATTTACCTTGATATAATATAATTTAAATACTATGATGTAAAATGAATAAAACATAAGTGGTTGTTGCTGTTGTTCAGTCACTGAATTGTGTCTGACTCTGCAATCCCATGGACTGGACACGAGTTTCCTCTGTACTCCACTGAGAACATAAACATTTAAAACATAAATGCTATTAAAATCAATACATCTTATGTTACACAACAGGATAACAAGGGAAAAGAAAGCAATTATATATATAAATAATACATGTGTATATATATATATATATATATATATATTTTATGTACACACATAAAGATGTATTAATAAGAACAAAATAGGGAGAAAATATTCATGACAAGTATAGTCCTTGTCTCTGTAATTGGTCACATAGCAAATATTTATAACTACTGTCTTTCACTAACCATTTTGTATTCCTTTTGCCTTCAGCAAACAGCTGTTTGTCGTGGTTCTTTTCCTGGTTGGGTAATCCAAACGTTCATTCCTGAAGAGCCTTTGCAATTAGTAGTGCTGCCTGTATTGAGATGCTGTAGGTTTCCATGGGTATGGTGATGCTAAGAAATGTCCTAAGGGCTCACCTGTATTCCAGACATTCTCTTCCTTATCTCCACTGTGGAACAATACTTCAGTTTCCTTGTGGTTATCAGGATCAAACATTCTAACCTGCATAATTCCTCCCTTCACTGCCTGTTGATTATTTTGAGGTGTCCACAGTGGCCAGGTGGGAATCTTTACTTTCAGTTCAATTGAATTATTGCTGTGTCTCCTAATAGAACTATTTCTCCCTTGGGAACAAAGACCCTCTAGGTCAGCAGAGAATCAGATCATGGCAACAGGAAGCAAAAATGTTGCTTGTGGCTTACAAGGAATAATAGCAAGTAGTGTCACTTTCACTTCTACCCTTTGGCTCCTGGACACTTGAGTCCTGTCTATAGGAGAAACAGAACTGTATATTGGATTTTGATTCTAAACTAAAGAACCTTGTCCAGCCCTGAAATGTATTGCTACCTAACAAGCCCTGTAATTAAATCTTTAAAAGGCCATTTCACTCTTCTATCAAACCAACTGCTTCAAAAGTTAAGCCATATGGTAAGACCAGTAACTTCCATGAGCATGGGCCCATTGTTGCACTTCTTTTGTGGTAAAGCGAGTTCATTGATCAGAAGCAATGCCATGTGGCATACCATGATGGTGGATAAGGCATTCTTTAAGAACACAAATGGTAGTTTTGGGTAAAGTAGTTTTGTGCTGGTAAGGCAGATCCATATTCAGAGTAGGTCTTTAGTCAGTAAGAACAAAATGATACCCTTTCCACGATGGAAACTGTGCAGTGTAAGCAACTTGCCAACAGGTAACTGACTGATCGCTTCAGGGAATGGTGCCACACTAGGGTGAGTATTGGTCTCTACTGGAAGATTAGGCACTCAGCAGTAGTCATACCAGGTCAGCCTTAGTGAGTGGAAATCTGTGTTGCAGAGCCCATCCTTGCCACTATTGCCACTTTTGTTTGAGAGTCCACTAGGCAATCACACGGGTAGCTAGGGTAAGAGGTTGGCTGGTATTCATAGAACAGGTTATCATAGTCTCTTGATTATTAAAATTCTCCTATGCTGAAGTGTCTCTTTGGTGAACATTCACAGACAAAAATATCTTCATGTTTTTTTGTCATCTACATATCTTCTTAGATGAGGTGCCTGCTAAGTTGCTTCAGTTGTGTCGGACTCTGCAACCCTAGGGACTGTAGCCTGCCAGGCTCCTCTGACCGTGGGATTCTCCAGGCAAGAACACTGGAGTGGGTTGCCATTTTCTCCTTCATTGGATGAGGTATTTATTGATAGCTCTTGATCACTTTTAATTGGATTGTTTTCCTATTGTTGCAATGTAAAGCTTTCTTGTGTATTTTGGATAAAATTTCTTTAACATATAAGTTTTTGGAGATATCTTCTCCCAGTGGGAGGCTTGCTTGTGTTCCCTTAATAGTATTTTTCACATAGGAGTTGTTTTTAATTTTACCTCAACTCATGATTTTTTTTTTTTTTCTGTCTGTGGATCATGCTTTTGGTGTTATGTCTAAAAACTCATTGTAAAACCCAAAGTCACATAGATTTTTCTCCCATAAAGTTTTAATTTTGTTTTTTTTTCACATTTAAGTCTATATCCATTTTTTTACACATGAATTTTCAACTGTTCTAGAATTTATTGAAAAGTTATACTTTCACCTTTAGATTGTTTTTTTTTTTTTTTCTTTTGTCAAAGTCCAGTTGACTATATTTGTGTAGGTCCTTATGGGCTCTCTATTCTGTTTTATTAATCTGTGTGTGTTCACCAAACCTATACTTTTTTTTTTTTAATGGTGCGTGTGTGTGTGTGTGTGTGTGTGTGTGTGTGTGTGTGAGTGTGTGTGTGTGTGTTAGTTTCTCAGCTGCTTTGCAACCCCTTGGGCTGTAGCCTGCCAGGTTCCTCTGTCCATGGAGTTCTCCAGGCAAGAATACTGGAGTTGCCATTCGCTTCTCCAGGGGATCTTGTTGACCTAGGATTTGAATCTGGGTCTCCTGTACTGCAAGCAGACTCTACCATCTAAGCCACCAAGGAAGCTCAGTAATTCTTGAAGTTGAGGAAGTGTAATGCCTCAATTTTTTTTTTAATTCAGTATTTTGTTGGCCATTCTGGGTCTTTTGTTTTTCCATATAAATGTTATAATCAGTTTTCCATATCCATGAAATAGCTTGCTGAGATTTTTGTAGTTATTCTGTTGAATCTATATGTAGTTTGCAATAATTCACATTTAAAAAATATTAGAGTCCTTTAGTTCATAAACGTGGAATATCTTCTTATGTCTTTAGATCTTCACTGACTTCTTTCATCGGAGTTTTATAGTTTTTCTTGTATATATTCTGTACATATTTTGCTAGATTAACTCCTAATATTTTACTTTTGGGGACTACCATAAGTGGTAATTGAAAAAAATTCGAATTCCAATTTTTCTTTGCCAGTATGTAAGAAATAAGTTAATCAATATAAAATCATGGAATTTTATATATTAACTTTGTATTCCATGAACTTTTCATACTCAATTATTAGTTCTAAGAATTTTGTTTGTTTCTTGATAAGTGTTTGGGATATTTTACATAGACTGTAATGCTATCTCTAAATAAAAAGAGCTATATATATGTTTTTTCTTCCTAATTTGTATGTCTTTCATTTTCTTTTCTAGTCTAACTACACTAATTGGGCCTTCCAGTACAATGTTGATAGGAGTAGTAAGAAAGGATATCCTTGACTTGTCCTCAATCTTAGAGGATAAGCATTTTGTTTCTCACCATTAAGAGGGATGTTAATTATAAATATTTACAGATGTTCTTTATCAAGTTGAGGAAGTTACCACCATTTATGGTTTTCTGAGGTTTTTATGAATATCAGGCATTGGAATTTGTTGATTTTTTTCTAACTCAATTGTTGTGTTCATGATTTTTCTTCTTCAGTTGGTTAATGTGGTATATTACATGGACTGATTTTCAAATGTTTAAATAGACTTTCATACCTGGAATGAATCACATTTTCTGGTGGTATATAATTACTTTTTTTAAATTCCTTTATTTTTTTTTTAACTTTACAATATTGTACTGGTTTTGCCATATATCAACATGAATCTGCCACAGGTATACATGTGTTCCCCATCCTGAACCCTCCTTCCTCCTCCCTCCCCGTACCATCCCTCTGGGTCATCCCAGTGCACCAGCACCAAGCATCCAGTATCGTGCATTGAACCTGGACTGGCGACTCATTTCCTATATGATATTATATATGTTTCAATGCCATTGGTGGTATATAATTACTTTTGTACATTGTTGGAATTATTTCCTAATGTTTTCTTGAAAATTTTTGCATCTATTATCATGAGAAATAATGGTCTTTAGTTAGGCTTTCTTACAATGTCTTTATCTATGTTTAGTATTAAGGTAATGCTGATCTCAAGTGTTCACAGGAAATTAAAAAGTGTACCTCTCACTTCTGTTTTTGGGAAAAGAGAGCTGACAACTTGTTTAATGTCTTTCCTAAAGTTTCAGTAGAATTTATCAGTGAATTATTCTGAGCCTCGCATTTCTTTTTGTGTGTGTATGGATGTGTGTACACATTTTATTTGTAGGTCTTTGAATTTCTTGGGTCTGTGGTCTTATATCTGTTAATCATTCATTACCTCACATATTTCTCTCTTTGTTCCACTTCTGGTATTCCCATTAGGCTTATGTTTTACTGTTTTCACTTGTCCCACATTTTTGTTGTTCTTGTTGTTGTTATTAAGAAGTTTATTTGGATCTGAGATACTGTTTATACATTACTCAACTAATTTTAATATTTGATGATAATTTTCCCATCAAACCTTGGAAGGTTTCTTGGTTTTCTTGAAAGAAACTGCATGAGAAGTCATGCTGAAGGTCTTCTTGTCTTTCATATTCCAAAATTTGAATGTGATATAACTAGGTGTACGTGTATGAGTGTGTGTGTGTGTGTGTGTGTGTGTCTGCTGTATAACCTTTATTATATTGATATATATTACTTCTGTGCTCACTTTCTGGAGAGTTTTTACCATAAACTGGTGTTGAATTTTGTCAAAAGCTTTTCTGCATTGATGAATACCATATGGTTTTTATTCTTTAATTTATTGATGTGGTGTATCACACTTATTGATTTGTGGATATTGAAAAATCCTTGCATCCCTGGTATAAATCCCACTTGATCATGGTGTATGATCTTTCTAATATATTGGATTTGGACTGCTAATACTATATCCGTCTGGTTTAATGTATCATTTAATGCCTATGCTTCCTTACGGAAGCATTTAATGCCTTCCTTCCTTCCTTCTTTTTTCTTTTTTTAATTTTATTTTATTTTTAAACTTTACAAAATTGTATTAGTTTTGCCAAATATCAAAATGAATCCGCCACAGGTATACCTGTGTTCCCCATCCTGAACCCTCCTCCCTCCTCCCTCCCCATACCCTCCCTCTGGGTCGTCCCAGTGCACCAGCCCCAAGCATCCAGTATCATGCATCAAACCTGGACTGGCAACTCGTTTCATACATGATATTATACATGTTTCAATGCCATTCTCCCAAATCTTCCCACCCTCTCCCTCTCCCACAGAGTCCATAAGACTGTTCTATATATCAGTCTCTCTTTTGCTGTCTTGTACACAGGGTTATTGTTACCATCTTTCTAAATTCCATATATATGCATTAGTATACTGTATTGGTGTTTTTCTTTCTGGCTTACTTCACTCTGTATAATAGGTTCCAGTTTCATCCACCTCATTAGAACTGATTCAAATGTATTCTGTATATATAATATGTCCACTGATTAAAGTGGGGTTTTAAAGTACTCCACTATTATTATGTTACTCCTGATTTCTCCTTTTATGGCTGTTAGTATTTGCCTTATATATTGAGGTGCTCCAATGTCAGATGCATAAATATCTACAATTGTTATATCTTCTTCTTAGATTGATCTCTTGATCATCATGTAGTGTCCTTCCTTGTCCTTGTCCTTCTCTTGTAATAGCCTTTATTTTAAAGTTTAATTTGTCGGATATGAGTATTGCTACTTCAGCTTTCCTTTGATTTCCACTTGAATGAGACACCATTTTCTACCCCATCACCCAACTCTCCTACATTCTTGAATATTCTGTGCCCCCCCGCCTCTTGTTTTCCTTATCATTTCAGTTCAGAAAGTTTTTATGGAAATATTTTCAAGTTCACTGATTCTTTTCTGGGATAAATTCCATCTACTAATGTCTATTAAAGGCATTTTTCATTTTTATTACAGTGTTTTAGACTTCAAACACTTACTTTTGATCTTTTCTTTGAGTTTCCATCTCTCTCATTACATTATTTATCAGTTCTTGCATGTTGTCCACTTTTTCTATTAAAGCCCTTAAAATATTAATCATAATTACTATCTTTCCTTTTGGGCAATTCCTACATCTGTGTCATAACTGATTCTGATGTTCTTTTTTATTCTTTTAACTGTTTTTTCTTTTCCTTTCATTATGCTTTACCAGGTTTTTGAAGCTGACCATGATGTAATAGGTGGAGAAGGCAATGGCACCCCACTCCAGTATTTTGCCTGGAAAATCCCATGGACGGAGGAGCCTGGTAGGCTGCAGTCCATGGGGTTGCAAAGAGTCAGACACAACTGAACAACTTCACTTTCACTTTTCACTTTCATGCATTGGAGAAGGAAATGGCAACCCACTCCAGTGTTCTTGCCTGGAGAATCCCAGGGACTGGGGAGCCTCGTGAGCTTCTGTCTATGGGGTCGCACAGAGTTGGATATGACTGACGTGACTTAGTAGTAGTAGTAGTATGATGTAATAGGAACATAGTTTTGTTGTGAGACTTCATGCTAATATAGCTAGGGTTAATTTAACCATGTCTAATGTTTATTGTGGTGCTTCCCTAGTGGCTCATATGGTAAAGAGTTTGCCTGCGATACAGGAGGCCTAGATTTAATCCCTGCATTGGGAAGATCCCCTAGAGAAGGGAATGGCAACTCACACCAGGATTCTTGCCTGGAGAATCCCATGAACATAGGAGCCTGGAAGGCTATAGTCCAAGGGGTTATAAAGAGTTAGCATGATTGAGTGACCAGTAGTAGGTGCCAGAGGCTTCTTAAGTTCCTCAAGTGACTTTGTTTTGTCCCCTTTATTGAATTTATGCTTACTCTTTATAGGAGTATGTAGTCCATTATTATTTTAATAGATCCCTATTAATTTGGTAAAATTTGTGGAAAGGGAAGCATCAGATCAGATCAGATCAGTCGCTCAGTCGTGTCCGACCCTTTGTGATCCCATGAATCGCAGCACGCCAGGCCTCCCTGTCCATCACCATCTCCCGGAGTTCACTCAAACTCACGTCCATCGAGTCGGTGATGCCATCCAGCCATCTTATCCTCGGTCGTCCCCTTTTCCTCCTGCCCCCAATCCCTCCCTGCATCAGAGTCTTTTCCAATGAGTAACCTCTTCTCATGAGGTGGCCAAAGTACTGGAGTTTCAGCTTTAGCACCATTCCTTCCAAAGAAATCCCAGGGCTGATCTCCTTCAGAATGGACTGGTTGGATCTCCTTGCAGTCCAAGGGACTCTCAAGACTCTTCTCCAACACCACAGTTCAAAAGCATCAATTCTTTGGCGCTCAGCCTTCTTCACAGTCCAACTCTCACATCCATACATGACCACTGGAAAAACCATAGCCTTGACTAGACAGACCTTTGTTGGCAAAGTAGTCTCTGCTTTTGAATATGCTATCTAGGTTGGTCATAACTTTCCTCCCAAGGAGTTAGCGTCTTTTAATTTCATGGTTGCAGTCACCATCTGTAGTGATTTTGGAGCCCAGAAAAATAAAGTCTGACACTGTTTCCACTGTTTCCCCATCTATTTCCCATGAAGTGATGGGACCGGATGCCATGATCTTTGTCTTCTGAATGTTGAGTGTTAAGCCAACTTTTTCACTCTCCACTTTCACTTTCATCAAGAGGCTTTTTAGTTCCTCTTTACTTTCTGCCATAAGGGTGGTGTCATCTGCATATCTGAGGTTATTGATAATTCCCCCGGCAATCTTGATTCCAGCTTGTGTTTCTTCCAGTCCAGCGTTTTTCATGATGTACTCTGCATATAAGTTAAATAAACAGGCTGACAATATACAGCCTTGACGTACTCATTTTCCTATTTGGAACCAGTTTGTTGTTCCATATCCAGTTCTAACTGTTACTTCCTGACCTGCATACAAATTTCTCAAGAGGAAGATCAGGTGGGTTGGTATTCCCATCTCCTTCAGAATGTTCCACAGTATATTGTGATCCACACAGTCAAAGGCTTTGGCATAGTCAAGAAAGCAGAAATAGATGCCTTTATGGAACTCTGTTGCTTTTTCGATGATCCAGCGGATGTTGGCAATTTGATCTCTGTTTCCTCTACCTTTTCTAAATTCAGCTTGAACATCAGGAAGTTCATGGTTCACATATTGCTGAAGCCTGGCTTGGAGAATTTTGAGCATTACTTTACCAGCGTGTGAGATGAGTGCAATTGTGCGGTAGTTTGAGTATTCTTTGGCATTGCCTTTCTTAGGGATTGGAATGAAAAGTGACCTTTTCCAGTCCTGTGGCCACTGCTGAGTTTTCCATATTTTCTGGCATATTGAGTGCAGCACTTTCACAGCATGATCTTTCAGGATTTGGAATAGCTCAACTGGAATTCCATCACCTGTACTAGCTTTGTTCATAGTGATCCTTTCTAAGCCCCACTTAACTTCACATTCCAGGATATCTGGCTCTAGGTCAGTTATCACACCATCGTGATTATCTGGGTTTTGAACTTTTTTGTTCAGTTCTGTGTATTCTTGCCATCTCTTAATATCTTCTGCTTCTGTTAGGTCCGTACTATTTCTGTCCTTTATCGAGCCCATCTTTGCATGAAATGTTCATTTGGTATCTCTGATTTAATTCTAAAGTGTTCTAAAAGCACTCATGATTTAAATTCAGGTGTTTAGTGGGCCTGTGTCACTAGGCTGTGACCATGACAATTGTCTCTTACCTTATCCCCCAGTTCCAATTTAGGGGAGATAGGTAGAGTAGAGCTGTCTAGATTGAAGAAATGCCTTTCCTGAACATGGGACAAAGCTCTGGTAAAACTTTTTCCCTTGAAATGTTGGTCATTGTTATAAACAACACTATGTAATTATTGAACAATATTTATTCCTCCCCAAACCATCAGCACTGCCAAAGGCAGGAGGGTATCTGTCTTAGGTCTCAAACATGTGCTCCTTACAAGTTTGTTCATGAAAATTCTTGAAAGCATGAGGGCCCACAAATATTGAATCTCCAGTAGTTTCCCTCTTTCATTATTATATATACTTAGCCTTCAGCAATTCATCAAAATTACCATTAAAGTGTTGCTACCAGCTTCAGTTAAGTTCAGTCACTCAGGCATGTCTGACTCTTTGCAACCCCATGAATCACAGCACACCAGGCCTTCCTGTCTATCACCAATTCCCAGAGTTCACTCAGACTCACATCCATCGAGTCAGTGATGCCATCAAGCCATCTCATCCTCTGTCATCCCCTTCTCCTCCTGCCCTCAATCCCTCCCAGCATCAGAGTCTTTTCCAATGAGTTAACTCTTTGCATGAGGTGGCCAAAGTACTGGAGTTTCAGCTTTAGCATCATTCCTTCCAAAGAAATCCCAGGGCTGATCTCCTTCAGAATGGACTGGTAAGATCTCCTTGCAGTCCAAGGGACTCTCAAGAGTCTTCTCCAACACCACAGTTCAAAAACATCAATTCTTCAGAGCTCAGCTTTCTTTACAAGCCCAACTCTCACATCCATACATGACCATGGGAAAAACCATAGCCTTGACTAGATGGACCTTTGTTGGCAAAGTAATGTCTCTGCTTTTCAATATACTGTCTATGTTGATCATAACTTTTCTTCCAAGGAGTAAGCGTCTTTTAATTTCATGCCTGCAATCACCATCTGCAATGATTTTGGAACCCCAAAAAATAAAGTCTGACACTGTTTCCTCTGTTTCCCCATCTATTTCCCATGAGGTGATGGGACCAGACGCCATGAACTTTGTTTTCTGAATGTTGAGCTTTAAGCCAACTTTTTCACTTTCCACTTTCACTTTCATCAAGAGGCTTTTTAGCTCCTCTTCACTTTCTGCCATAAGGGTGATGTCATCTGCATATCTGAGGTTATTGATATTTCTCCCAGCAATCTTGATTCCAGCTTGTGTTTCTTCCAGCCCTGTGTTTGTCATGATGTACTCTACATATAAGTTAAATAAACATGGTGACAATATACAGCCTTGATGTACTCACTTTCCTATTTGGAACCAGTCTGTTTTTCCATGTCCAGAGCTAACTGTTGCTTCCTGACCTGCATATAGGTTTCTCAAGATGCAGGTCAGGTGGTCTGGTATTCCCATCTCTTTAAGAATTTTCCAGTTTATTGTGATCTGCACAGTCAAAGGTTTTGGCATAGTCAATAAAACAGAAATAGATGTTTTCTGGAACTTTCTTGCTTTTTCGATGATCCAGCGGATGTTGGGAATTTGATCTCTGGTTCCTCTGCCTTTTCTAAAACCAGCTTGAACATCTGGCAGTTCACTAGCTTAGGGTTCTATTAAATTCTGCTCCAAATAAGCAATTTTTGGCTATAAGCTCTGGATTCAGCTGTCTCTCCATTTTTCCCAATGGTGGTTTTCCTTGGGTGGGTCCAAGAAAAGTTATTGACTTTCAATTTGTTCAACATTTTCTTATTGTAAGAACAGGTAAGATAATTCCTAGCTCTTTACATGGCGTGCGTGTGTGTGCTTCATTGCTCAGTCATGTCCAACTCTTGCAACCCCGTAGACTGTAGCCTGCCATGTTCTTCTGTCGATGGGATTCGCCAGGCAAGAATATTGGAGTGGGTTGCCATTTCCTTCTTCATTACATGGTATAATTCTATTCAATTAACTTTCTAATTTTTCCTAATCTGCTAAAGGTTACTGTAGCATGCAATTTACAATATTTCTGTGAGGAAAACTGTTAATTGCTAACATTTATGGATCACTTACTATGTGTCAACAAAGTATGGCTCTAAGCATTTGACACAAATTGATTTAGTCTTTGCAACAACTTATAAGATAATGATGACTCATATTATCTTTGTATTACAGACATAAAAGTTGTGACCAGAAAGATTAAGTAATATCATATATTGTAAGTGGTGTGCAATTGAGATTTACACTTAGAAGACCATGTGAAATTAAAGTGCTATAGAAATATATACTATTATTTATTATGTTTAATTTTATGATACTTAATTTTGTTAAGTGCCAAGATATTTGAAAAAACATTCTGGGTCTCTGTAAGGGTGTTTCTAGATGAGCTTAACATATTGAATCTATAGAGTGAATAAAGCAGATTGATCTCCTGAGTACAAGTGTACCTCATCTATTTACTTTAAGAAATGAAAAGAACAAAAATGTTAAGACAGAACTCTTCCTGCCTGACTGTTTAAGCTTTCATGAGCCTTTTTTAGACTTTGGACTTGAACTGAAACATGGGTTCCCCTTGGCAAGTCTATCAGCTTTTAGACTGGAACTTGCATCAATTTCTTATAATCAACTTCTCTGTGTATTTTTTCTTTCTCTCTCTCTCTATACTATATACACATACAGATCTATCTTCTATTGTAGCTTTTTATCCAGAGAAATCTAATACACCATTCTTATCCAATCCATGATTATTTATTCATCCACTCATTTAGTTATCTATTCATTTGTATGATAAGACTTAATTAGAACCCTATCTCAAAAAACCTTAAAGGAACCTAGATGCCCATCAGCAAATAAATGGATAAGAAAGCCATGGTACATATACACAATGGAGTATTACTCAGCCATTAAAAAGAATACATTTGAATCAGTTCTAATGAGATGGATGAAACTGGAGCCTATTATACAGAGTGAAGTAAGCCAGAAAGAAAAACACCAATACAGTATACTAACACATATATATGGAATTTAGAAAGATGGTAACAATAACCCTGTGTACGAGACAGCAAAAGAGACACTGATGTATAGATCAGTCTTATGGACTCTGTGGGAGAGGGAGAGGGTGGGGAGATTTGGGAGAATGGCATTGAAACATGTATGATATCATGTATGAAACGAGTCTCCAGTCCAGGTTCGATGCACGATACTGGATGCTTGGGGCTGGTGCACTGGGACGACCCAGAGGGAGGGTATGGGGAGGGAGGAGGGAGGAGGGTTCAGGATGGGGAACACAGGTATACCTGTGGTGGATTCATTTCGATATTTGGCAAAACTAATACAATATTGTAAAGTAAAAAAAAAAAAAACCTTAAAGGACAATATTGATAAAATTGAGCATACCAAATTAACTTTCCAAAAGGCAAAAATATCATAATCAATATCAGAAGAAAAATAATTCACTGTGTGAGAAAATTCTTTGCAAGATATACGTTTTGAATTCCACAACTCCCAGAAGTAAGTGTTAGTCACTCAGTTGTGCCTGACTCTTTGCGACCCCATGGACTGCAGCCCACCAGGCTCCTCTATCCATGAGATTTTCCAGGCAGGAATACTGGAGTGGGTTGCCATTTCCTTCTCCAGGGGATCTTCCTGACCCAGGGATTGAACTGTGGTCTCCTGCACTGCAGACAGATTCTTTATTGACTGAGCTACAAGGGAAACAACTTACAGAAAGTTTTTAAAAATCAATAAGAAACAAATACCACACAAGAGAATACTGAAAAGTAAAAGCAGTATGCTTATAATAAGGAAGTATAAATTTTGAATAGCCATAAGATAAGTTGTTCTAAGATTGTCACACATAATAATTGTAGCCTGCCATGTTCTTCTGTTCGTGGGATTCTCCAGGCAAGAATTTAAAGAGAAACTATAGTTAGGAGTATAATGTATATTGGTGCAAACTCCTCTTCGGGAGAGAGAAATTTGCTAATATGCATACATATGCAGACATACACAATCTCGCACAGCAATTTTACCACCATAACTGTAATATATAAATTTACTGCTCTTAGATTTACGATAGATCTCACATAAATAAGACAAAATAATCTTGCCAGCAATTTAATTTTTAAAAAGGAACCAGAAATTAAAATTCCTTTTTATGCATAACATTTACATCATGCACATTAACTTTAATTGAATATAATATGTGTGTTGTTTGTGTGAGCTTTAAATTATTATATGACCCACACGAAGAAAGACATTAGATACAAAAAAAGGATTATATTTCCTGTCATCAAAAATTTTAGAGTTTAATGAGGTCCAAATGGAAATCATAGACAGAATATTTTAAAAATGAAAACTCTCCAGTGAATAGAAAAGTTGATATACAGCCTCATGCCTTTGACTGTCAAACATAGTAGAATAACACTTGAGCGTGGGGACACATATGAGAGTCTTGAGAGATGCAGCTGAAATGACAGATGTGGTTCAGATCACAAAGTATTTGTGTGTGTGTGTGTGTGTGTGTGTGTGTGTGTGTGTGTGTGTAATATTTGTCTTGTACTCTATAGAGCATAGAAAAATCCTTGATGGATGTTAAGCAAGGAAGTGAAATTATTAAATTCAATTTTTAAAAAAAGACTGATATTTGTATACAAAAGACTAGAAAATGTAGATTCTGCAATGCATTCATATAAAAATCCAGTGATATAAACAATGGTTTAAATTTAGGCAATGACCATGAACAAGAAAAGGACACAGAGCAGGAATTTCAAGGAACAAATGGTCAACTCTTTCACATATTACTAAAAGAATAAGAAGGATAGTAGTTATGTTTTCTTTTGTTCCAGTAACAGAATTATTGAAGATGTTGGTAAGAACAATTTTATTAATGAAATAGGACCATTGATAAGATTCACATTGAGAAGTTGTAGAAGGATAAAAAGTATAATCCATAAGTCTAAATTCCTTTTTCCATAAGTATATCTGAAAAGAGGAACATTTTTGTGATATCAAGAGGGGACAAAGTGACAAATAAATATTCTTATGTTTGGAGAGGCTGGTGAAGGTTATTCATGGAGAGGAAGGCCTCAGGGATCAAGGAGAGGCTAGGAAAATAAGGAACAAATATCTTCCACTGAGATGAGGGGAAATTGAGAACACCTTGTGTGTACATTGAAGATTAATGGTCAGTGTTTGGCAATTAAAGAATTTTATGCCCTATGTTCATTCTTTTTCTCTGAGGCACAAAGCAATTTTATTTTTTAAACAGAAGTAGGAGGGAAGGCAAGGTTAACTTGGTGTTCTCTGAAAACAGAGATTCAGCACATTATTCACATATTTTACTTAAAGCATAAAACCTATGAAGAAAGTGAGTTGATTCTCTGTAGCACTCATATTTGGCCTTATAAGTGTAGCAAGACATTGAGAAAGGTAACTGATACATTTCCTCAATCATTCCAATCATTTAGAATTTAAAAACAATACATCAGCATTGGCCATTCATATCACAACAGAAGCTCCTTATGTTCCAAGAAAAATATACATAAAAATATGGAAAATTATAGAAATTATGGTGGAAATATCCTTAAGGAGTATCTAAGCCCACCAAATATCCTGACAACCCAACATCCACTTGATATGCAGAGAAAAATCTATTACAGTAAGACGTACTGCCAAGCATTAGGCTTAATTTTTCCTATTTAAAAATCAATAAAACATTCACATTGCAGGAAATGTGATAAATATATTTATGAAAGAATAAAACTTTTTCATATGAAAATAGCATAGGTTCTCTAAAATCTATAGCTATATTGATAAATAGATGAATCCATTGTAAATGTAAAATATTCTCTGTTTAAGTCAATGGCTATAATTAATTTGCTAAGGCTATTTTAACTTTTCTTATTTTGATCATTTTTGTTCTTTATGTTTCACCAGTAAAGCAAGAATATCTTGTCCTCTATTGTAGCTCATATCAGTTCAGTTCAGTCGCTCAGTCATATCAAACTCTTTGCGACTCCATGAATTGCAGCACGCCAGGCCTCCCTATCCATCACCAACTCCCGGAGTTCATCAAGACTCATGTCCATTGAGTCGGTGATGCCATCCAGCCATCTCATCCTCTGTCGTCCCCTTCTCCTCCTACCCCCAATCCCTCCCAGCATCAGAGTCTTTTCCAATGAGTCAACTCTTCTCATGAGGTGGCCAAAATACTGGATTTCAGCCTTAGCATCATTTCTTCCAAAGAACACCTCGGGCTGATCTCCTTTAGAATGGACTGGTTGGATCTCCTTGCAGTCCAAGGGACTCTCAAGAGTCTTCTTCAACACCACAGTTCAAAAGCATCAATTCTTCGGCACTCAGCTTTCTTCACAGTCCAACTTTCACATCCATACGTGACCACTGGAAAAACCATAGCCTTGACTAGAATGAACCTTTGTTGGCAAAGTACTGTCTCTGCTTTTCAACATGCTATCTAGGTTGGTCATAACTTTCTTTCCAAGGAGTAAGTGTCTTTTAATTTCATGGCTGCAAACACCATCTGCAGTGATTTTGGAGCCCAAAAAATAAAGTCTGACACTGTTTCCACTGTTTCCCCATCTATTTCCCATGAAGTGATGGGATCAGATGCCATGAACTTCATTTTCTGAATGTTGAGTTTAAGCCAATTTTTTCACTATCCTCTTTTGCTTTCATCAAGAGGCTTTTGAGTTCCTCTTCACTTTCTGCCATAAGAGTTGTGTCATCTGCATATCTGAGGTTATTGATATTTCTCCCGGCAATCTTGATTCCAGCTTGTGCTTCATCCAGCCCAGAATTTCTCATGATGTACTCTGCATATAAGTTAAATAAGCAGGGTGACAATATACAGCCTTGACGTACTCCTTTTCCCAGTCTGTTGTTCCATGTCCAGTTCTAACTGTTGCATCCTGACCTACATATAGGTTTCTAAAGACGCAGATCAGGTGGTCTGGGATTCCCATCTCTTTCAGAATTTCCCACAGTTTATTGTGATCCACACAGTCCAAGGTTTGGCATAGTCAATAAAGCAGAAATAGATGTTTTTCTGGAACTTCTCTTGCTTTTTTGATGATCCAGCAGATGTTGACAAT
Source organism: Bos indicus (assembly GCF_029378745.1). NCBI lineage: Eukaryota > Metazoa > Chordata > Mammalia > Artiodactyla > Bovidae > Bos > Bos indicus. Next base: position 76,009,292 of record NC_091765.1, read on the forward strand.
TTGATTTCTGGTTCCTCTGCCTTTTCTAAAACCAGCTTGAACATCTGGAAGTTCACGGTTCATGTACTGCTGAAGCCTGGCTTGGAGAATTTTGAGCATTACTTTACTAGCATGTGAGATGAGTGAAATTGTGTTGTAGTTTGCTCATATAGAAAAATGTTATTTCTATGTTCCCTGAAGCAAACAGTACAATAACAGCAGAACAGAAAAGGGGAGAAAAGAGCAAATATAGTATACATTGGCCTCTAATCAAAAGGGAATGAAGAATGATTAATTTTTACCACTGCTGCTGCTTCTGCTAAGTTGCTTTGGTCATGTCCAACTCTGTGCGACCCCATAGATGGCAGCCCACCAGGCTCCCCTGTCCCTGGGATTTTCCAGGCAAGAACACTGGAGTGGGTTGCCATTTCCTTCTCCAATGCATGAAAGTGAAAAGTGAAAGTGAAGTCGCTTAGTCGTGTCCGACTCTTAGTGACCCCATGGACTGCATCCCACCAGGCTCCTCCATCCATGGGATTTTTACCACAGATACCTTTAAGTTCCTTTTCCTGTGCAAAGTCTTCCTAAAACTCTGAACTGTATGTGGACATATGTTTGTTTAATTTTATGAAGTACCAGAATATATATCCTGGTACAGTGTCTTGCTATAGCTTTTTATTTTGTGTATATTTCTTTTTTATAGACTAAAAGAAAGGCCAGGATTTATTTTTATTCCTTGTAAGATTTTAGTTATATCAATTATACTTATTGAACATTTTGTTGAGAGCTTCCAGGAGCAGCAATAATACATATTATTAGTTTTTGGATTTCAAGCAAAGACATAGTAATATAAATAGTTTTGATTCATCATTATTATTCCTGGCTCTATTAGTCAGGGTTCCATCACAAAAAAACTATACTGTGAGAAGTGGCTCACACAATTTTGGAGGCTAAGAAGCTTCACAGTCTGCTGTCTGTAAGCTAGAAGTTTAAGAAAGACAGGGATGTAATTTAATATAAGTCCAAATACCAGAGAACCAGGGTAATCAACATGGGGCCAGAAGATGGGTGCAAAGAGAGCAAATTTTCCCTCCCTCTATCTTTTAATTTTGTTTAGACCCACAACAGACTGGATGATCCCAATCCTCACTGATCTTCTTTACTTGATGTACAGATACAAATGCTAATCTCCTCTAGTAACACCTTCATGGATACACCCAGAAATAATCTTTTACTAGTCATCCAGACTGAGAAGGCGATGGCACCCCACTCCAGTACTTTTGCCTGGAAAATCCCATGGATGGAGGAGCCTGGTAGGCTGCAGTCCATGGGGTCGCGAAGAGTCAGACATGACTGAGCAACTTCACTTTTACTTTTCACCTTCATGCTTTGGAGAAGGAAATGGCAACCCACTCCAGTGTTCTTGCCTGGAGAATCCCAGGGATGGGGGAGCCTGGTGGGCTGCTGTCTACAGGGTTGCACAGAGTTGGACAGGACTGAAGCAACTTAGCAGCAGCAGCAGCAGTCATCCAGGAATCCCTCATGCCAGCCAAGTTGACACAAAAAATTTACAATAACATCAGCCAGTAGGAACGAACAAAAGTGATTCCTTTTGTTCTGTGCTAACATACCTACCAACTTTAAGTATCCAAGATTAATAGGAACCAGTTCATCACAGTATTCTGAAATCTAATCAAACTTAAACCCATACATAAGCACATACTATAGTGTAGTCCCTGGGCCAGATATTTCATGTAAAATCTTTACTTCTCATAAATTAGCACAATATAAGGAAGTAGTCTCATCATCCCAACCTAAAAAACAACAATCCTAGACTTAAAGATATAAACATTAAGTAACTTACATCATTATTAAATGGCTAAGCTCAGATTTATGTTCATATTTGCCCAACTGCAGAAATCTATGTTAAATTTATTGAAAACACAATGAATCTAAGTGTTGCTTTGAATACAAGAGTTATTTCCAGCCCTGAAAAGAATTTGGTCATTAAACATAGTACTGACTCATACCCAGAAGATAAGATAGACTAACCAGCCAGTGGCCTCACACACAGAGAGCAAGATTGCTGAGGAACAGATACCACATTGTGAATCAATAAAAGTTCTGAAGATGTTAACTTAAAATTTCCTCCGTAAAAGGCACTTACCAACCACTGAATTATTAATACATTTAGGTGAAAGTGAACAAATTAGCTGTCACTGTTTCAGTTTAAAAATTAGAGGGTAATAGTAGACCATCGGAGTAAAAATTAAAGAAGATCTAAAATAAATTTCAGGTCTATGAATAAAATGTAAGAAGAATCTACCAAAAGCTTGGAGAGAAACTGAAAGTTTGTGGAGAGTGGGGGCAGTGGAGAGGGAAAGAGAGATTCCTGTAATTGATGCCAAGATACCAACACACACAAAGTTATGGCCTGAAATGTCATATTTGTGTGAATTAACATTGCTCTGATTATTTTCAAATTAGCCTGAAATAGACTGGAGAGAAAGTTGGTAAATTTTCATATATGTATTTAAAGGCTTGGATTTTTTCATTTGTCTGATTTTTAGAACTTAATTTAGCATTTAATTCCAGAAAAAAAAAAATCTCATTTATGACTTGTTTTACAAATTAGCATTTGAAATAACCCAAAGTATTTATACCTTAAAATTTTAATGTCAATGCCTTAGTTGCAAATTAATCAATGTTAAACTTTTCCAATCTCTCACATATTTTTTTTTGTCTAGTTTTAGTCAAGATAAAAAAAGTCAAAGCTTTGTTCTGTAGACATTAAGTCTGTCTCTATTTTTTTTTTTAAGCTTCACTTTGAAATCATTATAGTTTCACAGGAAGTTACAAATAAATATATAAGGAGGCCCCACGTAATTTTACCCAGCTTTTCCCAATGATAGGTATTGCAGAACTACAGGGCAGTGTCAAAACCAGGAAATTGACACTGGTATTATCCACAGAGTTTATTCAGGTTTCATGTGCATATTTTTCATACACTTTTGTGTGTATATGTGTGTGTAGGTCTATAAAATTTTATCATTTGTATAGTTTTGTGTGACTGCCACTATGATCATGAAACTTAACTGTCTGTCACCAGAGTCTTCCTCATGCTACTTATAAATGAATACATTTTCTATGTTTACATCTTTTAATGTTAATGTTTACATTAATACTTCAAGTGAAGTATTATGCAAACAGTTTGTCACTATAAGAACTGTGAATCTTTACTATACCTTTACAAAGAGGAAGTATGTAGTCATTCTTTGCTAAATAGCTGTACTTTTATGATAATGCAAGTATGTGGCTTTCTGAAATTGATTTCACTGGATGTATAAGTAAACTTCTTGGGTGTTTCCAAGGGTATTTTGAACCTCATCTGATTTCTTTTCACTTAACTGTGTCAGTGTCATGTATTGTACTGTATTATGACTGTATTTGTGAACTAAGCAAGAACATAATGGAGGGAATTGTATCACTGAGATCCTCTCAGTTTAAGAATGGTAGCCAAATTGCAAAGGATGGGTTATTTTATAATCATGTGTTATAAGCTATTTTGCATCATTAATTTTTGTGTAATCATCAAAGGAGCTATAAAAGAATTATCTTTTTAAAAGATTATGTCTTTATACTTTCATCTCAAGTTAAAAAGATTTCTGCTGCATCATTCAAATGCTTAAGAGGTGTGACTTCAATAAATGTTGCTATTTCTTAGATATGAAGCTATTTTGAATTCAACTGAATTCATGACTGGACAATAAGCTTTTCTCTTCTCTATACTAAGCCTCAATGCTTTAAAAGAACATTTTACTATTGAACATTTTATTTATTTAAAAAAATTCAAATTGTAGAAGAAGAACCATAGATATTTTTACTGTGGACAATTCTGTCATTTTTCAGACACCATTTCCAGTGGCTAAAAGAAAACAAAATAACCCTACAAACTGTTAGAAAATTTAACAGTATGGCATTCAAGCAGATATAAATATCAGGCTACATTAGAAAAAAAAAAAAAAAAAACAAACAGAATTCTAAGTACTGACTTGTTAGTATCTAGGAAATCAGAAATCAATTCAATCAATATTTAATGGAAGGAGCTCCCATTCCATTTCATACTTTCAGATTTGTGGAGGTTTTTTCCAAAAGAAATTTATTTATAGATTTGTTAAAGATATAAAACATAGAGACACTTAGTCAATTTTCCTTTCTATTGTAATTTCCAGTAACATGAGGCAAAATGCTGACTTTGAGTGATAAGGGAAATTTAGCTGTTCTGCTATTGAATAGTCTTCTATAGCAGGACTTAGCATTCCCACAAAGGCACACTCACATAATAGTCTAAGAACTTCATGTATACCTGTGGCGGATTCATTTTGATATTTGGCAAAACTAATACAATTATGTAAAGTTTAAAAATAAAATAAAATTGGAAGAATAAAAAAAAAATAAAGAAATGAATAATAATTATATACTTTTGTGACTTTCAGCTAGCTCAGTGGTATGACTGAATCTAGCCATTACTATCAGTTATACTAAAAGGCTGTCATTAAATACTTCTAGTGTTATTATTTATATCACACACATATAAAATACTCTCATTTTCCCTTGTGGCTCAGCTGGTAAAGAACCCACCTACAATATGGGAGACCTGGGTTTGATTCCTAGACTGGGAAGATCCCCTGGAGAAGGGAAAGGCTAGCCACTCCAGTGTTCTGGCCTGGAGAATTCCATGGACTGTATAGTCCATGGGGTTGCAAAGAGTCAGACACAACTGAGCGACTTTCACTTCAAGTACTTCTAGTGCTATTAATACCACACATATATAAAGTACTTTCATCTCCTTCTGCAGATTTAGATAACATGTCAAATGGTGTCTTTCTGAGGAAAATATAATATCCCACATTTTCCCTATCACTGAGTTAAGTATTTTTTCTTCAATCCTTGGTTTTTCCATATTTTAACTTCTCTTTTCTTTCCCATTCAGACTACCCTTTTCTTTCTTTAAGATACTCTTCCATAAATGCAACATCACTTGTCTTGACACGTTATTGCCTCATCGTATCAAGCTTTCGGTATATTATTCAACTCTGACTCCAGTTCTAAGAAAACTCCTTTTGTCTCTAATAGACTGTTACCCTATCATCATTTTAGTCATTTTACACTATTTTTTCTTTAGTCTCTTCCACATAGTGGTTAATTCCAAAAACTAAAGCAGAAAAAGTAGATTGTAATGTTACAAGTGTTTACTAAGATTCCACTTGGTCTTCAGACCTTGCTAAGCTCTGTGGACAAAAAAAGAGAAACAGGTATGATTTTCTAATGCTGATCCATGCTACTGTAAATAGTACTGAAACCACAATATTCAGTGTCCATCAGTCCCCTGTCACATAATTACCACCTGCTTTGTACAGCACTATACTAAATATTTTGAAGTGTTAATATGAGTACATGGGTTTATGATGATAATACAGTCAAATGAAGCCAGATAACATCATCGAGTGAACAATCTAAGATACAAATATAATCAGAAAATGATTAATAAGATATAGACCATATCAATAACTTACTTTGTGCCTGAGACTTTAAAAATATCATCTCACTTAATCTTCACAGCATTCTAAGTTTACTACCATTACAATCCATGTTTACAGATGAAAGGAATCACACTGTGGATTATACATCTTTATGCATCTTTATGCATTTATCTTCTGGAGGAGAAAATGGCAACACACTCCAGTGTTCTTGCCTGGCGAATACCATGGACAGGGGAGTATGAAGGGCTACAGTCACTGGGGTCAAAGAGAATTGGACACGACTGAGTTACTGAGCACATGTATTATGCGGGGCTTGAAACCAATCCATCTTTACCTTTTGATAATATCTATGCTCATAATCAATGTATTTTTCCTGTTTCAAGGTGTAGGGATCCATAATATGTCAACTTGCCAATTAATGGAAATATTTCTGTGACATAATATGCTATACAATAATAAGATAGATGTTAGGTGGCACAAATGACAACTACGGATATTTTACAATCACAACTTGCATTTCATTCCTATTTCATAGTCATTTAGCCTTTGCTTCAAAACTCTCAATAGAAGAAAGCTAGCTTCCTTTCATTGCTGATTATTTCATTATTGGTCATTCATGTCTGTTAATTTGTTCATTGATTCAACATTAATTTTGGAAGAACTTTTATGTGAAGGGCAACCCACCAAGCACTAAAGGGGACATAATGATACATTCAGACACAGATCTACATTCAAGGAGTCATAATTTATTACAGGTTTTTAATTTTTCCTATTTTTTGAATAAAAATTTGCTTCTTAATTATTTTCATATAGCAATCATAATTATAATGCCTTTGAGAGCAAAGGAGAATGAGTTACTCTAGACTTCTACATGGCAGCCCTCCAGATAAATGAAAAAAAAAAAGTAATCTCTCCTTAGTCTCACACTTCTATAAGCTAATCATTTTTGAATCCATCAAATTAGCCCACTACCATCCATTTTGGTATCATGTGGTATAAATTTTAAAGATGTGGGATTTCAAACTAAAATCAGTATTCTAGGTGTATGTTGATTGGTACTAACTATAATGAGAACTATATTTCTCATAATTTTAATATTAAACTATTAATGTAACTTAAATATATATTTCATTTGTAACATATCACTCTCATGTTTCATGTCAATCAGTTCAGTTGCTCAGTAGTGTCTGATTCTTTATGACCACATGGACTCCAGCACTTCAGACTTCCCTGTCCATCATCAACTCCCAGCTTGCTCAAACTCATGTCCATCAAGTTGGTGATGCCATTCAACCATCTCATCTTCTGTTGTCCCCTTCTTCTTCTGCTATCTATCTTTCCCAGCATCAGGGTTTTTCCAAGGAGTCAGTTCTTCCCATTAGGTGGTCAAAGGATTGGAGTTTCAGCTTAAACATCAGTCCTTCCAATGAATATTCAGGACTGATTTCCTTTAGGATGGACTGGTTGGATCTCCCTGCAGTCCAAGGGACTCTGAGCAGTCCTCCAACACCACAGGTCAAAAGCATCAATTCTTTGGTGCTCAGCTTTCTTTATAGTCCAGGTCTCACATCCATCCATGAGTACTGGAAAAACCATAGCTTTGACTACACGGACCTTTGTCAGCAAAGTAATGTCTCTGCTTTTTAATATGCTGTCTAGGTTGGTCATAACTTTTCTTCCAAGGAGCAAGCGTCTTTTAATTTCATGGCTGCAGTCACTATCTGGAGTGATTTTGGAACCCATGAAAATAAAGTCTGTCACTGTTTCCATTGTTTCCCCATATCTTTGCCATGAAGTGATGGGACTGGATTCCATGATCTTAGTTTTTTGAATGTTGAGGTTTAAGCCAGTTTTTTCACTCTCTTCTTTCACTTTCATCAAGAGGCTCTTCAGTTCCTTTTCACTTTCTGCCATCTGGGTGGTGTCATTTGTGTATCTGAGGATATTGATATTTCTCCTGGCAATCTTGTTTCCAGCTTATGCCAAATATAAACACAGATTTTCTTCACCTGGATTATTCCTAAGTGGCTACCTGAAAATTAAGTAAAATGTAGAAACATATTTATAGTTTTATATTATCATTTGGTTTAAAATTTTGTGTGAGATATTTATTAGTATATTTGTTGTTGTTCAGTCGCTAAGTCATGTCTGACTCTTTGCAACCACATGGACTGCAGCACACCAGGCTTTCCTGCCCTTCATGATCTAGAGTTTGCTAAAGCAACAAAGCATGGTCCATTGGAGAGGGGAATGGCAAACCACTTCAGTGTTCTTGCCTTGAGAATCCCATGAACAGTACAAAATTAATATATTAGATAATTTTGAGAATTTATTTAATGTGCTTCAGTGATTTTCAAATTTGTTTTGAACCTCATCAGCAACCTCATTTATATGAACATTTATAAACATGAGCAAATGCAAAATAATTTAAATTATCTACTTCATTTTATAATAATATTAGAGAAATGTGGATTAAAGAAATAATGAGAAGGAGTTGAAGTTTTCTGGATATGTTTTGTTTTCTCTTCTAAGAAAATCTTGCAGTGTATGCTTTTTTCTATTTTTTATGGATAAATAAACTTGTTTGGATAACTAAGGTAGTATTTTAATAAAACAAATGAAATAAAAAACTGGGGTTGGAGAATCAAACTGATTCTCCAAAAAATATATATCTTTTTACTTTTATGATTCTCAAAGTATTACTTAATCAACATTTCTAGCTCAGGGTTAAAATAATGTAAAACAGAAAAACTATGCTTTTCCTTCTTCTAATGCCCCACTACATTTTGTGATCAAGTTTCACGCACAAACAGATCCCCAATACGTAAATGTAAAAGGCTCATTTTTGTACATTTATATGTATTTTTTTTAGCAGTTTCAGTGTAGTCCTATTCTCTGAGTAATACCTCTGTGGTTCAATGTTCCCAAATCGAATTCTGTGCATCAATTTCAAAACTTCTGCAAAAATATGTGCACTAATAAAAGAATGTAAAAAAAACAAGAAAAGAAACATCTTCACAGCTCTTTTTCTTATAGGAGATCCCCATATTATGTTTTATTGAACTCTCTCCCAAGATAGTTCTTCATTAAATTGTATCAAAGTCTAACATATACAATTAATTTTAATTATTTTATTCTTCAGCACATGGTATTTATGAAAGAGGATGCTGAAGATGGAGAACCAAGCCTTGTGTCCTTCATCTGTCTCTTCCTCAGCTAGAATATAGGGATCTTAATAAGGGAATAGTTTAGAGTCATGCAAAGAGCACAAACCTAAGCAAATATTTTTAAAAGGGTCAATCTCCATAGGAAGACACAGCCTAAGTACTAACAGCTGTTGTTATTGTTCACTCAGTCAGGTCTGACTCTTTGCAACCCCATGGACTCTCATAGGTCATGCTTCCCTGTCCTTCATCATCTCCCAGAGCTTGCTTAAACTCATGTCCATTGAGTCAGATATGCCATCCAACTATCTCATCCTCTGTCATCCCCTTCTCCTTCAGCCTTCAATCTTTCCCACCATCAGGGTCTTTTCCAATGAGTCAGCTCTTCACATCGGGTGGACAGTGTGTTGGAGTTTCAGTTCCAGCATCAATCCCTCCAATGATATTCAAGATTGATTTCCCTTATGATTGATTGGTTTTATCTCCTTACAGTCCAAGGGACTCTCAAGAGGCTTTTCCAACATCACAGTTTAAAAGCATCAGTGCTCTGGTGTTCAACCTTCTTTATGGTCCAACTCTTACATTCATACATGACTACTGGAAAAACTATAGGTTTGACTATATGGACCTTTGTTGCCAAAGAAATGTCTTTGCTTTTTAATACACTGTCAAGGTTTGTCATAGAGTTACTTTCAAGGAGTAAGCGTCTTCAAATTTCACGTTGGCAGTCACTATCTGCAGTGATTTTGGAGTCCAAGAAAAAAAAAAAAAGTCATTGTTTCTATTGTTTCCCTATCTATTTGCCATGAAATGATGGGACTGGATGCCATGATCTTCAGTTTTTGAATGTTGAATTTTAAGCCAGCTTTTTCACTCTCCTCTTTCATTAAGAGGCTCTTTAGTTCCTCTTTGCTTTCTACCGTTAGGGTGGCATCATCTGCATGTCTCAAGTTGTTGATATTTCTCCCAGCAATCTTGGTTCCAGTTTGTACTCCAGCCAGCCAGGCATTTCACCTGTGCATATAAGTTAAATAAGCAGGGTGACAATATATAGCCTTGAAATACTCTTTTCCAATTTTGAACCAGTCTGTTGTTCCATGTCCGGTAGGAACTATTGCCTTTGACCTACATACAGGTTTCCCAGGAAGCAAGTAAGGTCATCTGGTTTTCTCATCTCTTTAAGAATTTTCCATAGTTTTTTTGTGATCCACACAGTCAAAGGCTTTAGGATAGTCAATGAAGCAGAAGTAGATTTTTATTTTTTTTAATTCTCTTGCTTTTTCTATGATCCAATGGATGCGGCAATTTGATCTCTGGTTCCTCTGCCTTTTCTAAATCCAGCTTGAGCATCTGGAAATTCTCAGTTCATATACTCTTTAAGCCTACTTGGAGAATTTTCAGCATTACTTTGCTAGCATGTGGAATGAATGCAATTGTGCAGCAGTTTGAACATTTTTGGCAGTGACTTTCTTTGAGATGGAATAAAAACTGACCTTTTCCAGTCCTGTGGCCGCTGCTGAGTTTTTCAAATTTGCTGGCATATTGAGTGCAGCACTTTCACAGCATCATCTTTTAGGATTTGAAATAGCGCAACTGGAACTCCATTACCTCTACTAGCTTTGTTCATAGTGATGCTTCCTAATGCCCATTAGACTTTGCACTCGAAGATGTCTAGCACTGAATGATCACACCATCATGGTTATCTGGGTCATTAAGATCTTTTTAATGTAGTTCTTCTGTGTATTTTTGCCACCTCTTATTAATATCTTCTGCTTCTATTAGGTTCCTACTGGTTTGTGTCCTTTATTGTGCCCGTCTTCACATGAAGTGTTCCCTTGGTATCTCTAATTTTCTTGAAGAGATTTCTAGTCATTCCCATTCTGTTGTTTTCTTCTATTTCTTTGCATTGTTCATAGAAAAGCTTTCTTATCTTCCCTTGCTAGTCTTTGGAACTCTGAATTCAGGTGGGTGTACCTTTCCTTTTCTCCTTTTTCTTTCACTTCTCTTCTTTTCTCAGCTATTTGGAAGTCCTCCTCAGAAAACTATTTTGCCTTTTTGCATTTCTTTTCCTTGGGGATGATTTTGATCACCACTTCCTATAAAATGTTATGAAATTCCATCCATAGTTCTTCAGGCACTCTATCAGATCTAACTTCTTGAGTCTCTTTGTCACTTCCAGTGTATATTTGTAAGGGATTTGATTTAGGTCATACCTGAATGGCCTAGTGGTTTTCCCTATTTTCTTCAATTTATCTCCCTTTTAAATTAGAGATAAGTTTCTTGAGGGAAGAGCCCCTGAAGGAGGGCTTGGGAAACCACTCCAGTATTCTTCCATGTACAGAGGAGCCTGGTGGGCTATAGATCACGGAGTGGCAAACAGTCTGACATCACTGAGCAACTAACACTTTCACTTTCTCTTTTCATGTTTAATAAACATTTACATTTTATTCATATGTCAAATAGACATTTACATTTACAAAGGACCGTATGTAGCAAGCAATCTTCTAGGTGTGAAGTCAACCATACCAACAGAAAAAGATATGAACCTGGCCTTACACAGCTGTCAACCTAATGAAAGTAAATATAAGTAAAATAAATATATAATTATGTATTTTGCTAAGTGATTGAGGGGAAATGAAAGTGTCCTGAGTGATAATTATGGTGAGGGAAGTCTTCACTGAAGAGCTTATATTTAAGAAAACACATGAAGGATTAATAGGAACTAACCAGGTTAAGAGTAAAGCAAAGCAATATTCTAGACACATGGAATAATGAGAATTAAATTCATGAAAGAAGAAATGATTTTGGAACATTAGAGTGACTGAATTATTATTGCTATAATTTAAAACTAATTTATTGTTTATATATTTGAAATTATTGAAACTATTTATTTGGAAAGTAAAAATAGAGTTACAACACTATTTAAATAATAATTTTGTTTCTTCCTATGTACATTTTTTGCACACCTAGCTATCTAATTTTGCAGCAATAATTTCACAGATGCAATTATTAATTAGATTTAACAAGGCCAAAGGAGAAGAATCTTCTTAAACCAGGCAATAAGTTTGATAAAGCAATTCTCATTTGTAACTCACTGTTTTCTGTCTTTTCTTGGGTCTCAGGCTTTGGAAGGAATGAATTGACTTTATTTGGTTTATGTTCCCCACAAGAGTTTCTAGCCCCAAACCCCATCAAATTCTATGAAGTGTTTAACCAGAATTGTCTCTTAAGCAGTTGATTACCTAAGTTTCTTCTTTCAGAGATGGCAGTTTTCCTCAGCAACTTTATTCACTTCTAGCAAATATGTTAGTTGTTCTCTGTGACTATTCCCAATGTCTCTTTCTGGTTCTTTCTGTTACTCTTGACAGTTCCCAGCAGCTGTCAGTAGCATTGCTCCCTGGGGGTCACAGATCTCAGAAGCTCTTATCAGAAGTTCTTCAGCAGCTCCTCCTGAGAGTCTCAACAGGGTCTCAGAAACATCCTCTAATGGTAACTATCTGCAGCATGATTCTTTAAAAACACACATCTGAAGGAGCTGCTTCAAACTGCTTTACACTTACATTAGGGAAACAGCTCTCTAGGTCCCCAGCTGTTTCTCTTCTCATAGAGCTCTTAGGGAAATTTTTGCATTTTGAAAATCCTTGACATGTAAAATATGATATGGCATATCTATAAACTACCTGCTGATCAGACATTCAGTAAATTTGCTAACCTTATTTATGAAGAGAGGGTATAGCTAGAAAGGCAGCCAGTTTACCAACTGAATCTGAAAAAAAGACTGGGTGGGGCTAAATAAGTGGGAGAACAATTCATGTTCTCTGACTTCTTATGTGATTCCACCAATAGATTCCCAATCTGCTTAATTGCTCCAAATTAAAATCAAGATTCATCAGTGTATACGAAACAGGCTGCATAGAGCACTATGAAGCTGCCAATGGAAAACTGTTACCCTTTCTCTTTTCTTTAAAAATAAACCCCTAAAGCCAGTTGCAGTTAATATTGGCAGAAACAAAGGGAGAACTGACTTTGAGGTTTGCCTTTTGTGAATTTTCAGTGCTAATCAGGCAAAACAGAATAAAATATAAAATGATGGTAGGACATCTGTAGTATACACCAAGGGGCTCTATAATTTCACTCATATGATTTCAATTTCTAGTGTCTTGAGGATTCTTTAGATAGAGTGATGATAAGCCAGACTTCCTCAGTGTCTAACTACCCAAAACATTCCTTTTAAGCAAGTTTGAAAGCTGCATTAACTCTTTCAGTGGAGTAATTTCCCCAATGGTACCCTGGTGACCTGAAAGGCAATATAGTTTTCCTACATGTCTCACTTTCCTCAATTTCAAGGCACAAGTCCAATCAGCCTTTTAGCTGCTGGAAAATGTGCTTATATGAAATTGTTCCAGATGTTTTTTCAGTTTATTGCAGTTTTATGAAAGGTCAAAGATCTATAGGAACATATTATCCAGCATAATTAGTAATCAAGAGTGGATAAGATACTCTTTAAATATCTGAATCCCAAGTTATATTTTTGGAAGATTTCACATTAACATAAAGCCTAAACTTCTTAACAGGTTGTGTGACCATTGTTCAGTTTGGTAAAGACTGTCTTGACTTAAGTTCATTATGACAGCATTATCATTAATGGAACCCCTATTTATTCTTAAGATGCGTTCTTGTTTAGATGAAATTTATATGACCACCATTATTATTGTGCCATAAAAGCCCTGTGATGAATTGGCCTTGTCTAATGCTGCAGACCCACTTTGTATCACTCCCCCTTGTCTTTAGTAATCCATCTTCACTGAACTTCTTGTGATTGCCTGAATGTGAGTTGCTCTCTCAACGTTGTGCTTTTACTTGTGGATGGATTACCATGCATAAAACTCCCCTTATTACATGATTTTTATTAGTTTTTCAAGGGGAAATTTCCCTCCCATGTCGCCCCAAGATTTTGTCTATTCCCTTGGTAAGCACCAACATCTCTGATAGGCTCTCCTTACACCTTATCCATGGTCCTGCTCTTTCTCAGCACGTATATCTGCGCTCTATGTCTGTTTACTGACCTGTCTCTCCAGGACATAACAAACTTTTAGAGGGCAAGGATATTTTGCATCATTGTACCCTAAGATCTTAAAAAGTGTTAGTTGCTCAGTCTTGTCTGATTCTGTGATCTCATAGAACATAACCCTCCAGGCTCCTCTGTCCATGGAATTCTCCAGGCAAGAATACTGGAATGGGCAGTCATTCATTTTTCCAGGGGATCTTCCTGATCCAAGGATCAAACCTGGGTCTCCCTATGGCCTGCATATATTTAAAGATTGTCAAGTTTTATACATGAATAAGAAATGAAAGAAAAGAATGGATAATTTTTTAAGTTCATAACTATATATGCCTTAATAGTAAAAAGAATAACCTGGTTATTATCTAATTCTATCTAATCTCTTGAAAATAAATACTTTTCATCAGACTATAACAAATTCTGTTTGGTATCACTTTTAGGAACTCAATTTAAAGACCTCTGGATTTGTGTTATACACGGATACTTTAAGACATTATTACTGACTTTAACAAAGGATTTTTTTTCAAAACAAACTCCTTTTTTGGAATCTTGAATGTGAGCTAATTTTAGAAATATTGACTAATATCAGATCAGATCAGTCGCTCAGTCGTGTCTGACTTTGCAAACCCATGAATCGCAGCACGCCAGGCCTCCCTGTCCAACACACTACCTATTAGCTATATATATATATATATATATATATATATATATATACACACACACACACCTTAAAATGAGGCATATCTTCAGAGATAAGTACATATTTAAATAGATGTCAAAGTATTTTTTATCAATAGACTCCATAACTCTGACCATTCATCTATGTAGAAATAAAAATGATTTTGAGAGGACGTCCATGTGGCTAGCAGCATTGATAGTTTCAGCTATCAATTTCTCACAAGCCATCAACACCATCTGTCTATCCCCAGGAAAGCATGATGGACACACTCCCCCACCCAGAGTATTCGTCATTCCACCCATGCCTTCCTGTACACAAACATCCTCTACACAGACTTCGGCAAGCTGTTTTAACAATTGTTATCTTTTATAGTATCTCAGAATTGTCTGCCACCCTACATGTAGTCTCTTTAAGTATTTTTAGGAATTCAAGTGTTTAAAATAGGAACAATTAAATATGAGGTATGGAAGCTTGTATGTGATGTGCCAGGGGATGAATGGGTCTGTCAATCTATCTGTTTATCTCTTTCTCTCTTCCTCTGAATAGATATAGATATATAGATATAGATAGATATGTAGATATCTATATAGACATCTCATACATATAGATTTATATGTATGATTTTTTAGATATTTACATCTATCATCTATCTACCAATTTCCATCCCCTGGATGATCACATCACACTTTCTTCATTCACATATATATCCATATTATAGATCCATATAGTACAGTATACAGACTTCCACAGCTAATTAACATTTAAATTCTGTAAGTTGGATATATTTGTTCCCATTTTATGAAGGACAAAATAAAAACTAGTGACAATAAGATATTTTTTTTTCAAAAGCAAGATTTTTTAAAAACAGGTAAATTGGGATTCAAACTTTATCTATCTGCATTCATGATTCTGTTGTACTTTTTCTACTATGTGGTACTGTCTCTCCTATTTCTTATGTACAAATTACAATCTTCTAATGAAGAAATAGGACTTAGCAGGTGGTTCAGTGGTAAAGAATCTGCCTGCCCAGCAGCAGACATGGGTCCTATCACGGTGTTGGGAAGATCCCCTGGAGAAGGAAATGGCAACCCACTCCAGTATTCTTGCCTGGGAAATCCCATGGACAGAGGAGCCAGGCAGGACTACAATCCACGGTGCTGCGAAGAGTCAGACATGACTTAATGATTCAATAACAACAGCAAATGAAGAAAAATCAAAATCTCCAGCAAATTCTAATTCTTAGTTCTCTTATTCTTAATTCCATGGAATATCTATGAACTTATAAGAATAGAAACTACCCAACATTTAAAATCATGTATTTAAATATCTATCACTTACCCAAAAATATCAGGATCATTTGAAAAATTCCCCTACAACCACTTTCTCTTTCATGTGATTCAAGAGTCTGAACTAATTTCATCCTCAAACACTGAGACAACATATTTAGAAATTTCTGAAAACTTGATTAGATATTATTTGTTTACACAAAGTCACAATACTTTAGTGAATCACAAGGACAAATTGAGGAGACTTGAACCATAATATACTGAAAACCTATAGTATACTAGGTGAGAAGTTATAAGTGAAAATATCTTCATCCTTAGCACAGTATTTAATTTTTATCCCTGTTTCCTCTTTGTTTCTCTTTTACTTTTTATTCATTACAGAACAATCTCAAACTTAACAAAAAAGTGAATGCAATTCAAATATTCTTTTTTTTTTTTTTTTCTGACCATTTGAAAAAAGTTTCTGTCAGGATAGTGTATCATTCTCGATTTCTTCAGTTTGTATTTCCTAAGTCTTCTTCTACATAACAAGTCAACCATCAAAATAAGAAAATTGTCATTGATACATTACTAGCATCTAATCCCAAGACCTTATTCAAGCCTCTCAAATTGTGCCAGTAACATCCCTTAGAGCCAAGCTCAGACTCATGTGTTATATTTAGATGCATTTCAGCTCCATCAGTATGGAACAGTTTTCACTTTTTCTGACTTTAATGGCCTTGACACTTTTTGAAAATTAGAGATGGGTTATTTTGTAGAATGTCCCTCCATTTGGTTTGTCTGATGTTTCTCCACATTTAGATTTTGTAGGTTATACATTTTTGGCAGGAAGGTAACTTTCATTTTATCCTATCAAGTGGCACTGCTTCAATTTTCCTCTTACTAAAGATATCCCCTTAGATCACTTAATTCAGTTTCTACCTGTCAGACTCCTGCTTCTTCACCCACTGCTGCTCACAAACTTCTGCTCCATACTGCTCTCCTTTACAGATGCTCTCTCCTCAGCACCCCTGCTCAGACCCCTCACATTTAGGTGACTCCACACGCTACTTCCCATCTCACTAGGGTTCAGACTCTCTTCACTGGGCTGTACTACTGTACGAATGTCCTTATTATACCTCTCAGTCTCTGACACCTGGAACCAACACCCTGTTACACCCTTTGCTCTTTTACCCCTTTCTGGTCCACCTCCAGCACTCCCAGTCGACTTGTCTCCCTGCACAGCTCTCATATCCTTCACTGAGGTCCTTTAAAATCTCTAATGGGTTCTGACATCTCACACCTGACTGGCCTCTATGTGAAAGCCCTACTCACTCTTGTTGGACTCCATGATGCTCTATGGGCCTCACTCATTACCACTTTGGCGATCTTCCCACTTCAGTTGGATTCTGATGCCCTGTTCTGAGCTATCTAACCACTCTGATACTCTGTTTCACATAATCCAAGCCAGCTGCCCCGCTTTGCATTTAAGTTCCAATCTCCTGCATGGATTACTTCCCTGTACTTCCACCCTTGATACTTCTCTCAAGATCATACACCCTGTGCCAGCCCTCCCACACTCCCACCCTCATGAACCGTGTCCTCATCCCACTCAGGATATACTATTTCACTAGGCAGCCATCCTGTGGTAATGTTCTTTTATATGTTCAGGCTCTGAGTTGCCTTCTATGTGGAAGCCTTGCATATTCTACTTATGCCCTGGAACCGCAAGCCAAGCTATGTTCTAATTGACTGTGTAGATACCTTGTCTGGACTCTGACATTTGAGTCTGGACCACCACTCCTCCCCATTCCCTAATGTGCTTATATGCTTATTTTATGTGACTCCATTCAATGCTTTTGGATTGAATTGAAGGGAAGAGAAGGAAAGAGAAAGGAAAAGAGGAGAAAGAATAAAGGACTGAGTACTTCTAATTTATGCTGTATTTTATTTAAATCTGTAAGATACTAAAACTTATTTTTAAATTACTCATGAATAAAGAAAATAACAACTTAGATTTGAGTGAGCTATATATAGACTCAAAGGCATTATGATGATGTTCAACAATTTGTGTCAGAAAAGTGTATTTATCAGAATAATGCTTTACAAATTTACTGCTCCAAAGATGATTCAGATTCAAGCAAGGTTCTCTTGGATAAAGGCCAGTTTTTCTTTTAAATCTCTAGAAACCCTTACCTCAAATTTCTTAAGAAAACCACAAGTTGAACTTCCACTTCATAGTATTTAATCATATGATACTGACAAGAACTACTCTGATTTAAGAGCAAAGGGCAGTGATAAGCAGAATGAAATAAATAGTGATAAGCAAATAAAATAATTATCCTGAACATTTTAAATATCATCTCTTTCAAGAACTACTGGATCAAATGCTAATTTTTAAGTTTGCATTTAATCCACTTGCAGAAAGAATATTCAGGCCCATTAAGTGTCATTCTATAATGGAAATGAAAAGGTCATAACTAAATTGGAGAAAGGCTTTTATCCATTAATGTACAGATAGCAGCACCTGCTCCACCACTGCTATGAATCAGTATGAGAACTTCCCATTAGCCTGGAATGCTGCTGCTGTTGCTGCTAAGTCACTTTAGTCGTGTCCGACTCTATGCGACCCTATAGACTGGACTATGCAGCACACCAGACTCCGCTGTTCCTGGGATTCTCCAGGCAAGAACACTGGAGTGGATTGCCATTTCCTTCTCCAATACATGAAAGTGAAAAGTGAAAGTGAAGTCGCTCAGTCGTGTCCAACTCAGTGACCCCGTGGACTGCAGCGCACCAGGCTCCTCCGTCCATGGGATTTTCCAGACAAGAGTACTGGAGTGGGGTGCCATTGCCTTCTCCAAGACTGGAATGCTAGCAGATTCCAATTCAACATGTTGAGACTTAGCCACAAGTTTTTGTACTTCTATACAGGTACCTGGCAAATGCTCAGGAAAATAACTGAGATAGAATCACAACTGCCTCCTCTTAGTTCTCCACTGATGAGGAAAGTTCCTTCTCACCTTCCTTCCCTTCCCTGCTCTCAGCTCTTTCCTCCTCCTATTCTATAAAAGCATGCCAATATACTTTCCTTAGAAACAAATTGCTCAGCTTATACATTGCTGCAAAACAAAACACTTATAAAAAGTGGCTGAAATTAGCAACAATCTCAGGCTTCCTAAATATTCATCACCTGAAAAAAAAAAAAAAATAGTGAAAGAGTTAGTCACTCAGTCATATCCAACTCTTTGCAACCCCATGGACTCTAGTCCACCAGGCTCTTCTATCCATGGTATCCTCCAGGCCAGAATGCTATAGTGGGTTGCAATTCCCTTCCTTCTCCAGGGGATCCTTCTGAGCCAGGGATCAAAGTTGGGTCTCCTGCCCTGCAGATAGATTCTTTACTGTCTGAGCCACCAGGGAAGCCCCTACTCTTCTTTGAATTCAAATGCATACTATTAAACTGAGTGCTTTCATTTTAATCCTCAAGATTTATTCTGAAGATAATCTAAAATTTTGCCACTATTACTATAGGCTCTCCTCCAAATTTGAAACTCATATTACAATGCCCACCAAAATCATCACTCTCTTCCTATTCTCATTTTGTGATTGTGCCCTCCCCTTACTCCTGTGGTCTTTTGTTGATAATATTAAATCGACCCATTGCTCAAGCCAGAAATTCTACTACTCTCATTCTCACAACCAGTCAGTCAACAAGTCCTCTAGAACTTAGAATATTCCTAAAAATCTTCCTGTCCTGTATCCTGTGTCTGGCCAGGTCAATTGACTCCTTGTCATTTGGAAAACCTATCTGATCATCTCATTTCTACTATCTACCCTTAGAAATATAATGCTCACTCTAATTGCCCTTCAAACATATATGTCACTATCTTTACTACAGGAAGTTTTTGAGTACATCTGATGAAAAGTTGATTCTCTGCTATCAATGACATCCATTCCCAGTGACTCTTCCATCTCCTGCAATATGCAACTAGTTCCATGTCTTTCCCCCAATCTCATACATCAGTGACTACAAAAAGGACTTTTTTCCCTCTATTAGAAATAACTATAGTGCTTTTTAGAACTTTTGTCATAATTTCCTTACAGCATTTATCAATTGGCCTTGTATTAAATTTACTTATTAATATGATGTTCTCCTCATTATAATTATTATTCCATATTTATAACTTTCCCCTCAAGCATCTAAAATGATGAATTTGTTATCTAAGTATGTTGTATCTCAGATGTTCAGTATATACTGAATTAAAGTGTGACTATGGGGTTTATGGCAAAAGTGACTATGCAATGGGATGTGAAATGAACTGACTTTTTGGTAAGCAATAGAAGTCAAATAGATGTTCATGTAAAGAGAAATAAATCTTTGCTCCTACTTTTAATATAGGTACAAAATAATTTGAGATAGATTACAGATCTCAGTGTAAAAGTAGCATAATAAGGCTTTAAAAAGAAAGCACAGGAGAAAATTTGCATAATCATAAAGCAGGAAAAAGTATTTTATAGGATAAGTAAACACTATCCAGAAATATTATGAAATTATAAATTGAACTGTGAAAAGACACCATTAGGAAAGTGAAAAGGCAAGTGACAGACACAGAGATAATATCTTCAATCCTGTATCTGGTTAATGATTTTATCTTGAATTATATAATGAATACTACAAATTAAGCTAGAAACAAAATACATAACACAATAGAAGAATAGATAAAATACTTGAACTGATATTTCACAAAACCAAATATTTTAATATGGGGTGGGGAATAAGTTTTATTACTCATTCTGGAAATCCTACTTAAAAGTGTATGGCTCCAAATACCAAGATTATGTGGAGTAAATAGCACTCATATAAGGTAAGGTAAAGTAAGGTAAAGTAAGTCACTTCAGTCGTGTCCGACTCTGTGTGACCCCATAGACGGCAGCCCACCAGGCTCTCCCATCCCTGGGATTCTCCAGGCAAGAACACTGGAGTGGGTTGCCATTTCCTTCTCCAATGCATGAAAGTGAAAAGTGAAAGTTAAGTTGCTCAGTCGTGTCCGACTCTTCGCGACTCCATGAACTGCAGCCTACCAGGCTCCTCGGTCCAGGGATTTTCCAAGCAAGAGTACTGGAGTGGGATGGCATTGCCTTCTCCGAAGATGGTAAAAGAAATGTAAAATGGTCAAATTTTTGGAGAAAAAATGGTGATATTTTAAAAGCTTCACTGTAGGTAAACAGTACAACTTTCCAAGTGGCATTAGTGGTAAAGAACCTGCCTGCCAATGCAGGAGACATGAGACATGGGTTCAATCCCTGGGTTGGAAGATACCCTGGAGGAGTGCATGGCAACCTGCTCCAGTATTCTTGCCTTGAGAATCCCATGGACAAAGGAGTCTGGTGGTCTACAGTCCACAGAGTCACACGGAGTTGGACACAACTGAAGTGACTTAGTACCCACTAGGTGGGCTTCTGTCTATGGGGTCGCACAGAGTTGGACACGACTGAAGTGATTTAGCAGCGGCAGCAGCACAGCACAAACTCCATACCCCAGAAATTTTACACCTAGGTATATAGCTAACAAAAATGTCACCAAAATTCAGGTTTACAAATTCAGTAATCATGACATTACCAACCTGACACTATCCAAATATTCATCAGTGGTAGATGAGATAATGGTATGGCACAATCACACAGTTGCATAGCATACACCAATAACAGTGAAAATCCTCAGCTATATACAACAATAAGCTGAATCTTAAAAACAAAAAAGAGTAAAGAAGCCAAAGAGAAATTGTATGATTCAGTCTCTATAAAATTGAGAAACAAGGAAACTACTATTTGAAAATATATCCAGAGGATGGTTACCTTTGGCAGAAGTTTGTGACTAGAAGATGGTATAGGGTATCTTCTGGGAAGCTAGTATTATTCTGTGATTTTTATTGTTAGGCAATTTGTTTTGTTATTTTCATTATTTTTTATCTGGGTACTGATACACAGATGTGTTCAACTTGAAGAAATTCATAGATCTGTACACTTACAATGTCTATGCTTTTTAACATGTATGTTATACTGGAATAAAACTTTAAAACTTCTACATAGAAAAATATTTACGTATCTGGACATAATTACCTAAAATATTAAGATATATCAATATACAAGCTGTCTTATAACTATAATTACAAACTTTAGCTATACACTTGCATTAACACTAGGGAAGCAGAAATCATGAGGAGTCTCAGAGAACTAGGATGCCATTCTAAATATTTTGGATGTATGATGACTCTAAGGCATGCTGCACATTAGGGTCAGCATGGTTGTGTCCCTGGCCTGAAATTAATTGTATCTGTATTCCAGCTTAAGAAAGAAATTATTTGGAATCTTGCTGTCATTTTCACTGGTCCAAAGAATAATATTTTTTATTACTATATGTTTTGTTTCTATGCTTAATTTTATAGATATCTTAGATTCTCAAAAATACTTTTCATTGACTTTGAGTGTAGAGTGCTGAGCAGTTGGCTATTTAATAATCAGGAAAAATTCTACATACTTTTCTTGGGAAAATAAAAAATGATGTTCTTTGACCTATTTATTTTCTATACTTGGTTTTAAAGATGTCTTGCCATTAAAAGCCATTTAATTTTTCCATCTAAATATTGGTTAATTTTCTAATTTTATACTGAATTTATAAAACTGTAATGATACCTAAGTTGGTAAGATAAAAATTGCTATGAGTTAGAGTATATATGACCCAGGTTTCTAACTTCATACTGTTTTTTGGTATATACAATAAAGCATAAGAAAATGGGATTCAAAATGAACAAATGAAAGCAATTATCAGTAGTAGTAAAATATTATTAATATATATCTTTAAAATAAGAAACAAATTCAGTTTTGGTCATGCTTAATACATGGATTGACAGTATACAAAAATGTCAAAAGTTCAGCAAAATATTCTGTATTGTAACCCTTGAATATATATTACTTTAACCTACAAAATTTATTTTTTTATTTTTACTATCTCATCAACTTTCTTCTACCTTTTCTATTAGTTTTAAGACCTCTGAGAAGGAAATATGATTCCCTTATAAAAGAAAAAGCCAAATAATTTTTAACCTTCTTTTATACTGAGATGTCAACTGGGTAATTAATACATTTATTTTACTATATAATTTGGATATATTTGTATAATTCAAAAGGTTGGGTTTTGAAGGAATAAATAGGTAAGTTTAATT
Organism: Bos indicus; assembly: GCF_029378745.1. Taxonomy (NCBI): domain Eukaryota; kingdom Metazoa; phylum Chordata; class Mammalia; order Artiodactyla; family Bovidae; genus Bos; species Bos indicus. The sequence continues at coordinate 76,032,210 of NC_091765.1, forward strand.
CATGCTAGCCATAGAATCTCTGGATGCCTTAGACACCTGTGTGTGCTCCTTTGTGTGTGTGTGTGTTTGTGTATACACATATACTATATTGTGTGCATTTATCCAAATACTAATTACTAACATATATCTTTTAGAAAAGAAAATAATCTTCCCCTTATTATTCTTTTATGATGCCGCCTGGAGAATATTCCTTAGTGTATGTCTAAAGCAGAAATATAAAAGGTAAATTCTGTATAAAAGAAGCATATAATCATTTTTATCATTAATCTTTTCAATTTCAGCCCCAAATTAACCGATACTATATTAATGTCAAGTGTGACTAACTTAGAATTCTACTTATAAATTGTACTCATATTTCCTTCCAAACAAATTTCCTTCACTGCCTTTTCCAAATTTTACATTAGACTATAAGTGCAAATTTAATGAAAGCACATTTCAGTGGAAACACAAGCTAATTAAGTGACTATGATGTGTGCATGCTTAGTGGGGGTGATGAGGAAGTAGCTTAATCTCTCTGAATAGGTGATACATGGTTAGCACTATGCTGAGCATTTAACATTACTTCACCTCATTTCATTTAACTGTAGAATTTAAATGAAGATATTGTGGGTGTATAAAAGAGCTTAAAATCAATACAAGGTAGCTACTATCATTAATAATGATAGACTTAAATATTATTTCTTGTTGACTTTTCATAAGCAAGTGAAATATAAAACAAAATGACTAAGAAGATGAACAGATATATCTCTGGTATATATTTAAGAAATTTTAGATGTATTATCAGATTCCCTATTTTCTTTTCATTCATCGTTTTACTCAGAATACTAATGGAATACTTATCAATTTCTAGTCAATGTGCCAGGCACTAGTGACTATGAATTTCATTCATAAGAATGAAAATTTTAAAAATTCACATAGAATAGGGGAATAAGACACATAAACCAAACGTTGCAATATAGTATGAGAATTGCTATGGTATATATACAGATAGGGGTTTGCATTAGGGTGGATTAGAAGGCATCTAAAAGAGGGCAAGGGGAATGAGTCATCAGGCAAGGCTCTTCAGGTGATCTTAGTAGGGTTAGTTGTTCAGTTGTGTCCCACTTTTTGCAATCCCATGGACTGTAGCTGGCCAGGGTCCTCTGTCCATGGGATTCTCGAGGCAAGAATACTGGAGTGGGTTGCCATTCCCTTCTCCAGAGGATTTTCACAACCCAGGGATTGAACCTGGATCTCCTGCATTGCCTGCAGATTCTCTACTGTTTGAGCTACAGGGAAGACCTTTTCAGATAATAAAATGCCTCAAAAAACAAGTGGAGATGGGCACATATAGGAATGTGAAACAGTAATGACAAATTCACAATGGCTAAAGAGTAGGCCAAGTGGAGGTGATGGAATTCCAGTTGAGCTATTTCAAATCCTGAAAGATGATGCTGTGAAAGTGCTTCACTCAATATTCCAGCAAATTTGGAAAACTCAATAGTGGCCACAGGACTGGAAAAGGTCAGTTTTCATTCCAATCCCCAAGAAAGGCAATTCCAAAGAATGCTCAAACTACCGCACAATTGCACTCATCTCACATGCTAGTAAAGTCATGCTCAAAAATCTCCAAGCCAGGCTTCAGCAATATGTGAACCGTGAACTTCCTGATGTTCAAGCTGGTTTTAGAAAAGGCAGAGGAACCAGAGATCAAATTGCCAACATCCAGTGGATGAGGGAAAAAGCAAGAGAGTTCCAGAAAAACATCTATTTCTGCTTTATTGACTCTGCCAAAGCCTTTGACTGTGTGGATCACAATAAACTGTGGAAAATTCTGAAAGAGATGGGAATACCAGACCACCTGGCTTGCCTCTTGAGAAATCTGTATGCAAGTCAGGAAGCAGCAGTTAGAACTGGACATGGAACAACAGACTGGTTCCAAATAGAAAAAGGAGTACGTCAAGGCTGTATACTATCACCCTGGTTATTTAACTTATATGCAGAGTACATCATGAGAAACGCTGGACTGGAAGAAACACAAGCTGGAATCAAGACTGCCAGGAGAAATATCAATAATCTTAAATATGCAGATGACACCACCTTTATGGCAGAAAGTGAAGAGGAATTAAAAAGCCTCTTGATGAAAGTGAAAGAAGAGAGTGAAAAAGTTGGCTTAAAGCTCAACATTCAGAAAACGAAGATCATGGCATCTGGTCCCATCACTTCATGGGAAACAAATGGGGAAACAGTGGAAACAGTATCAGACTTTATTTTTCTGGGCTCCAAAATCACTGCAGATGGTGACTGCAGCCATGAAATCAAAAGACGCTTACTCCTTGGAAGGAAAGTTATGACCAACCTAGATAGCATATTGAAAAGCAGAGACATTACTTTGCCACAAAGTTCCGTCTAGTCAAGGCTATGGTTTTTCCTGTGGTCATGTATGGATGTGAAGTTGGACTGTGAAGAAGGCCTGAACTGAAAGATTAAGCAAAACTTTGTGTTAGTGGCATTGGAGTTGGTCAACTTCTCTGTGGAGATTGGTGAGAAATGCCACTGCGAAGGTAAACAGAGGTCAGATTATGTACAGCACCCTTTACATCACGCCAGAGCCTGGAAATGCTTCTATAGGCTCAGTTCAGTTCAGTTCAGTTACTCAGTCATGTCCGATTCTTGGAACCACATGAATCTCAGCACACCAGGCCTCCCTGTCCATCACCAACTATTGCAGTTACCCAAATTCATGTGCATCAAGTCTGTGATGCCATCTAGCCATCTCATCCTCTGTCATCCCCTTCTCCTCCTGCCCTCAAACCCTCCCAGCATCAGTGTCTTTTCCAATGAGTCAAAACTTCGCATGAGGTGGCCAAAGTCCTGGAATTTCACCTTCAACATCAGTCCTTCCAATGAACACCCAGGACTGGTCTCCTTTAAGATGGACTGGATGGATCTACTTGCAGTCTAAGGGACTCTCAAGAGTCTTCTCCAACACCACAGTTCAAAAGCATCAATTCTTCGGTGCTAGGCTTTCTTCACAGTCCAAAACTCATATCCACATGTGACCACTGGAAAAACCATAGCCTTGACTAGATGGACCTTTGTTGGAAAGTAATATCTCTGCTTTTTAATATACTATCTAAGTTGGTCATAACTTCCTTCCAAGGAGTAAGCGTCTTTTAATTTCATGGCTGCAATCACCATCTGCAGTGATTTTGGAGCCCAGAAAAATAAAGTCTGACATTGTTTCCAATGTTTCCCCATCTATTTCTCATAAAGTGATGGGACTGGATGCCATGATCTTAGTTTCTGAATGTTGAGCTTTAAGCCAACTCTTTCACTCTCCTCTTTCACTTTCATCAAAGGCTTTTTAGTTACTCTTCACTTTCTGCCATAAGGATGGTGTCATCTGCATATCTGAAGTTATTGATATTTCTCCTGGCAATCTTGATTCCAACTTGTGTTTCTTCCAGCCCAGCATTTCTCATGATGTACTCTGCATATAAGTTAAATAACCAGGGTGACAATATACAGCCTTGACGTACTCCTTTTCCTATTTGGAATAATTCTGTTGTTCCATGTCTAGTTCTAACTGTTGCTTCCTGACCTGCATATAGGTTTCTCAAGATGCAGGTCAGGTGGTCTGCTATTCCCATCTTTTTTAGAATTTTCCACAGTTTATTGTGATCCACACAGTCAAAGGCTTTGGCAGAGTCAATAAAGCAGAAATAGATGTGTTTCTGGAACTCGCTTGCTTTTTCCCTGATCCCGCGGATGTTGGTAATTTGATCTCTGGTTTCTCTGCCTTTTCTAAAACCAGCTTGAACATCTGGAAGTTCACGGTTCACATATTGCTGAAGCCTGGCTTGGAGATTTTGAGCATTAATTTACTAGCATGTGAGATGAGTGCAATTGTGTGGTAGTTTGAGCATTCTTTGGCATTGCCTTTCTTGGGGATTGGAATGAAAACTGACCTTTTCCAGTCCTGTGGCCACTGTTGAGTTTTCCAAATTTGCTGGAATATTGAGTGAAGCACTTTCACAGCATCGTCTTTCAGGATTTGAGATAGCTCAACTGGAATTCCATCACCTCCACTAGCTTTGTTTGTAGTGATTCTTCCTAAGGCCCACTTGACTTCACATTGCAGGATGTCTGGCTCTAGGTGAGTGATCACACCATCATGATTATCTGGGTCATGAAGCTCTTTTTTGTACAGTTCTTCTGTGTTTTCTTGCCACCTCTTTTTAATATCTTCTGCTTCTGTTAGATCCATACGATTTCTGTCCTTTATCGAGCCCATCTTTGCATGAATTGTTCCCTTGGTATCTCTAATTTTCTTGAAGAGATCTCTAATCTCTCCCATTCTGTTGTCTTCCTCTATTTCTTTGCACTGATCTCTGAGGAAGACTTTCTTATCTCTTCTTGCTATTCTTTGGAACTCTGCATTCAAATGCTTATATCTTTCCTTTTCTCCTTTGCTTTTCACTTCTCTTCTTTTCACAGCTATTTGTAAGGCCTCCTCAGACAGCCATTTTGCTTTTTTGCTTTTCTTTCCCATGGAGATTATCTTGATCCCTGTCTCCTGTACAATGTCAGGAAGCTCCATCCATAGTTCACCAGGCACTCTGTCTATCAGATCTAGCCCCTGAAATCTATTTTTCACTTCCACTGTGTAATCATAAGGGATTTGATTTAGGTCATAGCTAAATGGTCTAGTGGTTTTCCCTACTTTCTTCAATTTAAATGTAAATTTGGCAAGAAGGAGTTCATGATCTGAGCCACAGTCAGCTCCTGGTCTTGTTTTTGCTGACTGTATAGAGAGTCTCCATCTTAGGCTGTAAAGAATATAATCAATCTGATTTTGTTGTTAACTATCTGGTGAAGTCCATGTGTAGAGTCTTCTCTTATGTTGTTGGAAGAGGGTATTTGCTATGACCAGTGCATTGTCTTGGCATTAGAAAACATTAAATAATTGGATAAATGATCATTATACATTTTTAAATAAGATACATTACAAAGATAAAAATCTGTAGTTTATTGATGGAGGAAATCCTTTCACAATGTATATGTAGGTTAAATCATCAGCTGTTTACTTTATGTACATTACAATTTTATTTGTCAAGTATACCTCAGCAAAACTGAAAGAAATAATAGATTAAATAATTGCTATTTTAATGGAAATTGTTGCATATGACTGACATGTTTTGTTGAGAAACCAGAGGTCCAAATTAAGCAAAAAGAAGGATTAAGAAAATTATTATAGGATATTATGCAAGTTATCTATCAGTTTCCTAAAGATGAATATGATCAAAGGGGCAGGAGAAAGAGAAAATAATAAATACAATACTAAGACAGTTAATTTTTGCCCAGATGAATACCTTTAAAACCACTGGATTAACAGACTAAACTATGGATAGCATCATGGACTTAGTGTATAACTCTCTTGAATATTCTGCTGTGTTAACATTTTAAATATAAAAATAAAAATAAAAAGATTTGTAGACCATATGTTCCCCCTACTAAGAATTTTTTTAAAAAGATAAAGCACTCCACTGATCTCAACAGAACAACTTTTGTCAACATGACAGCTGAGAAGTAGTTGCCGCCTGAGTAGTTCATCTTAACTTGGATTGAACTCTCTGTAAAATTATGACTTTGGGTCAAAACAATATTAGTCAAATGAAATGGATACCTTTTTTTCTTATATGTAAGAGAATAAATCAGTATCTTCCCAGCTAGCTAGCTAGATAATATAAATGTAGGGATGAAACATAGGAAGTATACTGAGGTACTTTCTTTATTTGCATATTCAGAAAGGACTATTTAAATAATTACTTGCTTTCTAGAACCAATTTCTTATTTTAAAAATACATATATATATATATATATATATATATATATATATATATATATAAATTGGTGATGGGTCCCTGGTAAGCTCAGCTGGTAAAGAATCCACCTACAATGCAGGAAACCCTGATTCGATTATTGGGCTGGGAAGATTCACTGGAGAAGGGATAAGCTACCCACTCCAGTATTCATGGATATTTCTGGTGGCTCAAATGGTAAAAAATCTACCTGCAATGCAGCAGACCTGGGTTCAGTCCCTGGGTTGGGAAGATCCCCTGGAGGAGGGCATGGCAGCCCACTCCAGTACTCTTGCCTGGAGAATCTCTATGGACAAAGGAGCCTGGTGGGCTATAGTCCATGGAGTTACAGAAGTCTGACATGAGTGAGCGACTAAGCACACTGAAAAATGCTTGCAACACACTGGCAAGTGCTAATGTATGGAACTATAAGCACTGACCAAAATCACCTAGTATGTTGAAGAATGATGTGAAACAAATTATTTTCCTCACCTATCTATTAAATGAGATGAGAAAATGTTGAGAAAAATTATGGAAATATCAAAGTACAGGTTGTAAGAACTGGGACATGATAAGTAAGAGACAGATTAAATGATATCTCTGAAAGCACTTGTTCTTTTAACAAAATCAGACCATTCAGTCAACTGCTTCCATATGTACATCTGAATAAGAAGTGCAAACCATTAGAATATTCAGGCTCTTATTATTTTGTGTTTGTTGGGTGCAAACTACATCTATGCTAATTCAATTTGTACTTCACTAATAATAAATGTGAATTTGAGTATGAACATGCATTATTTTATATTTCTCAACTTGAACTTCTATGAGTCATCTCTCTCTCTCTCTCTCTCTCTCTCTCTCTCTCTCTCTCTATATATATATATATATATATCAGATCAGATCAGTAGCTCAGTCACGTCCGACTCTTTGCGACCCCATGAATCGCAGCAGGCCAGGCCTCCCTGTCCATCATCAACTTCCGGAGTTCACTCAGACTCACGTCCATCGAGTCAGTGATGCCATCCAACCATCTCATCCTCTGTCGTCCCCTTCTACTCCTGCCCCCAATCCCTCCCAGCATCAGAGTCTTTTCCAATGAGTCAACTCTTCACATGAGGTGACCAAAGTACTGGAGTTTCAGCTTTAGCACCATTCCTTCCAAAGAAATCCTAGGGCTGATCTCCTTCAGAATGGACTGGTTGGATCTCCTTGCAGTCCAAGGGACTCTCAAGAGTCTTCTCCAACACCACAGTTCAAAAGCATCAATTCTTCGGCGCTCAGCCTTCTTCACAGTCCAACTCTCACATCCATATATGACCACAGGAAAAACCATAGCCTAGACGGACCTTTGTTGGCAAAGTAATGTCTCTGCTTTTGAATATGCTATCTAGGTTGGACATAACTTTCCTTCCAAGGAGTAAGCGTCTTTTAATTTCATGGCTGCAGTCACCATCTACAGTGATTTTGGAGCCCAGAAAAATAAAGTCTGACACTGTTTCCACTGTTTCCCATCTATTTCCCATGAAGTGATGGGACCGGATGCCATGATCTTTGTTTTCTGAATGTTGAGCTTTAAGCCAACTTTTTCACTCTCCACTTTCACTTTCATCAAGAGGCTTTTTAGTTCCTCTTCACTGTCTGCCATAAGGGTGAGGAAAGAGACAAGGAGGGGAAAAGGAGAAAGTGAGGGAGGGAGGGAAAAAGGAAAGAAAGAGAAGAAAAAGGAAGGTAAATATGTGAGTATATATATATATGATAAATCCAAACAATTTTACTGCTCTCATTCTCCTCTAAGTGGCCGTATTAGTACCTTAATAGCTATTTTGATGATTGATATTATGTGTTGAATATAATATGTGTTGACTGGATTAAGGGATGCATGGATTATTTGTAAAATATTATTTCTGGCTATATTTAAGGTTTTCTGGAAGAGATTAGCATGTGAATCAGTAGACTATATAAACCAGATCCCCCTTCACCAATGTGGGTGGGTATCAACCAATCCAGTGAGGGCCTAAATAGAACAAAAAGGCAGAGGAAGTTTCAATTTTGTCTTTCTTCTTCATCTGGGATATCCATCTTTATCTGCCCTAAGACAGTGCAGTTCCTGAAGACATTTAATCTCTGAGACTTTGAACTCCAAGACTTATACCAGTAGCTCCCATGGTTCTTAACCTCAGACTTGATCCAAATTATACTACCTGCTTTTCTTATTTCTCCAACTTGTGGATGGCATATCATGGTTTATCTAACTCTTCATAATTGTATGAGACAAATTCCATAATAAATTTCCTCATATATATATATTCTGTTTGTTCTGTTTCTCAGGAGAACACTAATACAGTTTTATTTTCCTTTATAACAACTTACTTCAAGATTTACCAACTGCAGGCAATAAACATTCATTATCTCAAACAGCTTTGGAAGGCCAGGAATCTGGAGTTAATCTAGTTGGGTGATTCTTGCCCAGCTCCCTTCTGAGGTTGTAATCAGCATCTGAAGGCTTGACTGGGTCTTATGGAATTGCTTCATGCCTATTTGTGTGGCTGCTTACAAAAGGGTTCAATTCTTTGTCATGTTTAGTTACCATAGAACTATTGAAAATATAACAAATGAATTCCCACAGATGTGTACTCCAAAGGGTGAAAGAGGAAGCCATTAAGCCAGAAGCCAAAATAGTATCATATCTGTTATATTCTACTAGAATATAACACTCAAGCAGACCATAGGATAATGTGATAGAGAAGAACATAGGATATAAATAACAAGGAGTTGGATCAGTGACAGCAACCATGGAGGCAGATACTACATTCTACCCTTCTAAGTCCCACAATAGACTAATTCTATTATAAGATCTAGTCAATGTCCAAAATGTGGTCTATATCAGATCTAGGTGCAGATGTGGCTTCCTAGTTTCTCAAGTACTGTTCTGTTCCTTTCAATCTGTAGAACTATAAACTAAACAGACAACACATCATATAAACATACCATACACACACACAAACATGTAGTGATAAAATAGGCCTAGAATTCTCAGCAGAAATATTTCTATTCAAAAAGAACAAAATGGTAGGCATACAGAAATCACTTGTACATTGCAGATTTGGAATCTAGCTAAGCAAATGTTGAACATTCTTTCACTGGGACTCAATTCTATTTCTGTCCAGGAGATATTCTCCATAGCTTGTAGGTCAGCTCTTAAAGGCATGCTTCCTTTTTTTTTTCCATCAAAAATAACACATGTGTATATTTAAATAGTTTCCTACCTGATGGTAGAATTTGAGGCATGCAACATCTTCTTTTTCTTTGGTGTGATATGTGCACTGTCTGTCCATTCTGGAAAATTTTTTGCTCATAACTATAATGGGCTTCCCTGGTGACTCAGCAGTAAAGAATCTACCTGCAATGCAGGAGATGCTGGTTTGATCCATTGGTTGGGAAGATCCCCTATGTGTGTGTGTGTGTGTGTGTGTGTGTATTTCCTTTGTAAATATTCTGGGACTCTTACTAGTGTTCACTCTATTTGACAAACCCATTTTCACAAGTCTCTTTTTGGTCCTAATGGAGGTGCAGCACCCTTAAGCATCTTAGTAGCTTTGTTTTTTAATTGATAGAACTATGAAACATATCCTTAACACTCTTAAAAGTGTGTAGCCTCAGTGCTCTGAGGAACCATCTGTCATCATTCTGAAGCTTTAACAAAGGATTTTAAAAGCACAAATAATGTGATATTAAAGGAATTTAATTTTCTCAAAGTTTCATACTTTGTGTGTTCTATGGATAAGAGCAAGAGAAAGGAGATAGGGAGAGATTTGAGTTTTTGAAAATGCTATCATCTGCCAATAGGTTAAAAACAATTTTTTTCAGGTACATTATTAAATACTGTAAAATTATGAGCATATATTGTAAATGGTCATAGGCCACTCTTCAGTAAATTGGAATTTATTACATAAGAAGCAATCATATTCTGTGTTGTTTTCAAAATAGTATGATTTTTTCATATATTTGTATTTAAAATAACTAAATATATTTGTATTTAAAATATTTAAATATATTTGTATTTAAAATAGATATATTTGTATCTAAAATATCTCAAAGAATAACTGATTACACCTTGAGTCTTGAAAAGTAGATTAAAATAAGTCAATACCTTGTGGATAAACTTCAGAATAAAACAATTATTTATAACCTGTAATACAATGAATTGACCCATGCTCTCAAGACCTGATAATTATTAAGGAAATTAAATATGCTATAAGGAGACTAATGAAAATGGGAAGGATAGACCTGTTGGGATGAAGTAAACAGTATCAGCTTTGAATCGTCAGCACATCACATATCTTCTTGGAAGGATACTATAAATCAGCGGTTCATACTGTGACATCAATTAAAACTAGAGATTCTGAGGAAAATATCACTCCCTTCAAACCTTGCTGGTCCTGTCAGAATATCAGAGAAGGTGCACCGAAAAAGCCAGAAAGTCATGCTCCAAATATTTGTAAAAAAAGCAAAACTATGAATAATGAAATTTTTTCTCCCAAGTGAGTGATCAGTGGTGATTGAAAACAGGAAAAGACAAAAGTAGCAAAATATGTAAGTTTAGACCTGATTATAGCAAATATCAGAAAGTGAGAAAACATACTATAACCTAGACTCATGTTTCATATCTAATGGACAATGGCTATAATACAGTTAACAGTTTTCGATATGGCTCCTGACAGTAAGTATGACTGTTAAAGACAAGATTTTCCAGATGTAACTCACAGTTTGCAAACCATAAATTCATTCTCAGTCAGCTTCTTCTTTCCTTATAACCGATTTCAAATTCTAAATTTTGTCTTTACTTGTGTATTTTCTTTTAACTTTACTGTACAAACAGTTTTAATAGAAAACTTTGATCTAGTCATTTAGAGTTTTGAAAATAAGGTATATTTTAAAGATAAAAACAGTATATTCCTCTTCCATATGACTTTTTAAATAATTTAGTTTCCCTATTATCTTGCTGATTTAAAAATCTATAATTTATATTGTATATTTATAACTATTGTACGTGAATTCATTAGGTAATTACATATCAATTTCAAAACTAACTACTAAATTTATGCCAATTATCTTTTTTCTGAGTAATATTTACAAGATAGCTCAGTTCCATCTTTATTAGGATAATTTAGTTTATATAGCATGTAATTTCCTGAAGACAAAATTATATATATGATTGTCTATCTTCACATGCACACTTTAGACTTGTAAATTTACACTGGTAAATCATATATTAGAGTAAAAGAAAGTAATATATCTTAAGTATTAGAAGTTCACCCTGTTACAGCAGTGAATATACATGACTGAGGACCAACTGTAATTTCTGTCACTCAGTAAATTATTATAAGACAACAAATTAAATTCCTCTAGAGTATTCCATAGATATAAGCCTGTTGGTTATATAGCAATCTGTTGACAATATTATTTAGGAATCAGCTTCAAAGTTAATGGAAAAAAGTGAAGTTGAGAGGAGGTGATTGTTTTAATTAGCATGATATAGGGGGAAATCTTTGTGGTAAGAAAATAAACGTTTAATGGGAGCTGTCCTCAGAATTGCTTACATTCTTCAAAGCTCTTTGTGCTATACTCAAGTGTCCTGATTATGACTGGGTAAAAATCTTCATTTAATGGACTAGGGGATATTTTTGGATGGTCCATGCAGTATGCCATATATTAAATGAATTCGCACTATTTGTTTCTCTTGTACTCACCACAAATATTTTCTCTAAATATACTCTTGGCTTGTTATGTATATACTTCCAGTTTGTCATCAATTTTATGTCCCATGGGAGTGGGAGTTTTTTTCTAACTGTAGTGTACATCAAGGCAAATTAAAACAAACCAAGTGCATAAAGATGGATGATGAACATAACTCTATAAGTTGGTCTTCTATTTTCATTAAAACACCAAGAAATAAAAGATCACTAAAATACTGTCTTTCTTCTGTCATTCAAAAATTCTATACTGTTAGAAATGATAATGTGTTATCAAACACTCAATTTTATTTTTTGCTTCATATTGTATGAATTCTAGGCTATTAAGAAACATGTGATTTGAGATTAAACAATATAAATTATTTTGCTTCATTAAAAAGTGATCATGTAGTACTCTGACATGGAAAAGGCTATTAAAGTGAAGTCAAGTGAAAGAAAAAAAAAAATTTTTAACAAATTTAGAAATTGAGAAACAATAAAAACTAATAAGATCATAAAAATGTGTTTAGATTCTGTTCATGATATTAATTTCAACTAAATTTATTCCAAATAATGAATGTACAAGAAGTTTAAAACTAAGAAATGGTTACATTTTGCGCAAACTTTGAGATAAATTTATTTGCAGTTTAGGAAGATATTTTAAGAAATTATCAATTTTTCAAAATCAAGCAGTATAGCGGACATTACTTGGGACTTACTTAATATCCCATTCTTCCCTGGTCCCCCTTTCTAAGTTTGCAGAAACTTGATGTTACTCTGGTGTCAGTCACAGTTGAGCTTAAAAAAAGATAATATTTTCCCCAGCCGCAGGGAAGAAATCACGATTAGTCTAAGACAATCATTGCAATAATGTATCCTTTGGAAAGTTGTCTGACTAATCCTCTATTTTCATGTAATGCTAAGTCTGTTGGAGAACAAGAGTTACTTGAGCTTCATTTGATCAAAATAACCATAAAGAAATATTAAATGAGCTTTCTCAGCTAGACACATTATCTACCACCTCTCAGGTTCAGTCTCTTGCTTCTTACTTCCTTCAATTACAATTTATCCAGTTTCCCTGTACCTTCCTTATTCCAGTTAAATTCATCTTTACAGTTTTCAGACTGAAATATTAAAAATGCAAACTTGACCACATTAATCTCCTTCTTAAATTCATTCAGTCACTACCCAATTATCTACAAGACCCAATTTCCATCTTTCAACAGCAAATCCTTCCATACCCTATCTCCTTTTCCCCCAGAATGATTAAAATATTCAGTTTTCATTATAAACATTGGTGTATGCAACTTCTCAGGACAATGTGAGTTTCTGGACTACAGTGGTAATTTATTTATTTTCCTATTACAGTGGTAATTTATTTATTTTCCTATTACAGTGACAATTTATTTATTTACACAGGATGGTACATATAAAAGAAACATTATAAATACTTGCCAAATAGTGGGACTAATAGGGTAGTTACAGTTATTTAAAAGGAACTATTAACTTCAGTTATTAAGGTTTAAGTAGATCTCCAATCAACAAGGAAAATAGATTTTGGGGACACATCATTTGTCACAGCATGCAGTATCATCCATGTCTGTGATATGGTACTTTAAAACCAGTTCACAATCAATTGTGGAGGTAATTTGAGTATTATGCAACCTGATGCAAAACTCTGAGAGGAGATTTCAAGTTTCAGAAATTTTAACTCCCCTTAGGACATGGGAATCAGAAAGGAGATGGCTATATTGTATTATACTCTCCTAAACTCTCTTTGCTAATACAAATGTCTCATATATAAGCTTCTAAATACATTTTTAGTCAACATATTTTGCATCTTTGAGCTATTTATACAGTACTTTATTCCATCTTGTGCACCTTAGCTGGAAATATATCTTCAATTCCAAACAATTTATAGCATCTGTACTATTCTCTCTCTCATCTCACAAGAAAAAAAAAAAAAATTATCTTCCAGTTCTAACAGCCATAGATTGAATAGACACCATTGAAAACAGAAGTGGAAAAATGCTGAAACATAGCCAGTCTCTGTTTTCAGATGATATGGCTGAAGGAAAAAAGTAATCAGCTATGCTAAGAAAATTTACTTATTAAATTGCATTGACATATTCATCTTTTAGTGCCAGGTCATTAATTTTTCATGCACTGTCACCTTTTTTTCAAGATTGCCTTCTTTTCCTTTAGTAAAATTTAATGACATTTTACTTGAATTATAAGTGCAAATTTCAGTGACTTTTAACAAAGTAAATATACTAATGAAACTGCCAATCTGGTAATATATTTTAATGTCTGCATCCTTCTATAAGTTGCTTTTGTGTATGCCATACAGAAATACTCTTCGGGCTTTTATCACCATGAATTAGTTCCCTAGTTTTTGGATTCTAAGTAAATAGAATCCTACATTATGTCATATTTTATGGCTGATTTCAATTGCATAACATTATCTTTTTAAGATTTCTACAGGTAACTGAAGGTAGTGATAAGTTTTCTTCTCATTTCTATATTAAATATTGTTCGATGACAACTTAATTTGTTTATTTATTTTACTTTGAATGGCTATTTCAGTTGTAACCAGATTGAGGCTAATGCATGCGTGCTCAGTCATGTCCAGTTCTCTGCAACCCCATGAACTATAGCCTGCCAGGCTCCTCTGTCCATGAAATTCTCCAAGCAAGAATACTGGAATGGGTTGCTATATCCTTCTGTTAGGGGAAGCACACTGATTGAAACCGCCCACCCTGGCCAGGCACCATAGTAACCATTTGCATGAGTTGTTTTATGACAGGAGATCCTGATAAGGAATATGGAACTAATAAGCCACCACCAACCGGAAGAGTTCGGGAAAGGTCTAAAGGAGACACTGCGTGTCCATCCACTTCCCGGAATCCCTCTGGCTAGCATTCATCTTGGCTGAGCGATGCATGCACCACCAGGAAAGACTCTGAATTAGAATGATTGGCCAAAGACCACCCGGAAACTAATCCCATCACCATAAAACCTGAGACTGTGAGCCACACAGCAGAGCAGTTCTCCTGGAGTCCCTTACCCTACTGCTCTCCATCCGGGTGCCCAATCCCAATAAAATCTTTTGTTTTGTCAGCACATGTGTCTCCTCTGACAATTCATTTCTGAGTGTTAGACAAGAGCCCCGTTTTGGGCCCTGGAAGGGGTCCCCCTTCCTGCAACACTTCTCCAAGTTAATGGGGCTAATGAAGATATCCCAAGTACAACATGTACTAGAGCATGTGTGCTGGTACACAAATATATGCATTTTATTTGTATATAGAGAAGGCAATGGCACCCCACTCCAGGACTCTTGCCTGGAAAATCCCATGGGGAGAGGACTCTGGTAAGCTGCAGTCTATGGGGTCGCTAAGAGTCGGACACGACTGAGCGACTTCACTTTGACTTTTCACTTTCATGTATTGGAGAAGGAAATGGCAACCCACTCCAGTATTCTTGCCTAGAAATCCCAGGGATGGGGGAGCCTGGTGGGCTGCCGTCTATGGGGTCGCACAGAGTCAGACACGATTGAAGCAATTTAGCAAAGTTCAAATATATGCATATATGTATGTTTTAAGGTTCAAATTATTGGTTCACATAAAATTCATAAATCTACTTTAACAGAAAAAAAAGAGAAGCAGTTTTCCGAAGTGGTTTGTATTGATTTTAACTTATACCTGAAGTATGTAAATGTTCCATGAATTACATAGTATTGTCAAAAGTGGCAAAAATCTTCCTTTTTATATTATAGCCATTCCTTAAAAATTACAACACAAAAATGATTTAATTTGCTTTTCCTTGGTAAAGCATAAGGTTAAATACAATCAGATCAGATCAGATCAGATCAGTCGCTCAGTCCTGTCTGACAATACCACATGTTTATTGGCTATTTAAATATCATCTTTTGAAATATGAAGTGGCTATTCAACCTTTGCCCATTTTAATCAGGCTCCATTGCTTTTTCATGTTAATATGTAGGGGTTTCTTATATTTCCTGTATTTGAATCATTTGTCAGATATTTATTTTGGAAATTGTTTCTGTGACTTCTTTGACTTGCATTTTCACCCTTAGTGATGTGTTCTGATAAATGTAATTTTTTCTATAAATATATTTTAGTTTATAGATTTTTAATGGTCAATATAGTTTTTTCTGTTTATAAAATCTTTTCCTTTTCAAGGACATAAAGATATCATCTTATGTTAAATTAGTAGCTTTTTTGTCCTTCCCACTTTATGAATACTTTATGTTTAATATATATGTATTTATCATGTATACTGTATGACAGTGCTGCATGATATGATAGCCACAGGCACTATGTTTATTCAAATTAAAGCTTAAAATTTAGTTTCTTTCTCTGTTACATTATTCACAAATCAAATTCTCAACAACCACATGTAGCTAATGGCTACCACATCCAGGAGATGCAGAACATTTTCATCATACAGAAATTTTTGGACTGTGCTGGTCTAGAGTCACTTTTTTTCTCCCCCATATATACATATACAGTTAATTGGCCTAAACCATTTCTGTTCTTCCCAGATCTATTTACAAACAATATTTGTCATAAAATAACTGTCAATATATGTGTAAAGACAAAAAAAAAAAAAAATGCTGCCTCCCATTCCAGTTCTACAAGGATCAAGCCATTAGCCACTGCAGTCATCAAAACAACTGAGAGTGCATCCTGAAGGAAACCCAGGATGGAGAAAAACAGAAATATATCAGTGTCTATATAATGAAGATACACATGTAAGAAAAAATTCTATGACTCTAGACTCTTTCATTTTTCCATACACAGAAAAGCACTAAAAATCATTAACTTAAGATGTCTATTTTTTTGTGATTAGCAGTAATCTTTTTATGCTGGACTACTCATTTCTCCCAGCAAAAAGACATTGTATATACCCTTCCCTCATCAGAGCATTTCCTCAGAGCTTTGTTGCAAACTGTCTCTCAGGTCATAGTCCTCAGTAAGGATTCCAAATAAAACTTAACTCATAAATTTTATGTTGTGGTTTTATTTTACCTCAGTTCACATATGTGTAGCCTTGTCTGCATTCTTTATGCTTGCCACTGAATTATTGTCTGCTCTGGTAACTAAACCATATTTGATGTGTCCTGCATCTTATTTTTTTTTGCATTATTTCAAATAATTCAAAATCTAAGTCAGTGTTGACTAAAGATGTCAGTAGTAAAAATACTTTTCCTATTCCTGATCTTGAAAAAAATTTTTATTGTTTTTTCACCATTAAGCATTGTAACAAGTTGAAAAGCTCTACCCTTAATCCACAGTGCTCACCTTCACATTGTGGGCCATAAGAACCCTACATCCAACATCTGCATCATTAATGAAGGGAGATTTTTCCCCTTGAAAATTACCCACTAACCATTTATCAGGCTTGGAAAGGCCAGGTAATTAACACCTCAAATAAACAGTCCTTAACTACTTACTGGATCATCAGATCAGATCAGATCAGTCGCTCAGTCCTGTCCGACTCTTTGCGACCCCATGAATCACAGCACACTAGGCCTCCCTGTCCATCACAAACTCCCGGAGTTAACTAAGACTCAAGTCCATCGAGTCAGTGACGCCATCCAGCCATCTCATCCTCTGTCGTCCCCTTCTACTCCTGCTCCCAATCCATCCCAGCATCAGAGTCTTTTCCAATGAGTCAACTCTTTGCATGAGGTGGCCAAAGTACTGGAGTTTCAGTTTTAGCATCATTCCTTCCAAAGAAATCCCAGGGCTGATCTCCTTCGAATGGACTGGTTGGATCTCCTTGCAGTCCAAGGGACTCTCAAGAGTCTTCTCCAACACCACAGTTCAAAAGCATCAATTCTTCGGCCCTCAGCCTTCTTCACAGTCCAACTCTGACATCCATACATGACCACTGGAAAAACCATAGCCTTGACTAGATGAACCTTTGTTGGCAAAGTAATGTCTCTGTTTTTCAATATGCTATCTAGGTTGGTCATAACTTTCCTTCCAAGGAGTAAGCGTCTTTTGATTTCATGGCTGCAGTCACCATCTGCAGTGATTTTGGAATCCAAAAAATAAAGTCTGACACTGTTTCCACTGTTTCCCCATCTATTTCCCATGAAGTGATGGGATCAGATGCCATGATCTTCGTTTTCTGAATGTTAAGCTTTAAGCCAACTTTTTCACTCTCCACTTTCACTTTCATCAAGAGACTTTTGAATTCCTCTTCACTTTCTGCCATAAGGGTGGTGTTATCTGCAGATCTGAGGTTATTGGTATTTCTCCCGGCAATCTTGATTCCAGCTTGTGTTTCCTCCAGTCCAGCGTTTCTCATGATGTACTCTGCATATAAGTTAAATAAACAGGGTGACAATATACAGCCTTGACATACTCCTTTTCCTATTTGGAACCAGTCTGTTGTTCCATGTCCATTTCTAACTGTTGCTTCCTGACCTGCATACAAATTTCTCAAGAGGCAGATCACATGGTCTGGTATTTCCATCTCTTTCAGAATTTTCCACAGTTTATTGTGATCCACACAGTCCAAGGCTTTGGCATAGTCAATAAAGCAGAAATAGATGTTTTTCTGGAACTCTCTTGCTTTTTCCATGATCCAGCAGATGTTGACAATTTGATCTCTGGTTCCTCTGCCTTTTCTAAAACCAGCTTGAACATCTGGAAGTTCACGGTTCACATATTGCTGAAGCCTGGCTTGGAGAATTTTAAGCATTACTTTACTAGCATGTGAGATGAGTGCAACTGTGTGGTAGTTTGAGCATTCTTTGGCATTGCCTTTCTTTGGGATTGGAATGAAAACTGATCTTTTCCAGTCCTGAGGCCACTGCTGACTTTTCCAAATTTGCTGGCATATTGAGTGCAGCACTTTCACAGCATCATCTTTCAGGATTTGGAATAGCTCAACTGGAATTCTATCACCTCCACTAGTTGTTCATAGTGATGCTTTCTAAGGCCCACTTGACTTCACATTCCAGGATGTCTGACTCTAGGTCAGTGATCACACCATCATGATCATCTGTGGTATGTAAATATTCCTTTCCTTATAAGCATGTGTTTTGAAGCATATCCCAGATTTTCCGCATTGAATTAAGCTTCAATTACCTACTATGTAGCCAGCTCAAAACCTCTCTCTTTATGGACTTCCTTCTCTATATCAATTTCCCTTATTCCTACTGGTGTACCCTACAACATCCAAATAAACTATTTCCTATTTTCTTTTGGATCCTTGTCTCTGCCTTTCCTTTGAAAGGAATGAAAACTAAGGGAAGTATGATTTTTTTTTCTGCTACCCTTTGCCAGATTAAATAATTTCCTTTCCATTTTTACTTGTTAAAGTATGTTTTTTTTTTTTCTTTTCCATGAATGAGTGTTAAATTTAAATATGTATTTTTCTTCTTTACTCTGTGAATGTGGTAAATTATATTGGTTGGTTTTCAAGTAAATAAGCAAATTTGCATTTTTGGAATAAATAAAAGTTGCTGCTGCTGCTGCTAAGTTGCTTCAGTCATGTTCGACTCTGTGAGACCCCATAAAGCTGGCTATCACTTATTGCTTAATATATCATAAATTTGTTTGTTAATAATTTCTTTAGAATTTTTGCATCAATGTTTAAAAGAGATCCATCTGTAACTTTTTTTTCTTGCAATGTTTATGCTATCATCAAAGAAATATTGTACCAAATAGAGTAAAAAAGGCAAGGGAGATTTTGTTCAAGATTATTGCAAAAGGGGAAAGAGATTGAACTGATCTCCACTAAAATAAAAGGTATGAGTCTTTAATTACTGAGTGAACTAGTGGATAAGTACTGGAGGACCCTAGGGAGAGGCTGGTCAATGGTGATTAAGCCACCTTGTTTGTTAATTAGCTCTTATTAACAAAAAGGAGACTTAAGAAATGCAAGTTCAATCCCTGGGTTAGGAAGATCCCCTGGAGAAGGGGATGGCAACCCACTCCAGTATTTTTGCCTGGAGAATCCCATGGCCAGAGGACCCTGGTGGGCTACAGTTCATGGGGTCGCAAAGAGTCGGACATGACTGAAGCTGACACAGTAAAGAGACCATACTATTAACACTTTTCTCCATGATTCCATTTCAAAGAGATGCTCTTAGGTCCTTAGAAGAGAAATTCTTGGGCTGCAGACTGGCTAGAGGTTGGAGAAAATGAGCACCTCAAAGGTGAGGCAGGAGATAGGTAGTCCCTAGGATAAGCAGCTGTGGCTCATACCCTGTGGACAGATATTCCAAAATAGCAGGCAAGAGAGCATAGCTAAGACCTAACCCAGGTAAAAGACCACATATTCCTCAAAGTCAAGGAGACCTTCCTGACTACATATGCCCAGAAAGTCTCCTTGGAGGTCAAAATAGAGGGGGTATCACCTCATAGTAAGTAATGTCAACCTACATATAGACCTCTTTGCTAGAATCCATCTTGGCTAAGAGATGCATGTACATACAAGGGAGGATCCTGATGTATACCAAATATGAATTCAGAACCTGGCAAAGCAAGATATTGACCAAAGGAAGCCTGGAAGAAACACCCCATATAAGTGATTTAAACTACCATGAGGATGTGATTCTCTCTGAGCCCATCTTTATGTCTATATACATGTACTCCTTTTCCTCCTAATAAACACTTAACTTGTTTCACTATTTCTCTCTGTGGAAATTCATTTCTACACAGCTGATGGGCCAGGGTCTTGTCACTGGCCACTGTCTCTGGTGGTCTAGTGGCTAGGATTCAGCACTGTATCTGCCATGGCTTGACTTCAATCTCTGACTAGGAACCAAAACCCTGCTTTAAGTTGCTGCAAGCCAAAGTCACTGGAGATCAAAGGGATGGAGCAAAGATTGATAATTACACATTTTTAAATTAAATTCTGTTAGGAAGGTCAGAGCTAAAGACAAGAAGAATATTACTTAATATTTAGTCAAAGTGAGGGGACAATGCAAACTTTGTTTGGAAGCCTCCCAGATTCTGCCCTGTGCATCTCTTATTTTGATTGGCTCTCATTTGTATCCTTTTACTATAATAAAACTATAATTATAACTGTAACACTTTCCTCAGTTTTGTGAGTCATTCTAGTCGATTACCAGATCTGATAATATCAAATCTGAGGGTAGATTTTGTCTCTCAAAGTTGCAAACTATGACAGAGGTCTTAGTTAGACTTGCTAATCTAGACAGGACTGTTGCTTAACATTGAGTTTGGCTAATTTGAATGACTGATCTGCTCTGAATTATAAATATTCAGATTAATCAAGTACTCTTATTCCACCTACCTTTATTACTATATTCAGGTTCATTCTTTTGCTTTTCTTTTGATATTTATCCTAGACTTTCCATGAGGTCGCAAAGAGTTGGACACGACTGAGCAACTTTCAGTTTCACTTTATAATGTGCCTGACTGATGCACTATCCTTTTATTTTAGGTCTGTTGACTATATCTGTTAACAGTTATAATGATATAACTGTTTTATCTGCCTGAATTACTTCATTTTTGCTTCACATTTGAAGGATATTATCAAAGTCTTTCCCAGTGGCTCAGTGGTTAAGCATGTGTCTACAATACAGGAGCTGTAGGTTCAATCCCTGATTCAGGAAGATTCCCCCAGAGAAGGCATGACAACCCACTCCAGTAATCTCACCTGGAGAATCCCATGGACAGAGGAGCCTGGCAGGATGCAGTCCATAGGATCTGCAGAGAGTTGGAAACAACTGAAGCAACTTAGCAAGCACTCATGAATCAGAGTATAAAAATCTAGGTTGATCTTATTTTCTTTCAGTATTTGAAACATAGTTATACACATTGTCATTTGAATTACTTTTATTTTCCTATTGAAAAATCAGTTGTATTGTGATTATTGCTTATTTGACTGTAATGAGTTTTTATTTCTGGCTTCATTTAAATGTTTCTCTTTGTCTTTCACATTCATTGTTTTACTATGATATGTCTCAATATTATTTTCTTATAATTTTGCTTGAATTTGTGTTCTTTTTTGAATCTGTAGATTGAGATTTTTATCTTCTTTGAAATATACTCAGTTGTCATATCTCCAAACACTGTTACTGACTCATTTTTCTACTGTTCTCATTCTAGGACCCCCAAATATACAAACATTCAACTTTCCTCGAATTCTGATATAGTCCTTATATTGTTTTTGATTTTTCCAATGCATTTAACCCTTTCTGATGAAATATGGAATTTTCACCTATTGTTTTTCAATCCATTGCTTTTTTTTCTGTTAAAAAGCAAAATCCATAGCCAACTAAAGAGATGGATTTATTCAAGCTCTGAGATAGAGAGACCATTCATTAATAAGAACCATCTCAAAGAAAATGAGGGAAAACTAGAGATTTAGAGACAGACTAACAGAGTCATCCATGAGTCTTGTACTTGGCATGAGGAAGGAGAGAGGTGAGCCTTAACTTTGTCCATGATGAAAGATGAAATTGAGCCTTGAACTAGGAGATATGAAAATACAATGTGTTTTTGTCTTTTTCATAGTGAGATTTTCAACTCTCCCTGCTTTCTGAGAACATTGGGCATAAGTAAAGTTCAATACTGTCATCTCTAGCTGTGCTTAATCTATTTGATAAACTCACACATTCTGTTGTTAATTTCATTGATTTTGTTTCCAAGTCCCAAAGCATCTATTTGCTTTTTAAAATAGATTCCACTTTTCTAGTTAAACACAAATTTTCATTTATTTCCTTGAACATTTTAATCACAGTACTTTCAAAATATCTATAGTATAATGCCTCCCATAGCTTTGTTATTTATTGCTACATTTCTTTTTTCCCCCCAATAGTATTTTTTCATGATGTAGTTGCTAGTTTTCTATTGACTTTAGGAAAAGTTAAAAAGGCCTTTCAAGATATTGTCATTCCTAGATTAAATTCCATATCCTCTGTCAGGCAGCTAGTGTAGAAACACCTTTATCCCATCAGTGATGCCTACTTTGGTTATATAGTCTTAGAAGACTCAGTATAACCTTGTTCTACTTTATTATTTTAAAATGTCCCAAGCAGAAATTCATGGTTTTTTAGTATGGCCCCTCTTCCTAGACCCCCTGGTCTCCTATTTTTGTCTCTTCAAAATCACAAGTTTCCTTTAATTTTTTTTCCTGTTTATAATATACTTTTTTCTATGGTTTTAATCTCTTCTCTTTCACAGATTCTCTATTCCTGTCTTCTTTGAGCCTTCTTCTTGAAAGAAACCCACTCCTAAAGTATTGGCTGCTTTCCCATTTTTATGATTCCTTTACACCAAATCTAAGTTAATTTTTATGGTTTTTCTAGTTGTTCTTGGCAGAAGCAATGCTTATGACAAGCTACTCCATCATGGGTAGAACAGGAAATCTGCTTCCACTATTTTTTTTTTTTTGATACTTGTCTTAAATTGAAACAAAATAGCTTTTAAAATAGTTCAGAGATACGTTGACCTATGATTTGCTTTTATTGCAGTGGCAAATAACTCTGTTTCTTGATGATGGTGCTGAAACATATTTGTTAAAATTTCAAGTTTCATTCACTCTTAAGAAATAAGCTGCAGAACCATCATAAGATTATTTTTTGTTAAAGCAAACCAACTGGACTGAAAACAACAGCCAATGTCTTTTTATAGTGTATAGTTGTTTTCCTTGGGTTATTAATGCTTTCATCCATGAGTAGAACTATTATGTGCTTTGAATAATTAAAAAAAATCTGTTGCTTATTGATT
This sequence comes from Bos indicus, assembly GCF_029378745.1. Lineage (NCBI taxonomy): Eukaryota > Metazoa > Chordata > Mammalia > Artiodactyla > Bovidae > Bos > Bos indicus. The sequence continues at coordinate 76,055,526 of NC_091765.1, forward strand.
TTGGATTTGTTTGCCTGAAATATTGAATTAAATATTCAGTTAGTGAATGACATGTGGCATTTCTTCACCAAAACATGGCCAATATGCCTTTTTCTTAGTGCACAGACCTTGTTTTCAACCAATTTTATAAGCTGTGCAGAATAAGTGGACTCAAGAATAGATCATTCAAGATTTATACATCACATACATTCAATGATTGTCTTCTGCCACAAAGTAAATCCAGAATCATGGCTAATAAATATTTATGAAGATAAAAACCTTTTCAGAATTCTAAATTTAGAAATCATATACTGGCTAACTGCTTCATTATAACTTTCTTTTGTCTTTGTTAGTTTGTCCTGTGCTGTGCTTAGTCACTCAGTCATGTCCAACACTTTGCGACCCCATGGACTGTAGCCCACCAGGCTCCTCTGTCCATGGGATTCTCCAGGCAAGAATACTAGAGTGGGTTGCCATGACCTCCTCCAGGGTATCTTCTCAACCGAGGGATTGAACCTAGGTCTCCTGCATTGCAGGCAGGTTTTTAACCATCTGAGCCACCAGGGAAGCCCTTTGCTAGTTTGATATTATTTAATTCACAACATTTTTTATGGTTCCACACTAGATCAATTTTGTTTATTGCTATCAGTACAATTTGGCATATAAAATGCATACGACTGTGATATTAAATTAATTATTAACTAATCAAATTGCATTTCTATCATATCTACATGTTCAGTGAATAAGATTTTGTGTTTTATTACTATTTTTAGAGGATTTAGCATGACATTTTGTTATGTATCATTTGGATATTTCCCCATATAGAAGTACCTAAATAAAAATTAAAACATGTAGAAGAAAATTCAATGGAATAATATTAAATATCATTTTGTATAACCATGCTAAACCTGGTTAAGACTGATAATAAATAAATCTTTTTTCTGAATTTCTTGGTATAAGTATACTAGATCATCATGATAGGCAATGCAAGAGTATAAGAATAATCTTGGATATGGATCAACAATGACATTTTAAGTTCTTTGAAGGTAAGGATACTGGTCTACAGAACTTGGTCATGTAATTTCCTTGTAACCCTATGTTTTGTGCCTGTGTGTTAATGTGTTAAGTCACTCCAGTCCTGTCCGACTCTTTGTGACCCCATGGACTGTAGCCTGCCAGGCTCTTCTGTCCGCGGGATTCTCCAGGCAAGAACACTGGAGTGGGTTGCCATTTCCTCCTCCAGGCGGTATGCTTTGTGCATACTAGAGCTCAAATATATGTTTTATATTTATGAAATAATATTTCATGAAATTTCCTTAAAACTTAGCTGCAACTGAGAGGCAATAAAGATAAGTGGCTTTCTGGTACTCTTGATTAGAAGGAAACAATTTTGGTTACATACTTGGTTTCCGTTCTCCTCATTTACTCATGGGAACCTTACTCCCAATGTGGTGACTTTGTATGCTGTCTATTTCGCTATACTACATTTCTTAGCTTTCCCATTCTCACAGGGTTGTGGGTAAAGTTACCATAAGGGAAATTTGAGTGATATTTGGAAACCTGATGTGAATAGAAGAATTTTTTTTTTTTAATTCTCAATTATAATCTTTACTTATTTTTTATGTATCTTGGCTCTCCATTAAGCATTTGTTTCTAGAGATATCTTGAGCCCCTTAGAAGTTCTTTTTTTTTTTTTTTTTTTTTTGCTTTTTAAATTTTTTTTTCCACCACAGGTATACATGTGTTCCCCATCCTGAACCCTCCTCCCTCCTCCCTCCACATACCATCCCTCTGGGTCGTCCCAGTGCACCAGCCCCAAGCATCCAGCATCGTGCATTGAACCTGGACTGGCATCTCGTTTCATACATGACATTTCACATGTTTCAATGCCATTCTCCCAAATCTTCCCACCCTCTCCCTCTCCCATAGAGTCCATAAGCCTGTTCTATACATCAGTGTCTCTTTTGCTGTCTCGTATACAGGGTTATCGTTACCATCTTTCTAAATTCCATATATATGCGTTAGTATACTGTATTGGTGTTTTTCCTTCTGGCTTACTTCACTCTGTATAATAGGCTCCAGTTTCATCCACCTCATTAGAACTGATTCAAATATATTCTTTTTAATGGCTGAGTAATACTCCATTGTGTATATGTACCACTGCTTTCTTATCCATTCATCTGCTGATGGACATCTAGGTTGCTTCCATGTCCTGGCTATTATAAACAGTGCTGCGATGAACATTGGCGTACACGTGTCTCTTTCCCTTCTGGTTTCCTCAGTGTGTATGCCCAGCAGTGGGATTGCTGGATCATAAGGCAGTTCTATTTCCAGTTTTTTAAGGAATCTCCACACTGTTCTCCATAGTGGCTGTACTAGTTTGCATTCCCACCAACAGTGTAAGAGGGTTCCCTTTTCTCCACACCCTCTCCAGCATTTATTTTTTGTAGACTTTTGGGTCGCAGCCATTCTGACTGGTGTGAAATGATATCTCATAGTGGTTTTGATTTGGTTTTCTCTGATCATGAGTGATGTTGAGCATCTTTTCATGTGTTTGTTAGCCATCTGTATGTCTTCTTTGGAGAAATGTCTATTTAGATCTTTGGCCCATTTTTTGATTGGGTCATTTATTTTTCTGGAGTTGAGCTGGAGGAGTTGCTTGTATATTTTTGAGATTAGTTGTTTGTCGGTTGCTTCATTTGCTATTATTTTCTCCCATTCTGAAGGCTGTCTTTTCACCTTGCTAATAGTTTCCTTTGATGTGCAGAAGCTTTTAAGTTTAATTAGGTCCCATTTGTTTATTTTTGCTTTTATTTCCAATATTCTGGGAGGTGAGTCATAGAGGATCCTGCTGTTATGTATGTCAGAGTGTTTTGCCTATGTTCTCCTCTAGGAGTTTTATAGTTTCTGGTCTTACATTTAGATCTTTAATCCATTTTGAGTTTATTTTTGTATATGGTGTTAGAAAGTGTTCTAGTTTCATCTTTTACAAGTGGTTGACCAGATTTCCCAGCACCACTTGTTAAAGAGATTGTCTTTAATCTATTGTATATTCTTGCCTCCTTTGTCAAAGATAAGGTGTCCATATGTGCATGGATTTATCTCTGGGCTTTCTATTTTGTTCCATTGATCTATATTTCTGTCTTTGTGCCAGTACCACACTGTCTTGATAACTGTGGCTTTGTAGTAGAGTCTGAAGTCAGGTAGGTTGATTCCTCCAGTTCCATTCTTCTTTCTCAAGATCGCTTTGGCTATTCGAGGTTTTTTGTATTTCCATACAAATTGTGAAATTATTTGTTCTAGCTCTGTGAAGAATACTGTTGGTAGCTTGATAGGGATTGCATTGAATCTATAAATTGCTTTGGGTAGTATACTCATTTTCACTATATTGATTCTTCCAATCCATGAACATGGTATATTTCTCCATCTATTAGTGTCCTCTTTGATTTCTTTCACCAGTGTTTTATAGTTTTCTATATATAGGTCTTTAGTTTCTTTAGGTAGATATATTCCTAAGTATTTTATTCTTTTCGTTGCAATGGTGAATGGAATTGTTTCCTTAATTTCTCTTTCTGTTTTCTCATTATTAGTGTATAGGAATGCAAGGGATTTCTGTGTGTTGATTTTATATCCTGCAACTTTACTATAATCATATGATTAGTTCTAGTAATTTTCTGGTGGAGTCTTTAGGGTTTTCTATGTAGAGGATCATGTCATCTGCAAATAGTGAGGGTTTTACTTCTTCTTTTCCAATTTGGATTCCTTTTATTTCTTTTTCTGCTCTGATTGCTGTGGCCAAAACTTCCAAAACTATGTTGAATAGTAATGGTGAAAGTGGGCACCCTTGTCTTGTTCCTGACTTTAGAGGAAATGCTTTCAATTTTTCACCACTGAGGATAATGTTTGCTGTGGGTTTGTCTTATATAGCTTTTATTATGTTGAGGTATGTTCCTTCTATTCCTGCTTTCTGGAGAGTTTTTATCATAAATGGGTGTTGAATTTTGTCAAAGGCTTTCTCTGCATCTATTGAGATAATCGTATGGTTTTTGTTTTTCAATTTGTTAATGTGATGTATTACATTGATTGATTTGCGGATATTGAAGAATCCTTGCATCCCTGGGATAAAGCCCATTTGGTCATGGTGTATGATCTTTTTAATGTGTTGTTGGATTCTGATTGCTAGAATTTTGTTTAGGATTTTTGCATCTATGTTCATCAGTGATATTGGCCTGTAGTTTTCTTTTTTGGTGGGATCTTTGTCAGGTTTCGGTATTAGGGTGATGGTGGCCTCATAGAATGAGTTTGGAGGTTTACCTTCCTCTGCAATTTTCTGTAAGAGTTTGAGCAGGATAGGTGTTAGCTCTTCTCTAAATTTTTGGTAGAATTCAGCTGTGAAGCCCTCTGGACCTGGGCTTTTGTTTGCTGGAAGATTTTTGATTACAGTTTCAATTTCCGTGCTTGTGATGGGTCTGTTAAGGTTTTCTGTTTCTTCCTGGTCGAGTTTTGGAAAGTTGTACTTTTCTAAGAATTTGTCCATTTCTTCCTCGTTGTCCATTTTATTGGCATATAATTGTTGATAATAGTCTCTTATAATCCTTTGGATTTCTGTGTTGTCTGTTGTGATCTCTCCATTTTCGTTTCTAATTTTATTGATTTGATTTTTCTCCCTTTGTTTCTTGATGAGTCTGGCTAATGGTTTATCAATTTTATTTATCCTTTCAAAGAACCAGCTTTTGGCTTTGTTGATTTTTGCTATGGTCTCTTTTGTTTCTTTTGCATTTATTTCTGCTCTAATTTTTAAGATTTCTTTCCTTCTACTAACCCTGGGGTTCTTCATTTCTTCCTTTTCTAGTTGCTTTAGGTGTAGAGTTAGGTTATTTATTTGACTTTTTTCTTGTTTCTTGAGGTGTGCCTGTATTGGTATGAACTTTCCCCTTAGGACTGCTTTTACAGTGTCCCACAGGTTTTGGGTTGTTGTGTTTTCATTTTCATTAGTTTCTATTCAAATTTTGATTTCTTTTTTGATTTCTTCTGTGATTTGTTGGTTATTCAGCAGGGTGTTGTTCATCCTCCATATGTTGGAATTTTTAATAGTTTTTCTCCTGTAATTGAGATCTAATCTTACTGCATTGTGGTCAGAAAAGATGCTTGGAATGATTTCTATTTTTTTGAATTTACCAAGGCTAGCTTTATGGCCCAGGATGTGATCTATCCTGGAGAAGGTTCCATGTGCGCTTAAGAAAAAGGTGAAATTCATTGTTTTGGGATGAAATGTCCTATAGATATCAATTAGGTCTAACTGATCTATTGTATCGTTTAAAGTTTGTGTTTCCTTGTTAATTTTCTGTTTAGTTGATCTATCCATAGGTGTGAGTGGGGTATTAAAGTCTCCCACTATTATTGTGTTATTGTTAATTTCTCCTTTCATACTTGTTAGCATTTGTCTTACATACTGCGGTGCTCCCATGTTGGGTGCATATATATTTATAATTGTTATATCTTCTTCTTGGATTGATCCTTTAATCATTATGTAATGACCTTCTTTGTCTCTTTTCACAGCCTTTGTTTTAAAGTCTATTTTAACTGATATGAGTATTGCTACTCCTGCTTTCTTTTGGTCCCTATTTGCATGGAAAATCTTTTTCCAGCCCTTCACTTTCAGTCTGTATGTGTCCCCTGTTTTGAGGTGGGTCTCCTGTAGACAACATATGTAGGGGTCTTGTTTTTGTATCCATTCAGCCAGTCTTTGTCTTTTGGTTGGGGCATTCAACCCATTTACGTTTAAGGTAATTACTGATAAGTATGATCCCGTTGCCATTTACTTTATTGTTTGGGGTTCGAATTTGTACACCATTTTTGTGTTTCCTGTCTAGAGAATATCCTTTAGTATTTGTTGGAGAGCTGGTTTGGTGGTGCAGAATTCTCTCAGCTTTTGCTTGTCTGAGAAGCTTTTGATTTCTCCTTCATACTTGAATGAGATTCTTGCTGGGTACAATAATCTGGGCTGTAGGTTATTTTCTTTCATCATTTTAAGTATGTCTTGCCATTCCCTCCTGGCTTGAAGAGTTTCTATTGAAAGATCAGCTGTTATCCTTATGGGAATTCCCTTGTGTGTTATTTGTTGTTTTTCCCTTGCTGCTTTTAATATTTGTTCTTTGTGTTTGATCTTTGTTAACTTGATTAATATGTGTCTTGGGGTGTTTCGCCTTGGGTTTATCCTGTTTGGGACTCTCTGGGTTTCTTGGACTTGGGTGATTATTTCCTTCCCCATTTTAGGGAAGTTTTCCACTATTATCTCCTCAAGTATTTTCTCATGGTCTTTCTTTTTGTCTTCTTCTTCTGGAACCCCTATGATTCGAATGTTGTAGCGTTTAATATTGTCCTGGAGGTCTCTGAGATTGTCCTCATTTCTTTTAATTCGTTTTTCTTTTATTCTCTCTGATTCATTTATTTCTACCATTCTATCTTCTAATTCACTAATCCTATCTTCTGCCTCTGTTATTCTACTATTTGTTGCCTCCAGAGTGTTTTTAATTTCATTTATGGCATTATTCATTATATATTGACTCTTTTTTATTTCTTCTAGGTCCTTGTTAAACCTTTCTTGCATCTTCTCAATCCTTGTCTCCAAGCTATTTATCTGTTTTAATTTCAATTCCATTTTAATTTCAAGATTTTGGATCAATTTCACTATCATTATTCGGAATTCTTTATCAGGTAGATTCCCTATCTCTTCCTCTTTTGTTTGGTTTGGTGGGCATTTATCCTGTTCCTTTATCTGCTGGCTATTCCTCTGTTTCTTCATCTTGTTTAAATTGCTGAGTTTGGGGTGTCCTTTCTGTATTCTGGCAGTTTGTGGAGTTCTCTTTATTGTGGCTTTTCCTCACTGTGTGTGGGTTTGTACAGGTGGCTTGTCAAGGTTTCCTGGTTAGGGAAGCTTGTGTCGGTGTTCTGATGGGTGGAGCTGTATTTCTTCTCTTTGTTCAGTCGCGCTGTGGGGAGGGAGGGAGGGATGCTGCAAACAAATAACACTGGCGTGCGCTCGCAGTGCCTCAGCCACACTGGGTCTGCCCCCGCTCACGGCGCGTGTAGCCTCCCTGCCCACACTGCTCGGGCTCTAGGTTGTTCCACCGGGAACAATCCGAGGCTGGCCCTGGGTTGCATGTACCTCCCAGGTCCAAGCCGCTCAGGTTCAGGCACTTAGGTAGTCCTCAGAGGCGCAGACTCAGTTGGGCCTGAGTTTTGTGCTCTTCCCAGGTCCGAGCAGCTCAAGTGATGAGGTGTTTGGCGAGCGCCAATGCTGCGACTTATCGCCTCCCCGCCACTCGGTTATCTGGGTGTAAAACCGGCGCACCTTCTCAGGCAGATGTTAACCGTCCAGACCCCCCAAAAGTTTTAGTTAGCAAAGAAGCCTGCTTACAGTTTTATAGATAATGTCTCTCTGGGGCTGCGATTGCCCCCTTCCGGCTCTGGCTGCCTGTCACCGGAGGGGGAAGGTCTGCAGCCGGCTATCTCTGTTCAATTCTTTGTTCCGTGCGCAGGCCTGGCGGTGTCTTAGGTTGGGGCTGGCTTTTCGCGTGGTAGATATCCCACAGTCTGGTTTGCTAGCCCAAATTATTTCGCTCAGACAGTGCTCAGGGTATTCAGGCCAGATTCTTACTCTAAGCGATGCAGCTGCGCCTCCCTGCCCAGCCCCCGCTTGCTAATGGCGCGTGCAGGCGTCTGCGCTGCTTCTCCGCTGGGGGAGTTACTGTAGGACTCGCAGTCTTCGAGTTTTAATTGTTTATTTATTTTTTCTTCCTGTTATGTTGCCCTCTGTGCTTCCAAAGCTCGGCACAGATTCGGCAGTGAGAAGGTTTCCTGGTGTTTGGAAACTTCTCTCTTTTTAAGACTCCCTTCCCGGGATGGAACTCCATCCCTCCCTCTTTTGTCTCTTTTTTTGTCTTTTATATTTTTTCCTACCTCCTTTCGAAGAGTTGGATTGCTTTTCTGGGTGCCTGATGTCCTCTGCCGGCATTCAGAAGTTGTTTTGTGGAATTTACTTGACGTTTAAATGCTCTTTTGATGAATTTGTGGGGGAGAGAGTGTTCTCCCCGTCCTACTCCTCCGCCATCTTGGCTCCTCCCGAAGAATTTTTTTTTTAAACATTCTAAAGGTTGGAGTAGAGCTAAAACCTTTCAGCTTACTCAGTTTTTCATCCAACTGCTCCTCTTGTTGGGGTAGAGAAGCAGCCAGGCCCTTGGGTTTTGAGACTCTTGATATATCTGTGCTTCAGTTTCTGAATGTATCAATCCACACACAAGTATAACTTTGTCATAAAGGGTGCACAGATTATATTAATAACAGGTTACTCCTATCAATGTTGGAGGCAATGAATCACCAATGTGGGTTCTACTTTGCTCTTATTAATTCCATTTTGTCCTCATGAGGTCCTAGTTGTCTCATAGGTTCCTATTTATTCTCATGGATTCCAGTTGTCCTTTATTCTTCCCAAATTTAAATCCACTATTTCTTCTCATATCCTTGCCCTGATTTCAATTCCTACATCAGAGGCAGAAGCAAAACTGCTTAAGCAGCTGTGGTACTTATGAAAGGTCTAATATCTATAACAAATCTTTACCTATTATGACTCATTGTAGTTCTTGTTCTCTAATTAAAGCTTAAATTATACAAAATTTGGCCCACAAGTGATTCTAGGGGATCAGAACCTTAAGAACAAATTTTCTGAATTGGTTTCACAGAACTATTTCTATGGTCTAATTAGTTTTAAAGATGTTAATGACTCTGCTTCTAGTAGCAAGTGGATCAGTAGAAGTTCATGCTATAAATGACAAAAGAAATATTTAAATTATCATCTAGAGATATCTGTAATCAGGTGTTATAGAAGGTAAGTTTTTGGATAACTAAGTACTAATAGTTGCAGCCATAAAACATAGTAAAAATATGGAGTACTCTGAGGTTGGCTTGGTTATTTCTAAATATGCTATTAACTTGGGAAAGAAACTGATGAGTTTAGTACTTTAAAGTCTTAAGTCTGGGTCAGGTAAGGGACAAGAATGCTTCTATGACCTCCTGAAATGAAACCCTTGTATCCTCTACCCATGGAACTCAAATTTAAATATAAAACCTTATTCCACAAGTGAATGACTAATAATGCATATTTCATTTCTGACGTCATGGTGGTCCTTTGATTAACTTAGAACATTGATCTAGAATAGGGACTCTCAAAATTGGTAAGAATCCTTAAGGAATATTAAGATGAAGCTGGGATTAAAATCTTATACATAACTCTGGGATGCATTTACCATTATAAGTAGATATTCTTCCCTTAAGAAGAGGTTGGTCTCATTTTTCTTGAATAACCTGTAATGGCCTTTCTGAAGCATTTGACTTACATGGAACTATTTATACTCCTTAATAACTATCCCATTCATCTCTCATTGCTTCTGAACTCATAATCAGATTCAAATCCTGGGAGGCCACAAAGGGTAAATCTAAAAGTGTGAGACATGGGAAAGTGCAGTAAGTGTCACAAAACACGTAAGATCCAAGCTTCAGGAGTTGGTGATGGTCAGGGAATCCTGGTGTGCTATAGTTCCTGGTGTCACAAAGAGCTGGACACTACTGAGCGACTGAACTAAACTGAATCTAATTTGTTTTCAGCAGAAATTTTGAGAACACGTTAGGAGCATCTTCTAACACTACAGAAACATAGCGGAACATATGGGTTGAATTATTTTTCATAAGTGCACTAGGCAGAGATTCTGGATTCAATGTACTATCAAGAAGTAAAGGGCAGAGAATTACTTTAGCATTGTGCTTAGGAGACTAAAACATAGATCCAAAGATAGCCTACACCAGCAGAGTCAAAGGATGTTTTAAAGGCTAGAATGAATTTATCACCTAAGGCTTACTCATAAACACGCCAATTCCATATTAACCACATCTACTTAGTACAAATGATGTTCCCTTCACCAAGACTGTATGAAACATGTAGAATATCATGTAAGAAACGAGTTGCCAGTCCAGGTTCGATGCGCGATACTGGATGCTTGGGGCTGGTGCACTGGGATGACCCAGAGGGATGGTGTGGGGAGGGAGGAGGGAGGAGGGTTCAGGATGGGGAACACATGTATGCCTGTGGCGGATTCATTTTGATATTTAGCAAAACTAATACAATTATGTAAAGTTTAAAAATAAAATAAAATTAAAAAAAAATCAAACCACAAAAAAAAAAAAAAAAAAAAAGAATAATCATTACCCTTTTAACAGCTAAAACAAACAAACAAAAAAAAAGAAACACATATTGAGAGAAGCTTCACAATTCTTAGGAGCACTTCAGTGCCTATGCCCTGTAAGTAGAAGCTAGAGGAGCTGCAGGGTCTGCTCAGAGGATTGTGCAGAGCCAGGTGCTGCTGCACTGAACACACATCACCACTGCTCTGTTGGCTCCCTTGTTCCCACAGAGCAGCAGTCACATTCTGGTGTGGTTATATAAGCTATGTGACCCAGCTATGACTCCTGCAGTTCCTCCAGCTTCCACTGGATAATCTCATTCAATTTCTCCAAATCCTGAGACAGGTATATATGTTACTCCATGGTGATGCATTTCCTGCAGATAGCTCATGTTATTGAGATCTGAGTTCGTCAGAGACAGGTGGGGTTTTCAGTTAGGAGGTTTTACCCTTAGGAGGTCCATAATTTTCCCCAATCTCCCTCACTTTATCTTTTCTTTCCATTGCCAGCTTGCCTACTTCAGGCATCATATCAGCTACAAAAGCAACTATCTTACATAGAGCATGAAACTAGCTTCCACAACTTTGTAAGATCTAACTCCTATTAGAGATGTCTTATTTTGCATCATTCATAGGCTCTGATTCACTGATAAACTTTAACTGATACATCTGTCTATAACACTGGAATACAGGGATTATACAATTGGTTCTCTTCAACACAGTTATAACATTAAAATTTAATATTATGTAGTTATTATGCTTAAAATAATTCAATGCTTTATCTGCAGCTCTATGAATGTGGTCTGTTAGCAAACTCCCTGTCTGCAAGTATGATAGGAGAACATGGCTGGAAAGAAACCAAAATGAGAAATATAATTGGGAGGAATTGTGCTTATTAAAGAGCAATTAATAATAATAAAATAAATAATAAAAATAAATAATAAAAATAATAATAAAAGTCTTAGTCACTTTTAACTTTATGGGCAGTGACACTGAGGAGTCATCTTGAGAGATACTGTCCACATTATGGGTCAATAAATATGTCTGAGAAATGTCATTTTTGGAAGAGCAATTTCTTAAGGATAAAGATAACATTTCTATTCTGCAAAGTCTGATGAAAGAACAGTCAAAGATATAACTAGGAGTATATTTTAATGTAGAACAATTGATTATTATGGCCCATCTTCTACCCATGTTCATGTCCCAAATGATAGCAGGCTCTAAAGTTCTTACAACTGCTGGAACTGTGAGGGTGAAACCGGAGAGTGATAGAATGAGGATTGGAGGGCAAGGTTGGTTGAGGAAATTGCAGGAAACCTTTTTTCAGGAAGCAAGGAAATGAAGTGTGGAATACTGCTTCTCAAGTATTCACCTAGTCAATTCTCCTTAGGCTATACTAATAAAATTAGTGCCAACTACTTGGGAATTCCAAGAATTTGTTTCTACCATTTAGAATTTCTAATTATTCACAGGACCAAAACTGCCCCCACTGATATGAAAGCCTGATTAGGTAAACACAACCAGGACCAGGATAGATTATTCCCCTACTCAGCTTTCAGCAAACCACCTTCATAGACTCATCCAGGTTAATTAATTAAGCTCCAATGATGTGACCCCATGTTTCTTAAATATACGTTTTGCACTATGCCAATGTTTCTTTGCATTTGATTGATTTCTTCTCTTAAGCATAATAGCTGTAATACTAGGTAACCAAAGTGTTTGATCTATTAATACTTTCAGTTAATAGAAGAAAGAAAAAAATAGTAGATGCTGAAAGCTTTCTCTCATCCTATTTCACTCCTTTCACCAGAAGAAAAAAAAAAAGATATTTCCATTCATAAAAGTGAAATTGGTCTTGATTCTAAGGTATCATCATTTACTGAATAATAATAGCAATAAGTAGTTACTGAAACTTCTTCAGGTTACCTGACCATAGAACACCTCAGCTGTGGAGGTAAAAGGGGTTAACATTAAGTAATGTTAAACTTAAAAATCATCACGTAAGACTGCACATTTGAAATGACCGAACTGAGATAAGTTCAATTTAAAAAGACTGTAAGATTATCTTTTCCTTTAAACTTACCAGATAACCATGGACACTTACTGAGATCTTAGCTAAGAGCAGGGAAAAAATAATTTCACTGAATGAATAGTTTATAATATCCCACAACCCATGCTTACTAAAAGTTGTGCTTAAATGTTAAATATAAACAAAACTATTTTTATTAACTATGGATGGAGGTTCATGACATTGTACAGGAGACAGAAATCAAGACCATCCCCAAGACAAAGAAATGCAAGAAAAGCAAAATGGCTGTCTGAGGAGGCCTTACAAATAGCTTGGAAAAGAAGGAAAGCGAAAAGCAAAGGAGAAAAGGAAAGATATACTCATTTGAATGCAGAGTTCCAAAGAATAGCAAGGAGAGAAAAGAAAGCCTTCCTCAGCAATCAATGCAAAAATAGGGGAAAACAATAGAATGGGAAAGACTAGAGATCTCTTCAAGAAAATTAGAGATATCAAGGGAACATTTTATGCAAAGATAGGCTTAATAAAGGACAGAAATGGTAGGGACCTAACAGAAGCAGAAGATATTAAGAAGAGGAGGCAAGAGTACACAGGAGAACAGTACAAAACAGAGCTTCATGACCCAGATAACCATGATGGTGTGATCACTCACCTAGAGCCAGACATCCTGGAATGTGAAGTCAGGTGGGCCTTAGGAAGCATCACTATGAACAAAGCTAGTGGAGGTGATGGAATTCCAGCTGAGCTATTTCAAATCCTGAAGATGATGCTGTGAAAGTGCTGCACTCAATATGCCAGCAAATTTGGAAAACTCAGCAGTGGCCACAGGATTGGAAATGGTCAGTTTTCATTCCAATCCCAAAGGAAGGCAATTCCAAAGAATGCTCAAACTACCCCACAATTGCAATCATCTCACATGCTAGTAAAGTAATGCTCAAAATTCTCCAACCCAGGCTTCAGCAACATGTGAACCGTGAACTTCCAAATGTTCAAGCTGGATTTAGAAAAGGCAGAGTAACCAGAGATCAAATTGCCAACAGCTGCTGGATCATCAAAAAACTAAGAGATTTCCAGAACAACATCCATTTCTGCTTTATTGACTCTGCCAAAGCCTTTGACTGTGTGGATCACAATAAACTGTGGAAAATTCTGAGAGAGATAGGAATACTAGACCACCTCATCTGCCTCTTGAGAAATCTGTATGCAGGTCAGGAAGCAACAGTTAGAACTGGATGTGGAACAACAGACTGGTTCCAAATAGGAAAAGGAGTACGTCAAGGCTGTATATTGTCACCCTACTTATTTAACTTATATGCAGAGTACATCATGAGAAATGCTGGGCTGGAAGAAGCACAAGCTAAAATCAAGATTGCCGGGAGAATTATCAATAACCTCAGATATGCAGATGGCACCACCCTTATGGCAGAAAGTGAAGAGGAAGTAAAAAGCCTCTTGATGACAGTGAAAGAGGAGAGTGAAAAACTTGGTTTAAAGCTCAACATTCAGAAAACGAAGATCATGGCATCCGGTCCCATCACTTCATGGGAAATAGATGGGGAAACAGTGGAAACAGTGGCTGACTTTACTTTTCTGGGCTCCAAAATCACTGCAGATGGTAATTGCAGCCATGAAAGTAAAAGACACTTACTCCTTGGAAGAAAAGTTATGACCAACCTAGGCAGCATATTAAAAAACAGACATTACTTTGCCAACAAAGGTCCATCTAGTCAAGGCTATGGTTTTTCCAGTGGTCATGCATGTGAGAGTTGGACTATAAAGAAGACTGAGTGCAGAAGAATTGATGCTTTTTTTTTTTTTCTGTTTTTAAATTTATTTATTTTTAATTGAAGGATAATTGCTTTAAATATTGTGTTGGTTTTTGCCATACATCAACATGAATCAGCCATAGGTATACATACGTCCCCTCCCTCTTAAACCTCCCTCCCACCCCACCCCACCCCTCTAGCTTGTGACAGAGCCCCGGTTTGAGTTCCCTGAGTCATACAGTAAATTCCCACTGGTTATCTATTTTACATATGGCAGTGTGTATGTTTCCATGCTAGTCTCTCCATTCGCCCCATCCTCTCCATTTTGAACACCATGCACATCAGTCTAGTGTAAAGAGTCTCTGTGTCTAGTCTGCAGAGTCTTGATTGCCTTTGGCTCAAAGTAGTCCACAAGCCAAAGTGGCACACCTTGAGGAGGCTTGTTCCGAACACCTTCAGTTCTGTCTTTGAAAATTCTCAAACAAGTCCACAGCCCTGAAGCTGAGAGAGATCTCTCTGTCTCATTGAGTGAGTCTCTTAGTCTTGAGAATAGTTCAGTTTAGTCAAACAGTTGTGTCTCATTTCAAGAGGTGGTGATGCAGGTGGGTTCCCCAAATTATGACCATAGTGCAAGCAATCCGGTATTTAATAAGAGGCATTTCCATGGAAAACACTAATGATTGGAGCAACTTGTAGTCTCACTTTCTGAGTTCTGAAGGCAGTCAGTAGAGAAGATTTCTAGATGTCCAGTTCAAAGCATCTTCAGATGGAATGAGGCAGGCAGTGACATATTGATAGTGAGAGGGTAACAGGTAGAAAGGCTAGGGGTCCTCAAGTGGCAGGACGAAATAAACTGCAGCTGGCAGCCTTTTTTTTTTTTTTTTTTCCCCCTATACAAAACTAAAGGAGGCTTCTTTTACATTCTGTGTTGTCATGACAACACCTGGTTCCGCCTGGTCTGAACTTAACATTTCTCAAACCTTGAGCTAACCAATGAATTTTTCTTATGGAAGTGTTTTTCTTAAGCTATGTTAATGAAACTACATATTTGCTTGGAAATCTGCCTTTCTTCAAGATTCATGTCAATTGTTTTATGGCTGGGGATAACTCACCTTGTGCCAGTGCTGTCTCAAAATGCATGCTATGTTAGAGGGGCCTGGTGCAACACTCAATTTTGGGTGATTCTTTATCTGATTAGCAAACAGAAATATAACTCCTTGCTAAAAACTAGCAAGGAGATATCATTCTGCTCCCTTCTGATCTCTAAGTCAGAAGCTTTCACTATATTTTATTCTTTTTTTTAATTTTATTTTTAAACTTTACAATATTGTATTGGTTTTGCAAAATATCGAAATGAATCTGCCACAGGTATACATGTGTTCCCCATCCTGAACCCTCCTCCCTCCTCCCTCCCCGTACCATCCCTCTGGGTCATCCCAGTGCACCAGCCCCAAGCATCCAGTATCATGCATTGAACCTGGTCTGGCAACTCGTTCCATATATGATATTATTTCAATGTCATTATCCCAAATCATCCCACCCTCTGCCTCTCCCACAGAGTCCAAAAGACTGTTCTATACATCAGTGTCTCTTTTGCTGTCTCGTACACAGGGTTATCGTTACCATCTTTCTAAATTCCATATATATGTGTTAGTATACTGTATTGGTGTTTTTCTTTCTGGCTTACTTCACTCTGTATAATAGGCTCCAGTTTCATCCACCTCATTAGAATTGATTCAAATGTATTCTTTTTAATGGCTGAGTAATACCCCATTGTGTATATGTACCACTGGTTTATTATCCATTCATCTGCTGATGGACATCTAGGTTGCTTCCATGTCCTGGCTATTATAAACAGTGCTGCGATGAACATTGGGGTACACGTGTCTCTTTCCCTTCTGGTTTCCTCAGTGTGTATGCCCAGTAGTGGGATTGCTGGATCATAAGGCAGTTCTATTTCCAGTTTTTTAAGGAATCTCCACACTGTTCTCCATAGTGGCTGTACTATTTTGCATTCCCACCAACAGTGTAAGAGGGTTCCCTTTTCTCCACACCCTCTCCAGCATTTATTGCTTGTAGACTTTTGGATCGCAGCCATTCTGACTGGTGTGAAACGGTACCTCATAGTGGTTTTGATTTGCATTTCTCTGATAATGAGTGATGTTGAGCATCTTTTCATGTGTTTGTTAGCCTTCTGTATGTCTTCTTTGGAGAAATGTCTATTTAGTTCTTTGGCCCATTTTTTGATTGGGTCATTTATTTTTCTGGAATTGAGCTGTAGGAGTTGCTTGTATATTTTTGAGATTAATTGTTTGTAGTTGCTTCATTTGCTATTATTTTCTCCCATTCTGAAGGCTGTCTTTTCACCTTGCTTATAGTTTCCTTTGTTGTGCAGAAGCTTTTAAGTTTAATCAGGTCCCATTTGTTTAATTTTGCTTTTATTTCCAATATTCTGGGAGGTGGGTCATAGAGGATCCTGCTGTGATGTATGTTGGAGAGTGTTTTGCCTATGTTCTCCTCTAGGAGTTTTATAGTTTCTGGTCTTATGTTTTGATCTTTAATCCATTTTGAGTATTTTTGTGTATGGTGTTAGAAAGTGCTCTAGTTTCATTCTTTTACAAGTGGTTGACCAGTTTTCCCAGCACCACTTGTTAAAGAGATTGTCTTTAATCTATTGTATATTCTTGCCTCTTTTGTTAAAGATAAGGTGTCCATATGTGTGTAGATTTATCTCCGGGCTTTCTATTTTGTTCCATTGATCCATATTTCTGTCTTTGTGCCGGTACCACACTGTCTTGATGACTGTGGCTTTATAATAGAGGCTGAAGTCAGGTACGTTGATTCCTCCAGTTCCATTCTTCTTTCTCAAGACAGCTTTGGCTATTCGAGTTTTTTTGTATTTCCATACAAATTGTGAAATTATTTGTTCTAGCTCTGTGAAGAATACCATTGGTAGCTTGATAGGGATTGCATTGAATCTATAAATTGCTTTGGGTAGTAAACTCATTTTCACTATATTGATTCTTCCGATCCATGAACATGGTATATTTCTCCATCTATTAGTGTCCTCTTTGATTTCTTTCACCAGTGTTTTATAGTTTTCTATATATAGGTCTTTATTCCTAAGTATTTTATTCTTTCTGTTGCAATGGTGAATGGAATTGTTTCCTTAATTTCTCTTTCTGTTTTCTCATTATTAGTGTATAGGAATGCAAAGGATTTCTGTGTGTTGATTTTATATCCTGCAACTTTACTACAATCATTGATTAATTCTAGTAATTTTCTAGTGGAGTCTTTAGGGTTTTCTATGTAGAGGATCATGTCATCTGCAAACAGTGAGAGTTTTACTTCTTCTTTTCCATTTTGGATTCCTTTTATTTCTTTTTCTGTTCTGATTGCTGTGGCCAAAACTTCCAAAACTATGTTGAATAGTAATGGTGAAAGTGGGCACCCTTGTCTTGTTCCTGACTTTAGAGGAAATGCTTTCAGTTTTTCACCATTGAGGATAATGTTTGCTATGGTTTTGTCTTATATAGCTTTTATTATGTTGAGGTATGTTCCTTCTACTCCTGCTTTCTGGAGAGTTCTTATCATAAATGGATGTTGAATTTTGTCAAAGGCTTTCTCTGCATCTACTGAGATAATCATATAGTTTTTATTTTTCAATTTGTTAATGTGGTGTATTACATTGATTGATTTGCAGATATTGAAGAATCCTTGCATCACTGGGATAAAGCCCACTTGGTCACGGTGTATGATCTTTTTAATGTGTTGTTGAATTCTGATTGCTAAAATTTTGTTAAGGATTTTTGCATCTATGTTCATCAGTGATATTGGCCTGTAGTTTTCTTTTTTTGTGGGATCTTTGTCAGGTTTTGGTATTAGGGTGATGGTGGCCTCAAAGAATGAGTTTGGAAGTTTACCTTCCTCTGCAATTTTCTGGAAGGGTTTGAGCAGGATAGGTGTTAGTTCTTCTCTAAATTTATGGTAGAATTCAGCTGTGAAGCTGTCTGGACCTGCGCTTTTGTTTGCTGGAAGATTTTTTACTATAGTTTCAATTTCTGTGCTTGTGATGGGTCTGTTAAGATTTTCTATTTCTTCCTGGTCCAGTTTTGGAAAGTTGTACTTTTCTAAGAATTTGTCCATTTCTTCCTCGTTGTCCATTTTATTGGCATATAATTGTTGATAATAGTCTCTTATGAGCCTTTGTATTTCTGTGTTGTCTGTTGTGATCTCTCCTTTTTCATTTCTAATTTTATTGATTTGATTTTTCTCCCTTTGTTTCTTGATGAGTCTGGCAATGGTTTGTCAATTTTATTTATCCTTTTAAAGAACCAGCTTTTGGGTTTGTTGGGTTTTGCTATGGTCTCTTTTGTTTCTTTTGCATTTATTTCTGCCCTAATTTGTAAGATTTCTTTCCTTCTACTAACCCTGGGGTTCTTCATTTCTTCCTTTTCTAGTTGCTTTAGGTGTATAGTTAGGTTATTTATTTGACTTTTTTCTTGTTTCTTGAGGTATGCCTGTATTGCTATGAACTTTCCCCCTAGGACTGCTTTTACAGTGTCCCACAGGTTTTGGGTTGTTGTGTTTTCATTTGCATTCATTTCTATGCAAATTTTGGTTTCTTTTTTTATTTCTTCTGTGATTTGTTGGTATTGGAGAGGATTCTTGAGATCCCTTGGACTGCAAGGAGATCCAACCAGTCCATCCTAAAAGAGATCAGTCCTGGGTGTTCTTTGGAAGGACTGATGTTGAAGTTGAAATTCCAATACTTTGGCCACCCGATGTGAAGAGCTGACTCATTGGAAAAGACCCTGATGCTGGGAAATATTGAGGGCAGGAGAAGAAGGGGACGACAGAGGATGAGATGGTTGGACGGCATCACCAACTCAATGGACATGGGTTTGAGTGGACTCCAGGAGTTGGTGATGGACAGGGAGGTCTGGCATGCTGTGGTTCATGGGGTCGCAAAGAGTCGGACATGACTGAGCAACTGAACTGAGCTGAACTGACATTTATTTAAAAATATGTGCTAATATAAGTATATATTTATATATCCATATGTATGATATAAAATTTATGTAAATTTATATATATATATTATTTATATAGTAGCCATTATAGCTATGTCTGGATATAGATTAAAAAATATATGTGCTTCCCTGATGGCTCAGATGGTCGATAATCTGCCTGCAGTGTGGGAGATCTGGGTTTGGTCCCTGGTTTGAGATGATCCCCTAGAGGAGGGCATGGCAACCCACTCCAATATTCTTACCTGGAGTTTCCCTATGGACAGAGGATCATGGTGGGCTACAGTCCATGAGGTCACAAAGAGTAGGAGAGACTAAGCGACTAAGCACAGCACAGATATAGATAGAAAATATATCTATATCTAGGTATATATCAGGTATTAATATATAATATATATCTATATTCTGTATATATATACATCTCTACACATATTGATACCTGTATCTAGATATAGGCATATCTGTAATCTATATATGTGTGTGTATATAATTATATAACACATATTTGTAAATAAAAAATAGATTTGCTTTTAACCAGGACTTTGCATAAGTATGACTTGGGATATGCTAAAATATTTACTCAGGGAAAACATTTTTTCCCTATTCTTGGTTATAATCTCAGGAGTTGTCCAGGTTTATCTGGTGATTTTAAAGGAAAAGAAAGTCTTACAGCCATTTTAAGTTGAAAATACTACCTTAATTCAATTTAAAATGGGTAATCATATGTAATAGATATGTCATACCCATCTATATTATATGTAATATCTATACATAAAATCTTTTAAATACAATATATCTGTAAGACTATTTATATCTATATATATAGCAATATAGAGATATATTGTACAGAGATATATAGATAGATCTAAATATTTATATCAATATTGATATAGATATACAAACAAATAGGTCTAGATATATATATTCTCATTTAAATATTGGTAATAACTGGAATGAATAAAAATGAGTATTTAAAATATCCCTTAAAACTTTTTTTTAATGTATCTAAAATAGCACAGAGTTAAAAGAACAGATTCTAGAAATAGAAAGGCTGAGTTTGAACCCTAAGTTTACAATATGAAATTTCTCCTTGTCTCAGTTTATTTATCTCCATACTGGAGATTATAACAGTGAATGTTCCATAAGGTCATTTTGAAGTCTTCAGGAGTTCATAATAATCTTAATAATTTAACACATGTGTACCTGTGGCAGATTCATTTTGATATATGGCAAAACCAATACAATATTGTAAAGTTAAAAAATAAAGTTAAATAAAATAAAAAAATTAAATTAAAAAAGATCTTAATAATTTAAGATCTGAGAATAGTATTTAGCACATACATATTACATTCTATATGCATAACTTATTTGATCTTAACTTCAGTATTTTTCTTTCTCTTCAAAAATAACATTAGTTCATGTTTTTTAAATTAGGGGATATAGATTTAGCTCTGGAGAAGGAAATAGCAACCCACTACAGCATTCTTGCCTGAAAAAATCCCATGGGCAGAGGAGCCTGGTTGGCTAACGTTCATAATGTTGCAAAGAGTCAGACACGACTGAGTGAATAAGCACATGAATTTAGCTCTCAGAAGAATAATGCAGTATAACTTCCTTACATGGTCTCATTTTCTCTGTATGTCTATTGCTAAATTGACAAAAAGAAACAAAAACTCTTCTTAAAAATGTGTGGTCTCTATGTAACACTCCATTTTCCAAAATTGGCTATGATAATTATTAAATTAACCAATTTTTTTTTTCCAGCAGACATGATGTTGAATCCAAATGTCATTTTAAAAGGAATTTGATTTTCCCCAACTGATTTATATAGATGGCTATTTTGACATTGCACAAATAACAGAAGCAGAAGATATTAAGAAGAGGTGACAAAATACACAGGAGAACTGTACAAAACAGAGCTTCACGACCAAGATAATCATAATGGTGTGATCACTCACCTAGAGCCAGACATTCTGGAATGTGAAGTCAAGTGGGCCTTAGAAAGCATCACTATGAACAAAGTTAGTGGAGGTGATGGAATTCCAGTTGAGCTATTTCAAATCCTGAAAGATGATGCTGTGAAAATGCTGCACTCAATATGCCAGCAAATTTGGAAAAGTCAGCAGTGGCCACAGGACTGGAAAAGGTCAGTATTCATTCCAATCCCTAAGAAAGGCAATGCCAAAGAATGCTCAAGCTACCACACAATTGCACTCATCTCACATGCTAGTAAAGTAATGCTCATAATTCTCCAAGCCAGGCTTCAGCAATATGTGAACCATGAACTTCCAGATGTTCAAGCTGGTTTTAGAAAAGGCAGAGGAACCAAGGATCAAATTGCCAACATCTGCTGGATCAAGGAAAAAGCAAGAGAGTTCCAAAAAACATCTATTTCTGCTTTATTGACTATGCCAAAGCCTTTGACTGTGTGGATCACAATAAAGTGTGGAAAATTCTGAAAGAGATAGGAATACCAGACCACCTAACTGGCCTCTTGAGAAACCTCTATGCAGGTCAGGAAGCAACAGTTAGAACTGGACGTGGAACAACAGACTGGTCCCAAATAGGAAAAGGAGTTCGTCAAGGCTGTATATTGTCACCCTGCTTATTTAACTTATATGCAGAGTACATCATGAGAAACGCTGGGCTGGAGGAAGCACAGGCTGGAATCAAGATTGCTAGGAGAAATATCAATAACCTCAGATATGCAGATGACACCACCCTTATGGCAGAAAGTGAAGAGGAACTATAAAGCCTCTTGATGAAAGTGAAAGAGGAGAGTGAAAAAGTTGGCTTAAAGCTCAACATTTGGAAAACAAAGATCATGGCATCTGGTCCAATCACTTCATGGGAAATAGATGGGGAAACAGTGGAAACAGTGTCAGACTTTATTTTTCTGGGCTCCAAAATCACTACAAATGGTGATTGCAGCCATGAAATTAAGATACTTACTCCTTGGAAGGAAAGTTATGACCAACCTAGATAGCATACTGAAAAGCAGAGACATTACTTTGCCAACAAAGTTCCGTCTAGTCAAGGCTATGGTTTTTCCTGTGGTCATGTATGGATGTGAGAGTTGGACTGTGAAGAAAGCTGAGTGCTGAAGGAGAGTCCCTTGGACTGCAAGGAGATCCAGCCAGTCCATTCTAAGAGAGATCAGTCCTGGGTGTTCTTTGGAAGGACTGATGCTGAAGCTGAAACTGCAGTACTTTGGCCACCTCATGTGAAGAGTTGTCTCCTTGGAAAAGACTGATGCTGGGAGGGATTGGGGGCAGGAGGAGAAGGGGATGACAGAGGATGAGATGGCTTGGATGGCATCACCTACTCAACGGATGTGAGTTTGAGTGAACTCCAGGGATTGATGATGGACATGGAGGCCTGGCGTGCTGCAATTCATGGGGTTGCAAAGAGTCGGACATGATTGAGTGACTAAACTGAACTGAAAATTACAAGTGAGACAATTATATAACTCAAAAGACTAGAGTTAAAACAAATTGCATGTGGATAAAAGAAAGCAGCTTGAAAGTTGTTTTACCCCTTGTTTTATTTAGCAATTAAAGGCTATTTTGCAAAGGAAAGATACAAATTTTAGTTCCATTTTAATTCTTTTTACCAAGTCAAATAAAATAAGATGGAAAAACAACAAGTGGAAAGATGTAGAAGAAACTTGTTTTTTGCTCTTTTGTATCTTTGAAATTAATTACTCTTCTACCTGCTTTAATATGAGTTATCATTAGAAATAAATATTCTCCAAGAACAAACATATGATAAGTTCAAAATATAGAGTGATGAGCATAGTTATTTTACACTTGCATATTTTTGGATATTGTTACAGCTCTTCTTGTATAATCAAGTATCTAAAATCCTTAAAACCACATTACAAAGTTTGATGCAGTTTATTAGAAATTCATATACACATGTAAATATATCTAATGAATCCCTATTTTATGTATATAATTAAGTTATGTCCTAAGAAAGAATGAAAAAAACTGAAGTCTTTGATATATAAGAATATTAGGGATTTTTTCCAGAATAAATATTAGAATCATGTTCTCATGTATGTGTGTCTATTTTAGCTGCATAATCCTATACATGTCAGTTAACATTTTGTTTATGCTCCCTGTCCATAAAATAAAAAGTGTACACTCTCCCATCTCATATGCAATGGAAAATCATATTTATTTATTGGAAGGAGAAACTGTATAACAAACAATATATCCATCACCTGGGTGGCTCGCATTGGAAGAAGGAGTAAGTCATCTTTTCCATTTGCCAGGAAAAATTAGTGTTAAACCCTTAACCCTCCAAATTATTTTTCTTAGAAAATACGATTAACAGAATTTACTCATGTTTCTGAGGTAAAGATATTTTAAATGCGATTAAAATAGCAAATCAAAATATTACAAAAAATAGTACAAAAATTCTCACTGCTTAATTATGTAACACAAGGAGAACAGAAGTCAATTAAATTAAATCACGGTTTTTCTTTAAGATTAAATGAGTTCCTGACATTAATCTTTATTACCATGGCTGATGGTAAATTACCAATTCCAAGGACTCTTTTCATTGGACATAATTATTCAGATTTATCAGGTGTCTCTAAAGAAGATGTTATCAAATAAATAACTTATTCAACTTCAGTGTTGTAAATAATTGGGACAGGATGATTTCCAGCCAAGGTAGTTTAAAAAATAAATAGAGCATGCAGAAATGTCTGACAAGGTAATATGTCCATAGAATCTATCAGCTTTCCTGGGGCACTGAAAAATTTCTATTGTCAGCATGATATTCTGTATCATATCTATATCCGGGCATAACATTTCTTTAAGAATGAATACTTTGAAATATATCTAGGATATGCTTTCTTAAGAGTGGAATTAGAGCTAACAGAATTGAAATATTTTTGAAAGTAGATAATCTTCAAGTGGACAACTCAATAAAAGGAGAACAGAAAAAGTGGATTATTTCCCCTTCTCTTAGTAAAAAAAAAAAAAAGGTATTTCAACTTTTTGAAAAATTTATCTTTCAAATAAAGTTTATAGTTGAAAAGAGTTTTGCTAACAACTTGTATCTATGTGTCTCCCACAGCATAAGAAAGAATGGACCTGACTTTTTCCTACATCTACAGAAATATCACAGTTTTTAAAATAAAAACATGTACATGCAATATGAAAATTTGTTGCAAATGAAAACAAACTGACCTGAGAAAAGTTAATAGCTTGATTCAAATAATCAAATAAAAAGAATTTTGTGAAGGTTAATTTTAAAGATTAGATGTTACAAAGTGCATTTTAAGAAAGTTCTTAAAGTTTGTTGATCCTCAAATCAGCCATAATGTATTGTTAACCTGCACATTTGGTAGACAAATAACTATTCAAAATTTCCATCAGGACCCCTGTGAGATTCTGTTTTTTTAGTAAACTGGACCTCATCACTGGTTAGCCTTAATTTCTATGTCCTTTGAATTCCCTAAACACTATTTATCTCTTCCATTCACTTGTAAATTAATCATGGATAGCAGGATGACATTTATTTAAATCATGCCATACTAATTAATTTTCTTGTGTGTTTTGTTTTACCTGTAAGGTATTAGACTTCCAGATGGCAGTGAGTTTTCTCTCATTTTTTCTATTAGGGTACCATGCCACATATTTTGTTGCTCTTAATATCTCTCTAGCTTATCCTTGTACATGCACATAAGCATTTTACATGCTTTTCTTCGAAGAGTAGCATAATGTAAAATGTGTAATTAAGTACTATATCACTAATATCAATAAATACTAGTTTATCTTAATCTCAATTTCATTTGAAAAAAATTCTGTCAAATGCATAATACATATGAAAATTTTTAATGACCTCATTTATTAATTTTTTAATTGCTGTGCAGCATGTGGGATCTTATTTCCCTAACCAGGGGCAAATATGTGTCCCCTGCATTGGGAGCACAAAGTCCTAGTCACTGGACTACCAAGGAATTCCAAGTGCCTCATTTTAAAGAGGGCTTCCCCAGTGGCTCAGCTGATGAAGAACCAGCCTGCCTTTGCAGGAGATGTAAAAGATGCAGGTTCAATCTTTGATTCAGGAAGATCTCATGGAGAAGGATATGGCAACTTGCTCCAGTATTCTTGCCTGGAAAATTGCATGAACAGAGGAGTCTGACAGGCTACACAGTCTGTAGTGTTGCAAAGAGTCAGACATTACAGAGTGCACACACATTTTTAAAGATAAATTGCTCATGACATTTTTCTCTTTCTCTATTTAGCATCTCCTCTGAAAGCCTATACATTTGGGAAAAGCAGATCAGATGTCACCTCCTACAGGAAGACTGTACTAGTCCTCACTCATTTCCCTCGTGTTCTCAGATATACTCCCATAGTTGCTGCATATCTCATTGTTCAGTCTACTCAGTCATGTTCGACTCTTTGCAACCTCATGGACTGCAGCATACCAGGCTTCCCTGTCCTTCACCATCTCCTGGAGCTTGCTCAAACTCATGTCCTTTGAGTCGGTGAAGCCATCCAACCGTATAGTCCTCTGTTGTCCCTTTCTTTTTCTGCTTTCAATCTTTCCCAGCATCAGTGTCTTTTCTAATGAGTTGGCTCTTTGCATCAGGTGACCAAAGTATTGTGGCTTCAGCTCCATATCTCATAGCACAAGTCATTTTGTAATATACAACCTCTTCCATGTGTTTCCACTAAGCTATCACTACTTTAAGGCAAGATTTCCACTTCACTTCATACCTGGTATGACACCCAATATCTGGAACATTAGGCACTAAGCTACCTCCAACTAAAATGTGATATGATGCAATTAATTTATTCATCCAGGAGTCTAGCCGTATATACCTACATATGGCACTATGACTATAAAATATCATCAAATGCACATTTTTGTGTTATAATTATTTTTATATATTTCTGAAAATCCATTCTGAACTGATGGATATTTGAGGAGGTCCTGTAAATAGAACTATAAAATATAAGACAAAGGGTTAAAACTGGTTTGAAAAGCAACGATACTGCTGAGGATGCTGAAATACTGGAGAAAGGACTTATTCTGTCAGTAAATGCTACCTTGTACAAGCTATTGCAGTTACTAGTAGGTTCATGGGACCACAGGAACTGCTAAACCAGTGAAGGCTTCTGCTGTGTGTGTGTAGCTAGGTGGGGCAGTTAAGGGTTATCTAGAAAGTAGAAATGCTTTGCTCTCTGCAGACAGACTGGCTCTACAGAGAGAAAAAGAGGAGGGAGGGAGGCTGAAAGGGACCACATTATTCTCCATACCAATCTGGCATAATTTTCCAACTCCTCTGATGCAGAATGAGTTGACAGCATAGAGACCGAGCATGCTTATTTAACTTTTTGCATATGGAAATAACAAGAGCAGGGAAGGTACACGGAAAGACTAGAACAAGTAAACAAATGTATTTTTGTCAGATTCCTGTGTCAGGAATATTGCCACGTAATTTCACCACCTTTTCTTTTTCTCCCAAGTGAGTGATCAGTGGTGATTGAAAACAGGAAAAGACAAAAGTCACAAAATATGTAAGTTCAGACCTGATTATAGCAAATAGAAAGTGAGAAAACATACTATAACCTAGACTCATGTTTCATATCTAGTGGACAATGGCTATAATACAGTCAACACTTTTCAATACAGTAAGTATGACTGTTAAAGACAACATTTTCCAGATGTAACTCACAGTTTGTAAACCATAAATTCATTCTCAGTCAGCCTCTTCTTTCCTTATATTTTCCTGCTGTCTCTTGAATCTTTTCTACTTCTATAGTTACCACATTCTGTCTTTCCATCTAGTCCTAAATCAGTTATGTTTTGGCCCTCAATATTCTTTTTGAAACTATATAACTCTACCAAGTGTCTTTCTCGAAATCCCTGTTTTATCTTGAGAAAGGTGTGCATATGCCTATGTAACATATTTGGACTAAGCTTCCTTAATAGTATGTTTTTTCTTGCAGTTCACTAACATTATACTGCTCTATTTTACAGAAAGCAGAAAACTTTATGAGTTCAATTTACTTTGCATTACAAAGCAGTAAATGAAAACATGAATTTGCTTACAAATAAGCAATTTATGGCTTGAATGAACTCTTGGTATTTATAGGCTTCAGCAGGAAGACATGATATTTAATATCTTAAAAATAACATGCCTCCAGTAAATTTAGGGACCTATATGAGAGTAGTCTTGTTGAAAGGGCCAAAATATGTTTGCATCACATGAGAAAAATTACTATATTAAAAAAATAGTGGTGATATTATTGTGGCAATGTCCTGTCACACCCAGATTGCTCCCTGAAATAATAAGTTCATATTTTACCTGATTGGTAGGAAGTCTAAAGCATGCAATGATGATGTGAGTAAACTATATTTTGAGCTGTCTGTGATGAAAACATTATGTAAATGAAGTATCTCAATATAATGTTCAAAAAGAGATTAATTTCTTACTTGCTTTTTGAATATAGTAACTAGTACAGTTTTTACTTTCTGATCATTATGAGATCTGTGATTCTGGTGAACCATCAGTTCAGTTCAGTTCAGTTCAGTCGCTCAGTCGTGTCCGACTCTTTGTGACCCCATGAATCGCAGCATGCCAGGCCTCCCTGTCCATCACAAACTTCCAGAGTTCACTCAGACTCACGTCCATCAAGTCAGTGATGCCATCCAGACATCTCATCCTCTGTCATCCCCTTCTCCTCCTGCCCCCAATCCCTCCCAGCATCAGAGTCTTTTCCAATGAGTCAACTCTTCGCATGAGGTAGCCAAAGTACTAGAGTTTCAGCTTCAGCATCATTCCCTCCAAAGAAATCCTAGGGCTGATCTCCTTCAGAATGGACTGGTTGGATCTCCTTGCAGTCCAAGGGACTCTCAAGAGTCTTCTCCAACACCACAGTTCAAAAGCATCAGTTCTTCAGCGCTCAGCCTTCTTCACAGTCCAACTCTGACATCCATACATGATCACTGGAAAAACCATACCAATGACTAGACAGAACTTTCTTGGCAAAGTAATGTCTCTGCTTCTGAATATGCTATCTAGGTTGGACATATTTTCCTTCCAAGGAGTAAGCATATCTTAATTTCATGGCTGCAGTCGCCATCTGCAGTGATTATGGAGTCCAAAAAAATAAAGTCTGACACTGTTTCCACTGTTTCCCCATCTATTTCCCATGAAGTGGTGGGACCGGATGCCATGATCTTCATTTTCTGAATGTTGAGCGTCAAGCCAAGTTTTTCACTCTCCTCTTTCACTTTCATCAAGAGGCTTTTTAGTTCCTCTTCACTTTCTTCCGTAAGGGTGGTGTCATCTGCATACCTGAGGTTATTGATATTTCTCCCGGCAATCTTGATTCCAGCTTGTGTTTCTTCCAGTCCAGCATTTCTCATGATGTACTCTGCATAGAAGTTAAATAAGCAGGGTGACAATATACAGCCTTGACGTACTCCTTTTCCTATTTGGAACAAGTCTGTTGTTCCATGTCCAGTTTTAACTGTTGCTTCCTGACCTGCATACAGATTTTTCAAGAGGCCAGTTAGGTGGTCTGGTATTCCCATCTCTTTCAGAATTTTCCACAGTTTATTGTGATCCATACAGTCAAAGGCTTTGGCATAGTCAATAAAGCAGAAATAGATGTTTTTCTGGAACTCTCTTGCTTTTTCCATGATCCAATGGATGTTGGCAATTTGATCTCTGGTTCCTCTGCCTTTTCTAAATCCAGCTTGAATATCAGGAAGTTCACAGTTCACGTATTGCTGAAGGCTGGCTTGGAGAATTTTGAGCATTACTTTACTAGAGTGTGAGATGAGTGCAATTGTGCAGTAGTTTGAGCATTCTTTGGCATTGCCTTTCTTTGGGATTGGAATGGTGAACCGTATCATGATGTAAGTTACATCTAGATGTATGAGTTTAAAAAGAAACAAATAATCCACCTCATTCATATTTTTAAACTTTAGTTTGTTTCTTTTTTCCCCCTAATTACAAGTAAGTAACAAATTTAGCCTCTAAGTATGAAGTTAAAATCTTTTTAGGGAAAATATTTGTTTCGCCACTAATTTAAAATATATTACACTGCTTTCTGAAGTCTTTGTTCTACAAACTTATATTGCTGCAACATAAATTAAATAAAGTGGATAAAGTGCTTCAGAATGTATCTTAAAATTTTTAGTAATTTAAATTTAGTGTAGGATTTTAAAAGCCTCAGCATTACTATTTTATAAATTATCAAAAAAAAGTGCAATGATCAATTGAGATTCTATAATTGAATCCCCATCAACTGGATTATTTAAAATGAAATTTAATAAGTGATATGCTATTTTTATTGTTTAAATTAATTTTAATAGGGATTTAGCTGATATAATGGTGATCATGCTATGCTATGCTAAGTCACTTCAGTTGTGTCCCACTCTGTGTGACCCCATAGATGGCAGCCCAACAGGCTCACCTGTCCCTGGGATTCTCCAGGCAAGAACACTGGAGTGGGTTGCCATTTCCTTCTCCAATGCATGAACGTGAAAAGTGAAAGTGAAGTCGCTCAGTCGTGTCGGACTCCTAGCGACCCCATGGACTGCAGCCAACCAGGCTTCTCCATCCATGGGATTCTCCAGGCAAGAGTACTGGAGTGGGGTGCCATTGCCGTCTCCGAATGGTGATCATAAGAATGGTGATCATAAGAATAATACATGGGTTTTTAATTTATTTGTTAGATGTGGCCACGTCATCAGATGTCTAATAACTCAGTATATGGTATTGATTTACAGATATGGATTGATTCAATTTCCCATTTTCACCAGTCTGAGTACTTAAATGATTTTTTTTCCTATGCTATAATTCTAAAGCAATGATTTGTGAATCTGAGGTATTAGTCAAATTATTTAATTGCAAGATAATAAAGCCTTTCTCATATTCCTGGAACATAATTTATTTATCCAGTCTGCCAAGTATTTATGGCTACTGATAATAGAACATTACCACTTTTTATTAATTATGAGCATATGAAATCTAGAAATATGTTAAAGTTAAACTCAACTGCCAATTGTTAACTTGAATGGCTTTACAATCCTCAAGCAGCAACAGACATTCACAAAACATAGGCAATTCAGCTACCTACATTTGTCACCAATAAGTTTTGGTCAACACTCAGATGGTTCACAAGACATTCCTCCTGCCAGAATATTAAACAAGATTCTCTCAAGTTAGTCCTTTCCCAATATAGCATCCATTACATTTAATGGGATAGCAGAATGGGGTGAATATCAGGAGAGACTGGAAAAAGCTAGTTTTCAGATGCTTTTCTCTTTTTTTCAGTCTTAGGAGAGTCTTTCATTTTATCTCCATCAGCTTTCTTAGCATCTTACAATTCTTAGCATTAGCAGATAAGAACTCAAGACTCTGACAAGTGGGTTCCTTTTATTAGGTCAGAAGAATGAGAGAACAGAGAGGCAAGGAAAAAGATAAACAATATTGCAAGTCAAGCAGCATTTATCACGGGGAAAGGGTGAGTTATTTGAGGAAAATTAGTTTGGAGACCATAAAATAGAATGAACAGGAGTCAAAACATTGTATTTCTTGATCCCAGTTGTTTTTGTGAAACTCCAGAATGTTAATCGAATTTGAGTAAAACCACCCTGAAATTTCTTCAACTTCAAAAAACTCAAATAATAATGTGACTGACCACTCTTTTTTAGACAATTTGGAAATTAAATAACAATAATATTTGATAGAAGTTCTCAAGGAACTATTGCTTACAATTATATAAACAGAGATTAGAGATTGGTTCAAGATAGCAGAGTATAAAGATGTGTGTTCATCTTCTCCTGCAAGAACACCAAAATTGAAACTAGGTGTTGAACAACTTTTGACCAAAGGATGCTGGAATCCACCTCCTCCAAAAAAAAAAAAAAAAAAAATACCCCATGTCCAAGGACAAAGAAGAAGCCACAACAAGACGGTAGGAGGGGTGCAACCACAATCAAATCAAATCACACACCTGCCAGGTGGGAGACTCACAAACTGGAGAACAATAAAAACAAATAATTTCTCACACTTTTATGAAGATTCTAGACCCTACACCAGGTTTCTCAGCCTGAGGATCTTGCAGAGGGACTGGGAATCCCCAGGGAATCCTAGGCCAGTGGGATTTGACTACAGAACTTCCACAGGACAGGGGAAACAGATACTCTACTCTTGGAGGGCACAAACAAAACCTTGATCCAGGGAAAAGGATCAGTAACCTCACAGAGACTGAGCCAGACTGCCTGTGAGTGTTTGAGGGTCTCCTGTGGAGACATGGATCAGCAGTGTTCTGCCACAGGGACAGGGGCACTGGCAGAAGCAGTCCTGGGAGGTTTTTGTTAGGGTAAGTCCTCTTTGAGGTTGCCATTAGCCCTACCATTGAGCTTACAATGGCAAACAACTAACAGGGAGGGAGCACAGCTCCAATCATCAGCAGACAATTGGATTAAAGATTTACTGAGCATGGCCCTGCTCACTAGAGAAAGACCCAATTTTCCCCACAGCCAGTCCCTCCCATTAGGAAGCCTGCACAAACCTCTTATCCTCATCCACCAGAGGGCAGACAGAAGGAGCAAAAACTACAATCCCACAGACTCTAGAACAAAAACCACAATCACAGAAAGCTAATGAAAATGAAAAGAAATAGGATTATGTCCCAGATGAAGGAACAAGTTAACCCTTCAGCTAAATGAAATAGAAACAGGCAACATTCCAGAAAAATAATTCAGAATAATGATAGTGAAGATGATCCAGGATCTCAGAAAAAGAATGGAGGCAAAGACTGAGAAAATGCAAGAAATATTTACCAAAGACCTGGAATAACTAAAGAACAAACAAACAGAGATGAACAATACACTAGAAAAAATTAATAGCAGAATGATAGAGGCAGAAGAATGGATAAGTGATCTGGAAGACTGAATGTGACCTGGAAGACAAAATCACTGCCTCAAATCAGAACATAGGAAAAAGAATGAAAAGCAATGAGAATAGCCTGAGAGACCTCTGGGGCAATGTTAAAAACACGAACATTCACATTATAGGGGTCCCAGAAGGAAAAGAGAGACAGAAAGGGCTTGAGAAAGCATCTAAAGACATAATAGCTGGAAACTTCCTGAACATGGAAAAGGAAATAGTCAACCAAGTTGAGGAAGCACAGAGGTCCTAAGCAGGACAAACCCAAGAAGGAACACAGCAAGACACATAGTAATCAAACTGACAAAAATTAAAGACAAAGACAATATATTAACAGATTAAAAAGGGGGGAGAAAGACAAATTAACATACAAAGGAAATCTGCTAAGGTTATCAGCTGATTTCTCAACAGAACTCTAAAAGCCAGAAGGGAACAGCATAAAATATTCCAAATGATGAAAAGGAATAAACTACAACCAAGAGTATGCTACCCAGCAAGACTCTTGATCAGATTTAGTGCAGAAAACAAAGGTTTACAGACAAGCAAGAGTTAAGATAACTAAATCAGTTTTACAACAAATGCTAAAGAAACTTCTCTAAGCAGAAAATATAAGAAAAGGAAAAGATCTGCAAAAAAAAAAAAAAAAAGAATAAATAAATAAAATAAACCCAAAACATTGAATAAAAAGATAATAGGGTCTTGCATATCAATAATTACCATAAATGTAAATGGATTAAAGGGCCCAACCAAAAGACATAGACTGGCTGAGTGGATACAAAAAAACCCCCATACATATGTTTCTACAAGAGGCCCACCTCAGACATAGGGACACTTATAGAGTGAAAGTAAGGGGATGGGAGAAACTTTTCCAGGAAAATAAAATTCATAAGAAAGCTGGAGTAGCAGTACTCATATCAGGCAAAATAGACTTTAAAACAAAGACTGTTTTAAGAGACAAAGAAGTTCACTACATAATGATCAAGGGTTCAATTCAATAAGAAAATATAGCAATTACAAATATATATGCACCCAACATAGGAGCATCTCAATATGTAAGGCAAATACAAATATAAAGGGAGACATAGATAGCAACATCATAATAGTGGGGGACTTTAATACTCTAGTCTCCATCAGTGGACAGATATTGGGACAGAAAATTAATAAGGAAACACAGGCCTTAACTGACACTTTAGATGAGCTGAACTTGATATTTTTACATTCTACCAAAAAGCAACATGCTAATCATTCTTCTCAAAGGCCCATGGAACATTCTCCAGGATTAATCACATGATGGACCATAAGGCGAGCTGTGGTAAATTTAAGAAACTTGAAATTATATCAATCATTTTTTCTCCAATCACAATGCTATGCAAATGAAAATAAACTACAAGCAAAAACCCTAAAAAAAAAAAAAAAAAAAAAAAAAAACAAACATGAGGAAGCTAAATAATATGCTACTCAACAACCATTGGATCACTGAAGAAATCAAAGAGGAAATAAAAAAAAAAATACCTAGAGACAAGTGAAAATGAAAGCACAAAGATCCAAAACTTATGGAGTGCAGCAAAAGCAGTTCTGAGAGGAAAGTTTAGAGCAATGTGATTTTACCTCAAAAAATAAGAAAAATCTCAAACAGCCTAAACTTACACCTAAAACAACTAGAAAAAGAACATGCGAAACCTAAAGTAGTAGAGGGAAGGAAATCACAAAGATCAGAGCAGAAATAAATGAAATAGAGACTAAAAAAGCAATCACAAAAATCAGTTAAGCTAAAAGCTGATTCTTTGAAAAGATAAACAGAATTGATAAAACTTTAGCCAGACTAACCAATATAACAAAGGAGAGGACTCAAATCAATAAAATTAGAAATTAAAAAGGAGAAGTTACAGCTAAATCCATAGAAATACCAAGAATTATAAGAGACCACTGTGAATAACTGCCTGCAAAAAACAAAAACAAAAACACAACCTGGAAGGAATAAACCAATTCTTAGAAAGGTACAGTTTTTTTTCTGGTAGCTCAGATGGTAAAGAATCCACCTGCAATGTGGGAGACCTGGGTTTGATTTCTGAGTTGGGAAGATCCCCTGGAGAAGAGAACAATTACCACCCACTGTACTATTCTGGGCTAGAGAATCCCCATGGACAGAGGAATAAATCAATAAAATTAGAAATTATGAAGGAAAAGCTACAGCTGACTCCACAGAAATACCAAAGATTATAGGAGACTGCTGTGAACAAATGTATGCCAATAAAATAGACAACCTGGAAGAAATGGACATATTCTAGAAAGGTACAGTCTCCCTAGACTGAACCAGGAAGAAAGTAAATATGAACAGACCAATCACAAGCACTGAAATTGAAAGTGTGATTAAAAATCTCCCAACAAACAAAAGTCCAAGACCCAATTTTATGGTCAAATTTTATCAAACATTTAGAGAAGTGTTAACATGTATCCTTCTGAAACTGTTCCAAAAAATTGCAGAGGAAGGAAAACTTTCAAAATCATTTTATTAGGCCACCATCACCTTGATACCAAAACCAGACAAAGATACTACAACAAAAAAAAAAAAAAAAAAGAGAGAGAGAAAATTACAAACCAATATCACTGATGAAAATAGAATCAAAAATCCTCAACAAAATATTAGCAATCCATATTCAACAATACATTAAAAAGATTACACACCATGATCAAGCAGGATTTATCCCAGGGATGCAAGGATTTTTCAACATCTGCAAATCAATCACTGTGATTCATCACATCAAAAAACTGAAGAATAAAAACCATAAAATCATCTCAATAGATGCAGAAAAACTTTTGACAAAACTCTGCCCCCATTTATGATTAAAAAATCTCCAGAAAGTGGGCAAAGATGGTACATGTCTCAACATAATAAAGACCATATATGACAAGCCTACAGCTAGCACAATGGTAAAAAGCTGAAAGCATTCCCTCCAAGATCAGGAACAAGACAAGGGTGTCTACTCTCACCGCTTTAATTCAACAGAATTTTGGAAGTCCTAGTTATAGCAATCAGAAAAGAAAAAGAAGTAAGGGGACTCCAAATTGGAAAAAAAAAAAAGATTTAGAATACATCAAAATAAAAGTAATAATTAAGACATATTTGTAAAGTTTAAGATGAGCACAGTAACAATAGTTCTTGCCAGTTTTAGTTTTCAGCATCATTCCTGTTTGATCTTATTAACCCTTAATATTTTTAATATTTTAAATATTTTGATATTTGGCAAAACTAATACAATTTGTAAAGTTTAAAAATAAAATTAAATTAAAAAATAAACTAAAATAAACAATTGGAAAAAAAAGAAATATTAGAACATTCACAATAATTCCTAATACAGTCATCTTTGATTAGCTGAAAAAATATTTACAAACATTAATGGTAAAGTCCTAATTTATTGAATATTTATTAAACTAATTACTTAGTGTTGTGTATATGAAATTTAATTAGTTGTTGGATAGCCTGTTGAAATGACCTAGCAACTTTTGTGGGTTAGAGCGAAGGGAAGTTATGAGAGATGGATGGAATGAGTATTTATATAAGCCAATGATCCATGAAACACTTGACTTAGCTATTGACTATAAATGTGGAACTCAAGAAACAGTGTGAAATACAATTGTTTCTCCATGTGTTGGTAACTACTGCTCATGAAAGCTCATCTTTTTATAGAACCTGAAATCTTACCCCTATGGAGATAACTTCATGCCATCTATCAGCTATATGAATGTCCTAGATTGACTTAACATCCAGCTTGTCATCTTTTCCCACAATCCAGATTCTCTGCTGACATCCTCATTATTGAGGATTTCTGTCTCAACTGCAGAATGATACATTGATTCTTGTTACTTCACTCACTCCACTATACAATAATGCTTCATCTTTCATTCCACGCTCCTATGGATTATTTTGTCTTCCTTATTGCCATAGACTTCTGTCATCATCTATGCTTAGTGTATTGGTTTATTCCTGAATCCAACTTTTCCACATCTAATTACTTAACATTTATTTTTTAAAATAAATAAACCTAAAAAATTTTTTTGAACATTTAACGTCTATCATTATAGCATTTTTTTCTAAAATATCACTTACTTGTGTCAATCTTTGGCTTAAATTCTTTCAATACTTCGTTAAAATCTCTTCTGTGATTTTTTTATATATTGTATTCCTTTATTTGACTTTCTAATCTTATCTCACTCTATATTATCAAAAATTTTATTACAACAAAATTAATATTTATATTTTTCTCAGTATTTACTGGGAACAATTTGTAGGTGCCTTTGTGATTTTTATCATTCATTTTTCTCACCTGAAATACATTCTTCTTTATTTTTCCTTTCCCTAATACCTCATTCTGTAATAAAGCAAAAACAAACAAACAAACAAAAATCTCATCAGCAATATCACCTAGACTTCAGCATCCTTGGAGGGCGCATTTCTTTTTTGTTTACATTTAACATAGGCATGCTTACACGGATCATCATTTTTACTTTGTTGAATATACAATCTTTTTCTTTAAGTTTAGCTCTTTAGAGAAGAAGCAACGTTTCTCTCCATATGTCTGTTCTTAGGGCTTAAACTCAGTGCCCTACAATATGTGGTCAGGGAAAATATTTTAATCTTAGAGATGACTGGTGATAATAAATACAGGACAGTCAACTACCAAATAATCTGTGAATTATTCTCTGAAAATATCTAGTGAATATTATCTCTCCTTGAGCATAAGTGAGTGAACCTTGGATTTAGATTATGTGTATTTTAAGATGAACATTAAATACAGCCCTGCATATGACAGCCTGGGATTTTAAGCATAATTCTTCTACTGATAAATTCTATAACTTTAGTTAAGTCATGGAACTATTTAAATATAGCCAATGCTGAAGTATATAGATGATAATACTATATTTGCTTACTAGCTTAAGAAAAATGAGAAGAAATGTGTAATATCTGAACTTGTCAAAGGACAGTGTACTCAAAATAAATTCAAAGCTACAACTTATTTTAATATTTTTTTTCAAGATTAAGTATACTAGAATAAAAGCATTTGCATAAGCTGTCACCACAATACTAAGCATTTTTAGTTCTTTTATAATACTTTAGATGTTAAATTATAATTCACATATCTTTTATGTGAAAAAAATCTCTGCTCAAAAATGCTGCCAATATTTTTTAACAAGTTCACATTTGTTTATTAATTTTGATATAAATTTTCAATATCAATTGCTGTATCTACAGATGGCATATCACGTGAACAAGCAGAAGAGTAAATGGGAATGATTTAGTGATGAGTTGTAGAATTTAATAGAGATAAATAGACATAGCTTAAAGGTTCCAATTCACTTCCTACTTGATTATATATGGGAAATAATAACTGAAAAAATAACAATTCTGCTTAATAATATACCTTCTAAAATTTAATTAATATCTATTGCATATAATGCATACTTCTTAACATTTCAGGTTATCTAAGCTGAATAGAGCATCTTTAGCAAGCAGGGTAAGCCCAGGATTAGATAAATCAGACTGGAAAAGTAGAAATGAATCAGTACATTCTTATTCAGCAGATTATGTGAGAATCTTTCTTGCCTCCACTTCTTCCTGAATATTTGTTTAACTCCTTTCCAGAATTTACTGAAGCCATGAAATTAAAAGATGCTTACTCCTTGGAAGGAAAGTTATGACCAACCTAGATAGCATGTTCAAAAGCATAGACGTTATTTTGCCAACAAAGGTCCGTCTAGTCAAGGCTATGGTTTTTCCTGTGGTCATGTATGGATGTGAGAGTTGGACTGTGAAGAAGGCTGAGCACTGAAGCTTGATGCTTTTGAACTGTGGTGTTGGGGAAGACTCTTGAGAGTCCCTTGGACTGCAAGGAGATCCAACCAGTCCATTCTGACGGAGATGAGCCCTGGGATTTCTTTGGAAGGAATGATGCTAAAGCTGAAACTCCAGTACTTTGGCCACCTCATCCGAAGAGTTGACTCATTAGAAAAGACTGTGATGCTGGGAGGGATTGGGAGCAGGAGGAGAAGGGGACGACAGAGGATGAGATGGCTGGATGGCATCACTGACTCGATGGGCGTGAGTCTCAGTGAACTCTGGGAGTTTGTGATGGACAGGGAGGCCTGGTGTGCTGTGATTCATGGGGTCACAAAGAGTCGGATATGACTGAGCGACTGAACTGAACTGAACTGAACATGGTCTACAATCTCAAAATTGACCTCATTTTCTAAAATGGACATGTTTCTGGATCCTAAGAGTCTCTTCAACTTTTTCCATTCTTCATTTCAGGATTCCCTCTGTCCTGCCTGATGGACATATCAGTGAAATGGCTAATTATGTGTGCTAATGAAACTGCAAAGTAATGTAACTTAACTGATGAAAAAATAATTATATCTCCAAGATTCTCATATCTAATAGAGGATCAAATAAATAAGTCTGCAGCAGAGCATGAAATAAATAACTTTCAAGAGTTGTCAAAGTCTACCAAAGGACTTCCTTATAAGATATAATCATAATCATGTGCAAGGTTGAATACCTTCAGAAGTGAAAAAAATATATACCTAATAATTATAAATAAGTGTAGGCAACATTTATATAACAGTTAATATGTATTTAGGACTTCCCTAGTGGCTCAGACAGTAAAGCGTCTGTCTACAATGCGGGAGACTCAGGTTCAATCCCTGGGTTGGGAAGATCCCCTGGAGAAGGAAAAGGCAATCCACTCCAGTACTATTGCCTGGAAAATCCCATGGACAGCTTGGTAGGCTACAGTCCATGGGGTTGCAGAGTCAGACACAACTCAGCAACTTCATTTTTCACTTTAATATGCATTTAGCACTATGGAAAATTATTTACTGAGATTAATTTATAAGGATGTAAATGTTCCAAGGTGGCTCAGTGATAAAGAATCTGCCTGCCAAGCAGACGACCTGGGTTCAATCCCTGGGTCAGGAAGATTTCCTGGAGAAGGGAATGCTTACCTAATCAGGTATTCTTGCTTGAGAATTCCCATTTACAGAGTAGCCTAGAAGATTACAGTCCATGATGTCACAAAGAGTTGGACCATAATTGGTGAATAAGTAGCAGCAGCAGCAAAAGACAGTTATGCACAGCTAGTAGGAGGCAGAGTAAGAACTTCAACTTGGACAATGCAACTTGTGAGAATATGTCCCTAATTATAATATTACATTTGCATAATTAATAAGAATTCTGGTAAAACTATGATTTTCCTCCAAATTGATTTTTTATGCCTAATATATAAATATTTCAAGTAAAAATATTAGAAAATGCTTTAATTTATTTTAAAAACTTTTGCTATTGTTACCTGTTGCCTTCTTATGGAACCCATAGCTAGTTTACTCACTGGATAATACAGCACTATGAGAAAAGTATATAAAGTTTGCTTGCTATACAGTGTTACTTAGAAGCTGTTCATATCAGGAAAGGGATGGGTAAAAAGTCATGTAATACAGGCAGAAGAAAGAATAAGTGCATAATAGAAATACATTAAATAACAAAAATGGAAAGTGCAAATAATACAAGTGTTATCAAGTGAGAACAGCACAAAAATGAATGAAACACTGAATAAGAATTCAATGAAAGACTTAAGAACAGCATGGTCAGAAAGATCAATGTTAGAAAGATCTCTCTGACTAAAGAATATTGTAACTAAGAATGTAAGATTAGTTGTAGGTATACAGAGCAAAATTGAAGTAATGAGGTTTGAACTAAAACAAAGGTAGAAAGAAAATGAAAATAAATTTATGGTAGAGACTGAGGATAATAAATTAGTGTTTTAAAGACTACCTAAACTGTGAAGGTAAATTAAGAGAAGTCATGCAAGACTTTCAGCTTGATTCAGTGGATAGATTATAAAAAGGGGCATCCTCAGATGTGTCCAACTCTTTGTGATCCCTTGGGCTGTAACAGGTTACTCTGTCCATGTTATTTTCCAGGCAAGAATACTGGAGTGGGTTGCCATTTTCTATTTCAGGGGATCTTCATGACCCAGGGATCCAATGCTCATTTCTTCTGTCTCCTGCATCAGCAGGTGGATTCCTTACTGCTGAGCCACCAGATTCTAAGCCATCAGGATATGAAGAAAAATAAAAGACTTGGGTTGGGAGGAAGAGTATGAATTCGCTCTGTCAGCAAATATTTGCAAGCCTAAATTATTTCAGTCATTTGAATATGATTCTAGATTTACCAAAGAGTATTCTTTTTAACTTCATGAAAAATAAACTTTATGAGATCTTATACAAAAAAAAGCTTAAAAATAGACACAATCACATTACATGATTAATGCAAAAATGGTAAAAACAGAGTTTAAAGAGAAAGTGTAAAGCTGAGGGCAAAATAATTAAACCTATTGGTTAGCCAGTTCAGTTGATCAGTCATGTCTGACTCTTTGCCACGCCATAGAGTACAGCACACCAGGCCTCTCTGTCCATCACCAACTTCTGGAGTTTACTCAAACTAATGTCCATTGAGTTAGTGATGCCCTCCAACCATCTCATCCTCTGTCATCCCCTTCTCCTCCAGCCTTCAATCTTTCCCAGCATCAGGGTCTTTTCAACTGAGTCAGTTCTTTGCATCAGGTGGCCAAAGTATTGGAGTTTCAGCTTCAGCATCAGTCCTTCCAATGAATATTTAGGAATGATTTCCTTTAGGATGGACTGGCTGGATCTCCTTGCAGTCCAAGGGACTCTCAAGAGGCTTCTGCAACACCACAGTTCAAAAGCATCACTTCTTGGTGCTCAGCTTTCCTTATAGTCCAACTCTCACATCCATACATGACTACTGGAAAAACCATAGCTTTGATTAGACAGACCTTTGTTGGCAAAATAATGTCTCTGCTTTTTAATATGCTATCTAGGTTGGTCATAACTTTTCTTCCAAGGAGCAAGTATCTTTTAATTTCATGGCTGCAATCACCATCTGTAATGATTTTGGAGACCCCCAAAATGAATTCTGTAACTGTTTCCACATCTATTTGCCATGAAGTGATTGGACCAGATGCCATGATCTTAGTTTTCTGAATATTGAGGTTTAAGCCAACTTTTCTACTCGCCTCTTTCACTTTTGTCAAGACTTTCTAGAACTAATACCCAAAAAAGATGTCCTTTTAATTATAGGGACCTGGAGTGCAAAAGTAGGAAGTCAAGAAATACTGGAAGCAACAGGCAAATTTGGCCTTGGAATACAAAATGCAGAAGGGGAAAGGCTAACAGAATTTTGACAAAATAACACACTAATCACAGCAAACACCCTCTTCCAACAACACAAGAGAAGACTCTACACATGGACATCACCAGACAGTCAATACTGAAATCAGATTGATTACATTCTTTGCAGTGAAACCTGGAGAAGCTCTATACAGTCAGCCAAAATAAGACCAGGAACTGATTGTGGCTCAGATCATGAACTCTTTATTGCCAAATTCAGACTTCAATTGAAGGAAGTAGGGAAAACTATTAGACCATTCAGGTATGACCTAAATCAAATCTATTATGATTATACAGTGGAGGTGACAAATAGACTAAAGGAATTAGATCTGATAGACAGAGTGCATGAAGAACTATGGATGGAGGTTTGTGACGTTGCACAGGAGGCAGTGATCAAGAAAACGAAATGCAAAAAAGGCAAAATGGTTGTCTGAGGAGGCCTTACAAATAGCTGAGAAAAGAAGAGAAGAAAATGGCAAAGGAGCAAAGGAAAGATATACGCATTTGAATACAGACTTCCCAAGAATAGCAAGGAGAGATAAGAAAGCCTGCCTCAGTGATCACTGCAAAGAAATAGAGGAAATAATAGAATGAGAAAGACTAGGGATCTCTTCAAGGAAATTAGACATACCAACAGAACATTTCATGCAAAGATAGGCACAATAAAAACAGAAATGGTATGGACCTAAAAGAAGCAGAAGATATTAAGAAAAGGAGGCAAGAATACAGAGAAGAACTATACCAAAAAATATCTATGACCCAGATAATCATGATGGTGTGATCACTCACCTAGAGCCAGACACCTTGGAATGCAAAGTCAAGTGGGCCTTAAGAAGTATCACTATGAACAAAGCTAGTGGAGGTGATGGAATTCCAGTTGAGCTATTTCAAATCCTAAACGTGAAACTGCTGTACTCAACATGCCAGCAAATTTGGAAAACTCAGCAGTGGTCACAGGACTGGAAAAGGTCAGTTTTCATTCCAATCCCAAAGAGAGGCAATGCCAAATAATGCTCAAATTACCACACAATTGCACTCATCTCCCACACTAGCAAAGTAATGCTCAAAATTTTCCAAGTCAGGCTTCAACAGTACATGAACCATGAACTTCCAGATATTTAAGCTGGATTTAGAAAAGGGAGAGGAACCAGAGATCAAATTGCCAATATGTGTTGGGTTATTGAAAAAGCAAGAGAGTTCCAGAAAAAACATCTCCTCTGCTTTATTGGTTATGCAAAAGCCTTTAACTGTGTGGATCACAACAAACTGCAGAAAATTCTGAAAGAGTTGGGAATACCAGACTGCCTGACCTTCCTCCTGAGAAATCTGTACGCAGGTCAAGAAGCAACAGTTAGAACTGGACATGGAACAAAAGACTGGTTCCTAATTGGGAAACGAGTATGTCAAGGCTGTATAGTGTCACCCTGCTTATTTAACTTATATGCAGAGTAGATCATATGAAATGCCAGGCTGACTAAGCACAAGCTGGAATCAAGACTGCTGGGAGAAATATCAATAACCTCAGATATGCAGATGACATCACCCTTATAGCAGAAAGTGAAGAAGAACTAAAGAGCCTCTTGATGAAAGTGAAAGAGAATGAAAAGTTGGCTTAAGACTCAACATTCAGAAAACTAAGATCATGGCATCTGGTCCCATCACTTCCTGGCAAATAGATGGGGAAACAATGGGAATATTGATAGGCTTTATTTTTTTGAACTTCAAAATCACTGCAGACAGCGACTGCAGCCATGGAATTAAAAGATGTTGCTCCTTCGAGGGAAAGGTGTGATCAGACTTGACAGCATATTAAAACCAGAGACATTACTTTGCCAACAAAGGTCCATCTATTCCAAGCTATGATTTTTCCAGAGTCATGTGTGGATGTGAGAGTTGGACTATAAAGTAAGCTGAGTGCCGACGAATTGATTCTTTTGAACTGTGGTGTTGGAGAAGATTCTTGTGAATCCCTTGGAATGCAAGGAGATCCAGCCAGTCCATCCTAAAGGAAATCATTCCTAAATATTCATTGGAAGGACTGATGCTGAAGCTGAAACTCCAATACTTTGGCCACCTGATATGAAGAACTGACTCACTAGAAAGACCCTGATGCTGGGAAAGATTGAAGGCAGGAGGAGAAGGGGATGACAGAAGAGATGATTGGATGGCATCACTGACTAGATGGAGATGAGTTTGAGTAAGCTCTGGGAGTTGATGATGGACAGGGTAGCCTGGCATGTTGCAGTTCATGATGTAACAGAGAGTCAGAAAAGACTGAGTGACTGAACTGAACTGAATAGTAGTCAAATTTCTATTCAAGTACCATAGGTATGGTGTATCAAAAAAGAATGTAACTCAGGTAGAAGAGGATTTATAATCATCTAGACATGGGTAAAGAATACATATATTTTGGGGAAGCTATCTGCATGTATTTGTTGTATTTGGGATAGTTGCATCACAATATAAGGGGTTTCCCATGTGGCTCAGATGGTAAAGAATCTGCCTTCAAAGTGGGAGACCTGGTTTCAATCATATTATATAGAAGTATAGTTTTGGTATTGTCTTTATTTGGAAGTATAGTTTTAAAAGAGTTATGAATGCTAGGTTGACAAGAAGCAGACATTACTGTCTTTGGTATATGTTCACATTGTTGTTACTATTTATTCACTAAGCCATGTCTGACTTTTTGTGACCCCATGGATTGTAACTCTTAAGACTTTTCTATCCATGGGATTTGCCAGGCAAGAATACTGCAGTGAGTTGCCATTTCCTTCTTCAGGGGATCTTCCTGATTCAGATATCGAACCCATACCTTCTGATTGGCAGGTGGATTGTTTAGCTCTAAGCCATCAGGGAAGCTATGCTAACTTTGACAAATGTCAATTTCATTTTCCAAATTGCCCTTTCCTATATGACTCTAGATTGGAGTTGGCAAAATGGAGCAAGATTGATATAGATGGCAGATGCTGTTGCAATCCATGGGCATCGCTGCTAATCTTCTGAGTTTCCCTGTGG
Organism: Bos indicus; assembly: GCF_029378745.1. Classification (NCBI taxonomy): domain Eukaryota; kingdom Metazoa; phylum Chordata; class Mammalia; order Artiodactyla; family Bovidae; genus Bos; species Bos indicus. The sequence goes on from NC_091765.1 coordinate 76,099,757, forward strand.
ATTGTAACAGCTGAGTCTGGAGTTCTTTTGGCTCCTGAGTCATTTCCTTCTCTAGCTCTTTGGTTTTTAGGACAGGCATAGCTCCACGAGGAGTGTCCAACTTCTATAGAATATCACCTACTTCGTCAGTGTCATAAGTGGTGAAAGATGTCTGTTCCAGTTTTTGTTTCTGGGGCAAGGCTACCCTGGTATGTTCCAGTTAATGTCCACCTTCCCCAGAGTGTTGATTCATGGCAACTTCAGGTAGAATATCAGATGCAGTGGACAGAGTCTTATAAAAGTTTCTTCATCAGCTCTCACAATTGTGTAAGGCCTGATCCTTATACCATTTCCATTATTTAATATCACTATTAGTGGCTCTACTTCTCTGATTGATCCCTATCTGATAAAGTACTTCCTCCTTCTGGATTTTGAAAGAGTTTGTGTGAAAGATATATTTTTTTAATGATTGATATAATTTATCTATAATACAACCTATACTAGAATATTTTTATGTAAATTCTTCTTATTACAAATTCAATTTCTTTAATAAGCTTAAAGTTAGTCACATTTTATGTTTCTTTATGAAAATCATGTTTTTCATAAAGCATTACATTTAATTTATGCTATAGAATTTATTTATTGGTAATATTTTTTTCTATTTCAACATTAGGTTTTCAATATCTGTAGGATATAAAAACATATGTGCTGCTTCATTTGTGATATTGGCAATGTGTTTCCTCTATTTTCCTTTTAATCAGGCTTATAAGGCTAGTTTGCTCTTTTAATATATATTTTAAAAATTACCAACCTTACCCTTTGTTGTTGTTCTGCTTTCTGTTGGTTTTCAGATTAATCGAAATTTCTGCTTTTCATTGTCTTTCTGTATTTATTTTCTGCTTATTTTTTGTATCTTTTCCTAGTGAGAGAGTCATTTCCTAGGCAGGTTGATAGGAAATCTAGGGGTCCCCAAGGAGAGAGGGGTCTGGAATTCTCAAGGAGGAAGAAAGGACAAACTTTTTTTCTTTCTCCACATTCCTTAGGATTATATAACAATAATGTATCCTGCCTGAGGACAGTCTCTAGATTAAGGACAGTCTTTGGATTAAACCTTCTGGCTAATTCTGTTATCTTAAAATGTAAATTATGGGAGTAGGTCTGATGAGGTCTTTACAACCTCCAGACATTCTTTGGATTCATTAGAGAGTATATAACTTCATTGTTAACACTAGCAAGCGGGTACTCTTTCTGCCCCCTTCTGATGCCTATGTCAGAAGCTTTCTCTATCTCCTTTATACTTTAATAAAACTTTACTACACAAAAGCTCTGAGCGATCAAGCCTCGTCTCTGGCCCCGGATTGAATTCTTCTCCTCCGGGGGCCAAGAATCCCGGTGTATTCTCGTGATTCAACAACAACCTTTCACTAGTTTCTACATAGAAACTTTGATCATTGATCTTATATCCTTGTTAATTTTTAACATGATCATTAGAATGAAAACATTTGCTTCAATCACTGTTTCAACTGAGTGCTACACTTATGAAATATTTTATTTTTGTCATTATTATTGATATCAAAATATTTTAGAATTTCCATTGTGCTTAAGTAATTATTCCCAGGCAGTTCAGTTCAGTTCAGTGGCTCAGTTGTGTCTGACTCTTGGTGACCCCACGGACTGCAGCATGCCACCCTTTCCTGTCCATCATAAACTCCCAGAGGTTGCTCAAATCATGTCCTTCAAGTCAGTGATGCCTTCCAACCACCTCATGGTCTGTAGTTCCCTATTCCTCATGCCTTCAATCTTTCCCAACACCAGGGTCTTTTCCAAAGAGTCAGTTCTTTGAATCAGGTGGCCAAAATATTGGAGCTTCAGCACCTGTTGTTCCAATGAATATTCAGGACTGATTTCCTTTAGGACTGACAGGTTTGATCTCCTTGAAGTCCAAGAGTGCCAGGGTCCAGCCCCGGCTGATCCAGGGTATTCGAAGTGGGGATGGCGTCGGCAACCTATTTATTTAAATATTTTATCAAAGATATAAAGAGTAATAGGATGAGGATAGCTCAGTAGGAAAATTCAGTGGAGAAAAGAGACTGAGTAGCTTGGTTTACACGGGAGACCAATAAAACTTCAAGACAAGAAGCTTGCACCACTTACGTAGGCCGCAGGCGTCCTTCCGTTCTCCCAAAGGAGAGGAGACACTGAGGCTTCCCCGGTCGGATCTTAGAAGCCCAGGCATAATTAGTAAGCATGGTGGGTTCCGCGCTCCAGATGGACACTCAGCCAGAGTGAGAGAGAGAGTGACATGGGGGAGACCAGTATTTTGAGAAACTGATCCCAATTCTTTATTTTCCATGGTCTACTTTTATACACTGAGATGTTATGCAAAAGTCACGTGGGGTCAGCAGTCCTGACTTTTATCAAAGTCAGGTGCTTCATACAAATGTATACAGAGGTCTTAGGGGTGTTACGTCATCTTCTGGCCAGGGGGCCTGCTGACAATTTATGACCCTCTCCTTGTGACAGCGGTCAGTCAACTAGGACACTTATTTCTCCAGGGGTGATTATTCTTAAAACAGACACCACCCAAACAAAGTTACATTCCTATAGGGTGAGGGTATAGTGGGTTTTAGTTAAGGAAAGAATTTACTTAGCCTAAGGTCTAATGTGATTTATATCAAAGGTTAATACTTATTTCTTCTATATATTCATTAATGTGTGTAAGGGCAGGGAATGTGGAGTCTTAGCAACAAACATTGGCTCAACAAATGAAAAACCCTTCACCAACACAATTTCTAATCAGCCCATTATACTTATACTAATAGTTTTCTAACTTTTCTAAGGAACCTGTTTTTAGAAGGTTTAAAGCATCTCGTGCCTCTCACGGTTGGGAGGCTGTGAGGGATCACATGTGGCCGGACAAGCCTGTCAGGCAGGCTAGAGAAACTTCAGAGGAGTTTGTAGGTTAAAACACTCTTATCATGCCCAGGAATTATTATTAACTGGAGCTCTAAGTTAACTCCTTCTCCGAAAGAGGTGGTCGGGGACAGCCCCCCGTAAAGTCAGGGGTGTAGATGAGCACAAAGTAGTAAAGTAGGCAGGGTCTGGTTATGGGGGTAGATGCTCGAGGATTTCCAGGGGGACGCCTGAGGCTCGATCCCGCCTTTGCATATGTCTAGCCTCTTTCCTCATGACCTTTGTCACGGGCAGAGTACCTCACTCTGGCCCCCAACACAAGAGACACTCAAAAGTTTTCTCCAGCACCACAGTTCAAAAGCATCCATTCTTCGGCACTCAGCTTTCTTTATGGTCCAACTCTCACATCCATACATGACTGCAGGAAAAACCATAGCTTTGACTATACAGACCTTTTTGGGTAAAGTAATGCCTCTGCTTTTTAACACGCTGTCTAGGTTTGTCATAGCTTTTCTTCCAAGGAGCAAGCGTCTTTTAATTTCATTGCTGCAGTCACCATCTGTGGTAATACTGAATCTTACCTCATAAGTAGCCTTTCCTCAGGAATTTTTATCTGGACCTGCCTGTTGTCCAAAGTCTGAAAATAGGGACTTGAATGGACATTGTTCAAGATTAGAGCTGTTTATTGTGGGATGACTAGTTTTATACTAGGTATCCCATGACATGAGAAAGCAATAATCCTCTGATATGTGGTTTTTCATCATGAAAAATAAAATTTATTCATAGGACAATTTGAAAAGACAGAAGAAACACTTTAACAAGTTGAAAGAATAAACAAGTAGAGACTTTTACCAAATTGCTTACAGATATGTAGAGTATAAAACTCATTTACTAATTTTGAAAGTAGCAAACATGGTATCTTTCCATAGACAATTTTTTAAGGAATGCTGAGGAATGTACCTTCTATTTTCAGTTTGTAGAGAGTTTCCAGTAGTGTTGATCATCATTAAAAAAAAAATGCTATTTAAAAAACGTTTGATGACATCTGAGAAAATTTGACTGTAGATTTAATATTAGACAACATGGCACGATTGTTGACAATATGGTACATTTTTAGCATTTGGTATGTTGTTAAATTTTTTGGTTCAGCATGCAGAAAATATTGAGTGAATAGTCATATTATTCCTAGATTTCTTTCTAAAAGATTCAGATTTATGTTCATATATATGTGTGAATGTGTTTATATATACGTGTGTGTGTGTGTGTGTGTGTGTGTGTTTAAATCCACTCTGGAACAATGCTAATACATTTTTACTCAATATAGAGAATAAATGAGAACAGGTTGTCTCATTTATGTCTCATTTACTTTGTATTTTTTTTCAGTTCAGTTCAGTTCAGTTCAGGTGCTCAGTCGTGTCTGACTCTTTGAGACCCCATGAATCGCAGCACGCCAGGCCTCCCTGTCCATCACCAACTCCTGGAGTTCACTCAAACTCACGTCCATTGAATCAGTGATGCCATCCATCCATCTCATCCTCTGTTGTCCCCTTCTCCTCCTGCCCCCAAACCCTCCCAGCATCAGAGTCTTTTCCAATGAGTCGACTCTTCACATGAGGTGGCCAAAGTACTGGAATTTCAGCCTTAGCATCATTCCTTCCAAAGAACACCGAGGACTAATCTCCTGTAGAATGGACTGGTTGGATCTCCTTGCAGTCCAAGGGACTCTCAAGAGTCTTCTCCAACACCATAGTGAAAAAGCATCAATTCTTCAGCGCTCAGCTTTCTTCACAATCCAACTTTCACATCCATACATGACTACTGGAAAAACCATAGCCTTGACTAGATGGACCTTTGTTGGCAAAGTAATGTCTATGCTTTTTAAGTCTATTACAAAAATTTCCCAATAAAATGTTGGGAAAGGACATTATGAAAAGTAAACCTAAGACTTCAACATTATTTCAAATAATTCCTAATACATCCTGCTGCCTAGAATAGTGCTTGGAACAGAGTATATGCTCAGTACATATTTGTTGAACAAAAATAATTACTGAGTTAATCTGCTATAGTCCTTTTATATGTATTTAATTATGAAAATAAAATGTATTTTACCATTGAAAAGTTAGATAATAGTAAAGCTAAGTTTTAGAATATAACTGTATTACTATACATACAAAAGAACAGGAAATGGCAACCCCCTCAAATGTTCTTGCCTGGAAAATCCCATGGACAGAGAAGCCTGGTAGGCTATAATCCATGGCATCACAAAGGGTCAGACACGGCTGAGCAACTGAGCACACATACCTATAAAACTGTGCTTATTTTATTTATTAAACATTTTATTATTTTTATTATAATAACTGTTATTGTGCTATCATCCTGTCCTTTGGTCTCTACAAAAATCCCCTAATATATAATATTTAGATACACTCTTTACATCTGAAGAGACAAAATATTACTTGTCTTAATGCTGTGCAACTCTAATTTAGGGGCTTGCCTGGTGGGTCAGATGGTGAAGAATCTCTCTGCAGTGAAGGAGATCCAGATTTCACTCCTGGATCGGGATGATCCCTTGGAAAAGGGAATGGTTACCCACTTCAATATTCTTGCCACATAACTAGTAAGTGGTAAATCTCAGACTCCATCCAAACCATTTTGTCTCCTTACTATTTTACTTTTTATCACATATCGCTGCTAATTTCTGAGTCTGTGTTTATTTTATTTTAAAACCAGGCAAATTCAGCTCACAAAGAATGCTTGACTTGAAACTTACAGGAAAAGAAATAGTCATATTTATTCTTGACAGGGGAAATATGTTTGAGCATTTAAGATGTGAACCATTATTTAGCTGTGGCTCCTATGCTGTAGAAGTCAGTGTCAACAGAGTCTACAATTACTTTACCCGTTTGCCTCATTTGACTGACAGTAATTGAGTTTGCTAAAGCTTAGAAATATTTTATCACCATAAGGGAGTCCTCTCATTTCACTGCTTAGAATCTCCTGCTGCTCTAGATGATGGAAGTGAAAGGGACATTTTTACTGTGGTTATTTACATGTAATTTTTACTTTCAACCCACTGAGGTTTAATTTATGGAAACTAATAGCTTTTACCAGAACACTACTGTAAGTGGACAATCAGCAACATAAAAATTCACTTTAAATCAGAATTGAAAAATAATATAATTATCCTGAAATTCTTATGTATATATTATATCACATAATGCAGATTAGAAAACTGAAACCATGAGAAAAAACAAAAGAAACCATCTTAAAAATAAAAGGGTCTCCTCACACCAAGTGAGCACGAATTATTGATTAACAGACGTGAGAGTATCAGTGTATAATAGTGCAGATATTATTTTCTCCTTTTGTGGACATTTTGCTGATTATTTTATGGCACAATAAATTCACTGTCCATTGGCACATTCATAATTAGATGGAAATCAAATAAACATTTTTCATTAGTCACTTTTTCCTACTGGTATTCAGTACTCACTACTCATTTTTATACTCATTACTCTAAAAAGAGTAACACCTAAATAGTGTCTACTCAAGAGTTAAAAGAGTCAGACTCAATTGCAAGCCTAAAGGAAGTTTAGATATACTACTTATAAGAATTACCTAAGGGAGCTCTGTCATATTGAAATATCAAGAAGGCTGGAAGAATAAATATGAATTTAAATATGGGTACATATTTATCTTGCCTTTTATAGTTTCCCAACATGTGTGTTGTATATGTGGTATTAAATTAGATGATCAGGAAGAATTCCATTCTGATGAATTAGTGGTGGCTTAAATAAATTAATGGGCTTCCTCAAAACAATGATCATATCGTATCACTCTCACTTCCTAATGCATACCATGTTATGATGTAGAAAAATCTCTATGCATTTTCACGTAACAAAGTATAAATATAGTGTATAAAGTATGAAAGTTCCGTGTTTCAGATAATTCAGTTCAGTTCAGTTCAGTCATTCAGTCGTGTCCAACTCTTTGCAACCCCATGAATTGCAGCACGCCAGGCCTCCCTGTTTTCTGGATGTTGAGCTTTAAGCCAACTTTTTCAGTTTCCATTTTCACCTTCATCAAGAGGCTTTTTAGTTCCTCTTTACTTTCTGCCATAAGGGTGGTGTCATCTGCATATCTGAGGTTATTGATATTTCTCCCGGCAATCTTGATTCCAGCTTGTGCTTCTTCCAGCCCAGCGTTTCTCATGATGTACTCTGCATAGAAGTTAAATAAGCAGGGTGACAGTATACAGCCTTGACATACTCCATTTCCTATTTGGAACAATTCTGTTCCATGTCCAGTTCTAACTGTTGCTTCCTGATCTGCATAGAGGTTTCTCAAGAGGCTGGTCAGGTGGTCTGGCATTCCCATCTCTTTTAGAATTTTCCACAGTTTATTGTGATCCACACAGTCAAAGGCTTTGGCAGAGTCAATAAAGCAGAAATAGATGTTTTTCTGGAACTCTCTTGCTTTTTTGATGATCCAGCGAATGTTGGCAATTTGATCTCTGGTTCCTCTGCCTTTTCTAAAACCAGTTTGAACATCTGGAAGTTCACGGTTCATGTATTGCTGAAGCCTGGCTTGGAGAATTTTGAGCATTACTTTACTAGTGTGTGAGATGAGTGCAATTGTGCGGTAGTTTGAGCATTCTTTGACATTGCCTTTCTTTGGGATTGGAATGAAAACTGACCTTTTCCAGTCCTGTGGCCACTGTTGAGTTTTCCAAATTTGCTGGCATATTGAGTGCAGCACTTTCACAGCATCATCTTTCATGACTTAAAATAGCTCAACTGGGATTCCATCACCTCCACTAGCTTTGTTTGTAGTGATGCTTTCTAAGGCCCACTTGACTTCACATTCCAGGATGTCTGGCTCTAGGTCAGTGATCACACCATCTTAATTATCTGGGTCATGAAGCTCTTTTTTGTACAGTTCTTCCATGTATTCTTGCCACCTCTTCTTAATATCTTCTACTTCTGTTAGGTCCATACCATTTCTGTCCTTTATTGAGCTCATCTTTGCATGAAATGTTCCCTTGGTATCTCTAATTTTCTTGAAGAGATCTCTAGTCTTTCCCATCCTACTGTTTTCCTCTATTTCTTTGCATTGATTGCTGAGGAAGACTTTCTTATCTCTCCTTGCTATTCTTTGGAACTTTGAATTCAAATGGGAATATCTTTCCTTTTCTCCTTTGTTACTTAGTCTCATGAGATTTTGTCTCCATGAACTTTTAACATGTGATATGCATTAACTGGGGCTTCTCAGGTGGTGATAGAGGTAAAGAACCTGCCTACAAATGCAGGAGACATAAGAGATGCAAGTTCTATCCCTGGGTCAGGGTCAGTTCTATCCCTGGTGAAGGATGGTATGGCAACCCATTCCAGTATCCTTGCGTGGAGAATACCATGGACAGAGGAGCCTTGGGTGCTACAGTCCATGAGGTCACAAAGAGTCAGACATGACTGAAGTCACTTAGCATGCCCTCATGCACGTATTAACCATTTATTATTTTTTAATGTGCATTTATGTCTCCCTAGACCATAGCTCCTTGGGTTATGCACAGTTAAATCCTAATGTTTAGCACAGGGCTTATCACAAAATGAGAACTTAATAAATGTTAGATCATGACTGAGTCAATAAATAAATAAAAATCTCATCTACTTAGAAAAAGAGTAAAAATAATTTTGGGGACAATCACTAAAATCATGATTGATTTTGTTTATGCTATAAGTCTTCCCATTAATAATAAATAAAAGTTTAATTTGTTTACTGATTATCTGCAGCTGACTTCGAGTTTCAATGGCTTCAATGATAAGTAGCTGTGACAGAAACTGTCTAGCCCTCAAAGCCTGAAATATTTATCATCTGGTCTTCATTTGCAATAAGAGTTTGTTGGCCTTTGCTAGCTGCATGTTGAGAAAATATTTAAAAGAAAGTAGCTGTAAATTTTGTGAAATTCTCCCAAGTATTTCCTAGATATGTAAATTATTAATAAATAGATTTTTGGGAATAAACACTTCCAAAATAATATTCTCAATGCACTAGTCTGAATATTAATTTATAAGGAAATATCATAAATCTAAGCAGTTTGTTAAAAAGTATGAATCATTTACAAGACACTACTACTCTATTATTGACTTTATTCTTATTTTGAAATTTATCTTAAAAACAAGACTAAAAGCTGATAATTACATATATAAAAATGTTTATTACAATATCATTAATAAGTCATACACACAGGTATGTCTGCCTATAGCCAGAATGCTACTTACGCTTCTTTTACTTAACTATTGTAGAATTAAAAACATGAAAATTACATAAGAAATAACTCATAACTAAACAAAAGAAGACATAATTGTATACAAACTATGTATGATGAGGGAAAAAAATGTAAAAATTCAAAGGATAATGGGTAATTTTTTTTTCCATTGGCATATAGTGTTTTGTGCTCATGTAGTTATTTTTTAATGTGTTGAAATATATCACTTTTATATTAGCATTTCTTTAAAAGGTTTTATGAAAAGAATGAAGTACAAAATAATGTTTATAGTTGAGTCTGAAGAATTACTTGTGTATGAATTATTGGAAGATCTCAACCACAGTATATAAGAGAATCTTAGAATGTTAAGGTTAGAAATAAGGGTTGATTTCACTTATATTACAGAGGAAAAAAATAAAGTATAAATATGGTTATGTGACTTGCCTGAAAGACAATTACTTGTTAGTAGCTAAAATTGATCTACATCTGAAATTTGCTATAACTCTGTCAGGTGTCCTTATAACAAATATCATTTGCTGTTGGTGTCATTTTAAGAAACACATGTAATAGGAAAGAAAATATGTTACAATTTCTTTGTTATTCATTCTTATATATGTTACAATTTCTTTGTTATTCATTCTTATAGAAGTGAATGTTTGGTTTCTAATTTTAATATAAAATTTTGGATGATTTTAGCTTTAGGCAAATCATAAAAAATAAGCACTGAAGTCTATTAATATAAGCAAAGATAATATCATATTACCCCTTTATTTCAGTTTCTGTATATGCCTGTCAATTGTTCTGATTTCGGGAAAGACAGCATTTAATTGTTACCTTTACTCTCAAAGAAGTGTTTTAAAGAATTCACAGTCATATATTGAACAACATTGTCAAGAATTCATTGTTTTAGTGTATTTAAACATTTAATTCTTTAGGACACTAATACAAAATAGATTAAGAGAAATAAAGAATTTTAGATTTTAAAATTGTAAATATTTTAAACAATCATATTTACTTGTCATTTGACAATACTATACTGAATATATCAAATATAGGATGCATTTAAATTTTAAAATAGCCCTATTTTTATGTTCTATATATGTATTTATTCATAATATTCATTAATTCCAAAATAGTTTAAGAAAGTTCACAAGAATATATACACAAAAAGATTAATTGCAGCATAATGGAGGAAGAGATGTCTAAGGAAAATAGAAGCCAGAAATAAGATTAGAACAGAAAATATGGCTTAGAGTAATGTATGATAAATTTGAATCTAAGTTCACTAACTTCCAAGGCAAATACAGAAACAGGTCAGTTACAAAATCTGTAATATTTATAAAAGCTAAATATAAACAGTTAATGAAAAATGCAATTGTTCCTTGTATAAATACCAGATTGATTCTCTCATGCTTTTTCCTGTGAAAAATAAAGTGGAAATAATATCCTCAATAGGTATTGCTAATATAAATATAGGAAGTAGTATATAAATATCCAAAAGTTAATTCTTAATCTATGTGCCATGGTTTAACAAAAGATGTCAAAGAAGTGAACCAGATTTTAATCTTTTTGACAATTTGTATTATCTACTGAGAGATTTTAGAATGTCCAGAATAACATTTAATTCAGAAAATTTCTTTGTGTTTATCTAACTTGAAATTTATATTATGCAAAGTAACAGTAATTTGAAATTGTACATCTGAAAGACTCCTAAAATTCACAAAATATCAGTTCCTAATAAATGTTATCACCACATGTCTTAAAAGTGAACTAAGTTGAAAAATAATTTGCCATTCACTTATAAAATTGACCTGTTGAATGAGAACTTGCGACTTAAAAGCTCACATTGCCTTTTCTAAGATGTGAATAAATAAAATAGCCATAGGAAAGTCTAAGATTATCTCAAATAATGAGATATGCAATGTAAATGCAAAAAAAATTGTTTCAGAAAGTAAAATAAACAGACAAGAATAAATGCCCATCTTTACACTAAATTCACATATTTAAATCACAGTAAGAAAATGTCTTTTGCAAAAATAAAACTTTCTAATGATCCCCACAATGTTATTTGTTTAAAAATCTATGCCTGGTCACAGAAAAGAAATCATTACATAGCATTATTAACTACCAGCAATTAAAAGTTACAGTGAGATGGGCATGATAACCTTGAGTTAGAAAAGTTGATTATCAGTAAGAGTTGATTATGGTAACTTTCCTGTGTGAGTTTGCTAAAATTCACCCAATATGACTTCACAAAACTTCTCATCTTGATATGTTTATTCTTCCCATCTTTTCAACTTGGTTGGCCTTTCGATTTACTTAAATAGGAGGCAGTAAAAGTTTCAATTCCATTTCTGAGCATAGGCCTCAAGAGGTCCTATAGATTCTGTTTTATCTTTGTAACCTGCACTGCCATGTAAAGAAGCCTGCACTAGACTCCTGGATGATGAAATAAGGGTGGCCTGCTTATTTCTGTTATTCCAGAAGATAGCTAGTTATACACCAGACATGACTGAGGCCTTCCTTAACAAATCATATTCAGGCTGCCTACCAGCTTACCAGTTGACCACAGACACATGAGAAATCAGTCAAGCTTAGCCAAGAGCAGAAAAGTCAAGCAACTGGCCTATACTCTTTCAAGCAATAATGTGTGTGTGTGTGAGCTCAATCACGTCTGACTCTTTGTGATCACATGTAGTGTAGCCCACCAGGCTTTTCTGTCCATGGAATTTTTCAGATAAGAGTATTAGAGTTGGTTGTCATTTCCTCCTCCAGGGTATATTCTTGACCCAGGATCGTACTCTGTCTCCTGCATTGGCAAGCAGATTCTTTACCAGCTGAGCCACCTGGAAGCCCATGAGCAAGAATACATGTTTACTATTGAAATCTGCTGAGTATTTGGGGATGATTTGTTACATAGCAATGGCTAACTGATACATGTTTTTTCCAACAGTGAAAAGGAAATATTTTGCATTGAATATTTTTCCATTGAGTATTAAACGATTTTGAGTAATTGATGATATAAGGCCATGCAACTATTACATAATTTAGAAGACTGTTTTCCTCTCTTGTTTTTTGTATTTTCCTTTCCTTATTTAGGAGAATATGTATTGTGGATGATATAAAATTGTTAAGAAAAAAAAAAAAAAAAACAAGGGATGTTAGAACACATTCCTGTTTTACTCAACTTGGAGTTAGAATAGAACTTTTTTGAAAATCACTTTGCTAATTTCTTGCTAACCTCATCTATATACACTCATTCTAGATACACACCAAACAGGCATAGCCCTGTCTACAATATTCAATAACCTCTATTTGACTTCATGTCAGACCTTCAACTGTGTTTTTCCCTCAGTATGAAATAGTCCTAACTTTATTTTATAATTTTTACCTCTTCTTTAGAATCCAGCTAAAAAAAAAATTGTGCTTTTCAAAAATGTTTATACTCAGTACTGCTTTACTAAGACCTTTTTCTTTTCTTTTTTTCTTTTTTTGCATGATAAGTATTCTTGTTCTGCTACAGAACTCTGAATATGATATCATCATGGTGTCCCTGACAATTTTTAATTGGATCTTCATATTGTGTTCTGCTTATAGACCAATGCCCTTTAAGGGTTGAGAACATGTTTCAATAATATTTTACTACCAATATTTTACTACTAGAAAAGTGTCAAATTCACAATGAGTGCTCAGTAACTATTTTAAAAATATGTGAATTAAAGATTAATTTAATATTACACTTTCTTAGTGACTGTTTTAGAGTATGTTCCACATCATACTAAGTAGGAAAACATTTGAATCATGTATTCTTAATGCTAGCTGGAATAAAATATAAATCCTAAAAATATCTGTGGTTTAATATAATGGATTATTTCTCATTCATAAAGGATGAAACATGTGTCCCTGGTTGCCATGTAGCCTCATGGAAGTTACAGTTCCTCAACCCTGGCTCTGTTAACATTTTTGACCTATATAACTTTTTGTTATGGTAGACTGTTTCTATAGGTTGTATAACCACATCTATAGTCTCTACCAACTAAATTCCAACAGCACCTTCCTAGTTATGATGACCAAAAATATCTTCATAACTTGACAAATGCCCCCTAAGGAACAAAATTAGCCCCAGTAGAGAACGACTAATATAAATGATTACAAGGAACCATGTTACTTCAATCCATGACTACAGTGTCTTCAAAATATGGCTTCCAGGTTATCCAAGCTCCTATGCTTCAAGATGTCGAAGGAATAGAGCAGGAGAACCCAATGTGAGAGAATTCTACGGCCAATGCATGAAGGTGGTGCAACTTCCTTTCACTCACATTCCACTGGACATGCTCAGTCAGATTCGCTGTTGTTGTTCAGTCACTAAGTCATGTTCAACTCTGCAATCCCATGAGCTACAGCACACCAGGCTCCCCTGACCTTCACTATCTCCCAGGGTTTTCTCAAATTCATGACCATTGAGTTGGTGATGATATCTAACCATTTCATCCTCTGCTGTCCCCTTCTCCTTTTGCCTTCAATCTTTCTCAGCATCAAGGACTTTTCCAAAGAGTTGGCTCTTTGCATGAGGTAACCAAGATACTGGAGCTTCAGCTTCAGCATCTGTCCTTCCAATGAATATTCAGGACTCATTTCCTTTAGGATTGACTGGTTTGATCTTGCTGTCCAAGGGACTCCCAAGAGTCTTCTCCAAAACCTCTGTTCAAATGAATCAGTTCTTTGCTGCTCAGCCTTCTTTATAGTCCAACTCTCACATCTGTACATGACTACTAGAAAAACCTTAGCTTTGACTATACAAACTTCTGTCAGCAAAGTGATGTCTCTGATTTTTAATATGTGGTCTAGGTTGGTTATAGATTTCCTTCCGATGAGCAAGTGTTTTTTAATTCCATGGTTGCAGTCAATATTATCAGGGATTTTGGAGACCAAGAAAATAAAATCTGTTACTGTTTCCAATTTTTCCCAATCTATTTACCATGAAGTTATGGGACCAGATCTTCCCTGGTGGCTCAGACGATAAAGCCTCTACATGCAATGTGGGAGACCCGGATTCAATCCCTGGGTTAGGAAGATGCCCTGGAGAAGGAAATGGCAACCCACTCCAGTATTCTTGCCTGGAGGATCCCATGGACAGAGGAGCCTGGTGGGCTGCAGTCTATGGGGTCACAAAAAGTTGGACACTACTAAGCGACTTCACTTTCCTTTCCTTTTATGGGACCAGATGGCATGATCTTGGTGTTTTGAATGTTGAGTTTCAAGCCAGGTTTTTCACTCTTATCTCTCACTTTCATCAAGATGCTGTTGAGGTCCTTTTCACTTTCTGGCATTAGAGTGGTATCATCTGTGTATCTGACATTATTTATATTCTCTAGGCAATCTTGATTCCATCTTGTGAGTCATCCAGCCTGGTGTTTTGTATGCTGTACTCTGTATATGGGGCTTCCTTGGTGGCTCAGTGATAAGGAATCTGTCTGCAATGCAGACTTCCTGCAATGCAGTAGACATGGGTTCAACCCCTGGGCTGGGAAGATCTCTGCAGAAGGAAATGGCAAGACACTCCAGTATTCTTGCCTGGGAAATCCCCTAGACAGAGGAGCCTCACCAGCTACAGTCCATGGGGTCCTATGAGTTGGGCACAACTTAGCGACTAAACCACCACTGCTACACTATATATAAGTTAAATAAGCAGGGTAACAATATGCAGCCATGTCATACTCCTTTCTCAATGTTGAATCAGTCACTTGTTTCATGTAAGGTTCTAATTGTTGCTTCTAGTTGTTGCTTCTTCACCCACATATAGGTTTCTCAGGAGATGGTTAAAGTTCAACGTTCAGTTCTAACGGTTGCTTCTTGACCTGCATACAGATTTCTCAGGAGGCAGGTCAGATGGTCTGGTATTCCTATTTCTTGAAGAATTTTCCACAGTTTGTTGTGATCAACACAGTCAAAAGCTTTTGCATAACCAGTAAAGCAGAAATATATGTTTTTCTGGAACTCTCTTGCTTTTCTGATAATCCAGCAGATGTTGGCAATTTGATCTCTGGTTCTTCTGCCTTTTCTAAATCTAGCTTGAATATCTGAAAGTTCATGGTTCATGTACTGTTGAAGCCTGACTTGGAGAATTTTGAGCATTAATTTGCTAGTGTGTGAGATGAGTGCAATTGTGCAGTAGTTTGAGCATTCTTTGGCATTGCCTTTCTTAGGGATTGGAATGAAAACTGACCTTTTCCAGGCCTGTGGCCACTGCTGAGTTTTCCAAATTTGTTGGCATATTGAGTGCAGCACTTTCACATCATCATCTTTCAGGATTTGGAATAGCTCAACTGGCATTCCATCACCTCCACTAGCTTTGTTCATAGTGATACTTCCTAAGGCCCACTTGACTTCTCATTCCAGGATGTCTGGCTCTAGGTGAGTAATTTCACCATCGTGATTATCTGGGTCTTGAAGAACTTTTTTGTATAGTTCTTCTGTGTATTCTTGCCACTTCTTTATATTTTTTGCTCTTGTTAGGTCCATATGATTTCTGTTTTATTGTGCCCATCTTTACATGAAATGTTTCATTGGTATCTCTGATTTTCTTGAAGAGATCTCTAGTCTTTCCCGTTCTATTGCTTTGCTCTATTTCTTTGCACTGATCACTGAGGCAGGCTTTCTTATCTCTGCTTGCTATTCTTGGGAAGTCTGTATTCAAAAGGGTATATCTTTTCTTTTCTCCTTTGCCTTTTGCTTCTCTTATTTTCTCAGCTATTTGTAAGGCCTCCTCAGACAACCACTTTGCCTTTTTGCATTTCTTTTAATTGGGAATGTTCTTGATCACTGCCTTCTGTACAATGTCAAAAACCTCTGTCCATAGTTCTTCAGACACTCTGTCTATCTGATCTAATCCCTTGAATCTATTTGTCACTTTCACTGTATAATCCTAAAGGAATTGATTTATGTCATACCTGAATGGTTTAGCGGTTTTCCCTACTTTCTTTAAGTCTGAATTTGGCAATAAGGAGTTCATGATTTGAGCCACAGTCAGCTCCTGGTCTTATTTTGGCTGACTGTGTAGAGCTTCTCCATCTTTGGCTGCAAAGAACATAATCAATCTGATTTCAGTATTGACCATTTGATGATGTCATGTGTAGTGTCTTCTTTTGTGTTGTTGTAAGTGGGTGTTTGCTATGACCAAAACAGTCTCTTGGCAAAACAGTGTTTGCATTTGCCCTGCTTCATTTTGTTCTCCAAGCCAATTTGCCTGCTACTCCAGGTATCTCCTGACTTCCTACTTTGCATTGTAGTCCCCTATAATGAAAAGGACACTTTTTTATGGTGGGGGGTGGGGTGTTAGTTCTGGAAGGTGTTGTACATCTTCCTAGAACCATTCAACTTCAGCTACTTTAGCATACTGGTCAGGGTATAGACTTGGATTACTGTGAAAGTACTGTGAAAGAAAGGTTTTCCTTGGAAATGAACAAATCATTCTGTCGTTTTTAAGATTGCAACCAAGTACTGCATTTCAGACTCTTTTGTTGACTATGAGGGCTACTCCATTTCTTCTTTCTACTCTTGCCCACATTAGTAAATATAATGGTCATCTGATTTAAATTCACCCATCCCAGTCCATTTTAATTCGCTGATTCCTACAATGTTGATGTTCACTCTTGCCATCTCCTGTTTGATCATTTCCAATTTTCCTTGATTCATGGACTTAATATTCCAGGTTCCTATGCAATAATGCTCTTTAGAGCTTTGGAATTTACTTCCATCATCAGTCACATCCACAGCTGAGTGTTGTTTTTGCTTTGGCTCTGTCTCTTCATTCTTTCTGGAGTTATTTCTCCACTCTTCTCTAGTAGCATATCGGGCACCTACTGACCTAGGGAGTTCATCTTTCAGTGTCCTATCTTTTTGTCTTTTCATGCTATTCATGGGGTTCTCAAGGCATGAATACGGAAGTGTTTTTCCATTCTCTTTTCCAGTGGATCATGTTTTGTCAGTGATCATATTTAGGAGAAACAAAGGAATCCATAGTCAGCCCTCCAAATCCACAGGTTTCATATCCACAAATTCAACTAACTGTGGATCAAAAATATTTGAAAAAGTTTCCAGAAAGTTTTAAAAAGCAAAACTTGATTGGGTGATGTAGCGGTGGGGAAAATCTTATGAAGGCAGTCAAAAGGTACAAACTTCCAGTTATAAGGTAAATAAGTGCTGAAATTTACAATGTGATAAGTATAATTAATTAACCCTGTCATATATTATATATGATATTTTTAACAGAGCAGCACTTAAGGTTTGCCATCATAAGAATAGCATTCTTTTCTCTTTGTTGAATATTGTACCTAAGAAATGAGTAATATTCTATAAACTTATTGTGATAATAACTTCATGAAGTAAATCAAATCATTAACACCCTTATGGCAGAAAGTGAAGAGGAATTGAACAGCCTCTTGATCAAAGTGAAAGAGGAAGTATGAAAATGCTGGCTTAAAATTCAACTTTCAAAAAACTAAGATCATGGCATCTGGTCCTATCACTTCATGGCAAATAGATGGGGAAACAGTGGAAACAGTGACAGACTTTATTTTCTTGGTCTCCAAAATCACTGCAGACTGTGACTGCAACCATAAAATTAAAAGACATTTGCTCCTTGAAAGAAAAGCTATGACCAACCAAGGCAACATATTAAAAAGCAGAGACATTACTTTGCTGACAAAGGTCCGTCTGGTCAAAGCTATGGTTTTTCCAGTAGTCATGTATGGATGTGAAAGTTGGACTATAAAGAAAGCAAAGCATCAAATAATTGATGCTTTTGAACTGTGATGTTGGAGAAGACTCTTGAGAGTCCCTTGGACTGGAAGGAGATCCAACCAGTCCATCCTAAAGGAAATCAGCCCTGAATATTCATTGGAAGGACTGATGCTGAAGTTGAATGGCATTGAAACATATAAAATATCATGTATGAAACAAGATGCCAGTCCAGGTTCGATGCACGATACTGGACGCTTGGGGCTAGTGCACTGGGATGACCCAGAAGGATGGTATGGGGAGGGAGGAGGGAGGAGGGTTCAGGATGGGGAACACATGTATACCTGTGGTGGATTCATTTTGATATTTGGCAAAACTAATACAATTATGTAAAGTTTTAAAATTAAATAAAAATTAAAAAAAAAAAAAAAAAACCTCCAGTACTTTGGCCACCTGGTGTGAAAAACTGACTCACTGGAAAAGACCCTGATTCTGGAAACTATTGAAGGTAGGAGGAGAAGGTGACCTCTCATCCAGAGGATGAGATGGTTTGATAGCATCACCAACTCTATGGCTTTGAGTTTGAGCAAGCTCCGGGAGTTGTTGGTGCACAGGGAAGCCTGACTTGCTGCAGTCACAAAGAGTGGGGGTCACAAAGAGTCAGACACAACTGAGCAACTGAACTAAACCTTATATAACATATGTCAACTATATCTCATAGGTGGAAAAAGCAAAATTTGAATTTGCAATGTACTGGCAACTGTTTACATAAGATTTACATTATATTTGCAATAATTTTCAAAACATATACATTTTATTAGACATAAGTAATATAGAGATGATTTGAAGCCTATGTGAGGATACGAGCAAACTATATAAAAATACTGTAGCATTTTAGATAAATGACTTGATTGCCCACAGATTTTGGTATCCCTGAAGTGGGTGGGGTGCTGTAACCAATCCCCC
The DNA here is from genome assembly GCF_029378745.1 of Bos indicus. Lineage (NCBI taxonomy): Eukaryota > Metazoa > Chordata > Mammalia > Artiodactyla > Bovidae > Bos > Bos indicus. The sequence continues at coordinate 76,118,619 of NC_091765.1, forward strand.
GTGGATACAAAGGAACAACTGTAGCTGACAGAAACCAAGCTAGTAAATGCTATGCTCATGTATTTGTCTTCCTTAAATTCATGTGTCACCAAACAAGATTGTCTTTGTTTAATTAACACTGAAATTTAGGGATCATAAAGGAACTGAGTAATAGAAATAAGCCTTCATTTCAACAATGCATTACCAATGTGACTAAAAAAATTTGGTGTTGACTGTTAAAAACAACAGCAGAAAAAAAGTAACAGCAATTTTTTTTCATAATAAATAATTCAAAAATAATAAAATAGCCCTGGAAGCATCAGAATAATTCTCAGATGTTTAAGTTATTACATCTTAAAGCAGATGTCCAAGGATATAATGAATCAATCAACAGATTTTTTTTAATTTTATAAATTTCATTCACCAAAGATTCTTTTTTAAAGTATAACACAGTACTCACAAAATGAAAAACACTTTTTCTGGGCCTCAGTAATTATGTTACAGAGCAACTTTCCCTTCTTATTGCTGGATTTCTCAAAATTGCAAGAATCTTCTTGTTTGAAATTTCTCCAGTACTTAGTAGAAATATAAATTTTTCAAATTCAACACAGAGATAGTTTTATAAATTCCTTAATATTAGCAAGTAGGTTCAGAGCAGAAAAATATCTTTTCTAGAAACTAATAAGTTTTTCTTTGATTTGAAAGCTAAATTATAAACTATATATGACTGAAGATACACTTTAAAAGTTATTACTTAAATGTATTTTTTTAAGATTTAAAAACATCATTAATGTAATAAAGCTTCCTTTTACAGATTCAAATCACTGTGCACACCTATTCACAAGCTCCTTCATGTTGAAATTCAAAAAGAGTGACTCTGAATGAAATCTTAATGAGTGCTGAGTAGGTTCCATTATTGAGAACATAATTACTATATACAGTGCCTTGCCCAGTTAATAATGCAAGAAAACTAAATGACAGGGCTGCAGTGAGAGGTGGTCACAGTTTTAATGACTGTATTCAAGAGGTTTCATAAATCTCCACTAAAATAAAAGACTAACTCCTAGAAGGAAGTGGCATTACAGTTGGGAAGAGCTGGCAGAACTGATTATAAATAAATTGAACCATAATATTCACATTCATCCACGCCAAGTAATTTTTCTCTTAGTATTTAGAGAGATATCTATTATTTGGTCCTTAACTCAGAAAATGAAGGATATATAGAAATAAGATATAGAGATATACATACATTTATATTACTATATGTGTACATACTCCCAATACATGTTTATGTATTAATTTTGTGATTTTTCCCTTTCTATAAACAGAATTATACTTGAATGACACTTGAAATGAGTTTGAACGATTACTATTTTTCATTTAATATATGTTTTAGAATGATGATTGGCATACGTATAATCTTTGCCACTGAAATGAATGCATATATACATTCAAATTCTTGGAAAATATATTTATGAATTTAGAGATGCAGATATTTTGTAATTAAGGTGCTATAATTGCCTTTCAATTAATTCTCCATTTAATAACAGAAAATATATCAAATTTTTGTCACAAACAGCACAGCAATTTCTTATGGATAATGTATTTTTATATTTCCAGAATGGACTTTTCTACTACAGTTCAAAGCAGGAAACAGAAACCACCATAGGTATTCTTAAACATACAGGAAATTCTGTGCTTACAAAAACATTGCCAAGACTGAAGCAACAGTTTCTAAGCTGAGTCTCCTGGAGTAACTCCTGGTCCTGTACAGAACTGACTTACTAAAAGAGCACTACCTCTGAGGTCACAGCTGGGAATATGCCAGAAACAAGATTCTCTGACTTTGCCAACACAGCCCAACACTTAGGAGGCTGCAAAATGTGCTCGTATTGCTGCAGCCTGCTACACCAGGCCAAGGTTCTGTACCCTTTGCTTGTCAACATCTAGGAAGTTGGAGTTGGGACCCTTCAGAATCACTGTTGGAAATCATCATATCTCCTGAGCATTGTTTGACATTAAAGGTCAAAACCACAGGAAGATGGTTTCTGATTAATTTGTCCCTTTCAGACCTTGCCATAATACATACTTGGTAACCAAATGGTGGAAATTAATTTGCATTCAGGACCTTAGCTGAAAGGGGTTTTGGGAAATGTACATTTTGTAGTAAATAAAGGTTTAGAGAGGACAATGAATTGGATGCCTAATGTGAGTTACACATACCGGCATAATCTCTACATGTGAATGTTTCAAATATACTGTAACATCCTATTATACTAATATTTGCTCCATGAATATTTAAGATATATCTAAAATTGCAGAGCATTCTGTTCTGGCAAGAAAAACTATTCTAGTAGAAAAATAAAAATTTATTTCTCAAGTAAAGAAACGGAATAAATTTAGCTAAGAGACGTTAAAATAGAAGACAACACAAGAATATCCAAAAAGATTCTCATAGAGTTTGATAAAGTCAGTGTATTTTGAGATCAGTGGCAACTGGTGATCATGTGAAAATCAAAAGTCAAACTCAGACCACTCAGGATTAAAGATAATTTCCTAAATGTTCACCTACTCAAATGTAGAAGGTAGTGGACATATATGGAGGTGGAGGAGGGCACATTTTAACTAGATATTGACTATTTGATAGTAACGTTGTTGTTCATTCATTAAGTCCTGTCCAACTCTTTACGGATCCATGAACTGTAGTCTGCCAGACTACTCTATCCATGGGATCTCCCAGGCAAGAACACTGGAGTGAGTTGCCATTTCTTTCTCCAAGGGATCTTCCTGGATCAGGGATGGAACCCATGTCTCCTGCATTGGCAGGCAGATTCATCACCACTGAGTCACAAGAGAAGCACATTCAGTTCAGTTCAGTTCACTTGCTCAGTCGTTTCCAACTCTTTGCGACCCCATGAATCTCAGCATGCCAGGCCTTCCTGTCCATCACCAACTCCTAGAGTTCACTCAGAGTCACGTCCATCGATTCAGTGAAGCACATTAGACACCATTAATTAAGCTCAAAATACATGAACTTAATTTTTTATATTTTCAATCTTATATGTATTTTCTATAAGATTGCATACATACATGCTCAGTCACTCACTCATGTCTGGTTCTTTGTGACTCCATGGATTCTAGCCCATCAGGTTCCTCTGCCCTTGGAATTTTCCATGCAAGAATACTAGAGTGGGCTGCCATTTCCTATTCTAGGGATAATATCATACACTGAGCCTTTAAAAAATAAATTTTTCAGTGGAAATAATTGTATCTGCTATATTAGTTTTCTATTGCCTCTGTTATAAATTATCAAAAACTTAGTGACTTCGGTCAGTTCAGTTCAGTCACTCAGTCATGACCCCATGGACTGCAGCATGCCATACTTCCCTGTCCTTCACTATCTCCCAGAGTTTGCACAAACATGTCAATTGAGTTGGTGGTATCATCCAACCATCTCATCACCTGTCGTCCCCTTCTCCTCCTGCCTTCAATCTTTCCCAGCATCAGGGTATTTTCTAATGTGTCAGTCCTTCATATCAGGTGGCCAAATACTTGAGCTTCAGCTTCAGCATCAGTCCTTCCAATGACTATTCAGGATTGATTTCCTTTAGGATTGACTGGTTTGATCTCCTTGCAGTCCAAAGGGACTCTCAAGAGCTTTCTCCAGCACCATAGTTCGAAAGCATTAATTCTGTACTCAATTTTCTTTATGGTCCAAATTAACACAATACAAATCTACTGTCTTACAGTTTGATAGGCTAGAAGTCTGACACAGGTCTCATTGAGATAAACTGAAGGTGAAAACAGGCCTGCACTGCCTTCTCCCAAGAAGCTCTAGAAAAGAATCTGTTTCTTGTGGCTTCCAACTTCTCAAGGTTTCCAAAGTTATTCGGGCCACTTCCTCTTCTATCAAAGACAATAATTTTGCAGTTCTCTCTGACTTTGCTTTTCTCTAGTTACATGTCTGTCTATTCCGCCTTTCTCTTCCATTTTAATAACAATCATGGTAATATTGGTTCCACCTGGAGAATCCAGGAGGACGTCCACATTATATAGTCCAGATCCATAATCATAGTTGCAAAGTTCCTTTTGCTAAGTAAAGAAGCATAATCATAGGTTCTGAAAATTAAGACATGGGCGTTTGGGGGCACTCATTATCTGTCTACCACATCTGCTAAGAGTAACAACAGCAAAAATGAAATTTCTTATGCAAAGAGAAGCTCTTCATTGTGATATCTAACTTAGTGTCATTTTATATATCTCATTACACGTTTGATAAAAGGGATATATTTTAATATAACCTTTGAAAATATCTGAAAGGCCATATCCCTTTTTTTTTAAATCAAATATGTGCAGTTTAATCAATCTAGTTGGAACATGCAAAAAGAAAATTCACTTCACAGTAATAATTCCATGTGAAAAAATATTTTACTTTTAAATGATTTTATTAACAAAGATCAGTTTGCTTATATGCTATGAAAACTGTTTCAGGGAACTTCTGAATGCCTAAACTATTTTCTATCATTCAACTGAGATTAAACTAAGACTTGGATCTACTTATTCACTACCTCTAATATAGAATACCACTGCTACAAATTATTTAGAAATGTGCCTATTTTCTGTGTCAGTAATGTTCTGTCTGTTTGAGGATACTGATTTAGAAGAAACTAATCTTCAGGTAAAGGCAATGCCAAAGAATGCTCAAACTACCACACAATTGCACTCATCTCACACGCTAGTAAAGTAATGCTCAAAATTCTCCAAGCCAGGCTTCAATAGTACGTGAACTGTGAACTTACTGATGTTCAAGCTGGTTTCAGAAAAGGCAGAGGAACCAGAGATCAAACTGCCAACATCCACTGGATCATACAAAAAGCAAGAGAGTTCCAGAAGAACATCTATTTCTGCTTTATTGACTATGCCAAAGCCTTTGACTGTATGGATCACAATAAACTGTGGAAAATTCTGAAAGAGATGGGAATACCAGACCACCTGACCAGCCTCTTGAGAAACCTGTATGCAGATCAAGAAGCAACAGTTAGAACTGGACATGGAAAAGCAGACTGGTTCCAAATAGGAAAAGGAATACATCAAGGCTGTATATTGTCACCCTGGTTATTTAACTTATATGCAGAGTACATCATGAGAAACGCTGGGCTGGAAGAAGCACAAGCTGGAATCAAGATTGCCAGGAGAAATATCAATAACCTCAGATATGCAGATGACACCACCCTTATGGCAGAAAAATGAAGAGGAACTAAAAAGCCTCTTGATGAAAGTGAAAGAGGAGAGTGAAAAAGTTGGCGTAAAGCTCAACATTTGGAAAACTAAAGTCATGGAATCTGGTCCCATCACTTCATGGGAAATAAATGGGAAACAGTGCAAACAGTGTCAGATTTTATTTTTTGGGGATCCAAAATCACTGCAGATGGTGATTGCAGCCATGAAATTAAAAGATGCTTACACCTTGGAAGGAAAGTTATGACCAACCTAGATAGCATATTCAAAAGCAGAGACATTACTTTGCCAACAAGGGTCCGTCTAGTCAAGGCTATGGTTTTTCCAGTAGTCATGTATGGATGTGAGAGTTGGACTGTGAAGAAAGCTGAGTGCCAAAGAATTGATGCTTTTGAACTGTGGTGTTGGAGAAGACTCTTGAGAGTCCCTTGGACTGCAAGGAGATCCAACCAGTCCATTCAGAAGGAGATCAGTCCTGGATGTTCTTTGGAAGGACTGATGCTAAAGCTGAAACTCCAGTACTTTGGCCACCTCATGAGAAGTGTTGACTCATTGGAAAAGACTCTGATGCTGGGAGGGATTAGGGGAAGGAGGAGAAGGGGACGACAGCAGATGAGATGGCTGGATGGCATCGCTGACTCGATGGACGTGAGTTTGAGTGAACCTCGTGAGCTGGTGATGGACAGAGAGGTCTGGCGTGCTGCAATTCATGGGATTGCAGAGTCGGACATGACTGAGCAACTGAACTGAACTGAACTCAACTAAATCTTCAGGTGATTTAAATTTGGCAGAAACTATGAGTTACAACATGCAGTTTTTGAGGTTATGGTTTAGGGGTAAAGAAAGACTCTACTGTTGACAGAAACGTAACATGGAAATGTGAAGGGAGAGATTAAACAGGGACATGGAATAAGCCCTGCTTAGTATGTGTAAACTGATAAAATACAGATGTACGACCCCAAAAAATCAAGTTAGGTATGGACAAAAAATATCCAAATGCAATGTGTAATTCTCAGAGGAGATCAAAGTATACATGTTTAATTCACATTTGTCTAAACAGATTAAGACTAGCAGCACTGCTGTGAGTGGAGTTTCCACAGGCCTCACCAATCTATGGGGCACCACTAACAGGGATAACACATTTCTCAGGGCATTTTCCCCACTGGTTATTTAGAACAGCAGCCTCCCTCCTGGTCCCTGCTCTTTCCATCTAAATATCTTGGATTTCCCTGACTGTCTCACACGGAGACCAAATCTAGACAATGGCATCCTCTGCCACTTCTGTTGGGTATCGTTCAACTGCTATTACTCCTTGAGGTCGGGTCCACTAGAGAAAGACCTCCAAAGGCACTTCTTCCTTCTAGATATGATGATTTTTTCACTAGACACCACTCCATTCACTGTATCCCAGAGTCCACAATGGATGACCTTGCAATATCCACAAGATTTTTGGTAGAATAAAATGGGAGAATGTCTTACCACTTCTTCAAGTGTTGGAGTCTGTTTAAAACCTACCAAATCCTTATGCTCAGGTCCTGAAACACATAATTTTGTTGAAATACTTTTCTCTATTTGCTGACAGCCCTTCTTTTCTTTGGATTTAGGAGAGAGGTTCAAATGACTATTTTTTCAAATCCGTATTATTTCTTCTCTCCTATAACCAGGACTTAACTGCTTTTTTGTTGTTGTTGTTTTTTCATTTTTTTATTTTTATTTTCCAGTGAATTCTTTCAGGATATCCTCAAACCTCCATGTAAGAAAGACATTTATTTAGACTTCCCCTCTTGTTCATCATATAGGCACACACTTCTGAACAATAAGACAGCTTAAATTTAAAAGCTGAAATTTACATACATTAATAGCATGCATCACATTTAATATAAGAGCTATTGCAGGGCAATGCTGAATCATTCAAAGAACATGGATATATAAAAAATGCATGAGCATACTCTGTGGATTTGAAACTGAGAATACAGTCATCAAATATCAAGTTGATCTAGCCAGTGCTGGGAAACTATTAATCCAAGCATCTAACAAGCATAAGTCTACCATTTCCAATTTTGGGAGGAGTAAGTTTCTAGGATATGTTGGGCATATCTGTGTCTGAATAATAAGGAAACAATTTCTAAACTTATTCTCACATTACCTAGACTTGAGGCATGTCCCGTTTTGTGATCATACCTCATTCTGCAGAATCTTTGGACAAATTCCCAGAATACCTCTATAGTGAATGGATTTTCTGGAATTCACTTTATCTCTGTGAAGCATTTATGCATTGAAATCTCCTACCTGTAATATATCTACCCTCTCTTGAAGAAAATATTCTGTTCATGAAACTGGATACAATTCATCTCTTATACATACATTTTAAAAGATTTAGATCTGACACCATCTCACTATTCTAGGAAGGAAATGTTTTGAAATAACTGAAAAGTTGATTAGCTGCTTAATCTTAAAACTTGACATACTAAATTTGTGTATGGCCTGTGGTTTAAAAAGTTAAGTCAAATATTGGGAAGGAATCAAACTTATCCTAAATATGTTTGAATCTAACACTATATACAGTAGAGTAACTTAAAATAGTAGTTAATTGTGTTGTTTTCCCTTTAAAAATGTTATTTTTGGAGAGGAGATAAGATAGTGGAGTAGGGGGATGCTGGACTTGCTTCTGCTCACAAGCACATCAAAACAATTGATTTAATAGATATAATAGCATATAATATAATACATAGAGTGATTAATACCAGAATCAACCTCAGAATTAGCAGAATTCTTCTTCAGTCAAAGCTGTATCCAAATGAAGTCTGGTAAGAAGGGAAGAGAAGTGATCAGGTTAGAATATGCATCCCTAGCAGCGGACACAGAAAATGGAGGGATACCAAAAGCTTGGGAATCATCCTGGGTAATAGGTTTGAGCTGCATCAGTTCAGTTCAGTAGCTCAGCTGTGTCTGACTCTTTGCGACCCCATGAATCGCAGCATGCAAGGCCTCCCTGTTCATAACCAACTGCTTGAGTTCACTCAGACTCATGTCCATCGAGTCAGTGATGCCATCCAGAAATCTCATCCGCTGTCGTCCCCTTCTCCTACTGCCCCCAATCCCTCCCAGCATCAGAGTCTTTTCCAATGAGTCGACTCTTCACATGAGGTGGCCAAAGTACTGGAGTTTCAGCTTTAGCATCATTCCTTCCGAAGAAATCCCAAGACCGATCTCCTTCCGAATGGACTGGTTGGATCTCCTTGCAGTCCAAGGGACTCTCAAGAGTCTTCCCCAACACCACAGTTCAAAAGCATCAATTCTTCGGCACTCAGCCTTCTTCACAGTCCAACTCTCACGTCCATACATGACCACAGGAAAAACCATAGCCTTGACTAGACGAACTTTGTTGGCAAAGTAATGTCTCTGTTTTTGAATATGCTATCTAGGTTGGTCATAACTTTCCTTCCAAGGAGTAAACATCTTTTAATTTCATGGCTGCAGTCACCATCTGCAGTGATTTTGGAGCCCCAAAAAATAAAGTCTGACACTGTTTCCACTGTTTCCCCATCTATTTCCCATGAAGTGCTGGGACCGGATGCCATGATATTTGTTTTCTGAATGTTGAGCTTTAGCCAACTTTTTCACTCTCCTCTTTCATAAGAGGCTTTTGAGTTCCTCTTCACTTTCTGCCATAAGGTTGGTGTCATCTGCATATTTGAGGTTATTGATATTTCTCCCGGCAATCTTGATTCCAGCTTGTGCTTCTTCCAGGCTAGCGTTTCTCATGATGTACTCTGCATATAAGTTAAATAAGCAAGGTGACAATATACAGCCTTGATGTACTCCATTTCCTATTTGGAACCAGTCTGTTGTTCCATGTCCAGTTCTAACTCTTCCATCCTGACCTGCATACAGGTTTCTCAAGAGGCAGGCCAGGTGGTCTGGTATTCCCATCTCTTTCAGAATTTTCCACAGTTTACTGTGATCCACACAGTCAAAGGCTTTGGCAGAGTCAATAAAGCAGAAATAGATGTTTTTCTGGAACTCTCTTGCTTTTTCGATGATCCAGCGGATGTTGGCAATTTGACTTCTGGTTCCTCTGCCTTTTCTAAAACCAGCTTGAACATCAGGGAGTTCACGGTTCACGTATTGCTGAAGCCTGGCTTGGAGAATTTTGAGCATTACTTTACTAGCATGTGAGATGAGTGCAACTGTGTGGTAGTTTGAGCATTCTTTGGCATTGCCTTTCTTTGGGATTTGAATGAAAACTGACCTTTCCCAGTCCTGTGGCCACTGCAGAGCTTTCCAAATTTGCTGGCATATTGAGTGCAGTACTTTTACAGCATCATCTTTCAGGATTTGAGATAGCTCAACTGGAATTCCATCACCTCCACTAGCTTTGTTCGTAGTGATGCTTTCTAAGGCCCACTTGACTTCACATTCCAGGATGTCTGACTCTAGGTCAGTGATCACATCATCGTGATTATCTGGGTCATGAAGATCTTTTTTTTTACAGTTCTTCTGTGTATTCTTGCCACCTCTTCTTAATGTCTTCTGCTTCTGTTAGGTCCATACCATTTCTGTCCTTTATAGAGCTCATATTTGTGAAATGTTCCCTTGGTATCTCTAATTTTCCTGAAGAGATCTCTAGTTTTCCTATTCTGTTGTTTTCCTCTATTTCTTTGCAGTGATCACTGAGGAAGGCTTTCTTATCTCTTATCTATTCTTTGGAACTCTGCATTCAGATGCTTATATCTTTCCTTTTCTCCTTTGCTTTCTTTTCTCTTCTTTTCACAGGTATTTGTAAGGCTTCCCACACAGCCATTTTGCTTTTTTGCATTTCTTCTCCATGGGGATGGTCTTGATCCCTGTCTCCTGTACAATGTCACGAACCTCTGTACATAGTTCATCAGGCACTCTATCTATCAGATCTAGGCCATTAAATCTATTTCTCACTTCCACTGTATAATCATAAGGGATTTGATTTAGGTCATACCTGAATGGTCTAGTGGTTTTCCCTACTTTCTTCAATTTTAGTCTGAATTTTGTAATAAGAAGTTCATGGTCTGAACCACAGTCAGCTCCTGGTCTTGTTTTTGTTGATGGTATAGAGCTTCTCCATCTTTGGCTGCAAAGAACATAATCAATCTGATTTTGGTGTTGACCATCTGGAGATGAGCTGCATATGAAGCACCTAAATTCTAGATCCAATGCTGGGAAGATGAGCTCTCTTAACTGATTTGAAAACCAGTGGGACTTAGAGGAAGGTTATAAGAGACCAACAGTCTGCTCTAGAGAAGTCCAATAAGTTATATTTTTTTTTGCCTATTTCTTTGTTATTATTATTATTTTTTTCACTTTACAATATCGTATTGGTTCTGCCACACTTCAACATGAATCCATCACGAGCGTACATGTGTTCCCCATCCTGAACACCCCTCCCACCTCCGTCCTGGTACCATCCCTCCAGGTCATCCCAGTGCACCAGCCCCAAGCATCCTGTATCAAACCTGGATTGGTGATTCGTTTCTTATATGATATTATACATGTTTCCATGACATTCCCCCAAATCATCCCACCCTGTCCCTCTCTCACAGAGTCCAAAAGACTGTTCTATACATCTGTGTCTCTTTTGCTGTCTTGCAAAGAACATTATCATTACCATCTTTCTAAATTCCATATATATGCATATTACTCCCTGTTACAGTGTGGAGGCAGCCGATTCAAAACTATGTGGGATCTGGTTGGCTTACTAGGACCTCCGCAGCCTCCAGCTGTAGCCACTCTTACTCTGGCATGGCTCCCCACTAAGGAGGAGGCTGCCTTTTCCAATGTAAGTATGTATTCATTGAAGAAATAGAGCCAACTTAGAATCAGCCCTGCCTCTGACCAAGGTGGAAGTAGCCATTGTCAGCTCTCATGTCCCTGCACACACTTCCAAGGAGTAGAAGCTAGTTCTAGGGCAGACTCTGCCATCACTGAAGTGTATATCCATGTGCACACTAGGAATGGAATGAGGCCAGTTCAGTGGTGTGGCCCCAGTCCCTCTGGCCCTGACCCATCCTATAAACAGGGGACACACAACAAGAGAAAATAAAACCAGCAAAAAAAAAAAAAAGTGCAGCCCCAAGCCCTCAAGCCCTAAATATCACTCAAATCAAGGCAGAAACTGCCATCATACCCAGGAGAGACAACGACACCACGGCTCCTGTTCTAGCCTCTCAGACTCTGAACTAACCCCTGATAGGATTGTGATGGGTACTGAACATTGCAGAAGCCCTGGCTTGCACCCGGTTCTGTCCCCTCCAAATCAAGTCCTACCCCCCACCAAGGCAGTTAGCCTATGCTCACTTCAGATCCAGGTTTCCCACTGAAGCCATTGTGCACACAGATGGCAGAAGGACACTCACGTGCAGGACATCACTTCAAGATCAGGAAAGATAAATATTTCCTCTAATTTTATAAGTACAGAAAAAATTAAACAGAATGAGATGATAGTGAAATAGGTTTCAAAAAAAGACTGAGAGAAAACCTTGATGAAACACAGATAATTTGCCTTATTTATTTCAAAGCAATAGTAATAAGAATGCTAACTATTTTATTTTTTAAATTTAAATTTATTTATTTTAATTAGAGGCTAATTACTTTACAATATTGTATTGGTTTTGTCATAGATCAACATGAATCCACCACGGGTGTACACGTGTTCCCAATCCTGAACTCCCCTCCCACCTTCCTCCCCATACCATCCCTCTGGGTCATCCCAGTGCACAAGCCCCACGCTTCCTGTATCCTGCATCAAACCTGAACTGGCGATTCATTTCTTATATGGTATTATACATGTTTCAATGCCATTCTCCCAAATCACCACCCCCCCCCCCCACAGAGTCCAAAATACTGTTCTATACATCTGTGTCGCTTTTGCTGTCTTGCATACAGGGTTATCGTTACCATCTTTCTAAATTCCATATATATGTGTTAGTATACTGTAATGGTGTTTTTCTTTCCGGCTTACTTCACTCTGTATAATAGGCTCCAGTTTCATCTACCTCATCAGAACTGATTCAAATGTATTCTTTTTAACGGCTGAGTAATAATACTCCATTGTGTATATGTACCACAGATTTTTTATCCATTCATCTGCTGATGGACATCTAGGTTGCTTCCATGTCCTGGCTATTGTAAACAGTGCTGCGATGATCATTGAGGTACACGTGTCTCTTTCAATTCTGGTTTCCTCAGTGTGTATGCTCAGCAGTGGGATTGCTGGGTCATATGGCAAATCAAAACCACAATGAGGTACCATTTCATGCCAGTCAGAATGGCTGTGATCCAGAAGTCTACAAGCAATAAATGCTGGAGAGAATGAGGAGAAAAGGGAATCCTCTTATACTTTTGGTGGGAATGCAAACTAGTACAGCCACTATGGAGAACAGTGTGGAGATTCCTTTAAAAACTGGAATGCTAACTATTTTAATTGGAGGCTAATTACTTTACAATATTGTATTGAATAAAATAAAATTAAAAAAATAAAAACTAAAAAAAAATATTTTATTGGTTTTGCCATACATCAACATGAATCCGCCATGGGTAAAAAAATAAAAATAAAAATGTATATACAAAAAAAAAAAAAAGAATGCTAACTAAACTGAGGAAAAGAGTAGAGGAAAACAGCAAGAATTTTAACAAAGAACTAAAAAATATAAGTGTGAAAAACACAATAATTGAAATGAAAAAATACACAGTTGGAAATTAACAGCAAATTAGATGACACACACACAAATGCATAAACAGTCTAGAAGATAGAATAATGAAAGTCATTCTATCAGAACAGCAAAAGATAAAAATGAGAACCGTTTAAAGGACTTTTAGGACAACATCAGGCATACTCACACTTGAATTATCAGAATCCCAAAAGGAGAAAAGAGAAAGGGGTGTAAATATATTTGATAAAACTATGACTGAAAGCTTCCTGAATCTGAAGAAGGAAACGAGATATTCAGGCACAAAGCACAGACAGTACCATACCAGATGAACCCGAAGAGACACACACCAAGACATATAATTAAAATGGCAGATATTAAAGATAAAAAGAAAATTCTAAAAGCAGCAAAAGAACAATAATGCTATGATTATTTTTTAGCAGAACTCTGTAGGCCAGAAGAGAGTGGCATGATACGTTTAAAGTGCTAAAAACTCTGATCACCGTACCCAGCAATTTTATCATTCATAATTGAAGGGAAAATAAAGAACTTTTCACACAAGCAAACATTGAAATACTTAAAAACTGAATGCTAAAGAGACTTTATAAGAGTTGCTAGAGTCTTCTTTAAATAAAAAATAAAAGGCTACAATAAAGAAATTATGCAAAGGGAAAAGTTCCATTGTTATAGGAAAATACATAGTGAAATCTATGGATCCACTGTTTAAATAAGCTAGTGCAAAGGTTAAAAGAAAAAAAAATATGAAATCAAATATAACTATAACAAACAGTTAAGGGATAAATATGAAGATGTAAAATATGACATCAAAAACACAAATATTGGGGGAAGGGAGTTAAAACATGTAGATCTTTTAGAATGTGTTTGAACTTACACTACTAACAATTTAAAATAAATAGATATATTTATAGGTCAATGTATAAAAAGGGCTTCTCAGTTGGCACTACTGGTAAAGAACCTACTTGCCAATGCAGGAGACATAAGAGATGCGGGTTTGATCCCTGGGTCAGGAAGATTTCCTGGAGAAGGGCATGGCAATTCGCTCCAGTATTCTTGCCTGGAGAATCCCATGGACAGAGGAGCCCCACAGGTGGGCTACAGTCCACAGGGTCACAAAGAATCAGACATGACTGAAGTGAGTTCACACAATCACACACATGCACACAATATATATAAACCCCATTGGAATCAGAAATCAAAAAGCCTATAATAGGTTCACAAACACTAGAGAGAAAGGAACACAAGCATACCACTTAATCAAATTATAAAATCACAGTGGAACAAACTAAACTAAGAAGAAAAGGAGAGAGGAGACTCATTTCAGAACTAAAGATGCACACAAACTGAAAGCGAAGGTACAGAAAAAGATATTCCATACAAATACAAATTAAAAGAAAACTGGAGTATATATTCATACCAGACAAAGTATACATTAAAACAAAATCTAAAATTACATGCAAAGAGAGGAATTATATAATAATAAAGGGAACAAAACAAGAAGAGATAATGTTCTTAAACATATATGTGCCTAATATAGGAGCACATAAATATATAAAGCAAATATAATAGACATAAATGGAAAAACTGACAGTAATACAATAATAATACGGAACTTTAATGCCGCACTAATATCGATGGGTAGAAAATTAATAAGGAAATAGTAGTCTTATATGACACATTAAACCAAATGAACTTAATATATGTCTAAAGGACTTTTATACTTTCACTTTCAAAGGACATTCCATCAAAAAACATCAGAATACACATTGTTTTCAAATGCACATGAAAGATCCTCTAGGATAAATTACGTTAGGTCACAAGCATGTATCAACAAATTCAAGAGTATAGAAATTATATAAAGCATTTTTCTGGCCACAATGATATGGTATTAGACATTAGGTAGAGGAAGACATTTTGGGAAAAAAGCAAACATATGAAAACTAAACAGCATTTGTGGAAAAAATGGGTCAATGAAGAAATTAAAAAGGAAATCAGAAAATACTTTGGGATAAATGAAAATAAAATTGCAACTTCCCTAAACCTATCAAGGTGCAGCAAAAGCTGTTCTACAAGGGAAATTTATACAAATACAGAGACACCTCAAGAAATATGGCATATTTCAAGAAAATAAACTAACCTACCAACTTAAGGAATCAGAAAAATAAGCACAAAGAGAGTCTAAAGTTATCAGAAAGAAGGGTATAATAAAGATCAGGGAGGAAATAAATTAGAGACAAAAAAAAAAAAGAAAAGATCAATGAAATCTAGAGTTGTTTTCTAAAAAGATTAATAAAACTGACAAACCTCTAGTCAGGTTCATTAAGAAAAAAAGAAGAGGACTCAAGGAAATAGTACATGAAAGAGGAAAAAAAAATATTGATACAACGTAGATACAAAAAATCATAAAGGAACACTACAGTAATATGTTAACAAATTTGATAAATTAAAATAAATGGATAAATTCCTAGAAACATACATTCTTTCAAGAATAAGTTAGGTAGAAATAGATAATCTGAAGAAAACAATTACTAGCATTGAACCAGTGATCAAAACACTCCTAATAAACAAAAATCTAGGACTGCATGACTTTATAGCAGAATTCTACCAAACATTAAAAGAAGAGTTAATACCCATCCTCTCAAATTGTTCCAAAATGCTGAAGAGGAGGGAACACTCCCTAATTCTTTGTACAAGGCCATCTTTATCATGATGACAAAATGCTACAATAACATTATAGGCCAATATCACTAATGAAAATAGACTCAAAAATCCCCAAGAAATATTAGCAAGAGAAACTCCATAATATATAAAACTATTCCTAGACAATGATCAAGCGGGGTTTATTCCAGGGATGAAAGAATGATTCAATATCTATGAATCAATAAACGTGACATAAAACAGTGACAAATGACAAAATCACATGATCAGCTTAATAGATGAAGAAAAAGTGTTTGACAAAATTCAACATCCATTCATGATAAAAATTCTCTTCCAGAGTTGATATGAACATGGAAGTGTTTGTCACTCAATTGTGTCTGACTCTTTGTAATCCCATGGACTCTAGCATGCCAGGCTTCTCTGTCCATTGGACTCTTCAGGCAAGAATATTGGAGTGGGTAGTCATTCCTTCTCCAAAGGATCTTCCCCAGCCAGTGATGGAACCTGGGTCTCCCACATTGCAGGCAGATTCTATACCATCTGAATCACAAAATGTGTGATAAAGTTGCTGTAGAGGGTATATATCTCACATCATAAAGGCCATTTATAACAAACATGACAGCTAACATGAAACTCAGTCATGAAAACTGAAAGCTTTCCCTCTAAATGAGTAAAACTACAAGCCTGACCCACTCTGTCTATTCAACCTAGTGTCTATTGTTGATCACTAGGTTCATTTGACTCATTTTCTACTTTCCATGTTACTGCAATCAATGATATTGTTAAATTTTCAGCCACTACATGCAAAGAACACTTTTACCTAATTTCTGACAGTATTTTCTTCACTTTTCTTTAAGTCCTCACTGACAGTCTCCTCAAAATTTATCATGATTCACTTAATTATTTCTTTAGGACTAAGTTCTCAGGCCCACCAAGATTTTGGCACTGCCCACTCTGGTCACCAAATTCTATTTCAGTTTCTCTGTGTAACACATTACTATATCACCCCAAATTTAGTAGTATTAAATAACTTCTTTTGATCTATGTATGTGCTTTTATGTCTATGTATTTGCTTTTGTCTCAGTATGTCTATGGATCAGGATTTAAAAGACAAATAATAAAAATGGTTTTTGGGGTCATGATCTACAAGCCTCAGAAAGAAGAACTGAAACCTAGGGGCTAAAATGATCTGTAGTCTTATTTGCTCATGTATGGTAGACATTGAATATAATCTAGTCATCTCAGTTTCTCTCTAGTGGGACTCTGTATGGACTAGGTTGGCTTCCTTATAGAATCACTGGGTTTCAAGAGTAAGACATCAGAAATAAACTGCATGAACACAGAAGCCACACTGCTTTTTCTGAACTATTTTCAAAGTCATATAATGTAATTTTCATTGCAATCTATTCATCAAGGCAGTCTCAAAGTCATGTTCATTTTCAAATGAAAGGAAAATAAATTCTACTACTTGCTGGGGAGTGGGGATGTTTTAGACCAGAAATATATCTGTGGATGTTATTTGGAAGTGACAGTCTGCTACAGGATGAGATAACATATTACAACATTTAAAAACAATCTGTTATCATTCATAAATAGTTTGTGAACATAAACATTTTATTGGTTGCAATAAATTGAATAAAAATAGAGATATAACTGGAATTTTTCTCCAAAACCATGGTATCAGTTTCAGGTCTGCCAATAAACTTGTATTCTCAATGGATGATGTTAAATAATCTTTGTTATGTTTTAACTCATAGCTGTATAGAGTACAAAGTCCAGGTTCAATGCACGATACTGGATGCTTGGGGCTAGTGCACTGGGATGACCCAGAGGGATGGTATGGGGAGGGAGGAGGGAGGAGGGTTCAGGATGGGGAACACATGTATACCTGTGGGGGATTCATTTTGATATTTGGCAAAACTAATACAATTATGTAAAGTTTAAAAATAAAATAAAATTTAAAAAAATAAAAGAAAAAAAAAAAGAAATGTGGGAATTAGGTTTAAACATTAAAAAAATTTTTTTTGGCTGCAAAAAAAAAAAAGTGTATTTTTACACCTGTGTGCTTAATAAGATGATATTATTATGATTATAAATGATTCTTCAGCTAAAATATTTGACAACCATTGTTATATCAGAGAAATAATTGTATGTACAAAAATTAAACTTTCAGTTTGAGTCTTAAATATTTTGTGCTAACCACTGTTAAGAAAATGACTTGGCAGCAATGTTAAAGGTCCAGGAAATTTAAAATTCTAAGCCTATGTCAAAATAGACAAGAGACTATGTTTCTATGGTTGGAAGGTATATTGTGAAACAATACTTTGTCATCATAACTTAAAATACATAAATTATTATGGCATTAGGGATAATAGGAAGGGAAAAATATACAAAGAAACATCTCATATTGTCATGGTTTTGACTTTTTATTTCCCTAATGAGAAACGCTGGACTGGAGGGAGCATTAGCTGGAATCAAGATTGTGAGGAGAAATATCAATAACCTCAGATATGCAGATGACACCACCCTTATGGCAGAAAGTGAAGAGGAACTAAAAAGCCTCTTGAGGAAAGTGAAAGAGGAGAGTGAAAAAGTTGGCTTAAAGCTCAACATTCAGAAAATGAAGATCATGGCATCCAGTCCCATCACTTCATGGGAAATAGATGGGGAAACAGTGGAAACAGTGTCAGACTTTATTTTTCTGGACTCCAAAATCACTGCAGATGGTGATTGCAGTCATGAAATTAAAAGATGCTTACTCCTTGGAAGGAAAGTTATGACCAACCTATATAGCATATTTAAAAGCAGAGACATTACTTTGCCAACAAAGTTCCATCTAGTCAAGGCTATGGTTTTTCCAATGGTCATGTACGGATGTGAGAGTTGGACTGTGAAGAAAGCTGAGTGCCGAAGAATTGATGCTTTTGAACTGTGGTGTTGGAGAAGACTCTTGAGAGTCCCTTTGACTGCAAGGAGATCCAACCAGTCCATTCTAAAGGAGATCAGTCCTGGGTGTTCTTTGGAAGGACTGATGCTAAAGCTGAAACTCCAATACTTTGGCCACCTCATGTGAAGAGTTGACTTATTGGAAAAGACTCTGATGCTGGGAGGGATTGGGGGCAGGAGGAGAAGGGGATAATAGAGGATGAGATGGCTGGTTGGCATCACCAACTCGTTGGACATGAGTTTGAGTGAACTCCAGGAGTTGGTGATGGACAGGGAGGCTTGGCATGCTGCAATTCATGGGGTCGCAAAGAGTCAGACAGGACTGAGTGACTGAACTGAACTGAACTGAACTGAGGAATGCAGGGGATTTCTCTGTGTTAATTTTGTATCCTGCAACTTTACTATATTCATTGATTAGTTCTAGTAATTTTCAAGTGGTGTCTTTAGGGTTTTCTATGTAGAGGATCATGTCATCTTCAAACAGTGAGAGTTTTCAGCAATCCCACTGCTGGTCATACACACCGAGGAAACCAGAATAGAAAGAGACACGTGTACCCCAATATTCATCGTAGGACATGGAAACAACCTAGATGTTCATCACCAGATGAATGGATAAGAAAGCTGTGGTACATATACACAATGGAATATTACTCAGCTACTAAAAAGAATGTATTTGAATCAGTTCTAATGATGTGGATGAAACTGGAGCCTATTTTACAGACTGAAGTGAATCAGAAAGAAAAACACCAATACAGTATATTAATGAATATATATGGAATTTAGGAAGATGGTAATGATGACCCTATATGCGAGACAGCAAGAGACACAGATGTAAAGAACAGACTTTTGGACTCTGTGGGCGAAGGTGAGGGTGGCCTGATTTGAGAGAATAACACAGAAACATGTATATTACCATAAGTAAAATAGATTGCCAGTCCAGGTTTGATGCACGAGACAGGGTACGCAGGGTTGGTGCCCTGGGACAAGCCTGAGGGATGGGATGTGGGGGAGGTGGGAAGGGGGCCAGGATGGGGGACACATGTACACCCATGGCTGATTCATGTGAATGTATGGCAAAACCCACTACAATATTGTAAAATAATTAGCCTCCAATTAAAATAAATAAATTAATAAAAAATAAAAGAAATCCCCCCGGGGGAGGGGGGATTAACTGCAAAATGACATCATTATCTCAAATTGCAGACAGAAGGAAAAGAACTAATGCATGTAGCATAAAATATACCAATGAAAAATAATGATTCAGTAAAAATAATTTTTAGTGTTAACATATATTGATTATTGTTTACAAGGGAATCTCACAACTAAAAGTACTTATTAAAAAATAAATATTCTGGATATAGAGGCATTGCAACTAATATTTTTAAGAGCATATCACTATCTATTCAGTCTCTAATGGCTTTTGCCTTTAAGGCTTCAAAGAATTAATACTATCCTTCAATTCAAGAGTAGTGCAAGTTTCAGCATCATCAAGTTTATCAGAGTATAGTCTGACATTAAATGATTTTTCTTTTTCTTTTGCTGTTGTTTTGTTATTGAGCTGCAGGGTCAGCATATTTACTTCTGAATTATCAAAATAGAGTACAGCTCCATTTATAGTGAATGAGCAATCAATAATAGCTTTTTAAACTGGTACAATACTTAAACGTTTTCACATCTTATATCTTTATCTGAGTGTATACACCTTAAAAAGTCTTTATTGAAAATAGAAACAGATGAAATCACTCTCAAAAAGTAAATAAAAATTATTAAGGCCATTCTCACTTTGTTTCCAAATTTCAATAGAGAGGTCCACCGTTAGACAATAGGCCTCTCACAACACACCTCTACTCTGTATAAGTAGTTTTCAGTCTGTACCCTAGCTGTTCCAAAGACCCAATTCCCCCAGCATTCCTCCTGTAGAAAGAGTGTAAAGGAAGAACCAGTGAGATGACATTGGAACACCCCATCATTTTTGATGTGAGCAGCACTGTTTTCATTTGTGCTAAATATTAGATTTCTAAGTATCTTTTCTTAGAGCATTCTCTGATTAAAAAGTTTTTAAAGGAATTGCAAAACAATTACACTATGGCATATTTTTCAACTTTAAGTGAAAGTGTATTTTATCTTATCGTACAGTTACTTGATAGTTTTAAAAATTCTTTTAAAATTATGGGAAGTACAATACCTCATCTTTAGAATCAAACCCCATTCCTGCCACAGACACTCAGAGGACCCGAACAAACCTTGTGCCCACCAGGACCCAGAGACCCAGCAGAGACTGAGATAAAACTGTTTGAGGGTCTCCTATGGAGGTACAGGTCAGCAGTGGACTGCCACAGGGGCAGCAGTGTGGGAGCAGTACACTTTGGTATGGTTGGGTGCAGCAGACTTCAGTATGGCATAACCCCTCTTGGAGGAGGTCACCATTAACCCCACAACAGAGCTGCCAGAACTTACACAGAACTGGGAAATAGACTCCTAGAGGGCACAAATAAAATCTTGTGTTCACTAGGACCCAGGAGAAAGGAGCAGTGATCCAACAAGAGACTGACCCAGACTTGCCTGGGTGTGTCCAGGAGTCTCCAGCAGAGGCGTGGGTCAGTGGTGGCCTGCTGCAGGGTTCGGGGCACTGAGTGTACCAGTACATGCTTGGGACATTTTAAAGGAGATCACCATTATCTTCATTACCTCCATCATAGTTTCACCCCAGGTAAATAACAGGGAGGGAACATAGCTCCTTGTCAACAGAAAATTGGATTAAAGATTTACTGAGCATGGCCCTGCCCATCAGAACAAGACTCAGTTTCCCCCTCAGTCAGTCTCTCCCATCAAGAAGATTCTATAAGCCTCTTATGCTTCCCCGTCAGAGAGCAGACAGACTGAAAACCGCAATCACAGAAAACTAACCAATCTGATCACATGGACCACAGCCTTGTCTAACTCAATGAAATTATGAACCATGTCGTGTAGGCTCACCCAAGATGGACGGATCATGGTGGAAAGTTCTGACGAAATGTCCACTGGAGAAGGGAATGTCAAACCACATCAGTATTCTTGCCTTGAGAACCCTATGAGAAGTATGAAAAGGCAAAAAGATAGGACACTGAAAGGTGAACTCCCAGGTCGGTAGGTGCCCAATATGGTACTGGATAGTAGTGGAGAAATAACTCCAGAAAGAATGAAGGGACAGAGCAAAAGCAAAAACAACACTCAGTTGTGGATATGACTGGTGATAAAAGCAAAATCTGATGCTATAAAGAGCAACGCTGCACAGGAATCTAGAATGTTAGGTCCATGAATCAAGGTAAATTGGAAGTGGTCAAACAGGAGATGGCAAGAGTGAACATTGACACTTTAGGAGTCAGCAAACTAAAATGGACTGAAATGGGTGAATTTAAATCAGATAACCATTATATCTACTACTGTGGGCAAGAATCCCTTAGAAGAAATGGAGTAGCCATCATAGTCAACAAAGGAGTACTAAATGGATAAGAAAGCTGTGGTACATATACACAATGGAGTATTACTCAGCCATTAAAAAGAATACATTTGAATCAGTTCTAATGAGGTGGATGAAACTGGAGCCTATTATACAGAGTGAAGTAAGCAGAAAGAAAAACACCAATACAGTATACTAATGCATATATATGGAATTTAGAAAGATGGTAACGATAACCCTGTATACGAGACAGCAAAAGAGACACTGATGTATAGAACAGTCTTATGGACTCTGTGGGAGAGGGAGAGGGTGGGAAGATTTGGGAGAATGGCATTGAAACATGTGAAATGTCATGTATGAAACGAGATGCCAGTCCAGGTTCAATGCACGATGCTGGATGCTTGGGGCTGGTGCACTGGGACGACCCAGAGGGATGGTATGGGGAGGGAGGAGGGAGGAGGGTTCAGGATGGGGAACACATGTATACCTGTGGTGGATTCATTTTGATATTTGGCAAAACTAATACAATTATGTAAGGTTTAAAAATAAAATAAAATTAATTAAAAAAAAAAAAAAAAGAATGACAGAATGAGCTCTGATCATTTCCAAGGCAAACCATTCAATACCACAGTAATCCAAGTCAATGCTCCAACCAGGAATGCTAAAGAAGCTGAAGTTGAATGGTTCTATGAAGACCTCCAAGAATTAACACCCCAAAAAGATGTCTTTTTCATTGTAGGGGACTGGAATGAAAAAGTAGGAAGTCAAGAAACCCCTGGAGTAAAAGGCAAATTTAGCCTTGGAGTAAAGAATGAATCAGGGCAAAGACTAGTAGAGTTTTGACAAAACACACTGGTCACCCTCTTCCAACAACACAAGAGAAGACTCTACACATGGACATCATCAGCTGGTCAATACCCAAATCAGATTGATTATATTCTTTGCAGTCAAAGATAGAGAAGCTCTACACAATCAGTGAAAGAAAGACCAGGAGCTGACTGTGGCTCAGATCATGAACTCCTTATTGCCAAATACAGACTTAAAGAAAGTAGGGAAAACCACTAGACCACTGAGGTATGACCTAAATCAATTCCCTTATGATTATACAGTGGAAGTGACAAAAGGACTCAGGGGATTAGATCTGATGACAGAGTGCCTGAAGAACTATGGACAGATGTTCATGACATTGTACAGGAGACAGGGATCAAGACCATCTCCAAGAAAAAAAATGCAAAGAAGGAAAATGGTTGTCTGAGGAGACCTTACAAATAGCTATGAAAGAAGAGAAGTGAAAAGCAAAGGAGAAAAGGAAAGATATACCTATTTGAATGCAGAATTCCAAAAAATAGCAAGGAGAGCCAAAAAAAAAAAAAAAAAAAAGCTTCCTCAGTGACCAATGCAAAGAAATAGAGAAAAACAATAGAATGGGAAAGCCTAGAGTTCTCTTCAAGAAAATTAAAAATACCAAGGGAATATTTCATCTGAAGATGGGCACAATAAAGGACAGAAACGATATGGAACTAACAGAAGCCGAAGATATTAAGAAGAGGTGGCAAGAATACAGAGAGTTCAGTTCAGTTCAGTTGCTCAGTCGTGTCTGACTCTGCGACCCCATGAATTGCAGCACGCCAGGACTCCCTGTCCATCACCAACTCCCAGAGTTCACTCAAACTCATGTCCGTTGAGTCAGTGATGCCATCCATCCATCTTATCCTCTGTTGTCCCCTTCTTAAGAACTGTACAAAAAAGATATCATGACCCAGATAACCACGATGGTGTGATCACTAACCTAGAGCCAGACATCCTGGAATGCAAAGTCAAGTGTGCCTTTGGAAGCATCACTATGAACAAAGCTAGTGGAGATGATGGAATTCCACTTGAGCTATTTCAAATCCTAAAATATGATGATGTTAAAGTGCTGCACTCAATATGCCAGCAAATTTGGAAAACTCAGCAGTGGACACAGGACTGGAAAAGGTCAGTTTTCATTCCAATCCCAAAGAAAGGCAATGCCAAAGAATGATCCAACCACTGCACAGTTGCAGTTATCTTACACGCTAGTAAAGTAATGCTCAAAATTCTCCAAGCCAGGCTTCAATAGTACATGAACTGTGAACTTCCAGATGTTCAAGCTGGATTTAGAAAAGGGAGAGGAACCAGAGATCAAATTGCCAACATCGTTGGATCATTGAAAAAGCAAGAGAGTTCCAGAAAAACATCTCATTCTGCTTTATTGACTGCAAAATCCTTTGACTATGTGGAGAACAACAAACTGTGGAAAATTCTGAAAGAGATGGGAATATCAGCGACTTGACCTGCCTCTTGAGAAATCTGTATGCAGATCAGGAAGCAGCAGTTAGAACCAGACATGGAACAACAGACTGGTTCCAAGTTGGGAAAAGACTATGTCAAGGCTGTATATTGTCACCCTGATTATTTAACTTATATGTAGAGTACATCATGAGAAATCCTGGGCTGGATGAAGCACAAGCTGGATTCAAGATTGCCAGGAGTAATATGAATAACCTCAGATTCACAGATGACATCACCCTTATGGTAAAAAGTGAAGAAGAACTAAAAAGCTCTTGATGAAAGTGAAAGAGGAAAGTGAAAAAGTTGACTTGAAACTCAACATTAAAAAGTGAAGATAATGGCCTCTGGTCCCATCAATTCATGGCAAATAGATTGGGAAACAGTGGAAAGAGTGAAGGACTTTATTTATTTATTTATTTTTAGCTACCAAATCACTGCAGATGGTGACTGTAGCCAATATATTAAAAGATGCTTACTCCTTGGAAGAAAAATTATGACCAAACTATATGGCATATTAAAAAGCAGAGATATTATTTTGCTAACCAAAATCCTTCTAGTCAAAGCTGTGGTTTTTACAGTAGTCGTGTATGGATGTTAGAGTTGGACTATATAGAAATCTGAATGCAGAAGAATTGATGCTTTTGAACTCTGGTGTTGGAGAAGACTCCTGAGAGTCCCTTGGACTGTAAGGAGATCCAACCAGTCGATCCTAAAGGAAATCAGTCCTGAATATTCATTGGAAGGACTGATGCTGAAGCTGAAACTCCAATACTTTGGCCACCTGATGAAAAGAACTGACTCCTTGGAAAAGACCCTGATGCTGAGAAAGATTGAAGGCAGGAAGATAAGGGGATGACAGAGGATGAGATGGTTGGAAGGCCTCACTGACTCAATGGACAAGAATTTGAGCAGTCTGGGTGGAGTCATTACTAATGAGGAAGTGGAATCAGTCAACAAAGTTTCAAACTGACAATACGTGCGTGTTCAGTCACTTCAGTCGTGTCCAACTCTCTGTGACCCCATGGACCACGGCCCACCTGCTCCTCTGTCCCTGGGATTCTCCAGGCAAGAATACTGGAGTGGGTTGCCATTTCCTTCTTCAGTGATAAAGTATGAAGTGAGTGAAGTGAAGTCACTCAATCATGTCCAACTCTTTTCGACCCCATGGATTTTAGCCTACCAGGCTCCTCCATCCATGGGATTTTCCAGGCAAGAGTACTGGAATGGGTTGCCATTTCCTTCTCCACAAACTGACAATAGATACTTTTATAATCAGGAGTGTGTGTGCATGCTCAGTTTTGCCTGACTCTTTGAAACCCCATGGACCTTGCCTGTCAGGCTTTCTTGTCCATGAATTTTACAGGCAAGAATATTGGAATGAATTTTCATTTCCTACTCCAGGGGATTTTCCTGACCTAGAAATCAAACTGGCTTCTCTGGCATTGGTAGGGGATTCTTTTACCAGTGAGTCACCTGGGAAGCACCAACACCCAAATATATGGCAGCCATTTTATAGACATACCAAATAAACGAGCAAAAAAAATTTAGCATTTAGGAGGCTATCTCTCGACTAGTGCTATATAAGTGTATATCAAATGTGTTTCTTCTCTCCCTGCTTTTTCGGTTTTGCTTTGTTAAGAATAGATGATGTAAAACTAAGAATATAGAATATGTGGGAGGGAGATGACACTAAAACTATTTCATTTATGTTAAGTTATTGTCTCCAAGATCAAATATTCTACAAAGTTTGAAATACTTCATCATCTTAGAGCTTAAGGTTTTAACCTCTTGAAATATAGGAAGAGATATATATATATATATATATATATATATATATATATATATATATCAGAGAGAGAGAAAAAATATATATGGTTGATTATTATAATTCCACAAAAGAGTTTCTAAAACAGGGTTGGAAGTGTCAGTCACTCAGTCGTGTCCACCCTTTGTGACCCCATGGACTGTAGCCCACCAGGCTGCTCTGTCCATGGAATTCTCCAGGCAAGAATACTGGGGTAAGTAGCCATTCCTTCTCCAGGGGATCTTCTCAATCCAGGGATCATTGCAGGCAGATTCTTTACTGTCTGAGCCACCAGGGAGGCCCTAAAACAAGGCTACTTTAGGTCAATTATATCTTAAATCATTTGCTAAAGTACTTAATGTTGACTTTTGCGTATTTAAAATATTACATTGAATTAACTTTACAGGAATGTTCATTTCAAATAGAACTTATAAGAAAGAAGTTATCCCATCCTTATAATCTCAGTCAGATGTGATCAGATCAGTCGCTCAGTCGTGTCTGATTCTTTGAGACCCCATGAATAATCTCAGTAAGTAATGATATTAACTTGAATATTCAGTCTTGCATATTCATTGGAAGGACTGATGCTGAAGCTGAAACTGCAATCCTTAGGCCGCCTGATGCCAGGATCACTGAAAAAGACCCTGAAGCTGGGAAAGATTGAATGCAGGAGAAGGGGGTGACAGAGGATGAGATGGTTGGATGGTATCACCGACTTGATGAAGGTGAGTTTGAGCAAGCTCCTGGAGTTGTGATGGACAGGGAAGCCTGGCGTGCTGGAGTCCATGGGATCACTAAGAGTCAGGCACAACTGAGCGACTCAACTGAACTGAATGACTTTAACATCTAATTTCTGGTCTTAAATATCTTTATTCCTTTTTCTGCTCCTAACATTTCAGAGACCTCTTGATTTGTCCATTAGAATGTATACAGATAGTCTCCAATTTATAGTGTTTTATGATTTTTTTACTTTATGATGGTGTGAAAGTGATACTCATTCAGTAAAAACTGTGCTACAAATGTTAAACATTGACCTTTTCCCAGGCTAACAATACATAGTATGAAATTCTCTCCTTATGACACTGGACAAAGGCAGCTGCAGCTCTGTGTGAGCCACATAATCACAGCATAAACAACAGATACACTCATAGTCATTTTGTATACAGACATTCTGTTTTTCACTTTTAGTATATTATTCAATATATTACATGAGATTTTCAACATTTCATTATAAAATTGGCTTTATGTTAGATGATTTTGCCTAATTGTAAGCTAATTTAATTTCTGAGCATGTTCAAGGCTCAGCTATGATGTTCAGTAGGTTAGGTGTATTAAATGCACTTTCAACCTGATATTTTGAGCTTAAAATGGGTTTACTGGATCTGTAGAGACAGAGAAGACAAGAAAGAGAGAGGAAGAGATAGAAAGAGAGAGGGAAAAGAGAGAGTAAAGAGAAAGAGGGAGATGAAGAGAGGGAGGGAGAGAAAGACAGGGTGAACCAAAGATAGGAAAGAAGAATGGATAAAGGGAGAGAAAATCTACTATTTTTGTAATGTGTGTATGAAAAAAATCTAGAATATCATTTTCCATTCAGAAAAAGAAAACGAGAGTGAAAATTCAACAGGTTTCATGAGTTAAATGCAAAAATATGCAAAATCTTGGGGAAAAAAACTCAGAAGACAAAGAGTTAGGTATATGTTGTGTGATGAGACATTTCAGGTCAGCCCTAGAGATCACTATCTGATCATAAGCTGAAGACCTATATATAGAAAACTATAAAACACTGGTGAAAGAAATCAAAGAGGACACTAATAGATGGAGAAATATACCATGTTCATGGATTGGAAGAATCAATATAGTGAAAATGAGTATACTACCCAAAGCAATTTATAGATTCAATGCAATCCCTATCAAGCTACCAACAGTATTCTTCACAGAGCTAGAACAAATAATTTCACAATTTGTATGGAAATACAAAAAACCTCGAATAGCCAAAGTGATCCTGAGAAAGAAGAATGGAACTGGAGGAATCAACCTACCTGACTTCAGACTCTACTACAAAGCCACAGTCATCAAGACAGTATGGTACTGGCACAAAGACAGAAATATAGATCAATGGAATAAAATAGAAAGCCCAGAGATAAATCCACGCACATATGGACACCTTATCTTTGACAAAGGAGGCAAGAATATACAATGGATTAAAGACAATCTCTTTAACAAGTGGTGCTGGGAAATCTGGTCAACCACTTGTAAAAGAATGAAACTAGAACACTTTCTAACACCATACACAAAAATAAACTCAAAATGGATTAAAGATCTAAATGTAAGACCAGAAACTATAAAACTCCAAAGGAGAACATAGGCAAAACACTCTCTGACATACATCACAGCAGGATCCTCTATGACCCACCTCCCAGAATACTGGAAATAAAAGCAAAAATAAACAAATGGGACCTAATTAACCTTAAAAGCTTCTGCACATCAAAGGAAACTATTAGCAAGGTGAAAAGACAGCCTTCAGAATGGGAGAAAATAATAGCAAATGAAGCAACGGACAAACAACTAATCTCAAAAATATACAAGCAACTCCTCCAGCTCAACTCCAGAAAAATAAATGACCCAATCAAAAAATGGGCCAAAGAACTAAATAGACATTTCTCCAAAGAAGACATGCAAATGGCTAACAAATACATGAAAAGATGCTCAATATCACTCATTATCAAAGAAATGCAAATCAAAACCACTATGAGGTACCATTTCACACCAGTCAGAATGGCTGCGATCCAAAAGTCTACATGCAATAAATGCTGGAGAGGGTGTGGAGAAAAGGGAACCGTCTTACACTCTTGGTGGGAATGCAAAGTAGTACAGCCACTATGGAAAACAGTGTGGAGATTCCTTAAAAAACTGGAAATAAAACTGCCTTATGATCCAGCAATCCCACTGCTGGGCATACACACTGAGGAAACCAGAAGGGAAAGAGACACATGTACCCCAATGTTCATCGCAGCACTGTTTATAATAGCCAGGACATGGAAGCAACCTAGATGTCCATCAGCAGATGAATTGATAAGAAAGCAGTGGTACATATACATAATGGAGTATTACTCAGCCATTAAAAAGAATACATTTGAATCAGTTCTAATGAGGTGGATGAAACTGGAGCCTATTATACAGAGTGAAGTAAGCCAGAAGGAAAAACACCAATACAGTATACTAACGCATATATATGGAATTTAGAAAGATGGTAACAATAACCCTGTGTACGAGACAGCAAAAGAGACAGTGTTGTATAGAACAGTCTTATGGACTCTGTGGGAGAGGGAGAGGGTGGGAAGATTTGGGAGAATGGCATTGAAACATGTAAAATATCATATATGAAATGAGATGCCAGTCCAGGTTCGATGCACGATACTGGATGCTTGGGGCTAGTGCACTGGGACGACCCAGAGGGATGGTATGGGGAGGGAGGAGGGAGGAGGGTTCAGGATGGGGAACACATGTATACCTGTGGTGGATTCATTTTGATATTTGGCAAAACTAATACAATTATGTAAATTTTAAAAATTAAATGAAATTTAAAAAAAAAAGAAAAAAAATGGATAGTAAATGAGGCTGTCAAACAGCAGGGGGGCAAAAAACTTTATCACTCTAAGTAAAAAGACAAAACCCTGAAAACAATTCTATTTTACTTTCATTTATTTCTTTTGTTTAAAAAATGGAGAAGGCGATGGCACCCCACTCCAGTACTCTTGCCTGGAAAATCCCATGGAAGGAGGAGCCTGGTAGGCTGCAATCCATAGGGTCACTAAGAGTCGGACACGACTGAGCGACTTCCCTTTGACTTTTCACTTTCATGTATTGGAGAAGGAAATGGCAACCCACTCCAGTGTTCTTGCCTGGAGAATCCCAAGGATGTGGGAGCCTGGTGGGCTGCCATCTATGGGGTCACACAGAGTCGGACATGACTGAAGTGACTTAGCAACAACTGTATTGTTCAGAAGTCTTTGGGAACTAGGAAAAGTTAGGTTAATAAACTTTGAAAACAATTATCAGTGATGTAAACAACCTATCTCAAGGATGACATTTAGGTAATTCCCTAATATTAAGAACTTTTTTTTTCCTAACAAGTATTAGACAAAAATGTCAGAACTCTAATAAGAAAGACCCTCCCAACTTTTCTAAATCATTTTAATGGCATTCATTTATACTGTAAAAAAATCTGATTATTATTAGACAAATCATCACAAATCTGCTAATTAGTGATAGGATTTTAATGAAAACATAGCTCTGAATTCCAATCTCAACACCATCATGGGTTTTCACTGTTCTGACATTTTAGGATATATATCTTTGTCTTTGTCTCAGTCTGTTTATTGTCAAACTAAAAATATACTCCTTTTAAATTTCCTGACATCTTAGGAGAGGGAGTGGGAAGGGTTGGGTTGAGAGTTTGGGGTTGCTGCTGCTGCTGCTGCTGCTAAGTCACTTCAGTCATATAGACGGCAGTCTACCAGGCTCCCCCGTCCCTGGGATTCTCCAGGCAAGAACACTGGAGTGGGTTACCATTGCCTTCTCCAATGCATGAAAGTGGAAAGTGAAAGTGAAGTCGCTCAGTCGTGTCTGACTCCTAGCGACCCCATGGACTGCAGCCTACCAGGCTCCTCAGTCCATAGGATTTTCCAGGCAAGAGTACTGGAGTGGGGTGCCATTGCCTTCTCTGGAGTTTGGGGTTAGCAGATATAATTACATATAGAATGGATAAAGAATGGTCCTATTGCATAAAGCAGGGAACTATATTTAATATCTTATAATAAACCATTATGAAAAAAATGCATACACACACACATATATGACTGAATCACTTTGCTATATACCAGAAACAAATACAACTTTGTAAATCACATTTACTTTTGTTAAAAAATAAAATTAAAACAATTCAAAATAAATACATAAATTTCCTGACATCTTAAATCCATTTTGTTAAACTCTCTCAATGAATGACTTGAAAGTCGCTCAGTTGTGTCTCACTCTTTGTGACCCCTCATAAACTGAAACTATAACCCCCAGTAACTCAGAATGTAACTGTATTTGGAGACAAGGTCTTTAAAGAGGTGATTAAGTTAAAATGAAGGTTTGTTTGTTTTAGGTGGATTCTAATCCAGTATGATTGGTATCTTCATAAAAAGAATCAGCTTGGGAACACACACAGATACCAGTTACCCATGCACACTTGCAGAAATAACCATCTAAAATCAAGGAAAGAGGTCTCATAAGAAATCATCTCTGCCAATTTCTTAATCTTTGACTTCCAGCCTTTAGAACTCTAAGAAAACAAATCTTTTTTGTATAAACCACCTAGTTTTTGGTATTTTGCTATGGAAAACTGAGCAGGATAATACAGATCCTAAGTTTTCTTTCCTAATAACTACTAAATATTGTAAAGAAAAAGTATACAACTTTACCTCACTTTCACAAAAGGACTGATATAAACAGTTATCAGATCAGATCAGTCGCTCAGTCGTGTCCGACTATTTTCGATCCCGTGAATCGCAGCACACCAGGCCTCCCTGTCCAACACCAACTCCCGGAGTTCACTGAGACTCATGTCCATTGAGTCAGTGATGCCATCCAGCCATCTCATCCTCTGTCGTCCCCTTCTCCTCCTGCCCCCAATCCCTCCCAGCATCAGAGTCTTTTCCAATGAGTCAACTCTTCGCATGAGGTGGCCAAAGTACTGGAGTTTCAGCTTTAGCATCATTCCTTCCAAAGAAATCCCAGGGTTGATCTCCTTCAGAATGGATTGGTTGGATCTCCTTGCAGTCCAAGGGACTCTCAAGAGTCTTCTCCAACACCACAGTTCAAAAGCATCAATTCTTCAGTGCTCAGCCTTCTTCACTGTCCAACTCACATCCATACATGACCACTGGAAAAACCATAGCCTTGACTAGACGGACCTTGGTTGGCAAAGTAATGTCTCTGCTTTTGAATATGCTATCTAGGTTGGTCATAATTTTCCTTCCAAGGAGTAAGCATCTTTTAATTTCATGTCTACAGTCACCATAGTTATAGGTTTGCACAACAAAAGAAACTATAAGGAAGGTGAAAAGACAGGCTTCAGAATGGGAGAAAATAATAGCAAACGAATCAACTGGCAAAGAATTAATCTCAAAAATATACAAGCAACTCCTGCAGCTCAATTCCAGAAAAATAAATGACCCAATCAAAAAATGGGCCAAAGAACTTAACAGACATTTCTCCAAAGAAGACATACAGATGGCTAACAAACATATGAAAAGATGTTCAGCATCACTCATTATCAGAGAAATGCAAATCAAAACCACAATGAGGTATCGTTTCACACCAGTCAGAATGGCTGCTATCCAAAAATCTACAAGCAATAAGTGCTGGAGAGGGTGTGGAGAAAAGGGAACCCTCTTACATTGTTGATGGGAATGCAAACTAGTACAGCCACTTTGGAGAACAGTGTGGAGATTCCTTAAAAAACTGGAAATAGAACTGCCATATGATCCAGCAATCCCACTGCTAGGCATACACACTGAGGAAACCAGAATTGAAAGAGACACGTGTACCCCAGTGTTCATCGCAGCACTGTTTATAATAGCCAGGACATGGAAAAAACCTAGATGTCCATCAGCAGATGAATGGATAAGAAAGCTGTGGTACATACACAATGGAATATTACTCAGGCATTAAAAAGAATACATCTGAATCAGTCTTAATGAGGTGGATGAAACTGGAGCCTATTATACAGAGTAAAGTAAGCCAGAAATAAAAACACCAATACAGTATACTACCGCATATATATGGAATTTAGAAAGGTGGTAATGATAACTCCACATGCAAGACAGCAAAAGAAATACAGATGTATAGAACAGTCTTTTGGACTCTGTGGGAGAGGGCAAGAGTGGCATGATTTGGGAGAATGGTATTGAAACATGTATATTATCATATGTGAAAAGGATCACCAGTCCAGGTTTGATGCATGAGACAAGGTGTCGGGGCTGGTGCATTGGGATGACTCAGAGGGATGGGATGGGGAGGAAGGTGGGAGGGGTGTTCAAGATGTGGAATACATATATACCCGTGGTGGATCCATGTCAATGTATGGCAAAATCACTACAATATTGTAAAGTGATTAGCCTCCAATTAAAATAAATGAATCTATATTAAAAATAAATAAATAAAATAAAATAAATAAACTCTGCCCCTGGGGGGGAAAACAGTTATAGGATAATGATTGTAAAAATTAGCAATCCATAAATATTTAAGTAACATAACTAATTATGTACATCTATTTTTTAAACGTTCAAATTTTTATGGATTATATACTTTTCAAATTAAGAGAGTATAGTAGATTAGAGCATTGTTCAAAGATATTCCTGCCCTCCTTTTGTGTGTGTGTGTGTGTGTGTGTGTGTGTGCTCAGTCATGTCCAACTCTTTGCTAACATGTGGACTGTGGCTCACAAGGATCTGCTGTCCATGGGATTTTCCAGGCAAGAATACTGAAGTGGGTTGCCACTTCCTTCTCCATGGGATCTTCCTGACCCAGGGATCAAACCCATATCTCTTCCATCTCCTGCACTGGCAGGTAGGTTCTTTACCATTAGTGCTGTTACTGCCCACCTTAGCTTCATAGAAGTATAATTCTCTGCTGCCTTATATTGGGCTTGGCAGCATGTTTCCTTTAGTCAGGGCCATATTAACAAACGTGATGAAAAAAAGTTTGAGCTCTATTTGTGTAGTGGGGCACCTGTGACTCTGTTTTGGTCAAGGGAATACTTCCCCCTTTCTTGGGCCATAGAATATATTCATGTGGAACAGACCTAAGACAAACTTACAGTGAAGAGCCAAGGCCAGTTGACTCTCAGCATAAAGGTTGCCAAGCTGAATCCAACCAAGATGAGCTTATGTACAGGTGAACTGCAGATGTGTGAGACAGAACAAGTGACAACTGTTTTAAGTCATAACATTGAGGAGTACCCTATACTTATACAGTAAAGAATCTGCTTGCAATGCAGCAGACCTGGGTTCGATCCCTGGGCTGGGAAGATCCTCTGGAGAAGGGAATGGCAACCTACTCCAGTATTCTTACCTGGAGAATCCCATGGACAGAGGAGCCTGGGGGGCTATGGTCCATGGTCTCAAAGAGTTTGACATGACTGAGCAACTAAGACACATATTGAGGAGGTGTGCCTTGCAGCATTAGGGAGGCCAGGGTTCATAACAGAGTCATGGCTGTAATCAAGAAAAGAAAGAAGCTTGATTACAACATAGGTAGAACTTCTCAGTAATTTACAACAGAATATTTAGGAAATCATATTCTTGCTGAAAATTTAATTTAAAATATCATATTTTCAATACCAAAAATGATAGAAGCTACTGCTAAAATCTACTGTTTCTTGAG
The DNA here is from genome assembly GCF_029378745.1 of Bos indicus. Classification (NCBI taxonomy): domain Eukaryota; kingdom Metazoa; phylum Chordata; class Mammalia; order Artiodactyla; family Bovidae; genus Bos; species Bos indicus. The sequence continues at coordinate 76,153,129 of NC_091765.1, forward strand.
CATTTCTGTTTTGGGAACAGTGAAAATGTCTGATCATTTCATCTCAATGAAAACCCCAAGGTTATGTATAATGATCATCACATTTTACAGATATTAAGGATTATAAATCTAATATGTTTTGGTGTTGGAATGTAAACTGTGGCAATCTGCCTTCTATGTCTGGATTCTTAATTTTAAAGTATACTGAAATATCATTGATTATATATTATTTGAAGGTTATTATATAAATTTAATTGCCACTCTAATAGATAAAAGGGTGTTCCCTGGTGTCTCAGATGGTAAAGAATCTGCCTGCAAAGTGGGAGACCTGGGTTTGACATCTGGGTCAGAAAGATCACCTGGAAAAGGGAATGGCAACCTACTCCAGTATTCTTTCCTGGAAAATTCTATGGACAGAGGAGCCTGGTGGACTATAGTCCATAGGGTTGCAAAGATCAGACACGACTGAAGTGATTTAGCATGCACTAAAAATGTTTTGTATATAAAGATATATTTTCCAACTATACAGGCTGAAGACTACTATTTATTATACATCCTATCATACATGGATAATCTTTTCTATTTAAAAATCTCTCATTTATGGCTAAGTATAAAAAGTATTTATAAATACACTCTCAGATTCTTATCATTAAACATATTACTTGCCTCTCAACATAATAGGAAACAGAACTAATAGAAATTGCCAGGATAAACAGCTGTACTAAAACTAATTGAATTACCAGAGTTTTGCCTTAATGCTAAAACTAAACTGATGAAAATTGAGTTAAAATGTTCTCTATAGCCTTCTCCATATCTCACAGGTGGTCTATTCAAGAAATTTTACTGGACAAAGAAAGATGTAAAGCATTCCTGGTAGTGTGAATTATCAGAACACGGAAGTTACCTTCAGAAAAACTGGGTGCTTAAAGAACTTTTATAACATTTGAAAAGGTGTTTATACTTGGGTCTAAAAGAATACTTAATCCTCTCAAGTCGTTAGAAATCATTCTGGGAAGCCCTGAAATATGATAGTCCTTTTGGTTTCTAAAAATTCCCTCCAACAACTTATCCCTACTCACCACCACCTCTAAATATCCAGGTCCAGGTTAACATAACACAGCTTCTAGAGAATTTGTGGGGTGAACCATGACATACAAGGAGACCTGAAAATATGAACAGGAGAAAGAAGTTCTCATACAGAATGCTAACAAAACAATAGCCGATCCCAAGACAGGTCTGAAGTCAAAAGTTGAAGTTGATGCTGAAAGCAGCCAAATCAAATTAGTTATACTAACACACCAAACTTGTACATTAAAAGTGAAAGAATTTTGTTTATTTTTATTGATCAGGAGTGGGCACTGGAATCTTAAATCAAATATTGGTTTGGTCTGAATATTAAGGCACCATTTAGTTGAAGGAGTTGAATAATGTTCATTTCACTCTGTCATTTAACTTCCATTATACAAATTCATGTTATCTCTATGACACTCCTCAAAGGAATATAGTTTTTTACAGTTATATTGTTCAACCATGTGGCATTATGGCCTCTCAGTGGTGATTGAATTTTAGAAGTATTCAGAAAAAGTGGATGGTTTGAGACTGTCTCCAAAACTCCTTACAAAACACTGTCTAGCATCTCTTTGGATAAAATGATTTTAGTCATGCCTGCTTGAGTTCTAGTTAGATACATTCCATATAAATATCGAGTCCAGTCATTTACTTTCATATTGATCAGCTGGCTGTTTTCCCAGATCATTTAGAACTCCTATACTATTAACTTTAAATGACTATTGATTTCAAACTCTTATAGACAAGATGGCTTTTCAATTCAGTGATTCTAAAGTAATACACATAGTAGGTATATAAGTAAGGAACTAAGGCTAAAACAATGTGCAACATTTAAAAAGAGTCATTAAGATTGAAGTTGTTTTATATTTGTATTTGATTTCAATGGAATAAACAGCAAATACTTTATACGTTAAGTGTATAGTTTATAATCACATTATGGAAAAATCTACCTTTTTACTTTCCCATTTGACTGTCTTGCAGTAATATTATATTGATAAACTACTCTACACTGTAGCATTTATGTTTATGTAAAAGAAAAAAAGAAACAGCGTGAACTCTTTTTTCACATGTAAAAGAACAGAGACTACTTTTTGCTTGGAATTTCTCCAAAACATACAGCTTATCATTAGAAGTAGTACTGTTAGTCACTCAGTTGTGTCGAACTCTTTCTGACCCCATAGACTATAGCTCACCGGGCTCCACTGTCCATGTGATTCTTCAGCAAGAATACTGCAATGGGTTGCCATTCCCTTCTCCAGGGGATATTCCTGGCCTAGGGATCAAACCCAGATCTCCTGCATGGCAGGCAGATTCTTTAGCATCTGAGCTACAGGGAATTCCTATCATTAGAAATATTGATAGTTAAATCCAATCTCAAAGGTACATTTTCTGCTGATCATTTGACATCCTCTCAAGTTGTCATAAACTGCCCCTGTGGATCTTGAGTCAACAGCTATCACTGTGTGTCACAGAGTTCAACTGGCTGCTCCTTCCCTTTTTTTCACAGGAACTCTAGCACATCTCTGCATATTCATAGGCTCTAATGGACATCATTCTTGGTCTCTGGAATTTTCTTTTTTTGATGTCTAAAAGGAACAGCATGACCCCGTCTTAAAAATTGAAATATTCACTGATCTATGGTTATTCCTGTAATATCACTAGTGTTGGTGAATAATTCAAATTAAATAGTTCCCTATATATTCCATTTTAAAGGAACTTCATTTACTTTCTTTCAATGGTTTCTTCCTACGCTATTCTCACCCTGCATTATTCATATGCAACCTCACAAATTGCTTTGAGTTCCAGCAGTACTAATATAAATCATAGGGCTATTTTCTCTGGAGGACTTCAGCCTTAAGCTCTACAACTTCTTTTAAAGTGAAAACTGTGTTCAATTAAGGTGATTTGTTTGCTTCAAAAATTAACTATCTTATATTCCCATTTTCAAGGAGAGAGACTAAGTTACACTGCAGACTGTTAAATAATTTTAGAAGTAATTTACTTTCACAAGCTTCATCTGGCTTATCCTGTGCATTTATTAATTTGTGACTAGGTCATATTCCTCAAAATATAAATACAGCTCTCAAATATTTCTTTCCCAACTGTTTTGCATTTTGACTTTGAATAGTTCCATTGTCAATGAACTAGAATAATGTGTTCTTATCTGCTTCACAGGCCTGTAACTGAATGAAAGAAACAAGGAAATAGAGATGAGACAAATGAGTGGAAACCAAGAAAACTGGGAATTTAGATTCAAGATGGAGAACTGCTATAAAAGTAGCATGTTATGAATGACATCACTGAAAATAACCAAGTGGCAAATGTCACTCATTTCTCCCCAAATGCTACAAATGCGATGACAAGGCAACTAATGGAATGAGAGAAAATATTTGCAAATCATGTCTTTGACAAGAGGTTAATATCCAAGATATATAAGGAACTCATACAACTCAATAGCCAAAACTAATTAATCTTAATAAAAATGGTCTGAAGATCTGAGTAGATATTTTTCCAAAGAAGACACAGATGGCCAATAGATATAAAGAGATGCTCATCGTCATTAATCACCTGAGAAATGTAAACCAAAACCACAATGAGATATCACACATATTGGAAAAAAAAAAAAAGTAATGAGGGAAAGAGAGGGTGGGGTGAGTGGAGGGAGTAACATTAACAAATATAGACTATCATGTATAAAATGCATAGGTAGGAGCTCAGCTTGGTGCTCTGTGACGACATAGAAGCCTGGGTTAGAGGGAGACTCAAATAGAAGGAGAGATATATAGAGCTGATTTACATGGCTGTAGAACAGAAATTAACACAATATTGTAAAGCAATTATACTCCAATTAAAAAAAAAAAGGCAAGACCTGACAAGTGTTAGCAAAGATGTAGAGAAAAGAAAAACTTATGCACTGTTAATAAACTGGTAAGGCCACTGTGGAAAACAGTATGGAGTTCCTCAAAAATCAAAAACCAGCAGCTGCACTTCCAGTGCAGATTTAGTATAACCAGAGAAAGCAGTGTGAACCTTATTCTCAAAAAACTGGCGTGGGTCTCCACACATCTGGCATCTCCCTCAAAGATCAGTATACATAGCATTTGTTTTGCCTGAGTTGAGTCATTCCCAGGGTTGGGATGACTTCCACCGTGTTTTCTTTTTTTTTTCCAGAAGCATTTAATCTAATATTGGCTACAGCAGCCTTGAGCAAGGAATAACACTTGGAACAAGTTGGGGATACACTAGGGACATAATATTAAACAACCAATGGATCAAAGAAGAAATTATAAGAGAGATTAGAAAATACATTAATACAAATAAAAATAAAAACACAACACACAAAAACTCTTCAGATGCAGTGAAAGCATTGTTCATTAGGAAATTTAGAATGATAAATGCTTATATTAAAAAAAGAATCCAAACTAATAACTTAAATGTACACCTTAAGGAAATAGGGGAAAAAAAAGATAAATTCAAAGCTTAAAAGGAATGGAGTCGGATGGCTACCTTATGCTGCACATAAGAATTTATTAAAAATAGAACAAAGACATAAATGCAAGAACCAAAATCTGTAAAGTCTGTAAAGGGAAATGTAGAGGTATATCTTCATGACCTAGAATTTAGCAAAATATTTTTAGACAAGACACCAAAGCACACAACAAGAGAAAAAAACAGATGAACTGGACTTCATAAAAAAGGAAAGCGAGTGTGTTTCAAATGACACTATTAAGAAAATTTGAAGACAACCAAGATATTAGCAAGTTACAAATCTGATAAAAATCTAATATCCAAAACATATATAAAGAACACTTATAACAGCAAAACAAGCAACCCAATTAAAAACAGGCAAAATACTTGAATAGACAGCACCCCAAAGATGTACAAATTGCAAACAAGCACATGAAAGATGTTCAACTTCATTAGCCATTTGGAAAATACAATCAAAACCTCACTGAGATACCATTTCACACTGGCTATGTAGTCCATGGGAGTCAGACACGACTGACTTCCCTTTCACTTTTCACTTTCATGCATTGGAGAAGGAAATGGCAACCCACTCCAGTGTTCTTGCCTGGAGAATCCCAGGGACAGGGGAGCCTAGTGGGCTTCCGTCTATGGGGTCGCACAGAATCGGACACAACTGAAGCAACTTAGCAGTAGCAGTAGCAGTAGCAGTAGGATGGCTATAATCAAAAACCAAGCAAAAATGGAAAATAAATGTTAGGATGTACCAAAATTGGAACATTTGTATACTGCTGATGGGTATGTAAAATGGTGTAATTGCAATAGAAAACACTTTGGCAGCTTTGCAAAAGGTAAACATAGAATGACCATAGGACTCAAAAATTCCAGTCCTAGGTTTATATCCAAGGGGATTGAAAACAAGTATTCCAACAAATACTTGTGCACAAGTGTTTATAGCAGCACTATTTACAATAGTCAAAAAGTGGAAACAACCTAAAAGTTCTTCAACAGATAAGTGGATAAACAAAATGTTGTATATCCACACAATGGAATACTATTCAGACATAAAACAGAATTAAATACAGATACATGTTGCAATATCAACAAACCCTGAAAACAATAAAGTCAGTGAAAGAAGTCCGGCACAAAAGTTCACATACTGTATGGTTTTATTTATATAAAGTATCTAGGATAGTAAACTGATGGAGGCAGAAAGCCGATTAGTGGTTGTCAGGGGCTAGGGTAAGAGAAGAATGGGAATGACTGCTCAACAGACACAGGGTTTCCTCATGAAGTGTTCAAAAATATCTTGGAGCTCTATAGAGATGGTGATTGCAAACATTGTGACTGTACTAAACAAAATTGAAATAGACACTTTAAAATACCTGATGGTTAATTTTCTAACTTATCTTTTATTGAGTAAAATTATTTTCCATTGAGGAGCCATTTGTAAAGCTTGTGTGCATTCTCAGTCATGCTCGACTCTTTGTGACCCCATGGACTGTATCCTTTAAAGCTCCTCTGTCCATAGGATTCTCCAGGCAAGAATACTGGAGTGGGTTGTCATTTTCTTCTCCAGGGGATCTTCCCAACTGAGGGATTAAACCCATGTCTCCAGCAGGAAACTTCTTGTCTAAATTTGCTTCTGTACCTAACACCCCACCCCATTCTCTAAGGAGACTAGTTCATAGAGATATCATAATTTCCAAGTTGAGGGAAGAAAAGCCATATAAGATTTTTTTGAAATTTCCTGAATGAGAGATTTATTTAACCCTATCCATGTTTTATTCAATCATTTATATCAGGGAACTTTTCTCCATAGTCTATAATAACCTAAATGTGAAAAGAATAAATAAATGTACCAAAAAAAAAAATTAATTAAAAAAATGGTTATATATTTGTCACTTTCTTCCAAACTGGGATATCCCAAAATCTTAATACAATAATTTCAAATTTTCTATGCATTGTTTCTATTCATGACCTAAAGTTGCATAATTTTTGACAATGTCACTCATTGACCATCAATCAGTATTATTCAGAATAATTTCGTTGCCCTAAATAATCTCCTGTGCTCCATTTCTAACCCTTACCTCTTTCCACCGACAATTAGTAATTTGTTTACCACCTGTAGTTTTGTCAGTCAGGTCAGTTCAGTTCAGTCACTCAGTCGTGTCCGACTCACTGTGACCCCATGAATCGCAGCACGCCAGGCCTCCCTGTCCATCACCAACTCCAGGATTTCACTCAGACTCACGTCCATCGAGTCAGTGATGCCATCCAGCCATTTCATCCTCTGTCGTCCCCTTCTCCTCCTGCCCCCAATCCCTCCCAGCATCAGAGTCTTTTCCAATGAATCAACTCTTCACATGAGGTGGCCAAAGTACTGGAGTTTCAGCTTTAGCATCATTCCTTCCAAAGAAATCCCAGGGCTGATCTCCTTCTGAATGGAATGGTTGGATCTCCTTGAAACCCAAGGGACTCTCAAGAGTCTTCTCCAACACCACAGTTCAAAAGCATCAGTTCTTCGGCGCTCAGCCTTCTTCACAGTCCAACTCTCACATCCATATGTGGCCACAGGAAAAACCATAGCCTTGACTAGACGGACCTTAGTTGGCAAAGTAGAATGCAATTTAAGTGAGATTGTTTTTACCCATTCACTTATTGAAGGACTTATTATTTGCTTCTAGTTTTCAGCAGTTGCATTACAGTTGATACTGATATTCACAAGTAGATTTTCATGTGTACATAAATTTTCTGGGTCATGTGGTAAGACATTTTAGGTTTATAAGAAACTTTTAATGTCTTTCAAATTGGACTTAACATTTCAAATTATCACTAATGAATGAAAGTTTCTGTTACACTGCATTCTCACCAGCAATAAGTATCATCAGTTTGTTTGATATTAACCATCCTATTGGTTATGTCATGTTGTTTTAATTTGTGATTCTCTAATTAAAAATAATGTTGAATATGTTTTTGTATTTCTACTTACCACCCATGTATCTTCTTTAGTAATATGTCTGTTCAGACTTTTTAAAATTTTTTTAAATTATGTTGTCTGTTTTTATACTATTGAGCTTTAAGAGTTCTTTGTGTACTTTGGAGACAAGTATTAAATTTCTGTTTTTCAAATACTTTCTTCTATTCTATGGCTTGTCTTTTGATTCTTTCAACAGTATTTCACATAGTAGAACTTTTAAATTTTAATAAGTACTACATTTGTTTTTTCTTTTCAGAAAGTGCTTTGGTGTTGTATCCGAAAGCACAAAAAACAAGGTCACCTACAGATGAACAAAAATAAGAATTATAGTAGACTTTTCATCACAAATCATGCAAGCAAGAAGAAAGTGGAGTGAAATACTGAAAATATTGAAAATGTTGAAAAATACTATTGACCTAGAATCTTATTTACAACAGAAGTTTTCTTCAGTGCTGAAGGAGAAATAAAGACTTTCTCAGAAAACAAAACAAAACAAAACAAAACAAAAAAATCTTTCTCAGAGAAAAAAAAGCTGAGGTTTCATAGGCAGATCTTTCCTACAAGCAAAGATCAAAGATGTCTTAAAGGAAAGGAAAAATCATTAGAAACTTTGATTTTCATTAAGAAAGGAGTAGCTCATGCTTCACAATATTCCCATGTTCCCACCTGGAGTTGGCTCTGAATCCAGTTACTACACAGAAGACTGTGCCTTTCCGATATAATCGCTTACTCAGCGTCCTGATCTGCCTTTCTTGTACAGACTCTGACTCTCAGATTGAAACAGAACATTGTTACCTGGCACCTTCCTGCTCCCAGTAGAGTGGGCTCCCTGATGGTCATTATACCCAGTATGTGTGTAGGAGGGAGGCAGCCAGACCCTGATATATAGGTTTGAGATGCTGTGTCTTCCCCACTCCTCCCATCAGAGCTGCAATTATCATTTCACCTGCAGCAGCAATGGGAGTGCAGGCCTGGGATCTGAGAACATTTCTGGAAAAATTTCTCTCAGTTGTTAATTACTGGAAACAATTACAAGTTTCTAGTTAGTACCTTTAGGAGACTAAAGGAATGTTTCCAAGAGCCTTCTTATTTTCCCTGACCACTAATGGCAGACAGGGTCTCACATGGAAGAGTGTAAGAAATACTGAAATACACACATGATTGAGGTAACTATTTGGGTCTCTCTGGATTCTTCACTTCCATGAGATGTTTCTCTACATTCCACTAATCTGAACCATCAATTAAAATATTGGTGGAGAAATGGAATGAGTCCAATTACCTGGGAGGTATATTCAAAGAGATAAAAGGGAAAGGAGGAACATGGGAGAACTCATTATATGAATCATTAGCACAAATAAAATCAATTGATTTAGACTCATTTTCATAATTTCATGGCAATTATGAAGGAAATCTTGTCAGAAAATACACTTTATTCTTATTTAATTCTGTTGGTGATAAGAATGGGATGCAGAACAAATGTATAGAAACAAAGAGAGGGTTCAAAAAGAGTAGTTCTTAAATAAAATCATCTAGATCTGGTGGCTCAATAGTCTGAGCAATTAATTCAGGAGGATCAAACCTAGAGACTAAATAAAATACTGCTAAAAACCAGTGGATCAATGGGAAATAAAAAGAAAATCAGAAATTACCTTGAAGCAAATAAAAATAAAACAGAAACTTTAAAAATCAAGAAATAGAAAAGGCAATTCTAAGAGAAACTGAGAAAGATAAAAGCCTACCTGAAGAAACAAGAAAAATTTCAAATAAACAACCTAACCCACCATCTAAAGAAATTATAAAAGGAATTACATAAAATGTCCAAGATAGGAGACAGAGGAAATGATATAAATCAAAGAGTATTTTAAAAATCAGAGATTAAAACACCAACAGAACAAGTCAATGAAACCAAGAGGTGGTTTTTTGAAAAGATACATACAACTGATAAGCCTTTAGCTGGGGTTCATTTAAAAAAAGAGAGAGAGAGAGAGAGAGAGAGAGAGAGAGAACCTGGAACTTCCCTGGTGGTGCTGTGGTTAAGACTTCGCCTCCTAGTGCAAGCGGTGCAGTTTGATCCCTGGAAAGGGAGCCAAGATCCCACATCCCTTGTGGACAAAAAGCAAAATGTGAAACAGAAGCAATATTGTAACAGAAGCAATAAATACTTTAAAAATGGTCCACATAAGAAATCTTTAAGAAAAAGAAATTAGGTACATATACTGTTTTGTATAGACTTTTTACACTTCTTATGTTGTTTGTGAATTTAAAGTTTGCATAATGTTGTACAGCACTCATTGACATTGCTGTATAAGAATTCATGTTAGGAATATTGAATAATGTCATGAGTCCACTATTATAAGGAGTGATTCTAGAAAAATGGAATTTAAGGGAGAGTTTTGCATTGGTTCCTGGGGGAAGAAAAAAAAAAAGAAAGGAGTAATATAAAGTAGGAATAACTGAAGGTAAAATAAAATCTATTTGATTTATTATTATTAAGTGATATTAGGGCTTCCCAAGTGGTGCTAGGGGTAAAGAACCTGCCTGTCAATGCAGGAAACATAATAGACTCGAGTTCCATCCTTCAGTTGGGAAGATCCCCTGGAGGAAGGAATGGCAACCCACTACAGTATTCTTGAATGGAGAATCCCATGGACAGAGGAGACTGGTGGGCTACAGTCCATAGGGTCACAAAGAGTTGGACACAACTGAAGAGATTTAGCATGCACACAATTGATATTAAATGTAATGGTTCATTTAAAGTCATAATAACTTTGTTATCAGCTACTTGCACTTAAGTGAAGTGGTATAGTGTTATTTGAAGGTGAGATTCGCTTATTTAAAATTTGTATATGTGTATATATATATATATATCGAACTCCAGAGCAACTACTAAAATATTTTAAATAATAATTTACATACATATATATATATGTTTCAAACTCCAAAGCAACTACTAAAATATGTTCTAATAATAATAATAAATAAATATATATATATATATATATATAAAATAGAGAGAGAGAGAAGAAAATATAAACATATGTTTCTTATGGGCTGAATTGTTATTCTCCCAAAATGCATACATTTATTGAAGTACAAACCCCAATAACTCAGAATGTGATCGCATTTGAAGATAGTGCTTTTAAAGAGATGATTAACTTAAAGTGACATTGTTAGGGTAGATTGTCTTCCAATCTGATGACGTCCTTCTAAGAAGAGAATATTTGGACACAGAAAGAGATACTAGGGATGCTGTGCTATGGAAAGAATGTGAAGACAACAGCATTAAGGTGTCCATATGCAGACCACGGAGACCATCAGAACAAACCAATATTGTCCACATCTTAACCTTGGGACTTCTAGCCTCCAAAATGTGAGAAAATTAATTTCTGTCATTTAAACAACATAGCCTTTGTGATTTTATTATAGTAACCCAACTAATCCAACTAATATAATGCTCAATGAAAACCAGAGAAGGGAAAAAACAAGAGGAGAAAAAAAATGGCCTACATACACAAATAAAGACATATTGTCACAGTGGATAAAGAAATAAGACAACTGAAATCCACTTTAATTATCAAGATTCAGATACATTAAAGTAAAAGGGATAAAGAAAACTATATTAAGCTAACAATCAAAAATAATCTAGAGTAGCTATATCAGTTTTAGATAAAGTAGACTTAGGAGCAAGAAAAAACCTTCAGGGATAAAAAGGAGCATTACAAAATGATTAAGACATCAATTCTCCAACAAGAATAATAATCCTAAACATATATGCATTAAACAACAGAGTATTAAAATCTGTGATCAAAACTGAAAAACGTCAAAGAGAAATAAATGAATCCATTATTATATATGGATTCTTCAGTGCCCCTTTTTTCGGTAATTGACAGATGAAGTAGGAAAGCTATCAATAAAGTATAGTTGACCTAAATAGCACTATCAGTCACCATGACTATTCTGCATTTCTTCCCAAGATTTTTATTTCCTTCTTAAGTATACACTTTAATACATCAGAAGATTCATGTACCCTAATTTCATTAATATATTACTTATTTGTACTTCCACATTGTTGTTCATTTAGCTCATGAGATGATTTATCAATATAATTTTTTCTGAAATCATTTTTCAAAAAACTCCCTGATATCCTGTTCTAATTTTGTTTTATTGCTTTCTTAGTTCTGTATTTCTAATTTACTATTTTTTGTGGTTCTGATGGTAAAGAATCTGCCTGCAATATGGGAGACCCAGGTTTGATCCCTAGGTCGAGAAGATACCTTGGAGAAGGGCATGGCAACCCACTCCAGTATTCTTGCTTGGAGAATCCCATGGACAGAGGTGCCTGGAGGGATATATAGTCCACTGGGTCACAAAGAGTTGGACATGACTGATCAACTAACACTTTCACTTTCATTTTTGCATATTTTACAAGATATGTCTAATTAAATTTGAAAAAAAAAGGAAATGTTTTTCAGTAAAGTTAGCAAATCTGAAATTGTAGTATTTTCATTCATTCTTAAGTGAGACTGGCTGTACATTCTAGATTCAAATCACTGAACCCAACTTTAAAAACATTGCTTTATGGAGTTTTAGCATCTAGTGTTGATGATTTGTAATTCATATTGCTTTCCTTTTATACAGAAGAAAGCAGTAGAATGGGAAAGATTAGAGATCTCTTCAAGAAAATTGGACCTATCAATGAAACATTTCATGCAAGGATAGGCACCATAAAGGAAAGAAATGGTAGACCTAACAGAAGCAGAAGAGATTAAGAAGATATGATAAAAATACACAGAACTATATAAAAAAGGTGTTAATTGCCTCAATAACCATAATGGTGTGTTCACTCACCCACAGCCAGATATCCTAGAGTTTGAAGTCAAGTGGGCCTTAGGAAGCAAGCATTACTAGAAACAAAGCTAGTGGAGGTGATGAAATTCCAGCTAAGCTGTTTCAAATACTAAAAGATGATGCTGGTAAAGTGCTGCAGTCAATATGTTAGCAAATTTAGAAAACCCAGCAGTGGCCACAGGACTGGAAAAGGTCAGTTTTCAACCCAAACTGAAAGAATGACAATTAAATACTACAGAATTCCACTCATTTCACATACTAACAAGGTAATGCTCAAAATCCTTAAAGTTAGGCTTCAGCAGTACATGAATTGAGAACTTCCAAATGTACAAGTTGGTTTTAGAAAAGGCAGAGGAACCAGAGATCAAATTGTCAACATTTGTTGGATCATGGAGATAGCAAGGGAATTTCAGAAAAAAAAAAATCTACTTCTGCTTCATTGACTATGCTAAATTCTTTGATTGTGTAGATGACAACAAACTGTGGAAAGTTATTAAAGAGATGGCAAGACCAGATCACCTTACGTGTCTGAAGAAACCTGTATGCAAGTCACGGAGCAAGAATTAGAACCAAACACGGCACAATGGACTGGTTCATAATCAGGAAAGGAGTACGACAACACTACATATTTTCACCTTGCTTATTTAATTTATATGCAGAGTACATCATGCAAAATACCAGGCTGGATGAAGCACAAGCTGGAATCAAGATTGCTGGGAGAAATACAAATAACCTCAAATATGCAGATAACACCACCTTAATGGAAGAAACTGAAGAGGAAATAGCAGCTTCTTGATTAAGTTGAAAGAGGAGAGTGAAAAAGCTGGATTGAACTCAAGTAAAATAACTAAGATCATGGTATCCGGTCCCATCACTTCCTGGCAAATAAAAAAGGAAAATTTGAAGCAATGACAGATTTCATTTTCTAGAGCTACAAAATCAACTGCGGACAGTGACTACAGCCATGAAATTAAAAGATGCTTGCCCCTTTGAATGAAAGCTATGATAAACCTAGACAGCATATTCAAAATCAGAGACATCACTTTCCCAACAAATATCTGTATAGTCAAATCTATGGTTTTTCCAGTAGTCATATGGATGTGAGGGTTGGTCCATTAAAGAAGGCTGAGGCCCAGAGAACGGATTCTTTCGAGAAAACTCTTGAGAGTCCCTTGGAGAGCAAGGAGATCAAACCAGTCAATCCTACAGGAAATCAACTCTGAATATTCATTGGAAGGATTGATGCTGCAGCTATAATACTTTGGCCGCCCGTGTGAAGAGCTAACTCATTGGGGAAAACCTAAATACTGAGAAAGTTTGAAGGCAAAAGGAGAAGGGAGCAGAAGAGGATGAGATGGCTGGATAGCATTACAGATTCAACTGACATGAATTAGAGCAAATTCTGGGAAACTATGGAGGAGAGAGGACCCTGACCTGCTGCAGTCCACGGGGTGGCAGAGTCAGACAAGACACTTAGTGACTGAACAACAGTGATAAAAATATGTTATTTTTAAATGGATCCACTGCTTTAATCACTTTATAACACATATACAGTCTCTATAACCCAATGGTAATTTTAGGAACTAACGAGTGCCTTAACTTCTTAATTAAATAAAACTAACTGGAATGACACTTTGTGGTTATTTACTCACTAAGTCATGTCCAACTCTTTTGTGATTTTATGTACTGTAGCTCACCAGGCTCCTCTGTCCAAGAGATTTCCCAGGCAAGAATACTGAAGTGAGTTGCCTTCCTTCTCCATAGGATCTTCCCAAACCAGGGATTGAATTTGTGTCATATATCAATTAATATTTTAGATAAGAGAAATGATCACATATCTTGAAAGCACATGACTTTAGTATTTGATATTATTTACAAGTGTTAATATATTAATAGATAAAACTACCCAAAAACTGGGCTTCCCCAGTGGCTCAGTGGTAAAGAATCCACCTGCCAACTCAGAAGATGCAAGAGATGGGGGCTCAATCTCTGGGTCAGGAAGGTCCCCTGGAGAAGAAAATGGCAACCACTCCAGGATTCTTGCCAGGAAAATCCCATGGGCAGATGAGCCTGGCGGGCTACAGTTCACGGAATCACAAACAGTAGGACATGACTGAGCAACTTATGCATGTTCTTAAAAATTTTTAGATAGAAAGAAAAAATCTCTTTGTGTTTTCATTGGATGTATGTAATTATAAAACTTATTCTCTTTCACACAATAGAACAGAGTTTTACATTGTAATGCTTCTCTCATCTCATTATCCAACTGTGAAAATATGTGTGTATTTGTCTTACCATATAATGTAGGATGGGGAAACTTTGTTTAATATATAGTGATCATATAGTAACACATTCTGTCTCTATTTAATCAAAAGAGTAAATTTGCCAAGTCATTTCCCAAAGACAACCAATCATTAAATTAGAAACAGCTGGGCAGACATATAATCATCATATGCCACTACTAGAAAAGCAAAAAACAAATGAGATTAGTTTAGAAAAGAGGTTGATCTAAAGAAGAAAGTGAATTCCAGACAGGATAGTTTAGTCTTAAATGTAGATGGGACTGTTGTTATAAAAACAAGTAAGCATGGGACCAAGTGCATTTGAAATTCTTCTCTCTTTTTATTTTTATTTTATTTTTTGCCCACACAGCATGGCATGTGGGATCTTACATTCTAGACTAGAGATTGAACCCATGCTACTTTCAGTGGAAGTGCAGAGTCTTAATTACAGGACTGTCAGGGAAGTCCCTCAAGCTGCTTTCCTAGGAAAGAGATACCCTAGGCATAAGGAAGTTGTTTCATTTCAACAATGGAATTTGTGTTACTTTGTTTCTAAGTTCAGTTCAGTTCAGTATCTCAGTCCTGTCCGGACTCTTTGTGACCCCATGAATTGCAAAACTCCAGGCCTCTCTGTCCATCACCAACTCCCGGAGTTCACCCAAATTCATGTGCCTCAAGTCGGTGATGCCATCCAGCCATTTCATCTTCTGTTGTCCCCTTCTTAATCCCTCCCAGCATCAGAGTCTATTGAAATGAGTCAACTCTTCATATGAGGTGGCCAAAGTATTGGAGTTTCACCTTTAGCATCAGCCCTTCCAAAGAACACCCAGGACTGATCTCCTTTAGAATGGACTGGTTGGATGTCCTTGCAGTCCAAGGGACTCTCAAGAGTCTTCTCCAACACCACAGTTCAAAGAATGAATTCTTCGGTGCTCAGCTTTCTTCACAGTCCAACTCTCACATCCATACATGACCACTAGAAAAACCACAGACTTGACTAGATGGAACTTTGTCGACAAAGTAATGTCTCTGCTTTTTAATATGCTGTCTAGGTCGCTCATAACTTTCCTTCCAAGGAGTAAGCATCTTTTGATTTCATGGCTGCAGTCACCATCTGCAGTGATTCTGGAGCCCCCCAAAATAAAGTCTGACACTGTTTCCACTGTTTCCCCATCTATTTCCCATGAAGTGATGGGACCGGATGCCATGATCTTAGTTTTCTGAATGTTGAGCTTTAAGCCAACTTTTTCACTCTGCTCTTTCACTTTCATCAACAGGTTCTTTAGTTCCTCTTCACTTTCTGCCATAAGGGTGGTGTCATCTGCATACCTGAGGTTATTGATATTTCTCCCAGCAATCTTGATTCCAGCTTGTGCTTCTTCCAGACCATGGTTTCTTATGATGTACTCTGCATATAAGTTAAATAAGCAAGGTGACAATATACAGCCTTGATGTACTCCTTTTCATATTTGGAACCAGTCTGTTCCATGTCCAATTCTAGCTGTTGCTTCCTGACCTGCATATAGGTTTCTCAAGAGGCAGGTCAGGTGGTCTGGTATTCCCATCTCTTTCAGAATTTTCCACAGTTTATTGTGATCCACACAATCAAAGGCTTTCTAAAGCAAAAGCTATAAAAGAAATTTTAAGGTTACACCACCCTTATGGCAGAAAGTGAAGAAGAACTAAAGAGCCTCTTGATGAAAGTGAAAGAGGAGAGTGAAAAAGTTGGCTTAAAGCTCAACATTCAGAAAACTAAGATCATGGCATTCAGTCCCATCACTTCATGGCAAACAGACAGGGAAACAGTGGAAACAATGGCTAACTTTATATTTTGGGACTCCAAAATCACTGGAGATGGTGATTGCAGCCATGAAATTAAAAGACGCTTATTCCTTGGAAGGAAAGTTATGACCAACCTAGACAGCATATTAAAAAGCAGAGACATTACTTTGTCAACAAAATTCTGTCTAGTCAAGGCTATGGTTTTCCCAGTAGTCATGTATGGATGTGAGAGTTGGACTATAAAGAAAGCTTAGTACTGAAGAATTGATGCTTTTGGACTCAGTGTTGGAAAGACTCTTGAGGGTCCCTTGGACTGCAAGGAGATCCAGCCACTCCATCCTAAGGGAGATCAGTCCTCGGTGTTCATTGGAAGGACTGATGCTAAAAGGTGAAACTCCAATACTTTGGCCACCTGATGAAAAGAGCTGTCTCATTTGAAAAGACCCTGATGCTGGGAAAGACTGAGGACAGGAGGAGAAATGGATGATAGAGGATGAGATGGTTGGATGGCATCACTGAGTCAATGCACATGGGTTTGGGTAGACTCCAGGAGTTGGTGCTGGACAGGGAAGACTGGTATGCTGCGGTTCATTGGGTAGCAAAGAGTCAGACATGACTGAGCAACTGAACTGAACTGAACTAAAGATTACAGACATATTAAATAAAGCTAAAAATATGTGGTGGTGGTTTAGTTGCTAAGTTGTGTCCAGTTCTTTGCAATCCTCATGGACTATAGCTCACCAGGCTCCTCTGTCCATGGGCTTTTCCAGGCAAGAATACTGGAGTGGGTTGCCATTTCCTTTTCCAAAAAAATGTACTAAACTAAAAATATATAGTAAAATAAATAACATGTATTTAGTACATACAAGACTTTATACTTATTTTGGCTATGCCTTATTTTATATTAGGGAATTTATAACAATTAAAAGTGAATGTTATTATTTAAGTTATAGTAGATACAAGGTTATATTTCCTTACATTATGCTAGTGAACATAATGTGGTATATCCCTTGGGTGTTAATTTTCCAATCTCCAAGGTATTACTGTTTAAATTACATCATCTGTTACATCAAACCCTAACACTACTATCAAATACCTCAAAACACAATTTAGCTAGCAATGGATTTGTGTACAAAATCTTTGAGACACACTTTAGGGCCTCAGGGTTTCCCTGGTGCCTCAGAGGACAAAGAACCTGCCTGCAATGCAGGAGACCCAGATTCAATTCCTGGGTCAGGAAGATAGCCTGGAAAAGGGAATGGCTACCTACTTCAGTATTCTGCCTGGAGAACTTCATGGACAGAGGAGCCTGGCTGCAGTCCATGGGACCACAGAGTCAGACACGGCTGGGCAACTAAAACTTTCAGTTTCTTTAGGACCTTACTCTTTGAAAGGAACATCACATTGCCATCATTTCTTTGAGATTATCCTAACTGTGAACAATTGCAAATTTCTTCAATTTATATCCTTTGCTTCCTCAAATATTTATTTTCTGTCTGTGTTTCTCATTTTGCTTGAACTGCAACTGTTCATGAAGAAAGACTAGTCATATCCAGTAGGAAATGTGGCAGCATTGTAAATATAGTAGGGTGCATTCATTCAAGAAGATAATAGTAATTAGCTAACCATTTTGTTAAGTGCTTACTATGTGTCCAGCATGACTGTAGGTACTTAACATCTATTAACTTATTTCTTACAATAGCTATATTAGTTAACTGAAACAGAGAGTTTACATTACATGTCCACTAATCCAGAAAGTGGCAGAACCAAGATTCAAAAGTTTGTCTTCAGAATTTGAGATCATAAACTATGCTATATTCTACTCATTCCTCAGAAATCAGTCAAAAGCCTTGGTGTACTATTTCAAAGTTAACACCAATCTAAGCTGAACCCACACAAAAAAATAAGAACTTCCCAAAGCACTTCCCAAATCTTAAGTCAGAACCTTGAAGACATAATTCAATACTAAAAATAAAAGAGAGTGATCTGACTTACTATTCCAAACCTTAAAAAAAAAAAAAAAGGAATTAAGAGGGGTAGAGTGAAGAATATGACTTCTATCAAGTAAGTTAGCTATACTCCATTGTTTCTATCACATTTCTGATGTCAAAGAATAAAAAGCAAAAAGAAAAATGCAAAGCCAAGTTTATTGACTCACCTCTAGTGAAGCAATACACTAAGTAGCCCATTGTCAGGGAAAGGTAAGGTTTTGTTTCCTTAAGTGCTAGAAAGGGACACAGTAGTCAGGGTGGTAATGCTAATTAAGGATTGGAAACTAGCATTCAGAAAGGACAAAATAGGTCCACAGATATGTATCCAGTTGATTAAAACAAATCCTATTGTTTATTGATCAGGAAAATGTCTCAAGACAGATGCAATAATAGTTTGGTGTACTGAATTAATTCATAGTTGAGTTCTTTAACAGTTTCAGTTGATTAGATCCAGGAGTAAAGAAAAGAAACATAGCATTAAGTCATGTCCCACTCTTGCAATCCTATGAACTGTAGCCCGCCAGGCTCCTCTGTCCATGGGATTCTCTAGACAAGAATACGGGAGTGGGTTGCCATTTCCTACTCCAGGGAATTTCTCATCGCAGGAAGTGAACCCAGATCTGCTGCTTTGCAGGCAGATGCTTTACTGATTGAGCTACATGAAACACAATATTCACTTTTATATCATACATGCGAGTACTGTTATAATAAAAATTTTCTTGCATACACTTTATAGAGTTAGAGAGAACTGACATAAGTTTAATTTCAGGTAAATGTCTTTCCTCACTGCAATATTTTAAAGACAGATGGTAATTTATACAAGCAAATTGCATCTACTTTATGTTCTGAGGACCAGGACTACAGGTATTGCCTCAGATTATGTAACCGAATACTTACCTCTAATTTTATTATTTCAATATTAATTCATTCTTTCATTCAATACTTGTAAAACGTGTTGTTAAGAATTGGTGGAAATTACAATGCATGATCTGAGTTTTTCCTTTTAATTTCATTATTTTTGTCAATTTTTCCTTCATCTACCACTTAGAAAGCAGGGTATCAAGACTTAGAAGAAAATAGGCCTATGATATACTACCCTGTCTTTAGGTAGTATGTCATTTAGGAAGTGAGACAGGAAAATTATCACTCAGAAACTATCATATTATAAGATACATGGGATGAGGATAAAATGGAATATAGAGAAAAATTACTAAATGGGGGTTAGATGAGAAGTCAGAGGAAGCTTCCTAGGAGAGACATCAACTTAGTATTCTCTTCCATGAGGAGTTATATGAACATAAGGAAGAAAGGAGTATGTAAAAAGTTAAAACTCACTAAATAAGGGACATAGTTTAATATTTGTCCTATTATTCTTGTAGTTCATGAGGTTGTTTTTTTTTTCTTTTAATTTTTTTTTAATTTTATTTAATTTTTAAACTTTACATAATTGTATTAGTTTTGCCAAATATCAAAATGAATCCACCACAGGTATACATGTGTTCCCCATCCTGAACCCTCCTCCCTCCTCCCTCCCCATACCATCCCTCTGGGTCATCCCAGTGCACTAGCCCCAAGCGTCCAGTATCGTGCATCGAACCTGGACTGGCATCTCGTTTCATACATGATATTTTACATGTTTCAATGCCACAAAAGAATTTTATCTAATACATGCATAAATAGTAACAGAATTAGACGTTCACTATTTTGGAGTCACTGATGGAATAATGGATCTGACAGTAACAGTTGCACAAATCATTAGGTGAAAGAATATAAGAGAGCAACTGAGGTGAATATACTCAACATACCGGTCAAAGTGAACATCAATAAGAAAGAGACGACCAGACATTTTGAGTCCCTCAATATGTTTAAAAAAAAAAAAAAAAAAGTACAGAGAATCACCAATGGGAAATTCTTAAAAAAAAGAAAAAGGGGCGACTTCTTTCAACTCGGCTCAGGGTCTTTGTGTTTTATTGCCAGTTTAAAAGGAATATAGGGACTCTGATGCCCAATATAAATTTTAATTCCACTATACCACTTTTATGCATGAGCTTGAAAAAATGACTTTGCTTTTTGCATTTAACTTTCTGTACTTTGGTTTCATAACATGTAAAATGGGATAATAATTAGCAACTCAAATGCACAGTGTCTTTTAGGGTTGTCATGAAAAGGTCAATGAGATAACTCACGTAGAGATCTCAACAAAACGGTTGCTCAAAAGTAAATCTTATAATCAATAATTATCTGCTATTGTTAATGCTTTTTTTGATATTAAAAGTCAGCTAACCTTACAGAATTTAGACCCTAATTGGAGAAGGAGAAGTGGTGTACTAACAATTTTAATAGACTAGAAAAGCTCCTATGAAAATAATAAATGAATAAAAAATAAATATACAGTGTATTCTTATTGTCCATTCATTCTCTGAATTCCCATGGTTATGAGGTTGCAGAGATAAACAAATTTGCTATGACATGAAAATAATCAATCAAGAACTGACAGTTTATAAAATTATTCTCTAGTAAATTTTTTCCATTGCTCCCTTGTTGACCACTTAACATTACTGACTATCCCTGCTCCTCTCCTCAAGTTCTTTATCAGTAATTCTGTTTGCTAATAATAGTGTCCTGTAAATATTAGTCAATGAAATTAAAACATACTGAAATTAATTAGAAAGTGAAAGTGCACATCTTGTAAAAATCACATTTTCAATACATCAATAAAATTGTGTTTGTTGACTATTCCTTTCACATACAAAGCCATTGCCAAATGGAGACCTTAAAAAGTTTAGCAACAAAATGAAGGAAATATTGATAAAAGTTATGTTCCTTATTTTTATAAATGTTTTAGAAATCAAGATTTAAGATAGACTTTTAGTTCAGTTCAGTTCAGTCACTCAGTCGTGTCCGACTCTTTGAGACCCCATGAATCACAGCACGCCAGGCCTCCCTGTCCATCACCAACTCCCGGAGTTCACTCAGACTCATGTCCATCAAGTCAGTGATACCATCCAGCCATCTCATCCTCTGTCGTCCCCTTCTCCTCCTGCCCCCAATCCCTCCCAGCATCAGAGTCTTTTCCAATGAGTCAACTCTTCGCATGACGTGGCCAAAGTACTAACTGGGGTTTCAGCTTTAGCATCATTCCTTCCAAAGAAATCCCAGGGCTGATCTCCTTCAGAATGGACTGGTTGGATCTCCTTGCAGTCAAAGGAACTCTCAAGAGTCTTCTCCAACACCACAGTTCAAAAGCATCAATTCTTCGGCCCTCAGCCTTCTTCACAGTCCAACTCTCACATCCATACATGACCACAGGAAAAACCACAGCCTTGACTAGACGAATCTTTGTTGGCAAAGTAACGTCTCTGCTTTTGAATATGCTATCCAGATTGGTCATAAATTTCCTTCCAAGGAGTAAGCGTCTTTTAATTTCATGGCTGCAGTCATCATCTGCAGTGATTTTGGAGCCCAAAAAATAAAGTCTGACACTCTTTCCACTGTTTCCCCATTAGTGAAATGGATAAAAACATTTCAGTAAAAGTGACATTCTTTATGATCTTTCTGTAAAACTTATGTGATAAAGAGTATAACTTCTCTATATTATAAAATATCAGAAAAATTATATTCTAAAAAGTCACACTTTGAAAATATATTTGAGAATGAGAATACAGTGTCTGTATATGGTAAAACTTGATAATATATAATAGGAAACAAACCAAGTTTGTATTTTTTAGTTTCATTATAATTCTATCAGCTATGCCCCATCCCACTATATTATTGCCTCCATTTTCTATAAAATATGTATTCCAATTTTAAATAGATTATTTTAAGTGTCTTTTTCCTGTCCTAATCATTCTTTGATAATAAGGAATTCTCGTGTGTGTCTACTCCAAAGATTATAGAAGCCACAGGATCATTTAAAAAGAAACCTGATTCAGATTTGTTTGTATTCAGAATATATACAGTTTCCCAGAAAACTCTTGAATGCTGTGCTAAGGATCTTAATTTTTATGAAGCCATGCAGATTTTTAAACATCGGTACCCTGTACATCTCATGGAATGGGCACTTCCGTGAGACATTGTTTGCACCTGCCGCTCAGCTCACAACCAGCCAATGGTGCAGTAAACACCTTCACACAGATTTACTAGATAGTATACCATCTAGTATACTAAACTGTATACTATCAGTCACTTGATTTCTATCTAAGGCTATTTCCAATGGCAGGCCTTTGGACACCTGAAAAACCACTCGATAGTCACTCATGCACTGGTAAGTTCTAAAGAGTAAACACTCCATGGTCTACCACTGGATCAAAAAGAACAGGAACCAGGGGATAACTGCTTCCCTTTTCTCTTTCCAGCAGGTATTTCTGTGGCCCTCTGGCTGATGGGGGCCAGCTGGGTAACTCTCTGGAGTCTTGCCTTTTCTTCCTTTTCTTTTTCATTCTTTTCCCTTGAGATCATGTTGCCAAATTAACTGAACAATACAATGGGAAATTTATAAGTAAGCTTTCCTCTAATCAAATTCTCACATCCACCAAAAATTGTGCAAAAAAATGAAGAGAGTTTACAAAACTAAGAAACTTGGATTCATATCATAAATGATTTGCATAATATCACCTTTGTTTTTGTGAGCAAATCATATTTGGGCATTTTATGTAAGACATATTGTTATATTAAATTTCATCAAGAACATTGGTAAAATACTTTAACAATATGGTTTATGAGTCATAATAGTATATTTTCTTATTGATATGGGTTTATTATACAGTTTTTTATTTATTTATTTGGGTGGGGATTTAAAGGTTTATTGAAAGTGGGCATTATTTACACCATGTTCATACCAAAATACAAGCAGTGTTTCCCCAGCACCTGTGGCAGACGTTTAAGGGGGAAAGTTGAGCTCACATAGCCTCAAGAATCATAAACATGCCAACCTTTCCCAAAATAATACCTCTCTTTATGGCAAGTCCAGCCTCCCATGCTAGGGCTCTTACCATGATTTGAACTTTGATGAACTGCATTTTAACCCACCTTTTGGCTACGAAACTGTCAGGACTTATGAGCTAAACAGGTTACATCCTGGTCAGTGCCCCAGTGGACATGTTCCAGAGAAAATCACAGTGTTGTCTTACAAAGCAGTGGCTCAGAAAGAGGCCTGTGAGCCTCTGCACTGGTTCAGAACCCAAGTTTCTGGCTTCTGTGAGAAAACATTACAAGGCAGAGCTGCAGGTGGCCCTGTCTGGGCAAATAACCTTGCTTTCAGTGGAGAGTTCTCCAAGTATTAATACATTTCTAATGATTCTCAAGATAACATGCAGATTCTTGACATTTGGGTTTTGTAATATGTCAGTGCCTCTATTTTGGTTCCTGGACTGAAATGATGATTTACCTGCTGAATCCTTCTTTGCTCACTCTCCTCTCTTTTTTCTTTTTCCTCTTTTTTTTTTTTTTTTTTTTTTCTATTTTAATTGGAGGCTAATTACCTTACAATATTGTGGTGGTTTTTCCATACATTTACATGAATCAGTCATGGGTGTACATGTGTTCCCCATTCTGACCCTCCTTCCCTCCCCATCCCATCACTCAGGGTAATCCCAGTGCACCAGCCCTGAGCTCCCTGCCTCATGCATCGAACCTGGATTGGTGATCTGTTAATATTAAGCATGTTAATATACATGTTTCAGTGCTATTCTCTCAAATCATCCCACCCTCGCCTTCTCCCACAGAGTACAACAGCCTGTTCTTTACATCTGTGTCTCTTTTGCTGTCTTGCATATAGGGTCATCGCTGCTGCTGCTGCTGCTAAGTCGCTTCAGTCGTGTCTGACTCTGTGCGACCCCATAGACGGCAGCCCACCAGGATCCCCCGTCCCTGGGATTCTCCAGGCAAGAACACTGGAGTGGGTTGACATTACCTTCTCCAATACATGAAAGTGAAAAGTGAAAGGGAAGTCGCTCAGTCGTGTCCTACTCTAGCGACCCCATGGACTGCAGCCTACCAGGCTCCTCCGTCCGTGGGATTTTCTAGGCAAAAGTACTGAAGTGGGGTGCCATTGCCTTTCCGAGGGTCATCACTACCATCTTTCTAAATTTTGTATATATGTATTAATATACTGTATTGGTGTTTTTGTTTCTGACTTACTTTGCTCTGTATGATAGGCTCCAGCTTCATCCACCTCATTAGAACTGATTCAAATGCATTCTTTTTAATAGCTGAGTAATATTCCATTGTGTAAATGTACCACAGCTTTCTTATCCATTTGTCTGCTGATGGACATTTAGGTTGCTTCCATGTCCTGGCTATTGTAAACAGTGCTGCAATGAACACTGGGGTACACATGTCTCTTTCAATTCTGGTTTCCTCTGTGTGGGATTTCTGGGTTGTATGTCAGTTCTAGTTCCAGCTTTTTAAGGAATCTCCACACTGTTCTCCATAGTGGCTGTACTAATTGCATTCCCACAAACAGTGTAAGAGGGTTCCATTTTCTCCACACCCTCTTCCAGCATTTATTGTTTGTAGACTTTTTGATAAGAGTCATTCTGACTGACATGAGATGATACCTCGTTGTGGTTTTGATTTGAATTTCTCTAATAATAAGTGATGTTGAGGCTCTTTTCATGTTTGTTAGCCATTTTTATGTCTTCTTTGGAGAAATGTCTATTAAGTTCTTTGGCCCATTTTTTTTATTGTGTCACTTATTTTTCTGGAATTGAGCTGCAGGAGTTGCATGTATATTTTTGAGATTAATTCTTTGTCAATTGCCTCATTCACTATTATTTTCTCCCATTCTTAAGACTGTCTTTTCACCTTGCTTATACTTTCCTTCATTGTGCAAAAGTTTTTAATTTTAATTAGGTCCCATTTGTTTGTTTTTGCTTTTATTTCCATTACTCTGGGAGGTGGGGCATAGAGGATCCTGCTGTGATTTATGTTGGAAACTGTTTTGCCATAAACCTAGGTTTACGGTTTTATGTTTTCTGGTTTCTGGTCTTACATTTAGATCTTTAATCCATTTTGAGTTTACTTTTGTGTATTATGTTAGAAAGTATTCTTGTTTCATTCTTTTACAAATGGTTGACCAGTTTTCCCAGCACCACTTATTAAAGAGATTGTCTTTTCTCCATTGTATATTTTTGCATCCTTTGTCAAAGATAAGGTGTCCATAGGTGTGTGGATTTATCTCTGCGCTTTCTATTTTGTTCCACTGATCTATGTTCCTGTCTTTGTGCCAGTACCATACTGTCTTGATAACTGTTTGCTATGTAGTATAGCCTGAAGTCAGGCAGGTTGATTCCTCCAGTTCCATTCTTCTTTCCCAAGATTGCTTTGGCTATTTGAGGGTTTTTCTTTTTTTTAATTTCCATACAAACAAACTGTGAAATTATTTGTTCTAATTTTCTGAAAAATACCATTGGTAGCTTGATAAGGATTGCATTGAATCCACAGATTGCTTTGGGTAGTATTCTCATTTTCACTATATTGATTCTTTTAATCCATGATCATGATATATTTTTCCATCTATTTGTGTCATCTTTGATTTCTTTCATCAGTGTTTTATAATTTTCTATATATAGGTCTTTTGTTTCTTTAGGTAGATTTATTCCTAAGTATTTTATTCTTTTCATTGCAATGGTGAATGGAATTGTTTCCTTAATTTCTCTTTCTGTTTTCTCATTTTTAGTGTATAAGAATGCAAGGGATTTCTGCGTGTTAATTTTATATCCTGCAACTTTACTATATTCATTAATTAGCTGTAGCAATTTTCTGGTGGAGTCTTTAGGGTTTTCTATGTAGAGCATCATGTCATCTGCAAACAGTGAGAGTTTTGCTTCTTCTTTTCCACTCTGGATTCCTTTTATTTCTTTTTCTGCTCAGATTGCTGTGGCCAGAACTTCCAAAACTATGTTGAATAGTATTGGTGAGAGTGGGCATCCTTGTCTTGTTCATGACTTTAGTGGAAATGCTTTCAATTTTTCACCATTGAGAATAATGTTTGCTGTGGGTTTATCATCTATGGCTTTTATTATGTTGAGGTAAGTTCCTTCTATGCCTGCTTTCTGGAGGGTTTTTATCATAAATGGATGTTGAATTTAGTCAAAGGCTTTCCCTGCATCTATTGAGATAATCATGTGGTTTTTATCTTTCAATTTGTTAATGCAGTGATCACACTGATTTGCAAATATTAAAGAATCCTTGCATCCCTGGGATAAATTATGCCCACTTGGTCATGATGTATGATCTTTTTAATTTGTTGTTGGATTCTGTTTGCTAGAATTTTCTTAAGGATTTTTGCATCTATGTTCAGTGATATTGGCCTGTAGTTTTCTTTTTTGGTGGCATCTTTGTTTGGTTTTGGTATTAGGGTGATGGTGGTCTCATAGAATGAGTTTGGAAGTTTACCTTCCTCTGCAATTTTCTGGAAGAGTTTGAGTAGGATAGGTGTTAGCTCTTCTCTAAATTTTAGTATAATTCAATTGTGAAGCCATCTGGTCCTGGGCTTTTGTTTGCTGGAAGATTTCTGATTACAGTTTTAATTTCTGTGCTTGTGATGGGTCTGTGAAGATTTTCTATTTCTTCCTGGTTCAGTTTTAGAAAGTTACACTTTTCTAAGAATTCATCCATTTCTTCCAAGTTGTCCATTTTATTGGCATATAGTTGCTGATAGTAGTCTCTTATCATCCTTTGTATTTCTGCATTGTCTGTAGTGATTTCTCAATTTTCATTTCTTTTTTTTTTATTGTTGTTGTTGTTTAATTTTATTTTATTTTTAAACTTTACAATATTGTATTGGTTTTGCCAAACATCAAAATGAATCTGCCACAGGTATACCCGTGCTCCCCATCCTGAACCCTCCTCCCTCCTCCCACCCCATCCCCTCCCTCTGGGTCATCCCAGTGCACCAGCCCCAAGCATCCAGTATCGTGCATCGAACCTGGACTGGCAACTCGTTTCATACATGATATTATACATGTTTCAATGCCATTCTCCCAAATCTCCCCACCCTCTCCCTCTCCCACAGAGTCCATAAGACTGATCTATATGTCAGTGTCTCTTTTGCTGTCTTGTACGCAGGGTTATTGTTACCATCTTTCTAAATTCCATATATATGCATTAGTATACTGTATTGGTATACTAACTGGCTTACTTCACTCTGTATAATAGGTTCCAGTTTCATCCACCTCATTAGAACTGATTCAAATGTATTCTTTTTAATGGCTGGGTAATACTCCATTGTGTATATGTACCACTGCTTTCTTATCCATTCATCTGCTGATGGGCATCTAGGTTGCTTCCACATCCTGGCTATTATAAACAGTGCTGCGATGAACACTGGGGTACATGTGTCTCTTTTCCTTCTGGTTTCCTCAGTGTGTATGCCCAGAAGTGGGATTGCTGGATCATAAGGCAGTTCTATTTCCAGTTTTTGACTCTCCTTCCTTTGTTTCTTAATGAGTCTGGCTAATAGTTTGTCTATTTTATTTATCTGATCAAAGAACCAGATTTTAGGTTTGTTGATTTTTGCTATGGTCTCTTTTGTTTCTTTTGCATTTATTTCTGCCCTAGTTTTTGTGACTTCTTTTCTCCTACTAATTCTGGGGTTCTTCGTTTCTTCCTTTTCTAGTTACCTTAGGTGTATAAAGGTTATTTATTTGATTTATCTCCTGTTTCTTGAGGTAGGCTCTTTTTAATTTATATTAAATTTATTTTAACTTTTTATTTTTTAAATTTCTTTAAAATATAAATTTATTTATTTTAATTGGAGGTTAATTACTTTAAAATATTGTATTGATTTTGCCATACATCAGCAGGAATCCACAACAGGTATACACGTGTTCCCCATCTTGAACCCCCTCCCTCCTCCCTCCCTGTACCATCCCTCTGGGTCGTCTCAGTGCACCAGCCCCAAGCATCCAGTATCATGCATTGAACCTGGACTGGCGACTCATTTCATATATGATATTATACATGTTTCAATGCCATTCTCCCAAATCATCCCACCCTCGACCTCTCTCACAGAGTCCAAAAGACTGTTCTATACATCTGTGTCTCTTTTGCTGTCTCACATACATACACAATTGAGGTAGGCTTGTATTGCTATGAATTGTCTCCTTAGCACTCCTTTTACTGAATCCCATAGGTTTGGGGTTGTTGTATTTTCATTTTCATTCATTTCTATGCATATTTTTATTTCTTTTTAAATATCTTCTTTTATTTGTTGGTTATTCATAAGTATGTTGTTTAGCCTCCATATGTTTGTATTTTTCATAGTTTTTTTTTCCCTGTAGTTGATGACTAATCTTACTGCATTATGATCAGAAAAAATGCTTCAGATGATTTTTATTTTTTTGAATTTACCATGGCCCAGGATGTGATCTATCCTGGAGAAGTTTCTGTGTGCACTTGAGGAAAAAGTGAAATTTATTGTTTTAGGGTGAAATGTTCTATAGATATCAATTAGGTCTAACTGGTCCAACGTATCATTTAAAGTTTGTGTTTCCTTGCCAATTTTCTGTTTAGTTGATCTATCCATAGGTGTGAGTGGGGTATTTAGTCTCCCACTACTATTGTGTTACTGTTAATTTCTCCTTTCATATTTGTTAGGATTTGCCTTACTTATTGTGGTGCTCCTATGTTGGGTGTATATAGATAGATAGATAGATATAACTGTTATATCTTCTTGGATTGATCCTTGATCATTATGTAGTGTCCTCCTTTGTCTCTTTTCACAGCCTTTATTTCAAAGTCTATTTTATCTGATATGAGTATTGCTACTCCTGCTTCCTTTTGGTCTCCATTTGTGTGAAATATCTTTTTCCAGCCCTTCACTTTCAGTCTGTTTGTGTCCTTAGGTTTGAGGTGGGTCTCTTGTAGACAGCATATATAGGGGTCTTGTTTTTGTATCCATTCAGTCAGACTTTGTCTTTGGTTGGGGCATTCAACCCATTTACATTTAAGGTCATTATTGATAAGTATGGTCATATTACCACTTTCTTGTTTTGGGTGCAAATTTATAAACCTTTTATGTGTTTCCTGTCTAGAGATGATCCTTTAGCATTTGTTGGAAAGCTGGTTTGGTGGTGCTGAATTCTCTTACCTTTTGCTTGCCTGTGAAGAGAAATATCAATAACCTCAGATATGCAAATGACACCGCCTTTATGGCAGAAAGTGAAAAAGAACTAAAGAGTCTCTTGATGAAATTGAAAGAGGAGAGTGAAAAAGTTGACTTAAACCTCAATATTCAGAAAACTAAGATCATGGCATCCAGTCCCATCACTTCATGGCAAATAGATGGGGAAACAGTGGCTGACTTTATTTTTCTGGGCTCCAAAAGCACTGCAGATGGTGATTGCAGCCATGAAATTAAAAGACACTTACTCCTTGGAAGGAAAATTATAACCAGCCTAGACAGCATATTCAAAAGCAGAGACATTACTTTGCCAACAGATGTCCATCTAGTCAAGGCTATGGTTTTTCTAGTGGTCATGTATGGATGTGAAAGTTGGACTGTGAAGAAAGCTGAGCACTGAAGAATTGATGCTTTTCAACTGTGGTGTTGGAGAAGACTCTTGAGAGTCCCTTGGACTGCAAGGAGTTCCAGTCAGTCCGTCCTAAAGGAGATCAGTCCTGGGTGTTCATTGGAAGGACTGATGCTAAAGCTGAAAATCCAGTACTTTGGCCACCTCATGCGAAGAGCTGACTCATTTGAAAATACCCTGCTGCTGGGAAAGTTTGAGGGCAGGAGGAGAAAGGGACGACAGAGGATGCGAGGGTTGGATGGCATCACCAACTCAATGGACATGGGTTTGGGTGGACCCTAGGAGTTGGTAATGTACAGGGAGGCCTGGTATGTTGTAGTTCATGGGGTCGCAAAGAGTCAGACTTAACTGAGCGACTGAACTGAACTAAACTAAATTTGATTAATATGTGTCTTGGGACATTTCACCTTGGGTTTATCCTGTTTGGGACTCTCTGGGTTTCTTGGACTTGGGTGGCTATTCCATTTCAGGGAAGTTTTCAACTATTATCTCCTCAAGTACTTTCTCATGGCCTTTCTTTTTGTCTTCTTCTTCTGGGACTCCTATGATTCAAATGTTGGGGCATTTGACATTGTCCCAGAGGTCTGTGAGGCTGTCCTCATTTCTTTTAATACTTTTTTCCTCTCTGCTTTATTTACTTCCACCATTCTATCTTCCACATTACTTACCCTATCTTCTGCCTCAGTTATTTTACTGTTGGTTCCCTCCAGAGTGCTTTTGATCTCAGCTATTGTGTTATTCTTTATTGATTTACTCTTTTTTTAATTCTTCTAGGTCCTTGTTAAACTTTTCTTGCATCTTCTCAATCCTTGTCTGCAAACTATGTATCTGTAACTCCATTTTGTTTTCAAAATTTTGGATCATTTTTACTATCATTATCCTGAATTCTTTTTCAGTTAGACTCCCTATCTCCTCCTCTTTTGTTTGGTTTGGTGGCATGTTATCAGCTTCCTTACCTGCTGAATATTTCTCTGACTTTTCATCTTGTTTAGATTGCTGTGTTTGGGGTGGGCCCTCTATATGCTGCAAGTTTGTGGTTCCTCTTTATTGTGGAGGTTCCTCCCTGTGGGTGGGGTTGGATGAGTGGCTTGTCAAGGCTTCCTGGTTAGGGAAGCTTGCATTGGTGTTCTGGTGGGTGGAGCTGGATTTCATCTCTCTGGCGTTCAATAAAGTGTCCAGTAGTGAATTTTGAGGTGTCTATGGGTTTGGTGTGACTTTTGGCTGCCTGTATTTTTGTGCTTGGGGTTATGTTCCTGCTTTGTTGGAGAATTAGCTTGATATGTCTTGCTCTGAAACTTGTTGGCTCTTGGGTGGAGCTTGGTTTCATTGTAGGTATGGAGGCTTTTGGATGAGCTTCTGTCGATTAATGGTCCCTGGTGTCCAAAGATTTCTGATGATCTCAAGTTTTGGATTTAGGCCTCTTACTTCTGGCTTTCAGTCTTATTCTTATAGTAGCCTCAAGACTTCTCCATCCATACAGTACCAATGACAAAACATCTAGGTTAATGGTGAAAAGATTCTCCACAGTGAGGGACACGTAGAGAGGTTCAAAGAGTTACATGAAGAAGAAAAGAGTGAAGACGGAGATAGAGGTCACCACGAGGAGAAAAGGGGGAGTCAAAAGGAGAGAGACAAATCTAGCCTGTGATCAGTTCCCTAAGTTTTCTCCAAGCCCAGAACATGCAAAGAGATTCACAATTTAAGTAGAGAAGGGAAAGGGAGGAGATAGAGGTGACCTGGGGGAGAAGAAGGAGAGTCAAAAGGGGAGAGAGCAGTCAAGCCAGTAATCACACTCCTAAGTAAAAATGGGTACTGAAGATTGGATTTTTAAAGGTACAAAATTGATAACAAATACCAAAAAGCAAAGATTAAAAATCTAGAGTAGAGGTTAGACTCTCAAAAATACAATATTAAAAAAAAATAACAAAAGTTATATTAAAAAAATATGAAATTTGCTTTCAAAATAGGGTCTTTTTCTTCAAGGTAATAGTAGGTTTTAAAAATGAAAATTAAAGGATTAATAAAAAAACATTAAAATAACAAAAAATAGAAAAGAAACTAAAAAATGATAATAGTAAAATATATCTAGGAATTTCTCTGGAGCTGTTGAGGGCAGTGTGTAGTCAGCTCAGTTTCAGATAGTTCCTTGTTCCACCTTTTACTTCTTCTCAAGGTCTATAGGTCCTTTCCTATGTAGTCAGTGTTAACTACAGGGTTTTAACCTGTTGTACCTGTCACTTCCAGAGCCATTCCCTCTTCTTTGTTTATGTTGGCTTCCTCTCTTTGCAAGTCTCTTCAGTGTCTAAATTTCACCCTGACACAAGGGGGTGAAGGTGGTCATTTATTTAGATTCACTTGTTCAATTGTGCTGCAGGGAGTGAGGAACACTGCAAACAAATATCACTGGTGGGTATGGGTAGTGCTTGCAGTGTCTGGGTCACACTGGGTTTGTCCCCACTCACGGCATGTGCTTTTCCAGTCTACACTGCTTAGGGTCCAGGTTGCTCTGCCGGGGAACTGTCTGGGGTGGGCCCTGGGTTGCGTGCATGTCCCAGATCTATGCTGTTCAGGTTCAGGTCCTCAGGTACTCCGCAAAGGCACAGACTCAGTTGGGCCTGCGTTTTGTGCCCTTCCCAGATCCAAGCAGCTCAAGCAACCAGGAGCTTGGCCAGGGCACACTCCCCAGGTGCGGTGTGTCTTATCACCTCCCCGGTCCCAGCCACTCAGTTTCCTGGGCGTGCAGCTGCATCTCAGGTGTGCCATGTGTCTCTTCTGGGGAGCTGATCTCTGGCTGCAACCCTCCTGATGGATGTCAACTATCCAGGATTCCAGGAGGACTTGGTTAGCAACTGAGAGCCTGCTCGTAGTTTGATAGGGGATGCCATCTCTGGGGCTGAGTTTCCCCTTTCCTTCCAGCTCTGGCTGGCACCCCCCTGCCTCCTTACCTCCAACAGGGGATGGGCCAGTCCACAGCCGGCTAGCTCTTCTCTGGTATTTGCTCAGTCCTTTGTTCTGTGAGCGGCCCAGCAGTGCCTTAGGTTAGAGCTTTTCGCAGTAAAGTTCTCTCTCTCTCTTTTTTTCCCCTCTCTGGCTATCCCACAGTTTGGGTTGCTATCTCATGTTAGCTCCCTCAGATTGCCTTTAGGGCATTCAGGCCTGGTCCTTACCCTAAGCAGTGCAGCCCGTGCCTCCCTTTTCAGCCCCCACTTGCTGGTGGCAGGCACAAGCGTCTGGGCTACTTCTCCTCTGGGAGTTGTAGTTAGACTCGCAATCTGTGGGGTTTATTTATTTATTTTTCCTCCTGGTTATGTTGCCCTCTGAGATTCCAAAATTCCCCCACAGACCTGCAGGTGAGAGGGTCTCCTGGTGTTTGGAAACTACTTTCTTAAGACTCCATCCCTGGGATGGGTCTCTATCCCTAACTCTTCTGTCTCTCTTTTTATCTTTTATAGTTTGTCCTATCTCCTTTCAAAGACAATGAGCTGCCTTTCTGGGTGCCTGGTGTCCTCTGCTAGCGTTCAGAAGTTGTTTTGTGGTATTTGCTCAGCGTTCAAATGATCTTTTGATGAATTTGTAGGGGAGAAAGTCTCCTGATCCTATTCCTCCACCATCTTAGGACCGCACCCTCCCCCCACAGTTTTTTATATTATATTATATTATATTATATTATATTATATTATATTATACAATTTATTATACAGAGCTTTTAGGTGGAATTTAGAAGTGTTTAATGAGAATAAAGGTGAACTATGTGGTTATAACCATGAGAAAGCCACAAACTAATAATTATAATTATAATCACCGGTGCAACCAACCTTCATCAGTGGCATGTTTGATTTCAATTTGTAATGCACTAGAACAAGTATTTTAATTAATCCTGAAGCAATACAATGGAAAAACCACCCTTGCTATTAGACAGCAGTTGTTCTGCAAGAAAATTATCATTACAAGAAGAGTTTTGAAATTGAACTATATAATTTTAATCTCTGTAACTGCTTGAGCATAATTTTTAAAGTATAAATACTACATTAAGATTCTAAACTTATTAAGCATAATTATTGAATATTTTGATAGCTCTGACTGGGGGAAAGTATTATGGAGGTTTAGAAAGAGGAGCAAAATAAGTAAAGGTTTTGATCATGATATATTGTCTTTTTCTGAAAAATTTGTTTTTATCCAATATAAAGAAATGTGTCAAAGCTTTTATGGTAATCTACATCTTCTTTTTAATGTGACATTTCATACTAGTACTAACAGACTAAATGCTGTAATTCATTTTGTGGTTTTATACCTTAAATCTTCATAATTTGGATAGCTAGGAACATATATAAGATCTGCAAAAATAAACCTTGTTTTTAATTCAGATTTTTTTAATATTAAGTAACCACCAGGCAACGTCCCTACTTTGGAAAAATGTGAAGTTAAGCACTCAAGTTTGTGTCACTTCTATATTTAACAAATACTACTTAGTTAAAAATACAGCTCAACTGTTCTATCTAGTATGTTCTAACAAGTTCCAAATTTATTCTATATACTCAAATTTATCAATAATATCTAAAATACTATTATTGTTTTATATTTTATGAAGCTAATGTCTCAGGTTTCTTTCTATCATGAACTTTCAACAACCACATAAAATATAATATAAATCAGTTTTTAAAATGTGAAGACTAAAAATTCTTTAACACCTAGGGCAAAAATGAGTCTTTATTCATCTATTTCCATATCTGGAGAAATGCTTTGAACATACCAAATGACTTGGAATTTTTCTGACTATATGAGAAAACTGTGTTTGGGAGGAATCAGACTGTGTAACAGGGCTAAGT
This sequence comes from Bos indicus, assembly GCF_029378745.1. Lineage (NCBI taxonomy): Eukaryota > Metazoa > Chordata > Mammalia > Artiodactyla > Bovidae > Bos > Bos indicus. The sequence goes on from NC_091765.1 coordinate 76,187,884, forward strand.
AAGCACCAAAGCTACATATTCAATGAAAAATATGCATACAACCAGCTATAAATATATTTTTCAAACCGAGTTGACACTGACTTTAAAATTGTTCTCTATGTTTTTGACATTGACAGTGGAAAAATTCGTAAAATGCTATATGTTAGGCTTTTCATTTCTTTCCAGTTTCTGAATTTCTGTCCAAGTGATTTGATCGAGGGCATTCGTGATGATGCTGGAGCTTCTGATGTGTCACTAGGGTGTCTTCATGCAGAATAATACTTTTCTGTGTGTCTTCTGCCATTTGAGTATAAAAACTGCCTTCTTTTATGTTGATTTTACTTAGGAATTTGAACTTTCTCAATAAGGTTAATCTAATAAGCTGATATATTCTAAAAGTAATTGCAATATTCTTCTCTACCCAGGAGAAGATGTTTTAACAGGTGCTTTCTAGAGGCAATAGCTTAATCCAAGAAGCATTTCTGGTGGTGTTAATATTTTGAAGTCATGTTATAATAATGAGGGAATCTTCTGAAAAGAAACTGCCTAAGTAATACATCATGGTTGTCTTTAAAAATGAAAAGAATTCCAATAGAAGAAAATATATGTTTTAAATTTATATAAAGATGTAATTATGGGCTATATTTACATGGAAAAAGTATCAAGAGTTTTACTTCAATTAGAGCTCTCCACAAATGATGTAATTGCCTTATCTCATCTATCTCTTTAAATATTACTTTGTTTCTCAAGATCTCATTTGTGATATTTTCTTATACTATGAAGATGGCTTTTCTAGTAAGTCATTAAACAATCTCTACCTACAGAATTCTTTGTTTAATTTTTCAGATGTATATATTGAATTTCCTATCATTTATATTTCATTGAATGTTCTGAAGAATTCTCAAACTCAACAACACATACTGAAATATCTTCTCACTTCCATTTCTTTATAAAAACTTCTTTATTCTAATAAAGAACACTCTCACCTAACTCAATGATCAACCAAAATTCTAGAATAGATTTTCAGCATAATAGGAATGTAAAGAGGCCAGCATCTGAGGGTAGACTACCTGAATTTGAAGATACACTGATTGGGTGACCTGGACAAGTTAGAGAAGCACTCTAAGTCTATTCCCCCACTGTACAAAATTAGAATAATGGTGCTCTTAGAGATATTTTAAGGATTAAATGAGATAACCTACATAAAGTACTTAGGATATATTATTACTATTTAAACAACTTATCATATCCATTGTTAGTCATATCTTTGATCAGTTAAAATTTATGGGATTTTTAAAAAATGATGATTCTGCCTTTCATTGTTTTCCTTAGTTATCTAGCCTCTGCCTGATTTTTTATTTTGACTTCTTCTTTTGCTGGTCACCCCACTTATCTTTTATGACTCATCACACTAAATCACTTGTACTTACTTGATTGTGCTTTTTCACATCTGTGCAGTTTACATATACTATTCTCTTTTATGGTATTCTCTTTGCCTTATTTCATCTTAAAAAAAAAAAAAAAGTAGCCACCAAAAACAAACCCTGAAACCTTTCCAGAACGGTTCTATTTTCTCTAAACTGGATGAGATCCTTTTTCCCTATGTTCTCATAACTTTGTGGGAAATATCTTATTTTTCTTCTGCAGGGGATCTTCCCAACCCAGGGATCAAACCTGTGTCTTTCGCATTGTAGGCAGACGTTTTATGGTCTGAGCCACCAGGGAAGTCAATGTTGCAATAAAAGTTTGTCAAAGAGATTATGTAATTATTCTCTTATGTAATTATTCAGCCCAGAATTACTGAGTTATAAAGAAAAATACTTCACTGATGGACTGCTGAGATACACAAAACTGTTATTTTCCCCTCTATTTTAACCTTTGATATTTAGTTCACTAGTGATACAGTAATAAACCTATTAAAAAAAAAAAAAGACTACAAAGACCAATTTTTTTGTCACCTCTTGTGAACATCTCATGCTCTCTGCTGACCACTACCCCCAAATATATACTGATATATATATTGATCCTGTTACCAATATCTCTGTCACCACTTTGTAACACAACACTTCAGAAGCTGTAAATATCTTCATAGTTTACATCTCTTTTAAAATTTTCAAAGGTGAGACTGCTATGTGTCTTTAATATTCTTCCTTTGTGTATATGTGTGTGTGTGTGTGTATATATATATATATATATATATATATATATATATATATATATATATATATTGTGTGGTCACTCACCTAGAGCCAGACATTCTGGAATGTGAAGTCAAGTGGGCCTTAGAAAGCATCACTATGAACAAAGCTAGTGGAGGTGATGGAATTCCAACTGAGCTATTTCAAATCCTGAAAGATGATGCTGTGAAAGTGCTGCACTCAAAACGTCAACAAATTTGGAAAACTCAGCAGTGGCCACAAGACTGGAAAAGGTCAGTTTTCATTCCAATCCCAAACAAAGGCAATGCCAAAGAATGCCCAAACTACCACACAATTTCACTCATCTCACACACTAGTAAAGTAATGCTCAAAATTCTCCAAGCCAGGCTTAAGCAATACATGAGCCGTGAACTTCCAGATGTTCAAGCTGGTTTTAAAAAAGGCAGAGGAACCAGAGATCAAATTGCCAACATCTGCTGGATCATTGAAAAAGCAAGAGAGTTCCAGAACATCTATTTCTGCTTTATTAACTATACCAAAGCCTTTGACTGTGTGGATGACAATAAACTCTGGAAAATTCTGAAAGAGATGGGAATACCCCACCACGTGACCTGCCTCTTGAGAAATCTACATGCAGGTCAGGAAGCAACAGTTAGAACTGGACATGGAACAACAGACTGGTTCCAAATAGGAAAAGGAGTCCATCAAGGCTGTATATTGTCACCATGCTTATTTAATTTATATGCAGAGTACATCATGAGAAATGCTGGGCTGGATGAAGCATGAGCTGGAATCACGATTGCCGGGAGAAATATCAATAACCTCAGATATGCAGATGACAGAAAGTGAAGAAGAACAAAAGAGCCTCTTGATGAAAATGAAAGAGGAGAGTGAAAAATTTGACTTAAAGTTCAACATTCAGAAAAGTAAGATCATGGCATCCGGTCACATCACTTCATGGCAAATAGATGGGGAAGCAGTGGAAACAGTGGCTGACTTTATTTTTCTGGGCTCCAAAATTACTGCATGGTGACTGCAGCCATGAAATTAAAAGATGATTACTCCTTGGAAGGAAAGTATGACCAACCTAGACAGGATATTATAAAACAGAGACATCACTTTGCCAACAAAGGTCTGTCTAGTCAAGGCTATGGTTTTTCCAGTATCATGTATGGATGTGAGAGTTGGACTATAAAGAAAGCTGAGCGCTGAAGAATTGATGCTTTTGAACTGTGGTGTTTGAGACGACTCTTGAGAGTCCCTTGGACTGCAAAGAGATCCAACCAGTCCATCCTAAAGAAATTAGTCCTTGGTGTTCATTGGTAGGACTGATGTCTAAGCTGAAACTCCAGTACTTTGGACACCTGATGCGAAGAGCTTACCCATTTGAAAAGACCGTGGTGCTGGGAAAGATTGAGGGCAGGAGGAGAACGGGACGACAGAGGATGAGATGGTTGCATTGCATCACCTACCTAATGGACATGAGTTTGGGTAAACTCTGGGAGTTGGTGATGGACAGGGAAGCCTGGCATGCTGCAGTTCATGGGGTCGCAAAGAGTCAGACATGGCTGAGTGACTGAACTGAACTGAATTAATACACTATATATAAACTTCCTAATTGTGATATAATATCTAGTGGCCAATAGTTTGTTGAATATTTTTGTGAGTAAAACGACAAGCAGAAAAATATATATTTATTCTCTCATTTAAAATCAATAAATTTTAAACTTCACTCCATAGATGGCAGCCCACCAGGCTTCCCCGTCCCTGGGATTCTCCAGGCAAGAACACTGGAGTGGGTTGCCATTTTCTTCTCCAATGCATGAAAGTGGAAAGTGAAAATTGAAAGCGAAATCACTCAGTCGTGTCCGACTCTTAGCGACCCCTTGGACTTCAGCCTACCAGGCTCCTCCATCCATGGGATTTTCCAGGCAAGAGTACTGGAGTGGGGTGCCATTGCCTTCTCCACTTCTTCTCCTACCATCACCCTTTCCCAGCATCAGGACTATTCCAATGAGTCAGTTCTTTGCATCAGGTGGCCAAAGTATTGGAGTTTCAGTTTCAGTATCTGTCCTTCCAATGAATATTCAGGATTGATTTCTTTTAGGATTGACTGGTTTGATCTCCTTGAAGTCCAAGTCACTCTCGAGTCTTCTCCAAAACCACAGCTCAAAAGCATCAATTCTTTGACACTCTGCTTTCTTTATAGTCCAACTCTCACAACCATACATGACTACTGGAAAAACCATAGCTTTGACTAGACAGATCTTTGTTGGCAAAGTAATGTCCCTGCTTTTTAATATGCTGCATAGATTGGTCATAGCTTTTCTTCCAAGGAGCAAGTATCTTTTAATTTCATGGTTGCAGTTACCATCTGCAATGATTTTGGAGCCCCCAAAATAAAGTCTCTCACTGCTTTCATTGTTTCCCCATTTTATTTACCATGAAGTGATGGGACCAGATGCCATGATGTTAGTTTTCTGAATGTTGAGTTTTAAGCCAACTTTTTCATTCTCCTCTTTCACTTTCATCAAGGGTCTCTTTAGTTCTTTGCTTTTTCCATAAGGATGGTTGTCATCTGCATATCTGAGGTTACTTATATTTCTCCTGGCAATCTTGATTCTACCTTGTGCTTCATCCATCCCTGCATTTTGCATGATGTATTCTGCATAGATGTTAAACAAGCAGGGTGACAATATACAGCCTTGACATAATCCTTTCCCAATTTTGAACCAGTCTGTTACTCCATGTCTGGTTCTAACTGTTGTTTCTTGACCTGCATACAGATTTCTCAGGAGGTAGGTAAGGTGGTCTGGTATACTCATCTCTTGAAGAGTTTTCTAGAGTTTGTTGGGATCCACACATTCAAAGGCTTTGGTGTAATCAATAAAGCAGAAGTGATGCTTTTCTGGAACTCTTTACTTTTTCAGTGATCCAATGGATGTTGGCAATTTGAACTCTGGTTCCTCTGCTTTTTCTAAATACAGTTCAAAATCTAGAAGTTCACGGTTCACATACTGTTGAAGCCATCCTTGGAGAATTTTTAGCATTACTTTGCTAGCATTTGCTGCTGCTAGGTTGCTTCAGTCGTGTCTGACTCTGTGTGACCCCATAGATGGCAGCCCACCAGCCTCCCCCGTCCCTGGGATTCTCCAGGCAAGAACACTGGAGTGGGTTGCTATTGCTTCTCCAATTCACTTTCATACTAGCATATGAGATGAGTACAATTGTGTCATACTTTGAACATTCTTTGGTATTGCCTTTCTTTGGGGTTGAAATGATAAGTGATTTATTTTCTTCTTTAGCAGAGTACTTTCAGGTTAACTACAAATTAGAAAAAATAATTGGAAAGGGAGAAAAACTATAAAATGTAGAAATAAAATTCAACTATATAAAAGTATAGTATGTCTTCGTTTTAATTAGAATATTTTCAAAATTATGAGTGCTAAGTACTCATGGAATTTTTTTTTTTTAATTTTTAAGTTAAATTTTATGAGACTACATTATTCTTTAACCATTTTCAAATATCTTGTCCTTGCAAACTAGTTACCTGTTTTCTTTTTGGCTGAAGTCTAGATGTAACATATTGTAGCAGGTGACCATTTTAATATTTAATTTTGTTCTCCAAGATTGATTACTGTGAAAAAATATTAGTAATTGTCCTCTTGATACAATTCCCCTCTCCACTTCTATCTTCCAGTATGTAAAATACTATTTGATTCTTTCATTATCTACTAATGTTTGTCATAAATAAAATATGTTTGGCAAGAAGAGAATTCAGGGATTGGTATTTCCTATGAATAGTCACTGAGAAAGAAGGTTTCACAGTTAATCCAGTCATACTTGCTATGTAGCTGAGTTAGAGATTATATTTTTCTTAGTTCAGAAAGTAATTATGCTGCTATGTGAAATATAAGAATTTTAATTAATTACATATAAACACTTTAATTAAATTTGCGTATGAACTCTTATTTCAATACCTGTTTTTCACATCAAATTGTTATACAGTCTGCCTTCCTATCTGCAGACACAGAGGGACTACTGTATAAATTTATATTTCACACTTAATGGCTGTGAAAAAAAGTAAAATATGCAGAGTCCTCTACAATTCTTTGAGAGTTCATAAATTATGTCTGTATTTGCCAATGTGTTTAAATGGGAAGATAAGTTAGGCTTGGCTCACAACAAATATTTAACACCAGAATGTTGATAGTGTGTCCCCCTAATTACTGGAATTTAAATTAAGACCACAAAATCAAAGAGCAGATTGTATTTTCTGTTGTTTTTATTTAGTCATTAAGTCATGTCTGACTCTTTTGCAACCCCATGGACTATAGCCCACCAGGCTCCGCTGTCATGGACTTCTTCAGGCAAGAATACTGAAGTGGGTTGTGATTTCCTTCTCCAGGAGATCTTCCTGATGCAAGGATTGAACCCACATCTCCTGTATTTGTAGGCAGATTCTTTACCACTGAATCACCTGGAAAGCCTATTTTCTGTAGAATACTTTATTAATCTTTTTAGTAATACTTTTGTGGTCTGTTGTCTCACTTAGTAAGGATTCTTATTTTGCAAATTTTAATTCTGTTTGCAGTTTGTATTACCCTCTTGCAGAGTGTTTAATAGATTATCAATGAAAATGACTTTTGTGTCACTGTAGTGGTTCATTGCTGCTCCTTTACAAAAGCTCCTTAACAATGAGTCATATATTCTTATGCTACATAAGCTAAAGTCAGGACAGGTTTTTTCATTTCCATGACATAACCAAATAAAGAAAAATAAGGAATCGATAACAAAAGTGTCTTCTACAAAAAACAAGTACCCACAAGTGATAATATCTTCAAGAAAAAAAAATAACTTACTACTAGAAATTATTATCAATGACATTTAATGAAAATTATTATATGCTTAAAGCTACAAAAACTAAAGAAAATGATTTTTCTATTTTCTTGTTTGATTTTGGTTTCTAAAAAACTGTCCTTCCCCTAAGATTTTCTGTTTGCAAAGTTGACCTTTTTTAGATGTGGTATAAGACAAGAAGTCCTGAAATGTCTAACCATATCGAATCATCTCTCTGAATACTCTTTTCTTCATCCGCTTTATCTAAAACGTATTTTTGAGAATCACATTCCATAATGTCTATGAAACTTCTGTCTAAAATGCCATTTGATCTTGATGCTTTTGAACTGTGGTGTTGGAGAAGACTCTTGAGAGTCCCTTGGACTGCAAGGAGATCCAACCAGTCCATTCTGAAGGAGATCAGCCCTGGGATTTCTTTGGAAGGAATGATGCTAAAGCTGAAACTCCAGTACTTTGGCCACCTCATGTGAAGAGTTGACTCATTGGAAAAGACTCTGATGCTGGGAGGCACTGGGGGCAGGAGGAGAAGGGGACAACAGAGGATGAGATGGCTGGATGGCATCACTGACTCAATGGACGTGAGTCTGGGTGAACTCTGGGAGTTGGTGATGGACAGAGAGGCCTGGAGTGCTGCGATTCATGGGGTCGCAAAGAGTCGGACACGACTGAGCGACTGATCTGAATCTCTGTTTAGTTGCTAAATAAATTTAGAGAGTTTGACTTTTTTTTCAAATACAAAACCACCAAAGTACAATAAAATTATATCCCCCTAAATACATTAAAGTCTTTATTGTTGTTACTTAGAGAGGAAGTTTTCTGGGAGTAGGATCTATTAGCCTTCCTGCCCCTAACTTCTTCAATAATGCTTTGCTTTGTTTTTTCCTTCATTGACAGTCACTGAATACCACCCCTACCAGGCTGGTCAAAAAGATATAGGCTTCTTGTTCACTCTTTTCTGATAATGAAGGGAAACTATGAAGGAATAGATAACAGCTGGTTGCCTTGCAGCATACTGAAGTTGATCTATATCTGAGTCATTCAAAGTGTTTTCTCACAAAAGGTAGATGTTAAGAAAAATGTAGTCCTAGCGATTGATATATCAAACAATTTGGCGTGTCTGACTTTTACATTTTAGTTTAGTAATTTGTATTATTCAGCCAAGGTGGGAGTAACCCCCACCCTGACACCAGCATGACTTCAAGGCCACTCGAATAAGGGGCAGGGACACCATTATGACACCCCTAACTAAGAAAACTCTGAAAAAGAAAAAAAAAAAGAAAACTCTGTCTTAGCAACTACGTAATCTTGTCACAAAGAAGAAGGGAAAGGCTGAGGAGAGAAGATGCAGACAGAAAGAAAGAAAGACACTTTTTCTGCTTAAGATGTGTTCCATCCACAGAGTACAGGCCTATTGTCTGAGGATAAGCCCGCCTCTATTGTGAATTCTAGACTTAACCAACCATACTTAAACTCTGTCCCCTGTATGTCTGAAGCCTTATTCTTCTAGAATCTTTTGTAAACCACGTCTTTGAATTCAGTCGAGTACTCTGAAGTCTGAGTCATTTTTTCTAGGCTATTCATGCAGCTCAACTGAATTAGGCCATCTTTTAAATGAAAATTTTTAAAAAGTAAAATACCTAAAATAATTGGATTTTCAAAATGAAGCATGTGAAGTGGTACCCCTCACCTGGTCTGCCTTTCACTAACAACAACTTAAAATGAAAACAAAGTATCCATATTGCTCTAGCTCAAAGTTTTTATTTATGTCATACAACTTGCCCTGAAAAATTGACAAGAAGTTGTACGTCACAGAAATTTAGGATTCAGCCCTAAATGATGTAGTAAAAACAATAATAGACTATAAGTTTGAAATTAGATTCTTTACCATGGTATGATCAAGTTCTTCTATGTAAAAGCTGCAAAGTACAAAGTAGAAAACCAGGTTAGTCTTCATAATTTATTAGAACTATTGGCTTCCACCATGTCTAACCTGTTCAACTCTTTTCTCTTTAAACACCAAAATTAGTTAGCTAAGTCTTTCAAACTTCGCTGAATCAGTGACACTATTTGGATTTAAAGCTCTAATCTTTTTCTATTTGGCTTGCTCTATGAGACAATCTTCTCTCAATAACAAACTTTGTAATCACTCTCCTTTGTCCCCATGTATCTTACACTCTGAGTCTTTGTGGTCTATTCCTTTCTGGTTTGGCAAAACATGCCCATGTTGGTTAAAGATGAATCTTTAATGAATTGTACCAAGTATAACAACTCCCAAAAATTCCTACTCAGAGACTCTCAAAAAGTTTTCTCTGAATTTCCCAACTTTGATCAAAGTATTTTTCCCAAGATTAAATATCTATATCTGTATCCATATTAAATACAGAATATTTGCAGTATGTTTACCTTTCTCTTACCTGTGTGAACTTTCTTAGAGGTATCATATTTTTTTAAATTTTATTTTATTTTTAAACTTTACAATATTGTATTAGTTTTGCCCAAGAGGTATCATATTAAGATGATAGTACAAGCTAATCTTTTCTAATTGATAAGGACTTGTTTTGAATTATAAATATTTCAAAGTTACCACTTTGTTTGACAGATTAAAATCACTTACATTCTTCCTCAAACAAATGATATATTTGTAAAGCTTTCTCTGTAGTGTCAATGGTGCTAGTGCCTCTTTTAAAAATTATTCTTTAGTGTTTATGTATTTGTGAATTTTGTTAATTGAGAAGATATACTTTCTAGCTGGAGGCTGATATCTTTCTTGAATTGAGTAAACAGAGGAAGAATGAAGGGAGACTTGCTCACTTCACTGAATTTCTGTAAAATATTAATGAAAACAATGATGCATCTAAGGATTTTTATTCATGTAAATTAGAGAATAAGTTTTCAAGTATATATTTCTGTGGACATGTAGAAAAAATGATAAGGGTTTGGGAGTATTTACAATTTGCCCCACATTATTGTTTTTCTAGGAAAAGAAGTATATCTTTCACTTTTCCTCAGCTTTCTGACATGTACATAAGGACAAAAATACTGTCTTATTGACACAGAAGCATCACTTACCACTAGATACTATCTTAGAATTTTTCTCTTTAATGTCTGCTTTTTTGAAAATTCTCATAGCAGCTAGAAAATGATGATCTCTTTCTAAGTCTAATGGATTTATTTTCCAATTGTTGGATTTATATATCACTTTTGTTTGGTTGTGTTTTTGCTAAATAGGAGATTAGGTGGTTTGAACACTGTGAGTGATTGTTAGAAAAATAAATCTAAGGCATTCAAAACTAAATACCAGGCCATGGATTTACTTTCTGATATTCCAAGAATCTCTAGGACTCTGTGGAGAGAAAATTAAAAAACGAAAAAATTTTACCACATAATGACGTGAGTATAGGTTGAGAATATAGTTTAAAATGTGTGTTTATATAATCTGTCAAAGTAAGAATGGATTTGTGTCTTCAGAGATCAGTATTAGCACTATGGAGATGTTATTATTTAATGTTACCTGAGGAACATGGGTGTTTTCTGAACAGGAATAGTTTTACTTGTCAAGAAGAAACAACAGAGTCTTGAAAAATGAAAAATATGCCAGTTTATGCTACAATGTTGTTATGGTAGGTCAGAGTGTTAAAGCAAACCAATAAAAAGAATCACTTTTAAGATTAATTCTACTCTGGCAGAAAGGATGTCACCTCACAGATGACTATGGAGAAAGAAATGAGTCTCCTTACCAAAGACAGATCTCTATGGGGAGTGTTTAGTGTCCTGTAATGACTTGACTTTCCTGGGCATACCTAAATAAAGAATTCATCAGATCTCAGTCCTGAAAGAACTCAGTCCCACCCAAAGCACTGTTTTGATAACACCAGTTACTTTTAATATTCCAGTATTATCTACTCAAGTACAACTTTATAGTCATATATAAAACATAATTGACAGATTATAAACTATTTTTCATGGGCAGAGGAGCCTGGTGGGCCACACTTCAGGGGGTTGCAAATAGTCAGACATGACTAAGAGACTGAACACACACACACAATAGGTTAAGAGAAGATTGTTGCTATTTGCCTGCATTGGCTTGGTAGGTGGGGGAAGTTACATTGTGCACAGTTTGAAGAGAAAGCATAGTTTTCAATGATTTATATACATAAAATTCAATAATAATGATTTTAATGAAACATATGCAGCTGAATAACAGTAGCAGTGAAGTGAACTCAGCCTTTCTTAAGCTTTGTCAGCTCAATGAGGTGTTAACGTTATGGTCAATGGGAGCACAGCCATATAGATGCAGTCAACTTTTTTCTTTAATTCTGCTTTTTGAAATAGTAACATTCAGTGATGCACTTACATGTAAAGCCTTTCAATATCAAATTTAAATTTAATGAAATCAGCACTTTTCTGCATTCACAGGATGCAATGTAATGGACCATTGGGAAGAAGGTGAGAAAATAGTTCCAACATCAGATTTCAGTAACTAGAGTTTATGGCTTTAATGGAAACAAATGGCTCCTTTTCCTCCTTTGCATAAGGCTTTTAAAATTTTACTTTTCATTTCAAATCAAACATTAGATAATTTAGCTACAAGGGATTTCAGAATTGTTGAAAATAATCTTCCTCCACTAACCTTGTTTTCTGTAACAGTATATCAAAAAGAAACATTAAATACTAGAAACAATCAGCAAAAGTCTTATTCAGCAGGGTAAGTGTAATAATCTCAGTTCAGTTCAATTCAGTAGTTCAGTCATGTCTGATTCTTTGCGACCCCATGGACTGCAGCATGCAGGCCTCCCTGTCCATCGCCAACTCCCGGAGTTTACTCAAACTCATGCCCATTGAGTTGGTGATGCCATCCAGCCATCTCATCCTCTTTTGTCCCCTTCTCCTCCCACCTTCAATCTTTCCCAGCATCAGGATCTTTGAAATGAGTCAGTTCTTTGCAGCAGGTGGCCAAAGTATTGGAGTTTCAGCTTCAGCATCAGTCTTTCCAGTGAAAATCAGGACTGACTTCCTTTAGGATGGACGAGTTGGATTTCCTTGCAGTCCAAAGGACTCTCAAGTCTTCTCCAACACCACAGTTCAAAAGCATCAATGCTTTGGTCCTCAGCTTTCTTTATAGTTCAACTCTCAATCCATACATGACTACTGGAAAAACCAAAGCTTTCACTAGATGGACTTTGTTGGCTAAATATTTCTCTGCTTTTTAATATGCTATATAGGTTTGTCATAGATTTTCTTCTAAGGAGCAAGTGGCTTTTAATTTCATGGTTACAGCCACATCTGCAGTGATTTTGGAGCCCCTCCAAAATAAAGTCTGTCACTGTTTCCACTGTTTTCCCATCTATTTGCCATGAAGTGATAAGACCAGATGCTGTGATCTTATTTTTCTGAATGTTGAGCTTTAAGCCAACTTTTTCCCTCTCCTCTGTCACTTTCATTAAGAGGCTCTTTAGTTCTTCTTTGCTTTCTGACATAAGGGTGGTGTCATCTGCATATCTGAGGTTATTAATATTTCTCCCGGCAATCTTGACTCTAGCTTGTGCTTCAAACAGTCCAGCATTTCTCATGATGTACTCTGCATAGAAGTTAAATAAACAGGGTGACAATATACAGCTTTGACGTACTCCTTTCCCTACTTGAAACCAGTCTGTTGTTCAATGTCCAGTTCTAACTGTTGCTTTCTGACCTGCATACAGATTTCTCAGGAGGCAGTTTAGGTGGTCTGGTGTTCCCATCTCTTTAAGAATTTTCCAGAGTTTGTTGTGATCCACACAGTTAAAGCCTTTGCCATACTCAATAAAGCAGAAATAGATATTTTTCTGGAACTCTCTTGCTTTTTTGATGATCTAGTGGATGTTGGCAATTTGCTCTTTGGTTCCTCTGCCTTTTCTAATCCAGCTTGAACATGTGGAAATTCACAGTTCACGTACTATTGAAGCCTGGCTTGGAGAATTTTGAGCATTACTTTACTAGCGTGTGAGATGAGTGCAATTGTGCAGTAATTTCAGTAGTTTGAGCATTCTTTGGCATTGCCTTTCTTTGGGACTGGAATGAAAACTGACCATTTCCAGTTCTGTGGCCACTGCTGAATTTTCTAAATTTGCTGGCATATTGATTACAGAACTTTCACAGGATCATCTTTTACGATTTGTAATAGCTCAACTGGAATTCCATCATGTCCAGTAGCTTTGTTCATAGTGATGCTTCTGAAGGACCGCTTGACTTTGCATTCCAGGATGTCTTGCTCTAGGTTGGTGATCACACCTTGTGATTATCTGGGTCATGAAGATCTTTTTTGTATAGTTTTTCTGTGTATTCTTGCCACCACTTCTTAATACCTTCTGCTTCTGTTAGGTCCAAACCATTTCTGTTCTGTATTGTGCCCATCTTTGCATGAAATATTCCTTTGGTATCTCTAATTTGTGTGTAATGATCAAAACACCTACATTATTGTTTAGTTGCTCAGTCATGCACAATTCTTTTGCAGCCTCATGGACTGCAACCCACCAGGCACCTCTGTCCATGGGATTTTGCAGACAAGAATACTGAAGTGGGCTTCCATTTCCCTCTCCAGGGGATCTTCCTGTCCTAGGGATCAAACTCAGGCCTTCTGCATTGACAGGTGGGTTCTTTACTGCTGAGCCACCAGGGAAGTCCATAAACACCTACACTGGGTAGTACTAACAAGTCATATATGATTGCTTAAAATTTTTTAATCTAATGAAGCTTGAGGAGAATACTCTAAAACTTTCAGATTTGATAAAACTGGCCATGTATTTCATCCACAAATGCACACAAAACACTAATTTCCAGTTATCAAAATGTTTTTAAACGTGTAGATTCTAGGTCAACACATCCAAAATCAAACTTACAGTCTTTCTTCTCAACTTGCTCATTCTCATATTTCCATTTTGAACAAGCCATTTATTTACTTACTTACAATTACAGGAGACTCCTAACCTTCCCGCCCCTCTCCTACCACATTTCATGGGCATTGAATTCTGCACGATTTTACTATCTGAGTATCTCTCAATATCACCCACTTATAACTATCAACGACTTTAAATTGGATTTTCATCATCTTCTACCTGACACACAGTAAGCTCCACTCATATCCTTATCCACAGACTTATAATCTATTATCCTATCGTTAACAAAGCTTGAATCAAAGTAGAAACATCATTATGTTACTCCTGCTTGGTTTTCAATGTTATAATGGGATTGCTACTTCAGGGCTTTTAGAGTATCATAAGATACATCCCAGAATGTCATCTTTGCCTAATCTGCCTTTGCCACATAAATACTGTCCACATTTCAGTCAAGACCAAAACTCTGCGGTTCCCTTGGCTGTCTAATATATTTCCAGTTTGGCACATGCTGTTCTGCCTCCTGAAATACTCTTCTTTACTCACCCATCTCCCAGTCATATTTTGCTCCCATCTGGAAAAAACCTACTCCTATTTTTTGTTCCATGTAAAACATATTTTCTTTGAAAGTATACTTTATGCATTCAAGTTGATGACATAATTTGTGTCAATATTCTATTCTGAGAATACTGGTAAAATTGCACTCATCACATTTTATCCCAATGATTAACTTACATAACTGTCTTTATAACTTGACTGTGTACCCTTGACAGCAAACAGCTCCATGGTTATCTTTTTATTCCTAGCACTTCCCACAGTGTCTGACACATATTGTGACTCAATAAATACTTGTTGAATTTAATAAGCATAATGTGAATCAAAGACAATGTACTTATGTGAAGATTTACCACATCTACAAAATTTTGTTGGACTGTGAATCATATCAGAAAAATACAAGCTTTGAAATGTCCATTAATACAAATAGCACTGCTGACTAGAAGAGGTTATATAGATTGTGAATAAATAGAGTATTAAAAAAGAGGTTGGAGTCTCATACAATATTATGAACCAAAACTGATGAGGAGAATCAGGTATTATTTTTCACTTTGAAGACAAATTCTTAGCCTCAATAATCACTTTTGTTAAAGCTATAATAATGTTTACCTTCATAAGAATTATGACTTGTTCACTGAGTCAATTTTTAAAAGTACTTTGAAATGAACAGAGGTAATAAATTATGACTTAAACAAAAGTGATCTTGCCTTTATGTGGTTTTTAGCCTGCTTCTGATGGTTAATTTCTTTATATGCTCACTCATGGATTGGAAGGAACTTATGAATCATCAGAACTCACAAGAGCTGATGGAAACTGGCCAGAAAGATGAGACATTTTAATGAAAAATGATTTACATTGAAATAAAATTGCAAAGGTGGGAGGAATGACACAACTTGTTTCTGTGATGTTGCACATCTAATACAAATGGAAATCCCTTTAAAAATTATTTTTGAAAAAGATTTTCTTTCCTAACAAGTTAGACACTCTATTCTAATGGAAAATGTAAGACATTCTAACTGAAAAAGTCTTCCACAAAAGGGTCAAGTATTATTTTCATTTGAGGAATTCAATTTTCTATTTTACATATCTGTATAACATATATATACATATGTATATATATTGCAAATATAGATATGTACCTAAAACATTTTTATCATGTAAGCATGTAGATTTTACTTATGTGTTTCTTGTCTGTATTTGGGTGTCTGAATCAATGGATAGCAAATTTGAAGGAATATCAACTCTTGAAGGAATAGCAACTCAGTTGGATTGTAGGAACTGCTATTGTGACATCTAATCCTTCTACATAAAACAGCAATAAAAACTATTTTGCTATAAGAGGCTTTCCTGAGAAGCTGCTGAAATAGTCTCCTGTGCTTCCTATGTTTCCAGTGGAAACTAAAAATATCTATTAGTGGGCAAGAAAGAGCACATATACATCCTTTGGAAATTATAAAAATGCAATTTACATTGCTGCTAAGATGAGTGATAAATCCATAGTTTATTTAAGTGATATTTTTCAATATTGATCATAGCCCTTGAAGGTAACATTATGCCTTTATAAACAGTACAAAATTTCTTAAAGATATGAATAACTGATAAATTATATCAATTTTATTTGGATATAACTGATTCAGTAAAATATAAACACTTTAATTTATAATTTGATATATTTTGTCAAATGTACATCCTCAGGTTACACTATTATAAAGATATAGAATATTCACATTACATTAATGACTTCTGCTCTAGAATCGCACATAAAGAGAATTATACAATAATAAATCTGTTTGTGTCTGATTTCTTTCACTCAAAAGATTTTTTGAGATACAGTTATACTGTTTTGTGCAATATGAGTTTCTGCCTTTTTATTTCTGAGTAGTATTCCATGGTATGAATATATATTTACTGTTTGTTATAGCCATTTATGAGTAGTCCTCTTATTCAGTCATCTGTGAAGGACGTTAGTTGCATTTCCAGTTGGAGATTACCATAGAGAAGCTATTAGCATTGGCAGCAAAATGTGTTTATAAACATAATCTTTCATTTGCCTGGATACATACCTAGGTCTGAAAACACTAGGTTGTTTAATGTATAAGAGCTTGCCAAACTGTTTTTCAAAATAGTTGTAACATTTCATGTTCTCACCAGCAATATATGGGTGTACCAGTTCCTCCATTTGCTTTCAGCATTTAACTGTGCCATTTGTCTTAATTTTACTGTTCTGGTCAGAAGACATCCTTAAACTTTTAAATTTTGACATTTTTTTGAAGTAAAATTTAGCCATTGTTTCCTTTTTTAATGCTTATTTCTGTTTCCTGAATCAGAAATCCTTATTTTTCATAAGGTCACAAAGATTTTTCTTTGTGTTTTTCTTTGAAAAGTTTCTAATTTTATCTTTTACATTTAGACTTATGATCCATTTGAGATAATCAGTGTATGGTATTAGGCAATATGAAATTCATTTTTTCTCATATAGCCATACACTATGGTAGCATTTTTTATTATAAGTACTACAGTTAACTCTTGAATAATATTGGGTTTGAACTGTGTAGGTTCACTTATACATATATTTTTTTAAATCAAAACATAGTGTAGTACTCCATGGCCCATGGTTGAATTTATAGATGTAGAAACATGGATATGAGGGGTAAACTGTAAAATTACACACGGGTATTCCACAAGGTGAGGGTTGGTTTCCCTAAATCCAGAAGTTCTTCAAGGATAAACTATATTTTTCCCCTATTCAATTTTATTAGAACTCATATCAAAAATAATTTAAACACTTCTGTGTAAGTTAAATTTTGGACTCTGTTGTGTTCCATTGATATTCATGACTCTGAAATGATGCAATGAAGATGAGGGAGGATATATTTTCAATACAGGGATTGCATTTCTTTAGGATAAATACCCAGACATGGAACTGTTGGAAAAGATGGTTCAGTTCAGTTCAGTTGCTCAGTCATGTCCGACTCTTTGCGACCCCATGAATCGCAGCACACCAGGCCTCCCTGTCCATCACCAACTCCCGGAGTTCACTCAGACTCACATCCATCGAGTCAGTGATGCCAGCCAGCCATCTCATCCTCTGTTGTCCCCTTCTCCTCTTGCCCCCAATCCCTCCCAGCATCAGAGTCTTTTCCAATGAGTCAACTCTTCGCATGATGTGGCCAAAGTACTAGAGTTTCAGCTTCAGCATCATTCCTTCCAAAGAAATCCTAGGGCTGATCTCCTTCACAATGGACTGGTTGGATCTCCTTGCAGTCCAAGGGACTCTCAAGAGTCTTCTCCAACACCACAGTTCAAAAGCACAAATTCTTCAGCGCTCAGCCTTCTTCACAGTCCAACTCTCACATCCATACCTGACCACAGGAAAAACCATGGCCTTGATTAGACGAATCTTTGTTGGCAAAGTAATGTCTTTGCTTTTGAATATGCTATCTAGGTTGGTTATAACTTTCCTTCCAAGGAGTAAGCGTCTTTTAATTTCATGGCTTCAGTCACCATCTGCAGTGATTTTGGAGCCCCCAAAAATAAAGTCTGACGCTGTTTCCACTCTTTCCCATCTATTTTCCATAAAGTGATGGGACTGGATGCCATGATCTTCATTTTCTGAATGTTGAGCTTTAAGCCAACTTTTTCACTCTCCTCTTTCACTTTCATCAAGAAGCTTTTGAGTTCCTCTTCACTTTCTGCCATAAGGGTGGTGTCATCTGCATATCTGAGGTTATTAATATTTCTCCCGGCAATCTTGATTCCAGCTTGTGTTTCTTCCAGTCCTGCATTTCTCATGATGTACTCTGCATATAAGTTAAAAAAGCAGGGTGACAATATACAGCCTTGATGTACTCCTTTTCCTATTTGGAACCAGTCTGTTGTTCCATGTCCAGTTCTAACTGTTGCTTCCTGGGAAAAGATGGTAGTTTTATTTTATTTATTTTTGTGGAATTTCCAGACTGTTTTCAGTAATGGCTATATTGGTTTACATTCCCATGTCCACCTCTTCTAAGCAAAGTCAGTAGCAAGAAATTATTCACAGTATTCTCTGTATCTGCAGGACATATATGATGACTCCTTGATATTATTAATATGACTTTTCCTCTTTTCTGCCATTAATTTAAATCAGACTGTCTGCAAAGTAGTTTTATAGGAGAATCAAAGCCTACAGATTATTTTGAGTATTTCTCCCAAACATAATATATAGTTAGTAAAGTCAAATGTATAACAAAAGGCACATTTTTTATTCTATTTATTTATTTATGGCTGATCTGAGTCTTCATTGCTGCACAAGTCTTCTTCAATTGTGGGTTGCAGTCTTCTATTGTATTGGTTTCTCTTGTTTCAGAGCACAGGATTTAGACATGCAGGCTTCAGTAACTGGAGTTCATGGGCTCTAAAGCCCTGGCTTAGTAGTCTTGGCACAAGGGCTTAGTTGTCCTGTGGCAAGTGGGATCTTCCCAGACCAGGGATCAAATTCATGTCCATTGTATTGTCAGGAGGATTCTTTACCACTGATCCATGAGAGAAGACCTTAAGAACTGTTACATTTAAAACATATTTAAAAAATAGAGCTTAAATCTTTCAAAAATTCAGGGTGAAAGGGAGTGGTCTAGCTATAAATTCATTTTAATGATATTTTAAAAAATCTATCTTTTGGTTTAATATGTTTTCTCTATCTTAATTCATATTCTGTTCTTATTTTTATTATTTCCTTTCACATACTTTGTGTTTGATTTGCTCTTTTTAATCTACTTTTCTAAGTCTAAAGTTTAGACCACTAATTTTAATTCTTCTTTACAAATAGAGGCATTTAGTCATATGTAATTAATTTTAAAATTTATATTCATGAAGCACTCCTTTAGGGGAATCCAGCAAATTCTGATAAATTGTTTATTCTATTCAATTAAAATATTTTATGATTTTTATTTCTCCTTTTTTCCATGGGCTATACATAAGTATTACTCAAGTAATTATTATTTTAATAGTTTAGGTTATTTAACTCTTCAGTAGTCTGAGAATATAAACTATCTGATTTTAATTCTTTGTAATTTATTGAGATATTTGATGGCCTACATATATATAGTCTATATAGATTAATATTTCATGTGCACTTAAAGTCTGTCTGTTTAAGATAGGAGTTGTTACATTTTCAGCTGTAATTATGGATACACCTATGTCTCCTTTCAGTTCTATCAGTAATTAGTCTTAAAAGAGCAAAATATGCCATCCAAAAATATACCAATTTGCCATTGATTAGCTAGAAATTTCACTTTTCACTTTCATGCATTGGAGAAGGAAATGGCAACCTACTCCAGTGTTCTTGCCTGGAGAATCCCAGGGATAGGGGAGCCTGTTGGGCTGCCGTCTATGGGGTCTCACAGAGTCGGACACAACTGAAGTGACTTAGCAGCAGCAGCAGCTAGAACTAAAGTTACTAAGAAATAGTCACAGAAAAATGACATTCTAATGAGGATTTATCCCCCTGAATGTAGGAAAAATATCTCTCATGTGAAACAATTCTCCCCATATCAGGAGGGTAGAAGGCGTCCTCATAGTTAGAGATAGGGAACTCAAGGCTAAAAAGGTTACCTAAACAAACCTGCTACTTTTTCACTAACTTACTACCCCAAACGCAAATCCCTTTCTTCTGTCAATTTCTTACAAATTTATTATTTCCTTGTCTAAAAGGTATAAAAGCTGCCGGCTTTGGTTAGCTAGGGGAGTCTCATCTTTATGGGCTCCCGTTTGTACAAAATTGTATTTGTTTTTCTCCTCTTAATCTGTCTTGTGTCAGTTTAACTATTAGACCAGTCAAAGAACCTGGGAGGGAAGAAGGACAATTTTCCATTCCTTCCATTTATGTTTTGAAACTCTTAAGAAGTGCATGCATATTTAAATATATTTCATCTTACTGATGAATTATCTTTTTTTTTTTGGCTTTGCATTTTATTTTATTTTTAAACTTTACATAATTGTATTAGTTTTGCCAAATATCAAAATGAATCTGCCACAGGTATACATGTGTTCCCCATCCTGAGCCCTCCTCCCTCCTCCCTCCCCATACCATCCCTCTGGGTCATCCCAGTGCTCTAGCCCCAAGCATCCAGTATCGTGCATCGAACCTGGACTGGCATCTTGTTTCATACATGATATTATACATGTTTCAATGCCATTCTCCCAAATCTTCCCACCCTCTCCCTCTCCCACAGAGTCCATAAGACTGATCTATACATCAGTGTCTCTTTTGCTGTCTCATACACAGGGTTATTGTTACCATCTTTCTAAATTCCATATATATGCATTAGTATACTGTATTGGTTTTTTTCTTTCTGGCTTACTTCACTCTGTATAATAGGCTCCAGTTTCATCCACCTCATTAGAACTGATTCAAATGTATTCTTTTTAATGGCTGAGTAATACTCCATTGCGTATATGTACCATGGCTTTCTTGTCCATTCATCTGCTGATGGACATCTAGGTTGCTTCCATGTCCTGGCTATTATAAACAGTGCTGCGATGAACATTGGGGTACAAGTGTCTCTTTCCCTTCTGGTTTCCTCAGTGTGTATGCCCAGCAGTGGGATTGCTGGATCAAGGTTGAATATTGTCACCCTGTTTATTTAACTTATATGCAGAGTACATCATGAGAAATGCTGGATGGGAAGGAACACAAGCTGGAATCAAGATTGCCGGGAGAAATATCAATAACCTCAGATGTGCAGATGACACCACCCTTATGGCAGAAAGTGAAGAGGAACTAAAAAGCCTCTTGATGAAAGTGAAAGAGGAGAGTGAAAAAGTTGGCTTAAAGCTCAACATTCAGAAAATGAAGATCATGGCATCCGGTCCCATCACTTCATGGGAAATAGATGGGAAAGAGTGGAAACAGTGTCAGACTTTATTTTGGGGGGCTCCAAAATCACTGCAGATGGTGACTGCAGCCATGAAATTAAAAGACGCTTACTCCTTGGAAGGAAAGTTATGACCAACCTAGATAGCATATTCAAAAGAAGAGACATTACTTTGCCAACAAAGGTTCGTCTAATCAAGGCTATGGTTTTTCCTGTGGTCATGTATGGATGTGAGAGTTGGACTATAAAGAAGGCTGAGTGCCGAAGAATTTGTGCTTTTGAACTGTGGTGTTGGAGAAGACTCTTGAGAGTCCCTTGGACTGCAAGGAGATCCAACCAGTCCATTGTGAAGGAGATCAGCCCTAGGATTTCTTTGGAAGGAATGATGCTGAAGCTGAAAGTCCAGTACTTTGGTCACCTCATGCGAAGAGCTGACTCATTGGAAAAGTCTCTGATGCTGGGAGGGATTGGGGGCAGGAGGGGAAGCGGACGACAGAGGATGAGATGGCTGGCTGGCATCACTGACTCGATGATGTGAGTCTGAGTGAACTCCGGGAGTTGGTGATGGACAGGGAGGCCTGGTGTGCTGCGATTCATGGGGTCGTGAAGATTTGGACATGACTGAGCGACTGAACTGAACTGAAGCTATATTATCATTCCATTTAAGGCTACTTATTATCCATATCTTTTTTACAATAATTTTTTTCTAGGAATCTGCAAGATCCATCTTTAACTTAAAATGCATTTTAATATTGCTATATCATGTATAAAGGTATATATTTCTGGCAGGTAAAGAATCTGCCTGCAATGCAGGGTACCTGGATTTGATCCCTGGGTCAGGAAGATCCCCTAGAGAAGGAAATGGCAACTCACTCCAGTATTCTTGCCTGGAGAATTCCATGGACAGAGTAGCCTGGCGGGCTACAGTCCATGGAGTCACAAAGAGTTAGACACAACTAAGTGACTAACACTAACACTTTCATCATGTACACCTTAATTTTTTCCTCTCCTAATTTGCCACTTGTATGTCAAATATAACATTGTTTTAGTTTTTCTCTCAATAATCAATTACCATTTGAAAATGGCAAGATGAGATGGTTGGACAACATCACTGATTCAATGGCATGAGTTTGAGCAAACCCTGGGAGATGATGAGGGACTGGGAAGCCTGGAGTGCTGCAGTCTGTGGGGTCATGAAGAGTCGGACACAACATGGTAACTGAACAATAACAACCATTTGAAAATAGCAAATATTATAAAATGTCTTATGTATCTTTCTCCATATATTTACCTTATTTAATACTCTTTGTTCCTTTGTGCATATTCAAATTTCCACCTGTATAATTTTCTATTCACTTGAAGAACTATGTTTATTATTTCTAATAGTGCAATTTGGCTGATGAATTTGATCAGCTTTTTTATCCTGATATATTTTTATCTTACTTCATTTTTTAAATGATTATTTGGCTGGATAGAGAATTATAGTTAACTGTTGTTTTTTTGGATTACATGCTAGTTCCAGTTTTTCAAAGGTAAAATTCTATGTCTGATGATTTTTTTTTTAATGAGGAAAAATCTATCGAATTTCTTATCTTTTATCTCCAAGAACATAAATCTCGAAGTGTTTTAAGATTATTTCTAGCATTGGTTTCCTATTGTCTCATTTCTTCTTCAAGGAATATCTTGAATTTTTAGTTTACTGGTTGTATTAACCTTACCAAAATCTAAGTCATTATTTAAGTTGTTTTTGTCACTATTGGGTTGGCCAATGTTTGTTTGGGCTTTTTTGTAATATGCTATGGACATTATCTGCAACATGAAAAACCCAAACAAACATTTTGGCCAAATCAACACGTTCCTTTTTGTTTTTATTCCCTCTCCTAGGTGTCAAACTATTCCATTTACTCTTGATTTTTTCCCCCATGAGACTGGAGATCTTTCATTTTCTCTTCTTTTAGCTTTTTTCTTTTGAGTCTCAATTTGGATATTTTCTATTGCTATATTTTCAAGTTCACATATTTTATGCATGATTTAATTTTTATTTTATATACTGAGAGAACCCACCAGATCCCATGAAACATACTTGTATAAAGCTTTTATTTAAAGGCAAACAATATGGCACAGCAGAAGAGAGACCTGGAGAACTAGCAAAATCAGCACCAGGGGTTGGACCAGAGCAGTTTAGACCACCTCTAGCTTGAGGTGTTATCTTTGTTGATATACAGGACAGGTATCTTGGCTTTGAGAGAACTCGAAAGAAAAATTTTCAGTAGGTACATTTAAGTCACTTAGGTCACCTAATCAAGCCACATTTTTCTAATTGGTTAGACTATTAATCAGGCTTTTTTCCCCCTATATCTTATGGTGTTTTGATATTTGGGATTGTGATGGGGTTAGATAGTTGGGAAGAGACTGTCCTTCCCAAATCTAGCTAATTTTCAACATAGCAATTCCACTGTGAGCATACCTTTCATATGCAAAACAGCCAACCCTAAGTTATACCTCCAGCCACCTGCTTTATCTCTCACACTCAATATCAATATTTTCCCTATCCTAAATCATCCCAGAGACTGGTATCAGAATGCAAGAGATGACCACTGTAACCTAGAGTCCAAAGACATTATTCAGACTGTCCAATTCTAAGCCATTTTCACGCCCTGTCTTATCTTTCCCACAGCAAACATAACAATAAAAGTCTTGGTCATGGTTTTCTTGTTCCTTCTGCCTCATACTTCTTTGTGTGGATCTGCATGACATGGCATGCTCTTTCCTCTTGAGAACTATAAGTAATAAATTATTCTTTCTATGACATTGACCTCTCTGTGTTGCCACTCAGTCAACTTTAGATATTAAAATTTCACATATACAATTGGGACATATATCATTTGCAAACCATCAGTAAAGAAAGTGACCTCTGGGGTTGCCAGGAGAGTTTGAGTCCTTAAGTAGCATATAAATTCTATTGTCTTTACTTTGGACAAGAATTAATAACCAGGCATCTACATAAGCCCAGAGATAAAGATAGAGTTTTTCCTACTCAATTAATCAACAGTATCTTTACAATTCAAGCTCTAACTCTTGGTCAAGATTTTGACCCTACAATTTGCTCATGATTATTTTTTCTGGTAACTTTTTCACAATTTATAAAACATAAAAAGCAAAAGTATACTGATGAAAATAAGGATCATTTGTGTCAAATGAGATATATATACATATATATATATATATATATATATATATATATATATATATATCCTTAAAGAAATATTGCAGTTGAATATTTAAGTTTACTGGTACAGAGTTTTTAATAATCTTGTAGAAGCTTGGCAGTTCTTTTATTTTGATTTTTATTGTTATGAAAGGTATCAATGAATTAATTGACTATAATAATTAATTGATTGTTAAGTAAGAATAGTTCTTCTATTGGCCAATAAGTTTCCATTAAAAGAACTTCCTGTGTAGGTTTTATTCCAATTTTCCAATATATTTGAATATTAATAACAATGTTGTAATTGTTTATCAAAATTAAATTTGCAATATCAAAAAGTATTATCCCAAATAGCAATTAGAATATGAATTAGACTGAGAAAATTACAAAATAAGTCAGAAGAGTTTGAGTGCCTTCATTTAACCTATTTCAGCCTTCCCTACTTGAATCAACATCTTCAATTCAAGATTTCTCTGAATTTCTCATTTTATTACCACATCAGAAATAATCTTTGCAGTTTCAGACAATGTTCCCTCTTGACCAGTCCATGGAATTACATGTCCCATTTCATCAGATGATGATTTTTTAAAATATTGAATAACCAATGACAATATTTTACAGTGGGAAAAACCTATGATTAAATGGCTCCCAGAAGATATTTCCTTTCCTTTCTCGTAATATACAGATGTTAAATATGTTTACCTTACAGAGAGTGCCCTAAATATTTTAACTCACTTTTTAAGATGTACTTGCTCTGTTAGTGACTAAGAAATGAATGTTAAAATTTCCACCTTCCATATGAATCTTTTCTATTGCTAGCTATACTGTTTTACTGAAGCAACTTAGTAGCAGCAGCAGCATATTGTTTTACATAAGATAAAATAATGTTTTGGTGATGTGTTTCCAGTAAAATTTTAATTTTCAATTTTTTTCTGAAATCTAAGATATTTTTCATTTCATTTACATGAAAGATAAATTTCATGAACTAATTTAATGGTTTCTAGAGAAACATAAACTTAATAAGCAATTATATTCATAGCACAGTTGGGGAATTTTACCTTCCTTAATAATATTATTTAGGAACTCTTAACTTGCTATAATGTATTTCCTCATTTTGTGATGAAAGAATAGAAATATGTCTCTTAATAAGTTCAATCTCTTATTCAATCAACATTTATTAAGGGTATACTATGTAACAACTCTTCAGTAGACATGAATATTCAAAGATTAAAGACTTGGCTCTTTTCATTTAGCTCACAGAGTAATCTGAGTCCTTTCATATACATTATTACTCTGATTCATTTTTCTTGTACTTCAACAAAGATAGAGATAATTGCTTGAAGAAAACTTATTTCTACCTTCAAGAAATAAAATTAAAGAAAAATTCTTATGAGCTTGTTATAGTAAGGATTTCAAGAATAACATATACTACCTTACTTATAGCTATGATTTTATTTTGCGACTCCATGGACTGTAGCCTACCAGGCTCCTCTGTCCATGGGATTTTCCAGGCAGTAGTACTGGAGTGGATTGCCATTTCCTTCTCCAGGGGATTTTCCAGGCCCAGGGATCGAACCCAGGTCTCCTGCATTGCAGACAGACACTTTACCATCTGAGCCACCAGGGAAGTCACTGTTTCTACCTTCAAGAAATAAAATTAAATAAAATCCTTATGAGCTTGTTATAGTAAGGATTTCAAGAATAACATATACTACCTTACTTATAGCTATGATTTTATAAGTTTTTTTTTTTTTAACCAAAATGCATTCACCTGTGTAGTCTTTCTACTTTCTATAAGAGGTCTTTTTATTGGGTCTTTACTAACTAGGAAAATTTCCAATCTAGGCAATTATTTGTGTAACGATTATAACACAAGGATAGAATATCCAAATACTAACAATTTCAATATAAAAAATGTAGTTACCAGCAATGTATTTCTAAATATTCTTCATAGTATCTCTCCATGGCATAAAATTTATAGAAAGCAATTATAATACTGAAATGGCTTTGACAAGAAAAATACAAGGTATTAAAAGTCATAAACTACAAGGACATACCCTAGATTCCCACTGCTGTCACAAAAAGACCTCCTGAATTGAACATAAATTGAAATAAATTAGTTCTTCCATTTTGTCCAGGCAAGTCAAAAATGTTACTAAGTGGCCTTATTAAAAGAATAAAAGATTTTTTCAGTTCAGTTCAGTCACTCAGTCATGGAATGATTTGGGAGAATGGCATTGAAACACGTATAATATCATATAAGAAATGAATCACCAGTCCAGGTTCGATGCAGGATACAGGATAATAGCTTTTAATGTTTGAATGTAGATAGTCTAACCCAACTCATGAATGAAAAGGCATTTTGACACTTTGTATAAATTATATTTTAATAAAATGTTTAGTATATCAGCATGCTTCCTTTCTCTTCATGAAGTATGCAAAGTGTATCAGGTGTTTGTTTTTATTAAATTTCAAAACTAGATTTCTGATTTCAGTTGTAATATGCAAAGAGCTCTAAAGTTATCAAAACTAGCCTTCCAACAAGACAAGTTAAACTGAAATTCAACAACTTACTGGATTCTTCAAAAACCTATTATACAGAGTGAAGTGAGTCAGAAAGAGAAAGATGAATACCATATTCTAATGCATATATACGGAATCTGGAAAAATGGTACTGAAGAATTTATTTACAGGGCAACAATGGAGAAACAGACATAGAGAATAGAATTATGGACATGGGGAGAGGGGAGGAGAGGGCGAGATGTATGGAAAGCATAACATGGAAACTTACCTTACCATATATAAAATAGATAGCCAATGGGAATTTTCTGTATGGCTCAGGAAAATCAAACAGGAGCTCTGTATCAACCTAGAGGGGTGGGATGGGGAGGGAGACAGGAGGGAGGTTCAGAAGGGAGGGACTATATGTATAACTATGGTTGATTGTGAGAAAGCTGAGTGCCCAGGAATTGATGCTTCTGAACTGTGGTGTTGGAGAAGACTCTTCAGAGTCCCCTGGACTACAAGGAGATCCAACCAGTCCATTCTAAAGAAGATCAGTCCTGGGTGCTCTTTGGAAGGACTGATGCTAAAGCTGAAACTCCGATACTTTGGCCACCTCATGTGAAGAGTTGACCCATTGGAAAAGACTCTGATGCTGGGAGGGATTGGGGGCAGGAGAAGAAGGGGACAACAGAGGATGAGATGGCTGGATGGCATCACCGACTCGATGGACATGAGTTTGGGTGAACTCTGGGAGTTGGTGATGGACAGGGAGGCCTGCTGCTGCTACTGCTAAGTCACTTCAGTTGTGTCTGACTCTGTGTGACCCCACAGACGGTAGCCCACCAGGCTCTGCCGTCCCTGGGATTCTCCAGGCAAGAACACTGGAGTGGGTTGCCATTTCCTTCTCCAATGCATGAAAGTGAAAAGTGAAAGGGAGGTCGCTCAGTCGTATCCAACTATTAGCGACCCCATGGACTGCAGCCTACCAGGCTCCTCCATCCATGGGATTTTCCAGGCAAGAGTACTGCAGTGGGGTGCCATTGCCTCCTCCGACAGGGAAGCCTAGCGTGCTGCAATTCATGGGGTCACAAAGAGTTGGACACAACAGAACTGAACTGATGGTTGATTCATGTTGAGGTTTGACAGAAAACAGCAAAATTCTGTAAAGCAATTATCCTTCAATAAAAAAATAAACTTTTTTTAAAAAGCTATGATGATAGAATACAATGTTGTTATTGTTTAGTCTCTAGGTCATGTCCGACTCTGCAACCACAAGTAGTATACCCCACTGGGCTCCTCTGTCCATGCAATTTCCCAGGCAAGAATATTGGAGTGGGTAGCCATTTCCTTCTACTGCAGATTTCCCCAACCCAGGGACTGAATCACTGTCTCCTGCATTGCTAGGCAGATTCTTTACCACTGAGCCACTAGGGAAGCCCCATAGAACACAATAGCCACCATTCATTCTTAAAGGAGTACCTAGAGAATCACAGGAAAGATCTCCTTCCCTGACGCAGAAGCCTTATAGCCATAAGCCATGAAAAAAGATTTAAATTGTAATTTTAACAACTTGATGGAGTCTGAGTATGGACTATGGAGTGTGAGAGTGAGAAACTTCTAGCAGATGCAGTCCCTGACACTTTCATGGGTTTTATCACCCATGGACTCACTGGTTTTACTTTCATGGGTTTGACATTCAGTAGCCTTACAAACTTAAACTGAAGAAAGTGTGGAAATCCACTAGGCCATTCAGGTATCAGATCTAATCCCTTATGATTATATAGTGGAAGTGACAAATACATTCAAATAAATAGAAACAAGTTACACACACGGATTTATGACCAAACATTTATATGCAACCTAATCTCCTGAAGTCATATAGAAAATGCAAATCAAGAGATGCAGACTCAGAGAAATGACTTGTTAACACAGGGTAGGAAGGAGAGGGTGGGACAAATTGAGAGAGTGGCATTGACATATATACACTACCATGTGTGAAATATATAGCTAGTGGGAATATGCTGCATAACGTAGCGGTGTTATGGTTCTCTGGTGCTCTGTGATGACCTAGAGGAGTGAGATGCAGGACCAAGGCTGGGAAAGAGGTTCCAGAGGGAGGGGATCTATGTATACCTAATGGCTGAGTCACATTATTGTACTACGCAGAAACCAGCACAATATTGTGAAGCCATTATCCTCCAATTAAAAGTAAATTTAAGAAAAAAAAGAGAGAGACAGTGTTAGCTATCTATTGTCATTGCCTCTTAAAATGCTTCATCCTCCTTATCATATAATTCCATATCACTGATAATCATTTTATTAGTCCATATTCTGTGTATAAATCTGACTGTACCCCTAGGAGTCAAGGAAATAATCTTTGAGGGTTGGTAATCAAGTCATCCTATCTTGGGGCTATAGAGATGGACTCAGCTATTGATGTGTACTTAATTCAGGGCAGTCAAGAGGGAAGGGTTCTATGTGAGCCATCAGATTCTCCCTTATGTTGTGAACTGGATGTGGTCACAAGTTAAATCAGAACTTTGGGTAAAAAATGCAAAACTTGGGGAAAGAGTCTTGTGACCCATTTGAGTTTGGGAAAAAAACATACCTGAAGCTATATCCACCCCAGTACTATTTTATGAGGCAGTAAATTATTTTTTATGCATATGATCGTTTGGATAAGGAATCACTACCCTTGCAATAGAACAAGTCCAAACTAATGTATTCACATCAAAGAAGGTGCTTTTAGAAGGAAATGGCAATCCCCTGCAGGAATTCTTAACTGGAGAATTCCATGACCAGAGGAGCTTGGTGGACTACAAGCCATGGGATCACAAAGAGTTGGACATGTCTGAGGAACTAACACAAAAGAAGGTGCTTCTAAAGGATAAGTTTTCAATGGTCATGAAGACCAGGATTTTAGAAAAACAAATTTTATTGTCAGCAAACAGGTGAAAGTGCTTTTCAATCCATTAAAAATTTGCTGGATTTGGACTTAAAATTTATTTATTCAAGATCTATAGATGTATATTTGTTGGCCTTGAAGTCACATATGTCAGATATTTTTGTAGAAAATGAATTTATGAAGTGGAAATTAATTTTATTTTTTTGTCCAAGGAAATTCTGCATTATTGATGAAATGAGAATACCAGAAATAAAGAAAAAATAAATATCTGTTAAGTATGTATTTTTATAAGTGGATTAGAAAAAGGAGTTAACTTTTAGAATCAATTTTTCAGATTATTGTTACCTAATGTCATGTTTCAGAGAAGTCAATGGCACCCCACTCCAGTATTCTTGCCGGGAAAATCCCATGGACGGAGGGGCCTGGAAGGCTGCAGTCCATGGGGTTGCTGAGGGTCGGACACAACTGAAGTGACTTAGTAGCAGCAGCAGCAACAGCAGCAGCAATATTATGTTTATTCTTATTTGATGAACAAATAACAGTACACATTTTAGTTTTAAAAGTAAATAAGGTTTTCTACAGTATGCTTGACATTTACATAGCAAGTATTTCAGAATTAAAAAGCAAAACCTGCACTTCTGAAATATGCTAAAGTCTTCTTCAAAATATGTTAAATTCTACTTTATTCAATACTATAGAAGTATGATACTAGAGTAAAATATTTTACTTATGTAATAGTTAATTATTAAGACCAAATCAGATTTGTCATTCTTAATTTACCATGAATTTTGCATGGAAAGTTTTGATCTCACCAAAGCTGTTTCAATATACAACTGAATTAGCAAAATAAAAAGATCGCTATAAGGTAGTAGCTTTAAAATGAATAATAATAACCTAATAAAATATAGATGTCTGTCTCCCTGACCATTTACTATAAGGAAGGTCTAAACTCTGATTGTACTTTTTCCTATTGTATCAGATCAGATCAGATCAGTTGCTCAGTCATGTCCAACTCTTTGCAACCCCATGAATCACAGCACGCCAGGCCTCCCTGTCCATAACCAACTCCCAGAGTTCACTAAGACTCATGTCCATTGAGTCAGTGAGGCCATCCAGCTATCTCATCCTCTTTCGTCCCCTTCTCCTCCTGCCCACAATCCCTCCCAGCATCACAGTCTTTTCCAGGGAGTCAACTCTTCGCATGAGGTGGCCAAAGTACTGGAGTTTCAGCTTCAGCATCATTCCTTCCAAAGAAATCCCAGGGCTGATCTCCTTCACAATGGACTGGTTGGATCTCCTTGCAGTCCAAGGGACTCTCAAGAGTCTTCTCCAACACCACAGTTCAAAAGCATCAATTCTTTGGCGCTCAGCCTTCTTCACAGTCCAACTCTCACATCCATATATGACCACTAGAAAAACCATAGCCTTGACTAGACAAACCTTTGTTGGCAAAGTAATGTCTCTGCTTTTGAATATGCTATCTAGGTTGGTCATAACCCTCCTTCCAAGGAGTAAGCGTCTTTTAATTTCATGGCTTCAGTCACCATCTGTAGTGATTCTGGAGCCCAGAAAAATAAAGTCTGACACTGTTTCCACTGTTTCCCCATCTATTTCCCATGAAGTGGTGGTACCGGATGCCATGATCTTCATTTTCTGAATGTTGAGCTTTAAGCCAACTTTTTCTCTCTCCACTTTCACTTTCATCAAAAAGCTTTGAGTTCCTCTTTACTTTCTGCCATAAGGGTGGTGTCATCTGCATATCTGAGGTTATTGAGATTTCTCCCGGCAATCTTGATTCCAGCTTGTGTTTCTTCCAGCCCAGCGTTTCTCATGATGTACTCTGCATATAAGTTAAATAAACAGGGTGACAATATACAGCCTTGACGAACTCCTTTTCCTATTTGGAACCAGTCTGTTGTCCCATGTCCAGTTCTAACTGTTGTTTCCTGACCTGCATACAAATTTCTCAAGAGGCAGATCAGGTGGTCTGGTATTCCCATCTCTTTCAGAATTTTCCACAGTTTATTGTGATCCACACAGTCAAAGGCTTTGGCATAGTCAATAAAGCAGAAATAGATATTTTTCTGGAACTCTCTTGCTTTTTCTATGATCCAGTGGATGTTGGCAATTTGATCTCTGGTTCCTCTGTGAGGATAAATACTGTCTCTGTATGTATTCTAAAATAACCAGTATGGTGACTCTTCTGCTCTAATATGATGGAATAATTCTTTAGACTGTGAATATACATATGTGAATATATTATGAATATATATTTATGCAAATAAAAATACAGTTATGAAGAAACCATATATTTTCATGTTATATTTGGTCAGCTAGTGAACCCAGAAAAGAGTCTCCTAATGATTATCCCCATAAGTTTACAAGATTTGAAAAAGGCTTATAACCATAAGCAAGCCAAGGGTTTTGCATAAGGTGAAAAAAAAAATCAGTAAATATTATGATACTGTTCTATTTTAGTCTGTTAAGTCCTAAATAGATGTATAAGGGCTGTGTGATATGCATGCTTTTGTGTGAGAGCATGTGTAATTAAATTTCATATAATCAAAACTTAAATGTTTCTCCATGAAGATTCCCTAATACAAAAATTCAAACCTACAAAATTTAGTTTAGTTATATGATTTTACATAATCAGATACTACTTCACTTCTTCATTCCTTCCTAATTACTATAGTTTTTAATACATATATTAAGTGGGAATGTATTTATGGTAGCATATTTGGAGACAGCTTGAATTTAATTTTAAAACAATTGATCATCACAAGTTTAAGACAATTTTTCTGCCTTCACACAATAGCATTGATTAAAGAAAAGGAAACCAAGAGGCATAACTGATCTAAAAGCAAGAAGATCAATAAAGACCAATGGGTTAGTTTCATTTAACAAAATAGGGTTTCATGCACAATGAACCCATTAATTCATTTCCTATATAAAGCCTCTGGTCAACTACCTTTTGAAACTGATGAAACCATTATCATTTTTTCATATATGGATGGAATACATGCAATCATATTCTACCTACAAACCAATGTTTTAAATGCTATATATTTTCTATGTATTTTTCTATTGTATGTTATACATATTAATATATGTAAATATTTTAAGCACTTTAATAATTTCTTGATCCTGTCAACTTTCAAATCCTTGCAGATTTTCATGTTTTTAATATTATCATTTAATAGTATTATTAAATATATATAAATAAAGAAGTTAACAGGCTAAGAGATAGTTATATATATGGATTATTTAAGACAAAAATAGTTTAGTACTCTGAATGAATCTGTATACTGATACCATGTGATACAATCAGCCTGTGACAGACAAAATAATAGAACAGAAATAATTCTTAAATGATTAAACAGTACTAACTTCACTTCCTGTTGGACAGGTGGGATAAAAATTTAAAGCACTGCCTAGGAAAATATGAGAGTTAATATAGGTGTTATTTATTTATCAGATACTTCAAGAAGTCCATGGGATTTTTAACTGTCCATTTATTCTCACAGTACCAAAAGAATAAGTGGACAGAAATTGCAATCAACTCTGAAAATTCAGACCCAGAGTGCACAGGTTAAAAAAAAAAAAAAAATCACAATAAGAAAAATAAAAACCTCTTGTAATCTAATCTTTCTTTCCTCCACTCCTTTCCTTCCTTTCTCTTATTCCTTTCTATTTATTATTAAAATTATGTACTGAATTTACTTCCAACTAAGTCCTAGAAATAAAATAATAAACAAGAGTCATGACCCTACCCCTATGGAGAGTATATTCTTTTGGTACATAGAAAAATCAATGGATAAGAATGCAATCTTTAGTAAATACTATGACAAGGCTATTATAATGTAATAAAGAAAAATATGTAGGCAGTTTAATTTAGATTTTTCAGACTAGAGAACACTTAATGAACAAAAACTAGGTAAAGAAGAGAACTGAATACCTTGGTAAATAGAGAAAACTATTCCAGACACAGAAATGAGGCTTAAGCTCAAGGGGTATGAAAAGAGGCTTAATCTCAAGGGGTAGTTCTCTTAACATGCAACAAAGACTCAAATATATATGATGATGCTAACAAGCTTTATTTAAAATTTTAGCCTGAACGTTCCCCCATTGTATAAACTTGCCCTGCCAAACTTAATAACAGTAAAAGATACTAATTACAGTAGTGATTCACATTAAGTTCTTAAAATATAGATTGAATTATTCTCCTTAATAATACTCAAGTTGTTGATTTAAGTTTGACTATCATCTCATTTTATAGATGCATTTTATTAATATTTCATATTAATAAAAGCTTAACTGTGTTTATTGTTGGTCCCTTACTTATTTATGAATAGTTTATTTTTACCTTGGAAACAGCAAATCTTTGTAAAATATTTTATGCATTTCTTCAGTTTTTTTCATTTTATCACCAAAATTGCCCCAAATTCAGTGAACTCTGAAAGTAATTGCCTGAAGCACAAATGGAGAACTAGATTGATAAAATTTCCAGAATAAAGAAAAATAAAAGATAAGAGATAAAACATATATTTAGCATCAGTATATGAATAATAAGAAAGAAAACTAAAATAGGAAAGCTGAGTTATTTTATAAAAATGGCAAGATTTGAAAGATCTAAGGATACATAACTGAATTAAACTTAAATCACCCTTGGCTTGCCAAAAACAAATGAAACTAAGAAAACCTCATGTCTCAAAACATTGTAGCCTAATGCAAAAACATCAACAAAATAAAATTATGAGCATTTCCAGAAATGAATAATAGAAAATTTAAAAATAATATAAAAACAAGACCCCTATATATGTTGTCTACAAGAGACCCACTTCAACACAAGGGACACAAACAGACTCAAAGTGAAGGGCTGGAAAAAGTTATTCCACACAAATATAGACCAAAAGAAAGCAGGAGTAGCAATACAATAGACTTTAAAACAAAGGTTGTGAAAAGAGACAAAGAAGGACACTACAAAATGACCAAAGGATCAATCTAAGAAGAAGATATAACAATTATAAATATATATGCACCCAACATAGGAGCATCACAGTATGTAAGACAAATGCTAACAAGTATGAAAGGGGAAATTAATAATAACACAATAAGTGTGGGAGACTTTAATACCCTACTCACACTTATAGATAGATCAACTAAACAGAAAACTAACAAGGAAACACAAACTTTTAATGATGCAATAGACCAGTTAGATCTAATTGATATCTGTAGGACATTTCACCCCAAAACAATGAATTTCACCTTTTTTCTCAAGTGCCCATGGAACCTTCTCCAGGATACACCACTTCCAGGGCCATAAATCTACCCTTGGTAAATTAAAAAAAAATTGAAATCTTTCCAAGAATCTCTTCTGACCACAATGCAGTAAGATTAGATCTCAATTACAGGAGAAAAACTATTAAAAATTCCAACATATGGAGGCTGAACAACATGCTACTGAATAACAAACAAATCACAGAAGAAATCAAAAAAGAAATCAAAATATGCATAGAAATGAATGAAAATGAAAACACGACAACCCAAAACCTATGGGACACTGTAAAAACAATGCTAAGGGGAAGGATCATAACAATACAGGCTTACCACAAGAAACAAGAAAAAAGTAAAAAAAAAAAAATAATAATAATAATAATAACCTAACTCTACACCTAGAGCAACTAGAAAAGAAGAAATGAAGAACCCCAGGGTTAGTAGAAGGAAAGAAATCTTAAAAATTAAGGCAGAAATAAATACAAAATAAACAAAAGAAACCATAGCAAAAATCAACAAAGCCAAAGCTGGTTCTTTGAAAAGATAAATAAAATTGACAAATCATTAGCCAGACTCATCAAGAAACAAAGGGAGAAAAATCAAATCAACAAAATTAGAAATGAAAATTGAGAGTTCCCAACAGACAACACAGAAATACAAAGGATTATAAGAGACTACAATCAGCAAATCTATGAAAATAAATGGACAACTTGGAAGAAATGGACAAATTCTTTGAAAAGTACAACTTTCCAAAACTGAACAAGGAAGAAATGGAAAATCTTAAGAGACCCATCACAAGCACAGAAATTGAAACTGTAATCAGAAATCTTCCAGCAAACAAAAGCCCAGGACCAGATGGCTTCACAGCTGAATTCTACCAAAAGTTTAGAGAAGAGCTAACACCTGTCCTACTCAAGTTCTTCCAGAAAATTGCAGAGCACGGTAAACTTCCAAACTCATTCTATGAGGCCACCATCACCCTAATACCAAACCTGACAAAGATGCTGCCAAAAAGAAAACTACAGGCCAATATCACTGATGAACATAGATGCAAAAATCCTTGACAAAATTCTAGCAAACACAGTCTAACAACATATTAAAAAGATCATACATCATGACCAAGAGGGCTTTATCCCAGGGATGCAGTGATTCTATAATATCCACAAATCAATCAACATAACACACCACATTAACAAATTGAAAAATAAAAACCATATGATTATCTCAATAGATGCAGAGGAAGCCTTTGACAAAATTAAACATCCATTTGTGATAAAAACCCTCTACAAAGCAGGAATAGAAGGTACATACCTCAACATAATAAAAGCTATATACGATGAACCCTCAGCAAACATTATCTTCAATGGTGAAAAATTGAAAGCATTTCCCCTAAAGTCAGGAATAAGACAAGGGTGCCCACTCTCACCACTACTATTCAACATAGATTTGGAAGTTCTGGCCACAGCAATCAGAGCAGAAAAAGAAATAAAAGGAATCCAGCTTGGAAAAGATGTAAAACTATCACTGTTTGCAGATGACATGATCCTCTACATAAAAACCCTAAAGACTCCACCAGAAAATTACTACAGCTAATTAATGAAAATAGTAAAGTTGCAGGATATAAAATCAACACACAGAAATCCCTTGCATTTCTATACACTAACAATGAGAAAACAGAGAGAGAAATTAAGGAAACAATTCAATTCACCATTGCAATGAAAAGAATAAAATACTTAGGAATACATCTATCTAAAGAAACAAAAATATATATATAGAAAACCATAAAACATTGGTGAAAGAAATCAAAGATGACACAAATAGATGGAGAAATATACCATGTTCATGAATAGGAAGAATCAATACAGTGAAAATGAATATATTACCCAAAGCAATCTATAGATTCAGTGCAAACCCTATCAAGCTACCAACGGTATTTTTCACAGAACTAGAAAAAATAATTTCACAATTTGTATGGAAATATAAAAAATCCTCGAATAGCCAAAGCAATCTTGAGAAAGAAGAATGGAACTGGAGGAATCAACCTGCCTGACTTCAGGCTCTACTACAAAGCCACATTCATCAAGACAATATGGTACTGGCACAAAGTCAGAAATATAGATGAATGGAACAAAATAGAAAGCCCATAGGTAAACCCACACATCTATGGACACCTTATCTTTGACAAAAGGGGCAAGAATATACAATGGAGAAAAGACAATCTCTTTAACAAGTGGTGTGGTGAAAACTGGTCAACGACTTTTGAAAAAATGAAACTAGAACACTTTCTAACACCATACACAAAAAGAAACTCAAAATGGATTAAAGATCTAAAAGTAAGGCCAGAAACTATAAAACTCCTAGAGGAAAACATAGGCAAAACAGTCTTCAACATAAATCACAGCAGGATCTTCTATGACCCCCAGAATATTGGAAATAAAGGCAAAAATAAACAAATGGGACCTAATTAAACTTAAAAGCTTCTGCACAACAAAGGAAACTATAAGCAAAGTGAAAAGACAACCTTCAGAGTGGGAGAAAGTAATAGCAAATGAAGCAACTGACAAAGAATTAATATCAAAAATATGCAAGCAACTCCTCCAGCTCAATTCCAGAAAAATAAATGACCCAATTAAAAAATGGGCCAAAGAACTAAACAGACATTTCTCCAAAGAAGACATACAGATGACTAACAAACACATGCAAAGATGCTCAACATCACTCACTATTAGAGAAATGCAAACCAAAACCACAATGAGGTATCATTTCACGCCAGTTAGAATGGCTGCAATCCAAAAGTCTAAAAGCAATAAATACTGGAGAGGATGTGGAGAAAAGGGAACCCTCTTACACTGTTGGTGGGAATGCAAACTAGTACAGCCACTATGGAGAACAGTGTGGAGATTCCTTAAAAAACTGGAAATAGAACTGCCTTATGACCCAGCACTCCCACTGCTGGGCATACACACTGAGGAAACCAGAATTGAAAGAGACACATGTACCCCAGTGTTCATCGCAGCACTGTTTATAATAGCCAGGACATGGAAGCAACCTAGATGTCCATCAGCAGAAGAATGGATAAGAAAGCTGTGGTACATATACACAATGGAATATTACTCAGCTATTAAAAAGAATACATTTGAATCAGTTCTAATGAGGTGGATGAAACTGGAGCCTATTATACAGAGTAAAGTAAGCCAGAAAGAAAAACACCAATACAGTATACTAACGCATATATATGGAATTTAGAAAGATAATAATGATGACCCTATATGCAAGACAGGAAAAGAGACACAGATGTATAAAACAGTCTTATGGACTCTGTGGGAGAGGGTGAGGGTGGGATGGTTTAGGAGAATGGCATTGAATCATGTATATTATCATATGTGAAACGGACTGCCAGTCCAGGTTTGGTGCATGAGACAGGGTGCTTGGGGCTGGTGCACTGGGATGACCCAGAAGTATGGGATGGGGAGGGATGTGGGAGGAGGGGTTCAGGATGGGGACCACATGTACACCCATGGCAGATTCATGTCAATGTATGGCAAAACCAATACAATATTGTAAAGTAATTAGCCTCCAAGAAAAATTTAAAAATAAAGATCAGGTGACATTATATTTCTCAATTATACTCCTATATAAAACACAATAGGTTGCTGTTTTAAAATTACTAGCCAATAGAACTTTCAAATTAGATACAAATGTATGTGTATTCAACTGAATCAACAACAAAGATCTCAGAATCATACTTCTGGATATGTGCCAAAGCCCCACTTGGGAAAGAAAAATAAGTTGTTTTGAATTAATAGTTTGAATACAAAAAGAAACAAATCCAAAAAATTCCATTAAAAAAATATAAAGAAAGTTTGGTCAAATACTCTTGTTAGTCTCTCTCTTAAAAAAAAAAAAAAAAAAAAAAAAAAGGATATTTGTTGTTAAAGACAAATTTACAAAAAATCTTACAAAAAGATGCTCAACATCACTGATTAGTAGAAATGCAAATCAAAACAAAAATTAGATATCACCATACATTTTTCAGATTGACCATCATCCAAAAACCTACAAATAAATGCTGGAGAGGGATGGAGAAAATAAAACTCTCCTATACTATTGGTAGGAATAGAGCTTTTGAACTGTGGTGTTGGAGAACACTCTTGAGAGTCCCTTGGACTGCAAGGAGATCCAACCAGTCCACCCTAAAGGAAATCAATCCTGAATATTCATTGGAAGGACTGATGTTGAAGCTGAAACTCCAATACTTTGGCCACCTGATGGGAAGAGTGGATTCATTTGAAAAGACCTTGATGCTGGGAAAGACTGAAGGCAGGAAGAAAAGGGGATGACAGAGAATGAGATAGTTGGATGGCATCACCGACTCAAAGGACATGAGTTTGAGTAAACTCCGGGAGTTAGTGATGGACAGTGAGGCCTGGCGTGCTACAGTCCATGGGGTCAAAGAGTTGGACAGGATTGAGCAAATGAACTGAACTGAACTGAACTGATAAATGGTACAGCTACTATGGGTGAACAGTATGGAGAATCCTTAAGAAAATAAACATAGAACCACTGTATGACCCAGCAAGCCCACTCCTGAGCATACCTAGAGAAAACCATAATTCAGAAGGATACATGCTCCCCAGTTTTCATTGCAGCACTATTTACAATAGCCAGGATATGGAAGTAACCTAAATGTCCATTAATATAGGAATGGCTGGAGAAGGCCATGGCAACCCACTCCAGTACTCTTGCCTGGAAAACCCCGTGGATGGAGGAGCCTGGAAGCCTGCAGTCCATGGGGTTGCTGAGGGTCGGACACGACTGAGCGACTTCACTTTCACTTTTCACTTTCATGAATTGGAGAAGGAAATGGCAACCCACTCCAGTGGTCTTGCCTGGAGAATCCCAGGGACGGGGGAACCTGGTGGGCTGCCATCTATGGGGTCACACAGTCGGACACGACTGAAGTGACTTAGCAGTAGCAAAGATGTGATACATTATACAAAAGAATATTACTCAGCCATAAAAAGGAATGAAATAGTGCCATCAACAGAGACACGGATAGACCTAGAGACTGTCATACAGAGTAAAGTGTAAGTCAGAAAAAACAAGTATCTTATAATATGTGTAATCTAGAGAAAAGGTACAGTTGAACTTATCTGTGAAGCACAAATAGAGGCAAGATGTAAAGAAGAAATTTATGGATACCAAAGGGACTACACCGGCCATGGAATTCTCCAGGCCAGAACACTGGAGTGGGTAGCCATTCCCTTCTCCAGGTTATCTTCCCAAGCCAGGGATCAAACCCAGGTCTCCCATATTGCAGGCAGATTTTTTACCAGCTGAGCTACCAGGGAAGCCCAGAGAGGGAAGAGAGACAGGAGAAATTGGGAAATTGAGACTGACATATACAGACTACTACATATACAATAGATAACCATAAGAACCTACTGTATAACCCAGGCAACTCTACTCAATACTATGTAACGATCCATATGGGAAAAGAATCTAAAAAGACTGGATTTGTATAACTGACTCACTTTGCTGTACAGCAGAAACTAACACGATATTGTAAATCAAATATACTCCAATAAAAACTTATTAAAATTAAAATAAAAAACCCTAATAATGAAAATTTACAAAAGAGAAAACTAGAATTAAAAAAGAAAGTATAGCCATAATCCAATAGAATTCTACACGACACGCACATGATGAGTTTTGGTTGGTAGAATATATATGGTTTAGGTATTGAAAGGGAAGGGAGGAGTTTTGCAGCATACAGAAATATATGTACATGTATTATATATTTATATATACATATCATTAACTGTATGACCTTAAGTAAGCCAAAAGGGGATTCAAAAGAAGTGATGAATCTTCTTTAGCTGATGCTCAATGCTGGCACCTATTTGCTCTGAGTGATGAAGCCAGACCTTTAATTTTTTTAACATTACCAAAATTTCAGTTTTTTATTTTTTGTGTGTGATTGTAAAATCTAGTTTTTATGTCTAGATAACTAATATATTTGATTAATACTGAATAGCCA
This sequence comes from Bos indicus, assembly GCF_029378745.1. Classification (NCBI taxonomy): domain Eukaryota; kingdom Metazoa; phylum Chordata; class Mammalia; order Artiodactyla; family Bovidae; genus Bos; species Bos indicus. The sequence goes on from NC_091765.1 coordinate 76,229,089, forward strand.
AAAGAAACATAGCTGTGGGCCAAGTCCAATAGTTTCAAGGTTCTACTTAGATTGCTTTTTCATTACATGGAACAAGAAGAACTCAAATGATATAGCTATTAAACAATATGACTATTTCCTTTCCATACCTGCTCAAATTCATTTAGGATGTTAGGACTTCCTCTAAACTTGAATAAAATCTGAGAATTGTGTCTTAACTTTCCCTGTCATTCTCTGAGAGTAAAAACACTACAGCCTTTTTAGTCCCTGCAAAAATAATCAACACAACATGTTTTGTGTAATGTTGAGTATTTGTATGCTCCTCTCATTTTGGCTTGATTAACTAAACTGCTTATAAAATATCTACATGATATAATGTTTGCAAACTTTGCCACAATATTTTTCCTTCTTGTCTCCATAAACCCTCCAAGATCATAGGCTCATCTTGTGAACTGCTTTGGGCAGTAGAAAAGTACGCTATGCAAATAGTGAGTAAAAAGTACATTTTCTCGTACTATGAGTTGTACATTGAGGCTTACCATCTCCTGGCTGCTTTTGGTAACACTGTAACCATCTTCACCTGAATATCTCAGGAATAATCTGCTGGATTATGACAGATATATGGCCAAGTCATCTTGTTTGTGTTGGCTGACCTCAAGTCAACTGCCAAACATGTGAGATTGGCCAACCTAGACGATCCAGTCCTAGCCAAAATACAAAATGAACCCTAATATTAGCCAAGCCGGGTCACACAAGAAAAACCACCAGTCTTACACTTTAAGTCATGAGAAGTCAACGTTTACTGTTTCAACACACTAAGTTGTAGAATGGTTACATACCAAGAAACCTCTGATATACTCCAACATTAAGACTGTAGTCAAGGGCAAATACAAGAAGGCCAAAAGTTCTTACTCAGGCAGCTGTTGAAGGCTAATCCTTTTTCTCCTGCTTCCTTTAGTGGGGTCCCTGACAGATTCCTCCTACTGTAACTCTTAATGATGTTAGTATTTCTCTTTACAATGACTGTTTAATACCTCTATCACTACTGCCATTTATTAAGTTTTCTGCATCTGAATGATCATGCATGCATGCATGCAAAGTTGCTTCAGTCGTGTCATACTCTGACCCTATGCACCACAGCCCAAAGACTCCTCTGTCCACAGGATTCTCCAGGCAAGAATACTAGAGTGTGTTGCCGTGCCCTCCTCCAGGGAATCTTTCCAACCCAGAGATCCAACCCATGGCTTTTACATCTATCTTCATTGGCAGGTGGGTTTTTTACCACACGACACCTAGGAAACCCATAAAAGATCATATCCATATTTATTTTGCTGATTTCTTTTGCCTCTGGCACAGACTTCTTGACTAAGTTCTTTTAAAAACAATCTTCAGTTACTAGTCCAACCATATATTCCAGGACTAGTCCCTGAAAATCAAGCACCTTTGAGTAAGTGTATGAAAGAAAAATGAAACTGAAGTCATTCAGTCGTGACAGACTCTTTGCAACTCCATGGTCTGTAGATTACCAGGCTTCTCCATCCATGGGATTTTCCAGGCAAGAGTACTGGAGTAGGTTGCCATTTCCTTCTCCAGGGGGTCTTCTCAACCCAGAGATGTAACCCTGGTCTCCCTCATTGCAGGCATACGCTTTACCCTCTGAGCCACCAGGGAAGCCGCTGTGTATGGAGGTATGTACTTATTTCCCAAACATTATCAAAGCAGGCAGCCTCAAGCTGTAAAACTACAACCTACCTTGGAGACTCTTTTTTCACAGTAAACCGTTTAAAACCAATATAGTTTTTCCCCAAATTACAAGTGAGAAATACAACATCTCTAAATATTTTCTTCTTTTTAGATCAAATAAGGGGAAAGAAGTATTTCATTCAAGATGAGGGAATGCAACACAGTAGAAGCTCAAAATAAATCCTGCCTTGCTGTTACCATTACCCTTTCTATTTTCAACTATGTTATGCTCTGGGTGTGATGTAAGAGTTGTCAAATCATATTTTAAATATGTTCTTTTCTCATCCTGTTTAGAAAACCTAGCACCTCAATTTATTACCATGTAGTCTTCAAACCTGAGAAATAGAGATCTATATTTTAAAATTCAGTTATATCTTAAAAGTGTATCCACTACTTGGTAAAACTCATATCTTTTAGCTTAATCCTGTGTACTAATCATCTACCTCAAATCCAAATAAAATATTGAAAAAAAATAGGTAATGAGTGTGTCATTGTCAGAGTCTAATTGAAGAGGAACTAAAAAGCCTCTTGATGAAAGTGAAAGTGGAGAGTGAAAAAGTTGGCTTAAAGTTCAACATTCAGAAAACAAAGATCATGGCATCCGGTCCCATCACTTCATGGGAAATAGATGGGGAAACAGTGGAAACAGTGTCAGACTTTATTTTTTTGGACTCCAAAATCACTGCAGATGGTGACTGCAGCCATGAGATTAAAAGACGCTTACTCCTTGGAAGGAAAGTTATGACCAACCTAGATAGAATATTCAAAGGCAGAGACATTAGTTTGCCAACAAAGCTTCGTCTAGTCAAGGCTATGGTTTTTCCTGTGGTCATGTATGGATGTGAGAGTTGGACTATAAAGAAGGCTGAGTGCCGAAGAATTGATGCTTTTGAACTGTGGTGTTGGAGAAGACTCCTGAGAGTCCCTTGGACTGCAAGGAGATCCAACCAGTCCATTCTGAAGGAGATCAGCCCTGGGATTTCTTTGGAAGGAATGATGCTAAAGCTGAAACTCCAGTACTTTGGCCACCTCATGTGAAGAGTTGACTCATTGGAAAAGACTCTGATGCTGGGAGGGATTGGGGGCAAGAGGAGAAGGGGACAACAGAGGATGAGATGGCTGGATGGCATCATTGACTCCATGGACGTGAGTCTGGGTGAACTCCGGGAGTTGGTGATGGATGGGGTGGCCTGGCATGCTGCGATTCATGGGGTTGCAAAGAGTCAGACATGACCGAGCGACTGATCTGATCTGATCTGAATGAATAGTTTATAAATATCATTTTAAGATTTCCCATGTTTTGCTATAAGCTTTCTAGAAAGTTTGAGAAAATTAAATTCTCAAAACTATTATATTTACAAATTAATAAAAAATTAATGTGTGAGATTATGAATTATAACCAGAAATAAAACATATGTGTAAGTTTTTTGCAGTCATTTGCAGTTGTCCTGAAAATGCAATTACCTTATTGGAGGTTGTGTTATCAGGGAGAAAGGACCTGACTATTAAGGCCACAAAGGTCCATGTTGCATTCTGGTTCTGTCAGTCATTAACTGTGCCACAGTTAGACAAGTCACATTAAGGGATTATCATGAAGATTAATAATAACACATAGATTATGTTACACAATTTTCCTCCACCTCTGTTATTAAGAATACGGGATGTGAATGATGCAGCTTCCCAGTTAGAAGCAGACTTCTCTAAACTGCAAAGATCTCCACTGTAAGGAATGCTGTGCTATACAGTCCCTCTGGGATGTAAATTATGCAGGACATAGATCCTCTCCAAACCCTTAAGAAGGAGCCCCCAAGGTAAGCTGTTCTGTGTTTTGAAAAGAAAAAGGCTTTGGCCTACCAGTGGCTGAGGGAGCTGGACAAAGCTTTACCTATCCCAAGGACTCCATATCAAAGCCATAATCTTCATGCTACATCATCATATAAATCATCATGCTACAACAAACCTGCAAGAGCTGTACTTGAGAATAAACCATAAAGTGCCCATCAGCAGGATTAAACAATTCATTGACTTCTTTGCCATCACACCACTAATTTCCATATTATAGAAAGTACCAAACACGGAAGTCATTCAGCACAAGGCATTTATTAAACCACTATTTGGCAGATTACTCCAAGAAACATTTCTATTTAAAGTTAAAAAACTTGCATAGTGTATGTACAATTGCATTGATAAAGTAATGATTATGAAAGTCAGGATTTTACGTAAATTGAACTGGGAACAATATGAATTAATTTTGTTTTGTGAGCTCTTTGATTCAAAGAGTCAGGTGAAAGTATAATCTTATTTAGCTAGTGGTTACAGCTATTAGTGTGGAAATAAGTTTCTGGCTAAATTGATAGGTTTATAAATTGATAAATTGGTTTAACTCTTACTTACTTTAGGGTGTCCAGATGTTCTAGCAGTACATGACAAAATATATTTTAGATGGATAAATACATGAAACCTAATGCAATAAGCTGCATACACAAGAAATAATTAAATTAAACCAGAACAAGTGCTACAGCAGATAAATCAATGCAGGTACAACACTTAATTTGTGAGACAAATGGTTGTGGTCAACAGAGTCAAAAAGTGCAGAAAGCTACCATAGTAACAACAGGGAGCAATTTCACTATCGTATATCCACATAAGCAGGAGACCAGACACAGAAAGGGTTTTAAAGAACTTCTGCCTAGAATGAAATTGGGCGGTTGAATATTCAGATGCAACCTCATCTGAATTACAACTTATAAAACTATTAGTTGTACAAAGAATAGAATGAATTCCTCATACACTCCTAGGTTCATTGCTACATTCTAAGGAATAACTATTGAGAAATAAATAAAAAGCACAGGATCACTTATAGTAATCTACATAGAAAACTTGTATTGTTATTCCAGATTTTTAAATAACTTTGCATCATTATATACAATTTCAACATTTATGGCAGATAATCTATAATAAAAGTTTGATATTAAAATACACATTACTTTTAAAATACTTCATTTGATAAGTTACTGTGCTTGTTAGAACTGTGGCTATAAACATTAAAATACATTTTTAAGCCTCAACTTGACTTTTCCAACCACAATGGATAATTTTTTTTTTTCTAGAACTATGTTCGTCGCTATTTCATGAAAGCAAATAATTTACCTAGTGAAGAGTTAATAAAGGAACCTTCCACTTTCATGTTTGTTTTAAGTTGTATTTTTTAGTATAAAATGCTATATCATATCACAATCCTAATGTACACTGACTAGCTTGCCACATAGAATTTTTAAAAACCACAATTTTCATTTTAGGCTGAGTAGCTTTAACATGAATGGAAAACTCCTGGGGCCACAGTCTTAGGGAACCCAACACTTGTAGATTTTAATCTTGAAAAATTGCATCAGATTTTATGCTAAAGAGTTGAGAAAGATCACCTATGTGTCCAATGGGAAAGAGGAACAAAATCATTGTGAAATAGAACCAGAGTGCTTACACATGAAAAGTCCTTCTCTCCAAGGGTAAAAGCTTTGTTAGAGCCTTATTCCACCTGGGTAAATGGTTATCCTCCCCACCACTACTTCCAATGACTTAAAAGGGGCAAAGGAGACTAAAAAAGTCTTAAAATGGTCACATGCCAGGTCCCCTGATATAATTGGATTTAATTGTGGTTATAGAATGCTTTCCCTCCTCTCCACTATCAAATCAACAAGGCTCTAGCATAATAATAGTGGTTCACAGCTGAAAGAACTTTTATGAAGCACAATTTTAGGGGGAAAAATGCACTTAGAAAAATCCAAAGTCAATAGGGGAGACAAATGATAACTACCCTACATGAATTTGAAGCCTCTGGTATATATAACTATAGCAAACATCAAATGAAGGTCAAATGCTAGCCAGATCTACTTAAAATTGTACACTAAAGCCAAGTTGCTATCACCCTATATATTATGCCCATCTTTCAACAAAACACTACAAGGCATGATAAAGGACAAGCAAAATCAGTTTCAAGAGACCTAGCAAGCATCAGAATCGGATTCATGACACAAATGGTGGAGTTTTCAGACATGAAATTTAAAATGAACTTGACTAACATGTTGAGGGCTCTAATAGAAAAAGTAGACAACATACAAGAGCATATGGGCTGAAGGGAGAAAGATGGAAATTCTAAGAATTTAAAGGGAATTTTAGGAGAAAGAATATCAGAAACCAGAGAATGCTTTTGATGGGCTCATCAGTTGACTAGACACTAATGAGAAAATAATCAATGAACTTGCATATAGACTGCTAGAAATTTACCAAACTAAAATGAAGTTCAAAGTGCTAAAAGAATGATAAAGAAGAAGAAAGTGAAGGAAAAGCAGGAATAAAAATAAAGAAATACAATGGAACATCTAAGAACTACTATTTACAGGGCAAATTTCAAATGTGTAATATGTGTAACTGGAATATTAGGAGAGAAGAGAGAAATGAGAAGAAATATTTGTATAAATAATGGCCCAGACATTTCCAAAATTAAGGACAGGAAACAAACCAGAGATCAGGAAGCTCAGAGAACATCAGGCAGGATAAATACCAAAAGGCTCACCCAGGCATATCACATTGAAATTGACTATCAGAATATGAAAGATAATTTTTTTAAATTAGATAACTTTGGAATAATAAAAAAAAATAGTGAAAGTATCAGAAACCATGCAAACAAAATAAAGTAAAATTTTTAAGATTAAGGAAAAATGTTTAATTTTCACCTATATTTACTTACAGATTCTTTACCATCTGAGCCAGCAGGGAAGGCCTATTAAACTTCTCTCCTTGGTTAATTTTTTTTCCCAGTTTAAGAGAAAACAGACATGTTTCACAAACATGTGAAAGTAAATTTTTCTCTACTTATAGTTTTTTCCTTTTTAATCTATCCTTTGTTAAATTTCCCTGCTTCCCTGGTGGCTCAGATGGTTAAGAGTCTGCCTATAATGCAGGAGACCCAGGTTCAATCTGTGGGTCCGGAAGATCCCTTGGAGAAGGAAATGGCAACCCACTCCTGTATTCTTGTCTGGAGAATTCCATGGACAGAGCAGCCTGGAGAGACCCAGTCCATGGGGTTGCAAAGAGTTGGGCATGACTGAGTGACTGACACTTTCATTTCCTTTATTATATTTATGTATCTCCTTTCTGTTAAACAGAAGTAGATTGGCCATATATTATACTCAAGGAACAAGAAGCATAATACAGCCTTTGGTATATATTCTTTCAAAACTTCTTTGAAGAAAAGTCATCACAAAAAGGAAAAACAAACCAAAAAACCCTCCCAAAAAAATAGCTTATTTTGCTTTGGATAAAAGAGCTATTCCAGATGTTAGCATCCTGTCCTCCCTCCAAAGAATTGTTGACTTGAACTTCAGCAGTAAATGGCATTGTAATCTTGTTGCCATAGATATATTAAAGCTTCTGGCAGGTTACTGCTTTGTGTTAGGTCTGTCTCTGGGGAAAATGTTCTTGTCTGGGGAAGAAAATACCTGCCAGGAGCAGACAGGGGCTTAACAGGGTGTCAGCATTGTGAAAAAAGTCAACATTTATTCTGTGGTTCACTGCAAGACTAATGAAAATGAAAGGTGAGTCTAATAGAGTGATAGCCAAGGTCAAAGTAATGAAGGCAAAAGGAAGGCTGGGTTCCTGAAATAAATTAATTCCCTTGTGTATTTGGTACAGCTACCAAGGTGGCCTAAACAATAGTAAATTATTCTCTAACAGTTCTAGAATCCAGGATCAAGGTGTCAGCAAACTTTGTTCCTTCTTAAAGCTGTCAAAGAATCCATTCCTGGCCTCTCTCTTTGCCTTATATTTTCCATACATCTTCCTATTGTCTTCCCTCTATACTTTTATCTACGTCCAATTTTCCCCTCCATAGGAACATTAGTCATATTGTATGATAGCTTACCCTAACAACCTCACTTTAGATTACCTACTTCTGTAAAAACTCTTCCTCTGAATAAGGTCACAATTTGAGGTACCAGGGGTTATATATTCAACATATGAATTAACTCAGTTCATAGGACTCTGAAATAATTATTTTAACAAGAGATTCCTCAGGCTAATAGTTTCAACTAGTCACTTTTACCAAAGTATTCAAGTTATGTATGAGATTTAAGTAATTAGCCAGGAAAATTATAGTTAAAAGTTTGTTAAACATATGTGTAAAGAAAAATACTGATCAAAATGGTAACCCTATTTTGGTCAATGGAACATCTGGAAGCACTTATAATTTTGAATTTAAAAGCAAACCTTGTGGGGCTGCCTATTTTATCCTTTGCACTAAATCTGCAATTTAGTCCACTCTCAATTAAGATAATATTTTTGCCATAGACTGGGCTGCAAGGCACATATACAACTGTTAGGCTTGTTTTGAAACAATTACAAAAGGTAATATAATTTCAACTGACCTCTGTGAATAATTAGAATAATTTTATTTAATTGTTATAAAGTACTCTCACTTTGTGGGAGATAACAAAAAACTGGGTTTTCCCTTCTGTCCTGACAATTAAAAAATCATCTATGAAAAAGGTGGAAAATGTTTCTTTTGAAGCAATGAGGAATATCTTTCCCTTGAGAAATGCATCATATGAAAAGATATTCAACATCATTACTCATTCAATTCAGATCAGGTCAGTTCAGTCGCTCAGTAGTGTCTGCCTCTTTGCCACCCCATGAACCGCAGCACACAGGCCTCCCTGTCCATCACCAACACTTGGAACAAACCCATGTCCATTGAGTTGGTGATGCCATCCAACCTCCTCATCTTCTGTCGTCTCCTTCTCCTCTGCCCCCAATCTTTCCCAGCATCAAGGTCTTTTCAAATGAGTCAGCTCTTTGCATCAAGTGTCCAAAGTATTGGCGTTTCAACTTCAACATCAGTCCTTCCAATGAACACCCAGGACTGATCTCCTTTAGGATGGACTGGTTGGATCTCCTTGCAGTCCAAAGGACTCTCAAGTCTTCTCCAACACCACAGTTCAAAAGCATCAATTCTTCGGCACTCAGCTTTCCTCACAGTCCAACTCTCACATCCATACATGACCACAGGAAAAACCATAGCCTTGACTAGACAGACCTTTGTTGGCAAAGTAATGTCTCTGCTTTTAAATATACTATCTGGGTTGGTCGTAACTTTCCTTCCAAGGAGTAAGCATCTTTTAATTTCATGGCTTCAATCACCATCTGCAGTGATTTTGGAGCCCCCAAAAAATAAAGTCTGACACTGTTTCCACTGTTTCCCCATCTATTTCCCATGAAGTGATGGGACTGGATGCCATGATCTTAGTTTTCTGAATGTTGAGCTTTAGCCAACTTTTTCACTCACATCTTTCACTTTCATCAAGAGGCTCTTTAGCTCTTCTTCACTTTCTTCCATAAGGGTGGTGTCATGTGCATATCTGAGGTTATTGACATTTGTCCTGACAATCTTGATTCCAACTTCTGCTTCATCCAGCCCAGCATTTCTCATGATGTACTCTGCATATAAGTTAAATAAGCAGGGTGACAATATACAGCCTTGATTTACTCCTTTTCCTGTTTGGAACCAGTCTGTTGTTCCATGTCAAATATTAAAGATAGACCATGATAATTTTAAAAGGTTACATTATAAACCTGAGGTCAACATAAAGAATTATAACCCTAAAGTCATGTATCTAATAAGTAGAGACAAAATGGAACTATAAATAGTATTCAATTCATTCAAAATATGGCAGAAAAAAGAAAATGGAACAACAAAAAAAAATAGATGGTACACATGAAAAACGATTAGGAAGGCAGTATACTTAAGCACAACTCTATCAATAACCACGTTATATACAAATAGTTCAACTTAACTAAACACACACACACACACACGGCCACAAACTAAGGGCAAAACCCAATTATACACTACTCTAATAAATCTGTCGTCATGTATGGATGTGACAGTTGGACTGTGAAGAAGGCTGAGTGCCAAAGAATTAATGCTTTTGAACTGTGGTGTTGGAGAAGACTCTTGAGAGTCCCTTGGACTGCAAGGAGATCCAACCAGTCTATTCTGAAGGAGATAAGCCCTGGGATTTCTTTGGAAGGATGATGCTAAAGCTGAAACTCCAATACTTTGGCCACCTCATGTGAAGAGTTGACTCATTGGAAAAGACTCTGATGTTGGGAGGGATTGGGGGCAGGAGGAGAAGGGGATGACAGAGGATGAGATGGCTGGGTGGCATCACTGACTCGATGGACGTGAGTCTGAGTGAACTCCGGGAGTTGGTGATAGACATGGAGGACTGGCGTGCTACCATTCATGGGGTCGCAAAGAGTCGGACACGATTGAGCAACTGAACTAATAAGAAATCTACTTCAGTGCACCAGTCCCGAGCATCCTGTATCATGCATGTTGATGTATGGCAAAACCAATACAATATTGTAAAGTAATTAGCCTCCAATTAAAACAAATAAATTTATATTAAAAAAAGAAATCTACTTAAAATATGACACAAGCAGATTAAAAGCAAAATGTTGGAGAACGATATACCAGGCTGAGAAAAATATAATGACTCAAAATAAAATTGGTTCAGTTCAGAGTTGTAGAGTGATGCATAAATATTCCTCACACCATTACAACGAGGCAAAACCTGAACAAAATTCAAATTAACAACTCCCCTTTAACTCACCAGAAAACAGAAATTGCAAAATAAGTGACTCAAAATCTTTAGAAATATTGGCACTTGAAGTAAAAAAGAAATACTCCAGCAATTGCTTGCCTGGAAAAAAATGCAGTAGAACAAAGAATCAATTGGTAAGAAGTTATAGTTATAACATTTTAAAGACTATCTAAAAGTCAAGTGTAGGAAAATAATCAAAGCATGAAACCCTTAGAAGTGATAACAGGAAGCAAAGTTTTACCTTTTGGAGACATTTGCTCCACAAACCCTATGGGGTATTTACAGAAGATTGAGGAAATATTTAAAGAAGCATTTCTTGTTGTGTTGGAGGGGAAAACCAGCCACTGTGGAAATTTGTGAACGGTTTCCCTATATTCCCTTCAGATAAAAAAAAAAAAATAATCTGCAGGTAAAAACAATTAAAACTGTGTTTTCTGGGGGAGGGGGGCTTTAGATTGGAGGAAATCAAATGCGATTTAGAAAAAAAAACAAAGAACAGCACTGTGACTAGGAAAAGACCTGGGAATACATACTAGCCCAGTACTTTAGCTCCAAAAGTGTACATAGGAAAAGTGATAAAGGACAGAATTGGTATGGACCTAACAGAAGCAGAAGATATTAGGAAGAGGTGGCAAGAATACACAGAAGAACTATACAAAAAAGATCTTCTTGCTCAGACAACCACTATGGTATAATCACTCACCTAGAGCCAGACATCCTCTTATGAAAAGACAAGGAGGCCTTGGGAAACATCACTACAAACAAAGCTAGTAGAGGTGATGGAATGCCAGTTGAGCTATTTCAAATCCTAAAAGATGATGCTGTGAAAGTGCTGCAATCAATGTAGCAGCAAATTGGAAAACTCAGCAGTGGCCACAGGAAAGGAAAAGGTCAGTTTTAATTCCAATCCCAAAGAAAGGCAATGCCAAAGAATGCTCAAACTACTGCACAATTGCACTCATCTCACATGCTAAGCAAAGTAATGCTCAAAATTGTCCAAGCCAGGCTTCAACAGCATGTGAACAGTAAAATTCCAGATGTTCAAGCCAGATTTAGAAAAGGAAGACGAACCAGAGATCAAATTGTCAACATCCATTGGATCATTAAAAAAACAAAAGAGTTCCAGTAAAACATCTATCTCTGCTTTATTCCAAAACCTTTGACTATGTGGACCACATCAAACTCTGGAAAATTCTTCAAGAGATGAGTACCATACCACCTGACTTGCCTCCTGATAAATCTGTATGCAAGTCAAGAAGCAACAGTTAGAACTGGACATGGTTCCAAATAGGAAACGGAGTATGTCAAGGCCAAATATTGTCACCCTGCTTATCTAACTTATGTGCAGAGTACATCATGCCAAATGCTGGACTTGATGAAGCACAAGCTGCGGTAACCTCAGACACACAGATGACATCACCCTTATGGCAGAAAGTGAAGAACTAAAGAGCCTCTTGATGAAAGTGAAAGAGGAGAGTGAAAAAGTTGGCTTAAAACCCAGCATTCAGAAAACTAAGATCATGGTATCTTGTCCCTTCACTTCATGACAAATAGGTGGGGAAACAATGAAAACAGTGACAGACTTTTTTTGGGGGTGCTCCAAAATCATTGCTGATTGTGACTGCAGACATGAAATTAAAAGATGCTTGCTCCTTGGAAGAAAAGCCCTGACCAACCTAGACAGCATATTAAAAAGCAGAGATGTTACTTTGCCAACAAAGTTCCATCTAGTTAATGCTATGGTTTTACCAGTAGTCATGTATGGATGTGAGAGTTGGACTATAAAGAAAGCTGAGCACCAAAGAATTGATGCTTTTGCACTGTGGTGTTGGAAAAGACTCTTGAGAGTCCCTTGGACAGCAAGGAAATCCAACCAGTTCATCCTAAAGGAAATCAGTCCTGAATATTCATTGGAAGGACTGATGCTGAAGCTGAAACTCCAATACTTTGGCCACCTGATGTGAAGAACTGACTCATTTCAAAAGACCCTGATGCTGGGAAAGATTGAAGGCAGGAGGAGAAGGGGAGAACTGAGGATGAGAGGATTGGATGGCATCAATGACTCAATGTACATGAGTTTGGGTAGGCTCTGGGGGTTGGTGATGGACAGCACCCTGGCGTGCTGCAGTCCATGGGGTCACAGAGAGTCAGACACAACTGAGAAACTGAACTAAGAATAAGTGAAGTCTACAGCTATGGAGATACGGAGACTTAGTTCAGCCCAGGACTGAGGTTAACTCAGAACAAAGAACTCTCCCTTCTCACCTGCCACCAGGCTAACACACAGTGAGTAAAGGCAATGATGGAATACAGCTGGGAGAACTGCAAAAGCATTAGTCTTTCTAGCCCACAGCGTGGAAGGAAAATACAAGGCCAGGAAAGCAGCAGATACCAAAGAAAATGACAAAACGATTCTGCAAATTAATTCACATCTCAAAGAAAGTTTGCCCAGAGGAATCTGATAGCTACAATACAATAATAGCCACAGCAACAAGGGGCCTAGAACCCAGCTAAACTCCTAACTAGATTTTTAGAAGTCCATATATCACAGGCCTAGCAGAAGGAAAGGAGTTCAAATTTATAAGTAAAACAAAACGTTTCACTCATATCTGCCGTCCTATACAATAGGCTTCTGATAAAACATCACGATATATTCAAAAAGGGTGAGGAAAAACAGATTCTGAAAAGACAAGAAGTAATCATCAGAACCAGACTCTGATATGAATATATTAAAAACAAGCTAGCAATTTGCCCCAATTAACATTTATAGAACATTCTAATCTACAAAAGTGAAATACACTCTGAAACCATGGAAAGGTGTTCAGCATCACAAATCATCAGGGAAATTATAAACAAACTACCATTACATACCCTCCTGTATGATTAAATGAAACTGATTGATATCACCAAAATTTGTGAGAATGTAGATTATCCATAACTATCAACTTGTAGACTTACTGTGGATAAAGTTCTGGCAATATCACATGTAACTAAACCTGGTGGCTCAGTAATAAAGGATGTACCTACCAATGCAGGAGATGCAGGTTCGATCTCCGTGCCAGGAAGATCCTCTAGAAAAGGACATGGCAGCCATAGGGAGGAAATAAATCTTTTCTTCTACCCTTGCTGGGGAGTCTGTAACAAAAAAGAAGTACACAGATTTACTTACTGCTCCCATGTTCTTCGGAGAAGGCAATGGCACCCCACTCCAGTACTTTTGCCTGGAAAATCCTGTGGACGGAGGAGTCTGGTGGGCTGCAGTCCATGGGGTCACTAGAGTCGGACACGACTGAGTGACTTCACTTTCACTTTTCACTTTCATGCATTGGAGAAGGAAATGACAACCCACTCCAGTGTTCTTGCCTGGAGAATCCCAGGGACGGGGAAGACTGGTGGGCTGCCGTCTCTGGGGTCGCACAGAGTCGGACACGACTGAAGCGACTTAGCAGCAGCAGCAGCAGCCCATGTTCTTGCCTGGGAAATCCCATGGAGGGAGGAGCCTGGAAGGCTACAGTCCTTGGGGTCACAAGAGGCAGATGCGACTAAGCCACCGCACAACAAAACATCATTTACTCAATAATCTTGAATTTGATTACTAGGTATTTAACCCCCAAAGAAAAGTATATGTACAGAAACTTATGGTATACTAAAATGTTAAAGTTTTATACATAATAATTAAAAAAATGGGAAAGAGCTGAATCCACCAAGAAGTGAATGTATTAAATGAATTGATGCTTTGTTTATATGGAGAAAGCAATGCTACTCACCAATAAAAAGAGATCATATGATTTGACTTAATTTCAAGTTGTGAAACAGACACAAGTACTATGTGGTCTAAAAATTTCAGAACAATAGTTGCCTCTTGTGAGAGGCATGAATTGAGTGGGAAGGGCATGACCAAACTTTCTGGGATGATAGTGATATTCTGTATCTTGATTTGGTTTACAAGAGGGTATGAATTTGTCAAAGCTCAGAAAGCTTTCACCTAAATTTCTGAAATGTGTTACACACAAATTGTGTGTAAATTTGACATCAGAAAAAACAAAAGACCTGAATATAAATATTGAATTTTATTTAACATCTGCATGCTCAAATATTTAGAAATGTTCTGAAGTCTCTGACTTCATTTGAAAATCATCCAAAAATAAGATGAATGGATAGACTGAATAGAGGATGCATAAGGGAATGGAACTTATGATGAAGCAAGAACATCAGGAGTTTTGTGGTATAATCCAGAGGAGTGTTCACTATAGTTTTCAACCTTGATACATGTTTTGGTGGTGTTAGTTGTCAGTCATGTCCAATTCTTTGCTACCCCATGGACTGTAGTCTGCCAGGCTCCTGTGTCCAGGGAGTTCTCCAGGCAAGAATACTGGTGTGGGTTGCCATTTCCTACTCCAGGGCATCTTATCAACCCAGGGATCAAACCCGTGTCTCACACATTGTTGGCAGATTCTCTACCATCTGAGCCACAAGGTGCTAACTCTGGTACATGTTTTAAGTTTTCATGACAAAAAAAAAAATGGAAAACAAAACATATATAGAAGACAGTGACCACTGCCTCCAGTCACTTAGGTTTCTAACTGAAATATGGCAAAATAGAAGGATAAATTTTTTAAAAGTTTATAATTCTATTACATGATAATGGATATTCTAATAACCATAGGGAGGAAAGAAATCTTTTCTTCCACCCTTGCTGGGGAGTCTGTAACAAAAGAGATTACCGAGAAAAGAAGTATACAGATTTACTTACTATGCTATGTGGGAGCTTTGCTGAGAAAATGAAGACTGGAAAAAGCTGTTAAACCTGAGTATTCTAACACTAGTTTTGATGAAGTGTGCAAAGTTGTGGAAAATGTGATGGGGGAAAAAGATAATGAGCTAAGAGTGATAAACTGAGGGAACTCAGCAAGATCTGTTCGTTTCCACTTCTGCCTTCCTTGGTCTTCAGAAATAAGCACTATCCTCTTAGAATGGGACAGGCACCTCTCACAGGAGGGTCTTCTGATGGGGGAAATGTCAGAGTCCTTCCTACACCTGCCGTTTCTCAAATTTCTTCTTGAATATTAAAATATTCAATACATCCAGGTGCTGTATTTTGGAGTATTATGTTCTGAACCCTGTCATACAAAAATAAAATTTAATTGTGACTAAACTAATCATAGAACATTTTACTATCTGAGAGAGTGAGCAGAAAAATGATATGCCCCAAATATTGTCCAAGGAATAGGGAGTAACTCAGCAGACATAATAGGCCTAAAAAAACAGTTATAGGAGGGAAAAAGTTACTTTATCATTACATTCTCTTGGATTTTCCTTTTCAACATAACAGGTCCATACTGATTTTCCTGACAGGTTTCAATGCCCAATTTTGATTACATATTAGAGTTACAGTATCTATGATCTGTGCAGCCTTATGATGTTTTTCACCAGTGGGACAAATTACTTTCAGTGGTTAAAAAAAAATAAACATTGTAGCCAAACTGCCTAGATTTTTATGCTGTCTCTAAGACAGGCTGGGACCTGGGATCTTTTCTGGCAAGATGCATCTGGACAAACATCTCGAGTGACAAAATACAAAGAAACTGTATGGGACTAAAAACATCTGCATGCATGTGTAGATGAGGCAAGTTATGAATGACAAGATACAAAAAGACCAAAACCCCAACTGCCAATTCTAAGGGGCAAAAGCAGGGTACTGCGAATGATTCGTGCACACAGCACCTGCAAGGGGTGAGCCAACCACCTAAGCTACCCTTTAAGCCCATCCCATTGATTGGTTCCTGCCCTCACCTCATTTAAGGCACCAGCTTATCCCCCTTCAGAGAACAAGCAAGGTCACCTGCTTCATGTTTTCCCTCCCTTGTGGTGCAACGTGAGTCCCAATAAAGCCTTGCCTGAATTTCTTGTCTGGCCTTTTATCAATTTCTATTGATTAACGAGTCCAAGAAGGCTGGTAGGTAATAGCTCTACATTTATTGACTGCTGAACAAAATCACTTAACCTCACAGAGCAAGTATCCTTGTTTATGAAATGGAGATAATAATAGGGTTTGTTTATTCATAAATTGGCCCCAATGCATGAGGACAAGGAGAAAGCAAAGGGAGAAGCAGAGCACTTCAGATTAGTAGGTGGTGGTTTAATAAGCAAGGGAACTTACATAGAAGGCTTATCTTGGGCACCTGCAAGATGAGCAGATCTGGGCACTCACATGCCAGAATCTTAAAAGTGTATATAGAGACCTTAGCTGGGTCTAGTCACATATTCAGTCCAGATGGCTTCAATAACTCATTACTCTCTTAAGGCTGCATCCTTGAAAATGGCTATAGCTCATATATCTGCTTAGAAAGACATAATTAAGCAAAAATACTTTCCTTTAAAACTTGAAGCATTTATAGAAATATAATATGTATGTTACACATAATGCATAGTATAACAGATAAATTTTTAAAGTAGTAAAAGACATCTGACCATTTCCATAATGCATGTTTGCTCCTTTTATATTTCCTATTTATATATATTTAAAATAAACAAGTTGTACAACTAACTAAAATTAAAATGTGTGTACTATTTCAAAAAAAAAAAAAAAAGAAAATGGCTATAGCTGTCAGTATGGTGGGTGGACTGTACATTCCAAGGACAGGGAAGCGGGTGAAAGACTGCATTGTCTGGGCCCCGCTTGTGGGTTAACAGGCGGTCACATCCTCTTGAAGACCTCATCTAATGAGGTTATATTTAGAATTGAGTGAATTGATGCTAAACCATCTATGGCAGTGGAACATATATACTGGCAATTATAATTCTGAATTATTGTTTGTACTTTCATTGCCTTTATAGTATTTATTAACTTTGCCACTATTACCTAAGGCATAACCTAATCAGGCAAAACTATTCCAGTGGACTTTTAAAAGTGTACATTGAACAACAGGAAAAATGAATAATGTTATAAAATAACTTCCTTGTTATTACAAGAAATTTGTTCTTTTCTTCCAAGGAGTTTGAAAATCTTTCATGTATAATTTATCACATCAGATGATTGTGCATTTGGCACTGGATTTTAAGTACACACACACACACACACATACACACATAGCTGGCTCACATTTCCTTATGTTTAAACTATTTTTTTTTTATAATATACTATCATTGACTTAATATGCAGCATGTGCCACATCTATACAGATTCTTATTTAACATGTGTAATATTATAAGAGGAGAAGGGGATAACAGAGGATGAGATGGTTAGATGGCATTACTAACTCAATGGACATGAGTATGAGCAAACTCCAGGAGACAGTGAAGGACACGGAAGCCTGGTATGCTGCAGTCCATAGGGTCACAAAGAGCTGGACACGACTGAGCAACTGATCAACAACAATATTATGATGCAATAGATTGGCAAAAAGAAAACTCTCCAGATTACACGTTGTCAATTTAGCCAAGGATATAGAAATTTAGTGTCCATGTGGTAGCCTTACAGGAGTTGATAAAACATACCTCATCACAACTTCTTTAGACACAACCCCCAGATTCTCTACCAGAATGTATGCAAGTCTCTATGATGTCATCACACAAGTCAGGGTCTTGTCTTGGTAATGAAGTTTTAATTTTGCAGGGAGTGATTAATTTCTGTCCCTTCCCTTCCCCTTACAACCTACGATATCATTCATGGATTTACATAGACAATTTCTTCTGCCACCTTCTGTTAAAGAGAATATTTGCAGACATTGAAATCTCCATTTGTTGGCTTTATCTGGATTCATCATGGTTGGCTTCCTATGAATGAGCAGGAAAGCAGAACCCATGCTCAACTACCTTTCAGTGACTCATGACTCTTTGGCTTAATTTCTGCCTTCCCAGAAAGATCTCTTCTATCTGAGAATTCTAGATGAAACTAAATAACATTGGAACAAACACTGGTTAAAACAAACAATACAATCTGTGTGCACTGAATGGTTTCTTTCCTTAATAGTAGTTGCAAGCATCTCAAACTCTTTTCTTAATTCACTTAGCTTCTTAAGCCATATTCAGTTGCATGGAAGGAAATAACTATGTTGCTGTCACATATTTACCAGGTGACAATTTTCACTTTTAGTTACCAGGTTCGGGTTCATTATTTTACATTGCTTTTGTTGTTTCTATTGTTTATGTTTCCTAAGTCCTTGCACATTGTTGTGGATTCTACACATTTTAATTTCCATGGCCAGAGAAGCAATGATGCTACAAAATCTGTTCCCCAGTGGGTAATTTTTTATGAGTATCATTGTGTGTGTGCACTTTCACAGGAAATAATGGAAGTATATTCAACTTTTCTCTTGGTTCTCTCTCTTTTTGTGTCTTGACACAAATATTTTCAAAAGTGAAATACAGACTACCTTAGTTAGAATGGCATGTTTCATTACATTTCTAAATTGTAGGAAATATTATTGTGATATAAGGGTAAGAGAATTGTGAACTCTTGATGTGGCCACTCAGCAATATACTTTTTATGATTTTTACTTTCTAAAAGTAGTAGCTATTATTAAGTTATCTGTTTTTCTAGTTCAGATATCAGATTTCAATTCAATGCAAAACATACCAGGAAAGAATTTTAAGATAGACAAAATAAATAAACATATATACTATATTTATGAATTGAACTCAAATTGGGCAGAGCAGTGCTCTAAGGGAATTCAATTAAAATTCATAGAGTTTGATGAATTTAAAAAGTAGATATGATTATGAATGTTGTTTAATTTAGGTAGCCATTTCAAAAACTGGATTGTCTAGTAGTGTTTCAAGAAAAGACAAGACTATCACTGAGACGCAGCCTAGGCTATTCATGTAATTCTCCGTCTCAATAATAAAGGGGCTTCGGTTAAAACACAGGGTTCAGGAGACAGTCAATGGTATTTGGAACTTCCCCACATCACAAAAATAGTTTAAATAGCAAAACTATAAGAAAAATGGAATGGGCACATTCACTTTTATTCTGGTAATAGACATCACATCTTCAGGATGTTATTCAAGTGAAAGTTCAATCCATTTTCAATGAGAAATAATAAATATTAATTTGGCTAAACCTTGCACAGATGCTTGGAACAACTTTCTGGCTGAGATGATGAAGAGATGTGAGACTTGGGTTCCAAATAAGATTGCAGATTCTCATTCCTTAAAGATAAAAATAAGATGTCTATCTTCTTGGTATTACTTTACTGCCAACCTAGGATTAAGGCAGGGAGATGAATGAAGTAGCCATTAAAGTTTCATTCCAGGCCTGTAACTCAATGAATTTCTTGAATTCACCATTTTCACTTTGTAACAGATTCAGCAATGCAGCAAAATTACCAGGCAACCCAATTTCTTAGGGTTGTAGCGATGTCACAGATAGTTAAATAGAAACCGGGGTTTTGTCCTGGTTTCAATAAATTGGCCAGCTGGACCACCGGCAACATCTCCCCATGCAGTTACAGAGATCTAGCAGTGTGTTAATAAAAGCCTCAGGGAGGCCCTTCAAACTACTGGCCATTTTCTACATAAGATGTAACTCTGGGTAATTTCAAAATGTCTATCTATTACTCTTGTTCTGAAAAAAAAAAAAAGTATGTAATAGAACATGGTGTATGTATGTGTATGTGTGTTGTGGCCTAAATGAATTAAAATTTAATAAAACATTATGGAAAAATGGCTACCTTTTCTCCTCCTTCCCCCCATATACAGCTTTGCTAATTCACCAACTCATCACATGTTAATACTTAATTCTCAAAGGGAAAACACATTTTCAATTTACTTAAAGCACAAACTGGTAGGTTCTATTTAGAAATTATATAGTAAAGGCATCTTTTTGCCCCAAACCATTTTTCTAAACCAGCTTTCTAATACCTGACATTTCTCACAATTGACTGCTAATGCTGGTAACAGTGAAATTTGTCTAACAGAAATAATAAGTTTAAAAACAGTAAGAATAAAAATCAATGTATAATTAAATTCACTTAGATATGTAAGTATAATAATATAATTCAACATGTTTGAATACTTCAATTAAGTGAAACTTTACTGTGGAGAGCAATATAAGGGGATAGAAATAGTTACATTAGCCTACATTTGTTTATAAGCTAAGAAAAGCTTCTATTTCTGATTATTTATTTAATAATCAAAATTGTCACAAAAAGTTAAACATTATTACATTTTCCACAATTATGGGAACAATAATAATAAAAATAAGAAATTCTAATAGGGCTAATTTTTGCCCAACTTGTTATAGAGAAAAGAGATGCAAATACAAGATCCTCTCTCCAGGGAACCAATTCTTGACTATAAATTTCAATGACAATTTTCCCACTTATCAGAAATATTTGAAAATTATTCACATTCATTTTTAGAGCTTTTATTTTTCATGGTCAGACATGAAAACCATTATGTGTTTTAAATAGATATGCTACTAATTTTCAAACTAAAGCTTTAGAATATTACAATTACACAAATTTTCTTTTAGTTTGATTCCCTTTTTCTTATCTATGTTTTAACTGTGACCCACAAAAACAACCAGGTATAGAGACTTATACAAACAGTCACTGTGACATTTGTGGCAATTTTGCCTATAATTTAAAACAAACAAAAATACCTAAGAAATTTCTAAATCACAACATACTTTTGTAACATAATGTGGAATCTTAAGAAAAGTGACAATATTCTGGGGATATGTAGTCACAATAATCAACAACTTATTAATAATTTATCAATAAAGAGGTATACACACAAACACATACACACAGGCAAGACAGGAAAATAAACAAAGATCAGTAAGAATCATCGATGAAATGTTATGTGCCAGCAAATTTGGAAAACTCAGCAGTGGCCACAGGCCTGGAAAAGGTCAGTTTTCATTCCAATCCCAAAGAAAGGCAATGCCAAAAAATGCTCAAACTACCACACAATTGCACTCATCTCACACACTAGCAAAGTAATGCTCAAAATTATCCAAGCCAGCCTTCAGCAATACATGAACCATGAACTTCCAGATTTTCAAGCTGGTTTTAGAAAAGGCAGAGGAACCAGTGATCAAATTGCCAACATCCACTGGATCATTGAGAAAGCAAGAGAGTTCCAGAAAAAAACATCTGCTTTCTTGACTATGCCAAAGCCTTTGACTGTGTAGATCACAATACACTGTGGAAAATTCTTCAAGAAATGGGAGTACCAGACCACCTGACCTGCCTCTTGAGAAAACTGTATGCAGGTCAGGAAGCAACAGTTAGAACTGGACATGGAACAACAGACTGTTTCCAAATAGGAAAAGGAGTATGTCAAGGCTGTATATTGTCATTCTGCTTATTTAACTTACATGCAGAGTACATTATGAGAAATGCTGGGCTGGATGAAGCACAAGCTAGAATCAAGATTGCTGGGAGAAATATCAGTAAACTCAGATAAGCAGATGACACCATCCTTAAGGCAGAAAATGAAGAACTAAATAACCTCTTGATGAAAGTGAAAGAGGAGAGTCAAAAAGTTGGCTTAAAGTTCAACGTTCATAAAACTAAGATAATGACATCTGGTCCCATCACTTCATGATAAATAGATGGGGAAACAGTGTCAGACTTTATTTTTCTGGGCTCCAAAAGCACTGCAGATGGTGATTGCAGCCCTGAAATTAAAGACGCTTACTCCTTGGAAGGAAAGTTATGACCAACCTAGACAGCATATTCAAAAGCAGAGACATTCCTTTGCCAACAAAGGTCCATCTGGTCAATGCTATGGCTTTTCCAGTGGTCATGTATGCATGTGATAGTTGGACTGTAAAGAAAGCTGAGCACTGAAAAATTGATGCTGTTGAACTGTGGTGTTAGAGAAGACTCTTGAGAGTCCCTTGGACTGCAAGGAGATTCAACCAGTCCATTCTAGAGGAGATCAGTCCTGGGTGTTCATTGGAAGGACTGATGTTGAAGCTGAAACTCCAATACTTTGGCCACCTAATGCAAAGAGCTGACTCATTTGAAAAGACCCTGATGCTGGGAAAATTGAGAGCAGGAGGAGAAGGGGATGGCAGAGGATGAGCTGGTTGGATGGCATCACTGACTGGACGGACATGAGTTTGGGTAAACTCCAGGACTTGGTGATGGACCGGTAGTTCTGGGGTGCTTCAGTCCATAGGGTCTCAATAAGTTGGACACAACTGAGCAACTGAACTGAACTGAACTGAATAAAGGCTATGTATTATGTTGGTATTACATTTAATTCTATTTTCATTTATATATTTCTCAGCTTCAAATTTTTTTAGTAAGCATATATTCCTTTCACAATCATAACATATGTGTTACTTTTAAAGATATTTCATGATAAAATAAGAAGTTTATGTGCTTAAGTAGTAAAATATTAATATATCTGAGGATGGAGGAAAAATAAAATAGTTTTATGACAATTTAATCTCTGCACATTCAACTAATATCCTTGGAAACAAATTTTTTTTCATAGCTATAGTACACTTTATAAAAATTAAACTTCTACCACTAATTCTTTCTGCTCTCTATGCTTCCTTGATTTATAAACTGAATATCAAATGTAAATTTAGCCTTTATTTAATTTTTAATTTAACAGCATCCATGGTAAGTTTTTATTTGATCATTTGAATAATTTCACTTAGATTTTTTCAGTAATTTGCTTATTTTCACTTATTCTTACCTCCATCCTCCCTGAGAGAGGTCTAAACAAGGGCAATCCAATGTGATTAGCACAACAGAAGCATCTATAAAATGTAGACACAACACAGAAGGATAAATTAAATTTTAAAAAAATGGGAAGTTATTCAAATGTATTCATAAGCATATCTGAGATTATCAGAATACATAGTTTTCCAGGACCAGATGTCAGAAAAACCCACCTTTTGTTGCTATCTCTGATTTCTTCTCATCTTTCATCCATCAGCCTCCCCATCAACAAGCCATCATATTTGCTTATTCAGCTTTCCAAATATTTTCTTCTGTTAACTACTGACATTGTTTCTCATCAGTCCTTCTATGTCCTTGGCCTAAAAAACAGTGACTGACTCCTAGTTGTTATGCTTGATATTAGCCTCTCTGTCCAATATTGCATCTCACTCCCATCACACAAGTTAATTTCTTAAATAAGCATTTCACATGTTACTTTAAGAATATACAATGGATTAAAGACAATCTCTTTAACAAGTGGTGCTGGGGAAACTGGTCAACCACTTGTAAAAGAATGACACTAGAACACTTTCTAACACCATACACAAAAATAAACTCAAAATGGATTAAAGATCTCAATGTAAGACCAGAAACTATAAAACTCCTAGAGGAGAACATAGGCAAAACACTCTCTGACATATATCACAGCAGGATCCTCTATGACCCACCTCCCAGAATATTGGAAATAAAAGCAAAAATAAACAAATGGGACCTAATTAAACTTAAAAGATTCTGCACATCAAAGGAAACTATTAGCAAGGTGAAAAGGCAGCCTTCAGAATGGGAGAAAACAATAGCAAATGAAGCAACAGACAAACAACTAATCTCAAAAATATACAAGCAACTCCTCCAGCTCAACTCCAGAAAAATAAATGACCAAATCAAAAAATGGGCCAAAGAACTAAATAGACATTTCTCCAAAGAAGATATACAGATGGCTAACAAATACATGAAAAGATGCTCAACATCACTCATTATCAGAGAAATGCAAATCAAAACCACTATGAGGTACCATTTCACACCAGTCAGAATGGCTGCAATCCAAAGTCTACAAGTAATAAATGCTGGAGAAGATGTGGAGAAAAGGGAACCCTCTTACACTGTTGGTGGGAATGCAAACTAGTACAGCCACTATGGAGAACAGTGTGGAGATTCCTTAAAAAACTTGAAATAGAACTGTCTTATGATCCAGCAATCCCACTACTGGGCATACACACTGAGGAAACCAGAAGGGAAAGAGACACGTGTACCCCAATGTTCATCGCAGCACTGTTTATAATAGCCAGGACATGGAAGCAACCTAGATGTCCATCAGCAGATGAATGGATAAGAAAGCAGTGGTACATATACACAATGGAGTATTACTCAGCCATTAAAAAGAATACATTTGAATCAGTTCTAATGAGGTGGATGAATCTGGAACCTATTATACAGAGTGAAGTAAGCCAGAAAGAAAAACACCAATACAGTATACTAACGCATATATATGGAATTTAGAAAGATGGTAACAATAACCCTGTGTACGAGACAGCAAAAGAGACACTGATGTATAGATCAGTCTTATGGACTCTGTGGGAGAGGGAGAGGGTGGGGAGATTTGGGAGAATGGCATTGAAACATGTATAATATCATGTATGAAACGAGTCACCAGTCCAGGTTCGATGCACGATACTGGATGCTTGGGGCTGGTGCACTGGGATGACCCAGAGGGATGGTATGGGGAGGGAGGAGGATTCAGGATGGGGAACACAGGTATACCTGTGGCGGATTCATTTCGATATTTGGCAAAACTAATACCATATTGTAAAGTTTAAAAATAAAATAAAAATTTAAAAAAAATCAACACTACACTCTATTATTCATGCAATAAACTCCAAAATGTTTATATGACTCCTAAAGCCTATTCAAACATGATCTCAAATAAATCTATAACTTCTCTCTAGTAACAAACTCTGCCCCACCAACACATTATACCCTATGCGTCTCCTGATTTCTCTCTATATAGTTCCACTGTTTCTTTGACCCTGCTCATGCTTGATCAATTCAGTTGAGTTCAGTCCCTCAGTCATGTCTGACTCTTTGCAACCCCATGGACTGCAGCACGCCAGGCTTCCCTGTCCATCACCAACTCCCGGAGCTGGCTCAAACTCATGTCCATCCAGTCGGTGATGCCATCCCACCATCTCATCCTCTGTCGTTCCCTTCTCCCACCTTCAATCTTTCCCAGCATCAGGGTCTTTTCAAATGAGTCAGTTATCCGCATCAGGTGGCCAAAGTATTGGAGTTTCAGCATCAGTTTTTTCAACGAATATTCAGGACTGATTTCCTTTAGGATTGACAGGTTGGATCTCCTTGCAGTCCAGGGGACTTTCAAGAATCTTTTCCAAATCCACAATCAAAAGCATGGTGGTGGTGGTTTAGTCACTCAGTCATGTCTGGCTCTTTGTGACCCCATGGAGAGTAATGTGCAAGGCTCCTCTCTCCATGAGATTTCCCAGGCAAGAACACTGGAGTGGATTACCATTTCCTTCTCCGGGGGATCTTCCCAACCCAGAGATCGAACCAAGGTTCCCTGCATTGGCAGGTGGATTCATTACTGACTGAGCCACCAGGGAAGCTGCTCATGCTTAACCTCTGCCAATACACCCCATAGTTCCTTGGCCTCTTCTAAATTCCAGGTGAATTCCATCTCACCTGAGGTTCTTCAACACTAGCACTCCATTCCCCATCTAATAGAAATTTTAATAATATTTCTTTAATCTGCATTCCATCATCTTTTATAAAACTTTTGTTATAATATTAAGTTGATCTAAATATTATAGAGATATAAATTTATCTCAGTTATTACAAACTGACATTTTCTTCACTATGATATGAGCTCCTTCATGATGAGAATTATATTTCTTCGTATCCCCAACATCTAGTGTATAAAAAAGAAATGAGTGTTCTGAAATTTAAAGCTTCAAAATAATTCCTTTACTGTGTATAATATCTAATATCAAAACTATCTCATTCATATTTTATTTGGTAATACATTTCTGGTTATGCATTCTTTCTGTGTGACTCCACATTTTAAGTGCACACAACTTTAAAAAATACTGATTTTTCCTTGTACTATATTCTATTTCTTACCCAATATGATTTAACCTACCATTAGATAGATTAATTTCTGAATATCCTTGGATAAATTCCTTTTCTAACAGGATAAAACTAGAATGGAGTTCCCATGTTATTTTAATTAGAATTTTTAAGACAGGCAGTGATGTGATTTTAAATACTTGTGCTACATCTAATAAAATATATATAATGGTTCCTTCTTTATCAGAGCTGGTATCTCCAGCCCTCTCTAATACCCAATAAAACAAAAGATAAATACACAACATATGTAGCATTATAAGTGAGAAACAAAATGCTCCTGTGGGCTTTGAGACGGCTTTTTAGGTGCCTGCTTTTATCAAGGGGATAATTTTATTTATTTATTTTTTTTAACCTTTGATATTTTTTTTAAATTTTATTTTATTTTTAAACTTTACGTAATCGTATTAGTTTTGCCAAACATCAAAATGAATCCATCACAGGTATACATGTGCTCCCCCTCCTGAACCCTCCTCCCTCCTCCCTCCCCATACCATCCCTCCAGGTCGTCCCAGTGCACCAGCCCCAAGCATCCAGTATCGTGCATTGAACCTGGACTGGTATCTCATTTCATACGTGATATTTTACATGTTTCAATGCCATTCTCCCAAATCTTCCCACCCTCTCCCTCTCCCACAGAGTCCATAAGACTGTTCCATACATCAGCGTCACTTTTGCTGTCTCGTACACAGGGTTATTGTTATCATCTTTCTAAATTCCATATATATGCATTAGTATACTTTATTGGTGTTTTTCCTTCTGGCTTACTTCACTCTGTATAATAGGCTCCAGTTTCATCCACCTCATTAGAACTGATTCAAATGTATTCTTTTTAATGGCTGAGTAATACTCCATTGTGTATATGTACCACTGCTTTCTTATCCATTCATCTGCTGATGGACATCTAGGTTGCTTCCATGTCCTGGCTATTATAAACAGTGCTGCGATGAACATTGGGGTACACGTGTCTCTTTCCCTTCTGGTTTCCTCAGTGTGTATGCCCAGCAGTGGGATTGCTGGATCATAAGGCAGTTCTATTTCAAGTTTTTTAAGGAATCTCCACACTGTTCTCCATAGTGGCTGTACTAGTTTGCATTCCCACCAACAGTGTAAGAGGGTTCCCTTTCCTCCACACCCTCTCCAGCATTTATTATTTGTAGACTTTTGGATCGCAGCCATTCTGACTGGCGTGAAATGGTACCTCATAGTGGTCTTGATTTGCATTTCTCTGATAATGAGTGATGTTGAGCATCTTTTCATGTGTTTGTTAGCCATCTGTATGTCTTCTTTGGAGAAATGTCTATTTAGTTCTTTGGCCCATTTTTTGATTGGGTCATTTATTTTTCTGGAGTTGAGCTGGAGGAGTTGCTTGTATATTTTTGAGATTAGTTGTTTTAAAAGATAGAAGAGTGAAATAAAATCATCTAGAGATGCTTGGTTTTAGTGTTTAAAAAATTGAACTTATACATTTTCTGAAAATGACTTTTTATCAAGCTAAACTCATTTCATTTCTTTTTTTCAATATGTCAATAAGATAAAAGCTTATTTTTTTTATCCACTTTAAAGCAACTATTGTTACCATGGATAACTGAAAGAAACATCAGATTCCTTGAATTCAAATTTTTTATGAGGGAAGAGTTTTCTAAGGAATAACATGTTTGAGTTTTCTTTTTTTTTATTTGAAATTAAAAGGAAATAATAATTACTAAAAATTGGTATGAAAAATGTTGATGTATATTTTCACGATTTTTTATTACAGTATCATAAAAAGAGGTGTTCAACTTGCTTTATAGTTACTTGGATTGACTGGATAAGAAGATTTAAAACTAAATTTGAGAAATTAGGCGGTAGTGTCAACAAAAATCAAGCAGTAAGATGTAACAAAAATGTGGATTCCACTTTTGCACCCAGTGGAATGTTTTCCTTCTTAACAAAGCACTATACTTCAGATTGACAAAATAATTGATTTTTCTTTATCATAAAACACTTTAAAATTAATTTTAAATTTATTATAAGATTAAAAATAGAAGCATTGATATTTAAGTTATATGTTTCTCATGCCAACATCTTGAAGTCAAACAAGATAAAAGAAAAAAAAATATTATTCCCTATCTTCCCTATTCCCATAGGGAATATCAGTTAATATCACCCAAAATTTTGTTCCTATCGGTTTTTCCTTATAGCTCAAAGTTTGGCAAGTGGAGTTATTGGTGTCTTTAAACCCATCATCTTTTTCTCTATTATTTTGTGACTTTCTGGCTATTAAATCGATGGACTCAATGCACACATGACTCTGCACTTTCGTTTGCAGCCCTGGCACCCACACAGGTTCCTAGAGAGCCTGCATATGAAGGGAAGTATATCTTCCTTAGCCAGTCCCAGTAGGATAACTCCAGGTTCCAGTGCCAAAACAGATGGGGAGAAGACTGCACTCAGTGTTTGTATAGTCTGTAAAACAAAACAGTATAGTAGCAAAAACAACGAAAACCAAACATCTCTTGAAACTTACCATAGAAAATAAACTAAGTTTTAGGTCTCAACACAGCCCAAACTGTTCTCTCAAAAACTCTAGTGATACAATTGTTATTGTCCCTATTCTTGATTATATTCCACTTCTCAGCAGCAGGTACTTCTCCTAAGTGAACAACAGTTGACACTTGAGTGTCATAGTATATGTTTGAGGGAACAGCTTGTTAAAGGCTGTTAACAGCATGGAACCAGGCAATGCAGAGGGAGAATGGATATTCAAGGAACGGGAAATATCTGAACTTTAGTGGGGCTGGGGCTTAGTATGAAAAAAGGAAAGGGATGACTGAAGAAACTAGAGTAAATCAGGAACCAAATCTTGAAGAAGCTTGTAAGCCTTTTCATACCTCATGCTCAGGAACAGCTAACAGGTTAGGCTAGTACAAAATACAAAGCTCATATTAATTTTTCAGATCAGATCAGATCAGATCAGCCGCTCAGTCATGTCCGACTCTTTGTGACCCCATGAATCCCAGCACTCCAGGCCTCCCTGTCCATCACCAACTCCCGGAGTTCACTGAGACTCACGACCATTGAGTCAGTGATGCCATCCAGCCATCTCATCCTCTGTCGTCCCCTTCTCCTCTTGCCCCCAATCCCTCCCAGCATCACAGTCTTTTCCAATGAGTCAACTCTTCGCATGAGGTGGCCAAAGTACTGGAGTTTCAGCTTTAGCATCATTCCTTCCAAAGAAATCCCAGGGCTGATCTCCTTCAGAATGGACTGGTTGGATCTCCTTGCAGTCCAAGGGACTCTCAAGAGTCTTCTCCAGCACCACAGTTCAAAAGCATCAGTTCTTCGGCGCACAGCCTTCTTCACAGTCCAACTCTTACATTCATACATGACCACAGGATAAACCATAGCCTTGACTACATGGAACTTTGTTGGCAAAGTAATGCCTCTTCTTTTGAATATGCTATCTGCTGCTAAGTCGCTTCAGTCGTGTCCGACTCTGTGCGACCCCATAGACAGCAGCCAATCAGGCTCCCCCATCCTTGGGATTCTCCAGGCAAGAACACTGGGGTAGCTTGCCATTTCCTTCTCCAATGAATGAAAGTGAAAAGTGAAAGTGAAGTTGTTCAGTCGTATCTGACTCTTTGCGACCCCATGGACTGCAGCCTACCAGGCTCCTCCGTCCGTGGGATTTTCCAGGCAAGAGTACTGGAGTGCTATCTAGGTTGGTTATAACTTTCCTTCCAAGGAGTAAGCGTCTTTTAATTTCATGGCTGCAGTCACCATCTGCAGTGATTTTGGAGCCCCCCAAAATAAAGTCTGACACTGTTTCCAGTCTTTCCCATCTATTTCCCATGAAGTGATGGGACAGGATGCCATGATCTTCATTTTCTGAATGTTGAGCTTTAAGCCAACTTTTTCACTCTCCTCTTTCACTTTCATCAAGAGGCTTTTGAGTTCCTCTTCACCTTCTGCCATAAGAGTGGTGTCATCTGCGTATCTGAGGTTATTGATATTTCTCCTGGCAATCTTGATTCCAGCTTGTGTTTCTTCCACTCCAGCATTTCTCATGATGTACTCTGCATATAAGTTAAATAAGCAAGGTGAGAATATACAGCCTTGACATACTCCTTTTCCTATTTGGAACCAGTCTGTTGTTCCATGTCCAGTTCTAACTGTTGCTTCCTGACCTGCATACAAATTTCTCAAGAGGCCTATCAGGTGGTCTAGTATTCCCATCTCATTCAGAATTTTCCACAGTTTATTGTAATCCACACAGTCAAAGGCTTTGGCATAGTCAATAAAGCAGAAATAGATGTTTTTCTAGAACTCTCTTGCTTTTTCCATGATCCAGTGGATGTTGGCAATTTGATCTCTGGTTCCTCTGCCTTTTCTAAAACAATCTTGAACATCAGGAAGTTCATGGTTCACATATTGTTGAAGCCTGGCTTGGAGAATTTTGAGCATTACTTTACTAGTGTGTGAGATGAGTGCAATTGTGTGGTAGTTTGAGCATTCTTTGGCATTGCCTTTCTTTGGGACTGGAATAAAAACTGACCTTTTCCAGTCCTGTGGCCACTGCTGAGTTTTCCAAATTTGCTGGCATATTGAGTGCAGCAGGTTCACAGCATCATCTTTCAGGATTTGGAATAGCTCAACTGGAATTCTTCATGTCTACTAGCTTTGTTCATAGTGATGCTTTCTAAGGCCCACTTGACTTCTCATTCCAGGACGTCTGGCTCTAGGTCAGTGATCACACCATCGTGATATCTGGCTCGAAGTTATAGAAAGGCCATTTTAGTTTCAGTGTTAAAAATGATTGATGGAAAAAGATGAGTTATCAAGTTGTTACTGTTATCTAGATGACAGTTAATGATGGCTTGATCTAAGGTAGAATTTCTCAACCTCAGCACTATTGATATCCTGGACTGGATAATCCTTTGCTATGGAGAGTGTCCTGTGCATTGACAGATGTTTGGAAGTATCTATGGCTATGCATGTATGCTAGGTCACTTCAGTCATGTCCAACTCTGTGGGACCCTATGGACTATAGCCTGTCAGGGTCCTCTGTCCATGGGGTTCTCCACACAAGAATACTGGAGTGGGTTGCCATGCCCATCTCCAGGTATCCATGGCTACTTCTCACTAGATGCACTAGATGTCAATATCATTTCCACACCAAGTTTTGACAACCAAAAATGTCTCCAGTCTCTGTTAAATGTCCTGTGGGGGCAAACACTTTCACCCCACTGCGTGCCCCAACTCCTTCTCCCCTTGAAGAACACAGATCAAAGAGTGTGGCAAAGAGGATACAGGAAAATACAGGAAAGCAGGAGACTAGAGTAGTAGTTAAAAGATTCTATCTGTGTCAACTATAAGGTGGTGATCTATTGGTTTCAGAGTTTGAGGGAGAATAAAAAGATGTATTTTACTTTCTACTAGGAATAATACAGATTTTTTTTTTTTAATAGGGAGGTGAAGACATTGATTTACATGCTTGAAAAATAAATGGTGGGTATATATATATATATATATATATATATAATAAAACACACCTATACATGAAATACAGTATTTCAATATGAAATTGAGGAGCATCTCAACTACAGACATGACCGTGGAAACAGAAGGAAGCCCAGTGGTAAAGGTTTTGTTGGCCCTGTGGAGAAATGAGTCAGACTTTTGTTAAGGATC
Source organism: Bos indicus (assembly GCF_029378745.1). Lineage (NCBI taxonomy): Eukaryota > Metazoa > Chordata > Mammalia > Artiodactyla > Bovidae > Bos > Bos indicus. The sequence goes on from NC_091765.1 coordinate 76,260,965, forward strand.
ACTGTAATCTCTCTAGTTTGAACAGCTAGTCAACATTGACTGTTTTAGAAAAGATAATAGAAACAGCAGATCTGGAGAATTATGAGTCACAAAATATTAATTTTAGCTACACATTACTAACAATGTTCTGAAATACAATTAACTTCCTTTTTGAAAATATATATAATTTTAGGCACATAATATGGAAAATCAAGGACAAAATATAGTTTAATATTTTATAGAGAAGATGTGCACCATTTTTGATGTTACGGTACAGTGTATTTATTTGCCCAATTAAGTTAACTGAAGATAAGTAACAAAAAAGATATGTGGACAGCTGGAGAGCAAAAAGTTTGCAGAGTTAGAGCAGAGTGAAAACATGTGATTATTCTTGAGATGGTATGAGGAGAGCCTGTCCTTGTGATCTCAAACAGGATGTTTCTGCTATTACAAAAGATTTTTCTGTCAAGTCCTTATTAGGCACTTGAGCTTCATGTTTCCTACTTCTAGTGGTAAATGCAGGATATTGTTTGTCAAAAACCTACCATTTTTGCATGCCTATTCACTATTTTCACTATAAGCATAAAAAGGAAACTAAAGCTTTAAAAACAAAAAAAGGCTATTATTAGCCTAGCAAGAAGTAAAATAGCATCTTTTATGGGACATAAAAAAATCTGAAGTTTTTTACATTTTTTTAAGAGAAAGTAATATTGGCAAAGATTACTTAACCTGTAAAGGATACTTTCATATTCAGTCTGAAATCTTCAAACTGTGATTTAAATAAAGTAAAGAATACTTGAAAATACAGATTTCATTATTCAAACTTTTAGAAATTAAACTATAGCTTAAACTTTAGCAAGGTTAGAGAATCTAGTGTTATACTAGATCTATTGTCACACTTCTAACAGAATTTTTAATATATTTTTATCTATTTGTGTTTAAGAAACAAGTGTTCAATATAAAATAGTCAGAAAATAATTAACTAGTATTAACTACAGTTATGACTTGACATATAGGTTTTCATATCTATACCGATATAAATATTTTCAAAACTGTGATTAACATGTTTCAATAACTTCATTACTTCCTTATATTTATTGGACAATTTCCAGTAAAGATATTTCATAATTCTGTTATGTTTTGAAAACAATTCAATAGCTGTTTTTGGTTTTGTTTTTTAAATTTGATGACCAGTGCTTTTAAAGCCTGGATTATTTTTTCCAGTTCTTTGAAAGCAAACTTTATAAATGTTTTGGTCTCTCTATCTTTCTTTCAGAGATATTTACCCTTCCCATAGATTGTAAAATGATTTTTAAATTTTAAAGTAGCTTACATATTTAATTGGGCTTCCCAAGTGGCACTAGTGATAAAGAAACTGCCTGCAATACAGAAGATATAATAGAGATGCAGTTTGGATCCCTGAGTCTGGAAGACCCCCTGGAGGAGGGAATGGAAACACACTCCAGGATTCTTGTCTGGAGAATCCCATGGACAGAGGAGCCTGATGGGCTGTGGCTTGCAAAGAGTTGAACATGACTGAAATGACTTAGCACAGCATGACACATTTTTAATTCTAGGTATTTCAACACCATTATATAGATTAATGTTCTATTGGTATTTCTTCTTTAGTAAATGTCTTATGCATATCTCTGTCCTTATTTCTATTGAGTGCTTTTTTAAAATTGATTACTTTAGTTCCTTTTATGTTTAATATGTTACTATTCATCACATATGACACTAATTTTTTTGTAGCTTAATATTTATTTTTTACTAAACCATTTAAGATTATTTTGTAGTCAAATCCATTATTGCATTTCCTTGCAACATATTTTGTGCTTTTGAAAGCCATCTTAAACTTAAAGAAAAAGTTCTTTCATGTTATAATATACTTGCAATTTTATTTTAACATTTAAGTCATTAACTCATTTTTGGTTTCAGTCTAAGGAAAACTGGGTTCTCATACCAGCTTTGTTCATTGTTAATTCAAAGTTTGGGCAAGTTCAGTGATCTTTAGGTCTCCTCATTTTTAAAAGAATGTTGTAAAGTAATAAACCTCCAATTAAAATAAATAAATTTATAATTTAAAAAAATGTTGATAGTATCTAGCTCATTAGGTGCTTGCAGGGATGGAATTAGATAATTCATACAAGTGGTTTAATAGACTTCCTGCTGATAGTAAATAATAAGTGATGATAAGAAAGTCTTATGGATTCATACTTAAAAAGAATGTATGTAGGTATAGATCATTTATATAGAGAGGGACATCGAAACATCTATAATTTACCAAAGATTTACTTAGATACAGAAATTTAATTATTTGGATAACAGAGAGCTACTGTCACAACATGAATTAATATGGGCTTGAAATCAATTTCATTAAAATAATTTGGTTGCATTTGGAATAGAATATCAAATTAAGCAGTGCTCATGAATACTGGACATAGAGAATTCCTGTGCATGGGAGTTGCTTGGACTTTGAAGTTTCAATTCTTTGTTCTACTCTTTTTAATGGAATGATTCAATAAATAATGAAAAGTTAACAGTGATGGCAGATCAACAAGCAAAGATAAACACAAAAACGAGGCAAGACAGTGTTCCTTTTCAATATCCTTCAAGAGCTTCAGATTTAGATTATTTCTAGGCATCCAGGCATCTGAGCTATCATCAGGAATATCTAAATTGCTTTCTTACAGGTGCTATAAAGCACTCTCTTTACTTTATCTACACATTTTAGATGGAACCTCATTGAATTTCTCCTAGCCAATTTACTTTCTGCAAAGCTCACATTTCTCTTACAATAGAGAAATTTCTTCAGCTTTACTCTCTTAACTTTAGTCTAATAGCATGGAGGCTTTCCTTAAGTTTCACTGTCAGCAGAACAGCACAAATTTAACATTTATGTGATCCATTTTTAACTAAATAGCAGAAGCAGGAAGTGTAATGCCAAGGGCAATGTGGGTATTAATTTTCTCTATGGCTTATACAATTACTTGAATGCACCCCCAAAGAAAACTAATATATTGATCAAGCCTAAAAATTAGCCTTAATTTACATAAAACCGTAGTATGAATTACTTGTATGCTGTAGAAAAATAGGTTTCAGCAAAAATAACCTATAAGAATTTAGAATTCAGACTCATCTGGCACACTTAAACATATGCATTGCTTGAGAAGACCTTAGTTTGCCTAAAAGAAATGGCCTTTAATTTTCTTTCAATAGCAGAATTAAGATCAGAATCTCTTACATATTCATATTTATTTTTACAGGCTTTTTTAGTAACTGTCACTCTATCAAGTGAAGTAGCTGGAAATAGTTTTATCTTTTCCTACATATTTAGCATTAATTTCCATCCATGATTATATGTAATGCAAAGTTGTTCCAAGAGGATTGTGAAAGTTAAATTCAATTAATCTCACAAAAGCTCAGCAATAAGGGAATTTTATATGCTACTGACAATGTGGTTTCCTAGTGACACTAATTTGATAGTTGATATTACAGATCTATGGCATAGACTACACTAACCAGCAATGATGTCGCTTCCTGGTGTTCATGCTTTTGTCTGATCCTCTCTTTGTGAGTGTGATTGGCTTCTATGACCTGTTCCTAACTCATACAATATGACAATGGTGAGGGGATGGCTCTGCCATATTTAGGTTTCATTTTATAGCAAAGGTGAAAAAGTGAAAGAATGTTACTCCTGTCATAATGTTACATGATTCTCCACCTCAGTAAAGCTGTTCTTTCTCTCTGTTGGCCTTGAAGAAGCAAGCAGACACTTTGTGAGTTGCCTATGGTAAGGTTTCCATGGCAAAGCACCATGGGCTGTCTATAGGAGCTGAAGATTCAAGTTGTACAGCCATAAGGAAATGAATTCAGATAACAACCAGATAGAGCCGGGAAGGGGACTTTTTCCCTCTCTCAGCCTCCAGATGATACTGTAGCTTGACTGACACTTCTACTATGAGACCTTGAGCAGAGGACACAGCTAATATGTGTCCAGAATCCTGACCCATGGAAATTTTGATATAATAAATGTTCATAGTTTTAAGCCATTAAAAAATATTTTTAATTTTTTAAAAGCCTAAATGACTAAATAGAAGTAAAATGTGAGTCATATATTTTAATTTAAAAACAGTACAAAGAAAAAGGGAAACTTAATTTTAGTAATAAATATTATTTTATACTACTTTTAATATATATATTAAATGTCTATATATGCTTAATACATATATTAAATATATACCTTTATATATAAATATATACCATATATTTTATATATATATATATATATATATATATATATATATATATATATATAAGCAGAGACATTACTTTGCCAACAAAGGTCCATCTAGTCAAGGTTATGGTTTTTCCAGTTGTCATTTATGGATGTGAGAGTTGAACTATAAAGAAAGCTGAGCGCCAAAGAATTTATGCTTTTGAACTGTGGTGTTGGAGAAGACTCTTGAGAGTCCCTTGGAATGTGAGGAGATCCAACCAGTCCATCCTAAAGGATATTAGTCCTGAGTGTTCATTGGAGGGACTGATGTTGAAGCTGAAACCCCAATACTTTGGCCACTTGATGTGGAGAGCTGACTCATTTGAAAACACCCTGATGCTAGGAAAGACTGAGGGCAGGAGGAGAAAGGGATGACAGAGGATGAGATGTTTGGATGGCATCACCGACTCAATGGACATGGGTTTGGGTGGACTCCGGAAGTTGGTGATGGACAGGGAGGCCTGGCATGCTGCGGTTCATGGGGTGGCAAAGAGTCGGACACGACTGAGCAACTGAACTGAACTGTTCACAAATTGTACTTTGTGAAAGTAATGGTGATAGAAGTCAATGGGGACTAGGTAGGGTAGGGAGTGTCGTATGGCTTGTGTTAATATCTAGAATTCATATGGATATCATATACCCCAAATTCTTCTCACAAAAGATAAAATTTTGGTCTTAATACTTTATTCCTGGAAAAATATAAAAAAGAAAGAAGCAAATTTCAAAGAGGAGACCATGCCCATATCTCATGCAGAAAAACAACATTGCCCTTTAAGTCAACCTATCCTTATAGGAAATGTATTAGCAGAGAGGAAATATGAGCTTTGCCTAGTGTTTGGAGTGTCCACACAAATCAAGGAAGGCATTCTTAGAGCCCACACTCACAAGAAGGGAGCCAATACAATCAATTTGCAAGTGGATGGACCCAGACTCTTCTGGAAGTTGCCTTGGGTATTATTTAAAACATATGGGATATGCAGTAACTGTATTAACTAAATCACTCTATTTCAAGGGCAATCTGGCATCCTTGGCAATATGCCATCCAACTCAAGTGCTGCAGTAGTTGCTCTTCTAATGCATCCAATCTGCTGTGTCTACTAAAAAGTCAGTTGCTAGAACTTGTACCTGGTATTGGCTGGAGTATTAACTTTACGATTGCTAGGAAGTGTCAGAGCCTTGTGAGCCAAGAAGGGGAAGATAGAATTGCCTGAAGTTCTTATAAATAAATCCAAATAACTTTCCATATATCTTGATCAGATAAGGGCTTATTCATGATCATCCACCCCTACTATAGAATAGCCTAACTGTCAATGCAAAAGATTAATGGCCTGGGTTCAGGATGGATCAAACCACTGAGTTCAGACACTGGCTGCTGTGAGTCATTCCTATTTCCATCCAGATGGTGCCACTGTTGGGCTGAGTAGTAACTCAAGTTCCAGTGGGTAGGTTGCACCATCTAGACCCTCCTGTATACTAGGTATCAGGAGAAATTTTCCCCCTTCCCTGTCCAGACACTGCAGAGGCCATCACAGGAATAGGGGTGGGGACCTTTATAGGACCTACATATTCTACAGGATCTAGTAACATCTGCATTTCTGGAGACATGCAAGTGGACACGGTCCTCCTTTGTTGCAATAGGCAGTCACTTAGTCAAAGTGAGAGTTTGAGCTATGGCAGAGGTGGGTGGAACATATTTGTGATCCATCCTTTGATAGGAAGGGAAGTTCTTAACAGGACATGATTTTCCCTGGTGAGAGGCTCTACCTATAGGAACACTGTGTGCATTGCTAGGAGCTGTTGTTTTGTGGAGTTATATCCCCTCTACCCCATAGGTTATAAAAAGGAGGTTTAATGTATGTTTGTCTTTAATGATTATCCAGTCCTATTTTACCAAATTTCATCCTGCCCAGTTCTTCACTTGGATTACTTTTTATTTTTTTCCCCTCTTTGACAAAAAGAGAATATTTCACTGCTTTGAAATTTGGATAATCCTTTCTTATGTCACTATTTTTTAATATAAATTTATTTTAAAGGGAGTGAAGTGGGAGAAAAAATGAGATGTTGAAATCAGAAGAATTATACTTTAAAATTCCAGAGGCTGAAAAGCTGGACAGTAAATTTGAAAGAATTTTGAAACTTACAGACTGTAAATTTCTGAAGCATTGGTCAGAATACTGTAAGCTGTCAAGAAAGAGCTCTCTTTTGATTTATACTAAAGTCAGAGGTTCTGTTTCCTTCCCTAAACAAACAAATCAACAAACAAAATCAGTGGAAATGGCAATTTTTCCCCCTTCAAGTAGTTCTATTCTCATTAGTTCTTTAGACACCAGAAGAACATAACGGCACAAAATAAGAAAAAAGTTTAGATTTTCTAAACCAGTTAGATATAAGTGGAGCAGACAAATGAAAACAGAAACTTTTGAATATTTACTCATTTGTTTCTGCATCGTGATGAATATTAAGAGAGAAAAGATTATATGTATAATATTTTGTCTCTAAGACAAGGTATTTCTTCCAACTTGAACAGAAGAAATTTTTGTGATAGAACATTTATAGAAGTTTATAACATTTTAAAATTTTATAATTAAAGGCAAGTAATAATATGAATATTTAAAAATATTTAGGAAATAAACTTGATTTCTCAAATCATACTTTAATACTTATTTTAAACATATAAGTTTTGTAAGTTGCCAACATCTGCTAAATCATTGAAAAAGTAAGAGAGTTACAGAAAAATATCTATCTCGGCTTTATTGACTATGCCAAAGACTTTGACTATGTGGATCACAGTAAACTGTGGAAAATTTTGAAACAGATGGGAATACCAGATAACCTGGCCTGTCTCCTGAGAAATCTGTATGCAGGTCAGGAATCAACAATTAGAATTGGACATGGAACAACAGACTGGTTGCAAATAGGAAAAGAAGTATGTCAAGACTGTATATTGTCATCGTGCTTATTTAACTTCTATGCAGAGTACATCATGAGAAATCCTGGGCTGGAGGAAGCACAAGCTAGAATCAAGATTGATGGGAGAAATATCAATAACCTAAGATATGCAGATGACACCACCGTTATGGCAGAAAGTGAAGAGGAACTAAAAAGCCTCTTGATGAAAGTGAAAGAGAAGAGTGAAAATGTTGGCTTAAAGCTCAATATTCAGAAAACTAAGATCATAGCAAAAAGTCCCATCATTTCCTGGCAAACAGATGGGAAAACAGTGGAAACGGTGGCTGACTTTATTTTTTGGGGCTCCAAAATCACTGCAGATAGTGACTGTAGCCATGAAATTAATAGACACTTGCTCCTTGGAAGGAAAGTTATGACCAACCTATACAGCATATTAAAAAGCAGAGACATTACTTTGCCAACAAAGGTCTGTCTAGTGAAGACTATGGTTTTTCCAGTAATCAGGTATGGATGTGAGAATTGGACTATAAAGAAAGCTGAGCACCGAAGAATTGATGTTTTTGAACTGTGGTATTAGAGAAGACTCTCGAGAGTACCTTGGACTGCAAGGAGATCCAACCAGTCCATCCCAAAGGAAATTAGTCCTGGGCGTTCATTAGAAGAACTGATGTTGAAGCTGAAACCCCAATACTTTGGCCACCTGATGCAAAGAGCTGACTCATTTGAAAAGACCCTGATGCTGGGAAAGATTGAGGGCAGGAGGAGAAGGGGACGACAGAGGATGAGATGGTTGGATGGCATCACTGACTCAGTGGACATGAGTTTGGGTAAACTCCAGGAGTTGGTGATGGACAGGGATGCCTGGCGTGCTGCGGTTCATGGGGTTGCAAAGAGTCAGACACGACTGAGTGAATGAACTGAACTGAACTGAAAGTTAGGTGAAAATTGGCTTAAGTATTTTTTCAGAAATCTGGAATCATAATTCAGTAAACCTTAGAATTTATTTATTAAAATATTTTGTCTCATGATTCTTCTACATATATTAAAAATATTTATTGGATTTCAGTTCAGTTCAGTTCAGTTCAGTTGCTCAGTCATGTCTGACTCTGCCACCTTATGAATCTCAGCACACCAGGCCTCCCTGTCCATCACCAACTCCCGGAGTTCACTCAAACTCACATCCATCGAATCAGTGATGACATCCAGCCATCTCATCCTCTGTCGTCCCCTTCTCCTCCTGCCCCCAGTCCCTCCCAGCATCAGAGTCTTTTGCAATGAGTCAACCCTTTGCATGAGGTGGCCAAAGTACTGGAGTTTCAGCTTTAGCGTCGTTCCTTCCAATGAACAACCAGGGCTGATCTCCTTCAGAATGGACTGGTTGGATCTCATTGCAGTCCAAGACACTCAAAGGTCTTCTCCAACACCACAGCTCAAAGGCATGAATTCTTCAGTGCTCAGCTTTCTTCACATTCCAACTCTCACATCCAGACATGACTACTTAACCTCCAAACTCACCCTGCTTTATATACCATTTTTTTTTCCTATGAAAAGCAAAATAACGACTCATAAAATAATGAATAAGTTTATAATGAATTTCAACTGGGTCATGGAAGCAGGCTGAATGTGAATGGCTTGAGTATAGGAAGTAATGAATTTCTAAGGTAAATTTAGTTTAAGCAACAGAGAATCAGCATAAGAGATAGCAGAGGCTAGCAGGGGTTAGCAGCGAAAGTTTCAATTTAAGCAATCAAAAATCTTTAAACACATGCACACAATAGACTGTGCTAAATATTAAGGATATGTATGTTGGTGAAGAAACAATAATCAATATGTTAAAAGTATCTTGAATCTACAGTGAAAAAGGAGTTAGCTAATGCTATGTTAGTACAGGATGTTACTGGATACAGAGAAATGGCATTCCAGGGTTTCACGTCCAGGGAAGAATTCCAAGAAGAAACATTTAAAATGAAGCCTGAACATCAATTAGGAGCTAGCTTGGAGAATGGAAAGGGAGGTAAGAGCAGATTAATATGTTGAAGGTAAAATTAAAAGATGAAGCAGAGCATGATACAGGTCAGAAAGAGTACCAAATGATAGGAATCTATGACTCACTCAAGAGGTAATTGAAAGAAGACTTTCCAGGTACCTTTTCTTTTTTTTTTCTTTTTATCTATTTAATTTTTCTAAATGAAGGGTAATTGCTTTACAGAAATTTTTTGGTTTCCGCCGATCATTAACATACATGTCCAAGTATCTATAATTGGCTTTTAAAGTTAGCTTAAGAAGTTTAGGATTTAGGGATTTCCGTGGTGGCCTAGTGGTTAGGATTTCAGGCTTCAGTGACATAGTCTGAGTTTAACCCTTGGTCACACAACTGAGATCCCACAAGTTGTGTGACCAAAAAGAAAAAAATAAAAGGAGAAGAAGTCTAGAGTTTATTCTGAGAGAAACTTGAGTTATCTATATTTTTAAACAGGAAATGACTTGCAATATTATAACTTTGCCATAGTAAGTGATGAAGTAAAAATTTTCAAATAGTAAACATAAGATATATTGACAAAAACATAAAATAAATCTATATCAAACAAATTTTAACTCATTAATCAGTGAGGGTAACAGTAAGATACCATAACTGATTCTAGCAAATCTATTTTGGCATTCTTAACCATTTAGTTGGATGATCACCTTAGTCCTACCGTTGGCCCAACTCAGAGAGTACTATTTCTTTTCCTACATTAGGATAATGCATGCCAAATTTCATTTGCTAATAGATAAAAACTGGTGATTAGTTCTTTGGCAAAAAGCGTACATGTAAGATTAAGAGTTGGACATGACTAGCACGTCACTTGGCGATCAAGAATTTTTTGCATTGTTATTTATTTCATCAAGTTAATTTCATCCTTACTGAATTTATATAAAATAGACTAGTCAAAACAAAGTCAGTCAAAAACCAAAGATCAAACTCTATAGAATCAATTAGCCACGGAGGTTCTGCAAAAAACAGTCAGAAAGGGGCTCAGCATTATTTTTTACACATATTCAAGTCTTTGATAATATTTCTGGGCATATTCTACTAAAAAATGATGGTGGCCTCAGTAAATGTGGTAAGAAAAATAAAATTAAGCAGATTGACTTGAGATTGTCGAAAGGTATATTTAGCAAAATTAATAAGATGAGGGACTAAATATTTCTTCAAGAAAATTAGAGATAACGAGGGAATATTTCATGCAAAGATGAGCACAATAGAGGACAGAACTGGTATGTACCTAACAGAAGCAGAAGATATTAAGAAGAGGTGGCAAGGATACAAAAAAGAACTATACAAAAAAGATCTCCATGACCCAGATAACCACGATGGTGTGTTCACTCACCTAGAGCCAGACACCCTGGATGTGAAGTCAAGTGGGCCTTAGGAAGCATCACTACGAACAAAGCTAATGGAGGTGTTGAAATGCCAGTGGAGCTATTTCAAATCCGAAAAGACAGTGATGTGAAAGTGCTGCACTCAATATGCCAGCAAATTTGGAAAGCTCAGCAGTAGCCACAGGACTGGAAAAGGTCTGTTTTCATTCCAATCCCAAAGAAAGGCAATGCCAAAGAATGTTCAAACTACCGCACAGTTGTACTCATTTCACACGCTAGCCAAGTAATGCTCAAAATTCTCCAAGCCAGGCTTCAACAGTATGTGAACTGTGGCCTTCCAGATGTTCAAGCTGGATCTAGAAAAGGCAGAGGAACCAGAGATCAAATTGCCAATATCTGCTGGATCATCTAAAAAACAAGAGAATGCCAGAAAAACATCTACTTTTGCTTACTGATTACACCAAAGCCTTTGACTGTATGGATCACAACAAACTGAAAAATTCTTCAAGAGATGGAAATACCAGACCCCTGACCTGCCTCCTGAGAAATCTATATACAGGTCAAGAAGCAACAGTTATAACTGGACATGGAACAGCAGACTGGTTCCAAATAGGGAAAGGAGTATGCCAAAGCTGTATATTCTCACCCTACTTATTTAACTTTTATGCAGAGTACATAATGTGAAATGCTGGGCTGGAAGAAGCACAAGCTGCAATCAAGATTGCCGGGAGAAATATCAATAACCTCAGATCTGCAGATGACACGACCCTTATGGCAGAAAGTGAAGAGGAACTAAAAAGTCTCTTGATGAAAGTGAAAGTGGAGAGTGAAAAAGTTGGCTTAAAGCTCAACATTCAGAAAACTAAGATCATGGCACCCGGTCCCATCACTTCATGGCAAATAAATGGAAAAACGGTGGAAACAGTGGCTGACTTTATTTTGGGGGGCTCCAAAATCACTGCTGATGGTGACTGCAGCCATGAAGTTAAAAGATACTTGCTCTTTGGAAGAAAAGCTATGACCAACCTAGATAGCATATTAAAAAGCAGAGACATTTCTTTTCCAACAAAGGTCCATCTAGTCAAAGCTATGTTTTTTCCAGTGGTCATGTATGGACATGAGAGTTGGACTATAAAGAAAGCTGATTACAAAAGAATTGATGCTTTTGAACTATGGTATTGGAGAACACTTTCAAGTCCCTTGGACTACAAGGAGATTCAGTCAGTCAATCTTAAAGGAAATCAGTCCTGAATATTCATTGGAAAGACTGATGCTGAAGCTGAAACTCCAGTACTTCAGCCACCTGATGCATAGTACTGACTCATTGGAAAAGACCCTGATGCTGGGAAAGATTGAGGGTGGGTGTAGAAGGGGATGACATAGGACAAGATGGTTGGATGACATTATCAATGCCATGGACATGAGTTTGAGTAAACTCCTGGAGTTGGTGATGGACAGGGAGGTCTGGCATGCTGCAGTCCATGGGTTCACAAAGAGTCAGACATGACTGAGCAACTGAACTGAACTGAACTGATCTAAATGTGTTAGTTTTCTATATATACATACATACTTAGATGCTCAGTTGTGTCTGACTACTTGTGACCCCATGGACTGTAGCCACCAGGCTCCTCTCTCCATGGGATTTTCCAGGCAAGAATCCTGGAATGGGCTGCCATTTTTTCCCCAGGGTATCCTCCTCATCCAGGGACTAAATCTGGGTCTCATGCATTGCAGACAGAGTCTCTATCAAGTAAGCTACCAGGGAAATCCTAAATGGAGTTAGTTTTCTATAGCTGCTTTAAATTGTGTATACATGCACCCCACAACTTGGTGGCTTAAAACAGAAGAGATTAATTTTCTTTCAGTTCTATAAACAAGAAGTGCTACACAAATCTCAGAGGTCTAAAATCAATGTGTCTATAGGCTTCATTCATTTATGGAAGCTGTAAGGGAAACTTTGTTTCCTGCTCATTTGGGTGTTGCAGAATTCAGTTTCATGGCCCTTGTAAGATTGAGGTCTGGTTTCTTTCTCTCTTTTGAAAGACAGCCTCAGATCCTAGAAGCCACTTTCTTAATTATCATAGTGAGATCTTTGAGGAAATGAGAAGGAAACAATCCAGAGAGCAAGGTAGTAGACCTTGGCCTTATAGATTTACTTGCAAATAAATACCATGAGAAGAAGAGAAACATATGAATGACAACATAGGTTGGTGAAGCTGTAGTAATTTAAGTATCATTTTGGAGATTTATTATTTTGTTAAGGAAGAAGAAAAATCATCTTGGAGAATGGAGAGATATTTCGGGAAGATCAATTATTTTAGTATAACGGAGAGAATGTAGGTATTCAGACAAATATAGGTGATGAACTGCATGCACCTACAAAGAACAAAATTGTTGTTTAGTCACTAAGTCCTGTCCTACTCCTTTTGCTACCCTGTGGACTTTAGCTTTCCAGGCTCCTCTATCCATGGGATTTTCCAGGCAAGAATCCTAGAGTAGGTTGTCATTTCCTTCTCTAGGAAATCTTCCCAATCCAGGGATCAAACCCATGTCTCCTGCATTGGCAGGCAAATAGTTTATCACTGAACCATCAGGAAAATGCTGGTGTCCAAAGAATAATGATTGACTATTTAAGAGTGTGCTCACACAAGTAACAAGTATTACAATAGGGAAATCACTAAGCAGACTGGATTTTAGAGAGTGATCAAAATCTGGATCAAGGCTTTCTTACCACTTAATAAATCATAATCTGCTACATATGCTACAGAAGAATTCTAAATTATTAAAATAATGCCACATGTTTAGATTAAACTTCATTTTCTTGGTGCCCAATTTATCCTTAGTGCTTTCTATAATCTACAATAAAATACACATTTATCCTAGCTGAATGTTCCATGTATATGTCCATACAACTCCTTTTCTCCAATGGCTCCTGTTTATCACTGCTCATCTAGCTTCCCTGAAATAATTTGGCCAAAGCTTGAGAAGTTGTACAAGAGTTAATATTTCTTATAAGAATGATATTCCTTACATTTTATATAAGGATATAAGTAGAGAAAACAGATTAACAAATGATAATATTTATTAGAGGAGAAGGAAATATTTAAGTTGGATCCGCTTAGTTAGTCAGTCTAAATCACTCCCCTTTACCCTTGCTTACCATAGAGATGGTTTATTGAAGTTATCCCATTATCAATAAAAATAAAGTATTGCCTGCCATATCAGTAAACAAAGGATGCTGCAGCCATCAAGCCATCACATTGCAGTCCCACAAGGGTGAGCCCTGAGGGCACTCAGATGGAAACAGGATGCCTGTCATCTAGCTGTCAGTCACTGAACCCCCACCAATGGTGTACCTTGAAGAGACTCAGGATGAGCAAGCACAGAATGCACGTCCCAGATGGCTGAAATTCATATGAAAGGAATTATTTCAGTGAGTTCTGACTTTTTCTTCTTCCCCCACACAGAAAAGCTCTAAATTCATTAACTTGAGATATTTTGTTTTCTTTAACTTATGGTGATCTTTTGATGTTCTGACTATCTGGTCATTATTGCAAGAACTCCTATATATATCCTGGATCCTCTCTTACCTCTTCTGAACTGTTTCTCAGAGCTATCTGAGAGGTTGGGTCCTGGGATTAAATCCTCAGTTTTGCCTGCCAAATAAAACATGATTTTCAGCTTTAGGATGTGCTTTTATTTATTTATTTTTAGTCGATATCACATTACTGAGAAAAGTTTTGGAAATTGGCAACATTTTTGCAAAGTATTTCGAACTCAATAAGTTAGGAGAAGTGAGAGAATTTGAAAGAACTGTGAAAAAAAATTTTGATTGGTATATTCAGTATATTCTGACTGTTAATTTAAACAAAATATAAACATGTTCCAGTTTAGATGGTCACTTGAAGTAGTACTAAAATCAAAAGAAGTTATGCCATGTCTGAAACTTACAAAACACTGTAAATCAATTGTACTTCCATTTAAAAAATGATAAAAATAAAAGAAGTTATGCCAGTGGCAATTTGCCATAACTCTCAATATGCACTCATTTGTACCTATGGCTGCAGATGGTAGAGAATAATTGAGAGGAAAATAGACTCATAAACAAGGAAATGTTGAGAACTGAAGATCCTCAAAAAGACATTGTATGACATAAATGCTAAAATATTGCTTGATAATTTCTTCATTTTATATTTCTAGAAATGTCAACTACTTCTTAATTCATTCTCTTATCTCTATTCTATTCCATTCTAATTTCATGTCAGCTTAACCACTAACAGAATTTTTAGTTTGGTTTCAAATATAACACATCTGTTAAAGACATTCAGGTCAGTTCAGTCACTCAGTCATATCCAACTCTTTGTGACCCCCATGAACTGCAGCACACCAGGCCTCCCTGTGCATCACCAACTCCTGAAGCCCAACCAAACCCATGCCCATTGAGTCGGTGATGCAATGCAACCATCTCATTCTATGTCGTCCCCTTCTCCTCCTGCCCTCAATCCTTTCCAGCATCAGTCTTTTCAATGAGTCAGCTCTTTGCATCAGGTGGCCAAAGTATTGGAGTTACAGCTTCAACATCAGTCCTTCCAGTGAACACCCAGGACTGATTTCCTTTAGGATGGACTGGTTGGATCTCCTTGCAGTCCAAGGGACTCTCAAGAGTCTTCTCCAACACCACAGTTCAAAAGCATCAATTATCCGGCACTCAACTTTCTTTGTAGTTCAAATCTCACATCCATACATGACCACTGGAAAAACCATAGCCTTGACTAGATGATCTTTGTTGAAAAAGTGATGTCTCTGCTTTTCAATATGCTGTCTAGGTTGGACATAACTTTCCTTCCAAGGAGTAAGCATCTTTTCATTTCATGGCTGCAGTCACCATCTGCAGTGATTTTGGAGCCCAGAAAAATAAAGTCAGCCACTGTTTCCAGTTTCCCCATCTATTTGCCATGAAGTGATGGAACCGGATGCCATGATCTTAGTTTTCTGAATATTGAACTTTAAGTCAGATTTTTCACTCTCCTCTTTCACTTTCATCAAGAGGCTCTTTAGTTCTTCACTTTCTGCCATAAAGGTGGTGTCATCTGTATATCTGAAGTTATTGATATTTCTCCCCACAATCTTGATTCCAGCTGATACTTCATCCAGCCCAGTGTTTCTCATGATGTACTCTGCATATAAGTTAAATAAGCAGGGTGACAATATTCAACCTTGACATACTCCTTTTCCTATTTGGAACCAGTCTGTTGTTCCATGTCCAGTTCTGACTGGTGCTTCCTGACCTGCATACAGATTTCTCAAGAGGCAGGTCAGGTGGTCTGTAATTCCCATCTCTTTCAGAATTTTCGACAGTTTATTGTGAACCACACAGCCAAAGGCTTTGGCATAGTCAATAAAGCAGAAATAAATGTTTTTCTGGAACTCTCTTACTTTTTCAATGATCCAACGGATGTTGGCAATTTGATCTCTGGTTCCTCTGCCTTTTCTAAAACCAGCTTGAACATCTGGAAGTTCATCGTTCACATATTGCTGAAGCCTGGCTTGGAGAATTTTAAGCATTACTTTACTAGAGTGTGAGATGAGTGCAATTGTGGGGTAGTTTGAGCATTCTTTGCTATTGCCTTTCTTTGGGATTGGAATGAAAACTGATCTTTTCCAGTCCTGTGGCCACTGATGAGTTTTCCATATTTTCTGGCATATTTAGTGCAGCACTTTCAGAGCATCATCTTTCAGGATTTGAAATAGCTCAACTGGAATTCTATCACTTCCACTAGCTGCGTTCGTAGTGATGCTTCCTAAGGCCCATTTGTCTTCACATTCCAGGATATCTGGCTCTAGGTGATCATACTATCGTGATTATCTGGGTTGTGAATATCTTTTTTGTACAGTTCTTCTGTGTATTCTTGCCACCTCTTCTTAATATCTTCTGCTTAAGGAGGTCATTCAATTAATATATTTGTACACCAACTACAGTGAAGTTTGATATTTAGTCTTACTAATGGAGTTGCCACCTCATGCGAAGAGTTGACTCATTGGAAAAGACTCTGATGCTGGAAGGGATTGGGGGTAAGAAGAGAAGGGGACAACAGAGGATGAGATGGCTGGATGGCATCACTGACTCAATGGACATGAGTCTCAGTGAACTCCAGGAGTTGGTGATGGACAGGGAGGCCTGGCGTGCTATGATTCATGGGGTCGCAAAGAGTCGGACACAACTGAGCAACTGATCTGATCTAATCTGAATGTAGTTGCCAATAGGAAACTGCATCTTCATACATTAAATGTGAATAAGGACTGACAACACTTGCCTTTTTTCATTATCATAGTTTTAAGATGCTCAGCTTACATTTTGAAAAGATGTAAATGCTTCTTGGAGGTGATGTGTGTAAGAAACCTGAAGAATCCTCTTTACAAGTTAACAATGTGAATGCCTTGCAAATTCCTAAGTTACACAAGCACAATAATTAGAAATAAATCAGGGGAGATTGTATTTTCATTACTCACAGCCCTTATACAGACTTCCCTGGTATCTCAGCAGTAAAGAATTTGCCTGCAATGCAGGAGACATGAGTTTGATCCCTGGGTCAAGAAGATCCCTTGGAGGAGGAAAGGCAACCCACTTCAGTACTCCTGCCTGGAAAATTCCATGGATATAGGTGGCTGGTGGGCTACAGTCCATAGGGTCACAGAGTTGGACAGGACTGAATGTCTCTCACACACACACACACACACACACACACAGCTTTCATAAGATCAGCTTTGAAATATATTCAGCATGAGATTCTAATGGAGAACAGTGATGCAAATTCTTTTTTTTTTTTGCTTTTCTTTTTTTGAATTTTATTTTATTTATTTATTTTTTTTTGTTTTATTATTTTTTTAATTTTATTTTATTTTTAAACTTTGCAAAATTGCATTAGTTTTGCCAAATATCGAAATGAATCCACCACAGGTATACATGTGTTCCCCATCCTGAACCCTCCTCCCTCCTCCCTCCCCATACAATCCCTCCGGGTCATCCTAGTGCTCCACCCCCAAGCATCCAGTATCGTGCATCAAACCTGGACTGGCAATTCGTTTCATACATGATATTATATGTATGATGTATGGTATTATATGTATGTTTCAATGCCATTTTCCCAAATCTTCCCACCCTCTCCCTCTCCAACAGAGTCCATAAGACTGTTCTATACATCAGTGTCTCTTTTGCTGTCTCGTACACAGAGTTATTGTTACCATCTTTCTAAATTCCATATATATGCATTAGTATACTGTATTGGTGTTTTTCTTTCTAGCTTACTTCACTCTGTGTAATAGGGTCCAGTTTCATCCACCTCATTAGAACTGATTCAAATGTATTCTTTTTAATGGCTGAGTAATACTCCATTGTGTATATGTACCACTGCTTTCTTATCCATTCATCTGCTGATGGACATCCAACAACACATTAAAAAGATCATACACCATGACCAAGTGGGCTTTATCCCAGGGATGCAAGGATTCTTCAATATCCACAAATCAATCAATGTAATACATCACATTAACAAATTGAAAAATAAAAACCATATGATTATCTCAATAGATGCAGAGAAAGCCTTTGACAAAATTCAACACCCATTTATGATAAAAACTCTCCAGAAAGCAGGAATAGAAGGAACATACCTCAACATAATAAAAGCTATATATGACAAACCCACAGCAAACATTATCCTCAATGGGGAAAAATTGAAAGCATTTCCTCTAAAGTCAGGAACAAGACAAGGGTGCCCACTTTCACCATTACTATTCAACATAGTTTTGGAAGTTTTGGCCACAGCAATCAGAGCAGAAAAAGAAATAAAAGGAATCCAAATGGGAAAAGAAGAAGTAAAACTCTCACTATTTGCAGATGACATGATCCTCTACATAGAAAACCCTAAAGAGTCCACCAGAAAATTACTAGAACTAATCAATGACTATAATAAAGTTGCAGGATATAAAATCAACACACAGAAATCCCTTGCATTCCTATACACTAATAATGAGAAAACAAAAAGAGAAATTAAGGAAACAATTCCATTCACCATTGCAAAGGAAAGAATAAAATACTTAGGAATATATCTACCTAAAGAAACTAAAGACCTATATATAGAAAACTATAAAACACTGGTGAAAGAAATCAAAGAGGACACTAATAGATGGAGAAATATACCATGATCATGGATTGGAAGAATCAATATAGTAAAAATAAGTATACTACCCAAAGCAATTTATAGATTCAATGCAATCCCTATCAAGCTACCAAGAGTATTCTTCACAGAGCTAGAACAAATAATTTCACAATTTGTATGGAAATTCAAATTCTTAAGAGAGTATAGAGGAGAGCTATAATATTTATTTGGGGAGGTCTGCTTTATGGGGAAAAGTCTTCAAGAAATTAAACTGGTTCCAAGAAAAAATATGGTAAGCATATTTAATGATGAACACAGAAGGAAAGAAAATTTAGGTAAAACATGAAGAAGTATGTAATTGAGAAATGTGTTCAGATTAAAGTTCAGTATAAATATATCTGAGAAAAATAAAAATGAAAAACAATTCTCTTTTCTATCACACAAATTTGCAAAACTATTTATTTTTCAGAATATTTTTTGAAATTTTTACTTATGAGAATTACATATACTAAAACACTTTTAATTTTGTAATAATGAAGATGGTAAAATTATACAAAATTATACTAAGTATACAATAAATATCACATATAATATCAATACATATGATCCTTTTTCTATTTATAAATGTTTTATAAAATTTTACACAATTTAGCATAATAATGAATAAATAGTTAACACAAAAATGTGGATAAAAAACAACATGACAAAATATAGTAAGTATTAAAGAGAAAATCCCAGGCCCCAAATGTCCTCACTTTTGCCCAGGATATCAAACCTGGACTTAATACCTAACTTAATTGCAATTTCCACTTTCCTTAGAAACTGTACCAGTGTGGACTTTTCTAGTCAGCACCAGTGAAGTAGTCTGTCACTATTGCCCAAAGAAAGAAGAGGCTATCTGTATGATAAAATCCATTCCACAACTTTCCACTCAAAAAAAATGAATAAATAAATAAATTCCTGGCTTAAAAATAAGCCTATTGCTTCTTTTGCTCATCTCACTTTTGTTCCACCCTCCTGCTTATAATGGGGCTTCTCTTGTGGCTCAGCTGGTAAAGAATCTGCCTGCAATGCATGAGACCTGGTTTCAATCCCTGGGTTGGGAAGATCCCCTGGAGAAGGGAAAGGCTACCCACTCCAGTATGCTGGCCTGGAGAGTTCCATGAACTGTATAGTCCACGAGGTTTTAAAGAATTAGACATGACTGAGTGACTTTCACTTTCACCTGCCTGTAATAACCTTTAATTTTGCACAACCCCTTGGAGCACTGTTCCTGTTTCTAGAAAGGATGCTGATGGATTCATGAAAGTTTGAGTAAAGCCAATTAAGATCTTTAAATTTACTTAGTTGAATTTTGTGTTTAACATAATATCAGGATATTTAAAAGTTAAACAATGTAAGTTTTCTGGAATCAAGTCTAATGCCAAACAATTCCAACAGCAAAACACTGTAGGAGAGGGAAGAAAAATAATTTTTCTCTGCCCTTCTAAGAATCTTGATTGAGGTCTGCCTTATAATAAAGACAGCTTAACAAGAGAAAAACAGAAGTTTAAATATACTTTCTCTATGCATGGGGGATATCCAGGAAAACAGTAATTTCTGAAACTGAGCAGCACCCCACAGGGCCTTCTCAGGTACAAAAGCCCCTCTGTGTTCCCCGTTTATTGTTTGTAAGAAAAAAAACAACAACCAAAAAAATTTAGTCTCCTAGGCCTTCCCTAAGTTCTAAAAAGCAGGCACAGTTAATCAATCAAGAAAAGTAATGATAATTTAAACAATGCGGCCATTCCTGCTAAGTCACTTCAGATGTGTCCAACTCTTTGCAAACCTATGGATTGTAGCCTGCCAGGCTCCTCTGTCTACTGGAGTCTCCAGGCAAGATTATTGGAGTGGGTTCCCATACCCTCCTTCAGGGGTTCTTCCTGACCCAGGAATTGAATCCATGTCTTTTATGTCTCCTGCATTGGCAAGTGGGTTCTTTACTCCTAGTGCTGCCTGGGAAGCCAAATTTAGACAGTAGTTCCCTCATAAAACAGTACTAGTTCCTCCTTGAAGGATATTTATAACAATCTGATATGTACCTTTGACTTGTTCTGCAGAGATTAGTATGCCACTCAGATAAAGAATAGTGACTATGGGATGACCACAAGCAGTAAACCCCAGAATGGTTGGAACCATATGGTTGATTATTAAGATTCAGAAACACCACTATGTTACCTCACCACTAACCAAACAGAAGAAAGTCCACAAGTTGGTCACATACCCTGCAACACTCATCCTAATATTGTCTTTAAAAACCCTTCCCTAGAGAGGGTGGGATGAATTGAGAGAGTAGCCCATGTGTAAAATATATAGCTAATGGGAAATTGCTGAATAGTGCGGGATGCTCAGCATGATGCTCTGTGACAACCTAGAAGGGAGATTCAAGGGCAGGGGGGATAATATAGGTATATCTGTGGTTGATTCATGATGATATATGGCAGAAACCAACACAATATTATAAATCAATTATCCTCAAATATAGAAAAAAAAAAAAAAAAACTTTCTTAAAAGCCATTGGGTGTTTGGGTCTTTTGAACATGAGCTGTTCATTCTTGTTTGGCACCCTGCAATAAACACGTACTTTCCTTTACCACAATTCATGGTCAGTAGACTGGCTTTGCTGTATGGTGGGCAAGTGAACCCAAGTTTTGTTAAGTAACACTCCTGAAATCATCCAAGCTACCACTTTAAATAACATCTCCAGATAAAAAGAAAAGAAGATGTTGAAGTGTGTGTGTGTGTGTGTGTGTTTGGTCGGGTTATGAAACGTTTTTAGTCAAATCACTGTAAACTAGGATATGGTTGTTGCTGCTGCTGCTAAGTCACTTCAGTCGTGTCCCACTCTATGTGACCCCATAGATGGCAGCCCACCAGGCTCTGCCATCCCTGGGATTCTCCAGGCAAGAGCACTGGAGTGGGTTGCCATTTCCTCTCCAATGCATGAAAGTGAAAAGTGAAAGTGAAGTCGCTCAGTCATGCTCCTTACCAAGACCTCCTGTTGTAAAATAACTCAGGCAAACAGTTAATATGGTGCCTGGCCAGGAAGGGCGGTTTCAGTCAATGTTTCCCGTAACAGTATACCAAGGGAGAGCACTTTACAAACAGAGATTTTCCTCTTAAATGTAAATGCTTCTTTAAAAGGGCAACTTCTGCTGGGTTTTTAGAATTTCTCCTGAGACTGTTGTCTCTTAAAAACAATTGTTATACCAAAGAGACATATTTTGGGGTAGTAGATTCTTCTCCTCTTCAACACATACTTCATATTTTATCAGAATAACAAAATTATCTTCTTGATATGAAAACCATTAAGAAGAAATGTAGCTGTGTAGGAAAAAAATGCAAAAAGTTTATAAATTATAGAGAATTTAGTGCAAAAGTGAAAAATAATATTTTAAAAAGTCATTTTCTATGAAATGAGGTGACTTTGAAATGGGGGAGGAGGAGGCAGGGCACAACATTAAAAAAAATAAAATAGCCCAAGGATACAATGTAAACTGATTAGAACCAAATGAGTCCAAGATGGTGGACAAGTTGACTTCCACTGGACGTATTGATGTGTTTCACATGAGCCTATAGTAAGGCTCATTGTGTAACACATCAGCAAACTAAATGAAACACCCCCAGGCACCATGACAGTTGCAAAGCTGATTATAAAGGTCAAAAAATGATCAGTAGCCTTTTTCCTGGAAATCCCCATCCCTTCCCCAAAATAGCTGGAATAATCTTCCCATTAATTAACCTATGAAATTACCCACCCCTATAAAAGCAGACAACTCATACTCTTTGCAGCTTTTGCCTTCTCTAATGGCTAACACTATCTGTGGAGTGTGTTTCTCCCTAAATAAATCCACTTCTTACTCTAAATTCCTTCTGCAATGAGACATCAGAAGATGATCTTCAATAAGCCCTGAGATGAGATGTGTTGTTGTTGTTGTTCAGTCACTCAGTCATGTCTGTTTGTAATCCCGTGGACTGCAGCACACCAAGCTTCCCTGTCCTCCACTATCTCCCAGAGTTTACTCAAACTCATTTCCTTTGAGTCTGTGATGCCATCCAACCATCTCATCCTCTGTCGCCCTCTTCTCCTTTTGCCTTTAATATTTCCCAGTATTAGGGTCTTTTCCAATGAGTCAGTTCTTGGCATCAGGTGGCCAAAGGATTGGAGCTTCAGCTTCAGCCTCAATCCTTACAATGAATATTCCAGGGTTGTTATTAAAAAAAAAAAAAATTCCAGGTTGATTTCCTTTAGGATTGATTGGTTTGATATCCTTTCTGTCCAAGGGACTCTCAGGCATCTTTGTTCATAGTAAATCTTCCTAAGGCCCACTTGACTTTACACACCAGGATGTCTGGCTCTAGATGAACACACCATCATGGTTATCTGGGTCATTAAGACCTTTTTTGGTACAGTTCTGTGTATTTTTCCACCTCTTCTTAATCTCTTCTGCTTCTGTCCATACAATTTCTGTCCTTTATTGTGCCCATCTTCGCATGAAATGTTCCCTTGGTATCGCTAACTTTCTTGAAGAGGTCTCTAGTCTTTCCCATTCTATTGTTTTCCTCTATTTCTTTGCATTGTTCACTTAAGAAGGCTTTCTTATCTCTCCTTGCTATTCTTAGAAGTCTCCATTCAGATGGGTATATCTTTCCTTTTTTCCTTTGCTTTCACTTCTCTTCTTTTCTCAGCCATTTGTAAGGCCTCCTTAGACAACCATTTTGCCTACTTACATGTCTTTTTCTTGGGGATGATTTTGATCACTGACTGCTGTAAAACGTTTTGAACCTCCATCCATAGTTCTTCAGGCACTCTATCAGATCTGGTCCCTTGAATCTATTGGTCACTTCCATTGTATAATCATAAGTGATTTTATTTAGGTCATGCCTGAATGAACTAGTAGTTTTCCCTACTTTATTCAACTGAAGTCTGAATTTTGCATTAAGGAGACCAGGTGTGATCTCAGTTTAAAGACTGTGGGTGTAAGTCTCAATCTGAGTTACGTGGTTTCATCTTTATACACATTAAACAAACATCTTATAGAAGCAGGAATATACCAAGATTTTTTAAAAAATACAAAGAATTGTCAAAAATTCATTTAAATTATGATATACTGCATTTTTGGCAAATAAATTAGTATCAGAGTCATCAGAATTATAATAGTAAAATTATAAACAGTTGAGGATAATCATAGAACTTAGAAAAGACAAAAACATGCAGAGTGTACTCTTGTGGAAGTCTTCAGCATCTCTTCATTAAAAAAGATAATAAGCCCTCATTAGTGTGTTGAGTCAGAGAAGGCAATGGCACCCCACTCCAGTACTCTTGCCTGGAAAATCCTATGGACAGAGGAGGCTGGTAGGCTGCAGTCCATGGGGTCGCTAAGAGTCAGGCACGACTAAGTGACTTCACTTTCACTTTTCACTTTCATGCATTGAAGAAGGAAATGGCAACCCACTCCAGTGCTCTTGCCTGGAGAATCCCAGGGATGGGGGAGCCTGGTGGGCTGCCGATGTTGGGGTCACACAGAGTCGGACATGACTGAAGCGACTTAGCAGCAGCAGCAGCAGTGTGTTGAGTAAAAGAGAGATTTTTTTTTTTCTTTCCTGGGTATACTCTGTGTTTATTGCATGTGTTCTCACTTCCAACACTCATCACTAATCTTGGCCTGCTTTAAGACTTGTCCTTAAGTATCAGAGTACTATAAGTTTATTTCTATGAATGACTGTTTTCCATGATTATGCTCTTCATATTTATACCTGTTTATTGGATAATGAAATGGTCAATTGATGTTTAAAAATGACGTTCTTCATTTTTTGTATCCTGAATTTTGATGCCTTTTTTTCTTGGTGGATGCATTCTGTTTGTGAGAACAGCATGTTCTCCTGTTGCTTACAACAAGAAAAGATAGTGATTTTTTGATGGGAAGACCATTCTCTACTTAGAGAATAAACTGAGATGAATAAACCATAATATTACCTGGTACAGTGTATTACTTTATATGCATTAAACAATGGAAATTATAGATTATCCTTTATATATCGGTAAAGTGAACATAGTAAATTCTCAATGAATGCAAAATGTGGGTGATGTATTCTCTTTAGGGAATAAACTCTTCAATAGCAGATATTGTATATTTCTCTTTTTAAAAATGGTATAGATAATTCAGGGACCACATTCTTGTCATCATAGTGCACGTACATTTCTTCTCTGGTCTTTTTTGTTTTTTCTCCCCACTTCTGACACGACCCCTCCAAAAGCAGGTACTCTAAAATATTTAATATATGTTCTTAACTTATATGTATCTTTGTAAAATAAGTAATGACAATTTGCACATTTGTATGTTTACAAATAATGCTAAGGCCTTGCATTATTTTTTCCTATTTTATATGTTCAGCAATTTGAGCTCTCTGTTGCAGCATATCTATTGAAGATTATTGTTACATTGTCTCCATCACATGAATTCAACACATTTCTTGTAACCATTCCTCTGTTAATGGATACCTGCTGCTGCTGCTGCTAAGTCGCTTCAGTCATGTCTGACTCTGTGCGATCCCATAGATGGGATTCCACCCAGGCTCCCCCATCCCTGGGATTCTCCAGGCAAGAGTACTAGAGTGGGTTGCCATTTCCTTCTCCAATGCATGGAAGTGAAAAGTGAAAGGGAAGTCGCTCAGCCATGTCCAACTCTTAGCAATCCCATGGACTGCAGCCTACCAGGTTCTGCCTCCCTGGGATTTTCCAGGCAAGAGTACTGGAGTGGGGTGCCATTGCCTTCTCCAGTGGATACCTAGTTATCTCCATAAACATTGAAAATAACTTCTTAATCAGTGATGCTCTTCTCTTAACAGAAATCTTTATTTGGATAAAATTCAACATAATTTTAATCTTACAAAGGTCTGTTCTTTTGGTAATGTTTTTCTATTATTGTTTTATACAAATATTTTTCTTCTTTATTATTTTTATTAATTACTCTGAATCCTCCTTTATAAATGTTTTAATATCTAGGCCTGGGCTTATTGCCCTTCTCCATAGAAATTTGGTTGTCCCAGTTCCATCTACTAACAATCTGGCATTTCCCCCTGTATAGCACCATGGTTATCATATATCAAGTACTCATATAGACATGGGATTGCCTCTTCACATTATTATTATTTTTTTGCATTGATCTGAGGCATTGATTTGATTGATTGCATTGATTGAAGAAATGGATTGATTTTATTTCTATAAATTTTTAATATAATGCTATATTAAGGTAATCCTCTTTATGTTATCTTCTATTTCAAAGTCTAATAGCTCTTACCTTGTATTATGGTATTTAAATATGAGAGTGGTTATAGAATTCATAAAAAATTCAAGCTGATATTTTTTATTGAGGGGGGTTTAATTGTGAGGATATATTTGAAAAAGAATTATCATTACAAAAGATGTCTCAGTAAGTAATATTATATAATGATCTAGTTAATTCAAATATCTCATGTCCCTTAATACAATTAAATTTTATCCATAAAGATATTTCCCACACTTTTCAGGTTGATTACTATATACTCATAATTTGCCTTAAGAGTGAATAAAAATTAACTTCTATTTCAGCAAGTTTAACTTTAAATACTGAATGTGCAAGAATTTATTGACTTTCTCATTCTGGTTACAAGATTTTTGCTTCCCCATTCTATTGTATTTTACTAAATAATAATTACAAAATCCATATGTAATGAAATTTTATTCTTTTTTCTCATATTTACATATCTGATTCTTTTTTATATATCCATTGGTAGCAGCTTCCAATATTGAACTAAATGGTAGACACAATAACAAGCATCTTTATGGTACATTTATTCTTAAAGATAATATATCTAAAGATTTTCCAACAGGTATATAAGCATTTTATTTTAATTATCTTGTCTAAGTATTCTTTTTAATTTTTATCCATAAATAGGGTTGAATTATGTAATTTAAAAAATCTTGTCAGTTATAAGACTTTCTTTATTAACATGATGTATATTTTAACTTGTAACTCTTTTTACCTTTATTATGTAGGCAGCATTTGATTAGAATTCATTTTTAATAAAATATTAGATTCAATCAAGTAATATTTTCTTCAGACATTTAAAATTTATGTTTCTACGTAAATTAGAACAACAATATTTTCTTATGATGGTGTTATTAATATCAAGAATATGTTAGACTCATAAGACTATTAAGCTTTTTTCTCTTTTTATCTAATTGCTGGTATACTTTGTATAAAAGAGGAATTGCCGATTCCTTTAAATAATTGGTAAAAACAAACAAACAAACAAAATAACACCTGTGAATTATTGAAAAAACATAGATTTTAGGATAGGACAGAATAAGTCCCAACTTGGTGTGAATACAAGTAGCCATATTTGAAACATGTTTGTCCATTCAGTCTGTTTCCTTTTTCCTTTTTTTTTTTTTTAAATACACTGTCTTGTGTTACATTTGAGAATTTTTATTACATTTGAGAAGAGTTTATTATTATTTTACTAGTGCCAGGAAATACTCTAATCACATTAGAAACATTAAGTGACTTAATCCTCACAATAGTATGCACTGTTATTGTCAGAGAGGTTAATAAATTTGTTCAAGGTCACACAGCTAATAAGAGGGCTACATAGCTAACCAGTTAATTTGGATTCAGATAGTGAATGGTCTTTGACTGTAGCCATTGCCCTAAAAGTTACCTCCTTATAAATAAGAGTTTAAAAACCTGTGAATGTTTATTCATTTAAAATCTTGGTCTCAGTATCTAATTTCATTTTTGTTTATAGATTGCCTCTAAGTCATCTTCCAGAACTACTCACTTTTTCCACATCTATCATATCTACAACTTTCTTTACCTTCTGCATCTGCATATAGGAGAACTACTATGCAGATGAGGGAATAGTTCTACACAAGCATGGTTTAGTCATATGGGTGAGGAATTGTGCAGAACCTAGAATGCTGCTGCTAAGTCACTTCAGTCGCATCCGACTCTATGTGACCCCAGAGACGGCAGCCCACCAGGCTCCCCCGTCCCTGGGATTCTCCAGGCAAGAACACTGGAGTGGGTTGCCATTTCCTTCTCCAATGCATGAAAGTGAAAATTGAAAGTGAAGTCGCTCAGTTGTGTCCAACTCTTACTGACCCCATGGGCTGCAGCCTACCAGGGTCCTCCAGCCATGGGATTTTCCAGGCAAGAGTCCTGGATGGGTTGCCAGTGGCTTCTCCAGAACATAGGATAAAAGGAGTCAAATGCTCACGATATCCCATCACCATGCTTAAACCAATCTGAATATGACAGGGCACACTGTCTGGTCCAGTCCAGGCTCCCCACTAGACTGTATGGACTTGACCTATATGTTTACCTTCCCTGAACTTCAGTTTTCTCACTTGTAAAGGGAGGTTAATAAAATCATCTATCACACAGAGCTTATGTTAGAATTAACTAACCAGTACAGCCAAAAACTTAGAACAACAGCTAACTAGTATACTCTGCTTGTGTTAGTCACTCAGTTGTGTCTGACTCTTTGCATCCCATGGACTGTAGCTCGCCAGGCTCCTCTGTCCATGGAATTCTCCAGGCAAAAACACTAGAGTGGGTTGCCATTCTCTTCTCCAGGGGATCTTCCCAACCCAGGGACAGAACCCAGGTCTCCTGTTTTGCAGGCAGATTGTTTACCATCTGAGCCACCAGGGAAGCGCTATACACTGCTTAAGTATTTCATATTTTCCATAAGACAAATATCATTTTGATACTTCTTTAAAAGATATTTAAGTGAACACCTTTTTAATATAATTGGGTGTTGGTGTTGTCAGAGTTTGGTAAAAGTGTGATGTGTGTGTGTGTGTGTGTGTGTGCGTGTGTATGAAATGCTGTGCCCGATATCCAGCATCACCAGCTCTCATAGCACCCAAAGATTCAATGACATTGCATGTGTTATGGAATTAAAAAAAAAAAAAATCTACCATTATGCTTGTCTATGTATTTGGATGTGATAATAGGACCATAACAAAGGCTGAACACAAAAGAATTTATGCTTTTGAATTATGGTTTTGGAGAAGACTTTTGAGAATTCCTTGGACAGAAAGGAAATCAAAACAGTAAATTGTAAAAAAAAAAAACAACAACAACAACAACAACAACAACAAAACCGCTGAATATTCATTGGAAGGGCTGATGCTGACATCAGCTGATATCATATTGTGTGATGCCACAACAAACTCTGGAAAATTCTTCAAGAGATAGGAATACCAGACTACCTGACTTGCCTCCTGAGAAATCTGTATGCAGGTCAGGAAGCAACAGTTAGAACTGGACATAGAACAACAGACTGGTTCCAAATAGGAAAGGAAGTGCGTCAAAGTTATATATTGTCACTCTGCTTATTGAACTTATATGCTGAATACATGATGAGAAATGTTGGGCTAGAAGAAGCACAAGCTGGAATCAAGATTGCCTGGAGAAATATCAATAACCACAGAAACACAAATGACACCACCCTTATGTCAGAAAGTGAAGAACTAAAGAGCCTCTTGATGAAAGTGAAAGAGGTGAGTGAAAAAGTTGGCTTAAAGCTCAACATTCAGAAAACAAAGATTATGGCATCTGGTCCCATCACTTCATGGCAAATAAATGGGCAAACAATGGAAACAGCAAAAGACTTTATTTTGGGGGGCTCCAAAATCACTGCAGATGGTGACCACAGCCATGAAATTAAAAGATGCTTACTCCTTGGGAGGAAAGTTATGACCAACCTGCTGCTGCTGCAAAGTCACTTCAGTCATGTCCGACTCTGTGTGACCCCATGGACTGCAGCCTACCAGGCCCCTCCGTCCATGGGATTTTCCAGGCAAGAGTATTGGAGTGGGGTGCCATCACCTTCTCCAACCTAGATAGCATATTAAAAAGCAGAGGCATTACTTTGCCAACAAAGGTCCATCTAGTCAAAACTATGGTTTTACCAGTAGTCATGTATAGATGTGAGAGTTGGACTATAAAGAAAGCTGAGCACTGAAGAATTGATGCTTTTGAACTGTGGTTTTGGAGAAGACTCTTGAGAGTCCCTTGGACTATGAGGAGATCCAACCAGTCCATTGTAAAGGAAATCAGTCCTGAATATTCATTGGGAGGACTGATGCTGAAGCTGAAACTCCAGTACTTTGGCCACCTGATGCGAAGAACTGACTCATTTGAAAATACCCTGATGCTGGGAAAGATTGAAGACACGAGAAGGGGATGACAGAAGATGAGATGGTTGGATGGCATCACCGACTCAATAGATATGAGTTTGAGTAAACTCAGGGAGTTGGTGATGGACAAGGAGGCCTGGCGTGCTGCAGTCCATGGGGTCGCAAAGAGTCGGACATAATTGAAGGACTGAACTGAAATGAACTGATGCTGAAGTTGAAGCTCCAATACTTTGGCCACCTGATTGGAAGAGCCAACTCTTTGGTAAATATCCTGATGCTGAGGAAATTTGAAGGCAGGAAAAGAAGGGAATGACAGAGGACAAGACAGGTGGATGGTATCACTGACTCAAAGGACATGAGTTTGAGCAAACTCCACAGGACAGTGAAGCACAGGGAAACCTGTCGTGCTGCAGTCCATGGGATCACAAGGAGTTGGACATGACTGAGCAACTGAACAACAATATACTATTTATTTTATTCTCAGATAAGTATTATTTTGTGTTTGCCTCCCTGAAAATTTAAGAGAAAATGGAAACATTTGATTACTGAATCAAAGAAAACCATAATTCATTAATTTGAGAATTCAGCTGACTTTTTTCATGTTTTAGGATAGAAAAGTACTGGGACAAAGGTATGATAACGTGATAGAAATAGAACAAAACTTCCATTTATTATTTAACTTCCTTCAAGTGTAAAACAGGTACAGGTTTCTTATTTTTGGAAATAAACCTCTGGAGCTGAACTTAAAAAAGTATTGGCCTGACTTGTAATAAAAGTGAATGTTCCTAACACAATATTAAAAATTGGCAAGTCAGGACCTAGGATGATTCTTTGCAAGCATGTGGTAGTAGCAGGATATCTGCTTTACCCTGGTTGATCTTGCTCTATCCATTTCTTGTAGGGTTATAGAGTTCATGTCTCTGTCAGGAAGCATTAGCTTGAGGCAAGAGCCTAAGGGCATTCAGATGGTAATTTAAGTGTCTGATGCTACCCTGTAAGTAATAGGTTTCCATTAAAAAAAATAAAAACAGTTCTTTATCAGTACAATAAAAATGTATATGTTAGAGATTAGGTTGTAGGGAGAATGGCTTATAAAAAAGAACCATTGGGGAGGAGATTATGATTTATAATATATTTATCATAGATGTTAAAATACATACACTTGTAAAAATTAAAAAAAAATCAAAATATCTTTCAGAATAAATATTTTATTTCAGAATTATCAGTTATATTATTGGTGAAATTAGAGGCAATTTCAATCATTGTTTGTATGAGATTCTATCAGTTTTGTTTCCAAATCATTTTTGTCTAAAATGTTAAATATATGTGTCTATTTCTTTTTCTGAATTAATTAATGTAAGCCTTGGTGATGATAGTGCAATGCTTCTCTGCAAGTCTCATCCATAACATATTTCTTGATCTAAGTCATTCATTGATTCATTCACTCAGTAAATTACTAAGCAGCTACTATATGCCAGACAGGTGCTGATTGCTGAGATTCAATGTCAATCAAAAAAGACATATTTTCTGCCAAGAACATGGGGAGAAGAAGATATCAATCAAAAATGTATGCAAAGAAGAATATATTTGTGAATAAAATATTATAAGAAACATGGTATTCTGAGAGCACAAAACAGTTATTTCTCCCAATCTCATAAATCAAGTAAAACTTCTCTAAGGGACTAAAAGAATTCCTGAATTAAAAGGGAAAATATTAGTCACATTGTTGATCACCATAATCTAATATTGGTTGTATGATCTATGAAAAATCTATAAAATTATATTTCTGTAAGTA
The DNA here is from genome assembly GCF_029378745.1 of Bos indicus. Classification (NCBI taxonomy): domain Eukaryota; kingdom Metazoa; phylum Chordata; class Mammalia; order Artiodactyla; family Bovidae; genus Bos; species Bos indicus. The sequence goes on from NC_091765.1 coordinate 76,292,677, forward strand.
CTTATCATCACTAATTATTTATTAACAGCCTACATTTATTCATCTAAAATATATTGATATAGTCAATCTCTCTCTTTTCACACACAGAATGTGTGTGTGGGTGTGTGTGTCTGTGTATATACATATATAGGTACAATTAATGTTATAAAACTATAAATCTTACTCTTTCTTGTTGTACTGGGTTTAGTCATCCATATGAATTAAAAGAGCAAGATTGGAGATTTATTTATGTTTGAAAATACTAAGGATAAATAACTTGGGTAAATTAAAAGACTGGGTAGAAATTTGCAAAGTTTCTTTTCTAATCAATATCAACAGTAATTGCAAAATCAATTTTGACTACTCCCAATGAACAATACAGAAACAAGTCACCATATCTATTGGCTCTGGAAAGAAAATGACATAGTATTAAAGATGAATGAATAAATAAAAGAGGAGAGTAACATTTCCATGATAACTCAAATATTTAACTTGATTTTCAAAGCATATATAATATTCTGAATTATACATTTTTCTTATACTGAATTTACTATGTTCCAAAAATATTTACAGTGCCTTCATAATTTAAAAAAATCACAAATACTATGAGATTTGCAACTAAAATTCTAGAAACATATACTATTTTGATAATAGAAATATGCATTTTGGCTAACTGCATAATCTTTAGAGACATTTCACATAAATATACTGGAAGATAAGACCATAAAGCATTATCGTTATGCAAATGATAGATTACTAAATCCAGAACAATCATATAGATAAATGTGTTTCTTCTTACTGTTTTTTAAATCACATCCATAGTAGCTAGCTCAAAATTTGCATTTAATTCATATTAAGCATATTCTAGCAATATTAAAATCATTTTGAACTAAAATCTATTTGAACTTTCTTATCTGTATCTCTAGAAATAAAAAATATATTGGCTTTCTCTATTTTCAAAATATCACAATAAAAACAGTTTTGTGTACTCATGAATTTTTAAGTATTCGCTTATTTAAATTCTTAGGTGTAGTAATTTATTTAAACCTCAAAATAACCATGAGATAGATATACTTTTATCCTAAATTTACAACAAATTGAACAACAGAAGGTGCTATTAATTTAACTTAAGGTCCCACAACTGATAATGGTGGAGTAAGGGTTTGTATTTGAGGGCATAGACCTAGAACTTGGACCTTTACTTAGAGAAACCCTGAGTTTCTATATATATTTAATTTAATTGCAGTAATTATATTTCAATACCTTAGATAAGGAGTGAGTATCAGTTCAGTTCAATGAAGTTGCTCAGTCGTGTCCGACTCTTTTCGATCCCATGAACTGCAGCATGCCAGGCCTCCCTGTCAATCAACAACTCCCAGAACCCACCCAAACCCATGTCCATCGAGTCCGTGTGTGATGCCATCCAACCATCTCATCTTTTGTGGTCCCCTTCTCCTGCCCTCAGTCTTTCCCAGAATCAGGGTCTTTTCCAATGAGTTGGCTCCTCACATCAGGTGGCCAAATTATTGGAGTTTCAGCTTCAACATCAGTCCTTCCAATGAACTCCCAGGACTAATCTCATTTAGGATGGACTGGTTGGACTTCCTTGCAGTCCAAGGACTCTCAAGAGTCTTCTCCAAAACCACAGCTCAAAAGCATCAATTCTTTGGCACTCAGCTTTCTTTATAGTCCAACTCTCACATCCATATATGACTACTGGAAAAACCATAGCCTTGACTAGATGGACCTTTGTTGACAAAGTAATGTCTCTGCTTTTTAATATGCTGTCTAGGTTGGTTATAACTTTCCTTCCGAGGAGTAAGCATCTTTTCATTTCATGGCTGCAGTCACCATCTGCAGTGATTTTGGAGCCCAGAAAAATAAAGTCAGTCACTGTTTCCCCATCTATTTGCCATGAAGTGAGGGGACCAGATGCCATAATCTTCATTTTCTGAATGTTGAACTTTAAGCCAACTTTTTTACTCTCCTCTTTCACTTTCATCAAGAAGCCCTTTAGTTTTTCTTCACTTTTTGCCATAAGGGTGGTGTCATCTGTGTATCTGAGGTTATTGATATTTCTCCCAGCAATCTTGATTCCAGCTTATGCTTCCTCCAGCCCAGAGTTTCTCATGATGAGGAATGAGTGTACACAACTTTTTTTTAAATTTTATTTTATTTAACTTTACAATATTTTATTGGTTTTGCCATATATCAAAGTGAATCTGCCACAGGTATACATGTGTTCCCCATCCTGAACCCCCCTCCCTCCTCCCTCCCCATACCATCCCTCTGGGTCATCCCAGTGCACCAGTCCCAAGCATCCAGTATCGTGCATCAAACCTGGACTGGCAACTCATTCATATATGATATTATACATATTTCAATGCCATTCTCCCAAATCATCCCACCCTCTCCCTCTCCCACAGAGTCCAAAAGACTGTTCTATACATCAGTGTCTCTTTTGCTGTCTCATATATAAGGTTATTGTTACATCTTTCTAAATTCCATATATATGCATTAGTATACTGTATTGGTGTTTTTCTTTCTGGCTTACTTCACTCTGTATAATAGGCTCCAGTTTCATGGCAAGACATACCAAGCAAATTCTCCAGCAACACAGGAACACAGCCCTGAGCTCCAATATACAGGCTGCTCAAAGTCACCCCAAAACCATAGACATCTCATAATTCATTACTGAACACTTCATTGCACTCCAGAGAGAAGAAATCCAGTTCCACGCACCAGAACATCAACACAAGGTTCCCTAACCAAGAAACCCTGACAAGCCACCTGTACAAACCCACACACAGTGAGGAAATGCCAAAATAAAGAGAACTCCACAAACTGCCAGAATACAGAAAGGACACCCCAAACTCAGCAATTTAAACAAGATGAAGAGACAGAGGAATACCCAGCAGATAAAGGAACAGGATAAATGCCCACCAAACCAAACAAAAGAGGAAGAGATAGGGAATCTACCTGATGAAGAATTCCGAATAATGATAGTGAAATTGATCCAAAATCTTGAAATCAAAATGGAATCACAGATAAATAGCCTGGAGACAAGGATTGAGAAGATGCAAGAAAGGTTTAACAAGGACCTAGAAGAAATAAAAAAGTCAATATATAATGAATAATGCAATAAATGTGATCAAAAACACTCTGGAGGCAACAAATAGTAGAATAACAGAGGCAGAAGATAGGATTAGTGAATTAGAAGATAGAATGGTAGAAATAAATGAATCAGAGAGGATAAAAGAAAAACAAATTAAAAGAAATGAGGACAATCTCAGAGACCTCCAGGACAATATTAAATGCTACAACATTCAAATCATAGGGGTTGCAGAAGAAGAAGACAAAAAGAAAGACCATGAGAAAATACTTGAGGAGATAATAGTTGAAAACTTCCCTAAAATGGGGAAGGAAATAATCACTCAAGTCCAAGCAATCCAGAGAGTCCCAAACAGGATAAACCCAAGGCAAAACACCCCAAGACACATATTAATCAAATTAACAAAGATCAAACACAAAGAACAAATATTAAAAGCAGCAAGGGAAAAACAACAAATAACATACAAGGGAATTCCCATAAAGATAACAGCTGATCTTTCAATAGAAACTCTCCAAACCAGGGGGGAATGGCAAGACATACTTAAAATGATGAAAGAAAATAAACCACAGCCCAGATTATTGTACCCAGCAAGGATCTCATTCAAATATGAAGAAGAAATCAAAAGCTTTACAGACAAGCAAAAGCTGAGAGAATTCAGCACTACACAACTCTTTATTGGCAAACATTAAATTCATATCATTAAGAAAAAAGGTAAAAATGATATAGTTTGTATTTATTGATTTGTATGTGTTTGTGTTTAATTGTGTACAAATCTTTGAAACCCCATGGATTGTAGCTAACCAGATTCTTCTGTTTTTGGAATTTTCCAGGCAAGAATACTGGTACAGGTTGTTATTTCCTACTCCAGGGGATCTTTCTGCTCCTTCTGGATCAGAACCTGATTGAACTCCCTGACTGAACCTGTGTGTCTTATATCTCCTGCATTGGCAGATGGATTCTTTACCACTGCACCACCTGGGAAGCTCACTGATATTTTTATCAGACTGTAATTATAAACTCTGTATAAATCAAAACTTTTATTGTAATAGTACACTTAAGCTTTTTTTTATACTTAAGCTTTATAATGCTTCTTGATTTAAAATATTATTTCTATTTTATGCTTTAATTTTAAGTGTATATCCAAATAAATTGACTGCTAGATGGAATAAGTTCAAATCTATCTGCCAAAGACAAGAAACATCCAGATTTTCCATTTCTGTAATGTGACTAAAGTTTTTGATTGACAAACACAGCATTATAGATGCTAAAGCTGAAGTTTTTTTTTTTTTTTAATTCCTTCATTTAGCTGGTTCAGTAAAAACAGTATATAAATAAGGAGTATATTGTGAAAAAAATACCTTTAAGTTAAACAGTTGAATAAAATACTCATATGATTCAGACATAGATATCAATACTACACAAAATGTTTTACAAATTGTTGTTCAGTCACTAAGGCATGTCCAAATTTTTTCCATCCCATGGACTGCAGCAGGCCAGGCTATCCTGTCCATCAGCAACTCCCAAAGCCTGCTCAAACTCATGTTAATTGAGTCAGTGATATAATCCAACCATCTTGTCCTCTGCCCCCCTCTTCTCCTTTTGTCTTCATTCTTTCCTGGCACCAGGGTCTTTTCTAATGAGTCAACTCTTTGCATCAGGTGGTCAAAGTATTGGAGCTTCAGCATCAGTCCTTCCAATGACTGTTCAGGGTTGATTTCCTTTAGGATTGACCTTTTGATCTCTTTCCAGTCCAAGAGTCTTCCCTAGGACCACAATTCAAAAGCATGAATTCTTCAGCACTCAACCTTCTTTATGGTCCAAATCTCATATCTGTATACGACTACTGGAAAACCCATAGTTTTGTCTATACAGACATTTGTCAGCAAAGTGATGTCTCTGCTTTTTAATATGCTGTCTAGATATGTCATAGCTTTTCTTCTTAGGAGTTAGTGTCTTTTAATTTCATAGCTGCAGTCACCATCTGCAGTGATTTTGGAGCCCAAGATAATAAAATCTGTCAGTGTTTCCAATTTTCCCCCAGCTATTTGTCATTAAGAGATAGGACAGGATACTATTATCTTTGTTTTTTGAATGTTGAATTTTAAGCCAGCTTTTTCACTCTTCTCTTTAACCCTCATCAAGAGTATCTTTAGTTGTTCTTCAATTTCTTCCATTAGAGTGGTATCATTTGCATATCTGAGGTTGTTGATATTTCTCCTGGAAACCTTGATTCCAGCTTGTGATTCATCCAGCCCAGCATTTCACACGATGTACTCTGCATATAAATTAAATAAACACAGTGACAATATACAGCCTTGTCATACTCCTTTCCCAATTTTAAACCAGTCAGTAGTTCCATATAAGGTTCTAATTTTTGCTTCTTGACCTGCATACAGGTTTCTCAGGTTACAGGTAAGGTAGTCTGGTATTCTCATTTCTTTAATAATATTCCACAGTTTGTTGTGATCCATACAGTCAAATACTTCAGCTTAGTCACTGAATCAGAACCAGATGTTTTTCTAGAATTCCCTTGCATTGTCTATGATCTAATGAAAGTTGGCGATTTGCTCTCTGGTTCCTCTTCCTTTTCTAAACCCAACTTGTACATCTGGAAGTTCTCAGTTAACATACTACCGAAGTCTAGCTTGAAAGATTTTGAGCATACCCTTACTAGCATGTGAAATGAGCACAAATAGATATGAATACTAAATAATACAAAATTAGAAAGCAAAAATGGTGTTAAAAATATAAACAATACTGAAGTATATACCATTTTATTGTAAATTTAAGAACTTTCTTTAAAATGTTGATATATGGCAAAACCAATACAATATTGTAAAGTTAAAAAAAATTAAAAAATGAAGATATCTTTGAGTTAACTGTAAAAATTTTAAATAATCTTATTTTAATTGTGTTTATAAATTTTACTTTATGTCAAAAGTAAAGTAAGAAGATAATGTGAACATAAATTAAATCAATGCTGAAGCTGTAGCTCCAATACTTTGGCTACCTGATGTGAAGAACTGACTCATTGGAAAAGACCCTGATCCTGGGAAAGATTGAAGGCAGGAGGAGAAGGGTACAACAGAGGGTGAGATCGTTGGATGGCATCACCAACTCGAGGGACATGAGTTTGAGCAGGCTCCAGGAGCTGGTGATGGATAGGGAGGCCTGGTGTGCTGCAGTCCATAGGGTAGCAAAGAGTCAGACATAAGTGAGTGACTGAACTGAACTGAAAATGAAATCAGTAGATTAAAATAATGTTTATTGATCATGCTAATCAGCAGGGCAAATATGAAAGGGTATGCGAGGGATAATAAGATCTATGATATACCATCCCTACTCTTAATAAGTTTTCTCAGGACTTAACTGGAATACTTCCACCTCCCCTTCCTGACACTCTACTTCACAAGGTGAATTTCATAAATATTTTAAGCTTCAAATGTCATACTGTCATTTTACTTATAAGCCTTTCTCTGACACATTTTAAATCAAATTTCTTCTTCTCTTCTCTATGTACTTGTAAGAAGTAGACACTAGTGTGAGAACTAGAACTTAGGGTGACCCTCAATGAGTCCCACCTCCTAGTGTTTATAGTTTTGAGTAAACCATCTCCCCCATCCCCTTGAGTGTGGGGAGGACCCATGACTTGCTTTTGATCAATTAAATAAGGCAAAGATGATGTGATGTCACTTTGTGATTGCATTATGTCATTTAAGATAAGTTCTTAGCAAGCTAGAACTAGAGGATTTTCTTGTGTATGTGATGAAATACACAGCCAGTTTGAAGAAGCCCACACGACAATAGAAAAAACAAAAAAGAAAGAAATACAATCCTCAGTCGTGAAGCTACAAGGAAATGAATTCTGTTAACTACTTAGATGAATTTAGAAGTGGAATCTTTCCCAGTGGTGCCTCCAGATGAGAAAGCAGTCTGGCCAACACACTGGGTGCAATTTTATGAGACTCTGAACAGCACATCCATCTAAAACATGCCTGGAATCCTGACCCATAGAAATTTCAAGATAGTAAATGTGATTGGTTAAGAAATTACGTTCCTACTAGTTTGTTTTACAGCAATATCAAACAAATACCCTATCCAATTGGAGAAGGAAATGGCAAACCACTCCAGTATCCTTGCCTGGAGAATCCCATGGACCAAGGAGCCTGGTGGGCTGGAGTCCATGGGGTTGCAAAGAGGCAGGCAGGACTGAACAACTAACAGACCCTATTCAAAACACTTTCTATTTCTTCTTAAATATTATTCTAACTACCTATAGTTGACACTAGGCTATGAGCTACCTATAAACTTGTTAATTGTTCTCTATATAGAAGATAAGTACAAAATACTTAGCAGATTTATTTTGAATCTGCCTTCTCTCTCTCTCTCTCACACACACACAAGCTATTTCTTGCAGCAAAACACTATTCTATGTATGTTAGTTGCATGAATAAATAAATGAAAAATGAATGAGTTATTTATTACTTCCATTTTAATGATTAGGAAACTGAAGCCTGAAAATGTTATATAGCTTATAAATGAGAAAGCCAGGATATAAACTAAAGCATCTGGCTATAAATCCTGTACTTCTTCTGCTACAAAACAGAATATACAAACTTATATATTATATGATTATTGTGTAGTAGATTAAGTGAAATAAAACAGATAAATTGCTTAAAGGACTCACTAATATATAGTAGGATCTTAATAAATGCCCAATAACTTTATAATGCCTAAGCTCCCAGAAAGCTAAAAACTCCAATTTGTACTCAGTTATAACAATCAGATCATCTTATCTCTAGAGTAATTTTGTTTGTACCTCCTTTTAAACAGTGTTTGTGTTACTAAGTATGTATTTCAATAATCCTGCTTTATGTATTCTTTTTGCTATCACAAATATTTTTAAATTGTTGAGGGAAATATTAGGGTCGAGAATATTTTAGTAAATATGTTTTATTCAATAGTGCACATTTTGCAGAATACTTTATGTACCAGACATTTAGAAAATCAAAATGCTTGTAACTGATCAAGGCCATATAACAGTTCATTAAATTCTAATGTCTACATGACAAACAAGAGTAACACTGGTTTTCTGCTTCCTTGAATGTTTCCATTCAGTAAAAACTGAATCTATTTTCTCTGGCCAGACTTTTCTTTTCAAAATTTGTAATGCTTCTGACAGGCTCTACCTAATCAGAGTGGCATGTCTATAAAGGTAGGACACAAAGCTGAGAATTTGCTTTCTTTTTTTTTTTTTAGTCATTAAAACCACAAAATACCTGAGATTTAATCATTTTTTTTATAATGTGAGAGGCATTCATACAATTTTCATATCTCAACATTTGTACATGTATTCTCCTGGATATTAGTTTAAATGTAATATTTCCAGGTGTGTGTTAGTTGCTCAGTCGTATCCAACTCTCTGCAACCCCATGGACTGTAGCCTGCCAGGCACCTCTGTCCTTGTGATGTTCCAGGCAAGAAAACTGGAGTGGGCTGCCATTTCCTTCTCCAGGGAATTGTCCTGACCCAGGGATCAAATTTGGGTCTCCTGCACTGCAGGCAGAGTCTTTACCATTTGAACCACCACTAAATTCCATTTGCAACTCCAATTCTTCACTTCTAAGAGAGATTAAAATACCAAAAAAAAAAAAAAAAAAGTTTTATTTCTGAGCCATGTTAGAAACTACAGCAATCAGAAAATACTGCAGAATGCCTATTTCAAACATTATGCATGTTTTTCACAGAGGAAGAGAGAATTCTTGGGCCATCTTGGCTTTCACCTAACCACTGGCATTCATTTATTTGCTTAAAACAAAGTACCTGGAGATGTAAGTGAGTTTCTTTTCTTTTCTTTTTTTTTTTTTTAGCAGTATGGTTTATCAGCTATCAGTTCAGTTGTCAGTTGCTCAGTTGTGTCCAACTCTTAGTGACCCCATGGACTGTAGCACGCTAAGCTTGTCTGTCCTTCACCAACACCCAGAGCTTGCTCAAACTCATTACCAGTTATACTAATTATTATTGCTTTACAAATTACTCCAAACTTTAAAAAAGTATTTATTATTGTCATACACTGGTTGGGCACATCTGATGGTAAGTTTCAGGCTTGGCTGTTTGCAGCTGGGTTTACTTTTTTTTTTTTTTTTTTTGACCTGCTATCAACTGGAGGTTTGAGTGGAGGCTGTGACTCCAGGACAGTCAAATTCAAGTTGTAACTAGCTCTCTGGCTGTTAGGTGGAGAAGACTATCCTGGGCCTGTTCACATAGCAATAGTGGAATCTGGCAGAAAAGTGGAAGAGCATAAGTTCTCTGAGGTCAAATCTTGGAACTGGCACACCATTACTTTTTCTACATGTTATTAAACAAAGTGAATTATAAGACCAGCCCATATAGAAGAGGTAAGTAGATTCTAATTTCTGATGAAACTATTGCAAAAGTAACATTGCAAAGATATGGCCCTAGCAGTGAGTTAAGATTTGAGGTGATTTTTGCAAATAGCATACCACAACATTTTTCCAGGAATTTCACTGAATGTACTAGCTTTGCTAGTTTTTGTTTGTTTGTTTTAAGTTATTAGACTCAGTCTGTGCCAAAATGAACTTAACATCTTACCCTTATACACAGACTGTATGTTGGAGGAAGACAGAAACAGTACAATCTATTCCAGATGACCACTATTCCTCTCTTGTGGCTAGCCCCACTGCATAAGTGTTCCTATTAGATCTGCTCCATTTCTCACTTCCTTGAGAATTCAGAGGCCACACAATCCTTGTTGGCTACACAGGCTGTAAGAGCATGAACTTTGTATTTAGAGAGACACAGCTGCAAAACCCAGCCATTGTCCCACTGAGTGACACACAACACAGGTAACTTATCCTCTCAGTGTCTGTTTCCTTATCTTGAAAAAAATGAGGTTAATAGTCCATATCTCATAGGTCTCTTGTGAGGATTTAGAGATTGTAAATAGCTCAAGAGAGTGCTATTATACAGTAGGTGCTAAATACTTATCGATTCACTCCACCCCCATTGCTTTCTTGAAATGATTTCTTTTTTTTTTTTTTTTTTCACTATAGGCAGTCTTGTCTCAAAAATTAAGCTCAGAACTGTTCACAAAGGAATAAACTTATAATTTTAAGTGTAAAAATATTTAGGCTGAGTAAAGTAAAAGAGTAAGCTTAAGTCTATATATATATTATTCTAAGGTTTATTATTTTCTTGAGGATATTTTCATGACTTTTTTTCTGATTAAATATATCCCCAAAGTGTATATTCCAAAGATGAATAATGAGAATAAAAAGGAAAGTGCTGTCATAGGTAGTATGCATTCTTTGTGGATATAAAGTATATTAATAACTCAATCATAACAATGTATACTGGGATGACATAATTAATCTTGGGTATATTTGGGGGTCACCTTTAATAAGAGGATATTGAAGTTATTAATACAAATGAAAAGAAAAGACATAAAAAAGTGGCATTGATTCATAGGACAGCAGAATATATTACTTGGTGCAAGGTAATTATTTAAATGGTCTCCACTTAAACTGATGAGGTTAGAAACTCCTCAATTCCACAGGTATGTCTCCTCAGCCAGGCTTTCCAAAACCCAGTAAGGGAGTGAAGAATTTATATTCCTTTCAGCAGAAATAATCCAGGTGAAACATTCAATCTCAGTAACGAGATTTAAAGTCTAATTTCATCCCATGTGGGGGTGAGAAAAAGCAGATTGTTTTAAAGTCACAGAGAAATGCTTGTAGGAGCCTTTTCAAATATATGTCTTCTCTCATTTAAATAAACAGCCCCACATCCTGACAACTATAAAGAGATCCCAAAGGGAATGTGACTGGTAAACATCGGATTCAGACAGGTTGTATGACAGGCTATACATTATTACACCTCAACTCCCCATAGCCTCATGAAATGATCCATAAATCCACGCCTGTTCACTTCCTGTCAGAAATATTTTTTACAACACATTGCCCAATCCAACCAGGTGGCTATAGTCCTATACTAACTCATTGACTCCTACATAAGACCTCATTTAGACTATTTCCTAGGACTGGTTTCTGTTATCCTAAGAAGTCTTTGTAAGTTTTCTGTCTGAGGTAAATGTCACTTTCCTTCATCTTCTCATTGCCATTGCTGACTCCATTCTTCATTCCTGACTACCTGTCTCATTTCCGAAAACTCATCTTGCTTGGATCTATAGTATTATTTATGGTTTGGTTTTACAAAATTTTATAAAGCTTGTGCCCCATGGTCTTGCCATTTATTTTGTCACTTATATAACTGCTACCGTTAGAATCAGACATAGAACAATGAACTGGTTCAAAACTGGGAAAGAGGTTCAACAAGGGTGTATATTGTCATCCTGATTATTTACATTATATGCAGAGTACATCAGGTATAATGCTGGGCTGGATGAATTACAAGGAATCAAGATTGCTGAGAGAAATATCAGCAACCTCAGATATGCAGATGATAACACTCTAATGTAAGAAAGTGAAAAGGAACTAAAGAGCCTCTTGATAAGAGCAAACGAAGAGAGTGAAAAAGCTGCTTAAAACTCAACATTTGATAAACAAAGGTCATTGCATTTGGTCCCATCACTTCCTGGCAAATAGATGGGGAAAAAGTGGAAACAGTCGCAGATTTTATTTTCTTAGCTACAAAGTCACTGTGAAAAAAAAAAAAACAAAATCACTGTGGATGGTGACTGCATCCATGAAATTAAATGATGCTTGCTTCTTGGAAGAAAAACTGTGATGAACCTAGACAGCATATTAGAAAACACAGACATCACTTTGCTGACAAAGGTCCATATAGTCAAAGCTATGTTTTTTCCAGTAGTCATGTATGGATATGAGTGTCAGACCATAAAGAAGGCTGAGAGCTGAAGAATTGTTGCTTTTGAATTGTAGTCCTGGAGAAGACTCTTGAGAGTTCCTTGGACAGCAAGGAGATTAAACCTTTAAATCCTAAAGGAAATCAACCCTGAATATTCATTGAAAAGACTGATGCTTGAAGCTGAAGCTCTGATACTTTGGTCACCTGATGCAAAGAGCTGACTCATTGGAAAAGACCCTGATCCTGGGAAAGATGGAAGGTAGGAGAAGAATGCTGCAACAGAGGATGAAATGGTTAGATGGCATCACTTTCTCAATGGACATGAGTTTGAGCAAACTCCAGGAGATAGTGAAGGACAGGGAAGCCTGTCATTCTGCAGTTTATGGAGTTGCAAAGAGTCAGGTAGGACTTAGCAACTGAACAACAAAATAAGTGCTACATCTTGATTTCTCATCTAACTCTGCTGGACTTGTGGCTTCTGGGAAATGCCTGAGATCAAGGCTGTTCCAGGTCTTTCAATGCTTGGTTTGCCTGGACTTTTCCTGCCTCTTCAGTTTCACCAGATAGGAAGAGTCAAAGAGAACCCTTCTTCGTGGGCCTTGGTTTTGTTAATAACACCGAGAACAATCTGAGGTCTTACCTGTGGCAAAAACAGGATTACTGAAGAAAGAACAGAAAATAAAAAAGAAAAAGAAAAAAAAAAAAAAAAAAACACCTCAAAGGAGAGGTGGGCCAAGTCGAGAGAGCTACTGGCCCTGGAATGATGAGGTATGGGGGTTTTTCAAGACAGGGCTTTCATATATTCATCCAGGTGGGTGTGGACTGACAGTTCTGATTAGTGAAAGTCGCTCAATTGTGCCTGATTCTTTGTGACTCCATGGGGTATAGAGTCCAGGGAATTCTCCAGGCCAGAATGCTGGAGTGGGTAGCCTTTCCCTTCTGCAGGGGATTGTCCCAACCCAGGGATCAGACCCAGGTCTCCCTCATTGCAGGCAGATTCATTACCAGCTGAGCCACAAGGGAAACCCACAGTTCTGATTAAGGGTTGAAAATTACATAACAACAGACTCGATTGTGCTTGTCTTTCTCATAATTCAGTCTGCTATTATCAGATGTATGCACGTATAGAATATTTATAAATCCTTAATAGGCTGCCTAAGGTCACTTGAGGACACAGCTGTGAACCAAGAGTCCACGTGCTGGAATTGGAGAAGCCTCTGTGGTTATTTTGTAACACATCTGTGAGCTCTCCTGGCCCATATTGGGGCATGTCTAAAGTGGGGTTTAGCTTGAATCTTTTCAGCTGGGCCACCACTTGTTACTCAGGCCTAACTTCCTACTTAACATCCAGCTAGTCTCTCCCTGTGATCAATACTCTCGCCCATGTGCGTTTTGACAAGTTATATTCAATTCTTTGTTGATCGAAAGGGAGTTTGAATTGCTTTAATTGCATAATGTATGTACATGTACTGTTTTGAGAATTCTCAAATAGAGGTGTCTGTTTTGTATATCCAAGTTAGAGTAAGCATTTACTTTATAAAAATTAAAAACAAATCATTTTCATTTCAGCACTCCATTTACATAATGAGGTCAATATTGTTTAATAAATGGAAGAGTAAGTCCCTTCAGTTCAGTTCAGTTCAGTTCAGTCGCTCAGACGTGTCCGACTCTTTGCGACCCCATGAATCTCAGCATGCCAGGTTTCCCTGTCCATCACCAACTCCCGGAGTTCATTCAGACTCACATCCATCAAGTCAGTGATGCCATCCAGCCATCTCATCCTCTGTAATCCCCTTCTCCTCCTGCATCCAATCCCTCCCAGCATCAGAGTCTTTTCCAATGAGTCAACTCTTTGCATGAGGTGGCCAAAATACTGGAGTTTCAACTTTAGCATCATTCCTTCCAAAGAAACCCCAGGGCTGATCTCCTTCAGAATGGACTGGGTGGATCTCCTTGCAGTCCAAGGGTCTCAAGAGTCTTCTCCAACACCACAGTCCAAAAGCATCAATTCTTCGGCACTCAGCCTTCTTCACAGTCCAACTCTCACATCCATACATGACCACAGGAAAAACTATAGCCTTGACTAGATGAACCTTTGTTGGCAAAGTGATGTCTTTGCTTTTGAATATGCTATCTAGGTTGGTCATAACTTTCCCTCCAAGGAGTAAGCGTCTTTTAATTTCATGGCTGCAGTCACCATCTGCAGTGATTTTGGAGCCCCCCAAAATAAAGTCTGACACTGTTTCCAATGTTTTCCCATCTATTTCCCATGAAGTGATGGGACAGGATGCCATGATCTTCGTTTTCTGAATGTTGAGCTTTAAGCCAACTTTTTCACTCTCCACTTTCACTTTCATCAAGAGGCTTTTGAGTTCCTCTTCACTTTCTGCCATAAGGGTGGTGTCAACTGCATATCTGAGGTTATTGATTTCTCCTGGCAATCTTGATTCCAGCTTGTGCTTCTTCCAGTCCACGTTTCTCATGATGTACTGTGCATATAAGTTAAATAAGCAGGGTGACCATATACAGCCTTGATGTACACCTTTTCCTATTTGGAATCAGTCTGTTGTTCCATATCCAGTTCTAACTGTTGCTTTCTGACCTGCATACAGATTTCTCAAGAGGCAGGTCAGGTGGTCTGGTATTCCCATCTCTTTCAGAATTTTCCACAGTTGATTGTGATCCACACAGTCAAAGGCTTTGGCATAGTCAATAAAGCAGAAATAGATGTTTTTCTGGAACTCTCTTGCTTTTTCCATGATCCAGCGGATGTTGGCAATTAGTAGGGTCTTTAAGGGTCACTCCAAAATGACTGTTTAAATTACACTAGGAGTCTGCTTAGTCTGTTTAGTAAAAGTCACTCAGTTGTGTCTGAACTATACAGTCCATGGAATTCTCCAGTCCAGAATACTGGAGTGGGTAGCCTTTCCCTTCTCCAGGGGATTGTCCCAACCCAGGGATCAAACCCAGGTCTCACACATGGCAGGCAGATTCTTTACCAGCTGAGCCACCAGGGAAGCCCAAGAATACTGGAGTGGGTAGCCTATCCCTTCTCCAGCGGATCTTCCTGACCAAAGAATCAAACCGGGGTCTCCTCCGTTACAGGGAGATTCACTAGTAGAGGGATGTGATAGTGAAGTATTTATTATCCTCACAGGTCCTGAGGAGGAAGGTATAGCATACCTTAGAGGGCCACACAAATTCACCGAAAGTCCAAAGTCTGGTCATTGCAGGAAGGAAAAGTGCAGAGCAAGGATTCAGGCAAATGTCTGAATGGGATAGCTGTGGCATGTGAGAAGCCGCAGTGCGACTAGGTCAAAATGGAAAGCGGAGGAATGAAATGGAAAGTCGTCAAAAAGCTTATTGCTCAAACATGTTGGAGACAAATAATAACCCAGAGACAAGCAATAACTAGGTAAAATTTCAAAACAAGCAGGTGGGTGCTAGCACTCAGGGAACTATTAAAGCAGCAAATAATATCTTTACATTACAAATACATAAGTCATTTAGGTTTCTTTCCCTTCTCAACCCTGGTTATTGTCATAATTGTATTTTGAAAAACAATTAATTTTTTTATTTTACAATATTTGTTTACACAATAAACATCAAATTTAAAGATATATATTGAAGACAGAAATATTCTGAGCAAAAATCCTATTTTCTATACTGAAAATAGCATTGGTAACATTTTGCTATTTGGAAATGTCTCAGAAAATAAAGAAGTTGTTACTGTCTCTTATGCTGGCATTAAACAAGTCGATTTAAAATATACAAACCCATAAAGAAGGCTCTGCCAGGACTGCTGTCTCTCACTTTAAAGGCAAAGCTTAAAGACCTAAAAACTTTTTGGAGATTTAACTGTGTTATAATATCCATAGCAGACTGACAGTGAAATCAAAATGTTAACATGAATTTCCAGCTGTGCCTCACATATGGTTTTTTCTCAATGACTTTTTATTTGCTGTCCCCTACACTTGAGTATCATTGTCCAAAACTATCACATAATTTGCTCCTTCACTTTCATTCATTGAGTTTTTATTTATTTATTTTTAATATCACCTCAAAGAAGCTTTTATTGATCACTTTACAGGTAGTAACCCCTTTCACTCTCTATCTCCACAATTCAGTTAATTTTTTCAAAGCTGTGCCATTACTCATCTTTCTATATTCACACATACAAACATGCATACATACAATGCTATTGCCTATACTCTACAATAGCTTATAAGCTCCACTGGGGCAGAAAGTCTTACATGGACAAAAAGATACCAAACAAGCTTATCAGTAAACATACACACATACATACAATAGCACAGAATGATTCTTTTTGAGGGTTGAGCCTTGATACTTCACAATAACAGCAGCTATGCTAGTGGCCAGCTTCCTGAATAGACAATTACAATTACTAGCCAAAATCTCCCTACACAGGTGGCTAGGCAATGATATCAGCTGCACTGTAAGTCAGAGTTATTTAGGATGTTAAATAATTTTCAGGCCAATCAGAATGATTCCCTACTAAAAACAGATTTTCAATGACTAGAGAATGGTTAATATATCAGTTAGGAAACTTAACAAAATTATCATCAATTTTTAAACTGTTAATGGAAAAAATCCAAAGAAATGGTCAAATATTTAATGATGGGACTAATTTTTGATGAGAAAAATTCCTACAGCAAATTGTATAACCCACCATTATATCTATACTTTATGACATAATGAAGTATAGATATAGATATAATGTAAAAGTAGAAAGTCAAGGAACACCTGGAGTAACAGGCAAATTTGGCCTTGGAATACGGAATGAAGCAGTTCAGTTCAGTTCAGTCACTCAGTCTTGTCCAACTCTTTGCAACCCCATGAATCACAGCACGCCAGGCATCCCTGTCCATCATCATCTCCCAGAGTTCACTCAGATTCACGTCCATCGAGTCAGTGATGCCATCCAGCCATCTCAACCTCTGTCCTCCCCTTCTACTCCTACCCCCAATCCCTCCCAGCATCAGAGTCTTTTCCAATGAGTCAACTCTTCACATGAGGTGGCAACTCCATTAGTAAGACTAAATATCAAACTTCACTGTAGTTGGTGTACAAATCTATTAATTGAATGACCTCCTTAAGCAGAAGATATTAAGAAGAGGTGGCAAGAATACACAGAAGAACTGTACAAAAAAGATCTTCACGACCCAGATAATCACGATAGTGTGATCAATCACCTAGAGCCAGACATCTGGAATGTGAAGACAAATGGGACTTAGGAAGCATCACTACAAACACCGCTAGTGGAGGTGATAGAATTCCAGTAAGCTATTTCAAATCCTGAAAGATGATGCTCTGAAAGGGCTGCACTCAATATACCAGCAAATTTGGAAAACACATTAGTGGCCACAGGACTGGTATAAAAGAAAAGAATATCATGCACAGTGATTCTAGCTTCTTTGTAGATATTTCAAATACTATATCATTTATGGTGGAAATTTATTGTTAGTAGACCTATCAAACCAATCATATTTTGTCAGTTATGAGGTTCCCATGTTAACAGCTCCCCCTATCATCACATTTCCATAAGACACGAGCTGCATTTAGATCCTGTGCTTGCATCATACAATTGAATGACTGCATGCTCAATCGCTCAGTCATGTCCGACTCTGCAACTCGCTCAATTGTAGCCTGCCAGGTTCTTCTGTTTATGGAATTTACCAGGCAAGAATACTGGAGTGGGTTACCATTTTGTATTCCAGGGTATCTTCCCTACCCAGAGATTGAACTCATGTCTCCTGAACTGGCAAGCTGATTCTTTACCACTGCATCACCTGGGAAGAACTTTAGACTCATCAGCTGTATGTTGTATCTCAACAGTTCCCTCTTTAATAAGGTCAATCATGTGAACACAGCCCAATGACACAGCAGAGGCTGGAGGCATTCATTCCCTCACTCATTCATTTTATATTTATTGGAGCCTACTATGTGCCTTCAGTTCAGTTCAGTTCAGTCACTCAGTCATGTCCAACTCTTTGCGACCCCATGAATCGCAGCATGCCAGGCCTCTCTGTCCATCACCACCTCCCGGAGTTCCCTCAGACTCACGTCCATTGAGTCAATGATGCCATCCAGCCATCTCATCCTCTGTCGTCCGCTTCTCCTCTTGCCCCCAATCCCTCCCAGAATCAGAGTCTTTTCCAATGAGTCAACTCTTTTCACGAGGTGGCCAAAGTACTGGAGTTTCAGCTTTAGCATCATTCCTTCCAAAGAAACCCCAGGGCTGATCTCCTTCAGAATGGACTGGTTGGATGTCCTTGCAGTCCAAGGGACTTTCAAGAGTCTTCTCCAACACCACAGTTCAAAAGCATCAATTCTTTGGTGCTCAGCTTTCTTCACAGTCCAACTCTTACATCCATACATGACCACTGGAAAAACCATAACCTTGACTAGACGGACCTTTGTTGGCAAAGTCATGTCTATGCTTTTGAATATGCTATCTAGGTTTGTCATACTTTTCTTCCAAGGAGTAAGTGTCTTTTAATTTTATGGCTGCAGTCACCATCTGTGGTGATTTTGGAGCCCCAAAAAATAAAGTTGACACTGTTTCCAATGTTTCCCCATCTATTTACCATGAAGTGATGGGACCAGATGCCATGATCTTGATTTTCTGAATGTTGAGCTTTAAGCCAACTTTTTCACTCTCCACTTTCACTTTCATCAAGAGGCTTTTTAGTTCCTCTTCACTTTCTGCCATCAGCGTGGTGTCATCTGCATATCTGAGGTTATTGATATTTCTCCTGGCAATCTTGATTCCAGCTTTTGCTTCTTCCAGCCCAGCTTTTCTCATGATGTACTCTGCATATGAAGCAGGGCAAAGGCTAATAGAGTTTTGCCAAGAGAACCCACTGGTTATAGCAAACACCCTCTTCCAACAACACAAGAGAATACTCGACAAATGGACATCACCAGATTGTCAATACCAAAATCAGATTGATTATATTCTTTGCAGCCAAAGATGGAGATGCTCTGCTGCTGCTGCTAGACAGTCAGCAAAAACAAGACCAGAACTCACTGTGGCTCAGATCATGAGATCTTTATTGCCAAATTCAGATTTAAATTGAAGAAAGTGGGGGAAATCACTAGACCATTCAGGTATGACCTAAATCAAATCCCTTATGATTATACAGTGGAAGTGAGAAATCGACTTAAGGGACTAGATCTGATAGACATAATGCCTGATGAACTATGGATGGAGGTTCCAGATGTACAGCAGACAGGGATCAAGACCATCCCCAAGAAAAAGAAATGCAAAAAAGCAAAATGGTTGTCTGAGAAGGGCTTACAAATAGCTGTGAAAAGAAGAGAAGCAAAAGGCAAAGGAGAAAAGGAAAGATATAACCATTTGAAGGCAGAGTTCCAAAGAATAGCATGGAGAGATAAGAAAGCTTCTTCAGTGATCAATGCAAAGAAATAGGGGAAAACAATAAATGGGAAAGACTAGACATCTCTTCAAGAAAACTAGAGATACGAAGGGAGCATTTCATGAGAAGATGGGCTCAATAAAGAACAGAAATTGTACAGACTTAATAGAAGCAGAAGATATTAAGAAGAGGTGGCAAGAATACACAGAAGAACTACACAAAAAAGATCTTAATGACCAAGATAATCACGATGGTGTGATCACTCACCTAGAGCCAGACGTCCTGGAATGTGAAGTTAAGTGGACCTTAGAGAGCATCAGTATGAACAAAGCTAGTGGGGGTGATGGAATTCCAGTTGAGCTATTTAAAATCCTGAAAGATGATGCTGTGAACGTGCTGCACTCATTATGCAGCAAATTTGGAAAACTCAGCAGTGGCCACAGGACTCCAATCCCAAAGAAAGGCTTTGCCAAAGAATGCTCAAACTACCGCACAATTGCACTCATCTCACACACTAGTAAAGTAATGCTCAAAATTCTCCAAACCAGGCTTCAGCAATACGTGAACCGTGAACTTCCTGATGTTCAAGCTGGTTTTAGAAAAGGCAGAGGAACCAGAAATCAAATTGCCAACATCTGCTGGATCAGGGAAAAAGCAAGAGAGTTCCAGAAAAACATCTATTTCTGCTTTGTTGACTATGCCAAAGCCATTGACTGTGTGAATCACAATAAACTGTGGAAAATTCTGAAAGAGATGGGAATACTAGACCACCTGATCTGCGTCTTGAGAAACTTGTATGCAGGTCAGGAAGCAACAGTTAGAACTGGACATGGAACAACAAACTGGTTCCAAATAGGAAAAGGAGTATGTCAAGCGTGTATATAGCCACCCTGCTTATTTAACTTATATGCAGAGTACATCATGAGAAACACTGGATTGGGTGAAGCACAGGCTGGAATCAAGACTGCTGGGAGAAATATCAATAACCTCAGATATGCAGATGACACCACCCTTATAGCAGAAAGTGAAGAGGAACTAAAAATCCTCTTGATGAAAGTGAAAGAGGAGAGTAAAAAATTTGGCTTAAAGTTCAACATTCAGAAAGCTAAGATCATGGCATCCAGTCCCATCAGTTCTTGTAAATAGATGGGGATACAGTGGAAACAGTGTCAGACTTTATTTTTGGGAGCTCCAAAATCACTGCAGATGGTAATTGCAGCCATGAAATTAAAAGACGCTTACTCCTTGGAAGGAAAGTTATGACCAACCTAGATAGCATATTCAAAAGAAGAGACATTACTTTGCCAACAAAGGTTCGCCTAGTCAAGGCTATGGTTTTTCCAATAGTCATGTATGGATGTGAGAGTTGGACTGTGAAGAAGTCTGAGTGCCGAAGAATTGATGCTTTTGAACTGTGGTGTTGGAGAAGATGCTTGAGAGTCCCTTGGACTTCAAGGAGATCCAACCAGTCCATTCTGAAGGAGATCAGCCCTGGGATTTCTTTGGAAGGAATGATTCTGAAGCTTAAACTCCCGTACTTTGTCCACCTCATGTAAAGAGTTGACTCATTGGAAAAAGACTCTGATGCTGGGAGGGATTGGGTGCAGAAGGAGAAGGGGACGACAGAGGATGAGATGGCTGGATGGCATCACTGACTCGATGGATGTTAGTTTGAGTGAACTCTGGGAGTTGGTGATGGAAAGGGAGGCCTGGAGTGCTGTAATTCATGGGGTCGCAAGAGTCAGACACGACTGAGTGACTGAACTGAACTGAACTGAACTGATGATACAATAGTTATGTTCCTAATTTTTCTAGGGCAATTCCAATAGCAAATCTTTAAAACTATTTTTGAAAGTACACTTGCATTCTCTGAACATTGTCCCGTTTTCATTTAGAAAATAATAGATATTAATATAAGAAATGCTAATAATGAAGCATTCTTAATAAGAAGGCATTCTTAGAAGGTATTTGCAGTTTTTTCTAATTACCTTCATGTCATTGCATAAAAAAGTAGGGAATCAAGTAAGAATTCTTCCTGAATTCTATATTTGAAAATTTATCTAAATTTTATACCTCAGCTTTTAGTACAGATAAATATATATATATTAATGTGTACTATTCCACTATTTGAATAGTACTAATAAGTAGAACCATGACTAATCAAAAAACGTTTAAAATAGACATATACTTTAGAATTCAAATATGTCAGTCATTCCTGAATTTCCTGTGGTAATCCATGGAATATGAATTTACTTATGAGGTCTGTGTTCTTAACACTGACGTTGAACTAACTCTGGAAAAATTCTATTTAAGAATAAGTACATTAAAACATTGTGACAGAATATAATTCCTTTGTTCTGGGTAAATTGTACATGTTATTTTAACTGTACTTTAATAGTTTATTAGGCTGTAATTATGTAAATCTGAGATCTACAAAAGCTGATCTACAACAGCTCTTGTAGAAGTAACTGTGGTTGGTGACAGTAAATGGTTTGAATCATTTGTGGAATCAGAGGGAGGCCTTCATTGCTTTTCTGCTGACGTACTCAGAATTGGAGGTTCTCAGAAACTTGGGGATGAGGTGAAACGTGGAGACAGTTTTTTGTCATAGCTTAGTTTTTGAAAAAAAAAAAAATACTCCCTCAAAGTGTATGTATAACATGACTCTTTGTGAAATGATCTTATTTAAATCAACTGAGAACAGGTTATAACAATGTATAGCTTGCAGAACTATATTTTCATTGAGATGGAATGTTAGATTTGTTTGGGAAAAATTGTCTTTGGTCAAATAAACATAGAAAATAAATTTGAATTTAATTAAATAGGTTCATATATTGAAAGGCTTTTCAGAACTATAATTATGCTAGTGATAATCATGACAAGGCCACCAAATCCCATTTCAGAAAGAATCACTGGCAACAAATGTTCTAAAAAACACAATTTGCTAAGCCCTTACTTGGGACAACAGTAGAATAATACTTTACCTCAAAGTAAGAGTAGACTCTAAAATAATGATTAATTAAAACTTTTCAGAAAAGCACAATGGTACAAAGACTAATGGACAAATGATAGAATTACAGAGATTTACATTTGACATGGGCCTAAAGAATATATATATGTTCTTATATGTGTCAGCATACTGACAGTCAGTATGCTGACACTTAAAGGTGCAGAAATCTAGATTGTAGAGTAAGGCAAGACAGAGTTGTGAGAAAGGAAGTCATTCATGCAGGAATTCAGTTAGTTATTAAGCAAATATTTACTTAGAACCTGGTATGTGTAATATGTTGCTTTAGGTGCTATAAATACAGAGGGGAGATGACAGACAGCACCTATAACACCTAAATTCACTTAAATCTAAACTTACCTACAAAATAGAAATAGAGTTACAAATGTAGAAAACAAATATAGTTACCAGAGTGTAATGTGGTGGGGGAAGGGGGGATGGGGGTGAGAAGGAATATGTTGGGATATTGAGATTTACATATACACACTTCTATATGTAAAATTGGAGAAAGGCATGGCATCCCACTCCAGTATTCTTGCCTGGAGAAGCCCATGGACAGAGCAGCCTGGCAGGATACAGACCATAGGGTAGTAAAGAATCTGACAAGACTGAAGCAACTTAGCACACATATATAAAATAGATAACTAATAAGGACCTACTGTATAGCACAGGAAACTCTACTCAATGCTCTGTAATGGCTTATGTGGGAAAATAATTTAAAAAAGAATATGTATGTATATATATGTATAACTGATACATAACATATGTATAACTAACATGACATTGTAAATTGACTATACTCCAATAATTTTTTTTAATCTAAATAAAAATCATAAATGAACTGCTAGTTATTTTTAAAAAATATTTATTGGAATAAATACTTCTTTGATTCTTGTTTTATTCACTTATTGTCATGTTCTTTTAGTTACCACCATTAAACCATCTTAAAAATATAAAGGTGTGAATTTCTACCTTTCAGAATAGCCATTCAGATCAGATCAGTCACTCAGTTGTGCCCGACTCTTTGCAACCCCATGAATCATGAATCGCAGCATGCCAGGCCTCCCTGTCCATCACCAACTCCCGGAGTTCACTCAGACTCACGTGCATAGAGTCAGTGATGCCATCCAGCCATCTCATCCTCTGTCGTCCCCTTCTCCTCTTGCCCCCAATCCCTCCCAGCATCAGAGTCTTTTCCAATGAGTCAACTCTTCTCATGAGGTGGCCAAAGTACTGGAGTTTCAGCTTTAGCATCATTCCTTCCAAAGAAATCCCAGGGCTGATCTCCTTCAGAATGGACTGGTTGGATGTCATTGCAGTCCAAGGGACTCTCAAGAGTCTTCTCCAACACCACAGTTCAAAAGCATCAAGCTTCGGTGCTCAGCCTTCTTCACAGTCCAACTCTCACATCCATACATGACCACAGGAAAAACCATAGCCTTGACTAGACGAACCTTTGTTGGCAAAGTCATGTCTATGCTTTTGAATATGCTATCTAGGTTGGTCATAACTTATGGGAGAAATAGTTATCCTGCTTCCTATTCTTTATTAGTCTCTCAGCATCTTGGCAGTGGTCAGAGACTCAAGTACAAAAGAAGAACGTGGAATGGAAATTGGGAAAGAAAGGAAAAATGAGAATATCTGGAGTGTATATATATATGTATGTGTGTGTATATATATATATATATATTCCTTTTAGCATATATATTTCTTCTAATATGTATATTCCTTTAAATATATATTCCTTTTCATATATATTATTTTTAATATGCATACACACACATATATTTAAATATATATGGGCTTCCCTGATAGCTCAGCTGGTAAAGACTCTACCTGCAATTCAAGAGATCCCAGTTTGATCCCTGGGTTGAGAAGATGCTCTAGACCAGGGCATGGTAACCCACTCCAGTATTCTTGCCTGGAGAACCCCCATGGACAGAGGAGCCTGGTGGGCTATAGCCCATGGGGACTCAAAGAGTCAGACATGACTAAACACAAGCACTATATACGTGTGTGTGTGTGTGTATATAATATATATATATATATAATATATTCTTTTTGAATAAAGGAGAGCTACAAAATGAGGTTGACCCAGAACTGACAGTAAGAAGGATAATTAAGAGCAAGAACCTAGCCTCCCTCCAGGAGCACATATTCCATCTGTAACAATTTCTAGGATGTGGTGACTCAAATACATTAATGATCATTTGTCAGGGTGGAAAGAACTCCTCTGTTTGTTATTAGATTAACTATATAAAAGGCTAAAAATTATCATAAGTGTAAGTCTAGAACTTCTAAATCTAAGTGATGATTATATCATCACTAACTGTTTGTTAACTTTTCAATTATTTTCAGTCCCTTATGTATGTATGTGTATGTGTTAGTCGCTTGGTTATGTCCAACTCTATGCAACTGCATGATCTATAGTCTGTCAGGTTCCTCTGTCCATGGGATTCTCCAGGTAAGAATACTGGAGTTTAATCCACAGGTGGTTTATTAATTAGACATTACAGTATCTATCGCTGATAATATAGGCTGACAATATAAGACAAGTACTTGAAGATTATGTATTTTCTGTTTAATTTATCAAATGTCACCTGTCAGCAAAACATACACCCATAATCAGTTCAATAAGAAGTTAGTAAGGAGCTTTTAAGGAGGCTGAACCATATAGTTCCCTGCTTTCTCAAAATACCTGCGTGTTAGAATCATAAAGAAATCAAAATTGTTGTTTAAAACTACTCACTCAAGGCACAAATGTCCTAACAAAGCATAGGCAGAAATCAGTTTAGAATTCACTCATTGTTTTCACATAGACAGGCTTCAGTTTACAAAGACAGTATCATGGAAAACATGGTTACATGCACATCTTTCAGGAACCTGTAAAGATGCTTAAAGATAGTTACTTTTTTTTTTTTTTTTTTTGCAAAAGCTGGGCCTATGTAGTGCCAGGGATTCAACAAGTGTTTAAGTTCTAGTAAATGCATAGGACTTAGTATTATAATCTCACCTATGATGAGAAAAGAAACTATGGTCTAAAGATGTTTCCTACCCCTATTATTTATAATTTGACCCTCTCCATTTTCCTTAGTTATCAAGTATGCATATATAAATTTCAAATAAGACTTCAATACACTGAAAATTCAAGTCATGCGTATAACCACGTATAGGTTCTCATTGACTTTTCTTTTGTCTGCCAATATACAGTAATACTTGGTGATGATTAAAAAAAATAAAATCACTGTATTTCACATATCCTCTACAAGTATGGTCTTCCAGTTGCTTCAGCTGCTCCTCTATCCTAGTTTACTAAATCAATTTTAAATACTCACTTTTATTTTTAAAAAATATAAAACATTGAAATTGCAAATCACTAACAAAGGAAGTCAAATAAATTATTTGCTTAGCAAAGATTTTTTTCCTCCTACAGTCTGTTATTAATTTTTTTCCCTAAAAGTAGGTTGTAGTAAGAAAAAATAATAAAATCAAAGAATGTCATGCACAGTGATTCTAGCTTCTTTGTAGAGATATTCCAAAGAACTATATAATTTATGGTGGAAAGATATTGTTAGTAGACTATAATCAAACCAATCATATTTTGTCAGTTATGAGGTTCCCATGTTAACAGCTCCCCCTATCATCACATTTCCATAAGACACGAGCTGCATTTAGATGCTGTGCTTGCATCATACAATTGAATGACTGCATGCTCAGTCGCTCAGTCATGTCCGACTCTGCAACTCGCTCAATTGTAGCCTGCCAGGTTCTTCTGTTTATGGAATTTACCAGGCAAGAATACTGGAGTGGGTTACCATTTTGTATTCCAGGGTATCTTCCCTACCCAGAGATTGAACTCATGTCTCCTGAACTGGCAAGCTGATTCTTTACCACTGCATCACCTGGGAAGAACTTTAGACTCATCAGCTGTATGTTATATCTCAACAGTTCCCTCTTTAATAAGGTCAATCATGTGAACACAGCCCACTGACACAGCAGAGGCTGGAGGCATTCATTCCCTCACTCATTCATTTTATATTTATTGGAGCCTACTATGTGCCTTCAGTTCAGTTCAGTTCAGTCACTCAGTCATGTCCAACTCTTTGCGACCCCATGAATCGCAGCATGCCAGGCCTCTCTGTCCATCACCACCTCCCGGAGTTCCCTCAGACTCACGTCCATTGAGTCAATGGTGCCATCCAGCCATCTCATCCTCTGTCGTCCGCTTCTCCTCTTGCCCCCAATCCCTCCCAGAATCAGAGTCTTTTCCAATGAGTCAACTCTTCTCATGAGGTGGCCAAAGTACTGGAGTTTCAGCTTTAGCATCATTCCTTCCAAAGAAACCCCAGAGCCGATCTCCTTCAGAATGGACTGGTTGGATGACCTTGCAGTCCAAGGGACTCTCAAGAGTCTTCTCCAACACCACAATTCAAAAGCATCATTCTTCGGCGCTCAGCCTTCTTCACAGTCCAACTAGCCGGACCTTCGTTGGCAAAGTAATGTCTCTGCTTTTGAACATGCTATCTAGGTTGGTCATAACTTTACTTCCAAGGAGTAAGCGTCTTTTGATTTCATGGGTGCAGTCACCATCTGCAGTGATTTTGGAGCCCTCCAAAAAAATAAAGTCTGACACTGTTTCCACTGTTTTCCCATCTATTTGCCATGAAGTGATGGGACCGGATGCCATGATCTTAGTTTTCTGAATGTTGAGCTTTAAGCCAACTTTTTCACTCTCCTCTTTCACTTTCATCAAGAGGCTTTTTACTTCCTCTTCACTTTCTATAATAAGGGTGATGTCATCTGCATATCTGAGGTTATTGATATGTCTCCCGGCAATCTTGATTCCAACTTGTGCATCTTCCAGCTCAGCGTTTCTCATTATGTACTCCGCATATAAGTTAAATAAGCAGGGTAACAATATACAGCCTTGACGTACTCCTTTTCCTATTTGGAACCAGTCTGTTGTCCCATGTCCAGTTCTAACTGTTGCTTCCTGACCTGCATACAGATTTCTCAAGAGGCAGGTCAGGTGGTCTGGTATTCCCATCTCTTTCAGAATTTTCCACAGTTTATTGTGATCCACACAGTCAAAGGCTTTGGCAGAGTCAATAAAGCAGAAATAAATGTTTTTCTGGCACTCTCTTGCTTTTTCCATGATCCAGCAGATGTTGGCAATTTGATCTCTGGTTCCTCTACCTTCTCAAAAACCAGCTTGAACATCTGGAAATTCACGGTTCACATATTGCTGAAGCCTGGCTTGGAATTTTGAGCATTCCTTTACTAGCGTGTTAGATGAGTGCAATTGTGCAGTAGTTTGAGCATTCTTTGGCATTGCCTTTCTTTGGGATTGGAATGAAAACTGACCTTTTCCATTCCTGTGGCCACTGCTGAGTTTTCCAAATTTGCTGGCTATATGCCTTAGTACCATGCTAAACATAGTTTGGAAATACATGGTGATGGTGCAATACGATACTGAGATAAGTAGTTAGAGGAAAAAAGGTAAAAATGAAAACAGATAAATTCAAACCAACAGTACAAATATTAGTAGAATTTCTGATTTGTGTGAATTTGAATAGAAACAAATGGTTCAATTTTTTAAGCTTGTTTGTTTAAACAGTTTTTATTTGGAAGTAGGAATGATATGATTTTTGTATCTAAATGTTTAGCATTATACCTATTACATGCTTTTACTTTTAAACATTTAATGAAAGAAATATTTTCCTAATTAGCACAGAGATCTAAATTATTTTAGGAAATATAGAACTCTGTATACTCATTAATTATACCTTGTGGTATCAGATGTTTTAAAATTTTCCAACTACTTGCCTAACCAGAAAATTGTCTATGAAATTTGAATTCTTGTAAATTATTTGTATAATTTTAATTTTCAACTGCCATCATTTACCACTAATGTTGAGTGACTTTTATTCAGAGCTCTTCCTCCTGCTGTTAATGTGTTGTTTCTTGCACTGAAAGGACAGTCACACATATTAGAACTGTGTAAAAAATAAAATAATCTGCAAGCAATATCCAGAAATTACCTTTTGTGAAAAAGAACAGATCATCCTATGCATTGACTGTGTGACATTAATATTTCTTAAAGCAGAAGCATCACTTTACTGACAGAGGTCCCTATAGTCAAAGCTATGTTTTTTTCCATTAGTCATATATGGATGTGAGAGCTGGACTATAAAGAAGGCTGAGTGCTGTAGAATTGATGCTTTTGAATGAGGTGCTACAGAAGACTCTCAAGTGTCCCTTGGACAACAAGGAGTTCAAACCAGTCAATCCTAAAGGAAATCAACCCTGAATAGTTATTGGAAGGACTGGTGCTGAAGCTGAAGCTCCATAATTTGGCCACCTGATGTGAAGAACTGAGCCACTAGAAAAGACCCTAATGCTGGTGTTAGGTAGTTAAAATAGGAGACAAGAGTCCAGAATAATGGTGGCTAAAAGACAAGGAAGGGAAAAGCCCACAAAAATAGAACAAAGGAAGGTCTGAGGACCAGAGTGAGGACCTCAAGTAGAACAAACAGCACTCCTGGCTAGCCCAATTTACAAAGGGCCAGCCCAGGAGGAGGAAAAAACATATAAAAAGAGGAGCCAATAGGCCGGGGATCACTCTCTCTCTCTCTCCCACAAGCTCTCTGTCTCTGTCCCTCTCTCTCTCTCTTTGCATCTTTTGGTATAGCATGCCCTCACACCTTGAAGATATATTTTCCTTTATTTCTAAATAAAACTGACCTGTCCAAGAGCTATAACACGGTCTGCCCAAAAGCGAAGAACTATAACAATATCTGTCTGAGAGTTGTGGCACACCGAGGGCTTTAACATCTGTTGCTTCAGATTTTTGTTGTGATGAAACAGAACCGAGGAGATTACACTCCCATGACACTGGGAAAGATTGAGGGCAAGAGGAGAAGGGGGCGACAGAGGATGAGATGATTGGATGGCATCATTAACTCAATGAATATGAGTTTGGACAAACTCTTGGAGACAGTGAAGGACAGGGAAGGCTGGCGTGCTGCAGTCCATGGGATCTCAAAGAGTTGGACATGATTTAGCGACTGAACAACAACAACAACCTACTTATACTTTCTTTGATGGGTGCTTAATTGCATTCATATAGTGTTGTAGCCATGCATCCCAGGAAACAAACTCACTCAGAAGGACAATGCAGATAGCGGAGCACAGTTTATTACACAGGTGGGCCCAAGGCAGTCTTCTCTTAGCCAAGGACCCTGACCACTTTTCACGAAAACCTTATATACCCAAAGTGTATGTGGCCAAACGCATCTCCCCAAATTCCCTGAAACTAGTTTGAACAAAGGAAAAGAAAGATACAATAAAAAGTTAACCTCTGATTCATATGCCTTAAGCCTAGGTAGTTAACAGAGGGCCAGTATCAATAGGCCTGAGATCATACCCCAATAAGCATAATAGAATTTATGATTCTATTTGGTTACACAGATAATTAGGGTATTCTTTTAGGTAAAGGAGAGTCTAGGTATGAGCCCTGGGGCTCTTCTTTCCGGGGCCTGGTTTTCCAGTTGGTATGTCATTTCCATAGATACTGGCCATATAGCTCAAAGTCCACAGTAAGGCCCAAGATGGAGTCCTGCTTTCAAGACAGAGCCTGTTTTGCCTGTTTCCTCCTTCAATAGGAGATGCACAGATTCATAAATTTAAAATAGGTGAGGGGTTGTAAGATCTTCTACAGAAATAAGGGTGTTGGTCATATTTATTTATAAGTGAACATGATCACTGAAGAGTAGCTATAAAGTGTTTAAATAAGAGAGTGATCTTAACAGATGTGTGCCTGTATGTGTGTGCAAATACACAGTCTGTATTTTAAATGGTGGATTGAGTAAGAAAAATTATACACATAGTCAAGACATGTACCTATGTGTAATTTAATAAAACTCTCTTCTAAAAAAGATTTTTTAAGTGTACAAGATGGACTTTCCAAAGTCCTTTTTATACCATTTATAGATACCAAGACCTTATCTCAAATAATCACTGCCATCTATCTCATTCCCCTAACATGCCTTCCTTCCACTTTATAACAAAATCATACAATTCAACCTTTCCCTGCTGCCTGTTTCCTTTTATTTGCTGCCATTTTGACCACATTTACATTGTTCCCATTATCAAATGCATTTCTGTCATTAACAGGTGTCATCTTCATCAGTTAAAAACTTATCCATTCTTCAAGATATATATCCAGTGTTAACTTCCCAATGAATGTCTTTATTCATCATTAATATCACTCCCTTCTCTGTTACATAGCATTTTGTGTGTATTTATAGTACCAGATGTATCACAACTTGCCCAATATTTTAAATGTGTATCCATGCCTGTTTCAGAGAGTTCCAGAAAAATATCTATTTCTGCCTTATTGACTATGCCAAAGCCTTTGACAGTGTGGATCACAATAAACTGTGGAAAATTCTGAGAGAGATGGGAATACCAGACCACCTGACCTGCCTCTTAAGAAATCTGTATGCAGGTCAGGAAGCAACAATTAGAACTGGACATGGAACAACAGACTGGTTCCAAATAGGAAAAGGAGTACGTCAAGGCTGTGTATTGTCACCCTGCTTATTTAACTTATATGCGGAGTACATCATGAGAAACACTGGGCTGGAAGAAGCACAAGCTGGAATCAAGATTGCCAGGAGAAATATCAATAACATCAGATATGCAGATGACACCACCCTGATGGCAGAAAGTGAAGAGGAACTAAAAAGCCTCTTGATGAAAGTGAAAGAGGAGAGTGAAAAAGTTGGCTTAAAGCTCAACATTCAGAAAACTAAGATCGTGGCATCTGGTTCCGTCACTCCGTGGGAAATAGATGGGGAAACAGTGGAAACAGTGTTAGACTTTATTTTTGGGGGGTCCAAAATTACTGCAGATGGTGACTGCAGCCATGAAATGAAAAGAAGCTTACTCCTTGGAAGGAAATTTATGACCAACCTAGATAGTATATTGAAAAGCAGAGATATTACTTTGTCAACAAAGATCCATCTAGTCAAGGCTATGGTTTTTCCAGTGGTCATGTATGGATGTGAGAATTGGACTGTGAAGAAAGGTGAGCGCTGAAGAATTGATGCTTTTGAACTATGGTGTTGGAGAAGATTCTTGGGAGTCCCTTGGACTTCAAGGAGATCCAACCAGTCCATCCTAAAGGAGATCAGTCCTGGGTGTTCATTGGAAGGACTGATGCTGAAGCTGAAACTCCAATACTTTGGCCACCTCATATGAAGAGTTGACTCATTGGAAAAGACCCTGATGCTGGGAGGGATTAGGGGCAGGAGGAGAAGGGGATGACAGAGGATGAGATGGCTGGATGTCATCGCTGACTTGATGGACATGAGTTCTGGTGAACTCTGGGAGTTGGTGATGGACAGGGAGGCCTGGCGTGCTGCAATTCATGGTGTGGCAAAGAGTCGGACATGACTGAGCGACTGAACTGACTGACTGACCGACTGATGCCTGTTTCACTTGATGGGTAGTAGAAATTCTAAGGTCAATAACCATATGCTCTTTACTTCTATATACACAATACTGCTAAGCAGAGTGTCTTTCCAAAAGTAGATAATAAATATTTGTAGGATTTCATTGAAATTGGCCTAGCTGTATTAACTCAAGGTTGCTATACATTGTTTCTTTACTGTTCAGAATGCTTTGCTTTTGAATTGCAACATTTGTCTCTGTTTTTGCTGTACTTGAAAGCTGATATTCTCTTAACTTAGTTCCATCTAAGTGAATTGGAGAGTGACATTTATTAATATTTGCATAGCTCAAAAGCAGTTCATGCTGTGCAAAACACTCTACAAATTGGAAGTGCTATTTAAAATAAAAAGATGTATAGTGTAGTAAAGTTCAGCAACTTGGCACAATCAATACTTCTCTTGAATTTTTCAATACTAAAATTAAAAGAAAGAAGCACCTGTTTTACATCTCCTGAAACAATGGAACACAACTGTATTTGCAAATAATGACATTGTCTTGTTAAAAGAAAAATCTAAGAACAGTTGCTAGGGATATTGTATGCATCCACAGTGTCTATGGAAACTGAGCCTGCAGGAAATTTCTAAGGAGGAATAGAAAGACACCTGGAAGAGTGCCAGTGTCAGAAAGACAATGAATATAACTTTGCAAAATTTATAAAGAGGAAAAATAGAAGAAAAAATACACTATCTGTTGTCTTTGGATACTAGAAGTTTAATTCGGGGGGAAAATATGAAGAATAGAAAAGCAAAAACAATTTTTTAACCTTGCTTCAATTTATTAAGACAACACTAAAGTCTGAGAAGTAATGTGGCTACTCCTTCCTAGACACTCATAAAATTGACTCCTGCTCGTGCATTATCTGTAAGCCATGGATGAATATCCTTATGCTCTGAAACAGCATTTATATTTCAAAGAAACAGGAACATAATTTATTCTCTTTTTGAAATTTGAATCCTGGCACATCTAACGATTCTGTACTTCATTAATTAGAACAGGGTGCCATATCCTTGACCAGACATCTAGTAGCTCACTTTGGCTCATATAAATGAATTTTTGTCTGAAAAAGTAACTCATTTAGAGAAAAAAATAGATTTAACCCTTGTCCTTTTTTAGCTAACAATTTCAGATGTGCTATTTCTACAGAATTTCATCAGTCTCCAAATGATGATATGAATGCAATAAAATCTTTAAAATAAAATATCTGTTAGTTGGTTTTTGTATAGTAAAAATTCTAAAATAATGCATTCTTCATTGATTAATTTTGGAAAATGAGCATTTTTAAGTGTCAGGAATAAATATTAGAAATAAATACCAGAAATCCAGAAATTGCCAGAAATAAGTACCAAATAGCCAGTGTTAAGGATAGACACAACCCTTGTCTTCCTTGGATCTACACATTAACGAGGAGGATAGATCTTCATCAAACTACCAGTAACATACGTGTCAAAGATAGCTTCTTTTAAAATGATAAATTAATATATATATTTCTATTTTAAAGAGGAAAATGTAGAGAGTGTGAATTCAGGAAATATATACTTTGTGTTTTAAAAACAGTAGTAGTTACTTTTACACTATGGAACACTTAGCAAATATTTTAAGATACCTTCCATACTGAGTTTATTTAGCTTTATAAGGTATTTGAAAATGAACTCTACTCTTGATCACAGAGCAATATCTATAGCTTTAGATTTTGAGTAGAAATAATTATTGTTCTCAATTTGTTGAGTTCTGAGTACTATATGTAGACAATATAATACTTTTTTTATTTCCTAAGCAAATTCTTTAGATTCAAGAATTATTTAAGAACAGAGATCTTTTATAAACACTCAGCCAACTGAAAAACTCAATTTACCAGAACATTGAGGGATCGTAAATAACAGAGAGGAGGGAAAATGTTGCACAAGGTAGCCAAAATTGGAGAAAATAAGAATCAAAACCCCTAAGGGCCAGTTTGGGCCCTGCTGAAGTCCATTAGTTCAGGAAGAACTACTGGAGTTCAAACTGATCAATCATATTCACTCAACCTCATGGGGTCAAATTCTGACCTCAATTACACGCACCTAACTTTCACTGAAGTTGCAGGGAGTTAGACACACATTCAGGAGGGCAGGCGGTGGCTCTGCACACTGAGTGGGGAATAATTGATGGCTCTCTTCTTGCTGTGCTTGGCTCTGTGAGCACAGCCAGCAGCAGAGGCCTGCAGCCTAAGCAGACTGGGAGGTTGCTGTAAGAACCATGCATCCTTGAGTGCTGGACCAGAGCTGCTGTGGCTGTTCTTCATTTCAAGCTTGAAGAAGGCCCACTTCACTAAGCACTGTGTTATGTATAATTTCTCACACATTCTTTTCCTTAATTTACCCTGATTTCTCATCCCATTCCCATTCTACTTTATTCTGTTTTAAGAAAGTGGTTCTTATCTTTCTATGCTCCCTTTTCCCATCATTATTTTCAGGCTTTTACAAATATTAAATGAGATAAAGTGCTTAGAACAATCTAGCACAAGATGAGTTCAGTAATTGTTAGTTTAGTTGTTACTGTTATTTTGTATTAACATTATCATTGCTATTGTTAGCATTATTTTTCCTTGATTTAGAGAAGATTTTTTTATATATGCCAGATAAGAAATCCTTTAATTTTGAAAAAATTTTACTTAGAAAGTTTTATTTTTTGTGTATTTTTCTAAAACTGCTTATTTTATACCAAACTTACAGTCACATACTGAATTTATCTACAAAGACGAATGATATTTCTGAGACATTATCCTTTAATGAGAAAAGTGATAAAAAAAAAATCACTGAGCAACATTGAAAATATTCCCAAGAATGTAACCGGCAGAGCCATGATACTTAACCTAATAAAACTTGACCTTATTGAAGTAAATAAACATTAGTTGGTTACTACAAATAGTTTTAAAATAGAATGTGAAAGAATAGTATAGTTTGATAACTGTACTTTTTATTATAAGTCTATTAAGATAGAGCATAATTTAGGTTAATTTTTGGATAGTATTAAGCTTGAAAATGTATGGCAAAAACTATTATAACTTTAAACAATATATAATATTTATAATAATATATATAGATACATGTGCTAGGTATACTATGCTTAGTAAAATTATATATTTTAGCATCTGACTGCTGGATGGCTTATCCTGCTATACCAGCACACTCAGAAATATGAAAACTATAACATATGCATTTAATAATAAGCTAAAATATTTTAACAGTATACAATATATTTAAAAATAATAAAATTATGAGCATATATTATAAAAGCAGTTTTATAAATTCCTAGGTACATCCATTACTCAAATGACAATTTATTATATTGAATATACAGTTTCCTTTTCAGGTTCTATGTATAAAAAATCTGATGTTTATTAGCCTTTGATTGACTTTTCACAGTTTCTCAGAAGTCCCCAAAGCATTCTGATTTGAGGATTCACCTAAGAACCTCAATGAAAACTCAACATTTTCACAAGGTCTTGAATGGCTAACTATGAGCACAGCACCAGTCTTGCTACTCACAGATTCCTTAGAGTCTGCCCATACACACATCTTAGCCAGTCTTCAGGACAGGTGGACAAACCCACCTTTGTTTATAATCTCCCAGCTTTTCTCAGTGCTACATAGTCCATGTTCCAATAATGTATGACTGGACCATTTTAACTAAAATCTCCTCTACTACATTTTTTTCAAGAAGAAAAGAAGCCTACTATCCCTGTTTTTGCTCTTTTTCAATCACCCATTAATATCTGTCTTTTTCCATGCATGTATACTACCAGATCATGCTTTCTTTTTCCCTTAAAGGCATTTTACTGTCCAGTTAATTCAAATTCCTTCATTTATATCATTGTCCACAATGCTTAGAAAGGGGTTCTTTTTCAGTGTCTGCTTTAGAAACTTTGTTGATGAGCTTTGTTAATAAAGCACCTATAGTCAATAATTACATTGAGAGGCAGTAAAATTAGTGATCAAAAGAGTGGGCATTGGAGACAGATTGCTTCAAGTTTTGGTGCTGCAATTCTCTAGTTGAATATTTATCTTTTATTCTTTCAAGTTTCTTATCTGTAAATGAAGAAAATAACTTTCTCATGGCATTCTGAATAAATAAGCTAACATGCTTAGTTTTAATCTGTTAGTTAATATGAACACTCTAAAGATGCTTAGAACAATACACAAAGTCAGTATTCAATAAAAGTAAATATAAATGGAGGATCATGTTTTCGTCAAAAACTTATTGAGAAAAATTAAACTGAAATATCATATAGAAATAAAATATCTGGTTAATAGAGAATGCTCTTTTTAAAATGAGTGTTCTGTAAAAACTAATTTTCCAGGATGTTAACATTATGTGGAAAAGTGTGATATTAACATTATATGAAAAAGTGCTTTATCATTAGATAAATTCTAAAACTTAGGTTTAAAAAGGATAAAAATTTGAATGCAGGACTTCATAGACCTGCATGATGAATCTCCTGAAGAGATACAACTTCAGTAATATTTCTGAAACAAATTGTATTTTGAAACTCTTGCTATTATGGAGTATCTTATAGATAATGGTGATTCTTGAGCTCTAAATAGAAATGAATATGGGCTATTTCCACAGTTTCAATATAAACAGTATAAACAACACCTGTAGCTGTGATTCCAAGCACCAAATAGTCCCATTATCAAAGACTATGGAAGAGAATCTGAAAGGAGGCCCTGCCTAAAAATCAGGCCCTAAAAACAGCTTGTGTTGTGTTTAGTCACTCAGTCCTATCCAATTCTTTGCTACCCAATGGACTATAGCCCACCAGGATCCTTTGTCCATGGGGGTTCTCCAGGCAAGAATTCTAGAGTGGGTTGCCAAGCTCTTCCTCAGGGGATCTTCCCAACCCGGGGATCGAACCCAGGTCACCCGCATTGCAGGCAGATTCTTTACCATCTGAGCCACCAGGGAAGCCCCAAAGCAGCTTAGTTGTAAGGAAGTAGAGGCTGATGCTAGACTATACATTTAAAAAGTAAATCTGGACCAAGATGATCTTTGAATCCTTGATGGAAGTTTTGATCTCAAAGAATATCAAAGATTAATATTTTTTATCTCTGGAAATTTATGGACAGTACAATTCCATTTAGGCATTAAAGTTAAATGAATATCTCTCTTAATACTGTTTTAAAATCAGAAGCAAGCAACAAAAAAAAAAAATCAAGGAATGAAAAACCATTACCTCTTTCATGCCTTCATCTTCTGATTTTGTTATAAAAAGCCAGTAGAACAAAGATAAATTTGTACCTGTGAATCTTTCAGCAGCAAATCTAAAATGGATTAATTAGAATTTGGAGTGAGGCCCATGACTTATTCATCTTTATATCCCTTCCATAATCCAGTGCACATAATAGAAGGTTAGGAGTTTCTTTAAATGCATAAATTAAAACTGACCCAAGTATGTTCATGGTGAAATTTATTTACTATCAATTATATTACACTCAGATTACAGGTAAAAAGGTGACTTTGCCTACAAAGAAAAATGGACAAAGACTGAGTCCCTCCTTCCTAAACAATAAGTCTGTCGCTAATGTAACCTTGAAGTTTCATACCTGATTTATTCACCTTCTTAGATTTGCTCTTAGCTCTCTGAGTCTCTGATCCTTCTCTCCAGCCCTGTACCCAGATGAAGAACCTATTTTGAGACATCTCACAGCTCAAAAGAGTACAACTACAAGAGAGCGTATGGCAATTCATGTATCTTGAGATTATATTTGACCAATGAGAGACAGAAGGATAGCATATACTTAAATTCCTTATTCTTCCTCTTTGGAGATGTCCTTTGTGAATAAGCATCTGGATTTGTGTTTTCAGTGAAGCTTTGGAGGGGTTAGTATAATGTACCACTTTGTACTTTTCCCTCTCCCCAGGTTCATGCTCTTTCTTCTCTAACCCTAACTTTCCTGGGATTCTACTCTTCAATGGAGTTGTCAATTTACTTTTGCCTCGGGCTATTTTTCTAGGTTTCTTTGACTAAGATGATTTTTATCCTTAGGAGTTAGGGCAGGGGAAGTGACAACTCAGTTCTGCAAAATCAGTGGAAATTGCAAACTAAAAGCCTCTCCCTCAAAATAAATTGGCATTAAACAATATACATTAATATTCCATCTGAACCTAAAGAATCAAATATAACGGGACCTGAAACTCACATAGACATGGAAGATCTCCTAAGCAGAAATGAAATGTTATCGAAGTGGATAATTCATTCTTGAGTATTTAAGCCACATATAATGATTTTGAACTTAACTTTGAAAAATAGGAGTAATGAACTAATAAGTGAGACTTTCCCCCTACAAAGTTTGGGGAGCATTTTCCCTAATCAAGACGTATGTGTGTTAGTCGTCCAGTCATGTTCTATTTTTTGCAACTCCATGGACTATAGCCTGCCAGGCTCCTTTAGGTCCATGGAATTCTCCAGACATGAATACTGGAGGGGGTTGCCATACCCTTCTCCAGGGGACCTTCCTGACCCAGGGATTGAACCCAGGTGTCATACATTGCAGGCAGATTTTTTTTTTTTTTTTTTTTTTTACCATTTGAGCTGCCCAGGAAGTCCTTGGCTGAAGGAAATTTTTATTTTTCCCTCAAGTTCAATAACAAAATCTCACTTCAATCATGTTGTCTTTTGAGTTCAGCTCAGACTATTATCCACTTGAATTTAAGAGAACTTCCTGAAACCTGATGAACAGAATTTTTAATCTGAGAAGAATATTCTGGACTTTGCTTCTAACTGTATTGTGCTACTTCTTATATATGGCAAAACCAATACAATATTGTAAAGCTAAAAAAAAAAAGAAGAAAGAAAAGTGATATCTGTAAAGCAAAAAAAAAAAAAAAAAAGTTTCCCTAGACCTAAAGTCACTATGTAAAAAAACAAGAAAAATATTAGGTCAAGAAGACTGTGTATAAATGAGTGCTATCCCAGTAATATGATTTATTTATTCAAGGTAAACTTAAATGACTGCCTTTCTGCTTTAAGACCAGCTTACACAGTTATACAGAAATCTGTGTAAGAAGCACCCCCACCCTTGATTCAGTGTACATCTATTTCCCTTTTGAAATCCTTAATGTCTTTGGAAAAAAGGAGCCCTTTACTTTCATTTTCAGTTCAGCCTCACAAGTTATTCAGGCAGTCATGTACAACTTACAAATGTGATGGCAGATTCAGCTCCATTTTTAGCATGCATTTAGTTTCTAGAGTTTAGAAGGCAAGGCATATAAGGTAAGTAAATAATTTTAACAATTTTGAGATTTATATCATAATAATCTTATACCTGCAAGGAGATCCAACCAGTCCATTCTGAAGGAGATCAGCCCTGGGGTTTCTTTGGAAGGAATGATGCTGAAGCGGAAACTCCAGTACTTTGGCCACCTCATGCGAAGAGTTGACTCATTGGAAAAGACTCTGATGCTGGGAGGGATTTGGGGCAGGAGGAGAAGGGGACGACAGAGGATGAGATGGCTGGATGGCATCACCGACTCGAGGGACGTGAGTCTCAGTGAACTCTAGGAGTTGGTGATGGACAGGGAGGCCTGGTGTGCTGCGATTCATGGGATCGCAAAGAGTCGGACATGACTGAGCGACTGAACTGAACTGAACTGAATCTTATACCTATCTTCATTTTGAATTTTGACTTGTCCCTGGCCTGGGTTCCCCAGGAACAGGTCAGTGCATAGAAGCTCAGGGACTGGATGTCCTGCCTCTTGGTATTTGGTCCCTGTCTTTGTTATGTCCCCAGGAGACTCATTTATGTTACCTTTTGCCCCAATAGGTCTGGATCATGAATTCTTGCTCTATTTAGGATTTTTTAATTAAAGAAACAGAGGTATGTTCTTTCTATGCCTGCTTCATGCAGGGTTTTATCATAAATGGATGCTGAATTTTGTCAGTGAAAGTGAAGTTGCTCAGTTGTGTCTGACTCTTTGCAACATCATGGACTGCATCCTACCAGGCTCCTCCAGCCATGGGATTTTCCAGGCAAGAGCACTGGAGTGGGTTGCCAGTGGCTTCTCCAGAACATAGGATAAAAGGAGTCAAATACTCACGATATCCCATCAGCATGCTTAAACCAATCTGAATACGACTGGGCACACTATCTGGTCCAGTCCAGGCTCCTCACTAGACTGTATGGACTTGACCTATATGTTTACCTTCCCTGAACTGAACTTCAGTTTTCTCACTTGTAAAGGGAGGTTAATAATATCACCTATCACACAGAGCTTATGTTAGAATTAACAAACCAGTACAGCCAAAAATTTAGAACAATAGCTAACTAGTATACTCTGTTTGTGTTAGTCACTCAGTTGTGAGCAACTTCACTTTCTTTGACAAAATTCAACATCCATTTATGATAAAAACCCTCCAGGAAGCCGTCATAGAAGGAACATACTTTGGTTTCTTTAATTAAAAAATTCTAAATAGAGCAGAGTTCATGACCTATGGGGGCAAAAGGTAACATAAATGATGAGTCACCTGGGGACATATTCCAAAAAAATAAACGACCCAATCAAAAAATGGGCCAAAGAACTAAATAGACATTTCTCCAAAGAAGACATACAAATGGCTAACAAACACATGAAAAGATGTTCAACATCACTCATTATCAGAGAAATGCAAATCAAAACCACTATGAGGTACCATTTCACACCAGTCGGAATGGCTTCCATCCAAAAGTCTACAAGCAATAAATGCT
Source organism: Bos indicus (assembly GCF_029378745.1). NCBI lineage: Eukaryota > Metazoa > Chordata > Mammalia > Artiodactyla > Bovidae > Bos > Bos indicus. The sequence goes on from NC_091765.1 coordinate 76,333,261, forward strand.
GGAGAGGGTGTGGAGAAAAGGGAACCCTCTTACACTGTTGGTGGGAATGCCAACTAGTACAGCCACTATGGAGAACAGTGTGGAGATTCCTTAAAAAACTGAAATAGAACTGCCATACAACCCAGCAATTCCACTGCTGGGCATACACACCAAGGAAACCAGAAATGAAAGAGAAATGTATACCCCAATGTTCATCACAGCACTGTTTACAATAGCCAGGACATGGAAGCAACCCAAATGCCCATCAGCAGACGAATGGATATGAAAGCTGTGGTGCATATACACAATGGAATATTACTCAGCTACTACAAAGAATGCATTTGAATCAATTCTAATGAGGTGGATGAAACTGGAGCCATTTATACAGAGCAAAGTAAGTCAGAAAGAAAAATACCAACACAGTATATTAACACATATATATGGAATTTAGAAAGATGGTAATGATGACCCTATATGCGAGACAGTGAAAGAGACATAGATGTAAAGAACAGACTTTTGGACTCTGTGGGAGAAAGCGAGGGTGGGATGATTTGGGAGAATAGCATTGAAACATGTATAGTACATATATGAAATAGATCGCCAGTCCAGGTTCGATGCATGAGGCAGGGTGCTCAGGGCTGGTGCACTGGGATGAACCTGAGGATTGGGATGGGGAGGGAGGTGGGAGGGAGGTTCAGGATGGGGAACACATGCACACCCATGGCCAATTAATGTGAATGTATGGCAAAAACCACCACAATATTGTAAAGTAATTAGCCTCCAATTAAAATAAATTAATTTTAAAAAAAAGAAACAGAGGTTTTTCACATTGCCTCAAGACCAAAAAGAGATTAATTATAAGATATGTAAGGTTTCAATCTAAATTTTCTAGAGATGGTCTTGTTTCTCTGTGAGTCTGTTATTCTTTTGAAAGCCATGTAATCTCCTTCTTGTGTCTCTAGCCATTTGAAGATGTGTGTTCTTTTTTTATGAGTTCCTTATGGGAGGTCATGGATTTTCTTATCTCTTTTCAGTTATAGCATACCCTGAAAACTGTATGATTAATTTGATATATCTATCTTAATTTAGATATCAAAGAGGGAACTTGTTTGACCTATCCTTCCAAGACCGGCCATGTCAAGTTAATTTTCCATTCAATGGGTTGCCAGCCCATGAGTCCAGGACATGTTCCAGATATCATCAAGCCTAATTAGTAAATCCCAGGGAAAAATCATACAGTATACAACATTACTGCCTACTAAAAATTATGATTTCTATCAGAACTGACTATGGGCATGGTAGCAAATGTATTTGAAACAAGTTAAAAGTTTTGACCCAGAATACAAGTACCAAACTCTTCATGGTAGTAGCTAGAATGCTAGTCTATGGTTTAACAGGATCTTCCTTGATAAAAATTTTGAGATATGAAAATTTAATGCTTTACATTTCAATAGTAACTACAATTTTTCATGCTGAGTGCCCATTGCTTGAATTTCCATCAATTATTTACTTCTTGGATATCTTTGAAATAGCCATCTTCTCTTTCTGAGCTTATCTTTTTCTAAATATTGTTCAGTCATGATCTGACCATCTCCCTTGCTAAGCAGGTTCCATATCCAATATACATATTTTTAAGTTATTCAACATGTTCATCTACAATTAAAAAAGCCTTTCAGAAGTTCTTTCTCCAGGCAGTATATAATGATTTGAGAATAAAATAACATGAAATTACTCTGTTTTGCATTGACTGCCAGTTATTTCATTTACACTCAAAGCGTCTCAACAACTTAAATAACAAAGGAAAAATTGAGGGTTTTCTTTTCTTTAATTATTATTTTAACTAGTTTATTTTTCTATTTTAATAAAATGCTATATTTTGAATTTTGGCCTTATTACCCTGTATCATGAGGTATCAAATTAAAGTTCAAGGTATAAAAAATTTCTATCATTGTTTAATCTTGTGGTCTTCCTACAAATGTCTACTATTTGTAGGCTGTATGTCTTCTATCGTTTTCTATCCTTTAGACATAAATACTAAATTTAATTATTAATAATTAATTAATAATTATTAATAATTTAAATAATTTAAATTTAACATCATTTACCTACAAAAGAATGCAAAAATGTAATCATACTTAGATATCACTAATAAGTATTTTTTTCAGTTTTCTGGTATTTTGTAAATGTTTTCTGAGAAAAATTAAGTAAATTATTATTAATTAAAATAGTATGTATCCTAAAATATATGTGTATATTTTTTGAATATGAGAATCAAGAGTATATGTACAACTATTTTGTAAAGTAAAAGACCACACTTTTATAGAAAAAATGATTATGCATATACTCACATAATATTTAGAAATCGCTTTATTAAGATAAAAATAACATTACAAATAGCAAGTTATTTCAGAAACAAGAGATAGATACAGAGTAGCTGGGAGGTGGGGAATTCAAGAAGCAATAAGCCAGTTTTCTGTGTCCAAATATTGTGTTATGTTTTTTATCTGTGTTTTGCCTCTTTTTAACAAAAAGCATCTTGGCTCCTCTTCTCAATTTCTAGCATTTGGCCATTTAGATAAAGGCACAGATGCTCACTTGCTTAAGTAATTTTATTCAAATGATTTTTATTGCCTAAAAATGATCTCACTGTTGGAGATTGCCTATGGTTTAGAGTATACAGCACAAGGCGTTTAAATGATAAGGTAGCTGCTTCCAACTTGAATCTTGCCTGAAGATAGTAACAGGCAATGTCTAGCTTCATTACCTTTTAGGGGTTTACAGTATTTATTAGTGTTGCTACTTTCTCATTGTCCATAACAATTCTTCTGTCCCATTTAGTAGCTGTCTGTGATAAAAATGCTATTGCATACCTGTGGTTTGATAGTATTTCTACTATTTATCATTCATAAGAGTATTAGAAGATCTTTGTATACTCTCCTGAAATTTCACCCTATCAAATTATAGGATCTATGGATATATGTGTTGGAATGTGTGTGTGTATTTTTGTTGTTGTTCAGTCTCTAAGTTTTGTCCGACTTTTTGCAACCCTATGGACTGCAGTACTGCAGGCTCCTCTGTGTTCCACTATCTCCCAGAGCTTGTTCAAATTCATGTCCATTGAGCCTGTGATGTTATCTGACTATCTCATCCATTTGCTGCTTCCTTTTTTCTTTCACTTTCAGTCTTTCCCAACATCTGGGTCTTTCACAAATAGGTGCATAAATATGCACACTACTCTTTTCTGTTGACTTTAAGAGAAGATTTAAAAATTAGCAAGAATTTTACCCTTTTATACATAGGGGTTAATTAGGTATAATCAGTAAACAGTATTAGGCAATATTGAAATCACTGAATGAAACACTGAAATTAATTTAAGACTATATTTGCAAAAGCAGAGTGATGGATTGGTAATCACCCAGCACTAGGGATAAGAACTGGGTTCTAGTCTCTACTCAGTTATTCATAGCTTCTCAGACTTGAGAAAGTCGCTAAATTATCCAAGCTTTAATTTCCTTACCTATGAAATGGGATAAAAAAATAGTTTTGGAACTAAAAATTTTGTTTTCTATGTTTCTATAGCAGGGGGTTCAGAATCTTGCAGAAGCTCATAAATATTTGTTTAATCAGACAGAATAAAGGAAACGATTTATCAGAAGATCTTTTAAGGACTGTTCTAGCTCAAATAGGACTTCCTAGATGGTGCTAGTGGTAAAGAACCTGCCTGCCAATGCAGGAGATATAAGAGATGTGGGACAGATCCCTGGGTCTGGGAGATACCCTGGAGAAGGGCATAGCAACCCACTCCAGTATTTTTGCTTAGAAAACTTCATGGGCAGAGGAGCCTGGGTCCATAGGGTTGCAAAGAGTTGGATGTACTTAACCCACCACACACACACAAGCTTGCATACTGGCTCAAAGGACAGTAAATTATTCATGATGTTATCTTTTCTTTTTTTGAAATCAAGTAGCAGATAAGTTTAAACATATATGACAAAGGAAGACTATTTATAATTAGTATTAGTCTTTTGGTGTAATGGCTTAGCCTCTTTCTAAGGACTGAGGCTTCTGAATTCATTTTGAAGTAGTTTGTAATAATTAGAGATGTTCCTTTTGTATATCTAAGTCCATAAATTGTGGACATTTGAATAAAGTGAAACTGTGGTAAAATGCCTTGAGAAAAATAGATTAATATATATAATAATTGCCATAGTTTAATAGCGTCATATATGCTTTTTTTTAACGACACAAATTGAAGATGCCTCCAATGGGTAAGAATAAGTGAAATTCTACTATCACTCTCTTTGCGTTTGGCCTTCTTTTTAGATTTCCTCAAAATGTGGAAATATATGAAATACTAGAAAAAAAGTCAGTCATGCAGAAATAAAAAGGGATCTTCTGAAGTCTCTTCAGTGGATTCCATTGGTCTTATCAAAGTTCAGTTCAGTTCAGTTCAGTCACTCAGTCATGTCCGACTCTTTGTGACCCCATGAATCGCAGCACGCCAGGCCTCCCTGTCCATCATCAAATCCCAGAGTTCACCCAGACTCACGTCCATCGAGTCGGTCATGCCATCCAGCCATCTCATCCTCTGTCGTCCCCTTCTCCTCCTGCCCCCAGTCCCTCCCAGCATTAGAGTCTTTTCCAATGAGTCAAGTCTTCGCATGAGGTGGCCAAAGCACTGGAGTTTCAGCTTCAGCATCATTCCTTCCAAAGAAATCCCAGGGCTGATCTCCTTCAGAATGGACTGGTTGGATCTCCTTGCAGTCCCCTGGACTCTCAAGAGTCTTCTCCAACACCACAGTTCAAAAGCATCAATTCTTCGGCGCTCAGCCTTCTTCACAGTCCAACTCTCCCATCCACATATGACCACAGGAAAAACCATAGCCTTGACTAGACTGACCTTTGTTGGCTAAGTAATGTCTCTGCTTTTGAATATGCTGTCTAGGTTGGTCATAACTTTCCTTCCAAGGAGTAAGCGTCTTTTAATTTCATGGCTGCAATCAGCATCTGCAGTGATTTTGGAGCCCCAAACAATGAAGTCTGACGCTGTTTCCACTGTTTCCCCATCTATTTCTCATGAAGTGATGGGACCAGATGCTATGATCTTCATTTTCTGAATGTTGAGCTTTAAGCCAACTTTTTCATTCTCCTCTTTCACTTTCCTCAAGAGGCTTTTTAGTTCCTCTTCACTTTCTGCCATCAGGGTGGTGTCATCTGCATATCTGAGGTTATTGATATTTCTCCCAGCAATCTTGATTCCAGCTTGTGCTTCTTCCAGCCCAGCATTTCTCATGATGTACTCTGCATATAAGTTAAATAAGCAGGGTGACAATATACGGCCTTGACGTACTCCTTTTCCTATTTGGAACCAGTCTGTTGTTCCATGTCCAGTTCTAACTGTTGCTTCCTGACTTGCATACAAATTTCTCAAGAGGCAGATCAGGTGGTCTGGTATTCCCATCTCTTTCAGAATTTTCCAGTTTATTGTGATGCAAATAGTCAAAGGCTTTGGCATAGTCAATAAAACAGAAATAGATGTTTTTCTCGAACTCTCTTGCTTTTTCCATGATCCAGCAGATGTTGGCAATTTGATCTCTGGTTCCTCTGCCTTTTCTAAAACCAGCTTCAACATCAGGAAGTTCATGGTTCACGTATTGCTGAAGCCTGGCTTGGAGAATTTTGAGCATTACTTTACTAGCTTGTGAGATGAGCATTGTGCAGTAGTTTGAGCATTCTTTGGCATTGCCTTTCTTTGGGATTGGAATGAAAACTGACCTTTTCCAGTTCTGTGGCCACTGCTGAGTTTTCCAAATTTGCTGGCATATTGAGTGCAGCACTTTCACAGCATCATCTTTCAGGATTTGGAATAGCTCAACTGGAATTCCATCACCTCCTCTAGCTTTGTTCATAGTGATGCTTTCTAAGGTCCACTTGACTTCATATTCCAGGATGTCTGGCTCTAGGTGAGTGATCACACCATCATGATTATCTGGGTCGTGAAGATCTTTTTTGTATAGTTCTTCTGTGTATTCTTGCTACCTCTTCTTAATATCTTCTGCTTCTGTTAGGTCCATAGCATTTCTGTCCTTTATTGAGCCTATCTTTGCATGAAATGTTCCCTTGGTATCTCTGATTTTCTTGAAGAGATCTCTAGTCTTTCCCATTCTGTTGTTTTCCTCGATTTCTTTGCATTGATCACTGAAGAAGGCTTTCTTATCTCTTCTTGCTATTCTTTGGAACTCTGCATTCAGATGCTTACATCTTTCCTTTTCTCGTTTGCTTTTCACTTCTCTTCTTTTCACAGCTATTTGTAAGGCCTCCCCAGACAGTCATTTTGCTTTTTTGCATTTCTTTTCCATGGGGATGGTCTTGATCCCTGTCACCTGTACAATGTCACGAACCTCATTCCATAGTTCATCAGGCACTCTATCTATCATATCTAGGCCCTTAAATCTATTTCTCACTTCCACTGTATAATCATAAGGGATTGGATTTAGGTCATACCTGAATGGTCTAGTGGTTTTCCCTACTTTCTTCAATTTAAGTCTGAATTTGGCAATAAGGAGTTCATGATCTGAGCCACAGTCAGCTCCTGGCTCTTGTTTCTGCTGACTGTATAGAGCTTCTCCATATTTGGCTGCAAAGAATATAATCAATCTGATTTCAGTGATGACCATCTGGTGATGTCCATGTGTAGAGTCTTCTCTTGTGTTGTTGGAAGTGGGTGTTTGTTATGACCAGTGAATTTTCTTGGCAAAACTCTTTTAGTCTTTGCCCTGCTTCATTCCGTATTCCAAGGCCAAATTTGCCTGTTACTCCAGGTGTTTCTTGACTTCCTACTTTTGCATTCCAGTCCCCTATAATGAAAAGGACATCTTTTTGGGGTGTTAGTTCTAAAAGGTCTTATAGGTCTTCATAAAACCGTTCAACTTCAGCTTTACTGGTTGGGGCATAGACTTGGATTACCATTATATTGAATGGTTTGCCTTGGAAATGAACAGTGATCATTCTGTCATTTTTGAGATTACATCCAAGTACTGCATTTCGGACTCTTTTGTTGACCATGATGGCCGCTCCATTTCTTCTGAGGGAGTCCTGCCCACAGTAGTAGACATAATGGTCATCTGAGTTAAATTCACCCATTCCAGTCCATTTGAGTTCGCTGATTCCTAGAATGTCGACATTCACTCTTGCCATCTCTTGTTTGACCACTTCCAATTTGCCTTGATTCATGGCCCTGACATTCCAGGTGCCTATGAAATATTGCTCTTACAGCATTGGACCTTGCTTCTATCACCAGTCACATTCACAGCTGGGTATTCTTTTTGCTTTGGCTCCATCCCTTCATTCTCTCTGGATTTATTTCTCCCTTGATCTCCAGTAGCATATTGGGCCCCTACTGACCTGGGGAGTTCCTCTTTCAGTATCCTATCATTTTGCCTTTTCATACTGCTCATGGGATTCTCAAGGCAAAAATACTGAAGTGGTTTACCATTCCCTTCTCCAGTGGACCACATTCTGTCAGATCTCTCCACCATGACCCGCCTGTCTTGGGTTGCCCCACAGGCATGGCTTAGTTTCATTGAGTTAGACAAGGTTGAAGTCCTAGTGTGATTAGATTGACTAGTTTTCTGTGAGTATGGTTTCAGTGTGTCTGCCCTCTGATGCCTTCTTGCAACATCTACCGTCTTACTTGGGTTTCTCTTACCTTGGGTGTGGGGTGTCTCTTCATGGCTGCTCCAGCAAAGCGCAGCCACTACTCCTTACCTTGGATGAGGGGTATCTCCTCACCACCGCCCTTCCTGACCTTCAACTTGGGATAGCTCCTCTAGGCCCTCCTGGGCCCGTGCAGCCAGGGCTCCTTGGGCGTGGGGTTGGTCCTCCTAGCCGCCGCCCCTGGCCTTGGGCATGGAGTTGGTTACATGATCTTGTTGTGGAAGCTCACAGGAGTTTCCGGAGGGGTTGTGTGGATCTGCTGAGTCTCTATGTATCTGATTCCTCAGAAATTCTCTGCTGTTTCCCTGTCCTAGTCATCTCTCTGTACTCTTTTAGTTCATTTAATCAACATGTCTATATCTACAATATACTAGTGGTCCTAAGGATGCTCTGTCCATGTGGTTTCTGCATTAGTTACTTACCCCAAATCATTTTTACCTTCCCAGCCAGTAGACTGACCTTTAAACTTGGAATGACATTACTTCTCTTTTACTTTCCCAAATATATCCAATATAACTTTCTTGCTACCTGCTTGCTGTAATGCTAAGAAATTCAAACAGCAACAACAGAAGTTAAATCTTCAGTAGGGCATCTTGCTATAAATATTTTCAAAATTGAAAGAACAAACTACAAACTTGCCTATATATTTATATGAAACAAGAAATACATTCGTATTCAAAAATAATTTGGGGAGTGTCTGTTATACATCTTGAAAATATTTCCCCCTCTAAATACTCCCTCATGGTATTTATTTCACAGTACTTATTTAATGTCCTCAACTTTTGTAAATTAAAAAGACTTTGAGGAGAGACCTCTGCTCTGATTACTGGTATGTATTCAGCAGCTTTCTTCCTCATGACTGGCACAAAACAGACCCCCCAAACATACTGTATTTAATGGAAATGTACAGACTTATCTGCGTAGAGTTTAATTCAGCCTTCCTTTTTTTATATACCACATTTATTAAAATTATGTGGTTTTTCTGTCTGTGGAAATACTTCATCATACATGTTTCCAATTATATCTAGAATTTGTTTTTTTTCACCTAAAACTTATATGTTTCTTCTATGTTTTAACAATCTGCTCAGAACATGTTTCCTCTGTATACGTCAATGTTTCAGTCAACTTCTTACTATGCTGAGTCGGTCAGCACCGAAAATTATTCTTGGCCTCTGCTTCTGTTTATATACAGGTGCACACACATATGCACACATCAGAAATAAGTTATTGAATTCCCTTCTCTATGTAAGATGTGTAAGATCATCTAACTTAAATCACATTAAGAAGCAACATTTACCTAAATAATCAACTATGCTCTAGATTCTGTATAAAATCATAAGTTGTGCTTAGTTGCTCAGTCATGCCCGACTCTTTGTGACCCCGTGAACCATAGCCGACCAGGCTCCTCTGTCTAAGGGGATTCTCCAGGCAAGAATACTGGAGTAGGTTGCCATGTCCTCCTCCAGGGGATCTTCCCAACAAAGGGATAGAACCCGGGTCTCCCACATTTCAGGTAGATTCTTTACCAACTGAATCACCAGGGAAACCATATATACACGTTTTTCTCATTGTATAGTCACGAAACCTTATGTAATTTTACTGTTATTAACCACATGTTACAGATGAGAACACAGAGACTCAATGAGATTAATTTATGAGGGAAGTCTCAAGGCTATTGGCAGCTCAATAGTTTTCAGGAAATATTTCTGATTCTAGAATCTATACTAATAAACCTGTACACCACTCAGCAATTGGTCCTATGTTCCTACAATTTTTTATTAGATTTCATCCTCCAAATGAATCAAAGATATTTGGCTTTTGCTTTAACTGAAAAATTTTTTTTCTTTACATATATATTTTAGAATAACATCTATATCAAGCAAAGCAACATAATTACTTGTTGGAAAGTACAGCTTCTTTCTTATTAGCCTGAAAGTACAGTCTAATAAGTGTATCTGCCTTGTGAAGTCATCTTTCTGAAGACAGAATGAGTAAGAGGAGATTATAGATTTATTACCATTTCTGCAATTAATTATTTAATTTTAGAGATGGACTAAGTCTTTTAAATTATTTCAGTAACAGATTCCATATTCCATAAATATCTAAAATGAAGATACTATGTTATATTACCTCCCACTTTCTCTTCAGCCTAAATATGTGTATTTTAACATGTTTTCATGAAGCATTTCACACAGATAAAGTTGTTTAATTAGAATTCCATGGGCTACAGTCCATGGGGTTGCAAAGAGTCAGACACGACTGAGCAACTTTCACTTTACTTCACTTCACCCTCACCAAACTAATTCAAATTATTTTTAAACCCATCATTTAAAAATATGCTTAAGACTATGGATCTGCAAAACAGCTTGGAGGTAAGGGATAATTAAGGTTTACTAGTAACTTTTTTATTAAAAAGTAGTGTTTAGAAATGTTTCTGAAAGTTTAGGAATTCAGGGTATTTTTTTATTATTTTTTTCACCATAATATGAATTAGAGTATAAGAACATATACTAGAACATACTATTTGCTAGAACTCATACCTCTATCAGGGAAACTATTGTATATTGTTAATGCAAATAATCAATAAACAATCTATAATAGAAATAGGAAAGAGTTGTATTCAAGCCAAATCGAATTATAGCACAGGAGACATATAATCAAGAAGCAATTGAATTGTGTTCTGTCCAGTTGCAAAATGGGGCAGGCAACAGCCACAAAGTTGCACAATTTTTTGGTCAAGAATTAGTACTGGAGCTAGCAAGGAGTAAAGTAAAAGTGAAAGTGTTTGCTCCTCAGTCATGTCTAACTCTTTGTGACCCCATGGACTTCACCCACTAGATTCCAATGTCCATGAAATTCTCCAGTCATGAATACTGGAGTGGGTACCTATTCCCTTCTCCAGGGAAACTTCCTGACCCAGAGATTAAACCCAGGTCAGCAAAGAGTAACGATGCTTATTAAGCAAGAATTGGTTAGGGTCCAAAATTGTTGCATAGTTAGGATGGTAGACCTTGGGATCATAAGTTTATAGCTGGCAGCTGCTGGGAGATATTGCTTTGAAAATGGTTGCTGATATCCTTGAGTTTGATATAGTTTAGAAAATTCAAATTCTCAGTGATACAAATATGTGTCTGAAACCACAGCCAAAATGTCTACCTGGCTACATTTTGGATGCCTGAACCACAGTTTTACAACTTATCAGAACAAAGGACAAATATCAAACATGACAGGAGTACATTTCTTCAAGGTTAAAAAAGAAACATATTAGCACATACACAGTGAATAAGCATGACATTGGTGTCTGGGAAAGGAAACTCATCTTTGAAGGAGTACTACCACTGACATCATAGGAAGGAAGGGGAAGCATTTATCCCTATCTTCATTCCAAGTGCTCAGTGCTCAGGCACTCAGTTGTGTCCGGCTCTTTGTGACCCCAAAGACAGCAGCCCACCAAGCTCTTCTGTCCATGGGATTCTCCAGGCAAGAATGCTGGAATGAGTTGCCATTTCCTTCTCCAAATTTAAAGGAAAAAGTGAAAGTGAAGTCGCTCAGTCGTGTCTGACTCTTTGTGACCCCATGGACTGTAGTCTACCAGGCTTCTCCGTCCATGGGTTTTTCCAGGCAGGAATACTGGAGTGGGTTGGCATTTCCGTCTCCTCTTCATTTCAAAACACCTGGTAATACATTCTTCTTCTTCTTTTTTAATGGTTAAAGAAGACATAGAGTGCCTGTTTCCAGGCCATAAGACAGGCTATTCTAATTAGCATAAAATTCAAGACAAATCAAATATAAGCCAGAATGACTTCCTCATACTTCAATATGTGAAAATTTCTTCAGTAAATATTTTATCAATAGAGTATTTGTATTATAGAATGATAAATAACTGGCATAATAGAAGAATGAAAACAAATGTTTTGTAGAAAACTAGGACTTCCCTGTACCTCAGATGGTAAAGAATCTGCCTTCAATGCAGGAGACCCAGGTTCTATCCCTGGGTTGAGAAGTCCCCCTGGAGAAGGGCATGGAAACCCATTCCAGTATTCTTGCCTGGAGAATCTCATGGACAGAGGAGCCTAGTGGGCTACAGTCTGTGGGGTCTCAAATAATTGGACACAACTGAATGACTTTCACTACTACCACTAGGGTTTCCCTGGTGTCTCAGTGGTAAAGAATTCATTTGCCAATGCAAGAGACACAGGAGACACAGGTTCAACCCCTGGATTGGGAAGATCCCCTGGAGAAGGGAAAGGGAACCCACTCTAGTATTGCCTGGAAAATTCCATGGACAGAGGAGTCTTGTGGGCTGTAGTCCATGGGAGCAAAGAGTCGGATATGACTGAATGATTGAGCACACACATGCAATTTGAGAGAGCATGTTTATGTGTATGTATGCTCATATATTTTGTTTTAAATTTTACTGTGTTTAAGCTCAAAGCAGCTGATGTGAATATAAAGGTTGAAAGTAAAAGTCACTCAGTTGTATCCAACTCTTTGAGACCCCATGAACTATACAGTCCATGGAATTCTTCAGGCCAGAATACTGGAGTGGGTAACCTCTCCCTTCTCCAAGGGATCTTCCCAACCCAGGGATTGAACCCAGGTCTTCCACATTGTGGGTGGATTCTTTACCAGCTGAGCCACAAGGGAAGCCCAAGAACGCTGGAGTGGGTAGCCTATTCCTTCTCCAGGGGATCCTTCTGACCTAGGAATCAAACCAGGGTCTCCTGCATTGCAGGCAAATTCTTTACCAACTGAGCTATGAAGGAAATTGTGACCAAACAAATTAATCCCACATATTTCAGACATGCTTTTTAATTAATTTGACCTGTTTTTATTGATATTTTGTGGTAGGTTTTGGACAAGTAAAATATAAACAAAGCTGTCCCAAGCCAAATAGATTTTTTTTTTTGGCATTTATGCAATATGTCCACTAAATTTTTGCATGTCTTTTTTCAATGAAACCAGTGAGAAGATTACAATTATTAATCTCAATTTTATGAATGACAAAAATAGCAAACATATCTAAAATATAAAAGAACTCTTAAAATTCAACAGAAAAGCAGTAAAATTTAAAATCTCAAAATATATGGATTTATAAATTGCAATGAACATATAAAATTGCAAATAGACATACAGTATCATTTATGACTAGGAAAATGCAAATTAAAACACAATGAGATACTACTACAGGCATATTAAAATAGCTAAAATCCAATTCAAATAACGATGTCAACAACAGAAACAAAGCACACACAAAAAATAAAAATCCCTACCAGTGAGATTGTGGAACAATGAGAATTCTCAGTAATAGTGGGAATTAAGCCTGATACATCCACTTTAATAAAAATATTCTTACAGAAGTAAACATAATCATACCATAGAATGAAGCAATCACACTCCTACATACCAAACTCAAGTTTGGTATTCCTAGGTACCAAACTTAAAAATTGATACTGAGAGATAAACCTACACATGTATAGCTACATCAATTTTTTTTCAAAATCATCCATTTAACAGTAGCTAAATACGGCTAGCTCAAATGAAGTTTAGAAACGTAGGCTACTGGAACTATAGGCTCTTTAAGAGTTTCATTCTTAGTCACTCAGTCGTGTCTAACTCTTTGTGACCTCAGGAACTGTAATCTGCCAGGCTCCTTTGTCCATGGGATTCTCCAGGCAAGAATACAGGAGTGGGCTGTCATGTCCTCCTCCAGGGGATGTTCCCAAACCAGAGATCAAACTCAGGTCTCTTGCATTGCAGACAGATTCTTTACCAGCTGAGCTACCAGGGAGGTATATGTGTGTGTATATATATATAAAACCTTAGGATAAGAAAGTTATTATTATTAAAGACATTTAGTGATAAAAGCAAAAGAGCAATAAAACTATGCCAAAATCTGGATGTAATTTAAATGTATATTGTCAAATGAAAGAAACCAGTCTGGGAGGAGCCAAGATGGCAGAGGAGTAGGACGGGGAGAACACTTTCTCCCCCACAAATTCATCAAAAGAGCATTTAAAGGTCGAGTAAATTCCACAAAACAACTTCTGAATGCCGGCAGAGGACATCAGGCACCCAGAAAAGCAACCCAACTCTTCGAAAGGAGGTAGGAAAAAATATTAAAAACAAAAAAAAAGAGACAAAAGAGGGAGGGACGGAGTTCCGTCCCGGGAAGGGAATCTTAAAAAGAGAGAAGTTTCCAAACATCAGGAAACCTTCTCACTGCCGAATCTGTGCCGAGCTTTGGAAGCACAGAGGGCAACATAACAGGGAGAAAAAATAAATAAACAATTTAAAACTCGCAGATTGCGAGCCCTACGGTAACTCCCCCAGCAGAGAAGCAGCGCAGACGCCTGCATCCGCCATTAGCAAACCGGGGCTGGGCAGGGAGGCACGGCGCGGGCTGCATCGCTGAGAGTAAGAATCTGGCCTGAATACCCTGAGCGCTATCTGAGCGAAATAATTTGGGCTAGCAAACCAGACTGTGGGATACCTACCACGCGAAAAGCCAGCCCTAACCTAAGACCTCCAGGCCCGCGCACGGAACAAAGGACTGAACAGAGATAGCCGGCTGCAGACCTTCCCCCTCCGGTGACAGGCAGCCAGAGCCGGAAGGGGGCAATCGCAGCCCCAGAGAGACATTATCTATAAAATTGTAAGCAGGCTTCTTTGCTAACTAAAACTTCTTGGGGGTCTGGACGGTCAACATCTGCCTGAGAAGGTGCGCCGGTTTTACATCCAGATAACCGAGTGGCGGGGAGGCGATAAGTCGCAGCATTGGCGCTCGCCTGGGAAGAGCAAATTGGCGCTCGGACCTGGGAAGAGCACAAAACGCAGGCCCAACTGAGTCTGTGCCTCTGAGGACTACCCGAGTGCCTGAACCTGAGCAGCTTGGACCTGGGAGGTGCATGCAGTCCAGGGCCAGCCTCGGATTGTTCCCGTTGGAACAACCTAGAGTCCGAGCAGTGTGGACAGGGAGGCTACACGTGCCGTGAGCGGGGGCAGACCCAGGGTGGCTGAGGCACTGCGAGCCCACGCCAGTCTTATTTGTTTGCAGCATCCCTCCCTCCCTCCCCACAGCGCGACTGAACAAGTAAGCCTTAAAAAAAAAAAAAAAAAAAAAGTGTCCTCCACCGTGCCCTTTGAGTCAGGGCGGAAACCAGATACTGAAGAGACTAGCAAACAGAAGAAGATATAACAGAGGGAAACGCCTTGGAAGCTACAGGCAATAGATCAAAACCCTGTGGTTACTACAGACTACATAGGAAGGGGCCTATAGATCTTGAGAAATATAAATCTGACCAAGGAACTAGCCAAAAATGAACTGAACCCACAACACCCACAAAAAAAAAAAAAAAAAGTCCTAGATATATTTTTATTATTTTTACCATCATTCTTTCTTTTTTTTTTAATTAAAAAAAAAATAAATTTTAAGTCCTCTATTGTTCCTTTAATTTTCACCTTTATATCCTATTACTTTGCAAAAAAAAAAAAAAAAAGACCCTATTTTTTTCTTATTCAGCAAACTTCATATATATATATTTTATAATTTTTTGACCTTGTTTTTTTTGTTTGTTTTTGTTTTTTTCTTCTTTTCTTTAACATTGTATTTTTGAAATTCTAAACTCTACTCTAGATTTTTAATTTTCGCTTTTTGGTATATGTTATCAATTTTGTACCTATAGTTTTTTTTTATATAATTTCTGTGACTTTTTTTTTTTTTTTTCTTCTTCTCTGTTTCTTTCTCTTCTTCTTTTATATAACATTGTATATCTGATATTCCAAACTTTACTCTAGATTTTTAATTTATGCTTTTTGGTATTTGATATCAATTTTGTACCTGTATTTTCTTTATAATTTTTGTGACATTGTTCGTATTTGTTTGTTTGTTTTCTCTCTTTATTTTTCTTCTTCTTCTTTTTTTTTTTTTTTTTTTTTAACATTGTATTTTTGAAATTCCAAACTCTACTCTAGATTTTTAATTTTTGCTTTCTGGTATTAGTTATCAATTTTGTACTTGTACTTTCTTTATAATTTTCGCGACCTTGTTTGTTTTTGTTTGTTTGTTTTTTCTCTCTTTCTTTTCCTTCTTCTTTTCTTTAACATCGTATTTTTGAAATTCCAAACTCTACTCTAGATTTTTAATTTTCGCTTTCTGGTATTAGTTATCAATTTTGTACCTGTACTTTCTCTATAATTTTCGCGACCTTGTTTGTTTTTGTTTGTTCGTTCTTTCTCTCTTTCTTTTCCTTCTTCTTTTCTTTAACATCGTATTTTTGAAATTCCAAACTCTACTCTAGATTTTTAATTTTTGCTTTTATGTATTTGTTACCAATTTTGTACCTATAAGGACCCAATCTTCAGGACCCATTTTTCACTAGGGAGTGAGATTACTGGCTTGACTGCTCTCTCTCCCTTTGGACCCTCCTTTTTCTCCACCAGGTCGCCTGTGTCTCCTCCCTAACCCCTCTCTACTCTACCCAACTCTGTGAATTTCTGTGTGTTCCAGACGGTGGAGAACACTTAGGGAACTGATTACTGGCTGGATCTGTCTCCCTCCTTTTCATTCCCCCCTTTTATCCTTCTGGCCACCTCTGTTACCTTCCTCCTTCTTCTCTTCTCTGTATAACCCCGTGAACATCTCTGAGTGGTCCAGTTGTGGAGTGCACATAAGGAAGTGACTACTGGCTAGCCCACTCTCTCCACTATTGATTTACCTCATCTCATTTGGGTCACCTCTAACTCCCTCCTCCCTCTTCTCTTCTCCATGTAACCCTGTGAACCTCTCTGAGTGACCCTCACTGTAGAGAAACTTATCATCTTTAATGTAGATGTTTTATCAATGGTGCTGTATAGAAGGAGAAGTTTTGAAACTACTGTAAAAATAAGACCGATAATCAGAAGCAGGAGACTTAAGTCCAAACCCTGACTCCAGGGAACTCCTGACTCCAAGGAACATTCATTGCCAGGAGCTCATCAAATGCCTCCATACCGACACTGAAACCAAGCACCACACAAGGGCCAATAAGTTCCAGGGCAAGACATACCAAGCAAATTCTCCAGCAACAAAGGAACACAGCCCTGAGCTTCAAGATACAGGCTGCCCAAAGTCACCCCAAAACTATAGACATCTCATAACTCATTACTGGACATTTCATTGCACTCCAGAGAGAAGAAATACAGCTCCACCCACCAGAACACCGACACAAGCTCCCCTAACCAGGAAACCTTGACAGGCCACCTGTACAAACCCACACACAGTGAGGAAACGCCACAATAAAGAGAACTCCACAAACTGCCAGAATACAGAAAGGACACCCCAAACTCAGCAATTTAAACAAGATGAAGAGACAGAGGAATACTCAGCAGATAAAGGAACAGGATAAATGCCCACCAAACCAAACAAAAGAGGAAGAGATAGGGAATCTACCTGATAAAGAATTCCGAATAATGATAGTGAAATTGATCCAAAATCTTGAAACTAAAATGGAATCACAGATAAATAGCCTGGAGACAAGGATTGAGAAGATGCAAGAAAGGTTTAACAAGGACCTAGAAGAAATAAAAAAGAGTCAATATATAACGAATAATGCAATAAGTGAAATTAAAAACACTCTGGAGGCAACAAATAGTAGAATAACAGAGGCAGAAGACAGGATTAGTGAATTAGAAGATAGAATGGTAGAAATAAATGAATCAGAGAGGATAAAAGAACAACGAATTAAAAGAAATGAGGACAATCTCAGAGACCTCCAGGACAATATTAAACGCTACAACATTCGAATCATAGGGGTTCCAGAAGAAGAAGACAAAAAGAAAGACCATGAGAAAATACTTGAGGAGATAATAGTTGAAAACTTCCCTAAAATGGGGAAGGAAATAATCACCCAAGTCCAAGAAACCCAGAGAGTACCAAACAGGATAAACCCAAGGAGAAACACCCCAAGACATATATTAATCAAATTAACAAAGATCAAACACAAAGAACAAATATTAAAAGCAGCAAGGGAAAAACAACAAATAACACACAAGGGAATTCCCATAAGGATAACAGCTGATCTTTCAATAGAAACTCTTCAAGCCAGGAGGGAATGGCAAGACATACTTAAAATGATGAAAGAAAATAACCTACAGCCCAGATTATTGTACCCAGCAAGGATCTCATTCAAGTATGAAGGAGAAATCAAAAGCTTTTCAGACAAGCAAAAGCTGAGAGAATTCTGCACCACCAAACCAGCTCTCCAACAAATACTAAAGGATATTCTCTAGACAGGAAACACAAAAACGGTGTATAAACTCGAACCCAAAACAATAAAGTAAATGGCAACGGGAACATACTTATCAGTAATTACCTTAAATGTAAATGGGTTGAATGCCCCAACCAAAAGACAAAGACTGGCTGAATGGATACAAAAACAAGACCCCTACATATGTTGTCTACAAGAGACCCACCTCAAAACAGGGGACACATACAGACTGAAAGTGAAGGCTGGAAAAAGATTTTCCATGCAAATAGGGACCAAAAGAAAGCAGGAGTAGCAATACTCATATCAGATAAAATAGACTTTAAAACAAAGGCTGTGAAAAGAGACAAAGAAGGTCACTACATAATGATCAAAGGATCAATCCAAGAAGAAGATATAACAATTATAAATATATATGCACCCAACACGGGAGCACCGCAGTATGTAAGACAAATGCTAACAAGTATGAAAGGAGAAATTAACAATAACACAATAATAGTGGGAGACTTTAATACCCCACTTACACCTATGGATAGATCAACTAAACAGAAAATTAACAAGGAAACACAAACTTTAAACGATACAATAGACCAGTTAGACCTAATTGATATCTATAGGTCATTTCATCCCAAAACAATGAATTTCACCTTTTTCTCAAGCGCACATGGAACCTTCTCCAGGATAGATCACATGCTGGGCCATAAAGCTAGCCTTGGTAAATTCAAAAAAATAGAAATCATTCCAAGCATTTTTTCTGACCACAATGCAGTAAGATTAGATCTCAATTACAGGAGAAAAACTATTAAAAATTCCAACATATGGAGGCTGAACAACACGCTGCTGAATAACCAACAAATCACAGAAGAAATCAAAAAAGAAATCAAAATTTGCATAGAAACGAATGAAAATGAAAACACAACAACCCAAAACCTGTGGGACACGGTAAAAGCAGTCCTAAGAGGAAAGTTCATAGCAATACAGGCACACCTCAAGAAACAAGAAAAAAGTCAAATAAATAACCTAACTCTACACCTAAAGCAACTAGAAAAGGAAGAAATGAAGAACCCCAGGGTTAGTAGAAGGAAAGAAATCTTAAAAATTAGAGCAGAAATAAATGCAAAAGAAACAAAAGAGACCATAGCAAAAATCAACAAAACCAAAAGCTGGTTCTTTGAAAGGATAAATAAAATTGACAAACCATTAGCCAGACTCATCAAGAAACAAAGGGAGAAAAATCAAATCAACAAAATTAGAAACGAAAATGGAGAGATCACAACAGACAACACAGAAATACAAAGGATCATAAGAGACTACTATCAACAATTATATGCCAATAAAATGGACAACGTGGAAGAAATGGACAAATTCTTAGAAAAGTACAACTTTCCAAAACTGGACCAGGAAGAAATAGAAAATCTTAACAGACCCATCACAACCATGGAAATTGAAACTGTAATCAAAAATCTTCCAGCAAACAAAAGCCCCGGTCCAGATGGCTTCACAGCTGAATTCTACCAAAAATTTAGAGAAGAGCTAACACCTATCCTGCTCAAACTCTTCCAGAAAATTGCAGAGGAAGTTAAACTTCCAAACTCATTCTATGAGGCCACCATCACCCTAATACCAAAACCTGACAAAGATCCCACAAAAAAAGAAAACTACAGGCCAATATCACTGATGAACATAGATGCAAAAATCCTTAACAAAATTCTAGCAATCAGAATCCAACAACACATTAAAAAGATCATACACCATGATCAAGTGGGCTTTATCCCAGGGATGCAAGGATTCTTCAATATCCGCAAATCAATCAATGTAATACACCACATTAACAAATTGAAAAATAAAAACCATATGATTATCTCAATAGATGCAGAGAAAGCCTTTGACAAAATTCAACATCCAGTTATGATAAAAACTCTCCAGAAAGCAGGAATAGAAGGAACATACCTCAACATAATAAAAGCTATATATGACAAACCCACAGCGAACATTATCCTCAATGGTGAAAAATTGAAAGCATTTCCTCTAAAGTCAGGAACAAGACAAGGGTGCCCACTTTCACCATTACTATTCAACATAGTATTGGAAGTTTTGGCCACAGCAATCAGAGCAGAAAAAGAAATAAAAGGAATCCAAATTGGAAAAGAAGAAGTAAAACTCTCACTATTTGCAGATGACATGATCCTCTACATAGAAAACCCTAAAGAGTCCACCAGAAAATTACTAGAAATAATCAATGACTACAGTAAAGTTGCAGGATATAAAATCAACACACAGAAATCCCTTGCATTCCTATACACTAATAATGAGAAAACAGAAAGAGAAATTAAGGAAACAATTCCATTCACCATTGCAACGGAAAGAATAAAATACTTAGGAATATATCTACCTAAAGAAACTAAAGACCTATATATAGAAAACTATAAAACACTGGTGAAAGAAATCAAAGAGGACACTAATAGATGGAGAAATATACCATGTTCATGGATTGGAAGAATCAATATAGTGAAAATGAGTATACTACCCAAAGCAATTTATAGATTCAACGCAATCCCTATCAAGCTACCAACAGTATTCTTCACAGAGCTAGAACAAATAATTTCACAATTTATATGGAAATACAAAAAACCTCGAATAGCCAAAGCGATCTTGAGAAAGAAGAATGGAACTGGAGGAATCAACCTACCTGACTTCAGGCTCTACTACAAAGCCACAGTTATCAAGACAGTATGGTACTGGCACAAAGACAGAAATATTGATCAATGGAATAAAATAGAAAGCCCAGAGATAAATCCACGCACATATGGACACCTTATCTTCGACAAAGGAGGCAAGAATATACAATGGATTAAAGACAATCTCTTTAACAAGTGGTGCTGGGAAATCTGGTCAACCACTTGTAAAAGAATGAAACTGGACCACTTTCTAACACCATACACAAAAATAAACTCAAAATGGATTAAAGATCTAAACATAAGACCAGAAACTATAAAACTCCTAGAGGAGAACATAGGCAAAACACTCTCCGACATACATCACAGCAGGATCCTCTATGACCCACCTCCCAGAATATTGGAAATAAAAGCAAAAATAAACAAATGGGACCTAATTAACCTTAAAAGCTTCTGCACATCAAAGGAAACTATTAGCAAGGTGAAAAGACAGCCTTCAGAATGGGAGAAAATAATAGCAAATGAAGCAACCGACAAACAACTAATCTCAAAAATATACAAGCAACTCCTACAGCTCAACTCCAGAAAAATAAACGACCCAATCAAAAAATGGGCCAAAGAACTAAATAGACATTTCTCCAAAAAAGACATACAGATGGCTAACAAACACATGAAAAGATGCTCAACATCACTCATTATCAGAGAAATGCAAATCAAAACCACTATGAGGTACCATTTCACACCAGTCAGAATGGCTGCGATCCAAAAGTCTACAAGCAATAAATGCTGGAGAGGGTGTGGAGAAAAGGGAACCCTCTTACACTGTTGGTGGGAATGCAAACTAGCACAGCCACTATGGAGAACAGTGTGGAGATTCCTTAAAAAACTGGAAATAGAACTGCCTTATGATCCAGCAATCCCACTGCTGGGCATACACACTGAGAAAACCAGAAGGGAAAGAGACACGTGTACCCCAATGTTCATCGCAGCACTGTTTATAATAGCCAAGACATGGAAGCAACCTAGATGTCCATCAGCAGATGAATGGATAAGAAAGCAGTGGTACATATACACAATGGAGTATTACTCAGGCATTAAAAAGAATACATTTGAATCAGTTCTAATGAGGTGGATGAAACTGGAGCCTATTATACAGAGTGAAGTAAGCCAGAAGGAAAAACATAAATACAGTATACTAACGCATATATATGGAATTTAGAAAGATGGTAACAATAACCCGGTGTACGAGACAGCAAAAGAGACACTGATGTATGGAACAGTCTTATGGACTCTGTGGGAGAGGGAGAGGGTGGGAAGATTTGGGAGAATGGCAATGAAACATGTAAAATATCATGTAGGAAACGAGTTGCCAGTCCAGGTTCGATGCATGATGCTGGATGCTTGGGGCTGGTGCACTGGGACGGCCCAGAGGGATGGTATGGGGAGGGAGGTGGGAGGAGGGTTCGGGATGGGGAACACATGTATACCTGTGGCGGATTCATTTTGATATTTGGCAAAACTAATACAATTATGTAAAGTTTAAAAATAAAATAAAATTAGAGAAAAAAAAAAAAAAATAGAAACAGACTCAAAGACATAGAAAACCATACTTGTGGTTACCAAAGGGGAGTGGCAATGGGGAAAGGACCAGTTAAGGCTATGGGATTAGCAGATACAACCTACTATATTTAAAAGAGATAAGCAATAAGGATTTACTGTGTAACACAGGAAACAATATTCAATATCTTATATTACACTGTAATGGAAAATAATCTGAAAATTATATGTAACTTAATCACTTTACTGAACACCTGAAATTAACACAATATTGTAAATCAACCATACTTCAATAAAAAAAATAAGTTGCTTCAGTTCAAAAAAAAAAAAAAAAAGAAAGAAACCAGTCTGAAAAGGCAATATGCTGTTTATATAAAATATAGCAAAAAGCATAGTTATAGAAATAGTGAACATATCAGTATTGGGGAGAATGACGAAAAGCTGTTGAAAAAATTGAAGAAAATTAAATTGTGAGAATAAAACTATTCTGTGTAATAATTTAGTGATGGGTACATGATACTCCACATTTGTCAAAACTCAGAAATTTATAGCACAAAGTGTAAATCTTGATGCATACTTTTTTTTTAAGAGGACAGATGACTTTACCAGTGAATTCTATTAAATATTTATGAGGAATCATGTTAATCTTTTTATATTCTTCTAAGAAATAGAATAGGATAGAATACATTCTAATCCATTTCAAAAATGAGTATTACTATAATACCAAAATTTAAGAGACATTACAAGAACAGAAACTACAGACCAATATCACTTATTTATATAAAAGCAAAAATTCCCAACAAATCCAAACGAATTAGCAACATATATCCTGCAGCATACGAAAGAGTTTATACAACTTGGATAAGTAAGATTCATCCAAGGAATGCAAGGATGATTCAGTACAAGAAAACAAATCACTAAAATACACCATATTAATCCTACAGATTCAAAAGAAAGAAACACTATTATCTCAATATACACTGATAAAATTTCTGACAAAATCCAAATCCAAACACTTTAATGATCAAAAAAAAAAAAAAAACACAACTAAAAAATACTAGAATAGAATTCCCTCAAAGCTAAATCACACTTGTATTTACTGGTGAAAAAATGAAAGCTTTCCCCTGAAGATCAGAAAGAAGACAAAGATGAATACTGCTGCCATCTCTTTTCAACAATGTATTGTAGGTTTTAACAAGGACAGTTAAGCAAGAAAAAGAAAGGAAAGGTACATGGACTATAAAGAATGAAGCAAAATTATCTCTATTTGCAGATGGCATGATCTTACATACAGGAACTTCCCCAAATCCACAAAAATCTATTAGAAATGACAAAAACGTTCAGCAAAATTACAGAATGCAAGATCAATATAAAAATATGTTACATTGTGATATACTAGTAATAATTTGAAAATGAAATTATGAAATTCCACTTGCATTGTCTTTAAAAAGTATAAAATACTTAGGAATAAATTTAACATGAGAAGTGCAATACTCATATAGTGAAAACTGAAACAAAATTTTAGTTTTTATTGTTATTTATTGTTAATAGTGAGTGTATTTATTGTTAAGATAAATACAACCCCCAAATTTTTTAAATACCTTGATTATGGATTGGAAGTTACAATATAACTAAACAGCAATATTCCAAAAGTTGATCTACAGTTTTAATGCAATCCTTATCAAAATTCCAACTACAATTTTTTTTCCATAAACAGAAAATCTGATCCTGAAAATTCAAGGAAACCTAGGCTTACAAAAACAATTTTGCAAAGGAACAAAGTTGAAAGACTCATACTTCTTAGCTTCAAAACTTAACTACAAAACTAGAGTACATATACGCAATGGAGTATTATTCAGCGATTAAAAAGAAAACATTTGAATCAGTCCTAATGAGGTGGATGAAACTGGAGCCTGTTATACAGAGTGAAGAAAGCCAGAAAGAAAAACACCAATACAGTATACTAACGCATATATATGGAATTTAGAAAGATGGTAATGATAACCCTGTATGCGAGACAGCAAAAAAGACACAGATGTATAGAACAGTCTTTTGGACTCTGTGGGAGAGGGAGAGGGTGCGATGATTTGGGAGAATGGCATTGAAATATGTATAATATCATATATGAAACGAATCACCAGTCCAGATTTGATGCAGGATACAGGGTTCTTGGGGCTGGTGCACTGGGATGACCCAGAGGGATGGTACGGGGAGGGAGGAGGGAGGGGGGTTCAGGATGGGGAACACGTGTACACCCATGGCAGATTCATGTTGATGTATGGCAAAACCAATACAATACTGTAAAGTAATTAGCCTCCAATTAAAATAAATAAATTTATATTTTTAAAAAAGATAGGCAAAACTAATACAATTATGTAAAGTTTAAAAATAAAATAAAATTAAAAAAAAAAAAAAGATAGCTTAATTACCAGCATAAGGATAGACAAAAAAAAAAAAAAAAAAAAAATTAAACAGAACTGACATTCCAGAGATAAACCCGTGGTCAGTTTATTTCAACAAAGGTTCCACAAGCAGTCAATGAATATAGTATAGTCTTCAACACATGTTTCTAGAATATCTGGATATCAAAATGCAATGAGTGAATTCGGATCCCTACCACACACTATAAACAAACATTAACTTGAGTTCAGTAAGTTCAGTCATTCAGTCATGTCCAACTCTTTGTGACCCCGTGGACTGCAGCATGCAACATTAACTTAAAGTTGATTTAAAAAAAAAAAAAAAAACCCTAAAAATCATTGCTAAAACTGTAAAAATTTCAGGAGAAAATATACCTGTCAATATTTGTAATCTTACATAGCTGATGGTTTCTTAGGACATAAGAAGCACAAACAACAACATAAAAATAGATAAATTTGACTTCATTGAAATAAAAATCTTTTGTGCATCATAGTACATTGCTAAGAAATTTAAAAGGCAAATCTGTATCCAATAAGGGCTTAGTATTCGGATATATAAACACCTCATATCTCAAAATGAAAAGACAAACAACCCACTTAAAAATAGGCAAATGATTTAGATAGATATTTCTACAAAGGAATATACAAATGGTCAATAAACATTTAGCCGTTAGCAAAATGCAAATCAAAATTACAATTAGATACCACTTTATATCCATTAGGATGGCTATAGTCAAATAAATGGAAAACAAGGTGTTGATGAGCATGTGGAAAAATTGAAACTGTGACCTATTTCTGATAGAAATGTAAAAAGGTACAACTTCAGTGGAAAAGAATTTGACAGTTCCTCAAATGGTGCTTCTGACATAGCTCAGTTGGTAAAGCATCTGCCTGCAAAGCGGGAGACCCAGGTTCACGTCCAGGGTTGGGAAGTTCCCCAGGAGAAGGAAATGGCAACCCACTCTAGTTTTCTTGCCTGGAGAATCCCATGGACAGAGGAGCCTGGCAGGCTACAGTTCATGGGATCACAAGAGTGGACACGACTTAGTGCTATTTTACTTTCTTTATTTCAAATAGTGCTAGTGGGAAGGAACCCACCTGCCAATGCAGGAGACATAAGAGACTCAGTTTCAATTCCTGGGTCAGGAAGATACCCTAGAGGAGAGCATGGCAACCCACTCCAGAATTCTGGCCTAGGGAATCCCATGGACAGAGGATCCTGCTTGGCTACAAGCCCATAGACTCCAAAGTGTTGGACATGACTGAAGCAACTTTAGCACAGCACACAGCATGGAACAAAAAGTTAACCATGGTGTTGTCCTTTAATCCAGAGATTTTACTCTAAGTTCCATACCCAAAGGAATTCAATACATGCCCATGTAAAAACTTGTACACAAATGTTTACAGCAGCATGCTTTATGGTAGCTCAAAAATAGAAAGAATGCAAATGCTAATCAACTGATGAATAGATAAGTAAATCATAATCTCAGTACAATGGAGTAAATGAACTTACTGCAAAAAAAAAAAAAAAGAAAGTACTAATACATGCCACAACAAGAATGGATCTAGATAATATTATCCTATGTGAAAGAAGTTAGTCGCAAAAGCCTATATATTGAATGATTCAATTTATGAAATATATCCAGAATGGATAAATACATTGAGACAGAAAGTGGATTACTGGTTGCCTGGGGATAGAAGTAGGGAAGACTGGAGAGTGACTGATATTGATACAGAGTTGCTTTTTTGAAGTGGTAATAAAATAAAAATGATTATTCCTCAATCTGTCATATGTACTAAAAATTAGTTAACTCTGTACTTTAAAATAGAGAATTTTATGGTTTGTGAATCATATCTTAGTTAAAAGCAGTCATTTTTATATTATATCAACCCTTGATAAAGAGAGTAACTAACATACTATCTGTGGTAAAAATAAAATTTGATCTCACCAAATTAGAAGTATTCCAGAACAACACAATGTTTCCAAATTACAAAATTATACTGATCTAAAAATGTATTTATAAAATATTTATTACACTGTAATGTGCCTTAAATGATAATCATACTTATTATTTTGGGGTTAGGGTGATCCGGAAGAATGCCGTGTCTCTTTGTTGTTTGTTCAGTCACTAAGTCATATCTGACTCTTTGTGACCCCCATGGACTGCAGCACACCAGGATTCCCTGTCCTTCACTATCTCCTAGAGTTTGCACAGATTTATGTCCATTGTGTCAGTGATGCTATCATCATCCTCTGCCACCCCTTCTCCTTTTGTCTTCAAATTTTCCCCAGCATCAGGGTCTTTTCTAGTGAGTCAGCCTTTCTCATTGGGAAGCCAAGGTATGGGAGCTTCAGCTTCAGCATCAGTCTTCCAATGAATATTCAGGGTTGATTTCCTTTAGGATTGACAGGTTTGATTTTCTTGGTGTCCAAGGGACTATCAAGAATCTTCTCCAGTATCACAATTTGAAAACATTAATTCTTCAGCATGCAACCTTCTTTATGGTCCAACTTTCAAATGCCTATATCACTACCAGAAAAAACACAGATTTGACTATATGGATTTTTGTTGGTAAAGCGAAGTCTCTGCTTTTTAGTATGCTGTCTAGATTTGTCATAGCTTTTTATCCAAGGAGCAAGTGTATTTTAATTTTGTGGCTGCAGTCACTGTCTCCAGTGACTTTGGAGCCAAAGAAAATAAAATCTGTACTGCTTCCACTTTTTTTCCATCTTTTTGCTTGAGTGATGGGACCAGATGCCGTGATCTTCATTTTTTGAATGTTGAGTTTTAAGTCAGCTTTTTCACTCTCCCCTTTCACCCTCAACAAGAGGCTCTTTAGTTCTGCTTCACTTTAGGCCATTAGAGAGGTACCATTTGCATATCTGAGGTGTGTATCTTTATTTTGATTGAATATAAATGAATTTTTAATGTTCACCTTTATTTCTTGAAAGAGTTAAATAAGTTTATAAATTTTGGAAGAATGTATTGTACTTTCTCTACCTTGTGCACTGTATTTGTTGAATGTGCAAAATAAATGATCACAGCATCATAAAAGAATGTGTAACAGAAGTGTCTTAAACACTTTTTAGCTAAAAAATGTTAGTGCATATAATCAGAAATAGACATAATGCTGAGTCCAACAACTCAGGTATTTCAGTTCAGTTCAGTCCCTCAGTCGTGTCTGACTCTTTGAGACCCCATGGACTGGAGCATGCCAGGCTTCCCTGCCCATCACCAACTCTGAAGCTTACTCAAACTCATGTCCATACAGTCAGTGATGCCATCCAACCATCTCATCCTCTGTCGTCCCCGTTTCCTCCCACTTTCAGTCTTTCCCAGAATCAGGGTGTTTTCAAATGAGTCAGTTCTTCACATCAAGTGGTCAAAGTATTGGAGTTTCAGCTTTAGCATCAGTCCTTCCAATGAATATTCAGGACTGATTTCCTCTGGTATTTGGTTAATTATAATTAAAATAGTTCTTGATTTTCAATAACAATTTAATTGCCATACTTCTCCAAGTGTGGTCTCATTTTTATTGTAGTTCATTCTCTGTGTCCACTTACACAGATTCTCATTTCCCTGAGAGTTCATGTTCTGGAAGGTTTACATCATGCTGAGGAGTTAGGTATGAATATCTGGTTCTTAACGCCACCCAGCTGTTACTAGAATGTAATTTCTGCAAAAGCAGACCATTCTGAGTGCTTTGATCACTGCTGCTATGCCTCACAATCTATAAAAATATTTGGGATGTAATAGAAGTTCAATAGATAATTGTACAATTGTTAATATCTATGCCAGTATCTCCCAAGATGACCATTGTTCTTACTGGTTCCTCATTACTGGAGTAAATTGACTATTTTCAAGGTATCTACAGGCAAAGTTTTGGGATAGTCTCTGAATCTTTTGGCTGCAGACATTATACTTTCTTTCTAATCACTGCATTCCTACCATCTCTCAAGGGTTTTTTTACAGGAAATGAGAAAAAAGTCTCTTTTATGCTTGAATATCAAAAGTTTATCTAGGCTTTGGCCAAAGAAAAGAGTACAGAGAACCTTTCTCTAACATTCAATACCACTTGCTTCATTCTATGTTGCTTCTGCTCAGGGAATCCTATTCTTCTCTAGGTTATATGGAAAGAGAATGTGAGGAGGGAGCTCCTTGTCAGGAATAACAGCATCCTGTCTCTTAATTTTCTTTTTTCAAAAATTTTATATAATTTTGTTCCTTTTGGATATAGTCTTTTGAAAATTAAAGTCTCAGCAGTCACTCGTCTTTTAGATTATTTTTCCTCTCAGGAAAATGAGTAAGAATAAGGCAATGAGGAAGAATGCTTGACTATATATGTGGGAAAGGCAAAGACTGCCAAACTGCAAGTGAGAAATATTACATCAGTAAATTTTGATAAATGTAAGTAAATAATTATGTTTCTGAATAGAGTGACATATATAGGTATGTCACAGATAGAAGCAAAAAGTTAGTGTAAAAATCTAAAACACTGATGTATAAAATCACGTCTAAATTATGAAATCCTGTTATTTCTGTAGTTTCAGTGTGTCTGCCCTCTGATGCCCTCTTGCAACACCTACTGTCTTGCTTGGGTTTCTCTTACCTTGGATGTGGAGTATCTCTTCATGGCTGTTCCAGCAAAGCGCAGCTACTGCTCCTTTCCTTGGACGAGGGGTATTTCCTTATGGCCACCCCTACTGACCTTGAACCTGGAGTAGCTCCTCTCGGCCCTCCTGTGCCTGCGCAGCCGCCGCTCCTTGAATGTGGGATTGCTCCTCTTGGTTGCCTCCCTTAACCTCGGGCATGTGATAGCTCCTCTCAGCTGCTGCCCTGACCTCTGGTGTGTGGTAGGTCAACTCGGCCGCCACCCTGACCTCAGACATGGGGTAGCTCCTCTCGGCCACTGCCCCCGACCTCGGACTTGGGGTAGCTCCTCTAGGCCGCACCTGTGCCAACGATAGTATAAATGAGCTTACTATTATTGTTTTTTACCCAGTGCATTTTATGCACATACCAATTATCTATTGTTCTCTGAGTTTTGGACAATAGGTAGTTAACCATGAATTCCTGAGTGGTTCCATTTGAGTAAAGTAAAACTAGCCATTCTGATCACACGGACCACAGCCTTGTCTAACTCAATGAAACTAAGCCATGCTGTGTGGGGCCACCCAGGACAGGAGGGTCATGGTGGAGAGGTCTGACAGAATGTGGTCCACTGGAGAAGGGAATGGTAAACCACTTCAGTATTCTTGTCTTGAGAACCCCATGAACAGTATGAAAAGGCAAAAAGGTAGGACACTGAAAGATGAACTCCCAGGTTGGTAGGTGCCCAATATGCTACTGGAGATTAGTGAAGAAATAACTCCAGAAAGAATAAAGGTATGGAGCCAAAGCAAAAACAATACCCAGTTGTGGATGGGACTGGTGATAGAAGCAAGGTCCAATGCTGTAAAGAGCAATATTGCATAGGAACCTGGAATGTCAGGTCCATGAATCAAGGCAAATTGGAAGTGGTCAAACAGGAGATGGCATAGTGAACGTCGACATTCTAGGAATCAGCGAACTAAAATGGACTTGAATGGGTGAATTTAACTCAGATGACCATTATATCTACTACTGTGGGCAGGAATCCCTTAGAAGAAATGGAGTAGTCATCATGGTCAACAAAGGAGTCCAAAATGCAGTACTTGGATGCAATTTCAAAAACAACAGAATGATCTCTGTCAAAGATCAAAGGCAAACCATTCAATATCAAGGTAATCCAAGCCTATGCCCCAACCAGTAATGCTGAAGAAGCTGAAGTTGAACGGTTCTATGAAGACCTTTTAGAACTACCACACAGAAAATTTGTCCTTTTTTTATAGGGGACTGGAATGCAAAAATAGAAAGTCAAGAAACACTTGGAGTAACAGGCAAATTTGGCCTTGGAATACAGAATGGAGTGGGACAAAGGCTAATAGAGTTTTGCCAAGAAAAGTCACTGGTCATAAAAAACACCCTCTTCCAATAACACAAGAGAAGACTCTACACATGGACATCACCAGATGATCAATACCGAAATCAGAGTGATTATATTCTTTGCAGCCAAAGATGGAAAAGCTGTATACAGTCAGCAAAAACAAGACCAGGAGCTGACTGTGGCTCAGATCATGAACTCCTTATTGCCAAATTCAGACTAAAATTGAAGAAAGTGGGAAAAACACCAGACCATTCAGGTATGACCTAAATCAAATCCCTTATGATTACACAGTTGAAGTGAGAAATAAATTTAAGGGATTAGATCCGATAGAGTGCCTGATGAACTATGGTTCATGATATTGTACAGGAGACAGGCATCAAGATCATCCCCAGAGAAAAGAAATGCAAAAAAATCAAAACGGTTGTCTGAAGAGGCCTTACAAATAGCTATGAAAAGAAGAAAAGTGAAAGACAGGGGAGAAAAGGAAAGATATAAACATTTGAATGCAGAATTCCAAAGAATAGCAAGGAGAGATAAGAAAGACTTCCTCAACAATCAATGCAAAGAAATAGAGGAAAACAACAGAATGGAAAGACTAGAGATCTCTTCAAGAAAATTAGAGATACCAAGGGAATATTTCATGCAAAGATGGGCTCGATAAAGGACAGAAATTGTATGGACCTAACAGAAGCAGAATGTAATCAGAAAAGGTGGCAAGAATACACAGAAATTGTACAAAAAAGAGCTTCAGGACCCAGATAATCACAAATATGTGATCACTCAGTTAGAGCCAGACATCTTGGAATGTGAAGTCAAGTGGGCCTTAGGAAGCATCACTATGAACAAAGCTAGTGGAGGTGATGGGACTTCAGTTAAGCTATTTCAAATCCTGAAAGATGATGCTGTGAAAGTGCTGCACTCAATATGCCAGCAAATTTGGAAAACTCAACAGTGGCCACAGGACTGGAAAAGGTCAGTTTTCATTCCAATCTCAAAGAAAGGCAATGCCAAAGAATGCTCAAACTACCACACAATTGCACTCATCTCACACACGAGTAAAGTAATACTTAAAATTCTCCAAGACAGGCCTCAGCAATATGTGAACTGGGAACTTCCAGATGTTCAAGCTGATTTTAGAAAAGGCAGAGGAACCAGAGATCAAATTGCCAACATCTGCTGGATCATGGAAAAAGCAAGAGGCTTCCAGAAAAACATCTATTTCTGCTTTACTGACTACGCCAAAGCCTTTGACTGTGTGGATCACAATAAACCGTGGAAAATTCTGAAAGAGATGGGAATACCAGACCACCTGACCTTCCTCTTGACAAACCTATATGCAGGTCAGGAAGCAACAGTTAGAACTTTACATGGGACAACAGACTGGTTCAATATGGAAAAGAAGTATGTCAAAGCTCTGTCTTGTCACCCTGCCTATTTAACTTATATGGAGAGTGCATCATGAGGAATGCTGGGCTGGAAGAAGCACAAGCTGGAATCAAGACTGCTGGGAGAAATATCAATAACCTCAGAAATGCAGATGACACCACCCTTATGGCAGAAAGTGATGAGGAACGAAAAAGCCTCTTGATGAAAGTGAAAGAGGAGAGTGAAAAAGTTGGCTTAAAGCTCAACACTCTGAAAACAAAGATCATGGCATCTTGTCCCATCACTTCATGGGAAGTAGATGGGGAAACAGTGTCAGACTTTATTTTTTGGGCTCCAAAATCACTGTAGATGGTGATTGCCACCATGAAATGAAAAGACACTTACTCCTTGGAAGGAAAGTTATGACCAACTTAGATAGTATATTGAAAAGCAAAGATATTACCTTGCCAACAAATGTCCCTGTAGTCAAGGCTATGGTTTTTCCAGTGGTCGTGTATGGATGTGAGAGTTGGATGGTGAAGAAAGTTGACCGCCAAAGAATTGATGCTTTTGAACTGTGGTGTTGGAGAAGACTCTTGAGAGTCCCTTGAACTGCAAGGAGATCCAACCAGTCCATTCTAAAGATTAGTCCTGGGTGTTTATTGGAAGGACTGATGCTGAAACTCCATTACTTAGGCCACCTCATGCAAAGAGTTGACTCGTTGGAAAAGACCCTGATGCTGGGAGGGATTGGGGGAGGGGGAGAAGGGGACGACAGAGGATGAGATGGCTGGATGGCATCACCGACTCGATGGACATGAATTTGAGTGAACTCCGGGTGTTAGTGATGGACAGGGAGGCCTGGCATGCTGCGATTCATGCAGTCACAAAGAGTCGGACACGACTGAGTGACTGAACTGAGCTGAACTGAAGTTATTTGTTAGTTATGCAAGCTTATTAAATAAAATGTAATAGAATATATAATAAAAATAAACAATTGAGGTACATTTTATCATGTAAATATCTACCCCCATTCAGGAATTGCTTGTGCTCAGATGCTCAGTCGTGTTTGTCTTTTGTGACACTTTAGACTCTAGCCCACTACGATCCTCTGTCCATGTAGCCTGCCAGGCTCTGTCCATGGGATTTCCCAGGCAAGAGTACTGGAAAGAGTTGCCATTTTCTCCTCCAAGGGAATCGTCCCAACCTAGGGTTCAAACCCATGTCCCTGCATCTCTTACATTGCATTGCATTACATTACATTCTTTACCACTGAGCCACTGGGGAAGCCCCATTCAGGAATTAACTGCCTGTTAATTAATTTGGGGGAAGGGTGTATAAGTAAGGTTAGGATATAGATTCCCTAGTTCTCTTCTACAAAGCGGAAGCCAGAAAGAATGTTTTTTATAAAGGGCCCTGCATTCCATAATAAGGACTTTGAACTATGTACTACATCAGATAGTAAATAAAAAGTCATCTTGCTTAGTCAACACTGACTTTCTTTTCATTAAAACTACGAACAAAAACTTCATTCTGCTTTCTATTTATCTTCAGTACTCCATTGCAACATCTGTCCTTCGCTCTTTTCAAGCAATTTTAAAATGCCATCAAACTGGCCTTCTTCTACACTAGGAGGATTATTGTTTTGATAGTTTGATCACTTATACCTGCTTATTCAAGAATAAACATTAGTAAGTTAATGTATAGCCCTAAGCTCTATTTTATTATATCTTTGTTTTTCAAAGTCATGTTCACTAAATTGAATTTTAAATCAGATAAATAACTCTGGGTTGTGATTTTTTGACATCTTGTTTAATAATAAGGGTGATACTTTAACATATTTGAAATTGCATTTCCTTAATTGTACACCATATTTGGCTGTACATTTGCATCCTATGTGGAACTGGTCTTATTTGCAAATAAAGTCAATAGCCTACAAAATACAAGGCAAGTTTGATATCTTTAAAGATGACTGACTAAAGGAAAGGATTAATTGAATTGCTTAAATGATATTTTAAATGATTGGCTAAAACAACAAATATATATATATAATTATTTGTTTATATATATATAATATATATATAATCTCATAAATATATATTATAAAG
The DNA here is from genome assembly GCF_029378745.1 of Bos indicus. Classification (NCBI taxonomy): domain Eukaryota; kingdom Metazoa; phylum Chordata; class Mammalia; order Artiodactyla; family Bovidae; genus Bos; species Bos indicus. The sequence continues at coordinate 76,367,292 of NC_091765.1, forward strand.
ATAGTCTTAGGTCCACAAAGCCTATTTATCTTAGTTTTATTTCTCTCTCAATTTTTTTAAAAAAGAAAATATGTTAGCCTGATAAAGAATAGATGCAAAATTCAGTACAAATTAGACACAAAAGCAATTTAAGCAGTTTAATTTGACTGGCGAATGTCTCATTTACTGAGATCTAAGTGTTATAGGCCCCTCTTCATTTATTTATGCACTATTTGCAATTGTATATTCTTAGATTTATAGAGATACCCTACTCTTTGAAAAACCACAGGAACTCTGAAAATTTAATTGGTGTAATTTCATATACTTTTTGTTCATATATATATATATATATATATATATATATATATATATATCAATACTTTTAATTCATCCTCAGGTTAACTAATATCTTGCCATATTATATATTCCAGGTGGGTATATTAACAGTAAACTCCTAGAAGCCAGAGAATGGCCAGTTCAATAACTTCTGAAAGGGCATTTTAATGCCCCCAAACCTCAGTAAGAATATTACAAAATGTCAAAACTGGGAGTAGGCATCACTTTCTTTCTAAGCAAATATTTTGAAAAGAAGCCTTAGGGAAAAGAGCATTTGGATGCCAATTTAGAACAGGTGCACAAGACAACAGGGGAGCGCTATCAGACAGAAGCCAATGCAGAGGCAGTCATGGGCAGGGCTGCTATTATTGTTCACAGTGCCCGTCAATTGAACCCCTCGAAGATATAAAATCACAGTACTAATATACACCGCAGATTTCTTTGAAAATCAGTCCCAGCATATGAGATGAAGTGCTTAATTACTAGATTACCAAATAATATTCTACTAGACTTTAAAGGTTGAAACTCTTTGAAACCAGACTACTATTTTAATAACTTATTTTCTCATCATTTTCCCCTATTCCTGAAAGATGTTTAAGAAACTGTAAGACATATGATGGTAGCAGTCTTCATAATGTCAATTCTCAATTCTAGCCATCTTTTAAATTACTAACTTTCCTAACTTAATTATGTAAATGGCAATTACCTACAAAATAGCAATTACTCTGAGAAGCACCTGTAAAGATGGAAATGCACTCATGAAACTTGTAGGGACTGCTGTGCTGTGCTTAGTCGCTCATTACTGTCCAATTGTTTGTGACCCCATGGACTGTAGCCTGCCTGGCTCCTCTGTCCATGGGCTTCTCCAGCAAGAATACTGGAGTGGGTTGCCATGCCCTCCTCCAGGGGATCTTCCAACCCAGGGATTGAACCCAGGTCATTTGCATTGCAGGTGGATTCTTTACCATCTGAGCTATCAGAGAACCCCGAGAATACTGGAGTGGGTAGCCAATGCCTTCTCCAAGGGATCTTCCAGATCCAGGAATTGAAACAGGGTCTCCTGCACTGCAGGCAGATTCTTTACCAGCTGAGCTACCAGGGAAGCCCTGGTAGGGATTAACTACATTGAAATCAATGGTAGGCAATACTTAAAACTAGTTTTTCCCTGAGACCTAAGGTCATAAACTTTCCAAATATGGTAGAATAATTTTCTCTACTTCACTTGCATTTTTTAGATGTAATGGTGAAGGATGCGACTAATTAATGATTTGAATTTTATCCCAATGAAAGTTTACACGATTAGACTTTGTAATATTTAATGTCTTTATTCTAAATAGGCAGACAATTAATTTGATGGTAAGATAAATGGCATGTAAATGAAAAAATGGTCAATCTCTCTTTCACTTAGTTCTGTCATATCAGAGCCAACTATTTCAGCCAAACATTTTATATATATAAAGTGTGTGACGAATGAGTTATTGGTTCCATGAATGTAGAGAAAGGAAGGAAATGATATGCATCAGGGCAAATTTGAAAATCTGTGTGTTAGCAGTGATTCTCAAAAGGGGAATTTTGCTCCTCCCATGAGAATATTTGACAATGTCTGGGGAGACACTTGTTTTGTCACAATTAGGGGTGTGGCAGAGTGGCTCTTGTTACTCATATCTAATGGGTAGAAAGCAGAGATACTGCTAAACATTCTACAGTGAGAAAGCCCCCTACAACAATAATCTGCCTGTGATGTTAATTGTACCATCATTTTGACATATAGGAACAAAAAAATAATCAAAGTCAAGCAAGCACCATCACAGAACAAAGAGACAAGTATATGGTGAACCATGCTTGAATATGTATTGGTTATATGTGAAGTGAAGTGAGGGTTGCTCAGTCGTGTCTGACTATCTGCAATCCCATGGGCTGTAGGACTGAACCTGTTAGGCTCATCTGTCCATGGAATTCTCCAGACCAGGATACTGGAGTAGGTAGCCATTCCCTACTCCAGGGGATCTTCCCAACCCAGGGATGGAGCCCAGGTCTCCTGCATTGCAGGCAGATTCTTTACTATCTGAGCCACTAGGAAAGCCCATTGGTTATATAGTGCTGACATAAAAATATTAATATATATGAAATACATTAAAATCCATATTGTGAGTAAAAACCAGGAATAATCATTTTAGAGATAATTAGATACATGCTTGAAGTACTGTGTAGGATGAGTACATTTTTACTACCTCTCTTTAAAAAAAAAGTATATTTGCTAGAATTCCAATTAAATTTTTTCTAATATTTCTTCCCTTTATAATTTATGTATTCTTAATAAGGGAAGCTTTACAGCAATCAGTAGTTTCTGTCAAAAATCTTGGCAGTAATGCAGAAACAAATTTGTGAACTTGAACAGACCACTGAGAAGTCAGATCATTAATTCATCAATTAATGAAGCTTTGTTCTACTGGCTATGACCTTTGGTTTTATGGGAAAATCCTAAAGTAAAAGTTTGAATCCTGTAATCTTGAATTGGAAGCTCTAATACTGCTACTGTGGAAATACTGGTTTATATCTGACTCTAATAGGAATAACCCTTTACTACAAGAAAAAATGAATGTATCATCATTAAATTGTTTTCTGTGTGAAAGTATTTCACCAATCAAAAACTCCTTACACAAAAATGATTATTCCTTTAAAATCTATTTTTATGTCACAGTCTTCCCCTAGTGATTCTCTACATAGCTGTGGTTTTAACTTATACATCATAAACAGAATATTATAAAATTGGGAAAAGATGAAAAAATAAATATTTATGTTGTTTAACTTTATGAAAACAAAAATATAAGATGATTTAATTACAATGTCTAACTTTTTTTTTCTTTATTAAGGGGTTTCTTATATCTACAAAGCATTAAGAAAAGTTGCTTAATGAATTTAGTAGAAGCATGGATGTGAATGCATAAACAAATCTCTACTGTTCACCATGAAAATTCTATCAAAGAATATTGACAAAGATTATTTTATATTTACTCATCTGGAAAGCCTGCATTTACATGGCATATTTTGTTTTAAAAAATATTTCTATAGCACAAAAATCTTAAAGGTAAAATTTGAAAGTAAATTACAATTATTTAGATATATACTAGACATGGAATCTAATTGGCTTGTGAAGACTCTACTAATTACATCCTATCATATAGTATATTTATATTTAATGAGTCAGACATTGAATATGAGCTATTTAGCAAACTACTGAGAAATTTATCACAAAATTCACAAACATTATATCTACTTGCAAAACAAGACTACACAGTTACCTTTTTCTATTGTTTTTCAATAAAACTTGGAAGGAAAATATAGATGTACACATAGGCCATGTTACTTTGGAATCATTCCTTTAGAATTTCAGTTGGAATCACATGCAAGTTAGTAAGCTAAAAGCATTTCCTTTATGTTAAATTTCCTTCAGTCAATTGTTATTTAGTTGATTTTCTCTGGGACAGTGGCAAAAAAGCATCTTTGTCCATACAATAACAACAAAAAATCATTAGCAGGAATTACAGGTAAGATGAAAATGTTAATACAACTTCTGTTGATTTCTTCTACCTCTGGGTATACAGTTTCCTTTTTGATCATGGTAGCTAAAGAGAAAAGAATGTTTTCTAAAAAATGATTCTTTTTCTACTATGCTTCAGAATTCTTTTATTATTGTTCACTGGGAGGCTTTACTAAGGGACAATCACTATCATGCCTATGCTTGTTTTAGAAGGGGACCCTTGGTCCTCCTCTGTCACCAGCGTGCCAACCTGCTAAGTATTCCAAGTCAAATAGAAGAGTCTTCAGAAAGATCAAACCCTCAGACTTTGTTCTATGACAGGAAATTACAAGATAGAGTTCTGAATATGGAATAATAAAAGAGGAGAATAAGGCACCCAGACATTGGAACAGGCTTTTCTGACCAGAGTACTATTACTTAAGAAGAGCTGACTGTGAATTAAACCTATACTTATGCATGCAAGCTAAGTCACTTCAGTCATGTCTGACTCTTTGTAACCCTATGGAGACCTCCTTTGTCCGTGGGATTCTCCAGGCAAAAATACTGGAGTGGGTTGCCGTGCCCTCCTACGGGGGATCTTCCTGACCCAGGGATCAAACCTGCACCTCCTCCATCTTCTGCATTGGCAAGCCGGTTCTTTACTAGCACCACCTGGGAAGTTCAGACCAAAACTTATACTTAAATAGAACAACTGCAAGTTTCTGAGCTCAGATAATTATGTGTGTATAATATGTAATTGGTTTTCTGTGGTTGTTATTGTTCAAATTAAAAGACAAAAAAAGGAGAAATGAGGTTGTATAAGCGTCCACGTGTCTTGCTTTTCATAACTGGGAATTAATATTATACTACATCAAATTTTTAAATAGATTAGATAGTTATATAAATGAATAAGTTAAATTCAAAAGAATAAGTAAATAAGAACAAAATAGAGTGCTTTCTTTAGCAAAATAGGGCTGTGGGTATCATTTTATACCCTGTGAGGATTTTTTCATGTATTGTTTAAAAAATCCAAGCATATGTATTTCAGCAGTAATAATAATGTAAGAAACCATTGCACTTATATTCAGAAGAGTCATCAGTTTTCAGCCATAGTGGCTAATATATAAAATATGCTCATATTTAGGGTAGATTATGTTGGTGTTCTGCAAATACCCTTCCCTTGTCTTCCACTACCACGACGAAAGTAGTACAGGGACCAACCCACTGATGTATGAATGCATCAGTGTGGCTTTTCTCACTGGAGGCTCAGAAAGTCATGATAAATTCCTTGAAAGCTTTATGCTTCCTGACACCTGCCTGAGGAAGAGTGTGCATGCCCCATATGGTTGCTAGTCCCAGACAGTGATAGAAAAAATTATGTCTATATCCCACCAACAGCTGAAAACAGAGTTGCCTCAGCCAAATCACACCCTTCTTTGAAATTTATAAAAAGCCAATGTGAGCAAGAAGTAATTCTTGATATAAGTTGCTAAAATATTGAGGTTTATTTGTTTTACAACATTATTGCTGTAAAACATGAATAATATAATCACACTATCATGTTTGCCACAGAAGGGGAGTATGCTTTAATTTCCCCTAAAATGGGTAACAGAATATTTTTCTAACTACCAAAATAAATAATGAGAATTCCAGATGACAAATAATTTTTGCTGGATTCTCTCTTTGGCTCAATTGATCATATTGAGGACATGATAAGGGCTTCAGAGTGAGAGAGACAGTTTTTAAACCCTGGATCTTCCATTCAATACTCTGGTTAACTTTGAATAAGTTGCTTCCTCTATGAATTTTGGTTTCTTAATTTGCATAAAGTAAATAACACGAATCATAAATTTGCAAGCTTCAAATAAAAGTAATATGTGAAAAAAAATCTAGCACATTTTATGGTAAAAGGAATCCATGTACCATAAGTATTCCCTCAAGAAGGGCATGGCAACCTAGTCCAGTATTCTTGCTTGGAGAATCCCATGGACAGGGAAGCCTGGAGGGCTACAGTTCATAGGGTCACAGAGAGTCAGAAACAACTGAAGTGACTTAGCACAAGGTCAATAATTAGTAGTTATAGTTATTAATGAGCTGTATCTCACTGTTTTTCAAAGAGGAAAAAGAGTCCTGGAAAATATCAGGTTCTAAGATTCCTGATATGAATTTTTTAATTCCTTAATCTATATGTAATACTATTAAAAGACTGTTGATTTTGGAAATGAAGCATAAACACATGGAAGACATGAAAGAATAGAAAGGAAGGATGGGCCATAAAAGGAGTATTGTATGTTACATGCAAGACTTTTTAAGCTACAAGTAGAAGCAAACAACTAAAATCAAACTAACTTTATTATAAGGAAATATGCTGCTGCTAAGTCGCTTCAGTTGTGTCCAACTCTGTGCGACCCCATAGACGGCAGCCCACCAGGCTCCCTCGTCCCTGGGGTTCTCCAGGCAAGAACACTGGAGTGGGTTACCATTTCCTTCTCCAGTGAAAGTGAAAAGTGAAAGTGAAGTTGTTCAGTCGTGTCCGACTCTTCACGACCCCATGGACTGCAGCCCACCAGGCTCCTCCATCCATGTGATTTTCCAGGCAAGAGTACTGGAGTGGGGTGCCATTGTCTTCTCCGATAAGGAAATATATTACCTTGCAAACATTGAAAATATGGTAAGCTTCACAATCTATATGTCCATGAACAAAATGAATAGATAAAAAGGATGTGGTACGTATACACAATGTAATATTACCCAGCCAAAAAAGGAATGAAATTGGGTGATTTGTAATGACGTGGATGAACCTAAAGTCTGTAATAGTGAAGTAAGTCAAAGAGAGAAAAACAAATATCATGTTAACATATATATGCAGAATCTAGAAAAATGGTACTGAGGAGCCTATTTGCAGGGCAGAAATAGAGATGCAGATGCAGAGAATGGACTTGTGGATACAGTGGGGGTAAGGAGGGGTGGAACAAATTGAGAGAATAGCATTAACATATATACACTATCATGTGTAAAATAGATAGCTGGTGGGAAACTGCTCTTTAGCACAGGGAGCTCAGTCCAGTGCTCTGTGATGATCTGAAGGGATGGGAAAGAGGGGGAAGGAGGATCAAGAATGAGGTGATATATATATTGATGTATTGTTGTTGTTGTTTAGCCACTCAGTTGTGTTCAAATCTGTTGTGACCCCATAGACTCTAGCTTGCCAGGCTTCTCTATCAGTGGGGTTCTCCAGGCAAGAATAATGGAATGGGTTGCCATTTTATTCTCCAGATATATGTATACATATTTATGTTGTTGTAGAGCAGAAACTAACAAAATATTGAAAAGCAATTATACTCCAATTCAATTAATCAATTAATAAAGAATACATTCTTAGAAAAGTTCAATCAAAGGACAGATTCTTAGAAAAATTCAATCTTCCAAGACCGAACCAGGAAGAGATAGAAATTATGGATAACCCAATTACAAGCACTGAATTTGAAGCTGTGATAAAAAATCTCCCAAAATAACAGAAGCACAGGACCAGATGGTTTCACAGGAGAATTCCATCAAACATTTAGAGAAGAGTTAATGCCTATCCTTCTAAAACTCTTTCAAAAAATTGAAGAGGAAGGAACACTTCCAAACTCACCCTATGAGGCCACCATCGCCCTGATACCAAAACCAGACAAAGACAACACAATAAAAGAAAACTAAAGGTCAATATCACTGATGAACATAAATGCAAAACTATCCTCAACAAAACTTTAGCGAACAGAAATCAGCAACACATCAAAAAGCTCATACACCATGATCAAGTTAGGTTTATTCCAGGAATGCAAGGATTCTTCAATATATGTAAACCAATCAGTGTGATACACCATATTAACAAATCGAAAGCTAAAAACCATGATCATCTCAATAGATGCAAAAAAAAAAAAAAAAAAAACTTTAACAAAAGTCAGCACCCATTTATGATTTAAAACTCTTCAAAAAATGGGCATAGGAGGAACCTACCTTAACATATTAAAGGTATGATAAGCTTAACAGCAAACATTATTCTCAATGGTGATAAATTGAAAGCATTCTCCCTAAGATCAGGAACAAGACCAGGGTGTCCACTCTCACCACTATTATTCAACATAGCTCTGGCAGTCCTAACTACAGCAATCAGAGAAGAGACAGAAAGAAAAGGAATCAATATCAGAAAAGAAGTAAAGCTCTCCCTGTTTGCAGATGACATGATACTGTACATAGAAAACCCTGAAGATAGTATCAGAAAATTACTAAAGCTAATCAGTGAATTTAGCAAAGCTTCAGGATGCAAAATAATACACAGAAATCACTTGCATTTCTATATACTAACAATGAAAAATCAGAATGAGCAATTAAAGAATCAATCATATTCATCATTGCAACAAAAAGAATTAAATATCTAGGAATAAATTTTCATTTGGAGACAAAAGAACTGTGCACAGAAAATTATGTGCACACTAATGAAAGAAATCAAAGATGGCATAAATAGATGGAGAGATATTCCATGTTCCTGGGTAGGAAGAATCAATATTGTGAAAATGATTATACTACCAAATGTAATCTACAGATTCAATGCAGTCCCTATCAAGTTACCAATGGCATTTTTCACAGAACTAGAAGGAAAATTTCACAATTTATATCGAAAAAGAAAAGACCCTGAATAGCTAAAGCCGTCTTGAGAAAGAAGAATGGAACTGGAGGAATCAAAATTCCTGACTTCAGATTGTACTGCAAAACTACAATCATCAAGACAGTATGGTACTGGCACAAAAACAGAAATATAGACAAATGGAACAAGATAGAAAGCCCAGAAATAAACCCATGCACCTATGGGTACATTATTTTTGACAAAAGAGGCAAGAATATGCAATGGGGCAAAGACAGCCTCTTCAATAAATGATGCTGGGAAAACTGGAGAGCTACATGTAAAAGAATGAAATTAGAACACTTCCTAATGCCAAACACAAAGAAAAACTCAAAATGGATTAAAGACCTAAATGTAAGACCAGAAACTATAAAACTCAGAGGAAAACATAGACAGAACACTTGATGACATAAATCAAAGATAGGTCCTCCATGACCCACTTCCTAGAGTAATGGAAATAAAAACAAAAGTAAACAAGTGGGACCTTATTAAAAGGTTTTGCACAGCAAAGGAAACTATAAGCAAGGTGAGAAAACAACCCTCAGAATGGGAGAAAATAATAGCAAATGAAACAATTGACAAAGGGTTAATTTCCAAAATATACAAGTGGCTCATACAACTCAATACCAGGAAAACAAATAACCCAATCAAAAAGTGGGAAAAAAAAAGACCTAAACAGACATTTCTCCAAAAAAAGACATACAGATGGTTAACAAACACATGAAAAGATGCTCGATATTGCTCATTAATAAATATAAATCAAAACCACAATGAAATATCACCTCACACAGGTCAGAATGGCAATCATCAAAAAGTCTACAAGCAATAAATGTTGGAGAGGATGTGGAGAGAAGGGAATGCTATTGCACTGTTGGTGGGAATGTAAATTGATGCAACCACTGTGGAAGACAGTATGGAGAGTCCTTAAAAAACTAGGAAGAAAAACACCATATGACCCAGAAATCCCACTCCTAGTCATATACCCTGAGGAAACAAGGGTTCAAAAAGGCACATGAATCCCATTGTTCATTGCAGCACTATTTACAATAGCTAGAACACGAAAACAACCAAGAGGCCCATCAACAGATGAAAGGATAAAGAAAAGGGACATATACACAATGGAATATTACCCAGCCATAAAAAGGTACACATGTGAGTCAGTTCTGATGAGATGGATGAACCTGGAACCTATTATACAGAGTGAAGTTGTACTTTGGCCACCTATGCAAAGAGCTGACTCATTGGAAAAGACTCTGGTGCTGGGAAAGATTGAGGGCAGGAGAAGGGGACGACAGAGGATGAGATGGTTGGAGAGCATCACGAACTCAATGGACATGGGTTTGGGTGAACTCCGGGAGTTGGTGATGGACAGGGAGGCCTGGCGTGCTGTGGTCCATGGGGTCACAAAGAGTTGGAAATGACTGAGTGACTGAAATGAACTGAACTAAACTGAATGGAGAAATAGACAAAAGGAATAGACTCAATCTTTCCCAGCATCAGAGTCTTTTCCAATGATTCAGTTCTTCGCACAGGTGGCCAAAGTATTGGAGTTTCACCTTCAACATCAGTCCTTCCAATGAACACCCCGGACTGATCTCCTTTAGGATGGACTGGTTGGATCTCCTTGCAGTCCAAGGGACTCTCAAGAGTCTTCTCCATGTGGATCTGGTGGAGGCTCAGCTTCCTCTGATGAGTGAAGCGCTGTGATGGAAAGATAGTCATTTAACACAAAGGAAGGCTCTATTAGAAACGAGGAAGGGAAGTACTGAGCAACCAATCATGTCTGTAAAAATGTTCTTTATCTGATCAACTCTTGCTCATATCATATAGGTTTTGCATGTATACCAGACACCATTTTTAACATATCACCTAGTTGACCTTATGGACCTGAGGAAAGGGAAGGAGTGGATGAGATGTATGGAAGGAGTAACATGGAAACTTGCATTACCACATGTAAAATAGGTAGCCAACAGGAATTTGCTGTATGTCTAAGGAAACTCAAACAGTTGCTCTATATTGATATACAGGGGTGGCATGGGGAGGGAGATGGGAGGGAGTTTCAAAAGGGAGGATATATATATATATATATATATATATATATATATATATATATATAAAGAAATTTCCAAGTGTGTAGGGTAGTATTATAAATTATAATTTCCATGGTGTGTATTAGATTCCCAAAACTTGCTTGTTTTATAACTTGAAGATTATACCCTTTGACAAACATCTCATTTCTCTTAAATTTAAGCTCATGGCAACCCTCCATTCTTTCTTATTCTATTAAGTTTGTCCTTCTTTTTTTTTTTTTTTTAATTCCTAATGTACATACTTACAGCAAAAAAAAAAAAAAAGAAAAGAAGAAGAATATAAAGTATGGTAGGCTTCACAGTTGATTGACATTTACATTTATCCTATCTGCCATCCTCTGTATTGACTAAATCTTTAAAATTGTTCCAAAATAGCTAAAATTCTTCCAGGTTTCAACACCCAGGGTCGGGTAAGGTAGGAAAACATTGCTTCCTGTGGTTTTCTCTAGAGACAAGAAAACTATCCCCAGCCACTCTAAGCAGAGCTGTCCTTATATTTTACTGACCAGGATTTGATTACATCTCAACGCTAACAAGATGGGTGAGCTTACTTTAAAAATACTGGGCTCTCATGTGGATCTGGTGGAGGCTCAGCTTCCTCTGATGAGTGAAGCGCTGTAATGGAAAGATAGTCACTTAACACAAAGGAGGTCTCTGTTGGAAAAGAGGAAGGGAAGTACTGAGCAACCAATCACGTCTGTAAAAATGTTCTTTTTTTTTAAATTTTTATTTTATTTTCAAACTTTACAATATTGTATTGGTTTTGCCATATATCAAAATGAATCCGCCACAGGTATACATGTGTTCCCCATCCTGAACCCTCCTCCCTGCTCTTTCCCCATACCATCCCTCTGGGTCATCCCAGTGCACCAGCCCCAAGCATCCAATATCGTGCATCAAATCTGGACTAGCGACTCATTTCATATATGATATTATACATATTTCAATGCCATTCTCCCAAATCATCCCACCCTCTCCCTCTCCCACAGAGTCCAAAAGACTGTTCTATACATCAGTGTCTCTTTTGCTGTCTCGTATACAGGGTTATTCTTACCATCTTTCTAAATTCCATATATATGCATTAGTATACTGGTTAGTTATATAGTTACATATATATATAGTTATATATAGTTCTACATATATAGTTATATAGTTATAACTATATAACTATAGTTATAAAGTTATATATATATAGTCAGTATATTGGTGTTTTTCTTTCTGGCTTACTTCACGCTGTATAATAGGCTCCAGTTTCATCCACCTCATTAGAACTGATTCAAATGTATTCTTTTTAATGGCTGAGTAATACTCCATTGTGTATATGTACCACTGCTTTCTTATCCATTCATCTGCTGATGGACATCTAGGTTGCTTCCATGTCCTGGCTATTATAAACAGTGCTGTGATGAACATTGGGGTACACGTGTCTCTTTCAATTCTGGTTTCCTCAGTGTGTATGCCCAGCAGTGGGATTGCTGGATCATAAGGCAGTTTTATTTCCAGTTTTTTAAGGAATCTCCACACTGTTCTCCATAGTGGCTGTACTAGTTTGCATTCCCACCAACAGTGTAAGAGGGTTCCCTTTTCTCCACACCCTCTCCAGCATTTATTGCTTGTAGACTTTTGGATCACAGCCATTCTGACTGGTGTGAAATGGTACCTCATAGTGGTTTTGATTTGCATTTCTCTGATAATGAGTGATGTTGAGCATCTTTTCATGTGTTTGTTAGCCATCTGTATGTCTTCTTTGGAGAAATGTCTATTTAGTTCTTTGGCCCATTTTTTGATTGGGTCATTTATTTTTCTGGAATTGAGCTGTAGGAGTTGCTTGTATATTTTTGAGATTAATTGTTTGTAGTTGCTTCATTTGCTATTATTTTCTCCCATTCTGAAGGCTGTCTTTTCACCTTGCTTATAGTTTCCTTTGTTGTGCAGAAGCTTTTAAGTTTAATCAGGTCCCATTTGTTTATTTTTGCTTTTATTTCCAATATTCTGGGAGGTGGGTCATAGAGGATCCTGCTGTGATGTATGTCAGAGAGTGTTTTGCCTATGTTCTCCTCTAGGAGTTTTATAGTTTCTGGTCTTACGTTTAGATCTTTAATCCATTTTGAGTTTATTTTTGTGTATGATGTTAGAAAGTGGTCTAGTTTCAGTCTTTTACAAGTGGTTGACCAGTTTTCCCAGCACCGCTTGTTAAAGAGATTGTCTTTAATCCATTGTATATTCTTGCTTCCTGTGTCAAAGATAAGGTGTCCATACGTGTGTGGATTTATCTCTGGGCTTTCTATTTTTTTCCATTGATCTATATTTCTGTCTTTGTGCCAGTAAAAATGTTCTTTATCTGATCAACTGTTGCTCATATCATATAGGTTTTGCATGTATAACAGACACCATTTTTAACATATCACCTTAAGAAACAAAGAGAAACTTTTGAAAATTGCATATGACATATTTTAGCCTAGTTGACCATTAAACCCATAATTGATCTGGAGTGCAGCCACCACAAGCTATTCCAAGAAAGAAAAAAATAAAGAGCTTTTATGAAACACTCATCTAAGAATAGAAGTATGCATTTTTCCTGTATGTGGGCAATGCACATTATAGTACTTTCTTTAAGAACTCTGCAAGAAGGTAAAATGCAGCTGTAATATACATCCCAATACAATGGCCCTCTATTAGTCATTTGCACTGGTTCTTGCATATAAAATAATTGGCTTTTAGGTCACCTAAAGATAAGAAACTTTGGGGTCTTCAGAATAAAAGACTGATCATTTTTACAATCTATTTTAGTCTAACTCCTTACAGAAACACTTCCAAATTCATGTACCACATTTTTATATATTCAAATACAACAAATGGAAAAATATTTTCTATCTTCAAAAATGGCACTTAACTCGAATCCACACATTTTGTACTTCACTTCAACAGCAGTTAAAAATAATGCCTTTGATTAGAAACCTTATTATTACTCAGTAACTTATAACACATATAGAATGAGAAATTGAAATTTTTATTTCACATCTACAAAAGTATGAGATCTTATTAACAATTAAATAACTCCCATGTATATGATTAAAAATATAATAATAATCAATGCTTAGTCATGCGGTGGGCATTTCTCTCATGTGTGTGTGTGTGCATGTGTGATCAATCAAATCCAAATTTTTGTGATCCCATGCACTGTAGCCTGCCAGGCTTCTCTGTCAATCATACTACATTCTTTAAGTCTTTAATTGGGGCACTGGTATCTGCTATTCCACTTGAGTTATGTTATTGGTTCTGATTTTCTGTCTTGGCCAAAGTCTAGTTTCAAGAGTTTCTACTTTCACTTTTCTACCATTATAAATCTTTCTGGACAAAACAGATAACTAATTTCAGGGTTTTGAAAGCTGTTATGTATATTTTATTTCATTTTTACCACAAGGATTAAGTAGATGAACATAGGATGGTGCCATCGACTTCATTAAGCCACTGAGATAGACCTTGCAGTATTCCTCAGACTCCACACATTCCCACCCCCACTATGTGAGGAAGATATGATGGCATTTTGTATTCCCTATGAGAGAACTGCTACTATATATACAGACTTTAGTATTGCAGAGGCTTTCCTTAGGAGTCCCAAACACGCCTTCCAGCAGTGGGTTATGTCTGAGAACTTATTTGGGCATGAAAACTATAGCCACCACCTTGAGTCTCTGGAGGTCAGTAGTCCCAGCTACTACTGTGATTTCAGTTCAGTTCAGTCACTCAGTCGTGTCTGACTCTTTGTGACTCCATGTACTGCAGCACACCAGGCCTCCCTGTCTATCGCCAACTCCTGGAGTTTAGTCAAATTCATGTCCATTGAGTCGGTGATGCCATCCAACCATCTCATTCACTACTATGAAGACTGTGGTAATTATGTCCATTTTGCCTCTGGCAGTGAGAAGATATCTGACAGTGACCATATCCCTGAAACTTTTGATTTTATTTAGTGAATGAAGGTTTCTTTGGAAACTCTCAGGGAACACATTAGAGTGGTACCATCTGCATATCTGAGGTTATTGATATTTCTCCCAGTAATCTTGATTTCAGCTTGTGATTCATTCAGCCTGGCATTTCATGAGATGTACTCTGCATGTAATTTAAATATGCAGGCTAACAATATATAGCTTTGACATATTCCTTTCCTAATTTTGAACCAGTGCATTGTTCTAATGGCAGAAAGCAAAAAGTAAAGAGCCCCGTGATGATGTTAAAAGAAGAGAATAAAAAAGCTGGTTAAAACTCAACATTCAAAAAACTAAGATCATGGCATTTGGTCCTGTCACTATATGGCAAAAAGAAGAGGATAAAGTGGAAATAGTGACACATTTTATTTTCATGGGTTCCAAAATCACTGCAGACAAGGACTGCAGCCATGAAATTAAAAGATGCTTGCTCCTTGGAAAGCTATGACAAACTTATTGGTCAGTTCAGTCACTCAGTCCTGTCCAACTCTTTGTGACGCTATGGACTGAAGCAAGTCAGGCTTCCCTGTCCATCACCAACTCCTGGATTGTACTCATACTCATGTCCATAGCGTTGGTGATGCCATATAACCATCTCATCTTCTGTCGTCCCCTTCTCCTCCTGCCTTCAATCTTTCCCAGCATCAGGGTCTTTTCCAATGAGTCGGTTCTTCACATGAGGTGGCCAAAGTACTGCAGTTTCAGCTTCAGCTTCAGTTCTTTCAATGAATATTCAGGACTGATTTTCTTTAGGATTGACTGGTTGAATCTCCTTGCAGACCAAGGGACTCTCAAGAGTCTTCTCCAACACTGTAGTTCAAAAACATCAATTCTTCAGTGTCCAGCTTTCTTTACAGTCCAAATCTCACAATCATACATGACTGCTAGAAAAACCATAGCTTTGACTAGATGGACCTTTGTTGGTAAAGTAATGTCTCTGCTATTTAATATGCTGTCGAGGTTGGTCATAGCTTTTCTTAAAAAGCAGAGATGTCACTTTGCTGACAAAGGTCTCTATATTCAAAGCTATGTTTTTTCCAGTAGCCATGTACTGATGTGAGAGTGGAACCATAATGAAGGCAGAGATCCTAAGAATTGCTGCTTTTGAAACTTGGTGCTCAAGAAGACTCTTTAGAGCTCCTGGACTGCAAGGAGACTAAACCAGTCAATTCTAAAGGAAATCAACCCTCAATATTCATTGGAAGGACTGTTGCTGAAAGAAATAGAAGTTCCAATACTTTGACCACCTGGTGCAAAGAGCCAATTCATTGGAAAAGACCCTGATGTTGGGGAAGATTGAGGGCAGGAGGAGAAGGGGGCAGCAGATGATTAGATGGTTGGATAACATCAATGACTCAATGGATATGAGTTTGAGCAAACTCCAGGAGATAGTGAAGAACAGGAAGCCTGGGATGCTGCAGTCCATAGGGAGACAAAGAGTCAGAGAACAGCAGCGACAACAACAGGATACACAGATGCTGGATTCTCTAACCTGATAAACAAATCCATTTAAGTCTGCCCACTTTTCTGTTAACTGCTTCTTCTGAGTCTGTTGACTGCTTCTTCATTCTGTCAAGACAATTCTTCAAAACCTCATTTGCTGTAGGTCATCATTCTTCCTAAATTTTAGGTAGACATCACAGATTACATTAGGATTGTCTCCAAGTATCTTCACCAGGAAACCAATTCTGACACACACATGAATTACACCATATCAGGGAAGTTCCCCTTATCTATCATAACACTCTTAGCCCCAGGTCAGCAACCTTAAGATCCATTCTAGGATATTTTCTCAAAGTTCCTGCCATATATGCCTTAGGTCTTTCAGTTCTTTCCATGAATATATTTTCTACCAAAGCAGAAAGAGTACTTCTACAACTGGCTTTTGTTTACTCCTCGCTGCTTTGTAGACCCAGAAGCCATGAGAGGAAGTATGGATATTCTTTAGGAAATCTCCTTCTTCAGGTAAGAGTTTGCATAATCTGCAGGCTAGAGGAGACTATCTCTTCAAGTAAAGAGAGAACCACTTCTGAGAGGCCAATATATTGAGGAGATCTCAGCATTTAAAGTCTTCAAGTGCATGCACCTAAATGGCTCCATTTCAAATCCTAAGACTCTGCTTTTTCCCTGATAATGTTCTGATTTTAGTCTTAAAGGCATGCTGAAACTGTGAATTAAGCAGTTTCTTGATACTGTCATAGTTCGTATATTGGGTTTTGTTCTCTGGCCAATCTGATCTCTACTTTTGTAAATAAAGGTCTTTTAGAATGTTGTCACCAAGGCTTTTGGCTTTCTCACCATGATGTCCAACTGAAGGATAAGTTACAGAAGCCTGACATTCCCTTCCTTCAGCACATTTATAGTGTCAACAGTATGCGACCAACCAACTCTTCAGACCTTATCATTACTATTGCCACCTCATCTCTTAAATTCTAGAAACATTAATTAAACCAGTGTATCTCCTACATGTATCATATGCCAGATCTCCACAGATGAAGGTCTCAGTAATTCTGCTGCTAAAATATGCCAGGGCAAGTACAGTATCATCACCTCACTTACCAATAACTTAAATGTCTTTCCCATCTGGCCAGCCCAGAATCCAACTCAAAATTCTATCCTAAAAATTTACTTTTAGGAGAAGTTCTGGCACAAACTCTTTTCTTGTGACTTTCCATAGATTCAGAGCCAGAGATAATATCCAAGGGCAATCCAGCAGGGGAATGGAAATTAATGTATAAAAAGGAAAATAAACAACAATGTATCATTAAGTCCCTTACTGCCATGGGCAACTGAAACTATATCCTACAGAAAACAGTTGGGAAAATGGTATAAAATTGTGTTATTCCTCTTAAGGGTCAAGGGACCTGGACTATTAACATTAATTTTCATATTTCATATTTTGAAGACTGTTAGTTGTTAATTCCATTGTACTTCTGGTCTGCTTCATGTATAAGAAGAGAGACCTCCTTAAAAAAAGAAAATATCATCCACAAAGATACAAATATGCACAGTTAGAAATTACCTAGAGCACACTAAAATTAAAGGCCATAAGGTTACATATGCTGCTGCTGCTAAGTCGCTTCAGTCGTAAGGTTACATATGGGCGCTGACAATTTCTGTCTTTATCACATTTAGCATTGACATATTTGACTGAGATGAAGAAGACTGAGGGATGAAGAGCTGATGCTTTTGAATTGTTGTGCCGAAGATGACTCTTGAGAGTCCCATGCAGATCAGACTAGTCAATCCTAATGAAATTCAACCCTAAATATTTATCGGAAGGACTGATGCTGAAGCTGAAGTTCCAGTACTTTGGCCATCTGTTGTGAAGAGCCGACTCATTGCAAAAGCCCTTGATGCTGGGAAAAATCAAAGGCAAAAGGAGAAGGGGGTGGCAGAGGATGAGATAATTGGATGGCATCACCAACACAATGGACATGAATCTGAGCAAACTCTGCAAGATAGTGAAGGACAGAGGAGCCTGGCCCCATGAACAGCATGCTGCAGTTCATAGGGTTTCAGCATCAGACATGACTTAGTGACTCAATGACAACATCAACAAAGAAATTTCTTCCTTTTCTAGATTTTTATTTCCTCTTTAATTTTTGTCTGGAAATCATTTTTGAGGTATTCTCATAATATTATTATTGATAAAGAAAACAGGCTTTAATTTGCCCAGGGTGAATTCAAAATTGGTCAGTTATCCTCAACACATTCTATCAATTTACATGATGTTTCAACTCTTTATAAAAAATGAAATAAAATATATTTGGGCTTCTCCAGTGACTCAGCAGTAAAGAATCTGCCTGCAGTGCAGAAGACACAAGTTCAATCCCTGGTTTGGGAATATCCCCTGGAGAAGGAAGTGGCAACCCACTCTAGTATTCTTGCCTGGACAGAAGAGCCAAGAGTTGGATATGATGTAGCAGCTAAACCACAAGAAAAATGTTTAATATTCAATAAAATCAGTATCAATTCAGTCATTGAAAAATATATATCATTAGTATTTTTTAGTATATATTTACCAAAATTTCCTTGCAGTATTTACCAGAGTTTTTGTGCTTAGAAAATTCTGTTCCAACCTGGATAAATCTTCATCTATATTTGTTGCTAATATTTTTTAAATACAAAATAACTTTAATTTATGCTGTAAGTAGATGGCTTCCCCAGTGAAGAGTGCTTCCTTGGTGGCTCAGTAGTAAAGAATCCACCTATAATGCAGGAGGCACAGGAGACTGAGGTTTGATCCCTGGGTCAGGAAGATACCCTGGAGGAAGGAATGGCTACTCAGTCCAGTATTCTTGCCTGGAAAAATCCCACGGACAGAGGAGCCTGGCAGGGTACAGTCTATGGGGTCACAAAGAGTCAAGACATAAGTGAAGACACTGAGCACAGCATGCTGTAAGTAATGTTCTAACTTGCTCTTTTTTTCAAGTTATTTATCTTAATAATCGGAGAAGGCAATGGCACCCCTCTCCAGTACTCTTGCCTGGAAAATCCCATGGACAGAGGAGCCTGGTAGGGCTGCAGTCCATGGGGTCGCTAAGAGTGGAACACGACTGAACGATTTCACTTTCACTTTTCACTTTCATGCAGTGGAGAAGGAAATGGCAACACACTCCAGTGTTCTTCCCTGGAGAATCCCAGGGACAGGAGAGCCTGGTGGGCTGCCGTCTATGGTGTTGCACAGTCGGACACGACTGAAGCGACTTAGCAGCAGCAGCAGCATTCTTAATAATATTTTATTTTATTTTTTTAAATTTTATTTTATTTTTAAACTTTACATAATTGTATTGGTTTTGCCAAATATCAAAATGAATCCATCACAGGTATACATGTGCTCCCCATCCTGAACCCTCCTCCCTCCTCCCTCCCCATACCATCCCTCTGGGTCGTCCCAGTGCACTAGCCCCAAGCATCCAGTATTGTGCGTTGAACCTGGACTGGCATCTCGTTTCATACATTATATTTTACATGTTTCAATGCCATTCTCCCAAATCTTCCCACCCTCTCCCTCTCCCACAGATTCCATAAGACTGTTCCATACATCAGCGTCACTTTTGCTGTCTCGTACACAGGGTTATTGTTATCATCTTTCTAAATTCCATATATATGCGTTAGTATACTGTATTGGTGTTTTTCCTTCTGGCTTACTTCACTCTGTATAATAGGCTCCAGTTTCATCCACCTCATTAGAACTGATTCAAATGTATTCTTTTTAATGGCTGAGTAATACTCCATTGTGTATATGTACCACAGCTTTCTTATCCATTCATCTGCTGATGGACATCTAGGTTGCTTCCATGTCCTGGCTATTATAAACAGTGCTGCAATGAACATTGGGGTACACGTGTAATATTTTAAACTAAGAATTCCTTACAATTTTTCAACTATTAAAATCATTTTCAATTGAACCACTCATACTCCCAGGCTTCATCACATCTTAATATATGTGAATATTTGTCAAAATATGCAGACTTATTCTTTTGCAATTATATAACTAGCTGCAGTTTTAAAGAATTCCCTATAGTTTCTAAGGTATTTAGCAACAGCCAACTTCAGGTTTCTTTCCCAGTTAATTAAGTCCCATTTAATAGAAGAGACAATACTTTGGCACTGTTATGTGGATTTTGCCTCACTTCCCCCTTAACACCAAATCATTCATTAGTCTCCTCTTTTTTTCTACCTGTTTACCTGAAACAGTCTTCAAATTGTAGCAAAGCCTTTATCCAAGCTATGTTAATATTCATCTAACCCTTTATTCATCTCTTGGCTTTTTTTTTTTTTCCTTCTTCCACATAAAATATTAGGCAAGGAAAACAAGACAAGTAACTGTTCTTGGTCTAATTTCTGCTATTTCCCTTCCAAAGCCTATGACTAGCCTTCTCTTTCCAGTAGTCTTATTTTCTTTTTTCTAATCTTCTCATCTCTCTTGTTTGACTCTTCCCCTCCACATGAATGGCTTTGATTTTAAATCATACAGTTTTAATCTAACATATTCAATATTTAAATTTTTTTACTCGAAAATAAAAAACTTAACTTTAAAGTAACACATCTTCTAAATATATTACTGCATTGTTTTCTGAATTATTGATATTGTCAAGTTAGTTTCAGGCTTGCATTTAGCCATTGAATGAGATAAAACTAGCATATTTAGTTAACAACTCCTTAAGCTCTAATGGAGAAAACCCAATTCTAATGTTGCTGGTTGGCACAGTATTTCTTTAGTGACTAACAGCTACACATAGTATTACTCTGTAAAATGTATAACTTTGAAATGTTTCTCAAGACATTTTATGTTAATCTCATTATAATGGGACTGTAGTCAAGCGATTGCAATGGTAGCAATTTTAACTGCTTTTATAGAAATTGTAGATAGACTGGACTGAGTCCAAAATCTACTCCAAATAAAGCAGCTATCACCATTATGTTTTTGATAACCATAAATGCTAAACTACCTTCCATAAAAAGCTAACATAAAAGTTATACAAGTTCTCCTCAGAAATTATGGAATTTTATGACTTCCAATTTTTGTTTTAGTATATTTTATGCAGAAATTTAATTTTCAGGTTGAAAAATGATGTTCAAAAACACCATATATAGAGTTTTTATACAGAGTTAATCTTCAGAGCTGTATACAACCTGTGTTTAATAAAGCCTCCATAGTAGTTTTATCCCTGATAAAGCATGGATTGATCACATAGATTAAAATGAGAATTATATAATTTCCATAAAACTGCTTTCTAATTTAAATATCAATTTTACCTCTAGTAAATTGAACAGTTAATCAAAACAGTTTAATCAAAAAATGTTTGGTTAAAATATACTTTAATAGGTATAGATGAAGTCTAGCTTATATCTATGCATTCACTTCTTCAATTATTTAACTATTATGTACAGAGGATTTACTATGTGCCAAGTACTGTGTTAGCCACCAAGGTTACAGTTACACACGCTATATTGTTCATTTTTTAATATATTATAATTCAGATTGTCTAACAAGCAAACATATTACAACACTGATACTAATAAATACAGTAGATAATATCTACTGAGTGCAATCTACTCCGGAATTGTTCTGTTCTAAGCAGTATTTTTGCCTGGAAAATTCCATGGATGGAGGAGTCTGGTGGGCTATAGTTCATGCAGTCACAAAGAGTTGGACAAACACTTTGGGCACCTGATGTAAAGACCAAACTCATTGATAAAGACCCTGATGCTAGGAAAGATTGAAAGGCAAAATAATTATGGGGAGGCAGAGGATGAGATGATTCGACAGCATCACCGACTCAATGGACATGAATTTGAGCAAACTCCAGGAGACAGTGGAAGACAGAGAAGCCTGGCACGTTGCAGTCCATGAGGTCTCAGAGTTGCACCCCACTCCAGTACTCTTGTCTGGAAAATCCCATGGACAGAGGAGCCTGGTAGCTGCAATCCATGGGGTCGCGAAGAGTCGGACACGACTGAGCGACTTCACTTTCACTTTTCACTTTCATGCATTGGAGAAGGAAATGGTAACCCACTCCAGTGTTCTTGCCTGGAGAATCCCAGGGACGGCGGAGCCTGGTGGGCTGCCGTCTATGGGGTCGCACAGAGTCAGACACGACTGAAGCGACTTAGCAGTAGCAGTTAGCTGTGACTGAACAACAACAATCTTGACACTAAGAGAAAAGATAACATTTTTATTCCCATTACAGATAATTATATTAAATGTAATGAGATCAAGTTATTTGCCCAATGTTACACAGCTATTGCAGGAAAATCTAGGATTCAAATAATGTTCTCATTGATTACACAACTAGAACTTTTAACTATATAGTTTATGGAACCATTGAGATTCCACATGAACACTATAAAAAGTCAACTTAAAAAAATTTTTTTTATTATTATTATTTTTTTTTACTTTACAATATTGTATTGGTTTTGCCATACATCAACATGCCTCCACCACGGGTGTACACATGTTCCCCATCCTGAACCCCCCTCCCACTTCCCTCCCCATACCATCCCTCTGGGTCATCCCAGTGCACCAGCCCCAAGCTTCCTGTATCTTGCATCAAACCTGGACTGGTGATTCATTTCTTATATGATATTATACATGTTTTAATGCCATTCTCCCAAATCATCCCCCCCTCCACAGAGTCCAAAAGAGTGTTCTATACATCTGTAAAAGAGTTCTACGATTTAAAAATTATGAACAGTGATTTCAATTAATGAGAATAAATATAATTTCACTCATATTAAAATAGCAATATTCCTTTTTTTTAGAATGATTCCTCTTTACTTTTTATTTTTTTATTTATTTTAATTGGAAGCTAATTACTTTACAATATTGTATTGGTTTCTTAAAAATGTGTTCTTAAGACTGCAAAGGTGCAGTCATCCTAGAAAACACAATATATACCAGTGTCTGTGAGTTACTATTCTAGGAAAAAACAATATGTTAACATTTGTCAAGAGTCATGAAGAATTTTTACATTTATGACACACTACAAGGTGACTTCTAGAAACAACTTTAAGAAAATAACTCAAAGGAATAGTCAAAAAGCATATGTGTAAAGATGTTTTAGCATTATTTTCAAAATAATGAAAATGGCCTAACTACCCAGTAGTATTATATGAAATGTTATTAATTTTGGTTAATCTGTCCAGAAAATGGTAAATTTGAAATAATTAAAAACAATAATTATAAAAATAAATAAAATATGTAACAATGATATCATGCAATAGATATATGTAATTAAATTAACTCTTAGAATTTCAGTTGCTTATAATTGATGAATATTTATAGTCAATTACTGGAAATGTATATAAAAATAAAAACATTTCATTTGTTGGACCAGAAGGATAATGAGTCAATTTTTCTCTCTTTTTTGTTTCAAATAAATAAACATTTTCTTAAAGCTATGGTTAAAAGCTTAACATTTTCAAAGTTTTTTTCATCTAAAGGGCAGAGGAATGTCTTAATATACTTACTTGAAAGTATGGTGGCTAATCTATATTTTTCAGCACAATAATTTCCAAA
Organism: Bos indicus; assembly: GCF_029378745.1. Lineage (NCBI taxonomy): Eukaryota > Metazoa > Chordata > Mammalia > Artiodactyla > Bovidae > Bos > Bos indicus. The sequence continues at coordinate 76,390,900 of NC_091765.1, forward strand.
TAATTTTTTGATTTAAGGATTCTTATTATAATATGCACAATTATATTTAATATATAATGGTATATAGTTGAATTTTTAGAGTAAAAATATGTTTGTAAGGGCTGCAGGTCAAATAAGATATAATATTTTTCTTTTTCTTTGCCAAATACTTGAAAAACTGAAATAATTTGACAATTTTTTCTCCCTGTTTATAAACAAAATAAATTCTGACTTCAGCCAAAAATATCAACATATGTAAGAGTTGACTGAATTCATTTTCTGTTCATAGTAAAATGGCTCCATACATTTATGGGAATATGAACTGAAAAAAATTAAGAGAAAATTCAACATGATTGCCATGCCTATAGAAGGATATATTTGAAATGTTTCTAGGCAACAAATTTAGAAGTTTTGGCAACACCAAAAAGGAGAAAAATAAAATCGGGGAATAAAACACAAAATTTCTCCAGTTTAGCAGAATGTTTTTTTGGCTAGAGTCAGTAAAAGTATAAGCTGCTTTCTGAACATGTTAGATTATTTTACATACATACACATACATACATATATATATATATATATATATAGGATTATCTAGTAATCAAAATTTCTATCAGTTTTAATATAATATTTCTTTGGAAGGTAAAACCTAAAAAAATAAAACTCCTTGAAAATAGCAGGAAATGTGAAAGACAAAGCAGGACTTTCTTACATAATCTCTAATTCCCCAAGATGTGAAGAAAGTTGTGTTCACTTTTACTTACCCTTTTAGTCTCACCTAATAAGCTGGTATATTTTTTAATCTTGACTTATTTCTTTTTAATGGTGATATTTCTTTTTTTTTCTTTATTTTTTATTATTATTATTTTTTTATGTTTTAGTTTTTTTAAAATTTAATTTTATTTTTAAACTTTACAAAATTGTATTAGTTTTGCCAAATATTGAAATGAATCTGCCACAGGTATACATCTGTTCCCCTTCCTGAACCCTCCTCCCTCCTCCCTCCCCATACCATCCCTCTGGGTCATCCCAGTGCACCAGCCCCAAGCCTCCAGTATCGTGCATCGAACCTGGACTGGAAACTAGTTTCATACATGATATTATACATGTTTCAATGTCATTCTCCCAAATCTTCCCACCCTCTCCCTCTCCCACAGAGTCCATAAGACTGTTCTATACATCAGTGTCTCTTTTGCTGTCTCATACACAGGGTTATTGTTACCATCTTTCTAAATTCCATATGTATGCATTAGTATACTGTATTGGTGTTTTTCTTTCTGCTTACTTCACTCTGTATAATAGGCTCCAGTTTCATCCACCTCATTAGAACTGATTCAAATGTATTCTTTTTAATGGCTGAGTAATACTCCATTGTGTATATGTACCACTGCTTTCTTATCCATTCATCTGCTGATGGACATCTAGGTTGCTTCCATGTCCTGGCTATTATAAACAGTGCTGTGATGAACATTGGGGTACATGTGTCTCTTTCCCTTCTGGTTTCCTCAGTGTGTATGCCCAGCAGTGGGATTGCTGGATCATAAGGCAGTTCTATTTCCAGTTTTTTAAGGCAAAAGCTGAGAGAATTCTGCACCACCAAACCAGCTCTCCAACAAATACTAAAGGATATTCTCTAGACAGGTAACACAAAAATGGTGTATAAATTCGAACCCAAAACAATAAAGTAAATGGCAATGGGATCATACTTATCAGTAATTACCTTAAACGTAAATGAGTTGAATGCCCCAACCAAAAGACAAAGACTGGCTGAATGAATGGTGATATTTCTTGTTCCATTTTACATTCATGTGTAACATTACACTCCCAACTAAGTGGTGTGCAACAACAACTGTTTATTATGCTCACAGTTTCTGTGTGTCAGAAATTCAGAAAGGGTACAGCTAGGAACTACTTGCCTATGGTCAACAAAGTCTGATGCCTTAGCTAGGAAAACTCACATACTGAAAATAACAATGTCTAGCAGTAAAAATCTTCTGAAGAACCATTCATTCACTTCTCTAGTAGGCAGGACTAGAAGTCTGTGGATCTGGCTTCTCCATGTGGCTTTCAGATTGCTGTGGCCTTAGTATAACTGCATATGTCACATATGTCAGTTCAGTCCTCCAAGCATGAGCATTCCAGGAAGCAATGCTGAGGCTCTACAGTGAGGGAACAGAGACCACAGTTCTTGATAGGGAAAATTCCACAGTCACATTTTAGAACACTGTGTGGAATGGGAGATACTGTTGTGATTAACTTTGGGAAAATAGAACCTGACATTCAGCTTTTGAATCCACTTGGATGTTTATAGCTCACTATCTCTGTTTTGCTAACACACTTGTATCTGGCAGGTGTTCCCAGGTGGCTTAGTGGTAAAGAATCTGCCTGTCAATGCAGTAGACACAGAAGATGCAGTTTCAATCCATGGGTTGGGAAGATGCACCAGAGGAGGAAATGGAAACCCACTTCAGTATCTTTGCTGGACAATCCTATTTGCAGAGGAGTGTAGCAGGCTACAGTCCAAAGGGTCACAGAGAGTCAGACAAATACTTTGGCCAGCTGATGCAAAGAGCCAACTCTTTGGAAAAGACCCTGATGCTGGGAGACTGAAGGTAAAAGGAGAAAGGAGTGGCAGAGGATGAGATACTTAGATAGCATCATTGATTCAATGGACATGAATTTGAGCAAAATGAGCATGCACAACCGATATTGCCTTAGCACTGTACTGGAAGTTGAGGTTTAAAGATGAGCAGTATACACTCTCGTTCTTATGGATGAGTAAATAAGCAATTACAGTAATTACTAGTTGAAGATATATACAAATCAAGATAGTTGAATATACAAGAAGATGTTAGGTATGGGGAAGATGATGAGAAATCTTAAATGATTAATAGAAATATGCTAAGAAATAAGAAGAATGGGTGAGAAAACGTTTCACCCAGAAGAAGTACAAGTCAAAAGTTATGAAAACCTGACAATATGATCCAGTTGGGAGATGACAACTAGTTCAGAATGGCAGGAGCTTAGAATATGAGAACATAATCATAGGAATTGAGACTGGAAGACCATACCATAAACCACTCTGGCAGATTGGACTCATGAGATGGCTTGTAATCGGAGGAGTCAGATTTATAAGATCAGCTGAAAAACAAAGTAGAGAATGCATTGAAAGGAGGCAAGAAAAGAAACAGAAAGATGAATTAATACACTAGAAATAATGAGAACTTCAATGATAACAGCACTGAGAATTACCTAAATTACCTAAAGTGGACCAGTTCATGTGGGCAGTAGAATTGTTAGAACAAAGTGGTTTATTGGACTTGGGAACTAAGGGAGAGTGTCTTTAATTTTTTGGGCCTTCAAAGCAAAGCACCACAAACTATGTAGCTTTTACGGAGAAGGCAATGGCACCCCACTCCAGTACTCTTGCCTGGAAAATCCCATGGATGGAGGAGCCTGGTGGGCTGCAGTCCATGGGATCGCTAAGAATCAGACACGACTGAGCGACTTCACTTTCACTTTTCACTTTCATGCAGTGGAGAAGGAAATGGCAACCCATTCCACTTTTCTTGCCTGGAGAATCCCAGGGACGGGGGAGCCTGGAGGGCTGCCGTCTATGGGGTCACATGGAGTCGGACATGACTGAAGCGACTTAGCAGCAGCAGCAGCAAGTAGCTTTTAAATAACATAAAGTTGATGTTCAGTGTTCTGGGGTGCAAGACAAGAGTGTTCACACAGCTAGGTGAGGGCTGTCTTCTGAGTCACAGACTTTTCATTGTATCTCCACACGGTGGAAGTGGCTAGGGATCTCTCTGAAACCTCTTTTATAAATATATCCAATTTGTGAGGATGTCACCCTCATGGCTAAAGAACCTCCCAAAGACCCCATCTATGTATATCATCACCATTGGAGGGTAGGATTTCAACATAAATTATGAAGTGACACAAACATTCAGAATATAGCACACCAATGCTCATGACTAGCATTTTTGGGTTTTTGACTGAATACTAGGCCAATGCTATTCCTTTTGTGTGAAATGATGAATAGAGTAGGTGGAAGGATTGGGGTCTTGTGACAAGTTTAGTCATTTGTGAATATGGTACAGGTGGCTTAAATGACAATGCACAGTGAGAAGTTAGACTTATTTAGGGATTAGTTCCTATCAGTTTATACATGACAAATTTAAAAAATGGATGCAATGAAGTCTTCTGGGGAGAGTCAGTGGCTTGAGAATAGCACAGGACTAAAATCTATTCCTGCTTTATTGACTATGCCAAAGCCTTTGACTGTGTGGATCACAATAAACTGTGGAAAATTCTGAAAGAGATGGGAATACCAGACCACCTGACCTGCCTCTTGAGAAACCTATATGCAGGTCAGGAAGCAACAGTTAGAACTGGACAAGGAACAACAGACTGGTTCCAAATAGGAAAAGAAGTACGTCAAGGCTGTATATTGTCACCCTGCTTATTTAACTTATATGCAGATGACATCATGAGAAACGCTGGGCTGGAAGAAGCACAAGTTGCAATCAAGATTGCCAGGAGAAATATCAATAACCTCAGAAATGCAGATGTAACCACCCTTATGGCAGAAAGTAAAGAGGAACTAAAAAGCCTCTTGATGAAAGTGAAAGAGGAGAGTGAAAAAGTTGGCTTAAAGCTCAACATTCAGAAAACTAAGATCAAGGCATCTGGTCCCATCATTTCATGGGAAATAGATGGGGAAACAGTGGAAACAGTGTCAGACTTTATTTTTGGGGGGCTCCAAAATCACTGCAGATGGTGACTGTAGCCATTAAATGAAAAGACTCTTACTTCTTGGAAGGAAAGTTATGACCAACCTAGATAGCATATTCAAAAACAGAGACATTACTTTGCCAACAAAGGTCCATCTAGTCAAGGCTATGGTTTTTCCAATGATCATGTATGGATGTGAGAGGTGGACTGTGAAGAAAGCTGAGCACCAAAGAATTGATGCTTTTGAACTGTGGTGTTGGAGAAGACTCTTGAGAGTCCCTTGGACTGCAAGGAGATCCAAACAGTCCATCCTAAAGGAGATCAGTCCTGGGTGTTCACTGGAAGGACTGATGCTGAAGCTGAAATTCCAATACTTTGGCCACCTCATGCAAAGAGTTGACTCATTGGAAAAGACCCTGAACTGAACTGAACTGAACTGAAAATCAGAATATGTGAAATGACAATAGTTGAGACAATGATTCAGTCAAGAATTCTGAAAAGGGGCAGAAAGTAAGAGGAAAACAGATGAACGTCAAGTAATGGTAATAGTGATAATAATAATATAAATAAATGAATTTGAAAATCAATCAAAAGTAAGTTCTTACAAGAAAAAGGCAAATATATTTATTAGTTGTGTATGATACCAAGAATTAAATATGGAAGGAGCAGTTTCATTGGATGAATTAGCAATGATTTGAGATATCAGTAGAAAGTGAGAGAGTGGAAAAATGAATAGAGATAATTTTATTTTTAATGTGTACTATGAGATGAGAATGGGAACAGTAATCTGGTTAGGAGATGGGGAAATATGAAGTAGTATAAATGTAAGTTCAAAAGGGCAAATAGAAAGTAGTTAAGAAACCTATAGAGAGGTTACATAATCAACTAGCATTTTCTTTTATTATTCTTCTTTGCAGCTCTGAAAGTTTCCTTAGTACTTGATCCAGACTTAAGTAAGGGGTCCTAGAATCATTGATTGATTATGGGGATAATCTGGATTTTATTAATGATTTGCAGTACACCATCATTACATAGGTATCCCAAAAGGCATTATCTAGTATAAAAAAAAAAAAAAAAAAAAAAAAGGTCAAGCAAACAGTCACATGCACTGTTAGAATAATTAGATAATTAAATAATTTGAATTCCAGAAATTATGGGATTAGGAAGCAAAAGATGAAATCCAGGTATAAGCCAATAGAATGGACCTTAGAGAAAACGTCTGACAAAAACAGGAAGAAACATATGTGAGGTAGAATTCAGGATGTTTTCTGGAGCTAACTGGATATAGATAATCCTTAAATTTAGAAATATAACTGAAATATTTAGCCTGCTCTCAAGTCAAAAATAGTAGCACTTGCTTGCTATGAACTGAATTCCCCCCAACTGTTGTTAAATTCCTAACTCCCAATATGACTATATTTGGAAATAGGGCTTTAAGGAGGTAATTACATTCTTTGACTAGCATTAGTGTACTTATAAGAAAAGACACCAGAGAGTTCACTCTTGTGTTCTCACTCTCTTTCACTGAGGAAAAGCCATGTGAAGACAAAAAAGGTGACAATCTTCAAGCCAGGATGAGAGCCCTCACCAGAAGCTGAACCCTGCTGGAGCTTGATCTTGAAATCTCCAGCATCCAGAACTGTGAGAAAATAAATTTATGTTGTGAATCACTGGCTCCATGGACATGAGTTTGAACAAACTCCAGGAAATAGTGAAGGACAGGAAAGCCTAGCATGCTGCTGTTCATGGGATCATAGAGAATAGGAGATGATTCAGCAACTGAACAAAATTCTCTGAGCCAGGCTTCAATAGTACACGAACTGTGAACTTCCAGATGTTCAAGCTGGTTTTAGAAAAGGCAGAGGAACCAGAGATCAAATTGCCAACATCCACTGGATCATCAAAAAAGGAAAAGAGTTCCAGAAAAACATCTACTTTTGCTTTTTTGACTACGTGAAAGCATTTGACTGTGTGGATCAAAACAAACTGTGGAAAATTCTAAAAGAGATGGGAATACCAGACCATCTGATCGTCTTCCTGAGAAATCTGTATACAGGTCAAGAAGTAACAGTTAGAACTGGACATGGAAAAACAGGCTGGTTCCAAATCAGGAAAAGAGTACTTCAAGGCTGTATATTGTTACTCTGCTTATCTAACTTCTATGCAAAGTACATCATGTGAAATGCCGGGCTGGATGAAGCACAAACTGGAATCAAGATTGCTGGGAGAAATATCAATAACCTCAGATATGAAGATGACACCACCCTTATGGCAGAAAGTGAAGAACTAAAGAGCCACTTGATGAAAGTGAAAGAAGAGAGTGAAAAAGTTGGCTTAATACTCAACATTTAAAAAATAAAGATTATGACATCTGGTCCCATCACTTCATGACAAATAGATGGGAAAAAAATGAAAACAGTGAGACTGTATTTGGGGGACTCCAAAATTATTGCAGATGGTGACTGCAGCAATGAATTTAAAAGACACTTGCTCCTTTGAAGAAAAGCTATGACCAACCTAGACAGCATATTAAAAAGCAGAGACATTACAACAAAGGTCCATTTAGTCAAAGCCATGATTTTTCCAGTAGTCATGTACAAATGTGAGATTTGGACTACAAAGATAGCTGAGTGCCTTCACTTTCACTTTTCACTTTCATGCATTGGAGGAGGAAATGGCAACCCACTCCAGTGTTCTTGCCTGGAGAATCCCAGGGATGGCAGGGCCTGGTGGGCTGTCGTCTATGGGGTTGCACAGAGTTGGACACGACTGAAGCGACTTAGCAGCAGCAGCAGCAGAGCGCCGAATAATTGATATTTTTGAACTGTGGTGTTGGAGAAGACTCTTGAGAGTCCCTTGGACTGCAAGGAGATCCAACCAGTCCATCTGAAAGGAAATCACTCCTAAATATTCATTGGAAGGACTGATGCTGAAGGTGAAACTCCAGTACTTTGACCAGTTGATGTGAAGAACTGACTTACTGGAGAAGACCCTGATGCTGGGAAATATTGAAGGCAGGAGGAGAATGGGACAACAGAGGATGAGATGGTTGGATGGCATCATTTACTCAATGGACATGGGTTTGAATAGGCTCTGGGAGTTGGTGATGAACAAGGAGGCCTGGGGTGCTGAAGTCCATGGGGTCGCAGAGTTGGACACGACTGAGTGACTGAACTGAACTGAACAACTGAACAACAAAACAAAGTCAGACAACCTGTGACATTTTTGTTATGGTGACTTGAGCAGATTGAGATTTTAATGGAGAGCAATGGCAACCCACTCCAGTACTCTTGCCTGGAGAATCCCATGGGCGCAGGAGCCTGGTAGGGTGCAGTCCGTGGGGTCGCTAAGAGTTGGACACGACTGAGCGACTTCACTTTCACTTTTCACTTTAATGCATTGGAGAAGGAAATGGCAACCCACTCCAGTATTCTTGCCTGGAGAATCCTAGGGATGGCGGAGCCTGGTGGGCTGCCGTCTATGGGGTCGCACAGAGTCGGACACGACTGAAGTGACTCAGCAGCAGCAGCAGCACACTTGTATAGAAGTGTACCTTACAGAAAGCAGACCACTATACTGGAGATCAGGTGAATAAACTCTTAAAACTGCCACTCACTTTCATTGTTCACTGTTAATTTGGCCTGCTTTTCAATTTTGTCATTGAAATGTTATTTTTTTCATTATGTTGATATATGAATAATTATAATAAATTTACAAAATGTTTTATTGGTTTGTTAGAGTAAGACATGTGATCAGTCGCTCAGTTGTGGCTGACTCTTTGCAACCCCACGGACCATAGCACACCAGGCTTCTCTGTCCATGGAACTTTGCAGGCAAGAATACTTGAATGGGTTGCCATTTCCTTCTCCAATGTGACCATGTGACTGTCCTCAATATAAAGAAGTTCCCCTGGAATAAGGGAAGGGAACGCAGCATCCTCTGCTTTGAATCCCCTTCTGCAGGCTTCTGCCTGTGCTGTCACTCACCAATCTCACCCTGTTTCCTCATCTGCATTGTAATACTGCTGAAAATTGTAGCCGTTTCTAGAGTTGCTGTGAGGACTTGAAGTAACGTCTGGTGCACACCTTCCATGTGGTAGGGATTAAATAAACTGCAATTGCTGCAGTAAATACATGTGTACAGATTCTCTGTAAGACATAGACCTTTCTTTATAGTAGCTGTGAAGAAATTTAAGAATGCAAAAACATTAAGGCAGGTGCAATCATTAATTCCTGATAACCTGCCAACCGGCACTTCCCAGGTGTCTCTTGTGGTAAAGAAGCTGCTTGCCAACGCAGGAGATATGAGACCTGGATTTGGTTCCTGGGTTGGAAAGATCCCCTGGAGAAGGGAATGGTAATCCACTCCAGTATTCTTGCCTGGAGAATCCCATGGACAGAAGAGCCTGATGGGCTACAGCCTATAGGGTTGCAAACAGTCGGACACAGCAGCAGCAGCAGCCTATGAAGCAGCATTAGTGGATGTGAGTAAGATCAAAAACGTCACATGAAAGCTGGAATTAATTTTTCTGCCAAATGAATCCATCCTCTGATAAGTAGTAGAATTAATTAACTGTATTTCGTCTACTCAAAGTCATAATTATTTGAAAAAAAGAAACTATCAGTGATATAAGAGGTATTTAGAGAGGTAAGGGTATGGTACATGGGATAGTGAGGACTCCACTAGATTAAATAAATAATTTACAAGAAAACATTTATTCTAACTGATGAAATACAGACATTTAAGGACACTAATCTGATAGTACAAACAGCCACTGAATCAGGATGGAGGAGGTAGAAAAGGAAAGGATGGGAGACAATGTATTAATATTCTCTTTTCAAAAAATAACTTTTTTCATTTTTGCCTTTGCTATTCCATTTTTCCTCCAGTTGGAAATACTGAAGTATTACTTCATTTATGCAAAAATATTGAAACTTTCCAAATCATTTGCATGACAGTATCTTAAAGAAGTAAATCTTTAAACTTTATTTTAATTGGGGAATAAATTATTAATATGTTGTGCTCATGAGTCTGTTTGGAGGATAGAAATTGTGACCCTTCTCTGACAAATGGGACTACAAATAGTATGATTCAAGCTGTAAAAGTTTTACTTAATGATATGTACAGTCTGAAGTTTGGTTGGCTAGTGAAGAGATGGCTGACATCATCTGCAAGTTCTTAGACATTTTCACATACAAAAGTTTGGAGAGCTTATTGAGAAGCCCACAGGAAAATGATGCCCTTAGGGGAAATCTGGTTTTGATATACATAAACACACAGATGGTACAGAAGTCATTTTGTTAAAAGATCTGCAATATGGAAGGACAGTGAGTCCTCAGAATTTAAATTGTCATGGAAGTAGAAAGATTTTGGACCATTGTTCTGCTACTTCTTTCTTGTCAGATGATAGATGGGAAAATGATTATGTGTTTAGATATGAAAATTTGTTAGACTCGGTCTCTTGGGGACAGGATTGCAACTTTTAAGGAAAGATACTGTGTAATTAAAATAAAAGATTGTGATGTTGGGAACTTAGGTCCCATATAGGAATACCGTATTTTTATCAGAGGAAAGAACTAGAGATGGCAGTGAGGTGGCTCATTGGTTTCTCCTTATCTTCAGAGATCTTTGAGAATAGGACATGATTCAGTCTTAAGGGTCCAAGTAAGGTAAAGAGAGGATTAACTATACATGAGGGCTATAATAGTGAACAAAACTATAATAGTGAACAAAATTAGGTATCCATTTGGGCACTGGATCACATCCTTGGTGGTACTGGAATCATCTTTCAAACAGGGGTGACTCATAATTTCTGGCTCCATCCTAAATATATATGTCACCAGGGAAGCCCTTGAACAAATGTATGAGAGAAGTTGGTTTAGTTTTATCACTAGGCAAATGGCCTTGGGAAGGGAAAATATCAGGTGATAAAGTAACTTGCACAATTAAATTGAAGATTGAAGACAATAGTACTTTTCCTGTACCCCAACCTGCTGACAAGACAATTATTATACCTAATTTTGAAGATTATTTAACAATATTTGAAAATATTAATGATGAGAAAATAAGTAGAAATGAGAGTAACAATATTCTTAATACACTACCTAGATTTTGTTTAAAGAAAAAGGAATAGAGGAAAATGTTTAAAATTATGATAATATATAACTTTGAGAAAATATACTGACCTGGATTTGCATAACTGCTATTCTAGATATAACTCAAAAATATCTGGAAAACATATTATTCATTCTAACATAAGTGTTTAAATTTTAAAATATCTCCAACAATACCTTTTTTTCCAGAACTTGTAAATAAGTGAATCCCTATTATTGTAAAGATGAAACTGAAGTATTTTAAATTGCAGTGGCTCACAGAGCAAAATAGCAAAATATATAAAAACTGACAAATGCAAAATAGCACTTTCAACACTGCCCTCTAAAGAAAGAAAGGCCAGTGTTTCTGAAATAAATTTCTAAATTTAAAACATATTTTCTGTATTCAGAGTTTTGCATGTGATTATAATAAAAGAAAAATTTCTAGAGAACAAAACATGAAGTAAAATATGGGCATTTGAGCAATTATCAGAGGAGAAAAAAGTCCTTGAACTTAAGAACATTTTCTCAAAAGTAATTTCTTAGCTGTTAGATATCAAAAGAGTCCAGGCTTATTCCTTGTAAAGCAAGACTTCAGAATCCTGCTTTAAAAACTATTCCAATATGGAAATAACTCTTTATATTTTATAGCTTTATGAAGTCTTTCATCTAAGGATCTCCAAAAGGAAATGAAATACAATGACTGAATTTTTGAATATTAATGACTTCAAGAAAAATGAAGCAATTAAAAAAGAAACAGAAGTCTACAATAAAGAAAGCCAGTTTTTAATGTTATACATAAGACTATTTGGATAGTTACAGAAAGTGATAGCTGATATCTGTTATTTTCTTTCTGAGTTTCTGTCTAATCAGTATCATTTTGCCACATGGACCAAGTAGAGATGTCTCAGAAGAAAACATGCTTTACTAGTAGGAAGCTGTCCCTTTTATACCTATCAGAACAAATGTATTCATAAAATGTTTCAATATTAAAACATATAGCAACTGCATTCAAGATTGTTTACAACCCAAGGCCTCAAATAGGAAAAAAAAAAATGTTCGACCTAAAAATGCTGCACCATTCTTTACAGTCAAGGCCACCATTAAGTAGTAACATAGTGCCCTGTGAAATATGATTTACAGGTCTCTAAAAGTCCCATCTGCTTCAAAATGAGAGCCATATATTTAAAACAGTTTCTTAGATGGCCATCTCAGTCTAAACCCCTTTTGTCAAAAAGGGCCTCTACTATTTTCTACAAAGAGTCTTTGTGAAAACTGCAAAGCAAGCAGCACTTTTAGACATATTAATACAAGACAGCCCTCTCAACAGGCTGGCCCAGATCAAAAGAAAGCAAAGGGTTTGACAAGCATGGGAAGTACTAGGTTTTACCTCTTTATTCTCGTCTTGGCTAGATGCCTTTGTACTGTGCAAGTAAATATACAGCAGTACCATAACACCATGCTGCCTTACGGTTAAGAAGTCATCGTCAAAAAAGCCATCTTAAAATGCAAATTAAATTAGCTAGGAAGAGATAACACATATGTCTGAAGTTATATTAAGGGTTTATATAGAATCAATGTCCCTTTAAACTTTAATTTCATTCCTAAAATGTTATTTACCAGAATATATTATTGCTTATGCCTCCACTCCCACAGAAGGTAAAAACAGTGGCTAAAATTCCCTAGAAGGAAAGCATGGAAAGAATGCTTTTGGAGCCTCACTGATCCCTGTTCAAGAACCAGGTAAATAATTAAATATGGGGAAATAATTGCACATATGTGTATCAACCCTCCTGAGCTTTCTCTCTCAATCTTTCAGAAGCATGTGTCCCTGGGATGCACTCATTTACTTCCTCTTGTTCCTCTAAGTTTTCTGCTCCTCTGAGGATGCCTCTCTCACTAGGTGGAATAATGTAATACAAGAGAGCAAAAGGTGAGGGTGATTTATATTAGGGAATATCTTACTGCATATCTATGCCATATTTTCCAATTATTTATCATTATAAGCTTGGCCACAGTCTTATTTCTTACTTGACATAGAAGTTTAGAAGTAAATAGAAGGTATTATACATTCCCCAGTCTCCCTCAAGTACTATTTATTGACAGTAAACGCTAAGATTGCTTTTCTCTGATAATAATTTTTTTCATTTTTCAATTGTTTTGGATTTTAGAAAATATTTGGATATTCATAATATAACAGTGTTGTTATTTTGTAATTATAGTTTCAATATCAAATTGTGGAAAATTATTAAAGGTTATTACTCTAAGTCAAGTATGAAATTACTTGCACTTTATCTTGTAGGCAGCTTTGAATCAGAAGAATTAAAACCTATAGCTTTATTATAAATAAATACAAAAGAAGAAAGATAAGAGTATCAAATGGGAAAATACAAAATATAAAAACACTAGAGAAAAAGATAAAATCCCCAATGTCCTCTCCATTTTAAAAACTTGCCAAAAAATTACTGCTCAGGGGCTTCTAAGTATACAGTCTGTGCTGAAAAACCAATTTTTTTGAAAGGAAGAGTTTTTAATACAATTGAAATGGGATGCCCAGTAATATTAGAATCTCCAGATGCTATCCATTTGCAAAGAAAAAGTATAAGCAGTGATATAAAGTCAGAAAATCTCTATCAAAGAAAGTCATGGTATAGATTTATGTCCTGTCAAAATAAAATGAAAATAAAATGGATTGAAAAACAAAGTCTATGGAAACCACCTGACTTTAATGATGAGAAAGAAATTCATTGGATAAATTATAAAGCCCTGCATGCTTATTAATAATTTATATAATTTAAAATCTGACAATCTAAATATAGCCATAAATTGCAAGTTTTTTAGTTTAGTCGCTCAGTCGTGTCTGATTCTTTGCGACCCCATGGACTGTAGCCCACCAAGCTCCTCCATCCATGGGATTTTCCACGCAAGAGTACTGGAGTGGGTTGCCATTTCCTTCTCCAGAGGATCTTCCCAACCTGGGGATTGAACCTGGGGCTCCCACATTGTAGGCAGACGCTTTACCATCTGAGCCACCAGGGAAGTCATTAATTGCAAAGGGGAAAGTAAATAAACACTTTGTAGACAAATGAAAGATAATGTATTTGTCCCATCTGAAAAAAGTTACTCACTTATTAAGTCTTCTTACAAAGAGAATGAGAAGTATTTCTACATTTCAGACAAATCAAGAAATGTAGGAAGATTAACTCAAAATCAAGCTTAAAGGGAATGAACGACATAAATAAACACTTCAGTTCACTTCAGTTCAGTCACTCAGTCGTGTCCGACTCTTTGCGACCCCACGAATCGCAGCGTGCCAGGCCTTCCTGTCCATCACCAACTCCCAGAGTTCACTCAGACTCACGTCCATCAAGTCAATGATGCCATCCAGCCATCTCATCCTCTGTCGTCCCCTTCTCCTCTTGCCCCAACCCTTCCCAGCATCAGAGTCTTTTCCAATGAGTCAACTCTTCTCATGAGGTGGCCAAAGTACTGGAGTTTCAGCTTTAGCATCATTCCTTCCAAAGAAATCCCAGGGCTGATCTCCTTCACAATGGACTGGTTGGATCTCCTTGCAGTCCAAGGGACTCTCAAGAGTCTTCTCCAACATCACAGTTCAAAAGCATCAATTCTTCGGCGCTCAGCTTTCTTCACAGTCCAACTCTCACATCCATACATGACCACTGGAAAAATCATAGCCTTGACTAGATGGACCTTTGTTGGCAAAGTAATGTCTCTGCTTTTGAATATGCTATCTAGGTTGGTCATAACTTTTCTTCCAAGGAGTAAGTGTCTTTTAATTTCATGGCTGCAATCACCATCTGCAGTTATTTTGAAGCCCCAAAAAATAAAGTCTGACACTGTTTCCACTGTTTCTATTTTCATAGAATAAGAATCTGATTCTCCCTGAGTTCCAGATTAATAATACCTAACCTGAATTCAGAATGAGATTTTCTGGTCTGATATCAGCCACTGTTATTACAATAAATTCTCCACATAATACCTCTAAGGAATTTTCTAAAATAAATTCTTTATTTTCTATCCCACTGTTTAAAAATATAATGCGTTTTCATATATTAATATATACAATCAACTGTATAACTATAATTTACAATTATTTAACTATATTATAGCTAATATAGTTACACAAATACTTCTCTACAATGTGGAAAATTCATAAACTAGTCATGTACTATTTTATGAGAATTGAGGAGGAAAAAATACATTGAACACATGAAAACTAGTAAGGATTTTTATAAATGAAAATAACATAAGAATATTTGCAATATAAAAAGAGAAGTGAAGCTTTGTATTCAAAAGAGTTTTAATTATTTCAACTCAGACAATTTAAGAAAATATTTAGAATAAAAAATTCAGAGTAAAAATGCTAATAAAAGCTAATTGACATGACTATCGGCCATGACATGAGAAAATTTCAAAAGCAAAATGTCTTAATTTAAAGTATTATATACAAATGATACATTTATTTGGGCATTATAAGTATAAAATGACATAATGTGTCTAACATTGAGTAAATTCTCAATGAAACTCCAATACTTTGGCCACCTGATGTAAAGAGCTGACTCATTTGAAAAGACCCTGATGCTGGGAAAGATTGAAGGCAGGAAGAGAAGGGGACGATGGAGGATGAGATGGTTGGATAGTATCACCGACTCAATGGACATGAATTTGGGTAAACTCCAGGAGTTGGTGATGGACAGGGAGGCCTGGCATGCTGCAGTTCATGGGGTCACAGAGTCGGACATGACTGAGCAACTGAACTGAACTGAACTGAAATGAAATGAATGGAAATTACAAACTAAAAGGAATTATAAAATTGATTCCCTTCCCAAATGCTAGAAAGAAATTTCTAAAATCCAAATGGCTTTTAATGATATTTACCAAATGGTATTTTAGGCATGTCTCAGTGATAAATTTAATCAGAAGTTTATATTCCATGATTCACATCACTAGCAGTAGGCATTTAAGAGGAAGTAATATCTGGACATATCCAGAACAGTAAGTTAATCTTCTGATACTTTCTTATTTATTAAACTTTAATTTAGCATTTTACAACATCTTGATTATATAGTTCAATGAAATATGAACATTAAAATGATAGCGCATGCATGTATTTTAAAATCACCCTCTCATGATATATTATAAAAGTCCTACGTATTACATTGTAACGTGCTATATTTACGAGACAGCAAAAGAGACACTGATGTATAGAACAGTCTTATGGACTCTGTGGGAGAGGGAGAGGGTGGGAAGATTTGGGAGAATGGCAATGAAACATGTAAAATATCATGTAGGAAACGAGTTGCCAGTCCAGGTTCGATGCATGATGCTGGATGCTGGGGGCTGGTGCGCTGGGACGGCCCAGAGGGATGGTATGGGGAGGGAGGAGGGAGGAGGGTTCGGGATGGGGAGCACATGTATACCTGTGGCGGATTCATTTTGATATTTGGCAAAACTAATACAATTATGTAAAGTTTAAAAAATAAAATAAAATTAGAGAAAAAAAAAAAAAAAGTCCTACGTATTACATTGTAACGTGCTATATTTAAAGTAATTTATTCTGAATTCATCCTTTTGAAGTAAACTGAAACATAACATGGACATAAAGTGCATCCTAATTTAAACTACAACTGGATATAAAAGTTAAATATTTGTGAATGGAGTTCTAAATCTCCAGGCTAAGTTAAACTATTCATTTGATAACTATTCTTCTGCCCTTTTAAAAAATATAGTTGGTGCTGTTACAGAGAAAATTGTAGCTAAGAGACAATGCACTGAAAAGCACAGAAACATCCCAAAAGAAGTGAATGTATCTAGAAAAAATCATGCTTGAACCATTTTCATTTATTTTAAGGTTTTAAAATGAAAGCATAGAAACGCATCCCCCCTAAGGCTTTATTTAAATGGCATAGCCTGGATCATTCAATTCCCATAAGGTCTATTTCTTGAATGGCTTTTACATGTAAGCAGAACAACCTTCTGCAATTGACTTCAAATATGTTTCTGTATGCCTCATAGGAACAAAGATGAGGGGAAAAAATTGCAACAGGCCGTGAATACTGGAGACTCACATTTAGGTATTTAAAGTTATTTCAAGGAATGTGTCTATAAAGTACAGCATGAATTAATAAGTTGGCAACTGTCTAGTTAACATAATCAAAAGAAAAGTCACAATTTAGGCTATAAGATCAACTCAGAAGCTTGTGTGTGATGACTGCCACGCTGTTTCTTGACCTTGTGATACATAGATCAGATCACAGACCAAGGCATTTAAAATTTTATTTCTCATGGGTTCTGCTTTCAGGAAGATGGGAGCAGATTTACTTTTCCTTATTTCTTTCAACTAAGTAAACTTTAAAACCTCAGCATTAAGTATAAAGCAAACATAGATTTTCAAAGGTAGAGGAAAAAAAGGCAGGCTGGACAGGAAACTCAACACCCCAAAAATGATGGAGTAGTACATCCCCTCGGGTTTCTGTTTCTGTTTTTTTCCTACATCTCAGATGTAGACCTGAAGATGTTCACCCCCAGAAACACTAACAGGCATAGACAATAAAAACCCCAGAAAAGCCTTCTCTCTCTGGACAAAAGAATGGAAGTGGTTAGCCTAGAAGGACAGAAAAAAGTTTTAGATAATAACTGCTTTCTTATAGCCAAATACTACAATTTTTTTTTCATGTTATCAAAGGTAAAGTGGGAATCTAAACTGAAAACCCTTTGGATTATAACAAGGCACCTCTGAAAACTAATTTTATTTGTCGACTTGAACTGGGACATGGAATGCTTAGATACTTAGTTCAGCATTTTCTGGGTGTGTCTGGTCTGTGAGGGTGTTTTGGATGATGTTAACATTTGCCTTGGTAGACTGTGTAAAGCAGATTACCCTCCCCAGGGTGAATGGGCCTCATACTGTCAGTTGAAAACCTGCATAGAATACTGTATTGGTGTTTTTCTTTCTGGCTTACTTCACTCTGTATAATAGGCTCCAGTTTCATCCACCTCATTAGAACTGATTCAAATGTATTCTTTTTAACGGCTGAGTAATACTCCATTATGTATATGTACCACTGCTTTCTTATCCATTCATCTGCTGATGGACATCTAGGTTGCTTCCATGTCCTGGCTATTATAAACAGTGCTGCGATGAACATTGGGGTACAGGTGTCCCTTTCCCTTCTGGTTTCCTCAGTGTGTACGCCCAGCAGTGGGATTGCTGGGTCATAAGGCAGTTCTATTTCCAGTTTTTTAAGGAATACAATATGGAATTTAGAAAGATGGTAACAATAACCCTGTATATGAGACAGCAAAAGAGACACTGATGTATAGAACAGTCTTATGGACTCTATGGGAGAGGGAGAGGGTGGGAAGATTTGGGAGAATGGCAATGAAACATGTAGAATATCATGTATGAAATGAGTCGCCAGTCCAGGTTCAATGCATGATACCGAATGCATGGGGCTGGTGCACTGGGACGACCCAGAGGGATGGTATGGGGAGGGAGGAGGGAGGAGGGTTCAGGATGGGGAACATATGTGTACCTGTGGTGGATTCATTTCAATATTTGGCAAAACTAACACAATATTGTAAAGTTTAAAAATAAAATAAAACTAAAAAAAAAAAAATAAATAAATAAATAATAAAAACTGAAAAAAATAAATAAATAAACCCTGCGTAGAACAAATAGGTTGACTGCCACCTGAGTAATAGGGAACATCTTCTGACTGACTGAATTTGAACAGGTGCATCAGTTTTATCATGCCTTCAGACTTAAACTTTAACATAGGCTTGTTCTGAGTCACAAGTCTGACTGCAGTTGGACAGGAACTATACTGTTAACTATTGATCCTCACATTTTCAGGTTCAGATTGGAACTACACCACTGGATCTCATGGTTCTCCAGATTTCTGACTATAAATCTTCAAACATTTCAGTCTCCAACATTATGTTAACCAACACCTTATAATAAATCTTTTATATATATATATATATATATAGATATAGATATAGATATAGATATTTCTCAAGGACATATACATGTACATAGACAGATATATATAAAATGGGCTTCCCTGGTGTCTCAGATGGTAAGGAAATCACCTGCAGTGTGGGAGACCTGGTTTTGATTCCTAGGTCAGGAAGATCCTCTGGAGAAAGGAATGGCTACCTTCTCCAGCATTCTCGCCTGAAGAATTCCAGGGAGAGGAGCCTAGCGGGCTACTACGCAGAGTTGAATGGACTGAGCAACTAACATATACAGATATATATGTATATATGTATATACATACATATATATTCAGGCATATCCTATTGTTAATTCTTCTCTGGAGAATCCTGACTAATGTAGCACCCCAAGCCCTCCTTCCTGTTCCAGGGTTGTTGCAGAAAAGATCACTGAGGGAGCCAGGACTTTCACCCCCACAAGGTAGTTAAGCAGCCCCTTTCTTATGGCGTGATGACAAGGAAAGCCTGGATCCCACTGCTACTTGGTTATAGCAAGCTTCACCTTCTGCTCTACTCTGAGGTAGTGTCAGAGAAGGTCTCATGGAAAGTCAGGACTTCCATTACTACTCAGTAATAAGGCCACCAACATACTGTGGTGTCAGTGACAACTGCATGCGGGTCAGGGAGGAAGGTCATCCCATCCACCCTAGCCAGAGACAGAGTACTTTAGGCCTGCTGCTGCTAAGTCGCTTCAGTCGTGTCTGACTCTGTGCGACCCCATAGACGGCAACCCACCAGTCTCCCCTGTCCCTGGGATTCTCTAGGCAAGAACACTGGGGTGGGTTGCCATTTCCTTCTCCAATGCATTGAAATGAAAAGTCAAAGTGAAGTCGCTCAGTCATGTCCGACTCTTAGCGACCCCATGGACTGCAGCCGACCAGGCTCCTTCGTCCATGGGATTTTCCAGGCAAGAGTACTGGAGTGGGGTGCCATTGCCTTCTCCACTGCAGGCCTAGTGAGAGCCAGTTAACTCCCACACAGTAGTAATGAGAAACCTGCTCTTTGGGTGACAGTGGATCTTGATAGAGGAACCTAGATTTCTACATCTTTCTGGCAGTAATGAGGCAGTGCTCTCTTCTTCTTGTGTCAGAGTGTTGTCAAAGTAAAACAAAGGTGTACATAAGAGCTCTAGCCTCATAATACGGTATTTAAAGTGTCCAAGTTTCAACAAAAAATCATTTGTCTTATCATGAACCACCAAGATCTAAAACTGAATGAAAGAAACAGTGAATAGATGTCAACACCAAGATGACAACATTACTAGAATTAACTGATAAAGATTTTAAAGCACTTGACATTTAAAAAAAATTCAAAGAGCAATTTTAAACACACTTGAGACAAAAGAAATACAGAATACCTTAAAAATTTTTTAAAAGCTTCACAAATATATAAAAAATATAAAGAATGAAGTGGAAATGTTAGAACAGAAAAGTATAATCAGAGAGAGAGATCAGTCACTCAGTCGTGTCTGACTCTTAGTGACCCAGTGAATCACAGCACACCAGGCCTCCCTGTCCAACACCAACTCCCGGAGTTCACTGAGACTCACCTCCATCGAGTCAGTGATACCATCAAGCCATCTCATCCTCTGTCATCCCCTTCTCCTCCTGCCCCCAATCCCTCTCAGGATCAGAGTCTTTTCCAATGATTCAACTCTTGGCATGAGGTGGCCAAAGTACTGGAATTTCAGCTTTGGCATCATTCCTTCCAAAGAAAGCCCAGGGCTGATCTCCTTCACAATGGACTGGTTGGATCTCCTTGCAGTCCAAGGGACTCTCAAGAGTCTTCTCCAACACCACAGTTCAAAAGCATCAATTCTTCGGCACTCAGCCTTCTTCACAGTCCAATGCTCACATCCATACATGACCACAGGAAAAACCATAGCCTTGACTAGATGGACCTTTGTTGGCAAAGTAATGTCTCTGTTTCTGAATATGCTATCTAGGTTGGTCATAACTTTCCTTCCAAGGAGTAAGTGTCTTTTAATTTCATGGCTGCAGTCACCATCTGCAGTGATTTTGGAGCCCAGAAAAATAAAATCTGACACTATTTCCACTGTTTCCCGTCTATTTCCTATGAAGTGATGGGACCAGATGCCATGATCTTCATTTTCTGAATGTTGAGCTTTAAGCCAACTTTTTCACTCTACACCTTCACTTTTATCAAGAGGCTTTTTAGTTCCTCTTCACTTTCTACCGTAAGGGTGGTGTCCTCTGCAGATCTGAGGTTATTGATATTTTTCCCGGTAATCTTGTTTCCAGCTTTTGTTTCTTCCAGTCCAGCGTTTTTCATGAAGTCCTCTGCATATAAATTAAATATACAGGGTGACAATACACAGCCTTGATGAACTCCTTTTCCTATTTGGAACCAGTCTGTTGTTCTATGTCCAGTTCTAACTGTTGCTTCCTGACCTGCATACAAATTTCTCAAGAGGCAGGTCAGGTGTCTGGTATTCCCATCTCTTTCAGAATTTCCCACAATTTATTGTGATCCACACAGTCAAAGGCTTTGGCATAGTCAATAAAGCAGAAATCGATGTTTTTCTGGAATTCTCTTGCTTTTTCCATGATCCAGTGGATGTTGGCAATTTGATCTCTGGTTCCTCTGCCTTTTCTAAAACCAGCTTGAACATCAGGAAGTTCACAGTTCACATATTGCTGAAGCCTGGCTTGGAGAATTTTGAGCATTACTTTACTAGAGTGTGAGATGAGTGCAATTGTGTGAGCATTCTTTGGCATTGCCTTTCTTGGGATTGGAATGAAAACTGACCTTTTCCAGTCCTGTGGCCACTGCTGAATTTTCCAAATTTGCTGGCATATTGAGTGCAGCACTTTCACAGCATCATCTTTCAGGATTTGGAATAGCTCAACTGGAATTCCATCACCTCCACTAGCTTTGTTCATAGTGATGCTTTCTAAGGCCCACTTGACTTCACATTCCAGGATGTCTGGCTCTAGGTCAGTGATCACACCATCATGGTTATCTGGGTCGTGAAGATCTTTGTTGTACGGTTCTTCTGTGTATTCTTGCCATCTAGTCTTAATATCTTCTGCTTCTGTTAGGTCCATACCATTTCTGTCCTTTATTGAGCCCATCTGTGCATGAAATTTTCCTTTGGTATCTCTGATTTTTTGAAGAGATCTCTAGTCTTTCCCATTCTGTTGTTTTCCTCTATTTCTTTGCATTGATCACTGAAAAAAGCTTTCTTATCTCTTCTTGCTATTCTTTGGAACTCTGCATTCAGATGTTTATATCTTTCCTTTTCTCCTTTGCTTTTCACTTCTCTTTTTTCACAGGTATTTGTAAGGCCTCCCCAGACAGCCATTTTGGTTTTTTGCATTTCTTTTCCATGGGGATGGTATTGATCCCTGTCTCCTGTACAGTGTCACAAACCTCATTCCATATTTCATCAGGCACTCTATCTATCAGATCTAGGCCCTTAAATCTATTTCTCACTTCCACTGTATAATCATAAGGGATTTGATTTAGGTCATACCTGAATGGTCTATGGTTTTCCCTCCTTTCTTCAATTTAAGTCTGAATTTGGCAATAAGGAGTTCATGGTCTGAGCCACAGTCAGCTCCTGGTCTTGTTTTTGCTGACTGTATAGAGCTTCTCCATCTTTGGCTGCAAAGAATATAATCAATCTGATTTAGGTGCTGACCATCTGGTGATGTCCATGTATAGAGTCTTCTCTTTTGCATGGCTCAATAGCATAATAAAGGAAACAGAAGAAAGGAGCAATGAAATTGGATAAAGATTGATAAAAATTATACTGTCTTGTGAATGGAAAGAAAATAGACTGAAAAATAAATGAACAGAGCCTCTGGAACTTGTGAAACTGTAATAAAATATCAAAACTCCATGTTATTAGAGTCTTGGAAGAGAAGAAAGAAGGTGAGGCTGACAAAGTACTTAAAAATTAATAACTGAAACATTCACAAATTTGACAACTGACATTAACCTATAGATGCAAGAAGCAGAGTGAAGACCACACAATAACTAGAATAAATATAAATCAAGACAGTATCATGGCCATGGTCAAATTTCTGAAAACTAAAGACTAAGGAAAAATCTTGAAAGAAAGAATCAAGAGAAAAAGAAAAAGAGAATCACCTTACCTATATGAAAAAAATATTTCAAACCAAAGTGGATTTTTATCAGAAACCACAAAAGCCAATAGGAAGTGGTATGTGATGTTTGCTGTGCAAAAGAGAAAGAACTACTAACCAGTATCCAATATTTAGCATAAAGTTTCTTCAAGAATAAAGTAGAAATCAAATTTTCTCAGATGAATTAAAACTAAGAGAATATGTTGCCAACAGACCTGCCCTAATAGAATGGCTAAAGAAAGTTCTCTAAACAGAAATGAAATAAAGAAGAAACTTGGGAATATCAAGAAGTAAGGCAGACTACAGTAAGCAAAAATATGTAAATGCAGTAGGCTTTGCTTCTATTGAATCTTCTAAATTATTTCTAATGGTTGAAGCAAACATTATGACATTATCTGATTTCATTTTAAATGTATGTTAAAAAATTAAATCATATGTATAATAAACATAATTTAAGGAGACATAAAAGAAGGTAAGTGTTCTACACCTGACTTGAACTGGAAAAATAATGATCCCACTGCTGCTGCTAAGTTGCATCAGTCGTGTCTGACTCTGTGTGACCCCATAGATGGCAGCCCACAAGGCTCCCCTGTCCCTGGGATTCTCCAGGCAAGAACACTGGAGTGGGTTGCCATTTTCTTCTCCAATGCATGAAAGTGAAAAGTGAAAGGGAGGTCGTTCAGTTGTGTCCAACTCTTAGCAACCCCATGGACTGCAGCCTACCATGCTCCTCCGTCCATGGGATTTTCCAGGCAAGAGTACTGGAGTGGGGTGCCATTGCCTTCTCTGCGATGATCCCACTAGACAGTGATAAGTTATCTTTATACAATATAATAGTTGGAGTAACAACTAAGCAAGTTATATTGATAGATACACTGTATCTTTTATAAAGATATAGTGGAATCACTATAGATAAATCAGAATTCTAAAAAGTGTCCCAGTACTCTACAGAAAGGCAGGAAAAAATAATCGAAAACCAGAGAACAAACAAAATGGCAGACATAACCTCTAATAGCAAGAATTATATTACTTGTAATATGCATGTGTGCTGTATCACTTCAGTGTGTCTGACTCTTTGTGACCCTATGGACTGTAGCCCGCCAGGCTCCTCTGTCTATGGAATTCTCCAGGCAAGTATACTGAAATGGGTTTCCATGCCCTCCTCCAGGGGCTCTTTACAACCCAGGGATCTAACCTGCATCTCTTATGTCTCCTGCATTGGCAGGTGGGTTCTTTACCACTAGCACCACCTGGGAATCCCAAATATATCATTTAACTAGATTACATGAACTATTAATAAATATGCCATTTAGATACAGAGATTGGCAGTGTAGATCTAAAAATATGACCCAACCATAAGCTGCCTGTAAAAATCTTACCTCAAATGTAATAATATTATTAGCATATTGAAGGTCAAAAGAGAGAGAACAACATACTATTAACCATGAATTAAAATAAAGCAAGAATGGCTATACTATCATAAACAGTAGAATACAAAGAAAAAAATTATCAGAGAGAGTGAAATAGTGTATAAACATAAAAGTATAAATCCACAGGGAAGATACAGCAATCTTACATGTGTATACATAAAACAACAGCACTGAAAACATGTAAGCAAAGATTAATCAAAAAATCTTTAACAACCTTTTCTCAACAATTGATAAGCTGGGAAATAGCAAAGAAATAGATCTTAAAGCAATATCAATCAACATAATTGACATTTATAGAACACTCCACTTAACAAGAGCAAATACACATACTTTTCCAGTGTCTATGAAAAATATACTGAAAGGGACAATAACATGAGTCATAAAATTTCAAACAAAATCAAATTGAAGATGCTTTCTGACCACTTATTGTAATCAAACTAGAAATAAACCACATTATTAATAACAGGAACATTTCCAAACACTCTGAAATTAAATATCACATATGGATGATATATAAGTCAGCACACATGGATTATAAATAATTCATTGGTCAGAGAGGAAATACAAGATAAATTTTAAAAAATACACATAATCGAATTAAAATGAAAATAGTACAAATTAAAATTTGTGAGATACAATTAATCAGTACTGAGAAATTAGAATACTAAACACATACATTAGAAAATAGGAAAAATAAAAGTCAATAATCTAAGGTAACTCCTTGAGAAATTAGCAAAAGATCAGTAAAGTAAGTCCAAAACAAGCAGAAGGAACAAAATAAGAACATTACAGTTAATGGTTAATAAATGAATTTCCCCCTATAAAATCAAGAAGGCAAGGATGTTCATTATCTCTACTCTTTCTCAACATGGTGCTGGACGTTCTAGCCAGTGCAATAAATCAAGATAGGAAAATAAAAGATACAGACATTGGAAAAAAGGAGTAAAACTTTTACCTAGGCCATTTCAAATAGTAAGTGAAGTAAGTGAAGTCGATCAGTTGTGTCCGACTCTTTGCAACCCCATGGACTGTAGCCTACCAGGCTCTTCTGTCCATGGGATTTTCCAGGCAATAGTACTGGAGTGGATTGCCATTTCCTTCGCCATGAATCTTCCCGACCCAGGGATTGAACCCTGGTCTCCCGCATTGTAGACAGACGTGTTACCATCTGAGCCACCAGGGATTTCAAATAGTACACACACAAAAAAAATTTCCTAGAACTAAGTCAGTTCAGAAAGGTCACAGGGTAAAAAGTAAATATTCAAAAATATATTGTAGTTTTATATACCAGCAATGAAGATGTGGACACTGAAATTAGAAATATCTGCAATTTTTTAAAATTAAATATGAATTGTTAAACAAACCATGGCACAACTATGTGCTGTGTGCTTAGTTGCTCAGTCATGTCTGACTGTGACCCCACCTTTGTCCATGGGAATTCTCCAAGCTAGAATATTAGAGTGGGTAGCCATTCCCTTCTCCATGGGATATTCCCAACCCAGGGATCGGATTCAGGTCTCGTACATTGTAGTCGGATTCTTTACCACTGAGCCACCAGGGAAGGCCAAGAATACTGGAATGGGTAGCCTAGCCCTTCTCCAAGGGATTTTCCCAACCCAGGAATCCAACTGGGGTCTCCTGCATTGCAGGTGGAGTCTTTAATAGCTGTCAATGGGAGGGATAAATTATTCATATGTGTTTATATGGATGAATCTCCTGGATGAATCTCCAGAAAATTTGCTAAATGAAAAGTCCCAGGTTACATAATGCAAAATTTATGTAGCATCCTTGAAATGACAAAATTGCAGAAATAAAGAGATTAATGTTTTCAAGAGGTTATGGAAGGAGAAGTGGGTGTGATTATAAAAGGGCAAGATCAGGGATTCTTGTGATGATGGAAATGTGTTGCATATTCTCACAATTCACTTTAACTTAACTTCGTTTTTAAAATTTCTTAAAGAGTGACATCAACATGATGGCCAAATAACATGTCCCTAGTTTATATCCTCCATCGAAGAATGTCTGGGGATAGCATCTATCCCCAGACAATGTACTCGTCTGGGTGCTGCAGGGTCCCAGGAGTTTACAAAACCCTGGTGTAGTCCAAAAACAAGGAAAATCATTTTGTGAAGACATGCCTACACGTAGACTGCTAACTGATCCAGATCCCAACTATAAACCCAGAAACAGCTCCATACTCTATGAAAACTCAGCTACACAACCTGGTAAAGCAATTATCATCCAATTAAAAATAAATTTTAAAAACTAGAGAAAACTCAGCTACAGCTCCATTAGGCTTTGGTTCTGTCATAAGCACCATATTTTAAGGGACCTGGGAAGACTCTTGCCAACTCATGCACTGGGAAATCACATGTACAGACCTCAGTCCCACCGGTGGGTTCTGAAATGGACCTTGAGCTTTGACTTTAGTCTTGATAATGATACATTTTTTTTTATATGACACCAAGCAACAAATCAAAAATAAACAAGTGAGACAATATCAAACTAAAAAGCTTCTGCACAAGAAATAAAGAAATAATCAACAATGTAAAAAGAAAACAAGGAAACCTACAAATAGGAAAATTTTTTCTTGCAAAACATCTTTCTGATAAAGGTTAATGCCTGAAATATATAAGAAACTCACAAAACTCAGTAAAAACCAAAAATTCCAATTAACAAGGGGCGGAGGATCTGAATAGACACTTTTCCCGAGGAAACACACAAATAACCGAAAGTACATGAAAAGGTGCTTTACATCACTAATCATCATGTAAATATAAATTAAAATCAAAATTAGATATCACTTTACACCTGTTGGTGGAGAAGGCAATGGCACCCCACTCCAGTACTCTTGCCTGGAAATCCCACGGATGGAGGACCCTGGTAGGCTGCAGTCCATGGGGTCGCTAAGAGTCGGACACGACTGAGTGACTTCACTTTCACTTTTCACTTTCATGCATTGGAGAAGGCAATGGCAACCCACTCCAGTGTTCTTGCCTGGAGAATCCCAGGGACGGGGGAGCCTGGTGGGCTGCCGTCTATGGGGTCGCACAGAGTTGGACACGACTGAAGTGACTTGGCAGCAGCAGCAGCACCTGTTAGAATAGCTATTATCAAAAAGACAATACATAAATATTGAAGGAATTAGAGAGGAGGAAATATTTGTGTACTGCTGGTGATAATCTAAATTAATACAGTCACTCTGCAAAGCAATATGGAAGTTCCTAAAAATTTAAAAATAGAACTACCATATGATTCATTAATCCCACTTCTGAGTAAATATTTAAAGGAAATGAAATCACTATCATGAAAAGATATCTTTACCCCATATTCATTGCAGCCTGAGTCACAGTATCTAAGATAAAACAATTTAAGTATCTGTCTACAGATGAATGGATAAAGAAGATGTGCAGTATAAATATATACAATGGAATATTTTCAGCTTGAGAAATGATGAAAATTTTCCACTTATGATAACTCAGATGGACCTTTAGGGCATTATGCTAAGTGAAATAAGCCAAACAAAGAAAAATACTGTATAATCTCACTTATATGTGGAATCTAAAATAGCTTAAGTCATATAAACAGAAAAGAATGGTTTTTGACAGAGGTTGAGGTTTGGGGAGATGGGGAGATGTTATCAAAGGGTAAACTTTCAGTTATAAGATGAATAAGTTCTA
Source organism: Bos indicus (assembly GCF_029378745.1). Classification (NCBI taxonomy): domain Eukaryota; kingdom Metazoa; phylum Chordata; class Mammalia; order Artiodactyla; family Bovidae; genus Bos; species Bos indicus. Next base: position 76,418,949 of record NC_091765.1, read on the forward strand.
AGGATGTAATGTACAGCATGGTGACTACAGTTAATAATACTTTATTTTATACATAAAAGTTCCTAAGAAATTAGATTTTAAATATTCTTACTATACACATGGGCAGTGATTATGTAAGGTGATGGAAATAATAACTAACTTTAGTGTGGTAATTGTTTTGCTGTATATAATATATATATATATATGTATATGCATCAAGTCACACATATACTTTATAATTACATAATACAATATCTCAGTAATTCTGGGAAAAATAAAAATAAAAGATTCTCTTTTTACTACATTGATAAAAAACCAAAATTAATATTTTTGCTGCAGGATAATTTTAATAAAGAAATAAAGAGGCAGGCTTTAGCAAATTGAAGATTGCAATCAAGTGCTGATGACTTTTCTTACAAAAATAGCATAGTTTTGAAGAACAGCAATACACATTTCATGACATATATTTTCTCTTAAATCAAAGAGTTTTTAAATGTATTTTTAGTACCCTGACCACTAAACTTATATTGATAACATGGTAACTACATTGGGAAGAAATTGTAATTAATATTGTACCATCTTTCTTTTTTTCGGAATGGGTCTTAACTGAAATAATTTGTTTAGAAAAAGTTTAATGGGAGAGACACATGGGCAGATAATGGAAATTTTTGCTCAGGAAAATTACAGTATGATTAAGTAATTTACCATATATCATAGGATCCTGATTCCTTACAATCTAAATTTAAAATACATATTACACACAATGCTAAAGGCAGTATGAAAGAAGCCTGAAAGTGAAGTTGCTCAGAGGCTCTGCCATCCATGGGATTTTCCAGGCAAGAATGCTGGAATGGGCTACCATTTCCTTTTCTAGGGGATCTTCCCAACCCAGGGATCAAACCCAGGTCTCCTGCATTGCAGACAGACGCTTTACTCTCTGAGTCACCAGGGAAGCCCATAATATTAAAGACAAATTATAGTATAGAATCCAGGCTTCCCAGGTGGTGCTAGTGATAAAGAGCCCACCTGCCAATGCACAATTCTGTGTATATAAATTCTATCTCCTATGTACCAAACATGCAAATCATTTTATTGACAAAGGAAATTTCTTTTAGAAATTTGAAAATAGAATCTAGAGTAATGAAAATAAAAGGTACAACATTATTTGCACTTTCAGTAGATATATGCAGTTAGTATCTATTACTGTAATTAACCTAAGGCATTCATAAGGAAAGTGAGCTAAAATTAACTACATAGGCACAGAATTGTTTAATCAAATTATGAAGAACAAAATAACAATTTTTCCAATATCATATAACTAATTAGAGTAGGTGACACTTAACACACATGGGTATTATATTGGGCAAACCTTTTTGCTCTTTCCATATTATGTGAAGCTCAAATAAAGGCCTCTTACTAAGTTTTAGAAATGAGACACACTGAAAATAGGACAAGAATTCACAAAATAGAAACCACTGACCAAAGAGACTTTCTTTTCATGTCTCTCTTTTATTCCCACATTTATTTTCATTTATTTTAAAGCATCTCTACTTGTTTTTTGTCCTTTTACCTGGCTACCTGAATCATCAAGGAGGATTAATGTGACTTTGAACCACCATGAACTTCTTTTACCTTTTTCTCAGCACCCGTCCTACCTACGCAGGCTGAAGATGCTTTGAAGTCAATGGGCAGCCCACATAAGAGGTGATTAGTAGGGTTCAGAGCAAACAAAAATAGTTTCCTGACAAAGGCTCATACCTTTCCACAAATATCTCCAGCCTGGAGTGTCACAACTCTTTTCTAGAAAGGCAAGTTACTTACCTATTCAACTAAGCTCACTTTTAGTCCCTGTGCCTTAGATCCAAGTAAGGCTGTTTGTTTGACTGTTTGGGACAAATCTCTCTTTGGGTCACATACTAAACCATGAACTTTTCCTCTCAGGATCTCTCCCACAGTATGAGGCTATCTCTGTGTGTCACCCTTGATAGAATACTGTAAAAGGACCTGAAAAATGATGACAGAGTAAAAGGGAAAATGTAGCTGCTGACAAGCACAAAAATGATGAGACAAATACATTTTGAGATGGTTGCTGAACCCTGACAGTTGACTGAAAGCTAATCAGGCAAAGCACCATGGCCAATGCCAAAGAGAATTCTGGCAGAGGAGAGGAGCACCTTCTAGTAATTATGGGAAATTGAGTAGCAGTGTTGTAATTGAAAAAGGACCAGTTGTGTTCTGAACCTGCCTCTGCTGATCACCCCTCTACTTCTCCGAGCCTATTTCTTAATAAAAAAGATTCCAGGGAAGAAAATTTCTGTTTTCTTTCAGAATCTGATGATTAAAAAAAAAAGACTTTGCAAAATGTACTCATCCAAATGTTTTCATCATTATCACTGGTGCTCGAGATTGGTTGGGTTTTAAGGAAAATGAAGTAAAAGTAATCCACAAAGGACCATTACAAATAAAGAGAAATCAGGATACAAGACAAAAATAAATCAAGTGCTGTTTTTTAAGAAATGTCACTAACATGAAAATGAGAACTGTAAAGTTGAATAGCTGTAGCTAGTATTATATCATGTGCAAGAAGATACTGATTTGGGACAGAATGTCTTCCTGTACCTCACATATCATCCTGTCATCTGTAGCTACTTCTATTTCAAACTCAGTGAAGATATTAAAAGAAAAAAAAATTTTCTGCCAAACTTTTCATACTGTTTTGATACTATTCTTTTTGGGGCAAAATAGGTACATGATTCTTGATATTTTTCTTATCAGCCTTTTAGCTATTTATAGGTCTAATTATTTATGATGCAAAACTTATGATTAATGAATTCTTCAATACCTTACATGCATTTGGGTGACACAGGAGGCAAAAATAGCATATTAAAAGCATAGAGCTGGAAATGTTGGCAACAGTTTTGGGCTTATATATGAATAAACAGAAACCTCAGCATACATACTTTTTATAAATACAAGTCAGAAATGATAGTGTAAATATCTGCTTTCTCCAGAAGCTAAGTGGTGAAAGTTTATTTTGATATGAATAAAAGTAATAAAATAATAATAATAATATTATTGATAATAGTATATTATATAATAATAATAATAAAAGTAATTACCTTATTCAGGGTAAGACAAATTCTAAACATATTCTATTTCATAAATGTTAATCTAAACAAAATTCATAAATATGAGCGAAATATCTAGAAAATAAAAGTATAGAAAATTATCATTTAATTTGGGGGGATAAAAGCAGGCAAGGAAGAAAAATTCATCGCTCTAAAACATGGTAAATCTTTACATAACCAAATTAACACAGCAGTTTTAAGGAATACGGGTGTTTTGATAATGAGCATGACACGAAGAATAAGTCTCAAATGAGAAATTACTTTCTGTGAAAAAATGTTTCTGCAGTAAAATAATTGGTTTCTGAGTCAATGCCTTTTTAAACAGTAATTAATGAGAACTACTGACAGTGGAGTTAAGAGAAAATGATATTCCTGGGTTAACTATGAGAAAAATCAGTTCATTCTCTCTGTTTATAGGCTGAAGTGTTAGTTGATTAAAGAAAAAAATGATGGAAAGAAAATAAAGTATATCTTTCTCAGATATACTCAGATATCATCATTACATTGCCCTATCTAAATAGAAAGTAGAGTCAGGATATAAGTATATTTCTTTTCTATGTTAATTAAATGAGTTTTACAATAATAGAAAGATTAATTCAGTATCAGAGTAGATTGCTGATTTCTAGTAGATTTCAGTTACAAAGGCAAATTAGAATTACTTCCAAAACTTACTTCTAAAATTTTTTCATATATTTTTCCACTATTATAAACTGAGACTTATATTTGGAGATCCTGAAAAATCTGTTATTTCTAATATAAGTAACTCATCTGTTTCACTAGATTACCAATATACACCATATCAATAAATTTCTAAAGTAAATTTGAAGTTTAAAGGAGAAAGATGTTTCTACATACATTATGTCTATTATCTTTGAAAATGTAAATGCTTTAAAACATAAAAATGCTTAAAATTTATTGATTTATTAAATCTCTGCCTTCTGTGAATCAAAGGTAAATATAAAGAACCTGAATGGGTAACAAATCAATAACACATTAAACAAATTTTAAATCTTTTATTGCTTTACCCACAAGTCAACCAAAATATATGTGTGATAAGAACTTTTAACATTTGTCATAAAAATAAGAAAATAGGAAGCAGTAAATAAGCTGTTATCTTCAGGCCATAATATAATTACACTGTATCTTTTCCATTCACAAGCTATGTAGTGACAGTTTCCTAGGTATCTTTTTAAATGTATCCTCTAATTTTATCTCCATTGTGTAAGCGAGGAAACTAACACACAAATAAGTTTGCTGATAAGAAAGATATTAATTCTCATATAAATTATAAATTAGTATGCTCTATTAGATCTACAACACCTATATTTCTTTATCTTGAGGGTTTAAACAATCTTCTTTTTCAATAGTAATCAAACTGCATAGGTAAGGAATTTGGATTAAATCAGGAAATTACCAATATGGAGAGTTTAACCAGGAGACTCTGAGTATAGAATTAGAAATAAGAGGAGTTTTTCATTAAAAAAAAAAAAATCCCTCATGGATGGGGGCCTTCCTTGGTTGTCCAGTGGTTAAGATTCCATGCTCCCTGTGCAGGGGACCAGGGTTCGATCCCAAAGAATTAGAACCCACATGCTATACACAAATAAAAGCCCACATGCTAAAACTAAAAGCAACTAAGACCCAGTGCAGCTAAATGAATTTTTAAGAATCCATCATGGCTAACCTTCTTTTTATTCATGAAGAGGGACAAAATCAGTTACAAGCAGACAGAGGAATAAAGAGAGAAAGAGAGGGAGAGAAAGAAGGAAGGAAATAGGCAGGAAAGAACATGAATAAAGGAGGGAAGGAAGAAGTGAAGAAGAAGAAGTAGAAAGGAAAAGAGGGAGCAAGGGATTATTTATTCTATTGGACTTCTTTCAGTAAATTTTGTTTTAAATACTGAACCTGTATTTGAGGCTGATAGCCTTCTATTTCTGTAACAATAACCACTTTGACATATTTTATAAAAGAGAAAAAATCATAAATATGAAGATAGTTCAGTTCAGTTCAGTTCAGTCACTCAGTCATGTCCGACTCTTTGCGACCCCATGAATCGCAGCATGCCAGGCCTCCCTGACCATCACCAACTCCCAGAGTTCACTCAGACTCACGTCCATCGAGTCAGTGATGCCATCCAGCCGTCTCATCCTCTATTGTCCCCTTCTCCTCCTGCCCGCAATCCATCCCACCATCAGAGTCTTTTCCAATGAGTCAACCCTTCGCATGAGGTGGCCAAAGTACTGGAGTTTCAGCTTTAGCATCATTCCTTCCAAAGAAATCCCAGGACTGATCTCCTTTAGGATGAACCGGCTGGACCTCCTTGCAGTCCAAGGGACTCTCAAGAGTCTTCTCCAACACCACAGTTCAAAAGCATCAATTCTTCGGCGCTCAGCTTTCTTCACAGTCCAACTCTCACATCCATACATGACCAGTGGAAAAACTATAACCTTGACTAGACGGAGCTTTGTTGGCAAAGTAATGTCTCTGTTTTTGAATATGCTGTCTAGGTTGGTCATGACTTTTCTTCCAAGGAGAAAGCAACTTTTAATTTCATGGCTGCAATCACCACCTGCAGTGATTTTGGAGCCCAAAAAATAAAGTCTGACACTGTTTCCACTGTTTCCCCATCTACTTCCCATGAAATGATGGGACCAGATGCCATGATCTTCGTTTTCTGAATGTTGAGCTTTAAGCCAACTTTTTCACTCTCCTTTTTCACCTTCATTAAGAAGCTTTTTAGTTCCTCTTCACTTTCTGCCATAAGGGTGGTGTCATCTGCATATCTGAGGTTATTGATATTTCTCCCGGCAATCTTGATTCCAGCTTGTGTTTCTTCCAGTCCAGCGTTTCTCATGATGTTCCCTGCATATAAGTTAAATAAGCAGGGTGACAATATACAGCCTTGATGTACTCCTTTTCCTATTTGGAACCAGTCTGTTGTTCCATGTCCAGTTCTAACCGTTGCTTCCTGACCTGCATACAGATTTCTCAAGAGGCAGGTCAGGTGGTCTGGTATTCCCATCTCTTTCAGAATTTCCCACAGTTTATTGTGATCCACACAGTCAAAGGCTTTGGCAGAGTCAATAAAGCAGAAATCGATGTTTTTCTGGAACTCTCTTGTTTTTTCCATGATCCAGTGGATGCTGGCAATTTGATCTCTGGTTCCTCTGCCTTTTCTAAAACCAGCTTGAGCAACTAGAAGTTCACAGTTCACGTATTGCTGAAGCCTGGCTTGGAGATTTTTGAGCATTACTTTACTAGCATGTGAGATGAGTGCAATTGTGTGGTAGTTTAAACATTCTTTGGCATTGCCTTTCTTTGGGATTGGAATGAAAACTGACCTTTTCCAGTCCTGTGGCCACTGCTGAGTTTTCCAAATTTGCTGGCATATTGAATACAGCACTTTCACAGCAGATAGTAGGAAAGGCCGACATTAAATTTTAGCACTATTTTGGATAAATAATTATAGAAACATGTGATAACTATAAGGGAGATTTAGAGACACAAGGTACACTAATATAAGAAAATGTTTCCAAATGATAGGCACTCTTATGCCCAACAAAGAGCTTCTTTGACATGGAAGATAAGCTTCAAGGAAGATTATCACTAAACCTTAAAAAAATAGAGGTGCAAAGCCATCATGTAGGTGTTGTCTGGCCTGGAGGGATGTCATTCCTAATTCTTGCAACAGTATTCATGGACTAGCAGCTGCTCTGTGTAAGTGACAAATCTTTGACCTACTTGATGGATCTGTCAGTGGACTAAGGGCAGAGAGAGTCATCTAGAGAATAGCAGTTTCATGACTCAGCCTGGGATAATCAACAACTAAAGTGCTGACAAAATGTCAGCCCAATGTTCTGTCCCTTTTGCTGTCAAAAGCCTCTGAGACCCTGAATAACTACGTTCTCTCCCATGAGAAAGTAAAAACAGTCACTTTAATAATATAGAGCACTGTGATCTGATGAGATTTACCTTCTGCAAAAACAAAGCAATACTCTGCCTTGTTCTGTGGAAAATGTTTCTTCCTAAGCTTTTCCAAAGGTGTGATCCTGCTGTGTATCTGGATTGTTTCTCCAAGAAAGGATAATCCTCTTTATACAGTTTTGAGGCTGTATCCGTCAGCACACACACAAATTCACATCCTGTCAGTATCTGCCTCATCTGTCAGTTTGTTTATGCATCTAGCTGTAATGTAATGTAAACCTGGATCATGAAATATTCTATATTTTAATATGGACGAGAGAAAAACAAATATCTTTGTGTGACTGGTAGCCAAACAGCTTGATAGAAAAGTTTTTAGCTAAGATTTGATAAGAGGAGAAGCACTCGATGATATTTAAACAGAAATACATTACAAGAATTAGACTATGTGTGTTTGTTGGAGCCAGTTTAGTAGTCTAGTGGCTATTGCCTCTGCATCTAGTTTTAGGACTGAATTCAGGTCTACAGTTGACAAAGGAAATATTCATAACAGGGGGAGAGCAAAACTAACTGGCAGCTGTGTCTATCACTTACTACCTCCAACCTTTGTGATAAGGGGCAACTGTAGGACAGCCTATAGTGCTTCACTGTGGATCTTCACCCACCCTGGCCCAGGATCCAAATTTGAAGAAGATCCAGTGGGAGCAGAACAGACAGCAGGTCTGACTACTGTCCCCAGACAACTATTGAGCCTACATATGAGTGTGGATATGTGGAAGCAGGAATAAGACCTGGCCTTGCACCAAGCTTCAGAGCATTAAAACATAAGACCACTTCTCCCACACAGATTTTTCTATGGTCAATCAAACTTAACACCATGCAATGAAGAAAATCAATAAAATATGGCTCCAGATTAGCTAAATTGACAGAGTGAGAAGAACCAATATAGGTTTTACTGCAGAAAATAAAATGAGAAAAGTAACATAAATCATTATATAAATAAACTGGGAAGGCATACAAAAGACTTCCAAAGGATGTTCACAGGCTATCTCAGGTTGTGGGGACATCTTCTTAGACAGAACCATCTGTCCAATCTAGACAAGGTCAGCTGATGCTCACAATTAGAAATAAGCCAGAAGAAAACAGAAAAAAATAAAACAGTAAAAATTATGTATGATCAAACAGTCCCTCCATACTTTCAGAAATAGAGGATATAGATACAGAGAAAGAGATACATACAATTTTGAATAAGCTATTCTTTTTTATAGGTGAAGATATGTCAATACCATCAGCCATGACAGTTCAGAGTCTCTAAACTGAAATTAACAGTAGGCATGATTGAATTAGCAAACTCTCAGTGGCTCAGTTGGTAAAAAATCTGCCTGCAGTGGAGGAGGTCATGAGGAAAATCCCCTGGACAAGGAAATGGCAACCCACTCCAGTATTCCTGCCTGGAGAATTCCATGGATGGATGAGCCTGGTGTGTTACTGTCTGCTGCTCCTGCTAAGTCGCTTCAGTTTTGTCCGACTCTGTGCGACCCCATAGACGGCAGCCCACTAGGCTCTTCTGTCCCTGGGATTCTCCAAGCAAGAATACTGGAGTGGGTTGCCATTTCCTTCTCCAATGCATGGAAGTGAAAAGTGAAAGTGAAGTCACTCAGTCGTGCCGACACTCAGCGACCCCATGGACTGCAGCCTACCAGGCGACCCCATGGACTGCAGCCTACCAGGCTTCTCCATCCATGGGATTTTCAAGGCAAGAGTACTGGAGTGGGTTGCCATTAACTCCTCCTAAGGAATTGCAAAGAGTTGGACACAACTGAGCTGCTAACATTTACTCACATTATTGAACTGGAGTCCTGAGAGCCCAACCAGCTTTCAACCCTCTTTATGAAATAAAGTGTCCCTTATTACTGATTGAAATTCTGTGTTTTCTTTACATTTAAGAGCTTGTATTCTCTTTTTATCTTTAATTTAAGAAAAACCAAGGGAAAATATTGTATTATGATGAGATTAATCAATCCATTTGTCTTTCAAGGATATACATATTTTTAATTTGGCGAGACCAGCTTAAAATTTGTCAATATTAATCCCATGAATTTGTAAGTATATATGTTTATCAATTTTATATTTCCTTACTTTCAGTTCAGAGGATCATGTACATGCTGTATTGTGAAATATTTCATTTTAACTCAATGCTTATAGTAGACATGAATTGCTGTAAGAATACTGATTTAAATTTCTATGTTTTTAGGGCCATATTAAATGTTTCTTTGAATAATGCAATAAACTGGCTATTAATCAAGATGGATAAATAACTTTGCAATATATAAATACTTCTTTTATCTAAATGGCACTCTCTGTTCAAAACTAATCCTTAGGAATTTTCCTCCAGGATATTCAATATGACATCATAATTTATACTCTAACATGCAGGGTACATCATGAGAAACGCTGAGCTGGAAGAAGCACAAGCTGGAATCAAGATTGCTGGGAGAAATATCAATAACCTCAGATATGCAGATGACACCACCCTTATGGCAGAAAGTGAAGAGGAACTAAAAAGCCTCTTGATGAAAGTGAAAAAGGAGAGTGAAAAAGTTGGCTTAAAGCTCAACATTCAGAAAACGAAGATCATGGCATCTGGTCCCATCACTTTATGGGAAATAGATGGGGAAACAATGGAAACAGTGTCAGACTTTATTTTGGGGGGCTCCAAAATCACTGTAGATGGTGATTGTTGCCATGAAATGAAAAAAACACTTACTTCTTGGAAGGAAAGTTATGACCAACCTAGATAGCATATTCAAAAGCAGAGACATTACTTTGCCAACAAAGGTCCGTCTAGTCAAGGCTATGGTTTTTCCAGTGGTCATGTATGGATGTGAGAGTTGGACTGTGAAGAAAGCTGAATGCCAAAGAATTGATGCTTTTGAACTGTGGTGTTGGAGAAGACTCTTGAGAGTCCCTTAGACTGCAAGGAGATCCAACCAGTCCATTCTAAAGGAGATCTGTCCTGGGTGTTCTTTGAAAGGACTGATGCTAAAGCTGAAACTCCAGTACTTTGGCCACCTCATGCGAAGAGCTGACTCATTGGAAAAGACTCTGATGCTGGGAGGGATTAGGGGCAGGAAGAGAAGGGGACGACAGAGGATGAGATGGCTGGATGGCATCACCGACTCGATGGACATGAGTTTGAGTGAACTCCGGGACTTGGTGATTGACAGGGAGGCCTGGTGTGCTGCAATTCATGGGGTCGCAAAGAGTCGGACCCGACTAAGTGACTGAACTGAACTGAACTGAACTGAACATATTACTCCCAAGGCAGACATCCACCAGTGATTGTAGGAGTGACTTAGAACAGGAGAGGGAAGCTACTGAGGTTAAAAACAAAAAAGAGGGATACTGATTTCCAAGATAAGGAAATAAATTAATTAGGGAATGAAAAACACTGAAAAGAGAAATAAGAAAAGGAGGAAAAATTAGCAATAATTTAGGGACTACTCATTGTGGAATAGTGTTAAATTGTTTCCTCTATTTCTATCTTTCTCTATCTCCCCCTGTCTCTCTCATACACATACACATGGACATGAACAACATTAAAAAAAAAAAAAAACAACTATTGATCAGTGTGATAAGATCTATAAATACAACCAAGAATAGGACACAGAAAACCTTCAGTATAATTGGAGAAGCTTGTATAGCCATTTGCCTCTATCCTACCAGAATTAGTTTCCACCCAATCCCTAACAATTATCTATTGTCATAATTAAACTTTTATATTTTCTCTTTGAAGCTTTCCCTAAACATATTTAATTAGTCACCCCCATTTTGTGTGGTCTAAGTTATTATTTGCAATAATTCTATCTTTGTGATAATTAGTTTTATAGTTATGACAGATACTCTATTAATAAAAAATTATTATAAATTCAATAGTTTGATATGGTTGAATCTGAGACTCTGAAAGAATGTATGAACAGTTGTACCTTGATATTGAGCTGTGGAGACATTTGGAGCTTGAGCTTCAATTATGGGCCTCTGGCTCAGAAGAAAAATTTTGTTTAATGTTCATAGAATATCTATAAAACAAATGTTTTTTCCCCTTGCTTATAGTTAGACAGTGGGAAAATGCAGAAAGTAATTATCTTTAACAAAAATTCTTAAAAATAATGGGTAGAAGAGGATTGACCCCAAGTGTTTATAATGCTAATACCAATTTCTCTCTGAATTGCAATCATCTGTATTAACTACTGTATTCTCTGTCTCTTGCACCCAGCAGAGGTGGGTTCATATAACACTCTTACTAACAGTGGCTCATGTAAACATTCAGTAAGTATTCCTTATGAATATATATCCTAATATGCATTAGTGTGGTAACTTCAGTTGTCTCTGATTCTTGCCTGTCCTCATTATTCAGTTCAATCACTTTACCATTGTTGCAAAATTTGAATTCACTCTGGATGCCACATTTTCTTATCCTACATTGATATTGTACCAAAAAATGAAAATAAATATCAATAATATCACAGAGTTCTCTTACCGCCCTGCTTTGGTAGGAGGATGATAAAAGTCTGGCTAATAAAAGTTAAATAAGTTATAATTTCTACATAAAGATTAATTATGCATAAGTTAATGTATATTTATTGGATATTTTCTTAATTATTTGTTGATAGGTTTTATGACTTTAATAGACTCAAAATTTTAGTATGTCTTTGGGTCAATAAAGATTTCATATATATTAGATGCAGTGTTCACTGCGTGCATGTTCAGTTACTCAGTAGTGTCCAGCTCTTTGAGATCCCATAGACTGTAGCCTGTCAGGATCCTCTGTCCTTGGAATTTTTGAGGCAAGAAAACTGGAGTGGGTTACCATTTCCTATCCCAGGGAATCTTCCACCAAGGTATCAAGCCCTGCATCTCTTTGTCTTCTGCATTGGCAGGTGGATTTTTACCAATGCGCCAACTGAGAAGCCCTACAATGCTCGTGCTGCTGCTGCTGCTAAGTCGCTTCAGTTGTGTCCGACTCTGTGCGACCCCATAGACGGCAGCCCACCAGGCTCCTCGGTCCCTGGGATTCTCCAGGCAAGAACACTGGAGTGGGTTGCCATTTCCTCCTCGAATGCATGAAAGTGAAAAGTGAAAGTGAAGCTGCTTAGTCATACCAACTCTTAGCGATCCCATGGACTGCAGCCTACCAGGCTCCTCTGTCCATGGGATTTTCCAGGCAAGAGTACTGGAGTGGGTTGCCATTGCCTTCTCCCTACAATGCTCGTATAATGCTATTAAACTAACTACCTAATTATCCAAACTACTAAGCAGCAGAAGCAAGTTTTTTGTTTAACTAGAGCTTTAAGAATCCTAAAGGAGGAGATTTGGATATTAACTTTGACTAGAGTCAGAAGGGAAAGCCTGTTCACAGTGTTCCCTGACTTGCTTAAGAAAGTAAAAGAAAGAAAAAGAAATGGAAAGGAAAGGAACAGAAAGGAAGAAGCAGGAATATCTTATTACAATATTCTTTACAGAGAAAGAATGAGTGGCAGATAGAACACTACAGTTCAGTTCAGTTCAGTTCAGTTCAGTCCCTCAGTCGTATCTGACTGTTTGTGACCCCATGGACTGCAGCACACCAGGCTTCCCTGTCCATCACCAACTCCCAGAGCCTTCTCAAACTCATGTATATCAAGTTGGTGATGCCTGATGCTGGGAAAGATCTTTAATTTCATACGTGTTGTTGTTGTTTACAAGCTAAATCTTGTCCAACTTTTTGCACCCCCATGAATTGTAGCCCACCAAGCTAGTCTGTCCATGGAATTTCCCAGGCAAGAATGCTGGAGTGGGTTGCCATTTTCTCCTCCAGGGTATCTTCCCAAACCAGGGATCAAACCCACGTCTTTTGCATTGGCAGGCAGATTTTTTACCACTGAACCACCAGGGAAGCCCCTTTATACATATTAGGTTAAATTTAAGATTTGGCAATATGCTAGTCTAATGACAGGAACCCTACTGCACAGCTCTTCCCAAATATCCTTGATTAAATTAATAGATGGGTACACAAACTTGAGATCTCCAGTAAAGGAGTTCAGGACTATGCATTTTAACAAACATGCAAGGTAATCATTCATTTTTGAGGAACACAGAAAAACTAGACTTCAGACTAGAAAAATATAATTTAGATTCTGAGCTCTCCTATTAAGTATCTATTTGACTTCTCACATAAACATTTTTTAAATTAACCTTAGCAGAATTTTAATATGTCCATTATATTTAGAGAGGACTTTTTGCCTGGTACTACAGTTGAGTATTTCATTTTGTAAAGTAATAGATTCAAAAGATATATGTTCCAATGTCTTTTCCTGTTTTAAAATGTTGATGTCATAAAACTGCTACCATTTTTTTTCTTGTTTATTTGTCGTCATTATTTTCAAGAGATTTGTGGGAGCATAGTTTAATTAGAAAATGCTGAGATTAAAGGGATACATTAGCAGGCGTTTAAGTACATTGAGGTTATCTCACTAGTTTTCTGATGTACACAATTTCAGATACTCTATTAACCTAATCAAATGAAATACAGCTATGATTACATGAGTCACACTCAGAGTGAGATTTTGTTTTAGCAGAATGGCATAGCAGTATCAATGATTAAAATATATGTATTTGACTTTGCCAAGTTAGTTGTGAGGCAACCTGGATAAAGGAAATCAACCCTGAATATTCATCGGAAGGACTGTCTCTGAAGCTGAAGCTCCAATACTTTGGCCACCTGCTGTGAAGAGCCAACTCATAGGAAAAGACTGATCCTGGGAAAGACTGAAGGCAAAAGGAGAAGGGGACTGCAGAGGATGATAGCATCACCAACTCAATGGACATGAATTTAAGTTAACTCTGGGAGATAGTAGGGCTTTCCAGGTTGCTCAGTAGTAAAGAATCCACCTTCCAATGCAGAAGCCACAGGAGATGCAAGTTTGATCCCTGGGTCAGGAACATCCCATGGACAGAGGAGCCTGGCTGGCTATAGTCCATCTAGTTGCAAAGAGTCAGACATGACTTAGCAACTGAAAAACAACAGCAAACAACTAAACTAACTGATATGGTAAATTCATACTAATCACCTTATAAAATATATAGCTAAAATTTGAATCTCAGAAAATATTTACACTAACTCCAATATATAATGTTATTAATATATTTCCTGAAAGTATACTGAAACATACTGTAAACTATGTAGTTTAGTTGCTATAATGTACTCTCTAATTCGGTTAAGGAACAACTTTGTGTATCAACATTATGGGGAGAATTTCAAATGAAATAGAAATGATGAAAAGGAAGATATTACACACTAAGTTTATTAGTCACAGAAGATCTAATGATTAGAGTGATAATCAATTTTATGATATTATTGCACTGGAAGGTTCTAAAATGACAATACTTTGGAGTACCTTGAATTGAGTAAGTTATTTAACAACTATTAACTATTAAGCAATAAAGATGAAATAATCCTGTATAATAACAGCATGATAATACCAAGGAAGATATTTATTGTTCAAGAAAGTGAATAGTTTGTTTTGGCACCCCAAAAAATCCTATACATTTACAATAGCAAGAAAGCAATTTATTGTTCAAGAAAATAAATAGGTTCAGTCTTGGCACTCCAAAAAGGTCCTATACAATATATTTCAGTACAGTTTAGCTGCTCAGTCGTGTCTAACTCTTTGTGACCCCATGGACTGCAGCAAGCCAGGCCTCCCTGTCCATCACCAATTCCTGGAGCTTGCTCAAATTCATGTCCATCGATTCAGTGATGCCATCCAACCATTTCATCCTCTGTTGCCCCCTTCTCCTCCTGCCTTCAGTCTTTCCCAGGATCAGGGTCTTTTCCAAGGAGTCAGTTCTTCACATCAGGTGACCAAAGTATTGGAGTTTCAGCTTCAGCATCAGTCCTTCTAATGAATAGTCAGGACTGATTTCCTTGAAGATTGACTGGTTTCATCGCCTTGCTGTCCAAGGCAATCTCAAGAGTCTTCTTCAACACCACAGTTCTAAAGCAACAATTCTCCGGCACTCAGCTTTCTTTATAGTCCAACTCTCACATTCGTATATGACTACTGGAAAAACCATAGCTTTGATTAGATGGACCTTTGTTGGCAAAGTAATGTCTCTGCTTTTTAATATGCTGTCTAGGTTGGTCATAGCTTCTTCCAAGATGCAAGTGTCTTTTAGTTTCATGGCTGCAGTCACCATCTGCAGTGATTTTGGAGTCCCACCCCCGCAAAAAAAAATAAAGTCTGTCCCTGTTTCCCAATCTCTTTGCCATGATGTGAGGGGACCAGATGCCATGATCTTCTTTTTTGAATGTTGTTTTAAGCCAGCTCTTTCACTCTCCTCTTTCACTTTCATCAAGAGGCTGTTTAATTCTTAGCTTTCTGCCTAATCTGCATATCTGAGGTTGTTGATATTTCTCCTGGTAATCTTGATTCCAGCTTGTGCTTCATCCAGCCCAGCATTTAGCATGATGTACTCTGCACAGAAGTTAAATAAACAGGATGACAATATTCAACCTTGACAATTTTGAACCAGTCTGTTTTTCCATGTCCAGTTCTAACTGTTGCTTCTTGACCTGAGTTCAGATTTCTCAGGAGGCAAGTAAGGTGGTCTGATATTCTTATCTCTTGAAAAAATTTCCACAGTTAGTTATGATCTACACATTCAAAGGCTTTGCCACAATCAATAAAACAGAAGTAGATGTTTTTGTGAAATTCCCTTGCTTTTTTGATGATTCAACAGATGTTGGAAATTTGATCTCTGGTTCCTCTGGCTTTTCTAAATCCAGCTTGAACATCTGGAAGTTCATGGTTAACATACTGTGGAAGCCTGGCTTGGAGAATTTTGAGCATTACTGTGCTAGCATGTGAGATGAGTGCAATTGTGTGGTAGTTTGAACATTCTTTGACATTGCCTTTCTTTGGGAGTGGAATGAAAGTTGACCTTTTCCAGTCCTGTGACAATTGCTGAGTTTTCCAATATATATTTAGTAGATTCAAAAGATATATGTTTTAATGTCTTTTCCAGTTTTAAAATGTGTGCATATATATATATGCACACATATATACACACATATGTTTGCACAAATATACATATATGTGTGTATTATAACAAAAGCAAATTTATGTTTATAGGCTATTTCAGGTTTTTGTGTAATGTAATTAAAAATTATGCATATGGATTCTCCAGGCAGGAATACTGGAGTGGGTTGCCATTTCCTTCTCCAGGGGATCTTCCCAATCCAGGGATCAAACCCAGGTCTCCCGCATTGCAGGCAGATGCTTTAAGCTCTGAGCCACCAGAGAAGTCAACCTAGCCTAGCTAGCAACCTGGCTAGCAAAACCCTTTTAAAACTTGGGTAGATATATTTTTCCAATTAGTATGGCACCCTAGCATCTAGCATGGCAGTAAAGAATGGCTCAGCAACAAATGACAGTGCCAACATTCTCTTTAGTAATGGAAGGCATTCCCTTTGTCAGTTGATATGCTATGTAAATTCGTATTCTTTTTTGATACTTGTATCTTTACTGACATTAAGATTAGCACCTTTTAACTTTTATGGTGAATTTTTTATTCATATTCATTTCAGATTTTTCTCACCATACTTCTTTGTTTTAAAAATCAGAATTATTACTTCATAAATCTTGAAAATATTTAATAGTCATTTGCATTTTGATGCTGCATATTTTACTGTACTTTAAATTTTTTTCATATTGCTAATATGTACATCTTTCCTTTATTAACATAGGTTTTCTTTTTGGCTTGGAAGATCTATATTTCAAGTTTTCTCAAGCATATTTTCTAGTATTTTCTCTAATTTTCACTGTGTCATTTAATTTTTTTAAGTTAACTCTATGATATGTTGGGTTTAAATTATCTATTTAAAGTAGTAAAATGAAAAATTAGAAAACGTGTTTTTCCTTTTAGATGTATAATCAATTAAGATGAAATCATTCATAAATAAACCTCCTTTTCCCACAGAATTGAAATGCAAACATTTCTATACTAAACTTTATAGACTATGTATTCTATTACAGTGATCTAATTCCTGTGAAAATATCATGTTATAATTAAAGTAGTTTCATAAAAAATTCAATATCTTGTAAACTCTGTCCTTCATAATTCTTTTTTAGTCTTTATATTTTCTTATTTAATAGAACTGTAGCCTTCTTTATTAGTATTAGAATTTAGAAAACCATCCTCAGGGATTATCAATGGAATTTCATTATACATTATTTTTGGAGGATTGTTTCTTTCTTGAAAGTATATCTTCTCATTAAGAACATAATGTAACCTTTCATTTTTTCTTACCATTTCAATGTCCTTAAAAAATTGTTGTTTCCCTCATATTAATATAAATCCTATACATTCCTTATTATATCTGTTCTCTGGTTCTTATAATTTTGACCACAATTTTAATATATATTTATACATGTGTGCTTATTTCTATCTGTATATGGCTCTTTCTTGGGTTAGAGAGAAACTTTTGTTTATCTTTTTACCAACTATCTTAAATTTTTTCTATTATTTCAGTGTTTAAATAGACACTCAAGTTTATAATCCTATAATTTAAAAAAAATACATCATCTTGGCATTTCTTTCCGAAATATGTATAATTTTCCCTGACCATGACCAATACAAAGAAAAAACATTCCTCTTTTAGTCCTTAATTTAATAGAAAATACTTCAATATGTCTTCATGTTGTCTGATGTTTTCTATCATGCCTTGAAAATTAACTCTGTCCTGGTTAACTAGTTTCTGTTTTACTTAGAATTTTACTATGAATGACTGATTTTTCATGGCTTGGTTTCCTAGAATCTATTATTAAATTGTTTGTTTTCCTTCTTTATTTTTTACCCTTGCAATGAATTTTCTGGATTTAAAGCTAAGTGATTATATTATGCTGTTTTTATGAATTGCTGATTTAATATATAATTATGCATGTTCTATCTATATTTACAAGTGACTATACACTTGGATTATATTTGGTAGAATATTAAGTTTATACTAAGTTACAATTTTTATAATGTAAAATATAAAGAAAATTTTAATTGACAAACAGAAATCAGCTACTAAAACATTGATGTTCCATATCTTTCTTTTAAAAGTGAGGTTTTAATTGCCCTTGTGATCTCTTCATTAGTATTTGCCAGTTCAATTTTTTTAACTTCTCTTGTGTAAAATTGTTAGCTTATACTTCACTGTAAAATAATCAATTTTCTCAAGATTTTATCAAGTACTATATATTGCATGTCATATTCTTTCATGATTTTAGTGTTTTTCATTTCTAGGTTTATCTTTTTCTATTTATGAATTTAAGTTAAGATGCTTTAGTCAACAAGTAAAACAATAAAAGAACTCTGGATAATCAAATGATCTCTATAAACAATGAGATATATTAATTAAAATGTTATCATTGCTTATTAATAACTATGTACCTAGTTATGAAAAAATTATAGATGTAATATGATAAAACAGTGGAAGGTGAAGTTCTGTAGCCAAAGATGGAGTAGAGTTAAATATTCTCTTCCCTTAGGTGGTTAAAACCCATGCTGATAATTTAGTTTACTGCATAGATTTCCAAGGGAATTATGTTCTCCCTTACATTTCAAAAAGGGCATTGAAAACTAAGTTCAAGCTGATTTATTGCAAGATAATCAAGTTAAAATATCCAGTTTCTATTAAGCATTTTAGCTTCAAATAATTTAGAGAACAATTTGATGACTCTTGTCTTATACAAAGTTAGGAACTTCCCTTGGAAGTCCTGTCTGCAGGCCCTGCATCACTGCAGCCCTTTAAAATTTTGCCCAGGTCCAAGGGTACCATAGCCAAGACACCCAATCTGACATCTCTTCTTTGATAAGAATGAGCCAGTCCACATGCATTGTAACAACTGACGTCTGATTGTGTTCCTCTCATTTATACCTATTATCTGAGTGCATTTCTGTTCATTCATCTTTTCACTTGTCCTAGTTCTTAAATTCAGTTCAGCTTTTCAATTTTGCCTGATCCTTCTTCTTATCAATAATAAACAGAGCCATATTTCTTTAGTCTCAAATTATGCTCTCAACCATATGATTTATTTACCAACAGCTTTTCCATCAGAATGAAATGTTTTGAAGGCTTTCACTTTGCTACTTCATTCCCCTCCAACATGAAATCTTAATTTAGAATTATTTTGCTTTCTGGTTTTATCTCTGAGTATATTGTCAAGATATAAAATGCCTTAGTTCCTGGTTATTATATATTTTTTCTAACATTTTATCATCTATCTCAATAATCATTACTTACTTATTTTTTACCTATAGTTACAATATTTCCATCAGAATTTAAGCATAGTATAAGCCTTTTAGCTAGCCACTGATTGCCTAATGTATCTTTTATATCTTTTGATATACATACTGATTCAATTGATATTTGTTTAGAGTACATAGGAGTGAATATTTTCTGAGTTTTCATATGTCTAAATATGTAGCACTTTGATGCTGACAGCGAAGAGAGACATTGGCTGGATAGAGGATTCTGGATCACTGTCATATTCTCTCAGTCTATATATGTTCTTATAATATCCTTAGCTCCTGGTATAACAGATAACATAAATGTAAGTAGGTTTTAATTGGGTCTGAAGGTTGATTAAATATCCATTTATCCTGAAAAATGTAGAAATATTACTGTTGTATCTTAGAATAAATCTTTAAAATTAATATTCTAAGAATTACTTTTAAAAATTTTCTTCAATTTAGAGAAATTCTCTAAATTGTAACCATCTCTGAAATATTTGCTATTTTTATTTGCATATGAGATTTCCTTTATCTGTTCTCTAAGCCTGTTATTTTCCCTCATGAATTTCATTTCCATAAATATTACAGAAAAAAGAAAGTGAAAGTCTCTCAGTCATGTCCAACTCTTTGTGACCCCATAGACTATACAGTCCATGGAATTCTCCAGGCCAGAATACTGGAGTGGGTAGCCGTTCCCTTCTGCAGGGGATCTTCCCAACCCAGGGATCAAACCCAGGTCTCCCAATTGCAAGTGGATTCTTTATCAGCTGAGCCACCAGGGAAGTCCAAGAATATAAATTTAAAAACATTACCAAATGTTTATGAGGCAGCTTATTTCAAGTTAACTGTCATCTACCTAAAGGATGCCAACAAATAGTTTAAAATAAAATGGATCATAGCAGTAGTGACTCACATATTAGAAATTTTACTTTAGTACATGGTTTCTCAGCCTAGGTATTACTTGTGTTTTAGGCTGAATAATGTTCTTGTGGGAGGGGCTGTGTAGAGTGTTTAGCACTAACCTTATCCTCTACAAAATATATGCTAATAGCACCCACTCCACAGCTTTGACAACCAAAAATGTCTCCAGACATTGCCCGTAGTCCCCTTGGGAGAGAAATTGCTGTTAGTTAAGAACTCTTGCTCTGATGTTCTTCTTCCGGGACAACATCCTTGATACTAACAAGATTTAAGCACCATATTTAAATATTTAATTGGTAAAATGGCAATTTAAATCTTTAAAGAATCTAGTTGTTAACCTGTCAATGCCAGTTCTTATCTCAGGCAGGTTTAATGACCATCCCTTAGTGGAAATATCATTTCTAAATGATTTTATTCATGGTCTCTACAGGATCACAAGGCTCTCTGTCTCAAGCTGTATCAGTCATGTCTTCTGTTTAGTTTATTGAAATAATATCTGTAATTCATCATGTGAATAATGTGTGAATAAAGCATTCACCTTAGAGCTGGTATTTCCTCCAGCCGGGATTGAGATGTCTAGTTTCCCATAGCCATCTGGGTTTCTGACAATAGTCTGGCAACACCAGGCAGACATGTTGTCCTACAGAAGGTTGACTCTTTAGTGTTTGATAAGTTACTGGGTCTGAGAGAAGAGCATCTACGTAAACAGAAGCAAGAGAAAACAGAGTAGGATGTATGCTCCAGTCTTTTCCTATTGAATCTCTGACATTCATGCTTTTCTCTGCTAAACATTAACTTGCATCATTGACTCAGCTCCCTGAGCTTGGCAAGAAGCCATTTCAGTTTGTTCACTCTTGGCAAAGACATTTTCATATCAAAGAAAGGCATTAGTAGATTAGTCACACTTTTAGCACAAATATGTGGACTTTGTGTTACCAGAGCTTTGCATGCATTAATTCAGATAGTGCATAGAATAGTACTTGTCGCTCAATAAGGCATATGAGTGAAGCCACTCCAACATTAAATCTTTGATCTGCTTAGTTCTATGTTAATTTCTAGGCTTTTATAATACCTTAGCTATTCTTCAATGTTGTGCAGTATAATCACATTTACTTTTCTGAGTTATTGGAGTGGCCAAACATACATACAAATAACTTTCTAACTCAGGATGGTGGCTCTTTCCTGTTTGACATATGACAGCTCTCTAGGAGTCAAACCTACCCTCGGAGGACAATTTTGTTTATTACTTTATATGTGATACCCAAGCTTGCCCTTTATGTTTACCTGTACTTCATTTAAGGAAAAGTAGGCTGATGTTGTAACAGGGATTATATTAGTTGATTCCCAGATAAGATATTTAAAATAAAAATAATACCTATAAAATCCTAATAGTCCACCAATTCTCCTCTTTCAGTGAGAGAAGTTAATGCTCCTCCCTATATCTCAACTCATTTTGCTATAGCCCAAGTATTACAGGCTTTCTTGGGCAATAAATTCACTTCAAAATCTTTATATCTAATGCTAGGTGTAGCAGATTTCAAGCTGTGAGATCCGGTTGCCACATCTTTGAAACCAGTTCTAGGTCTAAAGCAAGAAAAAGCAAGCACGTATGATCTATTTCTGGAAAATGAAATACAACATTTTAAAAAAAAGTAACTTTCTTTTCAACTATAACCAGTTAGTGCCCAAAGTAATTTATGTACATTTACTATATATATATATATATATATATATATATATATATACACACACACACACACACACACACACACACACACACACACACACACACATGATTATTTGGGGTTTCCAGGTTTGTGTTAGTGAAAAAGAACCCACCTGATAATGCAGGAGACATAAAAGACATGGGTTTGATCCTTTAGTGAAGTAGATCCTCTGGAGGAGGGCATGGCAACCCACTCCAGTATTCTTGCTTGGAGAATTCCATAGACAGAAAAGCCTGGTGAGTCACAGTCCATGGGGTTTCCAGGAGTCACAAAGAGACTGAAATGACTTAGCTAACATGCACACATGATTATTTTATAATATTGTAACTTTAAGAGGACCTTTAAAAATTGACAGGAATTTAGAATTAAAAACTGTTGGTAGGTGGAATTGGTTTCATTCATGCCCAGTTAATGTCATCTGTGCTCCTGATGCAGCTAAATAATGTCAATTGCTCTTGGATCAACATTTTCAGTTCTGGGTCCATTACTTATTAGGTATATTATTTTGGCAAAATTCTTTATTTTCTGTAAGGTTTAGTTTCCTCATTGTGTCAGTGTTTCCCAGGGGTTTCCCAGGTGATGCTAGTAGTAAAGAACCTGCTAACAATGTAGGAGATTTAAGAGATGTGAGTTCCATCCCTGGGTTGGGAAGATCCCCTGGAGGAAGGCATAATAACCTACTCTGGTATTCTTGCCCGGAAAATCCCATGGACAGAGGATCTTGGTGGGCTACAGTTCAAGGGGGTTGCAAAGAGTGGGACATGACTGAATGACTAAGGTTTAATATCAAATTGTATTATCTTTATGTATGGATGTGAGAGTTGGACTGTGAAGAAGGCCGAGCGCCGAAGAATTGATGCTTTTGAACTGTGGTGTTGGAGAAGACTCTTGAGAGTCCCTTGGACTGCAAGGAGATCCAACCAGTCCATTCTGAAGGAGATCAGCCCTGGGATTTCTTTGGAAGGAATGATGCTAAAGCTGAAACTCCAGTACTTTGGCCATCTCATGTGAAGAGTTGACTCATTGGTAAAGACCCTGATGCTGGGAGGAATTGGGGGCAGGAGGAGAAGGGGACAACAGAGGATGAGATGGCTGGATGGCATCACTGACTCGATGGATGTGAGTCTTAGTGAACTCCGGGAGTTGGTGATGGACAGGGAGGCCTGGCGTGCTGCGATTCATGGGGTCACCAAGAGTCGGACACGACTAAGCGACTGATCTGATCTGATCTGATTATCTTAAATATCAAGTAAAAATCATGGTTGCTGATCTAGCTTTTATTATACTATATGTTTCAACTGGGAAATCATAATCTTGCACATTTTTGACACAATATTTTCCATTTCAATATTTTCTTTGGTTGCATATCCTGCATTGGAAGGAGACAAAGGGAGGGGAGAGTTAAATGGCAAAACAAACCTGTAACAGCCTGGATAATATGCTAAGATCTATATTAATGATAGTGATGGCAGAGAAAGAGCAGGAGCAGGTAGGCAGTCAGAGCCCACGTTCCATTGTCATGGTTTTAGCAGGCTGTGTCCATGGAATTTTCCAGGCAAGAATACTGCAGAGGGTTGCCATCTCCTCCTCCAGGGGATCTTCTTGACCCAGTGATGGAACCCATGTTTGTTGTCCTGACCCAGGGAGAGAACTCACGTGTCTCTGGCATCTCTTGTATTGTCAGGCAGGTTCTTTACCACTAGTGCCACCTGGGAAGCCCATGTTAATAACATAGAAGTTCACTAACAAGCTGCAAGATGCAAAGAATTCCTTGAATTAGAATTTAAGTCATATGTTATGGAATTGAAACTCAAGAGTAAACCCAGATTCAGAACATCCTGGCAGGTATAGTGCATTATAGACAAGTTAAAGAAATCTTTGAGTTTATCAGAAAAATTAATAGAAAAGAACTTCTGGACATGAATTTAAGCAAAATCCAGGAGATAGTGGAGGACAGAGGAGCCTGTTGTGCTACAGTACATGAGGTGGCAGAGTCTGACACGACTTGAGTGACTGAACAATAACAACTTCTGTAAACCACTAGAATTCTTACTAGTAAAATAAGATGTTGTCATTTAGAGATTTTTTCTTAAATAATCTTACTGAGAGTTTGTGAATTATTTTCCCTAAGAATATTACAATAAAAATTAGAACACAAGGGTAACAATAGAACATTTTCCTAAATATTATTTTAGTCACCATTTGATATACCCAGCTTTACAAGTGAAAGAGGACAGGCAATATTCTGCTAATAGAAAGTGAAAATGTTGGTTGCTCAGTCATGTCCAACTCTCTGAGACCCCGTGGACCATAGCCTGACAGATTCCTCTGTTCATGGGATTCTCCAGGCAAGAATACTGGAGTGGGTAGCCATTCCCTTTTCTGGGGGGTCTTCACAAACCAGGGATCAAACCCAGGAGTCCTCTACTGCAGGCAGATTCTTTACCATCTGAGCCAACATGGAAGCTTCCTTTAATATAAAGGTTATTTGTATAATATAATGTTATATTATGGTATTATATAATATAATAATATAAATTATATATAATTATATAATACAATAAGTTCTTCTCATCTAGAAGAACCACATACCATAGTTTCTCTTTTCCTTATATTTCACTGACCATGAATGATTCCAATGCTCTTTACCTCTTATATATAAAATTCTAGAGGTCTGCATATTTTATAGCTGGGCACAGGCCTTGAATTTTTAATCAGTATCCTATTCTCATCATTCTCTCATTGTTCTGTAATTTGTTGTACATTGGAAAAACTGTCAGAAATGTCACATTACATGATTTCTAAATATTTTTTCATCAGGTAGATTACTACCTACAGAGCAATACCAAAATATATGTACTTCAGAATTTTACTCAGAGAGGAACTAAGAGTCTGTGGCAAATATTTTTATTTGCAAAAGCTATCTATTCAGATTTTACAAAACAGACAATATATTATGGTGTCTGAGATGATGTATATTTCAGTAGGATGAATCTTCATTTAAATTCCATTCTGCTTTCTACTGGCTGTTTGACACTGAGCAAGGTTCTTAATATCTCTGAATCTTTTACCTCTTTATATATAGTTTCAGTAATAGCTCACTGGGTGAATTTAAATATAAAATGAGATGTTTTGTGGAAGTTATTTAGAATAGTGTCTTGTAAAGTATTAACATAGTTTTATAGTTACATTAATGTAATTACTAAATTGTATGATTAAATCAAAACATCTTTAATTATTGCTAAAATGTCAGGTATCAGGTATTGTACTAACTTTTAGGGATTTGAAGACAAGCAAATACTTTGTTTATAAGCCTTTGGGGGAGGTAAACATCAATCAAATAGTCATACAAAATGATAGAAAAAAAAATGCAATTATAATTAGTGTTAAAAAGAGACAATTCATGTTAAATAATTATATCTTTTCCCTAAAATTAAAGTTAAATTAACTTTAAAAACATGAGTTTTATTGATCTTATTAAGGATCTAATAATTTTCTAAATTTTTCTAAAGTGCTAAATAATTTTCTAAATTTTTATCAAACCAAGAGAAATCAATAATGTTTTTAAAATAAAGTGCTAACATGACCAATAATTTATGTTAAAAATTTGCCTCTGATCACTGTCTGAGAAAACAGTTAAAAACAGTCCAAGATTGGATAAGGAGAGGCCAATTATCAAATACATCAGCCTATAGATGGTGGTAGATTTTGGCTGTGAAATTTGAAAGGGGTCAAAGATTTTATAAAAATTTATGATGTAAATTGCTTGAACTTGATAATAAATGACTACAGATAATGGAAAGGAGATGTCAATGCTGACACCTGACTTACTGACATGCCTAATGATATGGATGGTACTGATATTGCAAGAGCATTGATAGAATTTATAATGATATATCTGGAAAATAGCCTATTACCTTAAGGTGACAATAGCATTTTACCTTAATAGCCTGTTACCTTACTTATGGGGACTGAAATGCAAAAGTAGTAAGTCAAGAAACATCTGGAGTAACAGGCAAATTTGGCCTAGGAGTATTGAATAAAGCAGGGCAAAGGCTAATAGAGTTTTGCCAAGAGAACGCACCGGTCATAGCAAACACCCTCTTCCAACAACACAGGAGAAGAGTCTACACATAGACATCACCAGATGGCCAACACCAAAATCAGATTGATTATATTCTTTGCAGCCAAAGATGGAGATGCTCTGCTGCTGCTGCTAGACATTCAGCAAAAAAAAAAAAGACCAAAACTCACTGTGGCTCAGATCATGAGATCTTTATTACCAAATTCAGATTTAAATTGAAGAAAGTGGGGAAAATCACTAGACCATTCAGGTATGATCTAAATCAAATCCCTTATGACTATACAGTGGAAGTGAGAAATTGATTTAAGGGACTAGATCTGATAGACATAATGCCTGATGAACTATGGATGGAGGTTCCTGATATTGTACAGCAGACAGGGATCAAGGCCATCCTTAGGAAAAAGAAATGCAAAAAAGCAAAATGGCTGTCTGAGAAGGGCTTACAAATAGCTGTGAAAAGAAGAGAAGCAAAAGGCAAAGAAGAAAAGGCAAGATTTAACCATTTGAAGGCAGAGTTCCAAAGAATAGCTTTGAGAGATAAGAAAGCCTTCTTCAGTGATCGATGCAAAGAAATAGAGGAAAACAGTAAATGGGAAAGACTAGAGATCTCTTCAAGAAAACTAGAAATAGCAAGGGAGCATTTCATGCAAAGATGGGCTAATAAAGGACAAAGATGGTACAGACCAAATAGAAGCAGAAGATATTAAGAAGAGGTGGCAGAAATACACAGAAGAGCTGTACAAAAAAATCTTCATGACCCAGATAATCATGATGGTGTGATCACTCACCTAGAGCCAGACATCCTGGAATGTGATGTCAGGTGGACCTTAGGAAGCATCACTATGAACAAAGCTAGTGGAGGTGATGGAATTCCAGTTGAGCTATTTCAAGTCCTAAAAGATGATGCTGTGAAAGTGCTGCACTCAACATGCCAGCAAATTTGGAAAACTCAGCCGTGGCCAAAGGACTGGAAAAGCCAGGTTTCATTCCAATCCCAAACAGAGGCAATGCCAAAGAATACTCAAACTACCACACGATTGTGCTCATCTCACACGCTAGTAAAGTAATGCTCAAATTTCTCCAAGCCAGGCTTCAGGAATGTGTGAATCATGAACTTCCAGATGTTCAAGCTGGATTTAGAAAAGGCAAAGGAGCCAGAGATCAAATTGCCAACATCCACTGGATCATCGAAAAAGCAAGAGAGTTCTAGAAAAATATCTATTTCTGCTTTATTAACTATGCCAGAGCCTTTGACTGTGTGGATCACAATAAACTGTGGAAAATTCTGAAAGAGCTGGGAATATCAGACCACTTGACCTGCCTCCTGAGAAACTGTATGCAGGTCAGGAAGCAACAGATAGAACTAGACATGGAACAACAGACTGGCTCCAAATGGGAAAAGGAGTACATCAAGCCTGTATATTGTCATCCTGATTGTTTAACTTATATACAGAGTACATCATGAGAAATGCTGGGCTGGAGGAAGCACAAGCTGGACTTAAGACTGCTGGGAGAAATATTAATAACCTTAGATATGCAGATGACCCCACCCTGATGGTAGAAAGTGAAGAGGAACTAAAAAGCCTCTTGAAAGTGAAAGAGGAGAGTGAAAAGTTGCCTTAAAGCTCAACATTCAGACAACTAAGATCATGGCATCTGGTCCCATCACTTCATGGGAAATAGATGGGGAAACAATGGAAACAGTGTCAGACTTTATTTTTTTGGGCTCCAAAATCACTGCAGATGTTGATTGCAGCCATGAAATTAAAAGACACTTGATCCTTGGAAGGAAAGTTATGACCAACCTAGATAGCATATTAAAAAGCAGAGACATTGCCAACAAAGGTCCATCTAGTCAAGCCTATGGTTTCTCCAGTGGTCATGTATGGATGTGAGAGTTGGGCTATAAAGAGAGCTTAGCGATGAAGAATTGATACTTTTGGACTGTGGTGTTGGAGAAGACTCTTGAGAGTCCCTTGGACTGCAAGGAGATCCAACAAGTCCATCCTAAAGGAGATCAGTCCTTGGTGTTCATTGGAAGGACTGAAGCTGAAGCTGAAAGTCCAGTACTTTGGCCACCTGATGCGAAGAGCTGACTCATTTAAAAATTCCCTGATTCTGGGAAAGATTGAGGGCAGGAGAAAAAGGGATGACAGAGGATGAGATGGTTGGATGGCATCACCGACTCAATGGACATGAGTTTGGGTAAACTCTGGAAGTTGGTGATGGACAGGGAGGCCTGGTATGTTGTCATTCATGGGTCACAAAGAGTCAGACACATCTGAGCGACTGAACTGAACTGAACCTTAAGGTTTGAGCAATCACTTGTACCCATGATATTGAGGTTAAATGTCTCCTCTAAAAATGTAACTCATGGTTCAAGAAGAGTTAGAACAGAAAATAGCTGAATGTTGAGGAGATGAGAAAAATGCCATTCTTCCCAATACATTTTGAACTCGAAAACTTCAAACATCAAAAACCTATGAGTATCTCTTTCCCTTCTGGTTTCCTCAGTGTGTATGCCCAGCAGTGGGATTGCTGGATCATAAGGCAGTTCTATTTCCAGTTTTTTAAGGAATCTTCACACTGTTCTCCATAGTGGCTGTACTAGTTTGCATTCCCACCGACAGTGTAAGAGGGTTCCCTTTTCTCCACACCCTCTCCAGCATTTGTTATTTGTAGACTTTTGGATCGCAGCCATTCTGACTGGCGTGAAATGGTACCTCATAGTGGTTTTGATTTGCATTTCTCTGATAATGAGTGCTGTTGAGCATCGTTTCATATGTTTGTTAGCCATGAGGAAACCAGAAGGGAAAGATACACGTGTACCCCAATGTTCATCGCAGCACTGTTTATAATAGCCAGGACATGGAAGCAACCTAGATGCCCATCAGCAGATGAATGGATAAGAAAGCTATGGTACATATACACAATGGAGTATTACTCAGCCATTAAAAAGAATACATTTGAATCAGTTCTAATGAGGTGGATGAAACTGGAGCCTATTATTCAGAGTGAAGTAAGGCAGAAAGAAAAACACCAATACAGTATACTAACGCATATATATGGAATTTAGAAAGATGGTAACAATAGCCCTGTGTATGAGACAGCAAAAGAGACACTGATGTATAGAACAGTCTTATGGACTCTGTGGAAAAGGGAGAGGGTGGGAAGATTTGGAAGAATGGCATTGAAACATGTAAAATATCATGTATGAAACGAGATGCCAGTCCAGGTTCGATGCACGATACTGGATGCTTGGGGCTGGTGCACTGGGACGACCCAGAGGGATGGTATGGGGAGGGAGGAGGGAGGAGGGTTCAGGATGGGGAACAAATGTATACCTGTGGTGGATTCATTTTGATATTTGGCAAAACTAATACAATTATGTAAAGTTTAAACATAAAATAAAATTAAAAAAAAAAAAACCTATGAGTAATAGTTCTACTTTTGTTCAAGATGGAGTAACAAAGATCAGATTTACCTCCCTGTTTAAACAACAAAAAAAGAAAGTATGAAACAATATTTTTAAATTCACTGGACTTTACATATATTTAGTGATCCCTGAGAAATGAGAAAGAAGTACGTTGAGCTCTGTGAACATTAAAACTTATGGTCCAGAGAACATGAAACCAGACAAACTCCAAAGTATTCCCTGAGACAGAGCTGAGATTACAGAAAGACCAAGATGGCTGTTGTCACAGGAAAGACTACAGATAAGAGGGGAGAACATAGAGAAAATTCCAGAAATTTGGAATTTCTCCTTTGAGTATTTACACTATAATGTAGAGTATATCTTCCCTAGTGACTCAGCTGGAAAGATCCAACCTGTCAATGTAAGAGACACAGGTTTGATCCCTGGGTCAGAAAGATCCCCTGGATAAGGAAATGGTAACCCTGTCCAGTATTATTGCCTGGAAAATCCCATGGACAGAGGAGCCTGGTGGGCTACAGTCCATGGGGTCATAAAAAAGTCTGACATGATTTAGCGTCTACACAACCACCACCACCACCAAGTGTGTAATAGCATTATGTCTTAGAAAAGCAATGTATGTGCCATAATTAAAAAGTACTTTACTCCTAAAAATGCTAACCACCATCTGAACCTGCAGCAAGCTGTAATCTTTTTGGAATAATAATGTTAAATATCACTTATCACAGGTCATCATAACAACTACAATAAAAATAAAAGGTTGAGATATTGTGAGAATTACCAAAATGTTGTTGGAAAAATGGTGCCAATAGCATTGCTTGCCACAAACCTTCAATTTGAAAAAAACATCTGTGAAGTGCAATAAAATGAAGCACAATAGACCAAGGATGCATGTATCCATAATTATTTTATATATTTTATAGACATGTTTTCCATATATATGTATATATATACATATAATCTCTCTTGTGTATATGGCATAAATATATGTACATATATGTGTCCCTCTGAAGATACCCCTAAAATAACAAAACAGTAATACTAGAAGATCCACTGTAGGATGACATGACAGCCTGTTTCAGTATTCTTGCCTGGAGAATCCCATGACAGTAGAGCCTGGCAGGCTACACAGTCCTTGGGGTCACAAAGAGTCAGACATGATGGAAGCGCACATGCAGTAAGTCCAAAAAGGAAATAAAAGAGAATAATAGATAAGTAATTCAAGCAATAGAGTAAAACAGGAACAAAAATAGACTGGAAAGTAGGAACAAGATGTAGATAGTACCATTAAAATTAATCACATAATAATAACAACTAAGTAAAATGCAAATGGTCTAAGCATACCAATTATAAGAGAGACATTTTCAGACTGGACAATAAACTAAAACCCAATCCTATGCTGCCTAAATAAAGCACATTTTAGGTATTAACCCCCTATCAGATATATACTTGCAAATATTTCTTCCATTTTATAGGATTTTTAACTCTGTAGATGGTTTCTTGTTATACAGACTATTATAGTCTGATGTAGTTTAACTTGTCCATCTTTGCTGTTATTGCTTGTGATTTTGTTATAATATTTAAGATATCACTGCTAACACCAATGTCATAAAGCTTTTCTCCCAAATTTTCTCATAAAATTTTATAGTTTCATATTTATCCTTTTCCATTGTGTATTCTTGAAACCATTATCAAAGATTAGTTGAACATATAAGCATGAGTTTATTTCTTGTGTTATTCTGTTTCCTTGCTCTGCTACTGCTGCTGCTAAGTTGCTTAAGTCGTGTCCGACTCTGTGCGACGCCATAGATGGCAGCCCACCAGGCTCCGCTGTCCCTGGGATTCTCCAGGCAAAAACACTGGAGTGGGTTACCATTTCCTTCTCCAGTGCATGAAAGTGAAAAGTGAAACTGAAGTCAGTCTGTTGTGTCCAACTCTTCATGACCCCATGGACTGCAGCCCACCAGGCTCCTCAGTCCATGGGATTTTCCAGGCAAGAATACTGGAATGGGGTGCCATTGCCTTCTCCTTCCTTGTTCTACATGTCTGTTTTTACTCCAGTATCATAATGTCTTAATTATTATGGGTTTGTAATATATTTTGTAATCAGGAAGTATAATGTTTCTGCTTTATTATCCTTTCTCAAGATTGAATTGACTATTCAGATTTTTTCTGGGTGGTCCCATATGCATTTTGGGATTGTTTTTGCTATTTATATGAGAAAAACATTGGATACAGAAATATCTGCAAATCACATGAAAAGTTAATATAAAAAATACAAGGAAAAAAAATGCAAGGAGATCAACAACTCAACGGTAAAAACTATAAATGATCTAATTACAAATGGGCAAGGAGTAGTGAATAAACATTTCTCCAAGGAACACATACAAGTAGCCAATGGGTATTGATAAATATTGCTATTAATCAGGGAAATGAAAATTTAAACCATGAAGAGATAGCACCTCATACCTGTTAGGATGGCCATTATCCAAAGAACAAAAGATATTATGTTAATGGGGAGGATGTAGAGAAATTGGAACCCTTGAATACTAATGCTGAGAATATAAAATACAGTGACTGTTACAGAAAAGAGTGTGAAAATTTTTCAAAAGATTAAAAATAGTATTGTTGCTAAGTCACTTCAGTTGTGTCCGACTCTGTGTGACTCCGTAGGCGGCAGCCCACCAGGCTCCCCTGTCCCTGGGATTCTCTAAGCAAGAACACTGGAGTGGGTTGCCATTTCCTTCTCCAATGCATGAAAGTGAGAAGTGAAAGTGAAGTCGTTCAGTCATGTCAGACTCTTAGCGACCCCATGGACTGCAGCCCACCAGGCTCATCCATCCATGGCATTTTCCAGGCAAGAGTACTGGAGTGGGGTGCCATTGCCTTCTCCATAGCAACCCCATGGATTGCAATCTGACAGGCTCCTCCGTCCATGGGATTTTCCAAGCAAGAGTATTGGAGTGGGGTGCCATTGCCTTATGATATATACAACATATATTACACTTCATGGCAAATAGATGGGGAACAGTGGAAACAGTGACAGACTTTTTTCTTGGACTCCAAAGTCACTGGAGATGGTGACTGTAGCCATGAAGTTAAAAGACTCTTGCTCCTTGGGAAAAAAAGTTATGACCAATCTAGACAGCATATTAAAAAGCAGAGACATTACTTTGCCAAAAAAAGTCCATCTAGTCAAAGCTATGTTTTTTCCAGTAGTCATGTATGGATGTGAGAGATAGACTCTAAAGAAAGCTGAGTGCCTAAGAATTGATGGTTTTGAACTGTGGTGTTGGAGAAGACTGTTGAGAGTCCCTTGGACTGCAAGGAGATCCAACCAGTCCATCCTAAAGGAAATCAGTCCTAAATGTTCATTGGAAGGACTGATGCTGAAGCTGAAACTCCAATACTTTGGCCACCTGATGCAAAGAACTGACTCATTGGAAAAGACCCTAATGCTGGGAAAGATTGAACGCCGGAGGAGAAGGGAATGACAGAGGATGAGATGGTTGGATGTCATCATTGACTCAATGGACATGAGTTTGAGTAAACTCCAGGAGTTGGTGATGGACAGGGAGGCCTGGCGTGCTGCAGTCCATGGGGTTGCAGAGTCGGACATGACTGAGAAACTGAACTGAATTGAACTGAACTTATGATTCAGCAATTCTACTCTGAGTACATATTCAAAAGAATTGTCATCATGATTCAAAATGATAGCTGCATGATCATTGCAACATTATCCATAAGAGCCAAGATACGGAAAACAACTAAATTTTCATCAATGAATAATGGGAAAAAAATTATAGTATATACAAAGAACTGAATATTTTTATCTCGTCTTTGTTGTTCAGTCACTCTGTTGTGTCCAATTCTTTGCAACCCCATGGAGCAGGCTAGGCCTCCCTGCCCTTCACTATGTCTGGAGTTTGCTCAGATTCATGTACATTGAGTCAGTGATGCCATCCAACCATCTTATCCTCTTTTGTTCCCTTCTGTTCATGCCCTCAATCTTTCCCAGCATCAGGGTCTTTTCCAGTGAGTCTACTCTTCACATCAGGTGGCCGAAGTATTGGAACTTTAACTTCATCATCAGTCCTTTCAATGAATATTCAAGGTTGATTTACTTTAGGATTGACTGGTTAGATCTCCTTAGCTTCCAAGGGACTCTCAAGAGCCTACTGAAGCACCACAGTTCAAAAGCATCAATTCTTCAGCACTGAGCCTTATTTATGGTTCAACTCTCATATCCATACATGACTACTGGAAAAACCATAGCTTTGATTATGTGGATCTTTGTCAGCAAAGTAATGTCTCTACTTTTGAATACTCTAAGTTTCTCGTAGCTTTTCTTCCAAGCAGCAAGTATCTTTTAATTTCATGGCTGCAGTCACTATCCTCAGTTTTGAGTCCAGGAAAATACAATCTGTCACTGTTTCCATTTTTCCCCCATCTATTTGCCATGAAGGGATGGAACTGGATGACATGATCTTAGTTTTTGGAATGTTGAGTTTTAAAGCAGCTTTTTCACAATCTTATTTCACTTTCATCAAGAGGCTCTTTAGTTCCTCTTTGCTTTCTGCCAGCGGTGTGATATCATGTGCATATCTGAGGTTATTGATATTTCTCTCAGCAATCTTGATTCCAGCTTGAGCTTCATTCAACCCAGCATTTTACATGATGTACTCATATAAGTTAAATAAGCAGGATGACAATATACAGTTTTGACAAACTCCTTTCCCAATTTGGAACCAGTCTGTTGATTCATGTCCAGTTCTAACTGTTGCTTCTTGACCTGCATACAGTTTTCTCAAGTGGTCTGATAAAAAGAAGAGAATTTTGCCATATGGGACAACATATGCCTGGAGGACATTATATTAAATGTAAAACAGCCAGTCACAGATGGAAAAATATTACATGATTCCATTTATACTTGTTGTTCAGTCACTCAATCGTGTCCTACTCTTTGTGACCCAATGGACTGCAACACACCAGGATTTTCTATCCTTCACCATCTGCCAGAGCTTGCTCAAACTCATATCTATTAGGTCAGTGATGCCATCCAACCATATCGTCCACTGTTGTCTGCTTCTCTTCCTGCCTTCGATTTTCCCAGCATCAGGCTCCTTTCTAATGAGTTGACTCTTTGCATCAAGTGGCCAAAGTATTGGAGTTTCAGTTTTACCATTAGTCCTTCCAATGCATATTCAGGATTGATTTTGTTTAGAATTTACTGGTCTAATCTCCTTGCAGTCCAAGGGACTCTCAAGAGCCTTCTCCAACACCACAGTTCAATACCATCAATTCTTCAGCACTCAGCCTTCCTAATGGTCAAAATCTCACATTCATACATGACTACTGGAAAAACCATAATTTTGACCATATGGACCTTTGTCAGCAAAGTAATGTCTCTGCTTTTTAATATGCTGTCTAGGTTGGTTATAACTTTTCTTCCAAGGAGCAAGTGTCCTTCAATTTCATGGCTGCAATCACCAACTGCAGTGATTTTGTATCACAAGAAAATAAAGCCTGTCACCATTTCCATTGTTTCTCCATCTATTTGCCATGAAGTGGTATAAGTTATATATAATAGTCAAACTCATAGGAATAGAGAGTAGAATGGTGGTTTTCAGGGGCCAAGGGAGAAAGGAATGAGAGTTGGTATTCACTTAGTCAAGACGAATAAGAACTAAAGATCTGCTATGCAGTATTATACCTATAGGTAAAAATACTGTATTGTGCACTTAAAAAGTGTTAAGATTGTTGATCTAAGTGCTATTACAACAATTAGAATAAAATAAATGAAATATACTCTAAATATAAAGACTCAAATAGATTAAATAGAGAAAGTACAATACCACTGATCAAAGAAAGCAGCAGTGGCTATACTAATGTAAGACAAACTTGATTTCAAACAAAACAATGTTGTCAAGGTTAAAGAAGACTCCTTCATAGCAATAACTGTGTTAATTTATCAAGAGTAAAATAAATCTTGTGTTTGTACACCTAATAACAGAACTTCAAAATGTATAAAGCAAAAACTGATATAACTGCAGGAAGAAATACATAAATCAAAATGTAAGAGCAGATATTTCAATACCCACCTCTCAATTATTAATGGAACAAGAGATTGAAAACAAATAAGGTTAGAACACTATCCAACACTATCAAACATGACTCAATTGACATTTAAACAACACTCTATCCTACAATGGAATACACATGCTTGGCAAACACACATGCAATATTTATTAAGTTCAACTGTACTTTGGATCATAAAATACATCTCAATGTATTTTAGAAAATTTAATCTCAATACAACATATTCTCTGACAACGATGGAGTTAAATCAGTTGTTAATCTCAGGAAGATATATTTTAAAAACCTCCAAATATTTTGAATAAAGATAAAACACTTTAAATAATTTACAATTCAAGAAGAAATTAAAGGAAAATTGTAAAATATTTTGAAATGAATGAAAATGAGAACACAACATATTCAAATACATAAAATGTTGTTAAAAAGCAGTATACAGGAAGAAACTGATGACTGTGGAACATATGAGAGCTGCATTAGAAAATAATAAAGGTATTCATAATAAAGGCCTCACTTTCCTCTTTAAGAAACTAAAAAAAGAAGAGCAAATTAAATGAAAAATAAATAAAAAGAAAGGAAACCATAAAGATAAGAGTCAATATCATTTAAACACAAACAGGACAAAAAGTAGATAAAAATAATGAAACCAAATTGTTATTCATAAAGAAGATCAATAAATTGAAAAATTCCTAGTCAGACTGATCAGATAAAAAAGGAAAATACACAAATTGGAAATTCCTGGATTTAGAGAATTGACATTATTACAAATTCTGTAAAAATTACAATGACAACAATTTCAACAGCTTAACAGAAATGGGAAAAATGCTTGAAACACACTTCTTAATCAAGAAGAGAGAGAAACTGAATAGAAGAGTACATAATATAAAACAGAAATAGCTATTATAAAAAAAATTCTGACAAGGTAAACCAGGCTGGAATGGATTCACTAGCTAATCCCAGTAAAAATTTATAGAAAAAAAGAATACTTTTTCTACACAAACTCTTCCATAAAATTGAAAAGGAAAGAATATATTGCAACTCATTTTATAAAGAGAGCATTCCTCTGATATAAAAACCACAGAAAATGCATTATTCTTTGATAAAAAAAAAAAAGCTACAGAATAATATTCTTTGTCAAAGCGTATGTAAAAATCCCAAACAAAACTTTGGCAAACCAAACTCAAGGATGCATAAAAGAAAAATTCTCAGTGACCAAATTAGGCCAATCCCAGGAATGTAAGAACATTCAAATATCAACAAATGTAATTTGCCATGCTAACAAATTAATTTAAAAAATAACAAAACACTACACGATCAACTCAATTGACAAAGAAAAAAACATTTGGGAAGATCTCTTGATTCCTTTCCAATTTACTTGGATTAATTTAGATATTCATACTAATGAATGAACTTTGATCAATACTTCATTCTATATTCTATATTAAGTACATAAAAATTTGAAGTATATAAAAATATAAATTCTATATTAAAAATTAACAAAACTAGATTACTGATATAAATGCAAAATCTAAAAGTATAATACCTCAAAAATATACATACATGAAAACATTTATGATTTTGTTTGTCAAAGTATTCTTAGATATGTTATCAAAAGCACAGTCCTTTAGAGGAGGAAAAGATCAATTTTACCTCTCCAAAATTAAAAAATAAAAGTGCTTTTCTAAAAACATGGTTACGATAATGAAAGACAAGCCAGACACTAGGAAAAATATTTGAAAATCATGTAATTGAGTCTCTGCACTCAATATGCCAGCAAATTTGGACAATTCAGCAGTGGTCATAGGAGGACTGGAAGAGGTCAGTTTTCATTTGAATCTCAAAGAAGGGCAATGCCAAAGAAAGTTCAAACTGCCACACAATTGCACTCATTTCACATCCTAGCAAGGTA
Source organism: Bos indicus (assembly GCF_029378745.1). Taxonomy (NCBI): domain Eukaryota; kingdom Metazoa; phylum Chordata; class Mammalia; order Artiodactyla; family Bovidae; genus Bos; species Bos indicus. The sequence goes on from NC_091765.1 coordinate 76,456,465, forward strand.
ATGCTAAAACTCCTTCAAAATAGGCTTTAACAGTAAGTGAATCAAGAACTTCCAGATGTACAAGCTGGATTTAGAAAACACAGAAGAACCAGAGATCAATTTGCCTATATCCACTGGATCATAGAAAAAGCAAGGGAATTCCAGAAAAACATCTACTTTTCTTCATTGACTACACAAAAGCCTTTGTGTGGATTACAACAAACTATTGAAAATTCTTAAAAAGATGGAAATACCAGACCACATATATTGCCTTCTGAGAAACGTGTATGCAGGTCAAGATGCAACCGTTAGAACTGGACATGGAACAATGGACTGGCTTAAAATTGGGAAAAGAGTACGTCATGGTTGTATATTGTCACCCTGCTTATTTACTTTATATGCAGATTACATCATGCAAAATGCCAGGCTGGATGAAGCACAAGTTGGAATCAAGACTGCCTAAAGAAATTTCAACAACCACAGATATGCAGATGACATCACACTAATGGCAGAATGTGAAGAGGAACTAAAGAGCCTCTTGATGAACATGATAGAGGAGAGTGAGAAACTTGGCTTAAAACTTAATATTCAAAAATTTAAGATTATGGCATCTGATCCCATCACTTCATGGCAAATGGGTAGGGAAAAAGTGGAAACAGTGACAGATTTTATTTTTGGGGAGCTCCAAAATCACTGAGCATGGTGACTACAGGCATGAAATTAAAAGATGCTTACTCCTTAGAAGAAAAGCTATAACAAACCTAGACAGGCTATTTAAAAGCAGAGACATCACTTTGCCAACAAAGGTCCGTATAGTCAAAGCTATGTTTTTTCCAGTAATCATGTACAGATGTGAGAGTTGCACCATAAAAAGGCTCAGTGCCAAAGAACTGATGCTTTCAACCTGTGGTGCTCAAGAATATTCTTGAGAGTCCCTTGGACAGCAAGGAGATCAAAGCAGTCAATCCCAAAGAAAATCAATCATGACTATTCGTTGGAAGGACTGATGCTGAAGCTGAAACTCCAATAATTTGGACACCTAATGGGAAGATTCGACTCATTGGAAAAGCCTCTGTTCCTGGGAAAGATTGAGGGCAGGGTGAGAAGGGTGAGACAGAGGAGGAGATGGCTGAATGGCATCACTGACTCAATGGTCATGAGTTTTGAGCAAACTCAGGGAAACAGTGAAGGACAGGGAAACATGGCATACTGCAGTCCATGAAGTCACAAAGTCAGATATGGCTCGGTGACTGAGAAACAACAAATTTTAAGAAATTCTGTTCATCAAGAGGTATCACAAAGACAGTTAAAGTAAGGAGAAAAAAAGACATGGAATAGTTTAGTTAGTGCTTCATGTCATCACTAGCATGATAGTAGTTTCCAGCTGGAAGTGCAGCAGCTTCCTATGGAAAAATGGCTGAACTGGTTCTGAAGATTGTAAACTATGCAGCCTCAGGACCATGGTGAACATCAATGTTTCATTATGGCTAACAAGAGAAAGGAATGAGGAGAAAAGGAAATGTTCAGTTAGCTGCAATAATCCCATTAGTATTTTCTTCTTCTGTGTTTTTGCTTGAGAGAATTTATGATAAAGATTTGAACCTGCATGGGCTGTCCAGAACTAAAGAAATATTACTATCATGTGTTTGGCAGATGTTAGTCCATGCAGAGATTTATGATATAATTTTTTATCCCAGTTTTTTAAATTAAAAATACTCAATGCAAAGAATAATTTCCCTTATTACAAATAATATAATCTATAATTAACAATGAAGATAATTATTAACTCAAGGATTAAATAGGTATTGAGGATTAAATACTAGCTTAATCTCAAATACTAGCTTAATCACATTGATAAGAATTGACATATTTTGTACAATTAGATCATAAGAAGTCTTATTTAGCTGGTCCATAATTATTTTTATCATTAAGATGTAGTACCACATCAGATTATCTATTCTTTCTCATATCAGTTTAATATCATAATTGTGTATTTACTCTTTCTCATGTCAGTTTAATATAATTGTGATATGTACAGCTGTAGTAATGAAAATAGAAATATTTCATGCAAACCAACAGCAGGGTAAGGGTATGAGTTTCATATGTTACCTTGCCAATATTTATAGAGATTTTTCTCCATAAACCTTGAGCTTAGATGATGTTTTCTGTGAACTGAGTATATATCTAGAAACCATATTATAAAACTTCAAGGCACTTTTTTCATCTGACTAATATATGTCGTTAGGTTTCCCCATTGACCTAATTATCCCCTTCCCTTGAATCACAACAGGTCTTATGAAGCAATATGACATAATGCCCAAAAGTTCCTGACGCCTTTCATGAAACTAATCGGTGAATTCCCTCCTCTCAATAGCCATCTTATACCTTTGATGAGGCTTCTAAATTCAATTATGTCTCATTAGCAGCTTCTATATTACTTCTTCCCATGTTCTTTAAAGAAATCATTATTGGTATTCTTATTTGTGTACATATCAACTTCTTTACACACTGGAAAAAAAATAAAAACACAATTCCAGAATTTTTTTCTACTAGAGGAAAAGAACCTTCAGAGAAAGCAATGATTCTGGCACTTTTCAAATCAGGAACATTTGAGATTCAGAGACTATCTATCATTTTGACAGCTTTTTCAGACTTTGAACCAAAAGAACCTATTACCTCAGGGCACAATAAAATTTACTAATTGAACTACTGTGAGGAAGAGTTGTGACAGAGATAGAGTGACTGAAAAATAATAAAAACAAGAGAAAACAATAATAAACAAAGAAGAGGACAGAATGGAGGAAGAGAGAATGCTTAAAGGAGCAACATAGGAGAGGAGGAAAGAAAACGTAGCAAATCCTAAGTCCAAGAGCAAGGAGCACACAGGATGGCCATCCACACAAAAACACAAGTCCAAGAGAATTAACTATACCTTTTTTAGCTTGATAACTATTTTCAGATGAAGTATTCCTACAAAGCGTATATTACCACTTCTATAGATACTTAATCTGGAGTGAATTGAAGAAATGTGTTATACAAATTCAGAAAACATCAAGAGACAAAGTTGGAGATGAACATGCTTATACAATTTCAATACAATATAAGCTGTATCATTTAGTGTCCCTGGCAGAAGACAGACACCACTCACTCTAAGGAAAAAAATAATAATTTAGTATTCGTAGTAGTTCGGAGAAGGCAATGGCTCCCCCTCCAGTACTCTTGCCTGGAAAATCCCATTGACAGAGAAGCCTGGTAGGCTGCAGTCCATGGGGTCGCTAGGAGTAGGACACGACTGAGCAACTTCCCTTTCACTTTTCACTTTCATGCATTGGAGAAGGAAATGGCAACCCACTCCAGTGTTCTTGCCTGGAGAATCCCAGGGACGGCAGAGCCTGGTGGGTTTCCATTTGTGGGGTCCCACAGAGTCGGACATGACTGAAGCGACTTAGCAGCAGCAGTTGCTCACAAAATTGTTGAAAATGCTAAAGGAGACAGTTCAAGGCTGGAGCTCCAGGGACATCCCAAGAAGAACCTGAAATCAGCTATTTTGGCAGCTAGGTTGCTCTAGGTTGGGCCATAATGCATTTTCTACTTCCAGAGAAGCCTTGAATAGCAGAAAACTGAAATAATACAAAAAGCTGAAACTCAAGGAATAAGTAATAAGATCAAGAAATAATTGCTTCTTTCAGAAAACTGAAGAATGAACACTGGGCACCCATGTAGAAGAACAATGAATTTTCTAAAGAGCAGGGGTAGCCAGAGTTGAAGGAAGAGGGTCTTCTTGGACTTTGTCTTTTAAATTTTATGTGGGCACATTTAATTGGTGAGCACTAATTCACATGTAGAATTCTAGCTGTAAGGGAGCTTAAATTACAGTTTTCAGCAATTCAAAACCTCCAAATAAAAGATATATAGAGATTGAAGAACCACTTATATTACTCACATGAAGAGATATACAGATAGGAGATAAAAATATGATATCTATCTGTCTAGAGAGAACTGAATTTTACTTACATCAGTATAAAATAAACATGCCAGGATTAGTCTACAAATGGTACTAGAAATATGCATAATTTTTTGGAAAAATGATAATTTTCTTTTTATCACTGATATTTAGACCATACAGGAAGTAAAATGAGATGACAAATATGGATGGTACATAATGACATGTAATTTCTTTTCTAGAAACCTTAATTTGAGAATTCCTCGATCACATTATAGGGCTCAGAAAATATCGCAGTTTTTGGTAATTTAAATACAATGGCTGCAATCCTTTAGATAAATATGAAACAATGATTTTCAGATTTGATGATTTTGATATTTAAATAATATATCTCAAATCTCATGTGAAGCATACTAAATAAAGTGAATGAAATGAAAATATAAATGAATGCTGCATCTTCCCTAAACTTGCTTAACTTTACCACTACAAGAATACACGGCTTTTTAATAGGAAATGCTTTTCACAGGGGCTTCCCAGGTAGTGCTAGTGGTAAAGAATCCACCTGCCAAAGCAGGAGAGGTGGGTTTGATTCCTGGGTTGGGAAGATCCCCAGGAGTAGGAAATGACACCCCTCTCTAGTATTCGTGCCTGGAAAATTTCTTGGGCAGAGGAGCCTGGTGGGCTACTTCCATGGGGCCACAAAAAGTTGAACACAACTTAGTGACTGAGCATACGCACACAGTTTTCATATCTGTCTGTTTGCATATAGAATTCAATAGCAAAACGAAATGAATTAGCAGTGCTCAGTGGACAACAAGATATAGATTATGAATGGATTTGCCATTCTCACTTCTATTTCTTTCTTTATAAAATAAAATATAAATCAACATTTCCTTCATTTTAGACTCCATGAACTGAAGTAATTCCTTGAAGTAACTAGATAATATAGTTAACTTCTAATTTATATTTTAGCTTATCTCACTTCTCCCATTATGCTCACTTTTAGTTCATCCTAAAACATTATTTTGACTTTGTTTCACATCTGTGTACACCTTTTTACTATCTTCAGTGGTTTCCCATTAATCCCTCCACTTCTTTAGTCCAGTTTGTTTTGACAAAAAATTTAGTCCAAATGCTTTAGTTTATCACTCAGGGTCACCCTTGTCACCACAATTCTATTATCTTTTCATTTCCAAGGCAAACCATTCAATATCACAGTAATCCAAGTCTATGCCCAACCAATAACACTGAAGAAGCTGAAGTTGAATCGTTCTATGAAGACCTAAAAGACCTTTTAGAACGAACACCCAAAAACGATGTCCTTTTCATTATAGGAAACTAGAATGCAAAAGTAGGAAGTCAAGAAACACCTGGAGTAACAGGCAAATTTGGCCTTGGAATACAGAATGAAGTAGGACAAAGGCTAATAGAGTTTTGCCAAGAGAACGCACAGGTCATAGCAAACACCCTATTCCAAAAACACAAGAGAAGACTACACATGGACATCACCAGATGGTCAGTACTGAAATCAAATTGATTATATTTGCAGCCAAAGATGGAGAAGCTCTATACAGTCAGCAAAAACAAGACTGGGAGCTGACTGTGGCTCAGATCATGAGCTCCTTATTGCCAAATTCAGACTTAAATTGAAGAAAGTAGGGAAAACCATAGACCATTCAGGTATGACTTAAATCAAATCCCTTATGATTATACAGTGGAAGTGAGAAATAGATTTAAGGGACTAGATCTGATAGATGCCTGATGAACTATGGACTGAGGTTCGTGACATTGTACAGGAGACAGGGATCAATACCATCCCCATGGAAAAGAAATGCAAAAAAAATAAAAAGGGCTGTCTGAGGAGGCCTAAAAAATAGCTGTGAAAAGAAGAGAACAGAAAAGCAAAGAAGAAAAGGAAAGATGTAAGCATCTGAATGCAGAGTTCCAAAGAATAGCAAGGAGAGATAAGAAAGCCTTCCTCAGCGATCAATGCAAAGAAATAGAGGAAAACAACAGAATGGGAAAGACTATAGATCTCTTCAAGAAAATTAGAGATACCAAGGGAACATTTCATGCACAGATGGGCTCGATAAAGGACAGAAATGGTATGGACCTAACAGAAGCAGAAGATATTAAGACGAGATGGCAAGAATACACAGAAGACCACCTGACCTGCATCTTAAGAAATCTATTTGCAGGTCAGGCAGCAACAGTTAGAACTGGACATGGAACAGACTGGTTCCAAATAGGAAAAGGAGTATGTCAAGGCTGTATATTGCCACCCTGCTTATTTAACTTATATACAGAGTACATCATGAGAAACCCTGGACTGGAAGAAACATAAGCTGGAATCAAGATTGTCAGGAGAAATATCAATAACTTAAGATATGCAGATGACACCACCCTTATGGCAGATAGTGAAGAGGACCTAAAAAGTCTCTTGATGAAAGTGAAAGAGGAGAGTGAAAAAGTTGGCTTAAAGCTCAACATTCAGAAAATTAAGATCATGGCATCTAGTCCCATCACTTCATGGGAAATAGATGGGGAAACAGTGGAAACAGTGTCAGACTTTTTTTTTTTTTTTTTTTTTGGGCGGGGGGCTTCAAAATCATTGCAGATGGTGACTTTAGCCATGAAATTAAAAGACTCTTACTCCTTGGAAGGAAAGTTATGACCAACCTAGATAGCATATTGAAAAGCAGAGACATTACTTTGCCAACAAAGGTCTGTAGAGTCAAGGCTATGGTTTTTCCAAGGATCATGTATGGATATGAGAGTTGGACTGTGAAGAAAGCTGAGCACCAAAGAATTGATGCTTTTGAACTGTAGTGTTGGATAAGACTCCTAAGAGTCCCTTGGACTGCAAGGAGATTCAACCAGTTCATGCTAAAGGAGATCAGTCCTGGGTGTTCTTTGGAAGGAATGATGCTAAAGTTGAAACTCCAGTACTTTGGCCATCTCATGCGAAGAGTTGACTCATTGGAAGACTCTGATGCTGGGAGGGATTGGTGACAGGAGGAGGAGTGGACGACAGAGGATGAGATGGCTGGATGGCATTACCGACTCTATGAATGTGATTTTGTGAACTCCGTGAGTTGGTGATGGACAGGGAGGCCTGGCGTGCTGCGATTCATGAGGTTGCAAAGAGTCGGACATGACTGAGCGACTGAACTAAACTGTACTGAGGCATTGTAAAGTTCATTGTGTTATATTGACACCAGTGATTTCCAATTTTTTTCTCCATATATTTTCACTGACATACATTTTCTCCTATAGTTCATTTAAAATATCTTTTCTTCCCCACCTCCCCACTTTTGACCCCTGCTTAATCCTTTACATGTGTGCTCAGTCACTAAATCATGTCCAACTCTTTGTGACTCCACGCACTGTAACCCACCAGCCTCTACTGTCTATGAGATTTTCCAGACAAGAACTTGGAGTGGGTTGCCATTTCCTCCTCCAGGGAATCTTCCCTGACCCAGGGATCAAACGTACATCTCTTGTATCTCCTGCATTAACAGAAGAGTTCTTTACCACTTAAGCTACCTGGGAAATCTTTCACAAATCAGCTCAAATTTACCTCTTTTAGATTTCTTTTCCCATAATCCTCACCAGGAGTGATTTATTTTTCCTCTGAAGTTTCAGAAATGTATTTCAGTGTTTTTCATGGCATGTGACAATCTCGCTTCTTTATTAATTATTTTGTATCCTCTGCTGCACTACAAGCTGAGGAAGGAGAGAGAGTCTCTATGCTTGTGTTCACATAGTACTAGCATGATGACATAGGCTGAGTAGGCACAAAGTTATTGTTGATTGAATACACATTCATGAATCATTCTAGAGAGACTATTTTCTATTTATTAAAATCTGAAAACACCTTAATATTCAGTCTTATTTCTATCTTTTTTTACCTCTTATATTCTACAATGGTAGCTTGAAGCATTTTTGTAATTTTCTAACTAAGAACTAAATCATTTAGTGTTTTCTTATTACTTCACATAATTTACTGTGTAGAATTCTGAGCTTTTTGTACAAATCAGAGTTTAAAGTTTTCAGATTCATGGAGAAAATTGTATTGGGGATTATTTGACAAAATTGATGCACAAGAAGTTTTTAAAATGCCATTTAATACACTACACAATTGTACATTTGTACTAATTCATTTTATAAGCTTTTTCTTAGAAATACTTAAAGGTATTCTCCTCTTTACCAACACATAGGATCACAAACAGATGATCATTATTCTTACCAGTGTGACCCAAATAGCTACCTCACCCACCCTACACCCAGCTACCACCATTATAACTGATTATAAAATACTGCAAATGTGAGACTAATCGTTCTATCAAATCTTTTAATAAATACCCATTTTCATAAAAATAAACTCCAAATACATTCTGAAATACAAGACCTGTCATGACCTCAGTTTTACTTTATGTTAACCTGGCTTCAATTTTCAACACTCCCTCTTTAATTCTATTTGAACAGTTCAAAAATACATATCTCTTGGGGGAGTTCATTAACACATTAACTTGTGATAGATTTAAAAAAAAAAAAAAAACACACTTCCCTGTTTTCTGCTGGGACAAAACATAATAAAAAATTGAAATGCAAACCCAATCATTCAATTATTTTATAAATACATATTAAAGACATGATAATTCAAGCATGAGTGAGACTTCAAGAGTGAAATTTTTAATAAACCAGGTCTCTAACCAGGACAAAGGATTTTGACTTAGTGATCAGGTAACAAATCTAATGCATCCAGAGGTACTGTCCTGTGAAGACTCAGTGTCTGTTTATTTCTCAGTTCTAGAAATGGTCTTATTGCTTAGTTTTTTTTTTTTTCCCTTTTTATTTATTTATTTATTTTTTACTTTACAATATTGTATTGGTTTTGCCATACATCAACAAGAATCCGCCACGGTATCCTGAACCACCCCGCCCCCCACCTCCCTCCCCATACCATCCCTCTGGGTCATCCCAGTGCACCAGCCCCAAGCATCCTGTATCCTGCATCGAACCGGGACTGGCAATTCGTTTCTTATATGGTATTTTACATGGTTCAATGCCATTCTCCCAAATCATCCCACCCTCTCCCTCTCCCACAGAGTCCAAAAGACTGTTCTATACATCTGTGTCTCTTAGTTTATTTATTTGTTTCATATTACTTTGCTTTGTTGTTGACAGTGTGTTAGTGATATTTAAAGGAACTGAAAGATTTGCCAATGACAGTAAAAACAGCCTATTCAGCCTTTGCTAAGGTCAAAATGAGGATGAAAAGGATGGTCATTCCAGAGCTCAAGGTGAGGGTAGCATATAGGGAGACTCAAAACAGACCCAAATGTAGCTGTTAGGAGCAAGGTAACAAGAGAGAAGAACATCATAGCATGGACTGAGTTTGTAGTAAAATTTTTAAAAAACAAAAGAAGACAGGAAATAAAAAGAAACTTGTCAGATACATTAGAGGCAGGTGACACTGAAAGTGGAGTATAAGTCAATCCCAAGTTCTCCTTGAGGAAAAAAATATCCTCCTCTGGAAACACAAACCAAGTTCTCTTCCTGCATTCCTGACTTCACACAAAATTACCTGAAAAAAATTTTCAGGCATGACTAAGCTCTCCAAGTATTCAAGAAACCTACAGTAGGTCACTTTGAAATAATTCTTTACAAAACTTCTTCTAATTAACTCAGATATTACTGATTAAAAATAATAACATAAAAACCATAAATAGAATGTCCACTGTTCGGAAAAGTTAATTCTTACTCTCCTGTTTTCCTGACCATATGAACAAACTCTAAACTATGGGAGGAGATTGGGCATTCAGGAAAAGTAATAATTCCATTTGCGGACTTCTAAGGTATGTTGTTTATAGTTTACAAGTTCATATAATTGCATAAGTGAATTTCATAGTCAGTAGAATGATGAGGTAAGCAGATGGCATGATCATTTATTAAAAAAAAAAAAATCAGCCACCTTCTTTTATATAGGATAGCTCTTACTTCATTCTTTGGGATTTGCATTTTAAATGATTGAAGATCCAGCAGGACAGCAGGAAACCTCATTAACAAAGATATATCTTCAGGCCTCTACCTGAAGGGAAAGTGATGATTTTTCCACCTCATAGCCCTCAGTTTAAATACCTGCTGATTTGTTTTATCTCTGCATACTTCAAAGTATTTCAGCCACATTAATGCAGCTTTTAACTATAGAAACTGACATAACATAAAATCAAGCTTTTAGCTATATCTTAAAATAAACAGACCAGAACATTTTTCATTTCTGAAGCTTCTACTTTCTATGATATTGTGTAATATATTAGTAGTTAACTAAGGGCTTCTCTTGATCGTAAGTACCAGGGGATAAACAAACCTCTGTGATTTTACAGTTCATAATGAAAACTAACAGCCGAGTTGTTTTAAACAGATGTGGTGTCTCTAGCTGCTGCCTTGATGTAAAAAGCTGAGAATAATAGGGGTGGTAGAGATCATACCTTCTCGCTGTATGTATAGTAAAGGTGGTATAATAATTAAAGTTTAATTAGAGCATTCTCCTGCTGCTTTCCCAGTCATTGTTGAACTAATAACAGCAATATAGGTTATATAGCAACTTGCAACAAATTTAGGCAACTGCATCATAAGAAGCAATATTGATGTATAAAAGAATTAGGTAAACTTAGCCAATGAAGCATAACATCTCATTCATATTAACCTCCAGCAGGGCCCTCACAGTCCCAGGCATTGATCCAATCATTTGCTTGCCTAAGTGTTTTCCACCTTCTGTGTAATTGCTTACCTCTTTTCTGAAACACTCACTGTCTTCTTTAGAAATGCTTTGTATTCTCTCTTTTATGTGGGTATCCTAAGAAAAAGAAATGGTGGGCTATTGGCCGCAAAAGACAGTACAGAAGCAGTTAAAGTTGAAACTTTAACTAGAAAAGCACCCAGAAAAAAAATGTGCGAGATTTTTCCACGTGTCTCAGATCTGGAAGTGTTAATTGAAGCACAGCAATCCTACTGACGTTATCAGAATATAAGCCCTTCAGGTACTAGGTTAAAGGAGAATGCTGGTGTGTGTGTGTGTGTGTGTGTGTGTGTGTGTGTATGTTGAAGAGTGTGTGGTTTTCTTTTGCTGGTTTACTTTTTTATACCAATGTTGATTATATACTAATCAATGTTTTTCAATTCTACTTCCATGATAAACAGTACGTATTTTAATAATATTTTATAAGCAACAGTGAGCATTTAAGTCCACGAAAATAATAGTCATTCTCAGAATGGAGGAGAAAATTTTGGTCTAGGTGAATTTAGAAATACCAGAGCAGAGGATTTCAGTGACCACTATAGATTCCAGTGAGGAGAGGTTTCCTATCCTGACCTCTATAAAAACATAAAGAATTATTAACATGTTTCTCACTGACTTACCATGCTAGGTGACAAATAATCAAATCTTCCATGAAAGTGGCTAAGAGAATTAAGTCAAGGTTTACTGACAGACACATTGACACGCAAAGACAAGGCAATTATAAAGAAACACAAAAGCAAGTGCTCAAACATTTTTCCTTGGTATGTAAGTTTCCTCAAATTCATCTGGGGACAGGAGTACTTCTAAATGCTGGAGAAAACAAAAGTGAGTCAAGTCTATTCTATTATCAGAACTAATCAGCTGTAAATGACTTATATGTCAGTCTATTTAAGATTATAAAAAGCCAGACATTTATTTCTTTCATTTCTAAAAGCTAGAAGTCTGAGATCACAGTGCCGGCATGGTTGGGGGAAGGTTCTCTTCTAGACTGCATACATCTTGTTTCCTCACCTGGTGAAAAGGGACTGCCATAGTTTTTTTTTTTTTTTTTTTTTTAATATATTTTGTTCCAAAATGAAAATTATTAACTAGTTAAGTAGGACACTATGTTGAATAAAATGTAATTATTTAAATTTTTAAAGTTGGTCAAAATTTGAAATAAAAATTGACTATCTTAAATAACAGCATTGGATGCTTGGAAGAAACTATTCCTTCTAGAAGAAAATTGTAAGTATTAAGCTTCTCAAAAATTATGACAATCAATTTCACAACATTAAACAGTTAGGAAAGCCTTTCCATAAACTACTCTGTCACCAGTTTATCACAGGGCTTTTTAAAAGAAAACATCAGAATGAACAGAGACTGTCTGGCTATATTTTGAATACTCTTTCTTAATAAGGGAAAATATCAGTACGAGACAATCTACTTGCTTTTTGTCATTTGTAAAAGATTTGATATTTTAAAAGTTATCATCATAATGATCAAAAATCAGTTTCTCAGATTAAAATGTAGATGAACAGATTACAGGTAAATTCCATTCTAGTCAAAATTTCTATAAGCTTTGATCAGTGAGGTTCAGTTAAAAATATTTCTCTCTCCATTTCCCCACCTCTCTCGAGGTCTATTTACAGAACAGACACAATAAAAACCACCAGTCTCCTATTAATCACTTAAATAATTCCATGTCCTTAAAATTTTTATCATAGTTGTTTCATCCTCTAGATCTTTCATCCCCAGATATGAATGCTTGTTAGAGTCTAAGGGTACATGATCTTTAAAGGATTTTTTTTTTTGTAACTTTAAAGTTTTACTTTGTCTTGGGGTACACTCGATTAACAATGTTGTAGTTGTTTCAGGTGAACAGAGAAGAGCCTCAGCCACACGTATACATGTATCTAGTCTCCCCCAAACCCCTCTCCCATCCAGGCTGGCACATAACATTGGGCAGAGTGTTTTTTAAGTAATAAAATATACAAAATCAAGATTGAAGGTTGCTTTAAAGTTGTAACTCAGAAAGTTTTTAGGCAATTAAAAAATGAGACATGTATCTGAATTAATGAGAACTGAGAAAACGTCTTAAGTAATTTTAAGACAATATTGCCAGACTAACCTTAATATACAAAAGTATTTTCCTTAAACCTGAGCTTCACATTTTTTTCCACTTTTTTCAACATATTTACCCCACATTTCCTTCTTTTTTTTTTTCTTCTTCACTCATGAAATAGAGAATTTGATAGGGAATCAACAGGGAGTAGAATACTTCTAGGACAGGAAAAATATTAATTGCTTAAAAATATGATGTGAAGGAAGAAATCAATTGTGAGTAAACCGTGCAAAATGAAACCTCTTGACCTTGTCAGATGCTTTATGGGAGAGACCCTTCAATCAGAAATGTGCTGATACTAAATTATCACAGGATTTGATCTATCCTTTAATAATTGAAAACTCCCACTCTTGGAAGAGAACCAAGAGCTCCTTGATAAGGATAAAAGAGAAGAGTGAAAAAGCTGGCTTAAAACTCAACATTCAAAAAACAAAGATTATGGAATTCGAGTTCATTACCACATGGCAAATAGATGGGGAAAATGGGAAACAGTAACAGACTTTATTTTCTTGGACTCCAAAATCACTGCGGATTGTGACCGCAGCCATAAAATGAAAAGATGCTTACTCCTTGGAAGAAAAGCTCTGACAAACCTAGACAGCATATGAAAAAGCAAAAATCACTTTGCCAATAAGATACATACAGTCAAAGCTATCATTTTTCAAGTAGTCATGAATGGATGTGAGAATTGGACCATAAAGAAGTCTGAGTACCGAAGAATTGATGCTTTCAAATTTGGTGTGGGAGAAGACTCTTGAGAGTCCTTTGGAAAATAAGGTGATCAAACCAGTCAATCCTAAAGGAAATCAACTCCAAATATTCATTGGAAGGATTGATGTTGAAGCTCCAACATTTTGGTCACCTGATATGAAGAGCTTACTGATCCTGATGCTGGGAAAGATTGAGGGCAGGAGGAGAAGGGGGTGACAGATAATGGCATGGTGGGATGGCATCACTAACTTGAAGGACATGAGTTTGAGCAAACTCTGAGAGATAGTAAAGGACAGGGAAGCCTAGTGTTCTGCAGTCCATGGGGTCGCTGGGAGTCAGACATGACTTAGCAACTGAACAACAACAAATATGACACAAGTTAACTTATCTATGGAACAGAAGCAGACTCACGGACACACAGACATAGAGAAACAACTTGTGGTTGCCAAGAGGGGATAAGAGAAGGATGAATTGCCAGTTTGGGATTAGTAGAAGCAAACTATTATATATAGGATGAATAAACAATTTCTTACTGTATAGCACAGGGAACTAAATTCATTATCCTGTGATAAACTATAATGGAAAAAGAATGTAAATATATATATATATATATGAATCATTTTGCTGTATAGCAGAAATTAACACAACAAAGTAAATCAATTATATTTAAATAAGACACATTTTAATAGGTAGTAATATTCAGAATGATCCTTTAGGCCCATCAAAAGAAAACTTTAATTGCTGTGGGAAGCTTCTTCCAAAACTAAGAATGGCAGCAACAGCATATGGACACTCAGGAAAGTTTTGCTCTTTTCTTCAAAGTTTATATGTTCTATTTGATGCAATAATATCTCCTGATGTCTTCCCTGGTAAATTCTATATACTTTCTCCATCTCAACTCACATAAACACCTGCAATTTTAGTTGTGTATATACCTTCAGACAACCTGATACTTTCTTAGCTGATATTGTGTTAGAATGACAAATTCTGAAGAAAGAAAGGACAGTTTGGGGGTAGAGATAGAACTGGACTTGAATTATGCATTTTTGGGATAATCTCACAAACCTCCCATATGATACTTTCTGAAACTCTTGAGAAACTTATAAAATAGGGATAATAATTACTTCACAGGAATATTGAGATGATTAAATAAATATATACATTGTCCAGAATATAATATTAGCTATATAAATTTGTTTATTTATTCTCCTTAAATTTGCTGCACTTCTTATTGGAATAATTAAACCTTTTTGTTTAAATTTAGGCTTATTTTTGTATGTGTGTATATTCAGTCAACCACCATCTGGAGTGAGTTGGATATTCCATTGAACTGGAATAAAAATACCTCTTTCAATAACTAGATCCATAAAATACTGTAAATCCCTTCAAGACTTTGCAACTGAGTATACTCATTTGGAAAATAAGCATATTGAACCTGATGATCCCTGGTATCCTTTCTTGTTTCAAAAAGAATGATTCTTTTATAAAATGAAATGGGAAGTAATAGCATATTATGTACCAGAAAATGGAGGAATGGGAAAGGAAAATATTCAAAATAATGTAAAAGAATGTCCATAGTCTAGAAGTATGCATGGAACTAACTCAATGTCTGAATAATGGACCAACACATATAATCACTGGAATAAATAGGTTTTTTCAAAGCAGCATTCCATAAAGGATTCCCCTAACCTTGTTTTCACACAGAATTCTTAATCAAATGTTTGGGAAAGTTTATGATTGTCAAATAAAATATACTAGGTGTCCAGATAAATTTGAAGTTCAGATAAATAATGTTCTTAAGTATAATATGTTTCATGCAATATTTGGGACATACTTACAAAAAAAATTTTATCCAAAATTCAGATTTAACTGTACATCCTGTATTTTTACTTATAAATATAGCAAAATTAAATGAGTTTATCAAATATATTATCAAATATATTCAATAATACATTGACAGTTTCTTTAACCTATGTTTAATTAAGAAAGATTAAAACTGGCCTTGATGAGAGTGAAGGAGGAGAGTGACAAAGCTGGCTTGAAACTCAACATTAAACAACTAAGATCATGCCTTCTAGTCCCATCACTTAATGGCAAATAGAAGGGAAAAAACAGAAGCAGTGACAGATATCATTTTCTTGGGCTTCAAAATTACTGCAGATGCTGACTGTAGCCATGAAAGTAAAAGACACTTGCTCCTTGGAATAAAAGCTATGGCAAACCAAGACAGCGTATTAAAAAGCAGAGATATCACTTTGCCAACAAAGGTCTGTCTACTTAAAGCTATGGTTTTTCAAGTAGTCATGTACAGATGTAAGAGTTGGACAATAAAGAAGACTGAGAGCCAAAGAATTGATGCTTTCTAATTGTGGTGCTAGAGAAGACTCCAGAGTCCCTTGACTTCAAGGAGATCAAACCAGTCAATCCTAAAAGGGAATCAATCCTGAATATTCATTGGTAGTACTGATGCTGAGGCTGAAGCTCCAATATTTTGGCTATCTGATGCAAAGATATGACTCATTGGAAATGACTCTGACACTGGGAAAGATTGAAGGCAAAAGGAGAAGGAGGTGGCAGAGGATGAGATGGTTGGATGGCATCACTCACTCAGTGGACATGAATTTGAGCAAACTCCAGGAGATAGGAAAGGACAGAGGAAGCTGGTGCACTTCAGTCCATGAAGTCACAGAGTTGCACATGACCTAGTGACTGAACAATAATAACAAAAACTTGGCCCAGATAATTTATTTATTATTTATTAAAATTAATTTATTATCTTTCCCTTCTCCAGGATATCTATCCTCTCAACCTAGGGATCAAACCCAGGCTTACCACATTGCAGGTGGATTCTTTACCAGTTTAACCACAAGGGAAGCCCAAGAATACTCGAGTGGATAGCCTATCCCTTCTCCAGTGGATTTCCAGACCTAGGAATAGAAATGGGGTCTCCTACATTTCAGGAAGATTCTTTACCAACTGAGCTATCAAGGATGTCCCAGGTATTGGGCAGTTAATCTTTAACAAATAAAATGCATATTCTAATGAACTTCATAGAGATATGTACTATAGGGAGAGGAAATCAAGTGTTGCATTAAGTATTGGGTAGTCAATCTTTACAAATAAAATGCATTCCCTAATGAAATTCATAGAGATATGTGATATAGAGATAAATATAAAATATAAAAAGTTATTTTTAGTGGATCTTGATATGCCTTCAGTTACTTCACGAAGAAACTAGTGATAACTATTAAGTGATAACTATATAGAGATAACTAAGTTAGTGATGGACAGGGAGGCCTGGTGTGCTGCGATTCATGGGGTCGCAAAGAGTCAGACACGACTGAGCGACTGATCTCATCTGATCTGATAGCCTCCATGGATAAGATAAAAGTGATTGAAATTCTCCAGTGGGTTTTATAATTATTAAATATATTCTAAACCAATATAACACATTATAAATACCTATGGCTGATAATTAATTTTAATGTGTTATATTGATTTAAATTGTGAATCACTACCATACACCTGAAACATATAATATTGTGTAGCAACTATACATTAATAAAAATTTAAAATAATATAAAGTAAGAAAAAGTAAAACTTCTTAAATCTCTGGGAATTTTAGACACAGGTTCACTTAACAATTATGGTAATAGCACTGTCCCAATTTGAGTCCACTTCTGTGTCCCCCACTATATTCTGTTTCAACCATATTCCAGGATGTTTACTTGTCTCATGGCCTATATCATTGACCACAGATTGTTTCCAATCTTTAGTTACTGACTCTGTGAACAATTACATTGTATTTAAAACAACAATAACAAACAAGCAGTAAAACCTGCAAAACTTGTCTCTGCCACTGCAGCACTTTCTGTTTTATGTCTGTGGAGGAATCATTCTCTCTTGGTAGCTACCAACAACACTGGTTCTATGAGTTGTGGGAAAGGGCTGACAAAGCCTTTGGCAGAAACAGTCATTTCTTCCTTGGAAGGCATTCTGGAAATGGAGTTGCATTTCCTGTGAAATACTTAACTCTCATCATTCCTCTCTCCTTGTCTCCCCACTGCCTTCTGACAAAATGTAGTCCACTGGAGAAGGGAATGAAAAACCACTTCAGTATTTTTGCCTTGAGAACCCCATGAACAGTATGAAAAGGCAAAAATATATGACACTGAAAGATGAACTCCCTAGGTCCTTAATATGCTACAGGAGAAGAGTGGAGATATAACTCCAGAAAGAATGAAGAGATGGAGCCAAAGTGAAACCAACGCCCAGCTGTGGATGTGACTGGTGATAAAAGTAAAGTCTGATGCTGTAAAGAACAATATTGCATAAGAACCTGGAATGTTAGGTCCATGAATCAGGGCAAATTGGAAGTGGTCAAACAGGTGATGTCAAGAGTGAACATTGACATTTTAGGAATCAGTGAAATAAAATTGACTGGAATGGGTTAATTTAATTCAGATGACCATTATATCTTCTACTGTGGGCAAGAAACCCATAGAATGAATGGAGTAGCCTTCATAGTCAACAAAGGATTCCAAAATACAGTACTTGGGTACAACCTCAAAAATGACAGAATGATCTATGTTCATTTCCAAGACAAACCATTCAATATCATAGTAATCCAGGTCTATGGCCCAATCACTAATGCCAAAAAAGCTAAAGTTGAACAGTTCTATAAAGACTTACAAGATATTCTAGAACTGCTGCTGCTGCTGCTGCTAAGTCACTTCAATTGTGTCCGATTCTGTGCGACCCCATAGATGGAAGCCCAATAGGCTCCTCTGTCCCTGGGATTCTCCAGGCAAGAATACTGGAGTGGGTTGCCCTTTCCTTCTCCATTGCATGAAAGTGAAATGTGAAAGTGAAGTCGTTCAGTCATGCCTGACTCTCAGTAACCCCAGGCTCCTAAGTCCATGAGATTTTCCATGCAAGAGTACTGGAGTGGGGTGCCATCGCCTTGTCACTAATACCCAAAAAAGATATCCTTTTCATCATAGTGGACTGGAATGCAAAATAGGAAGTCAAGAGATACCTGTAGTAACTGGCAAATTTGGCCTTGGGGTACAAAAGGAAGCAGGGCAAAGGCTAATAGAGGTTTGCCAGGAGAATGCACTGGTCATAGCAAACACCATCTTTCAAGAACACAAGAGATGACTCTACACATGGACATTACCAGGTGGTCAGTACCAAAATCAGATTGAATATATTCTTTGCAGCCAAAGATGGAGAAGCTCTATACAGTCAGCAAAAACAAGCTGACTGTGGCTCAGATCATGAATTCCTTATTGCCAAATTCAGACTTAAATTGAATAGGGAAATCAAATAGGCCATTCAGATATGACCTAAATCAAATCCTTATGACAATATAGTGGAAGTGACAAATAGATTCAAGGGTTTAGATCTGATAGACTGCCTGAAGAACTATGAATGGAGGTATTGTAGAGTAGGCAGTGATCAAGACTATTCTCAAGAAAAAGAAATGTAAAAAGACAAAATGGTTGTCTGAGGAGGCCTTACAAGTATCTGAGAAAAGAAGAGAAGATAAAAGCTAAAGAGAAAAGGAACGATATACTCATTTGAATGCAGAGTACCAAAGAATAGCAAGGAGAGATAAGAAAGTCTTCCTCAGTGGTCAGTGCAAAGAAATAGAGGAAAATAATAGAATGGGAAAGACTAGAGACCACTTCAAGAAAATTAGAGATACCAAGGGAACATTTCATGCAAAGATGGGCACAATAAAGGACAGAAATGGTATTGACCTAACAGAAGCAGAAGATACTAA
This sequence comes from Bos indicus, assembly GCF_029378745.1. NCBI lineage: Eukaryota > Metazoa > Chordata > Mammalia > Artiodactyla > Bovidae > Bos > Bos indicus. The sequence continues at coordinate 76,475,795 of NC_091765.1, forward strand.
GAAGAGGTGGCAAGAATACACAAAACTATACAAAAAAGATCTTCATGACCTACATAAACATGATGGTGTGATCACTCACCTAGAACCAGCCATTCTGGAATGTGAAGTCAAGTGGGCCTTGGGAAGCATCACTAGGAACATAGCTATTGGAGGGGATAGAATTCCAGTTGATCTGTTTCAAATCCTAAAAGATGATGCTGTGAAATTGCTACATTCAATATGCCAGCAAATTTGGAAAACAGCAATGGCCACAGGACTGGAAAAGGTCAGTTTTCATTTCAATCCCCAAGAAGGCAATGCCAAAGAAAGTTCAAAATATCACATAATTGCACTCATCTCACACGCTAGTAAAGTAATGCTCAAAATTCTCTAAGTGAGGTTTCAACAGTACATGAACCATGAACTTCCAGATGTTCAAGCCGGGTTTAGAAAAGTCAGGGGGACCAGAGATCAAAACCAACATCCATTGAATCACAGAAAAAGCAAAAGAGTTCCAGAAAAACATCTACTTCTGTTTTATTTACTACACTAAAATTTTTGACTGTATTGTTCAGGACAAACTGTGGAAAATTCTTAAAAAGATGGGAGTACCAGACCAATTTATTTGCCTCCTGAGAAATCTGTATTTAGGTCAAGAAGCAGCAGTCAGAACCAGACATGGAACAATGGACTGTTTCCAAATTGGTAAAGGAATATGTCAAGGCTGCATACCGTCACTATGCTTATTTAACTTTATGGAGAGTATATCATGAGAAATGACAGTCTGGATGAAGCACCAGCTGGAATCAAGATTGCCAGGAAAAATATCAATAATCTCAGATATGCAGATGCCACCACCTTTATGGCAGAAATTGAAGAGGAACTGAAGAGCCTCCTGATCAAAGTGAAAGAGGAGAGTGAAAAATCATCTTAAAATTCAACATTCAAGGAATATTACTCAGCCATTAAAAAGAATACATTTGAATCAGTTCTAATGAGATGGATGAAACTGGAACCTATTATACAGAGTGAAGTAAGCCAGAAAGAAAAACACCAATACAGTATACTAATGCATATATATGGAATTTAGAAAGATGGTAACAATAACCCTGTGTACGAGACAGCAAAGGAGACACTGATGTATAGATCAGTCTTATGGACTCTGTGGGAGAGGGAGAGGGTGGGGAGATTTGGGAGAATAGCATTGAAACATGTATAATATCATGTATGAAATGAGTCGCCAGTCCAGGTTCGATGCACGATACTGGATGCTTGGGGCTGGTGCATTGGGACGACTCAGAGGGAGGGTAGGGGAGGGAGGAGGGAGGAGGGTTTAGGATGGGGAACACAGGTATACCTGTGGCGGATTCATTTCTATATTTGGCAAAACTAATACAATATTGTAAAGTTTAAAAATAAAATAAAATTAAAAAAAAATATTAAAACAAAAACAAAAAACGATCATGGCATCCGATCCCATCACTTCATGGCAAATAGATGGGGAAACAATGGAAACAGTGATAGACTATTTTCTTGGGCTCCAAAATCACTGTGAATAGTGACTGCAGCCATGAAATTAAAATATGCTTGCTCCTTGGAAGAAAAGCTATGACCAACCTAGACAGCATATTAAAAAGCAGAGACATTGTTTTGCTTACAAAGATCCGAATAGTCAAAGCTATGGTTTTTCTTGGTAGTTATGTATGAATGTGAGAGTTGGACCATAAAGAAAGCTGAGCACCAAAGAATTGATCCTTTTGAATTGTGGTGTTGGAGAAGACTCTTGAGAATCCACTGGACTGCAAGGAGATCCAACCAGTCAATCCTAAAGGAAATCAGTCATGAATATTCATCGCAAGGACTGATGCTGAAACTAAAGCTCCAATAGTTTGGTCACTTGATGGGAAGAACTGACACATTAGAAAATACCCTGATGCTGGGAAAGATTGAATACAGGAGGAGAAGGGGAGCACAGAGGCTGAGATGGTTGGATGGCATCACTGACTTGATGGACATGAGTCTGAGCAAGCTCTGGAAGTTGGTGATGGACAGGAACACCTGGCACGCTGCGGTCCGTGGCTTTCAAAGCGTCAGACACGACTGAGTGACTGAATCGTTCTGAAGTGGACCCTCTTCCCCCAAAAGGTGACACAAGATATTTAATAACTTTATGTCTAAAATTCTGTGAGTTGCAATGCCAGAAACTTAAACCATGCCTATCATCAAACATTTCCAAATAGATTTTAAAACGGTACCTCTGCTTCCTACCTGGACTGTGGCCTTTAATTAAATAATTAATACTATTAATATTAATTCACATCAAAAATTCCCAAATTTAAAACCTAGAATATACATGACTATATATTTAAAAGGAAAAAAAAAAAAAAAAACCCTATCATTTATCCATTTCAAACCAGTTGAAAAATGTGGCAATAATTAACAACCAAATTTAATAAAATTTTTATGCTTAAATCCTAAGGTAGTATGGTAAAAATGGATAATGAAATTAGCTTGGAAGGAAGAAACCAAAACCCTGACTCTAAATAACTGTAAGTTATTTAGAGATTTTTAAAATCTTTCTTGGCTTAATTTTCTCCATCTATTAAGTAGAAAGTAGGAATGGCAGGAAGAGCAGGGGAACCGCTTACTATATATTCTCTAGATTTTTCATCTAGGCCTAAATTCTGTGTTATATTCAATGATAAAGGTCCAAACCTATAAAAGGAAAACTTACTTCTTGGAAATGTGTATTTGTGTGTGTGTGTGTGTGTGTGTGTGTGTAATCTGTATCCAATACAATTTAAATATAATTCAAGTGAATTTATTAGCTACTTACTGAAGGTTAAGTGCATCTAACATATGGGTCTAGGTATATATAGTGTAGTTTTCTCATTATTAACAGAATATAAAATATGCCCATTTTATTATTCAGGTATCTGAAAGCCCATACATTTTTCCTCTCTTTTGTAATGTTCTACTTATTATTTTCAAGGCACAGACATAACAATAGTACACCAAAGAATATTTCAGTAGCCTCCTTCAAAGAGGAGTTCAAAAATTGTTTTAGCTTCAACCCACCCACTAAAACACCCACAAACGACTTTAAGATTTTGTCATATTATTAACCTTATAAGTTCTGCAAGATGCTACTCCTGTAGTGATATTTATACAGACCACAATTTCCTTAAGCATTCTTGGTTTAAGAACGATTAAAACACTGAGATAGTAGAAAAGAGTCTAGCACCCTGGAGCCCTCAGATGCTCATGTCAATCAGTGGCTCACGTCACACATTTGCTTCTTTGGTTCCACTTCTTATCTGACCACCTGTAGTAACCACCTGCTGCAGTGGTATAAACTGATCTCTGTTTTTACTTGCTGTATGTTCCAAGTGTTTTAATATTTCACACTTCCCCTCCTTCCCAAGTACCCTTCTTCAACATCCCAAATGATCAATCATTTCTGATATGGGTAATAAATGTATCAACACTCTTTTTAAAGTGTTACATTTCCATTGCACTCACTGTGGTCAGAAGGATTCCTCAATATCCAGCATTGAAATTGCCTGCTTCAAAAGCCTCCACTCCTCTGTCTACACATCTGGGGAAATAGAGATAATTGCTGCATGTATGCTGATCTTGTCCTTAGAGCTTTTCACACATCAAGAGCAAGTCCACTTTTTCCTCATTAGTGCAGCAAGCACCTGTTCACACATTGTGATTTTAAAGGCTGCGGGAAGATCTTACTGCTTCTCCAACAATATTTTCCCATGCCTGTAATTCCTTTAATTGGGAAAAAGCCTTTCACATGAGAAAACATAAATGACTGATATGAGATCATTTCCTAAGAAAAGGATTTAAAATTTTAGAGGAACAAGAAGATGTAAGAACACTCAGCAACATGAACCTGAGGAAAGGAAGGATATAAATGAGATGTTTCATAAGAAGGGAATCTTAATTGGGAAGTGGAAATTGAGAAAAAGACTTGATCATCCATTTCTATATTTGCTTTCTGCAATCCCACGTTTTGCTTTATGTCTGACCATTGACTCCACTGCAATTTAAAAATAATTTAAATAAAGTGTCAAACTCATCATGACTGCTTGTTGAAAAAGTATAGATATTTGACTGTATATGGAAACAATTTCCACCAGAGATTAACTACAATGCTTTTCAGTTTCTTTCAAATATCTAGAAGATATGAAATATTCCATAAAATTTACATGTGTGTTTGCAAGTGACTACTGAAGAGCATTATGCCAAACGTCCTCAAATTGAAAGAATTTGTCAAATTCCATATCAAATTTCCCATTGCATCAAGCTTTCATTTAGCATGAATATATATCAAATCATCAGACTTCACCAAAATATATTTGACTAAAAATAATCCAATTTCATATAATAAAAAGGAATGTAATATGTAAATGTGTAATTAAGGCATATTTTAACCTAGCAACAATTAACTAAATGTTACTACATACTGGTTGAGGCAAATAAATGTTCAGAATTATATCAATAGCATTTTCAGTTATGATATACTTTCAATAGAGACAGAGCCAAAGTGACTTCATTGGAAGCTGATGAATTGTAAAAGTAGATTAAATAGTTGGAAAGACACTGGATGACTTTGAACATCTAGTATTTAGGGCAGTTAGATATTTACCAGATGGACAACAGAATGAACAGTGACTGTCAGATAAGAGCTGATATAAATCTGGAAGGTATTTCATTTGAAAACAAATATTTTATCAAGATAGATTATATAAAAGCATAATCATGGATATATTTTCTTTTTATGACACTAGACAAATAGCCAAATTCTTTACAGGGTTCTAAAAACTTGTAAGTAACAGTCTTCCTAAGTAGGAGCAGAAATATTCAGGTATTATATGTGACATTTAACTGTCTCTCAAAAAAGTGTTATATATCCATAATATACATACCTGACAATATTGAAATTCATTTTATATTGTAATGGTTATTTCAGCTATTAATGTGAAAAAACATTTTAAACATTCTCTAAAGTAACATTTTGTTCTGTGTGTTACTAGGATAAAGCAATAATATTTCAATATTTTTTACTATTCAAAACACCTTACATATGTTAAATCAAGCTACAACCGAATTAAGTTTTAATCAAGCTGTCTGATTTACGTGTTTTATTAATCTAGTTCAATTCCAATAACCATTTATTAGAGCCAGAATCAGTGCAGACCCTGTATAAAGTAGAGTATTCTTGCATTTAGTTTGAAATAAGGGTAAGATAATTGCAGACATTGAAATGAAAGCTGAACAGAACTGACAACTTGAGAACCATGACTCAGTACTGTGTTTCCACTATGCCTTGAGGTCACTCTGTGCCCTTGCCCACACTTTTAACATTAACCCCTTAATCTTAAATTTTCTTTTTTTTTTTCTGGTAATGTAAGTTTCCATGTTACTCTTTCCATACATCTCACCCTCTTCTTCCCTCTACCCATGTCCGTAAATATTATCTATGTCTGTTTCTCCATTGTTGCCCTGTAAATAAATTCTTCAGGACCATTTTTCTAGATTCCATATATATGTGTTAGAATATGGTATTTATCTTTCTTTTTCTGACTCACTTCACTCTGCATAATAGGTTCTAGGTTCATCCACCTCATTAGAACTGCCTCAAAGGTGTTCCTTTTTATGGCTGAGTAATATTCAATTGTGTATATACACCACAACTTCTTTATCCATTCATCTGTAGATGGACATCTAGGTTGCTTCCATGTTCTACCTATTGTAAACAGTGCTGCAATGAACAATGGGATACATGTGTCTCTTTCAATTTTGGTTTCCTCAGGGTATATGCCTAGGAGTGGGATTGCTAGGTCATATATATGGTGGTTTTATTCCTAGTTTTTAAAATAATCTCCATACCATCTTCCATAGTGGCTGTATCAATTTACATTCCCACCAACAGTGCAAGAGTTTTCCCTTTTCCCCACACCCTTTCTAGCGTTTATTGTTCGTAGACTTTTTGACAATGGCCATCCTGACCCGTGTGAGGTGGTATCTCATTGTAGTTTTGATTTGCATTTCTCTAATAATGAATGATGTTTAGCATCTCTTCATGTGTTTATTAGCCATCTGTATGTCTTCTTTGGAGAAATGTCCATTTAGTTTTTTTTCCCCACTTTTTGATTGGGTCATTTGTTTTTCTGGTATTGAGGTATACGAGCTGCTTGTATATTTTGGAAATTAATCCTTTGTCAGTTGTTTCATTTGCTATTATCTTCTCCTATTCTGAGGGTTGTCTTTTAACCTTGCTTAGAGTTTCCTTTGCTGTGCAAAAGCTTTTAAGTTTAATAGGTCCCACTTGTTTACTTTTGTTTTTATTTCTGTTACTCTAGGAGGTGGGTCATAGAGGATCTTGCTTTGATTTATGTCATCAAGTGTTCTGCTTATGTTTTCCTATAAGAGTTTTATCATTTCTGGTCTTACATTTAGGTATTTAATCCATTTTGAGTTTATCTTTGTGTATGGTTTTAGGAAGTGTTCTAATTTCATTCTTTTTTTTTTTAATTCTAAATTTTATTTTATTTTTAAACTTTACAATATTGTATTAGTTTTGCCAAATATCGAAATGAATCTGCCACAGGTATACCCACGTTCCCCATCCTGAACCCTCCTCCCTCCTCCCTCCCCTACCCTCCCTCTGGGTCGTCCCAATGCACCAGCCCCAAGCATCCAGTACCGTGCATCGAACCTGGACTGGCGACTCGTTTCATACATGATATTATACATGTTTCAATGCTATTCTCCCAAATCTCCCCACCCTCTCCCTCTCCCACAAAGTCCATAAGACTGATCTATACATCGGTGTCTCTTTTGCTGTCTCATACACAGGGTTATTGTTACCATCTTTCTAAATTCCATATATATGCGTTAGTATACTGTATTGGTGTTTTTCTTTCTGGCTTACTTCACTCTGTATAATAGGTTCCAGTTTCATCCATCTCATTAGAACTGATTCAAATGTATTCTTTTTAATGGCTGAGTAATACTCCATTGTGTATATGTACCACTGCTTTCTTATCCATTCATCTGCTGATGGGCATCTAGGTTGCTTCCATGTCCTGGCTATTATAAACAGTGCTGTGATGAACATTGGGGTACACGTGTCTCTTTCCCTTCTGGTTTCCTCAGTGTGTGTGCCCAGCAGTGGGATTGCTGGATCATAAGGCAGTTCTATTTCCAGTTTTTTAAGGAATCTCCACACTGTTCTCCATAGTGGCTGTACTAGATTGCAGTCCCACCAACAGTGTAAGAGAGTTCCCTTTTCTCCATACCCTCTCCAGCATTTATTGCTTGTAGACTTTTGGATCACAGCCATTCTTACTGGCGTGAAATGGCACCTTATAGTGGTTTTGATTTGCATTTCTCTGATAATGAGTGATGTTGAGCATCTTTTCATGTGTTTGTTAGCCATCTGTATGTCTTCTTTGGAGAAATGTCTAATTTCATTCTTTTAAATGTAGCTGTTCAGTTTTCCTAGCACCACTTATTGAAGAGGCTGTCTTTGCCCCATTGTATATTCTTGCCTCCTTTGTCAAAAATAAGGTGCCCAGAGGTGCATGGGTTTATTTCTGGGCTTTCTATCTTGTTTCATTGGTGTATATTTCTGTTTTTGTGCCAGTACCATATTGTTTTGATGACTGTAGCTTTGTATTATAATCTGAAGTCAGGAAGCTTGATTCCTCAAGCTCCATTCTTCTTTATCAAGATTGCTTTGGCTGTTAAGGGTCTTTTGTGTTTCCATTGTGAATTTTTTGTTCTAGTTCTGTTAAAAATGTCATGGGTAATTTGATAGGGATTGCATTAAATCTGTAGCTTGCATTTGGTAGTAAAATCATTTTTACAATAGAGTATTCCTGCCCAGGAACATGGAATATCTCTCTATCTGTTTATGTCATCTTTGATTTCATTTATTAGTGTCTTATAATTTATGTCTACAGTTCTTTTGTCTCCTTAGGTAAGTTTATTTACCTTAGATATTTACTAACCTTACCTTAAATATCTTACTTACCTTTAGATATTTAATTCTTTTTATTGCAATGGTGAATGATTCCTTAAATACTCTTTCTGATTTTTCATTGTTAGTATATATAAATGCAAGTGATTTATGTGTATTGATTTTGTATCCTGCAACTTTGCTAAATTCACTGATTCAGTTCAGTTCAGTCGCTCAGTCGTGTCTGACTCTTTGCGACCCCATGAATTGCAGCATGCCAGGCCTCCCTGTCCATCACCAACACCTGGAGTACACTAGGACTCACATCCATTGAGTCAGTGATTCCATCCAGCCATCTCATCCTCTGTCATCCCCTTCTCCTCCTGCTCCCAATCCCTCCCAGCATCAGAGTCTTTTCCAATGAATAAACTCTTCGCATGAGGTGGCCAAAGTACTGGAGTTTCAGCTTTAGCATCATTCCTTCCAAAGAAATCCCAGGGCTGATCTCCTTTAGAATGGATGGCTTGGATCTCCTTGCAGTCCAAGGGACTCTCAAGAGTCTTCTCCAACACCACATTTCAAAAGCATCAATTCTTCGGTGCTCAGCTTTCTTCACAGTCCAATTCTCACATCCATACATGACCACAGGAAAAACCATAGCCTTGACTAGACGAACTTTTGTTGGCAAAGTAATGTCTCTGCTTTTGAATATGCTATCTAGGTTGGTCATAACTTTTCTTCCAAGGAGTAAGTGTCTTTTAATTTCATGGTTGCAGTCACCATCTGCAGTGATTTTGGAGCCCAGAAAAATAATGTCTGACACAGTTTCACTGTTTCCTCATCCATTTCCCATGAAGTGATGGGACCAGATGCCATGATCTTCGTTTTCTGAATGCTGAGTTTTAAGCCAACTTTTTCACTCTCGTCTTTCACCTTCATCAAGAGGCTTTGTAGTTCTTCTTCACTTTCTGCCATAAGGGTGGTGTCATCTGCATATCTGAGGTTATTGACATTTCTCCAGCAATCTTGATTCCAGCTTGTGCTTCTTCCAGCCCAGCGTTTCTCA